>NC_136059.1:1072937983-1074340483 GCF_964261635.1 Lissotriton helveticus
AATAAAGTGTGTCTGCATCTCACTGAATAGTTTCTCAAACTAAGAGAAAAAATAGCTCGGCGCAGCCTACAGATTCCATGCCCAATCCCTGAAAGTTACAGCAATTGCTGATCACTAATATTAATCCAACCCATGCCTAGGCCATGATTAAAGTAGGAGAATGAACAAAGCAGCCACCAAGCCTGCTTTATTAGCTTAGTTCAGATCTCCTACTTTAATCGAGACCTGCCGGCCTGTCCGCCTGCACCATGCGCACAGCGCACCAAATCAAAAATTGTAATCATGATGATGATTGATTCATCATCATAATTACACATTTCTGGTGTATTGCCTGCACCTGCGACGGTCCTGTCATCAGCATGTACACACAGAGCTGTGCATATACGGAGGGGGCCCCGAGCCCCTCAGTGGCCCTCAGCCTGAGTTGTGCGCTCAGCTCAGCCTCTCACAGAGTGCTGGCCTGCAAGACAAGGAGTGCCGTGTGCTACTAAACAGATCACTCTGTAGCAGTTACTGGATGGTGGATCGCCACTAATAAGTGGGATAGCTCCTTATTTGGCAGACAACTTGCCTGGGAGTAGTGCCGTGGGTGGTCAAATTACAAGGGGAATAGTTGACAGGCACTCCAGAAAAGTAGGGAGTTTCCCTTTGTTCTTGAAGCCAGGGAAAGTGCGATCATACTAATAATAGGCTGGTATAAATTGAGACCGAAGTAGCTGTGGGATTGTGCCTTATCAAATGTTTTTGACAAGGGTATTGGGGAAAGTGGTGGTGAGATTCGGAAAGGCCACAGTGAACAGAGCCTGTATTCCAAATATCTACTAATTTGAACATTCAGGAGGAGAATCAGCAGACAAGCAGAATGGTGGTGCAGGCAAATGGTATGCTCGCGGTAGACTCAATGCAATGTGACTAACAATCTGAAAATGTTTGAACGAAGGGCTCTAGCCTACATTCTAGTGCTGGAAAGAATAAGGTGCATACAAAAAAAGTTCATGGGGTCTTTATTAGGGGATTGCTCACAATGGGACTATTTTCTATGCACTATTGTTGACATGCTGTTACAAGTTGCACCCGAGTTGTAGAATAGGCTGTCGTTGGTTGTCTGTGTGTCTGTAAGGGGGTGGTTTTTTGTGGTTAGGTTTAGAGGATGCCAGGAGTTGTGGGCAAAGAAAGGTCCAGGGTGATTATAACAGGTGTGGATATCATGTGGGGGCATCATGTTTGGCCAAGGGAGATGGAAAGTAGGGATCAGGTCAGTGGCAATAGGGATACATGGAAGACCGTTACACATAATGTCAAGGGTACGAATAGCTAGCTACACCAAAAGGCACAAGGGTGCACTATTACCAGAAAATAAAAGGAATCGTAATCCCAGTGTTACAAGAGAAGAACATACCTCTAGCGGAAATAGATAAAGTGCGCAAAGAATGGGAACATTTAGTGCATGTTGGGGCTGTCTCTAGTTAAGCATATGGTGTACTTACATGATGTGGCTGCCCTGGTTTTGCTGCTGATAAGAGAGGGTAAGGTAGACACAAAGGGGAGATATCTACTGGGATGCTAGGCGGTCAGGAAATATGTCTCATTAAATTGTATGTGCTGAATGTAGATGCTAGCCTTTTTGGGAATCAATCCTAGATTATACTGTTTTATATAGCAACACTGGTGTAGGTGGGAAATACAAGTTTTGTTCTGGACAGACATGGGGCAGGATTCCACCAAGAGACAGCGCTAAGCCATGGGTGGTGACAGTGACTCAGTAGGGAGACCCTCTCGAGTACACCATGTTCAACAGTAGGGGAGCACATCCAAGGACCAACCTCGGGTTCAAGAAATAGTCTTAAGCAGAACTCTGGGAGGCACACTCTGAAAATTAAATCGGTGACTCCGTATGCTCCACTGAACTCTGGGATAGAGGCTGAAGCAAGCTGTGAAGCAAGATGCAAAACAAGATGTGCTGAAGCCAGAGCCCAGGTGTGGAGAGCAAGTAGGCGGGCACGAGCACGGCGTGCAATGGGGGAGGAGACCAAAACGAAGAGACCACAACCACAGCAACCACAGTAATGGCATCATAATGGCCAGCAGCGGCCCATATCATGAATGTGTTCTGTGCCATGCAGGAAAGGAATAGAGCCACACAACGTTTGTTTTCAAAACATGCTGTCCACAGTGCATGCACTAACTCTGCAACTCTGGAAGTTAAAGAGGTAACCACCGCTTTATTTCTGAGATACGGTGCATTGCAGTGAATGGGCTTACTAAGAGAATACCTAGCTAGTACATTCACGGTAGACAGCTAAGTAATTTTAAAAATTGGTATATGGTTCCTTTTAACAAGTTTATGATAGTGGATTGCTGACTTTTCTAGAAGCATTCACCTCCAGGATGTGACTTGTCATGTGACTTGTGAACATTTGTGTGGGGTGAGTTGGCATGTCCATGGTGTACCACCATCCATAGAAAGTGGGGAACAAGAAGGCACCTAGGTCCATTTACAACTCACCCATGCTGTTGGTTGTCAGCACACGTGTTGTGATGGTGGTTGCAGAATCATGAATGACAGTTATGTAATGTGGAGTGATCAACCAGTGGCTGAGGGGGGCTAGCCTATTCACCCTGAATATCGATGGTTGAAGCTTTGCAAGACAGCTAAAAATGCCTCTGCCTAACCTAAAAATACACTGCATCATATAAATCACAACAATGAGACGAAGCCTTGACATTCATGATAAACCTGACTAGTATACATGTAGGCTGCTTAGAAATAGAATTCCGCGAAAATGGATCTCCAGCCCCGGCGGGAATTTAGACACCTACATATACTCAACCAACAGAATGAACAGAGACTCCTTCAAGATCAAAAAATAAAACAATGAGTGTGATGACCTCATTACCTCATCAATGGTGAATGTGGAACATATCCTCCAGTACTTCAAAAGGGGAAAAGACAAATCTTGGACTGGTGCGCGAATCACCAATAAGGACACTCACTGTGTATTTTTAGATTTAACTGTAGAGTTTGCTGTTAGAGGTTGGTGTGCCTGCCGCCAAGCACTACTAGAGCGTTGTTGAAATGGAGCAAAAATACTTTCAAGATGGTGCCCCAACTTGATGACGTGACCACATCCACTTTGCAGTCTATTTTGTTAACAATTAAGCATTTCACCGGAGAGTGTAAGAAAATATGTTCCTGACATGATGGCTGTGACGCACACACAGAACGCAGCAAGAAAAGCTACTCGTGAAGCAGAACAACACTGCGCAAGCAATGGTCACCCAGCCCTCGACGAGAAGAACGCTTGCAGATAGATGCTCACTCACAATGGCCACTCAGCATGTGCTGACTCAAACTGCCATGCTGATTCCAGTAGGTACAATAACAAATGAGAAAAAAAATAGCTTTCTAACCTGTGCGCCGAATCAGCAAGCCCCCATGCGTGTAGTACTCACAATCCCAATAAAATCCTGTGACAGGAAATCTTTTGCTGCAACTACGTCATTTATGGTTGGGGCTTTTAAACAATGTTTGGGTCCAAATTATCCATCCTTGTTGCCAATAATTGTGTGGTGATCCACACCGAGAGTGTTGGTGTTCTTGAAGATGAAGTATATTACATATCAGAAGCCCCATACCATACTGCATCCTCTGTTCAGTCAGCCAGCCGCCAACTGCCCTGCATGGAATAATACCCCTTCACAATTCCTCTTACTGGATACAAACATCTACGTAACCCCACGAGGCAGACTGAGTGATGCAGAGCCGCAACACAGAAAGAGCATACAACATTATTCAACAGTTAATATAATGAGGTAACATACTACACCCCAGCCTACCACATAGTGAGATGCCCCCAAGTGGGTGGAGATTTCTAACTATGGTGGTAGTCCTCCAAAGACCAGGGTCTCCATTCATCGAGTAGGCAGGCAGGCCACTCGCTTTGTTCTAAATGACCTCCGTAATCAGTTGTAGAGTAGTAGATATCTATTTCTATTTTTCCATACACCACCTGCCATGCATCCTCATATAAATAGTTGTCTATGGATGGCACTAGAGTCAGAGCCTCAGTTAAATTTGCTATCATTTGAAGGTGTGCCAGAAGAAGAATCCCCCGCAGGGGTGGGACAGTAATATATAGGCTGCACCATCCGTGGGGGAGGACCCAAGTATTCCTCAAAAGCTTGTGGAGAGGTTCCCTGGAGCAAGGGTAGGCAGTGCAATCACGGTTGCACTGTCCGGCTGGATGTGGCCCATCATACTGCACCCCAACATTCATTTTTACCCCACAGAAGAGCATGTGTAAAATGTCGATTTAATTGGCGAGGAGGCCGCCTGATGTAAAATGGAGATTCGCGGCTTCGGTCGAAATATGCATAATGTGACCGAGAAATCTGATGAAACTTTACCTCTACCCAGAAGCACATTTTCCCCGACTTCACCAGCAGTGGGTGAGGCCTCACTCGAGCCAGCCGCATGGCTTTAGTTCTGCACAAGTCCCTCTTGGACCCTCGAGTTTAAAAAGAGACGAGCTTTGCCCTGTACCAAAGGTTTTGTGGTGTAGGAATGTTAAATTGGCAGCTCAGTGGGTTTCGCATCTACTGCAGTGGCTGTAAAATCCAGAATCCAAGCAGCTAGGCCTTTCATGACTGGTGAGGGTGAAAGGTGACAAAGCATGTACTTTCACTTTTGGAGTAATCGAAAATATCCGCAAGCTCTGCAAAGCGCACAGAACAAACAGCCTAACACAAAAGAGTGTTTTTTATTTTAACGTTGTTGCTGCCTTTATATTGACGACCTTAGAGTAAATGCGCTGTTTCTTGGTGCCTCTTTGGGAATGGGAATACCCTGAAGTGATTTTTAAGTGCAGTTAAATGGTGCAGGATACAGGTACAGGTCTTGATTTCACATTCTGCACAGTGATAATAACCATCAGTGCTACTCAGTCTCGGGCCAAGAGTTTATTAATGATCAAGTCCACTCGTCCAGGGCCAGGCCTGCGCTGCTTGCTTCTTTCAGTCTCGGGCCGGCCCGGGGCAGAAAAACGGACTCACCTCACTCAGGCCTGCTGATGCTGACTGCTGTTGGTTGGTGGGGTCACGGGGTGGCACTATGGCAGACACAGGGGGGTCGGGGGGCTAGTCGGCGCTAGCCTCTGCCAGTAGCCACTGTAGGAATAAAATTATGCAGGGGCCGCTTCAACTACAGTCCGTCCGTTCGCACCTCTGCTCCTCATCTTAGTCACGCTCACGCTCAGTTAATTGCCCAATGCGCATGCGGGAAATGGAATTACAGCCGCACCCTAGAGAGGCGCGCCACGCGCAGACGCGGCAGAGGAGGAGACAGGGCATATTCTGCGCGCTGCGCACAGGCACCTCCTCCTCCTCGCTCCGTTTGTTTAAGTTAGGTTAGGTTGCACATTGAGTACAGTGCACACACGCACCGGTCAATCAGGATTGCTGGCGGCGCCGGCGGCGCTACTATTCGGGGTCCGAGGCAGGCAGGCCTGCCTCGGAAGTCTGACTGAGAGAGTGAGAGTCTTGTTGTGGCTTGACGTGACGCTGCTGGGGGGCGATTTTCAGTCCGACCGTCACAGGCTGTGACAGGCGGACTGAAAATCGGCCCCCAGCCACAAAACCGGCCCCCTTTTTTGAAAACCGGCCCCCACCCCCTCCAGCCGACCGGGGGATTGCCCGGTGCCCGGCATTGCCAGTCCGGGCCTGTGTGCGAGTCAGTTCTGTGAACTGTGCTAATGTATGCAGATGACATATTTAGTTTACTGACAAAGTGGCATGAAGAATTAACATAGGAATCAAATGTAACTAGCAGGAAATACTAACATGAAGAAATTTGGCCATGAGGTTTGACACTACTCATGCACTAAATGTGTTTAAGAACAAGATTTTCTATGATCTGGTAAATGCTTTAGTTGAAAGGAAGCATAGTGATGTAACTCGTGATAATTAAATGATGTGTTCATATGTTAGCTAAGGGTGTAGGCCTGAGTTTCAGCCACTGACAACTCTCTCTGTAGGATTAATGTTGAATTTCATTCGCATTGTGGAAGTTGTTCTTTCTCACGTTTTGCATTGCAAGTGGAGAATTCTTCTTTTAGGCAAAGTAATGTCTTTGTTTTAGCAGTTACACAAGGAGAGAAGAAATTACAACCGCATGACTTGGAGGTGATGAAGGGCAGAAGCTGGTTTCACACAGGAGAATGCACAATGGAGATGTTCAACACTTGATGTAGGTTGAACCCGGTACACACCACTACTATTTCGTATTCCTGTTTATACTCGGTTCACACCACAATAGCATGTTTCGATAATGAGTCCGCTTTGGTAACCATGGTATTCCTTCTGTCAATTTCAACTGAGAAGCTGGCTTAATAAAGTTTGACAGAAATGGTAGTGTGAGGTCCCTTTAAATTCGCACAGCATCCTGGGACGGTTTACACGCGAGAGTGTATTCGGCGTTTTCAACGGGCAGTGACTGCGGAGATAGAGAGTAGATCTGGCACAAACTTTACACAGTACAAAGTTGGGTTCTAGTTGCGAGCTCTTTGATAACAGCACTACTATGTTTCAGATTCACTTATGGCTTTCCACGCTATTTCTTTTATAGATTGACACACGGCTCATTTTTGTACACGCCTTCACGGAGGGGCGGAGTCTGTTCAATTCACCGAACTGTGAGAATCCGACATAATTACCATCATGCGTGCTCATGTTAACTTGATATAAGCCCCTGACATTGGTCTGCTTTTCAACTTATATCACACAGATTGTTGCGCACTAGAGATACCGTGCACAGAAACAATTGATGCCAGACTGGACAGGCAGTTCATAATCCTATAGAATCTATTGGAGGGTATGTACGTATGTGTACTACACTTGATGTCTTGCACACTCTTAAAAAACTACCCAGCACACCACAAGTGGTGGGTAACGAACTGCACCTAGTGGGATTATCATTTATTTAACCTCTTTCAAACACAGGGATTTTCACATTACACAGTGATCCTGCATGCCAATTTCATTCTACACACATTATTTGTGGGTAATTTTGACACTGTCAGCCACATTGCTTTCTTTTCTCGAGAGTGCAAATTCTATGTCCTTAGGCTCTGTAATGACTCTTGAAGTTTTGTAACGCTTTTCAATTGATGTAGTGCTCTGAAATTTGTTGTGTTCTAGATTACTGTGGACGCGACCACAAGTGGAAGAATAGAAATTTTGATGAATTAAAATTTCCCCTGAAGAAGGGTTCAGCTTTAGAACCAGAAATGCATTGGGATTGCTAATCAGATGTTTTTGTATATTTTTTGTATTTGTGTACATATACATGCAATATTCTTGCAACACAGATTAACATTAAGAAGTGAAATGATTGATTTGATATGTGACTTTTTCTACTAGTATGCATAAAATACTTGTAGATATACAGCTTAATACAATTTATGAGTTTTTCATTCATGTTATGTTTACACTGTTTGCCTTTTGAGCTTTTTGAAACATTTTGCAGTCAATGATTCTTAACTTCACATGAGACACAATTTGTGTCCCTCCCTGTGCACTGCCTAGGCCGTGGGTACCCCACAGTCTCTTCTGATTCACACAGGAGAAAGCATGAAAACCAATGAACAATTGTTGAAAAGGATGTACATGGATAACACTGTGGAAAAGTACACTCATGACTGTACCCATTGTGGAGTGCGTGTGAGAGGTGCACAATTGGAACTTTACCTGTGGATAACTGCTTGTTGGAATTAGGGATAGTGCCCACACATCTTTTTTGCTTTTGGTCAGGGAACATCTCAGAACAAGCTTTTCCTCTTGTGATAGTGGCTTTATGCTGCTTGATCAATCTCAATAGTGGAGAGACTTCTTAGGAAGAATCCACGACTGACACCTTTCCTCTCAATCTGAAATGCTGGCTCACTAAAGTTGGGATGTCACCATAGTGATAGAGTAGGGATACATTTAAATGCTTTTCGCCCACCAAACCTCGATGCGTGGAAATTTGGACTCTTGCTTTTTGATACTTTGCATCCTTCATCTTGAATTAATAGTTCTACTTATTTTGCACCATCTGCATTTGGTGCGTAGGTTTGACTTGAGGCAGTTTCCTTTATATTTCTATAACCTTGTGTTGAGGTGTGTTTATGTTCAATTATGTTTGGCTGTGAAATACACCTAACAAACCTTCCTAAATTGTCCTTTGTTTATTATGTATCCGGAGTCAGCATTTTTTAAATCGACTGCGCTCTAATGATTTCCTCCCCTTCACATTTTCATGCTGCTAAAAAGATCCATTGGAGTGTTACTCTAGAAAAGTTGCAGAACGACTAGAATCTGCCCTTTCAGCGGCTTTAAAATAAAAATGCTTCACAACCAGTTGTACCACTTGCCCACCATGCTTACTATTAGATGAGAACACATCTCCTACAACTGTCAACCACTACTTTCCACTAGGCATCTCCAATGGAAAAAGCTCATCTGAAGTACTCAGGCACTTTAACCCATCTCTACTCACACTCTCCATTACCATAAATAGGTGTATTTTAACTTCTACTTAACAACTACTCTAATCTTGAACATGGTTGGCATATTACTGAAACTCTCAGAGGCAAGATATAAGGATGGTAACTGCTGCTCTGCCACATCTGCCATTATTTCTTTTTCAATGAAAATTCCTGTTGTCTTGATTTTTGGCAACAGTTTGTAAGGGCCTTAAACCCGAAGAATTACTGATAGTTCCATACTGGTGCTACTCATGTGGTAAACCTTTGATTTACTCTGACCATTTAATAATCTCCTCCACCTGCAATCATAGGAAGGCAACCCCATTGATTTATTTTGAACATTCCTTGAGTGGAGGATGCATATGTAGTTGCTGGAGAGCAGTAGTATCACCCAGGACAGCAACTCCCTGCGTGAATTACATCAATAAACTTGGGTCAGAATGGAGCCCATGGTGTGTATTAGTTTTTATGTGTTTGAGAAGATTGCTAACAAATTTGTATGACATTGATCACAATCATTGAAACTTGTGTGATTGAGAAATACTTTTCGAGGATCAGTGCACCTATCAATAGGGTTACCCATGGCTTTTTGAGAACATTTATTTTTTGTCACAGCAATGAATTTAAATTAATGGATGGGTGCTGCCCACAGAGGACAAACCCATCACCCAATTCATTTCCCTCTGTTGTTTGTTTACAGAGTGGCACATAGGGAATCGAAGGACTATACCACATTGACCTTTAGAAAAACCCTCTTAAAAGTGTACCTGGTCTTTTGCTCTGTGGCAGTAACTACTGTAAATTGGGAATCACACATTCCCAGAGCCCTCATTGTGGAGAAATACTGTGCTCCAACCAGCCTAATTGATGGAGAGATTTGAGACCAAAGAATACACTCTGCTTTAGTGTCCTCCTCGGCCCATGGACAGTATTGCACGTATTTATTTTTCAGAGTGTAACTGTTAACTGAACGTACTATGTCATTAAGTGTCTTAACCACACCCAACAACTTACATCTGCATTCTACAGAGTCTGTCATGGACCAGAGGGGTATAGTGATCTCTAACACACACAACACTACATCTCCTACCATGTTAAATAAAATGTGCAAACAAAAATACATATATAAATATCATAACTCTTCACTGAGTCATCAAGGTGCTCTAATCAATCTTCCAGATCTCATTGTGTGAGGTTGAGAAGACATAAGAGAGACATACACTGCATGCACCAGTGCAACACAGACCAAAGGGCAGTCTTTGGACTCTCCTGACACCCAGATGGAAGAGTCTCACTCTGAATGTCTGGAGTCAATGGACCTTGAGACAGGTATTTGAAATAAGAAGAATCTGTTGTGATGGGATTTCCATGATGATGAGCAGTCACCATGTGTCCTTTACTAGTCACAACTCTCAGTGGGTTAGCATCAAAAGGAGAATCAGACTTGCGTTTCTGTGTCTGCCTGACAGTGACTTGGTCTCCTCTGTTTAACACAGTGTTCCAAGCACAAATGCGTCTGCCCGCATAGGTCTTAATTTTTAAGTTTGTGAGATGAATCAGTTGTGCGGAGTTTATGAAGGTCAATAGATCTTTCAGTGGTCTATTGTGGCAAGCTTTCCCACATATGAAGGTGGTAGGGCTTTCATCTGTGGTCGAATGGGGAGCAAGAAACATACACAAAGAGTAGAGTGGAGAACTGATATGAGTTCAAGCCTTTCCAGCAAAATGCATGTAACATTCTTCTTGAGGGTGCTCATAAATTGCTCGACAGCACAGTTCACCTGGGGCCAGAGAGGTGTGCTTCTCTGATGTTTGACATTTAAGTGAGTGCCAAAATCTTCAAATTCTTGACTATTGAAAGTCAGACACCCCCGTGTTGCATAAATACTTTCTAATCTCTCAATTACTGTCATGAATAGTTGATAACACATCTTCCACAAGGGAAAACAGGAATATTGTTCAACAATTGCTAGTAGATGATGTCTTCAGTCAAAAGGTGCAAAGACATCAATTGCAATCATCTCTCATGCATGCTTTGGAAGATCAAACATGTTTAATAGATGCAGGGGTGTTTTAGAATGACAAGCAGTTACACAAATGAAATGCCCTTTACTCTTTTTTTGAACTCTTTCCATAAGATTAGGGCACCACACTCTGTCCCGTAGGGCTCGTTTAGTGGCAACGACTCCACAAATTCTCGCATGCGCCAGTTCAATGATTTGTTGTCTCAGGCTCTCCTGTATGGCAATTCTTGTCCCTTGTAATAGAATGCCTTCTGGGTTAACTGAAAGTTCTTCCTGCACATTTTTTAATTTCTGGTTTTCAATATCATCATGAAGAGGTTGGGTATATTTTTACCATGATTAATTTGTAATAATGTCTTTGAGTATTAGCAAATCCCCGTCAGTGCTGGTGGCAGCAATGAGTTGTTCCATCGATATGGCAGCAGGGGTACTGGATTTCACGTTGAAGTTAACATAAGCATCAGCTGCTTTAGAAGTATGGCCATAACATGGTTTTGGTAAACAGGAGAAGTAGTCAGCAGGGCTTTCATCGTTTCCTGGATGATGCACAATCGTACAATCATACTCCTGCACTGCAATTGCAACCCCCATCTCTCAATGTGCAGGCCATGTTGGCTTTGGGATGGTAGAAAATGGTGAGTATGTTTTCCATAGAGGATCACATGAAATTCTCAGCAAGGCCACAGCAGAGCAAGGCTTACTTTTTCAGGCTGTGAATAGGCACATTCGGTTGGTAACAAACTCCTGCTAGCATAAGCCACAATGTGTCTTGGTGTATTACGATGTCCATTGTGCTGGACAAGTATGGCAACCGACCCCAATGACCTGGCATCAACAACAATTTCCGTTTGTAGTTTCAGATCAAAGCAGGCCATTTCAGTCGCATTTTCAATCGCATGTTTGTTTTTCTTGAAGCTTTGTTTACATTCACATAACCATTGAAATGGAACATTTTGTTTAGATACGTCTCCCAACGGGGCACTTACAGTGGCAAAGTCACGTATATACTTTGAACAGTACCTGGCCATAAAAAGGAAGGTTTTCAGGATAGTTACTTCTTTTCGGGGAGAAGTGAATGACAAAGCTTGTGCTTTACTTGGATCTAGAGTAATTCCCCCATTAGAGAAGATATGACCAAAGAACTTGATTTGTATTTTATGAAACTCACACTTTGCAGCATTTCAGGTGAGACCTGTATCGGCAAGAATACGACACACTTGTGTAAGAACTTTATCATGTTCATTTCGTGTGTCCCCAAAAACGAGTATGTCATCACTGTAATTGAAAGAATTTTTTAATGACTGTATTATGTGACAAATGACATCCTGAAATAATTCAGCAACTAATGACATTCCAAAACATAGGGGCTGATTAAGATGCCGGTCAGACTGACCATCTGACCGCCATGGCCCAATTATGACCACTGAAGCTGCAAAGTTAACTGGGGTGGTCGGAATATTTTCCGTATGGGCCATGGCAGTCGAAGTAGCCTTTACTTGGGCTGCGGCAGTGAGAAATGGTGCAGATAGGGACTCCGATGCCGTCAGGGCTGTGGTACCACCGATGAGCAGATTACGGTCAAACCCTTGTACTGGCGGTCCCTTGTCAGCGCTTTCAGGACAGCTCTAGACCGCTGCGCTACTTCTACTGCGAAGCACCACAACAGTGCACATGGGATGCAGAAAAAATCAACACAGCTTGATGGCCGTTGCCAAAGTAAACACACCTACAAATCACACAATGAAACACACCGTTCCCAGACCATGATTCTTCGCCTCTACACTACAGCACAGCAAGTCAGAGCATCAGTATTGGTCACATAAGGCAATTCTTTTCACATAATCCCATCATGCATTCTTCACACGTTTTTTCCGTTTTTTCTACGTATTTCTGTGGTGTATAAAGTATTTTCATTTTCTTCACTCTCACTCACTTTATTTAAATAACATGTTACCTGACAAATATCCATGTTTTTCTGGAGCCCAAGACAAACACATTTCTCTTGCTAGGAAGAATGAAATGTGGGACAGGATAGTAAACAAAGTGAATGCTGTAGGTACCACCCTATGCACAAAGGAGGACATCGGAAAGAAATGGCACGACCTGAGGAAGAGGGTGAAGAACCTGGCCTCCAGGCACCACCTTGCATCCCAAATGACTGGCGGTTGGCTTACTGGCCCACCATTAGAACTCACACCATGGGAGAAGAAGGTACACACATCCTGCATTCTGAGTGCTTGATAGGAATACCTGGGGGAATGAAGAAGTGTTGTTTGTCCTTACTCACTTATCAGTCATATGACTACTGAGGGTCATCTCCCAGACAGTTAGCCACTGGTGGCGTGTGGTATAGGAAGGACTGAAATGACTACAACTGCCATAAGACCCTGTTGCCTGAACACTTAACAGGAGGCACCAGTGTTGTTTGTCCTTACTCACTTGTCAGCCATGTGACTACTTAGGTTCACCTCACAGGCAGTTAGCCATTGGTCAAGTGTGGGGTAGGAGTGATTGAAATGACTACAGCTTCAATGAGGCCCACTACCTCTAACTCTGAACATGAGGCACAAGTGTTGTTTGTCCTTACTAACTTGTCAGCCTTGTCAACACTGATCCCCAGGAAATATGGACTGAGCACCTTACACGCATGTCTGCCTACTCAGCTTGAACTTACCCTGATCTCCATAATGAAAAGAATGAGGCCATGAGTGGACCATATCAAGTGTGTACCTGAAATATCAGTAACACATGAAGGTAACCCAGCTGATTTGAAATGGCTGATGACCCCCTGACAATGCACAGCACACTTGATTACCAATACTCAATCTACTACCAAGAAGTGGGTATATGCCTGTATTGTATAAACCTAGGACTTGAGATCTACTAATACATATGTAACTTTTACACTGTGTTGGCTTTAAGTTATTGGGACATGCCATGTCTGTCCCTCATGTCAACATGAAGCATATCAGTCAAGCAATGTATAAGGCCAATATCACTCCAAGTAATGGATGTCTCCAAATGTCTTGCAAACGCGTCACACACAATGGGGATAGTTCACAATGTCAACCTCTAACCCATTTGCCTCTCCCAAGCCTGAACTCACTGTATAGCAAACAATGAGCACCCCAGTCACACTTCTGGAGGTGAGGATTGACAACACTCTCACTGAGGATCTAGGAGCCAGTGGGAGGGGCAGGCTGGCCCAAGGCCTCAGGCCTGTGGGGAAAGGTGTGGTGGGAGGGTAACTGTGGGTCTGTAAACTGTGGCCACTGGCGCTACTGATGACCAGGCCAACATCGCCCAAGTCCTGGGAGCCTTTGAAGACTCCCAAGGAGTGATGGGCCAGGTACTTAAGGAATCCAGGAGATGAAGCTGCTGCAGAGATCCCTAGGCCACAGGCTGGACACCCACAATGATAGCATGGGCAAGTCCATAGAGCTGCTGAGGGACATTAACACAACTCGCTGCAGGGCTTTTCTCCCGCCTCTTACCCTTTCCTGTGGTCTATCAATATCTTGCCTTTCTACATCTGTGGCAACAACAGGAAGGGAGGGCGTCACAGAGGACAACTCCTCAGACACCTTGACCCTGCAGCAGTGGGTCCTCCCCCATTGTGGTCTGGGCCATAAAAGAAAAATACAGGAGGTTTGGTTGGCAAGGCACCCACCACCTCCAAGAGGCAACATGTCACCTGATGTCCTCCTTTATGTGCAACACATTCACGTTGTTGATTATTCCTGTCCACTTTTCTATTTCTGATGGGAGGAGTTTATAGACTTTGGACTTCAGACAAGATGACTCCTACAAAAATGGTTTTCTCTCCAGTACTGACTATTACACTCCTGTGTTGTCATTATTTTTCTGTATATTGTTTTATTTTCTTCACATTTTATACTGCAATCAATTAAGTTGTCACAAAATTAGTTGCTCTGTTAGTATCATTCACATCTAGCAAGTTATGAAGTGATCCCGTTTTAAATTACCAAATGTATATAGAAGCTAATTGTGTAATCATGCACATGTGAAATGTCAACAATTTGAAATTGAGTTTCACAACCATGTCACTCCAACACAGAGGTTGAAGATCTGTACAGACCAGTGGTGAGCTGCAAAATAAATGCAAATGGAAGACTTATGTCAAAATACATACTGGAATAAATAGGAGTCAGTACCCCATGAGCCGATCTGGAAGAGGGGTAAATGAAACTTCCATCTGTTGGTAAAGGGAAGGAAAATGGGGTATGCTCCAGTTCAGTATAAGATCGTGGGAGTACTTCTAAAAGTCAAGGTATTGGACTCCCTAGCGCGGCTATGCCGTACTCACTAATCCGCGAGCAGTCCTCGCATCCTCCCTCGTCCCAGCGGCTTCCGTGGTGTGAAAGAGTGGAGCAGAGGATGTTGTTTTATACTCGATCGAATTGGATTATTGATTACACCTGTGCCGGTTGGGAGCGACTGAGAGTGGTGTGAAAACTAAAGCGATCTATGCCCGTAATTGTCGGCAGGGAGCAGGGGCCATCTTGGAAAAGCAATGTCTAACTGAGGCTGTTTCTCAAGTTGCGAGCGCCATATTGGAAAAACGGCGGTCGCTTATGGCTGTTTGCCTTGTCATGAGCGCCGCTATGGGTGTGGTTCGGTTTGCATTCAACATAAAAGAGAGGCGCTGTGAGCAATATGGGTAGATAACGGCGGACACCGCGCCCCAATAGTGCGCATGCGCGGAGCGGTTCTCATTAGAGTATTGGAGGCTAGTATTCACCTGTGCCGGTAGATATGGAGATAAGAGAAAGAGACACTGCAGGTGTTAGCAAACAACTCAGAGATTGTCATCAAACCAGCCAATAAGGGCAGCGCTATTGTCATCCAAACCCAGTCCAATTATGACAGAGAATGCCGCAAACTACTAGATGAGAGATGAAATTATGAGATACTAAGAGATGATCCAACTAAAGATATCCGTATGCGTATTCTCATGATGGTTAAAGAGGCCACTGCCCACGATTGGATATCCAAAAAAGAGGCAGATTTTCCTCATTCAAAACAACCCCATAACACCATATTTTTACACCACACCACAAGGAGGCATCCTACCCACCTGGGCGTCCGATAGTGTCTGGTATCGGTTCCATATTGGAACCACTCTCTAAATTCGCGGACGCGTTTTTGAGACCGATAGTATAAGCAACCACAAATGCATTAGTCTGGCATTAAAGAAAAATCTCTTTCTCTATGAGGGCACACACTACTTACAAAAGCATGGGACCAGCATGGGGAGCACATTTGCTCCCAGCCTGGCTGGTCTCTATGTTCACCATTTGGAGACCACAAGAATTCTCCATCAACAGAACCCCTTCCGTGATCATCTAGATATATGGAAACGCTACATCGACAATGTGCTTGTGATCTGGAGGGGTGACATTCAATCTGTTCATGATTTCATGATCTGGCTTAACCAGCAAGATCAATATTTGAAATTCACGCATACAGTATCCAATACAAACCTGGTATTTTTAGACCTCAGCATCTATCCGAATCAAGGCAAATTACAGACTAGCACTTGCTTTAAACCCACCGCCAAGAACTGTCTCCTACTATACAACAGTTTTTATCCGAGACACCTGCGAGATAACCTCACCTACGGGCAGTTTCTTCGCCTCAGACGTAACTGTTCTAACATCACAGAGTTAAAAAACCAAGCAGTTGACCTTGAACAAAAACTACTGAACAGAAACTATCCGAAGGAAATTGTTAAGAATGACCTGAAAAGGGCCAGGAACAATAATAGAGATGCCCTATTGGAACCCACAATACCTAAGGAACAGGAAACCCGTCCAATATGTGTAACTACATTCAACACTAACTCAAACAAAATCACAAAAATACTGAACAAACACTGGAAAATCCTGAACTGTGGCTCCTTGAATTTTCCGAAACCAATGTTCTCCCACAGAAGGGGAAGAAACCTGAGAGACATCTTGGTCCACAGTAGACCAAGAACCACGAAAGACAGTGGCCCTCCAAAATTAGCAGCTATAAATGTCCACCATCCTTGTGGCTCATGTACCTCATGTGAACTTACCAGCAAGAGCAAAACTATCAAGTTCTCAAACAGAACCACCTGGGAACAACTTGCGTTCACGAACTGCAACAGTAGAAATGTTGTCTACCTTATCACTTGCCCATGTGCCAAAGAATATATTGGAATGACCTCGAGACTAGTCATAATAATACGCATTGGCGAACATCGCAGCAACATACATTGCAAAAAAAACACAACTAAGATGGCCTCCCATTATCTAACCATGGGTCACAGCATTCAGGATCTTCACTGGACAGTGATTGAATCCATCAAGTCTGAAAAAAACCTCCTTGAGAAAGAACAACAGTGGATGTTCCGTCTGGGAACACACATCACAGGGTTGAATGACGACATGCCCTGGGCACAACTGAGCCAGTAATAGCCTTTATCTGTCCTCTATCATTAATTTTATTTTATTTTTTTCCCATAAATGTAATCTTGAGGGGACTGTAAGAGAGTTTTTACCTTAAACCAATAATCCCAATGATGAACTGTTTGCACACTGCATGCCACTGTAGGGTAATGATTAAGGGTGGGCGCCCGATTCGGCTACGCCCACGGAGTAGGCGTAGTGTTGCCTTGTACGCATTTTGCGTAGACAGCGTAGCCGGC
This sequence comes from Lissotriton helveticus, assembly GCF_964261635.1. Classification (NCBI taxonomy): domain Eukaryota; kingdom Metazoa; phylum Chordata; class Amphibia; order Caudata; family Salamandridae; genus Lissotriton; species Lissotriton helveticus. Next base: position 1,072,955,224 of record NC_136059.1, read on the forward strand.
AACACTACGCCCACTCCGTGGGCGTAGCCGAGTCGGCCGCCACCCGCCTCCCTCCCGCCCTCCCCTAGATACATTATTTAAGCTATTACAGTGATTAAAACAATATTAAAGCACTTACCTTGTCCGGGGCTCGTCCGGGGCTCCCTCTTTGAATAGCGTCCTTTTCTTGGAAACAAATGCGCATGCGCGGCAGCCCGCGCATGCGCATTTCTCGGGAGAAATGCGCATGCGCGGCCGCCCGCGCATGCGCATTGGTATCCAGGAAAGGACGCTATTCAAAGAGGGAGCCCCGGACGAGCCCCGGACAAGGTAAGTGCTTTAATATTGTTTTAATCACTGTAATTCCTTAAATAATGTATGTAGGGGAGAGCGGGAGGGAGGTGCGTAGTGGGGCTACGCGGAGTGCGGGAGTGGGCGTAGCTTCTCGCCCTCTCCGCGTAGCTCCGCGGAGCCCCACTACGCCCAGGGTTAGTAATGATTAATTACATCCACTCCTCCACCCTTCTCTCTCTCCCTTGCACTAATGTATGTCTGCATGCCTCAATAATCACACTATATGCGGCGTGTTATTGGTCAAGTGATGTTTGAGCTCACACTGAAGTTTTTCCGGATCTTAAACATCCAAAAACATTGTTCAAAGAGAACATGCCTCCAATACCCTAATGAATATGGGGCAAGTTATTGGTCTAATGATGTTCGGCCCACAGTTAAACTTTTCCATATCAGGGAATACTAGCCTCCAATACCCTAATGAGAACCGCTGCGCGCATGCGCGCTATTGGGGCGTGGTTTCCGCCGTTATCTACCCATATTGCTCACAGCGCCTCTGTATCATGTTGAATGCAAACCGAACCACACTCATAGCGGTGCTCATGACAAGGCAAACAGCCATAAACGACCGCCGTTTTTCCAATATGGCGCTCGCAACTTGAGAAACAGCCTCAGTTAGACATTGCTTTTCCAAGATGGCTCCCGCTCCCTGCTGACAATTACGGGCATAGATCGCTCTAGTATTCACACCACTCTCAGCCGCTCCCAAACCGGCACAGGAGTAATCAATAATCCAATTCGATCGAGTATAAAACAATATCCTCTGCTCCACTCTCTCACACAACGGAAGCCGCGGGGACGAGGGAGGATGCGAGGACTGCTCGAGGATTAGTGAGTACGACATAGCCCCCCTAGGGAGTCCAATACCTTGATTTTTAGAAGTACTCCCACGATCTTATACTGAACTGGGGAATACCCCATTTTCCTTCCCTTTACCAACAGATGGAAGCTTCATTTACCCCTCTTCCAGATCGGCTCATGGGGCACTGACTCCTATTTATTCCAGTATATATTTTGACATAAGTCTTCCATTTGCATTTATTTTGCAGCTCACCACTGGTCTTTACAGATCTTCACAACATAGAGTGTGTGTTTTATGTTACGTGTATGTTTTGTCATGTAGTGTCTTTCTCTTTTCAAACAGGTCACAGCACCTTAGTGTGTCTTATATTTTGAGACTCACTGAAATCGCAAAGTCACCATATATGTCACCATGCTTTTCCCTTCCACAGGTGACATATGAACGCGCATTGGGAAGCGTGCTGGAAGTATTTACGTGCTCTCATTTTATCTTTGCAGGCTCACGATTCAGAAATACTGACAGGGATGTAACTGTAATTTGAATCCCATACCACATAGGTATTATAATTTACATCCTTTCACTTGTATATACACATAGCACACACTGATGGCAACGTTAGTGAGTGACAGAGGGATCTGATCACGTCCTGACGAAGAGGCAGTCAGCCTCGAAACATGTTGACATCACTAGGAGAACTAGCTCATTGTCAAGCCTAAGTTTCTCCGCTACACGAATTCTTAACGATACCAGCCTATGACCAATAAAGATTTTTGGTTTTCATAAGGCCAGGTATTCTTTTAATCTCACTTTTCCAAATCACTCCTGACCCTACTTACACTCACTCAAATACACCTCACATAGCACTTACAATATCTAAGTGCTCCAGCGTAGTCGCTAGTCGTAGCACGCCCCATCCCGCAGCGGCGCAGGAATACCCCGATGATGAAGCATGACACCAAGGGCCCTTTTGGTATGTGAGGGGTATTTTAACAAATACTGTGTATGCCTGCTATACCTTGGCTCACAGATAACCTCTTAGAAGTGGACCTTGTTGTTTATTTATACCATTGACTGGAGGAGGGTGCGCCCACCTGAGTGCTTCCTAGCACTACCTCTTCACTCTCCATTTTGATTTTTGGGTTGTCCAGATTGTGGCAGATGTATTGTAACTGTCATGATGACAGTGCATCCTATCCATTGCTATGTCGGAAACATTTAATTGGCAATTGGATGTGATGCCTGACGCTGTCTCAAAGCTGTGATGGACATTAACAACAGTTCTCAATGTGTCTTATCTGTCATCGGCACAATGACAGACAACTTTTCCATGTTCCTCATAGTAGAGCTTGCAATGAATGTTCACTGTCATACAGACAAGGTGTCCATCCTTCACAATAGTACTACTGTTGTATAACATGACTGTTGGCTGTATTCTGGTTTGAGTGAGTGTGGACTGCATGGCCACCATCAATAACTGTTTCCAATTCACACATAGTCACCCTGACAGAATGTTGAGAAGACGTGCTCCACTCTTCCGGCCATTTCCAGACCCGATGGCAATGGAAGATAGAGACGTCATTAGGAAGTTTTGTATCAAGAGGGGATCTTTCAAGGATCTATGTGCCCAGTTTGGAGGGTCATTTGCGTCCTCATCTGACATATCCCACAGCTCTGGCACCAACAGTGAAAGTGATGGACAGACTGCACTTCCTGGCCACTGGTTCTTTTCAGTACACGGTGGCTATATCTGGTGGAACGTCTCAACCAATGTTCTGCTTGCTGTTACGTGATGTGCTGACAGCACTGCTGAGACACATGGATAGCTACATTCAGTGCCCTAGAGCTGCCAACTTGGCCACTGTCAAGGGGACATCCCAAATGGTGTTGGAACTATTGATGGGACACATATTGGCCTTGTACCAACACAAGCCCGTAAGCAGGTGTATACGAACCAAAAGAACTTCCATTCCATCAATGTGCAAGTGGTATCCCTATCATATTTATTCATCTTACACATCTGTGCAGAATTCCCAGGATCTGCATATGACTCTTACATCATGCAAAACAGTGCCATACCCCAGTTGATGTAACAACTACAAGCAGAGAGGTCCTGGCTTGTTGGTGAGATGGATGTGCACAACCTTTGTGTGTGTGATGTCCTGTGGCATCTTCTGTCAATGTCTGATTCTTTACTGCACCTCTGTATGTCTCCGATGAGGGTGACTCAGCATATCAAAAACAGTCATGGTTGTTGGCCCTGCTGAGGATTCCAACAACGCCAGGGGAAGTCCGCTTCAATGAGGCCCATGGTAGGAAATAACGGCCAGTGGAGCAAGCTTTCGGGCTCCTGGAGGCCAGAATCCAATGTCTGAACAAGACTAGAGGAGCCGTCCTCTACCCACCCAGGAAGGTGTGTCAGATCATTGTCACCTGTTGCATGCTCCACAACCTTGCATTGAGCAGGGACATGTCTCTGATTGAAGACTATGGAGACTATGGAGACCAGCAGGCCCCCTTAGGTGTGGTCCCTGAAATGAGCAGTGATGATGATTTGGCGAAGATGAATGAGTTGACATGCATCAACAGCTAATCAACAACTTTTCACTTAAGTGTAAGTATACAAAGAGATGAATTGATTGTGAAACTTACAATTACTGTGTTTGTGCAGCTGTGAGGAAGTAGTTCATGTTTAGTTGTCTGATGTGTACAGTTGTGGGTAACTCTGTGCTGGTCAGTCAGTGGCGGAAGTCCTGACAAATACCCACATTTGAGATGCTGATATTTGTACTCTAATTTTCAAAAAGGACCATGTGCTGCTGAGGTTGTCTGTCATCATTGTCACATGTTGGGATGGCCTACCTGATATCTTATTTTTGGTCTGATGTAGGTAGCTTTGCCCTTTCATCATCACTTGAACATTTCAGGGCAGTGACTTCATCAGTTGTAAGATACTGTTCTGCATTGCACATTGGACATGGTGTTTACCTGGAAATGTTTGACACATACTTTTGAAGTACAATACTGGTAGCAAGACAGCTTGCACATCAATAGTATGGTTTTTCTGCTACACAATGGGGTGTCTGACCTGTTGTGTGGTGATCCTTTGGGAATATGTGTGTCATAATTTCCAACTATACAGTGTGGATGTTTGACATGAACATGTTCATCTCCCTTCACATTGGCTTCGTATGCTGTTTGGCAGCTGGATGTAAGTGTTCATGTGTGTCATCAGCATATGGCACTGAGCTTGGTGTACACCACTGTCAAATGTTTGTGACTTTCCATCAAATGCTGCTCCCTTTAATTGGACTGTGCTTAATCCCCTGTTGTGCTACCAATTTATAGCAGAAATGGGATTTGCATTGTGGGTCAGTCAATGTGGCTCCAGCTGATTACCTGAAACATTTTGTATCTTTCCTATGTTCGTTTTGCTATGTCCGACGCCCGGTGGAGCTGCTCTGTTCAGCTATTGAGGAGATCAGCCTTGGTTCATCCCCTGACCGTCACCTACCCAGCCGGACTTTGGGCACAGTTTTTCTCTCCATCTCCCTGTCTCACCCACCCCCCCATCGTATTTTTGTAACTCTGCTTTTTTCCTTGTTTCCTATCTATCTTTCTGTTACCATTTAGTACTCTTTCTTTATCCTACTTCCTTTACTCCAACCCCCTTTCACCTGAATCTTTCCCCTTGCCCGCTACACCGCCTAGCCCCCTGTCCTTTTGTGCCCATTGACTAAGCACTCCTTCTCCCCTTGTTGGGGAAAGATCCAATATTTATACTCTGGAGTCTCAGCGAACCCGCTGAGAGAGTCCACAGCGCCGAGGGAGCCACTCATAGTTGAGATATGGTATGGCACCCCTTGCCAAAGCACTCACTCTCCCCTTTATGGGAAAGGATCCAGTATGTAGGCCTTGGAGTCTCAGCAACCCTTCTGCGAGAGTCCACTGCGTATAGGGAGCCTCTCGCAACAGAGATGGGGAAATGATACCACTTCCCCTGGGATCACAGCTTACTCGTCTACCAGTTTGTGTCCCGTCACCCATCCCTCCTCTCTCCATGCTGTGTCTCTCACCCTCCCCTCCTCTTCCCATCTCCATTCTCTGTCTACCTCCCCTGAATCTCTCCCCTTGCCTGCTTTTACCCATACGTATATGTCCTTTTTGTTTGTCTCGACCTTACTTGTCACTATGTTGCCAGGCGCTAATAACTGTGTAACCTTTGTAACAATGTAACCTGCAATTATGGTCTGATACTCATGCAAAGCGCTCTGATACCTCCGGGTCTAGCCAGCGCTATATAAAACCTTTCAAATAAAATTTAAAAAAAATAATATTACTCTGTGGACCTTATAAGGTTTGAACACCTGAATACATGTGGGTTTCAACACTACACTTCAAAGAGTGTGTCTGATGCAAAGTTTTATATACTTATGTGGATAAATACTGATTCTGACAAGTTCATGCATTTTAAACTTTGCACAAGTCACATTCTAAGTTACACAAGATATTTCTGAAGGTGTTATCAACATGGCAGCCGCAGATGTTGATGGCCCAGATGTTCTTTAGCCACAAGAGTGAGTAGAAGGGGGAGTTAGAACCCTGCAGAGGGTGGTGTTAATGTCCCGCAGCACCTCAATGAGCTGGTCCGTAGTGTCATTGAGTGTCTCAAAATTCTGATCTGTGGACCGCTGCAGGTGTTTCATTTCCCAGAGTTCTTCCAAAACTTGGCCCATCTGGCCTTGATTTTCTTGGTATGCCCCTATTACTTGGGAAATGTTAGCCTCGCCGTCAGTGAGACTAGTGGCCTCATATGGCTAGCCCTGTTACCCTATCACCAGCCCTTCCCCCACTGCCTTGTGGCCATGGATGGGGCTGCATCCTCCCACTAGCCCCTCCATCCTCTGTGTTTGCGGTATCACTGCTCACCTACAGAGCTGGGCCAGGTTCCGGGGTGCAGGTAATGTTGCCTGTGCTTGGCACACATATTGTTGGGGCAGTGGTCAGCTGTGGTGTGGCTCCCAGGCCACAGTTGTAAAATTGCTTCCTTCCTGTGAGAGCAAGCAGACTCAATGAGAGGGCTGCCATGGTGGGAGTGGGGGAAATGAGAGAAATAGATGTGGTGAGACTAAAGGGCCTGATGGGAGTTCAGCAATCATCTCTATACCTTTCTTGATTGTTTGGAGGACCTGTATGCCCGATAAATTGGAAATGTCTTTTTTTTCTAATGTTAATAATACATTGTCCAGAATTGATTATATCTTAGTCACTAAATTATTTCTTCCTACTTTATAATCTGCTGAAATTGGCTCCATTTTTCTCTGATCTTTATCTTTAGATATTTCCAACATTCCCTCCAAAACCGATAGATGGAGATTTAGTCATTCTTTATTGTCAGATACTCAATTTATTATTAAAGTCATTGATTTTTATGAAAGAATCCTAATGATACTTCTATTGCCAATAATTGAGATACAGTAAAGCATCATTTTGAGCTTTTGTTATAGCTTATTCTGCCAGAAAATAGGTTTAACGGCTCAGTATTCTCTTCTATTGAAACAAATTAATGTATTTGAATATGCTTACTTCTCTTCTAAATCTCTATGTTTTATGATTTGATTTAAAAAAAAATGTATGTCCTCATCGCACCATTATATGCAAATTGCAACATGCTAACCGTCCTGTACCTCCCCAGGCTTTTTGCGATATCTTAATAGTCCTGCGCACGAGCCCATCCAGTAACCTGGTTGCAAGTTCCCTGCAGTTTTAATCATAGGACTAATACAGTTAGATTCTTATAGTGCCATTCCAACTCAGAAAAGCCTCCCAGATCTTAGAATGCTTATTAGTCTCTAATCCTGTATCCTTTTTACAGGTGCTTTTTGCCACCTGAAACCAGTCAATCCCAAGGGGTGGTACAGCTTCTGTCCATTTTTTACACATTTCTCGCCTAGCAAGGAGAACCAGATAAAAGAGCCGGGCCTGCTTAGCCTTAATAATGGGCGAAATCTGCTTATCTTCTACTCCCAACAGTATCAATGTTAAGCTTATTTTTATGTTGGCGCAGAGAATTTCATTTATAGCCTTTTCCACTGTGGACCAGTAGTCCTGTAACAGAGGGCATTCAAAAAACTTGTGTCTATTGTCAGCACACAGCGCCCACATGTATGACATCTTAGGGCAACAGCTGTCACAAACTTTGCCAATTTATATGGTGTCCAATAAAGCCCGTTGGCCGTAAAAAAAAATGAGTCCTTTTTAAGTTTGATGGTTTAACTACTTTATAAAGCAACTTAAAGGAAGTTGCCACAGTTTCTGTGGCTCCGACATCTGTATTGCACCATCCCAGATCTTATAGGGTGCTTTAATTTTCTTCTCTTCAAAAGACACCAATGTTCGATACCAGTCACTTACTTCCTTCTTTATTGGGGTTTCGCTCTGTAGCTTTTTTTTAAACTCCCAAAATCCTCCAGTCTCATTCCTATGTGCCTCACCCAAAACAGTAGCTGCAAATACTTAAACCTTGAGAGGGATCCCTCTGTCCTTGCCCACAATATTTCCCAGAGCACTACCTCATCCATCATCATGAGATTCCCCCCAGAACTCTATTCCTTCCCTCCGAAGTGGGATACTTAATTGATCTTGTAAACATTCAGGCGTGCCTGGTAAATCACATATTGGTGCCTCCCCTGAATAGTATCTGATTTCTACTGTGTTCCTTATTCTGACCAGCAGAATAAGTGCTGCCTTTAGCGTCCTCAATTTTACTTTAAACATTTTTTTTATTTGCCCCACATTTGTGCAAAAACCCTTTCGCACCCCACTCTTTGTCCATCTCCTCTAACAGCCCACCCCACACCTGGTGCCCCGGTGTACCTAATAAAGCTCTACAGTTCTTAAACTGGAATGCCATACAATATATATTCTTACGTCTGGTAGTGCCTGCCCACCTTCTGCCAATTTATGTCACAATTTCTTTCAAGACGTACGTGCTCCCCTATCTGCCCAAACAAAACTTCCCAATTTGCCCTGTATTTTATCAATCAGGCCTCTCGGAAAGGTAAGAGGTATACAATAGAAAAGAAATGTAAACTTAAGCAATAACACCATTTTAATAAGATTAACCCTTCCATATAATGTTAGTGGGAGATTCTTCCACCTTGTTAGTACTTTCTCAATGTTCTTAGCAACCCTCTCTCGATTGTGTTGGGGAATATCCTGCAATGAATTAACAATATTAATTCCCAAATACCTAATCTATCTCCGGATACTCCCCCTCCAATCTGGGATATTCCAGCACATAATCTCGTTTTTTTCCTTATTTACTAGGTATCCTGAATAAGCCCCATATTCTCCTGCTATTAGCTCTACCCTTGGAATTGTAATAGCAGGATCTGCTGTATAGATCAAAAGATCATCTGCATACAGGGCAATTTTCTTTCCCAATGCTCCCACACGGAAAGCCATGACCTGTTCATCTTGACAAAGCGCCTGGGCAAATGGTTCAATATATATATTAAACAAAAAAGGGTGAAATGGGGCAGGCTCTCTCGTCCCTCTAACGATCATAAAACCCATAGTAAGAGCGCCATCAAGGAAAATCCTGGCCGTGGAGCGATATCATAGGGCTGTTAGTGTAGTTAGAAAATAAGGCCCGAACCCCATGATCTCCAATACTGCCCAAAGATACTCCAAGCAGACTCGGTCAAAAGCCTTGACGGCGTCCAATGTGACCACTGCCAAAGGGACCAACCTCGATGTAGCTATATCGATGCACCCTATTAATTGCTGGGCCAATTCATGCATTTGTCTCCCAGGGATAAAGCCCTTTTGATCTTCATGTATCATCTGAAATACAACTCTGGACTGCCTCCCTGCTAAGATGCTGACAAAGATTTTATAATCTGCATTTAGCAGGGATATTGGCCGAAACGATTCCGCCTTTACCGGGTCCTTGGCAGGTTTTAAAATCAAGAGTATAGAGGCCTCCCTCTAGGATTCTGGAACCTGCGCCTCCCCGATGTAAATCATATTAAACAGTCTTTCCCAAACATTTAATAGTTCCTCAATTACTATTTTGTATACTTCTAATGGAACAGCATCAAGCCCCCCTCCTTCCCATTTTTAGATCTTTTAAAGGCTCTCCTGATCTCTTCTTGCATGATTGGGACTTCCATCATTTCCTTCCCTTCCTCGTTCATTGCAGGAAGGTCAAGCAAGCTAAGCCAGCTTCTTAACTTTAAAGAATCAGGAATGGTATATTTTAAAGGTGCGAAAACAGCACCACTATATGGGCCTGCATAGTTTCCCAGCTGTCCAACTTCTCCCCCGAATCACTTCTCCACTCCTTTATCTTATTTCATGATCATTCTACTCTGGCTTTTCAAGCTAACAAGGTTCCTACTTTCTCACCATACTCAAATTCCTTCATATTCGCTGCTTGCCATCTTGCCTTGCACTTCCGTTCCAGCATGATTTTTAATTCTAGTTGGACCTCTTCTAGCCTCCTTTCCATCTTCACCCTTTCCTCTCCCACACTTACGTTGTGTAAAGCCTCATCTGGAATCTCAACTTCTTTTTCTAAATTCATTAGTTCTGCTCTGTCTTCTCGTTTTTTTTGCACAAGTAAGGCTATTTAGAATCTCCTGCATATATGCCTGAAAGGCATCCAGTACAATTCCTGGGGAGGCAGTATCTTTATTGTTGACAAAATACTCTGTTTCTACTTTTTTCAGAGCTGTCTCCACCACTCTTCTAGAAGAAGGGCACGCTTTAACGCCAATCTGAGGAGGCTGCCGTCCTAGCACTTTTAAGGTTATTATTACAGCTGAATGATCTGAAATGTGAGCTGGAGAGTGTTCGATCTTTTTGATATTCATTACAAGACATCTATCGACTAAGAAATAATCTAAAGTGATGGTGCTTTTTGCTGCTGTGATACGTGTACCCCCTCATCCTCCCTCTCAGATATCTCTACACATCTAATAGATCGAGATCCCGTATCATACTTTTCAAGGTTTTCCTCATTCTGGGGACATATGCACACTCTCTCTTGAAAAATCCAATACAGATCCATCAGTATATTAAAGTACCCACCCACAATTGCAGGGGCTGGGATTCCCGCCAGCTTTAGTTCTAAATCTATAATATGCTGTGGATCATCCTTGTTAGGTCCACAGAACCCAACACATATAAAATCAGTATTTGCCCACTTCAAGGGAGCTAGAGCCCATCTGCACATGCTGTCTGTGCTCGAAGCCTTAAATTCTATCCCACATCCACTCCTAACTAGAATTGCTACTCCCTTACAACATTGCGCTTGATAGGAAGCAATGACATTTTGAATCCACCCACACCTACCAAAAAGCTCCTTACTTTCATTTGCTAATATGTGCATCTCCTGTAAAATCATAATTTGTCCTTGTATATTTTTAAATATCTCATCACTTTCCTCTGTGTGGGTTTAGACTATTCACATTCCATGTAAGAATGCCAATACTCGGGATATTAGCCATAATACTTCCCAAGATGTTCTATTCCTTGCTTCTTTACTCCGTTGTTAAATTTCTCCTGCATAAAAGGTTCTGAAGACTTTTTTTGTTTTTTATCCCACTGCTCCCTACCCCTGGCCCCCAACACATATCCACCTCACCCTCCTACACCTACGCTGGGGAACCCTCCTTTTCTCTTTGGGCATAACAATGCCTATGGGAGCACCCTTGGGGGGAATTTCCGCTAATACATTCAGATTTTTAGAGAGCGACCTATCCTGTAGCCCTTGTCAGTCATTTGACAATATCCTCCTTTCTGATCCTGTCAATTAATGATTCCACATCTTCAACTGTCAGGAGATTATACATTTGGTTATTCCACATAATACGCAACATTGCGGGGAATTTTAGCTGGACTTTTGCTCCCATCTTCCGGAGCTCCTCTATCTTGCCACCTAACTCCCACTGCCCCTGTTCTGTAGCCTTATACAAGTTGGATCTGACAAGCAGAGAATATCCATTTACCGAATGGGGGCCATTTTTCAGAGCTCTGCTGAGTATCTTCTTTAGTAGTATATGAGAGGAAGTTTACAATGATCTTCCTAGGTTTAGTTCTTTGTAGATTGCGCTGAAACGGCTCTCTATGCGCCCTCTGGATTTCATGCTCGAGGTTAATCTCTTCCTTATCTTTCAAAATCGTTTTTTGTTGGAGCAAATATAAAAGCCTTCATATCCACTCCTTCCTCGGTTTCGGGGATATTCAAAAACCTTAAGTTATTCCTGTGGTAATGGTTCTCCACTCTCTTTAAATCTTCTCTTAAGGTGTGATTTTGCCTTCTGAGTTTGGAAATCTCAGACGCATTCTTCTCCACATCCTGTTTCATTGTATCTACTTCTTCCTCCAACTTCGTTCACAGGGTTACTTCATCTAGCATCTGGGTTAGCTCTGAACATGAAGCTTGCATGCCCAATTGATTTGCTTCTGAGACCTCAAAGCGCTTCTTTATATCGTTATTAAGGTCCAATAATATACTTACCAGAGTGATTTCTGCATCTTTGCTCGCTTCAGACGTTTCCATATACGAGCTACTCTGTGCCCACTTACTTCTGGAACCAAAGCTTTAAGGTCTTCAGGTGACGCTAGCACTGCAAACCTGTTAACCAAGGGGACTGTTATACTGGTTCCCTGGGGTACCCAGGTGCCATCCCTTAACATGCTTATTTCCACCAAATCACCAGCACTATTTGCACTCTTTTCCGCATTTCTGAGGTGCATTCTTCCGAACTAGGGCTTGAAACCCCTGCTCCATCATTCTACGTGCTCGGAAGCACCCAAAAAAAGGATTTAAGTGAGGGAGTAATTTTTACTCTGGAGGGTAAAGTGCCATATTTCTCTCTCCTCGTTAATTTTGCCAGCTGGAGACTTTCCTAATCCCCTGCTTTGGGAACTCTCTCCTTGTCACCCCCGCTTTTCCTTAATGATAGTTTTAACTCCTTGTGAGAATTCTTGCAATGCGTCCGGTGAAATAGGAAGAAGATTTGTCTTACCTCCAATGTTCCTGGTCCTCAATGTGTACCGGGAGGGTGCCTCACATTCCTTAATATCTCCTGTCTCCATATGCAAGTGCTGCCCCCCTCTACTACTCATCTCTCCCACTCTGCTCAGGCCCCTCTCCTCATTTCTTGTTTCTTCGACATACCTCAGGCAAGCTTCACTTGTTTTGTCTCTGACACCCGCTCTAATCCTCCGAGCTCGCTGGAGATTTCCGCTGTTCTCCCCAGCGCGTCCCTGGAAACCCACGCAGCAGGCTCCGGTCACTTACAGGCACAAAAACACCGCATTCCGACCCAGGAGTTCTGTAAGTGCAATCAGTGTTTGCTCACAAAGTTGGCTACCGTGTAACCGTGTAACTGTCGTGTAACTGCCACTCTCCCGGTAGCACCTCCCCCGTAATGGTGCCCGCGGCCGCGAGCATCTTGCTAGCGGCTGCCATGTTTCCCGTTTTATGATTTGATTAATCAGATCTTATTAAACTTGCAACTGTTGATGCCTGTCATATTTTGCTTAAGGTCAAGTCATGGTGGTCAGAATAAAGCCAATAAAATGCCTTCTAAGTATTTCAAAATTAAATCTGAGTGCACAGTTATGTATCACTCACTAATACCATTATAACTCACTCGTTTAAATCATTATATCAGAACATAAGAGGACAAAACCAGTCATTACAGTTTCACACTTCAGTATAGCATATCAACATATATACAGTCAATATTTGAATGACCAAGGCACATCTAACTAACAGGATCATCTTTGTACCAACATCGGATAGCGGAGCACTGAATGCAAGTGAGCAGTTTATAGATAAGTGATCAGATTAAAGACAAGCTGTCGTCCAATCAGTCCTATGGGAGAAATTTGCTCATATAGAATGATTTTGCTTCCTTTTTGAAGGTTGCGATGGATGTGATTCTTCTAATGTTTGGTGGGAGTGCATTCCAAATTCTTGGTGCTGCTCCTGAGAATGCTCGGTCATAAGTCTTTTTCTTGCGGAAGCGAGCCGGTTTCAGGAGTAAGTCTGTTTTGCTCCTAGAGGGTCGGTTAATTCCGGAGAGAGTAATTTTTTGAGCCAGGTAACCTGGAGTATTGTGATGGGTTGCATTATGGGTGATGCATGCCAACTTGAAATGAATTCTTGCTTCGAAAGGCAACCAGTTTAGCATTTTCAAGTGAGGGGAGATATAGTCGAATTTTTGGGATCCCGCAATCAGCCTTGTGGCTGCATTAAGACAGGCTTTCAATGGGGCTGTAGTGATTTTGGGGAGCCCTGTCAGGGTAGTGCATCCATATTCGATCCTTGAAATGACCAGCGCTTGAACTGCAGTTTTAAGGTCTGTTTTGTTCAGGAAAGGTTTACGTTTTCGCAAGTAACTTAAATGGAATCTGGCGTTTTTTGCCATTGTATTGATATGTGTTGGCATGTTCAGGATTTTATCTAGAGTAATTCCCAGTGATTTGGTAGAGTCGACAATCTTTGGAGTACAATTTAGAGCAGTGATAAGGTTGACCCATTCTGCTGTTTTTAATTAGCTTTTCTGTGGTGAAATAAGTAGGAATTCAGTTTTCTGAGGGTTTAGTTTCAGATGATTCTTGGTTAACCATTGGAGGGTTCTTGATAGTGCATGGTTCATTGTCTTTATCTCTTCTGTTGATACAACCTTGATGTACAACTGAGTATCATCTGCATACATGTGGAAAGCAATATTTGCTTTTTGTAATATTTCCGTGAGTGGTTCAACGTATAGATTAAATAGCGCTGGCGAAAGCGTTGATCCCTGTGGCACTCCGATTGTATTATTGGTCGGGCCAGAAAGGGTTTGGTTGACAATGAATTTTTGGGATCTGTTCTCAAGAAAGGAGCTGAACCAGTTGAGGACTGTACCCTCTAGGCCCATTCTGTTTTCCAATCCATCTAGGATTTTGGCGTGGTTCACCGTGTCGAACGCCGACGACAGGTCCAGTAAGATTAAGAGGCAGGTTTCATTGTGGTCAAGAGCCAGCAATGCGTCATCTACTATGTGCAAAATTGCAGTTTATGTGCTGTGGTTAGGGCGGAAGCCCGATTGGCAAACATTTAGCAGGTTGAATTTGGAGATGTGTAGACTCAATTGTTGTTGGACATATTTTTCCAATACTTTAGCTAACATGGGAATGTTAGTTACAGGTCTGAAATTGTTTGGAACAGAGGGGTTCTCTGTTGGTTTTCTTAACAGAGTAGTGACTTGTCCTGTTTTAAGGCAGGCTGGGATTTGTCCTCGTGATAGTGAGGCATTTATGATCTTCGTCCAAACTGGGATTAACAGGTGGTTAAAGGTGGACCAACATTTTGCTGGTAGGGGATCGTTATAATAGTTGTTAGGTTTATTAGTCGACATGATCTTTGCAATGTCTAATTCACTGACCGCTTTAAAACCTGACCATCTTGCATTGTTTTTAGGTTTCGTTAATTCTTGTTGATCCAGTTCTTCGTCATCCAGATCCTTCCTACTTTCCATGTCTTCGGCTGCTTTTTTTAGTTCCCTCTCCAAATCGTTAGCTTTATTTGTAAAGAAGACTGAGAAATCTTCACTATTTAGACTTTTTGTAGTGATAGATGGTGCTACTTTAGCTGATTTGTTAGATTGTTCTTTGAGTAGATCAAAAAGTTTCCTGGGTCTGTTTACAGCATTATCCAGTTCTTTCCTGAAAAATTCTTTTTTTGATTTAGTAATGCTTTTATTGTAAGCTTTTCTCGATTGTCTCAGAAGGAATAAGTGGGGCGAGGATGGGTGTTGTCTCCATTTGCGTTCAGATAGTCTCATTGATCTTCTTTCTTCATTAAGGGCCTCATTGAACCACTGGTTTTTGACCTTGTCAGTGATCCTTTTCAATTTTAATGGGGCTATGTCCTCGGGAATAGTTGACATAGATTTGTTATAGTGCAGAGTGAGATCATTGACATCAACCATGCATTTGGGAGCTTGCAAATCTAATGTACAGCGTGCGGTTATATTTTCCATATTAATTCCTCGAGTGTCCCTGGTCCATTTTTTTGGTTTAACCATTTGTGCAGGTGATTTGATTTTTTTGAAGGGAATTTCGAAAGTGATTATATGGTGATCTGACCAATCACATGGTGTGATTACAATGTTCTCTATCGCTTTCTCTTTAGCTATAATCCAGTCTAAAGTGGATCCTTTAGAATGGGTGGGAAGAAGGAATCCTTGGACTAACGATTGCTCTACCAGGAAGGTTTTAAGGATTGTGATTTGACTATTTGTCTGATCTTCCCAATGCATATTAAAGTCTCCTAAGAAGATATCGTTAGACTGCAGGTTAGAGTTGGTGGTAATGATTTCTATTAGCTGGTCTAAGAATTTGGTCTTTGTACCTGGAGGGTGGTAGAGTGCATGGAGTTTAAAGTTTTGGTTATCAGCTGTTCCAAGGGACATGCCCATATATTCACAAGTTTCTAATGGGTCAGCATGAATTTTTATGATGGAGATGTCTGATCTGTAAATACAAGCGATACCTCCACCCCTACCTTCCTTTCTGTCCTGTCTCATGATTTGGTAGTTCGGTGGGACTAACAGGTCTAAACAGGGCGAGGATGAGTCAGATAACCAAGTTTCAGTCAAGATGGTAACGTCTGCTTCATGGCTTAGAATGATGTCGGCTATGTCAGCCGCGTGTTTATTTGCTGAGCGACAATTTAGTAGTATACACCGCATGTGTTTCTGATCATTGGTCCTAGCCGAGACAGACACTTCCGGCACTAAGGGCACATTTTTAAGGTTGTTAGCATTAAGCCCTCTTACTTTGGACTGATAGGTTCTGTCCCCATTCGTTGTGATTGTTTTGATTGATTGGATATGGTTTTCTCCTGTCCTATTATGAACAGTGGGAGAGGGTTCGTAGGACGATAAAATGGATAAAAGTTCACTATTTGACAAATAGTTGAGTTGAGAGCATGGACGGTGAATTCTGTTTGATACCGCCATGGGGGTGGATCTGTGTTTAACTTGTGTTTCCCTCGAGGTAACCTGAAGGACCTCCATTCTGGCAAGCCATTTTTCTGATAGGCACAGCAGATTTCTCATATCTTTAATAGCGGATAGCATAGCTTTGTAAGTCTTGCCGGTTTGCGTGCTGAAATTTATAACATCCCCATTTATGTGATGTGGTCTTGTTATTCCGACGTCCGAATTGTGGGGTATACTAGTAAGTTGTTATGTGGGTGTTCTTATCGGATGGCAAGTTTTGATTGTCTCTGCAGTAGGTGTCTGTGTATTTTTAAGCCTGGAAACGGGTCCGCCTTCCCTGTGATGTCACCCTGCGTGTCACTTCCTCTACCATGATCTACTAGCGATCTATCCACCCGTCTGACCATTCCCATTTGAGGGTCAAGATCAGTGTTCGGGTTAGGATAAGAGCAAGACTCAAGGGGATACGATTGTTGGGGCTCCTCGTTAGGTAACGTGTCATTTAATACTAAAGTAGTAACCAACTGTTGAGTTTCTAGAGTCATGGTGGGTCCAGTTTCACTATCATTAGAGACATCTTCTTCCTGGGAAGATATTTGGGGCTCAACCCTAGGGTTTAAGATAGCTAGTCTACCTTCGCTACCAATTGTACTAGACTGCGAGTTAATGGTTACCTGGTATAAAGGTTGAGGTTCTTCATTGGTACTACCAGACGAAATAACTTGACTAGACTGTTGTAATACACTTTCCCTGCCTATTTCCATCGTATCAGGTGGGTTCCCAAGAGGGGCCATTGCTTGAGGGTTCGTATGTGGTTTAGGTTTTCTGGAATTGGAACTGCTGATGACCTGATTTTTTAATATAGAGAAGAATCTCTCAAAGCGTTCCAGATCACTGTTGGCAGCTTGAATGAGCAATGTGCCATTTTTATAGCATGTAATATTTAATGTTGCTCGCAGTTTTCTAGATGGCGTGATCACTAACTTAGTTCCATAGGGAATATTCTTTGATTCCTGAATTTTTAGTGAGTTGCTTATTGTATTTTTCCATTTGGGCATTCTATTTGTAAAGAAAATAAAGTCATTAATGAACACGCCTTTTTTAGAGTTGGCAGATGTGTCCAGAATTAGAGTTTCAGGGTTAGTTCTAAGAATGTTTTGTTTAAAGGATTTGGAAGAATTTTTAGACATACTGGTAGGGTAAATTATTGAGTACGAGTTCGATCCTTCTGGTTTTAGGTGGTGACCTGCCATGTTGTAGACTAGAGAGATTGTGTCTTAATTTACTAAATACTCTTCTGGAGTTAGAAAATATACTCTCCCTAGATTCATCAATGGTAAACCGAGCCAGTGAGAGAGAATAAATCAAGATTTAGTTAAAAACAGAGCATTGCCCCAACCAAAATGGCTGCCAAGATAGAGTCCGGCTGGAGTTGAGTGAAGTTCTATGTCTATGTTAGTGGACCAGCTTCGGTGGTGGTCCTATGTTAATTTCCACTTTACTCAAAAACACAGTCCTTTGTTAGTTTCTACTGAGTT
Organism: Lissotriton helveticus; assembly: GCF_964261635.1. Lineage (NCBI taxonomy): Eukaryota > Metazoa > Chordata > Amphibia > Caudata > Salamandridae > Lissotriton > Lissotriton helveticus. The sequence continues at coordinate 1,072,972,902 of NC_136059.1, forward strand.
CCTCTAGAAGTAGTCCTCTGTTCATTTCTACCTACATAATTATGATAAAGAGCCTAATATGAATAAAGATGGTGTTAAGGCTCCTTTGAGCCCCTTAGTTCACAGCCTGTTCCAGGTCAATGTTTGAGTAATAGAAGACAAAGCAAAAACCAAAAGTGTCTCACCACTCCCAGGAAAGCTTTGCAGCTCGGCTCACCGATTGTCCCGTGTGCAATCAGACTCCTCTTTTTATTATTTTCTTTCTTGTTGCCTCATACTCGCTCAATCCAGCCCCGCTGTTATAGCGTTGCCCTGCTTATAGTGTCGAGGGACGCTTTGAAAGGAGGGGCGGGACTTGCTCCTGCTTCCTTCGCGCAAGCCGTGTAGGAACAGCTTGCCGGGCGGATTCCTAGCACACCTCTCTTCCCAGTGGCGGCAGCGGCCGCTCCCTCCCAGGCACTTCACCTTCGCCAGACAATCTCTCCCGGTTTTCGGAGATGCTGGGGGCTCCTCCTCGCACCGCTGTTCCTCCGCAGGCATTAGAATGGCCGGGGCTCTTGGGAATGCCCTCCGCCTCTAACTGCCCCGCTTTTCCTCTGGTGCTGCGTGATACAGTTACGGGAGTCGAGCAACTTGTAGGATGATTATCTCCTCCGCTTCACACCGCCAATGCCCCTGCCTCGTGCCGCCCTCCTCCGCTTCCAACTCTCGGCGCCAAAACAGGGCATAAGCAGATAACTAATTAGCTCGACGAGTTGAGCCCGAATCCTGCCCTTGAAGTCTTCTCTGCCTTCCCTCGACGAATCATTTTAAAAAAAAAACTTATAGGTCCATTTTACTTATAAATTATGGACCCAATTCATAAAGGTAAACTTAGACGTTTGGTTTAAAGTTAGACCAAACGTCTAGTCTCTGCCCCAGTCCAGACATAAAGATAGCACTTGTAATTGCCCTTTGTGAATTTCAAAAGTTGTAAACTTCGACGTTTGGTCTGAGTTTAGACTGAATGCCTAACTTTACCTTTGTGAATCGCACCATATGATTGTAATATCTTTGCCAAAGTCCTAGCCTCTTATTCAGAATTTGTTGTTCCTTTTCTCATTAAAGATGGCCAATCAGGTTTTATAAAGGGAAGACTTGCAGCTGATAAAGCTAGAATGTTCTCCAATATAATTACTCTAGCTGGACATTCTACTTCTCCACTTACAGCACTCTCATTAGATGCTAGAAAAGCTTTTGTTAATATCCATTGTCAATTTATGTTTACCCCTCTCAATGGTACGGCTGTGGCCCAAAATTCTTATCCTATTTGATTTACATAGAGGCACCAGGCAAGGTTGCACCTGTTTTCTCTTTATTATTTCTATTATGTTTGAAACCTTTCCTGGAACGAATCTGCTGTAATGCATGTATATCTAGCATCAAGCATGGCTATCTGGAGGTTAAACTATCTGCCTATGTGGATGATATCTTACGATATATGCCCAATCCGCTGACTTCCATTGATTTATTTTTCCAAGAATTCTCATTATACTCTAGTATCTCAGGATATAGACCTAATTAAATAAAGTGATGGTATTTCTCCTTAATTCTCACTGTTATCAACACATATTTGCTACTACCAACTTTTCGTGGAAAACATTAAATATCCTGGTGTTTGTTTTTCCCCACCCTTTGTGAGTCACATTGTCATAACTTCCCTATGTTAACATCTATAGTGCTTTTTACCCCTGTCCTTCTTTTCATCTTCTCTCTATTCATATTATTATTCTTTTTCACTTTTTCCTCTCTTTTTGTACAAAAACAAACATAGGAGTATCATATATTTTTCTTATGCTGAAATTTACTTTAATATGCATTACTTTACATATTTTTTTTTGTATCATATTTGTCTTGTGAACTTGCAATAAAAATGATTAAAAGAAAAAGAAGAGCTAGGAGGACTGATTTTTTCACAAAGTTAAACAGGACTCTTTTTGAAAGCATAAATATCACCTTCAAACTAATGTTGTTAGAAACTAGAAGTCAGGCGGAGACATGGTCAAATTTCCTGCAACCAAAGACCGGTATTTCCTAAATATTTTGGGAATGCTGAAATCTTCCAAGTATTTGTTTGAATAATCCACAAAAGGCACTTCTTCAGTAATCAAGTCCAGTGTATGTTTTAATTTGTATTATCTGGTTCCAGTATACATCAAGTATTAGTGAAGCATCCTGTGCAATCAATCCAAATAAAATATAACATTCTTCACTGTTTGTCCTTCATGTGTCTGCAAAGATATTTTGGAAACCATTCCGACACCCCCCCTCTGAATGGAGGTCTCAAAGAACACTGGAAACAGTAAAACTTTTTTTTACCATTGTGGCTCAGCCTGATCAGAATGAACTTAGTAATGAGCCAATTCTTGTTTTCTTTTATAAATGCTTTAGGGAATGAGCCAGTATCCAAAACACATTTTGCTGGTAATATTTTTTTTAATCAAGCAGGGTGTTGTTAGCATATGAGTGACGCTCCCACTTAGGCAGTTTAAATAAAGCAGGGTGTTGTTAGCATATGAGTGAAGCTCCCACTTAGGCAGTGAGTGGAAACGAGACAATTCTCGTTTTCTATTATATATGCTTTAGTCAATGGGCCAGTATCTAATACACCTTTTGCTGGTCATTTTTCAAAATAAAGCAGGGTATTATTAGCATGTGAGTGACACCCGACTGAGCAATAGCATAACATAAATGATAAAATCACAGGTGAAAGCTTTCACCTTTGTGGGACCCACTTTCTAAGGAAAATGAAAATAAAACTCTAAGTACTCAAGCAACCAGTGACAGTGTTTGGAGAGTAAGGGGAAAAGTTTCTAGGTAACTTGTTTCTAGCATCAGCCCATGCAGGTAAGAGTGGTGGGGCTTGGTGGGGGGAGTTTGACAGACAACAAGGTCGGAAAACTAATTATTTATTTAATTTTCCCACGTGGTCGTCTGTCAGATCACCCCCATCCCAACCCCACTGCTCTTACCTACATGGGCCGCTGCTGCTGGTTTCTCTGATCAGATGTTCAGTAAAAAAATATCCACCTACGTGAAGTCCGGTAATGCCAACATACTGATGCTCTATGACTTTAATGACCATTACATTTACTGTGACTTTTAGCAAGGCAATTTTTAACTATTTCCTGGAAAGAGGTAGAACCAAATAATAATTTGCTCATGCCTCTAGCAACTCTAGAACACACACACTGAGAGTTACAAGTCAGCAAAAAACACCTTGATTTTTGACAAAGACTAAGCAGGATATCATAATTTGCCTGGATTGTCCAACAAAAAGTGAAGGGCTTGCCTCTGAAATACTTCAGGAAAAAGTCTGACATCTCTTCCTCAATGTTCTCTCCTACCTTAACACAAAATTCATAACGTTTAAGCCTTTCAAAAGAAGCAAAGAGTACTGCATGAAATCTACAACAATTGTACATTTCACACCCATAGATCAATGGATGCCAAATTTCCATAAGAAACTAAAGTTTACCTTTGTAAATTATGTGCAAATAAGCATTATTCTCCAATGTACCCACTCTTTCCATTTAAAAACAATACCTACCAATATTTATGAATGGTAACAAATTTACAAATTTGTGGATGTTCACTGATATTACAAGGCTAATGCCGGCACAACGTTCATCCCAGCTTCAGGGAAACTCTCCAGTTCAGTTATTTTTTTATATGCCCTCAGATCCTGTGCTCTCTCCTTAGGAGTATCCTCAAGGCAAAGTTATGTTTTTAATCATAGGACCAACCTTTATCATGCCTAAGCTCCTATTAGAGGTTGTATAAAATACCCAAAGAGATGTTTGCAATCTTTATGGACTATTTTAACAGGCATTTCCCTATTGAGAGGCACATCAGCCCCAGTAACTTGGAGTTTTTGCACACGTACGTTCATTGAATCCTAAAAAGACTTCCATGTGTCATACAAGAGGAGTTGTTTACTGAGTCTGTGGAATAAAAAGCCATTTTAGGGGCTCACTGATGCACCGGTCCTTACACCAACAAAGAAGAGATTGGCACGGAAGCTGTAATATTAAAGAGAATACATTTATTAACCTCACATGAGTGAGACTGCGTCAGTACAGTCACCCTGTAGGTCACTGTATGGTAGTCCAAGGAGTACAGAAACAAAGGGCCTGTTATACCTTATTTACCGCTGAGTAAGCATGGAAACTCAAAAAGAGGCAATACAAGTGTGCACACAAATAGTTACATATAAGGATACATAAGAATCGCTTAGTAAACAGAGTGGAAGGAGTTACAATATTGCTGACATTAGTTAAAATAGCCTGACAGTTACTTTAAGAGCAGGTGCATTCTGGCAGCTACAGGCCTTTCTTAGCATGTGCAGTGCTCTGGCTCAATGCTGAAGGAGTTAACTGTAACTGGTGACTCAAGCAGAATACAAGGGCAGGCCACAGTGAAGAGGGAGAAGCACATGGGGAGCACATGGCTAACTAAAATGGCTGCCACAAACAAAATGGCTGTAGCTGATGCTAACAGCGATTTCAGCTAGTTTCCACAGATGGCCGTTTTAGCATTAGCTGAAGACATCCGTTATGAATTAATAGAAGCATGGAAGTTATCCTGCACATCTATCCTTATAAATCTATTAATATCCTGATCCATTGCTAGGGCATTTACATTTTGAACATTTCCTTTAATTGGTGAGATACAAGTAGAAATACATGGGGAACAGAGCATTGGATCATAATGAACAAAAAAATAGCAGGAGAAAGTAATGGCTATTATTACAAACAGAACTATCAATATTTTCCAACCCCAAGCAGAAAGTAAATCCTCAAACCATCCAGTCCAATTTTAAGTTTCAGGGCTCCGAAGTATTACAGTAACAGCACATGTCTAATATAATATCTTAATAAAAAACATTTATTTTTTAATAGACCTTTTCAGTGTTCTTTTTATGAAGGCTAGAGTATCAATGATCACAAAAACAATCTTCACTTCAGGGAACCAGGCGGATCAAACGGGGCATGGGAATTAGGATGAGGAGCTGCAAAGGGCTGCTCCTCCTGACAAATAGGATGACCAAAGGGGTACATTGCTAAAAAGTACTTGAAGAATAGAAGCTGCCGTACAACCAGCCAGAGGGAGTCTTCTCCTTGTGTCCTCAAAGGCAGGCTCCTATTGTTCATCAAAAGCTCTTTTCTAACGGTAGAGCTGCCCAGCTTGCAAATCAAACAGACAATCAGGGCCCAAAGTTTATTTTTTCTTTCAGGATAGGGCACCCAACCTCCGAGGCAAATGCCCTCAGTGATCCTGTCCAGTTCTGCACCAGTATTCTTCACTTTAATCTAACAGGCACCAAAGGCACAGCATCTGCACCCTGAACTCAAGTCCTTCCCTAACTCCTGTGTTGCTCCGCTGGCGCACTGCTCTTTTGTTGGGGCCTCAGATTATACCTAGTATGCCCAGGCACCTCTTGACTAACAAAAAGAGGTGCAGACTTGCATTCACTTGGGGCCCAGGAACAAGAGACCTGATACTGGAGTATCTGAAGCAACCCTTGTTTCAAAGGGGGTCACCTCAAGCAAAAGACTCCTTGCCATCCTTGTCGGTCTGTGACTCTCTCAGCTGGGCATCAAAAACTGGATCCACACAAAGAATTCTCCGTCCTGATTTGTGACCCCGTCTTTCGTCCAAGACAGTAGCAGGGGTACACACTTCATCATTTTGTTACAGGCCCCGGTGCTTCCGGCCTTCTACCTTCACTGTGGTCCTAGTTGCCAGCAACACCTGTGCTGGTTCCCTTTACCTCAACTCGAAGCTGGATCGACGCTGACTCCCCAGGCTGAATCTGATGTCCAGGTTCCTCTGGCAATGGTTGTAGGGCAGCAGATATCTATTGGTGAAAAGAGCAATAGATCTTTAGACAAGGCATCCAAATAATCTATCAACAGAGAGGATACTCTATTTCAGAAAACTTCTTTAGTCTTGGAGCACCCCATACATTAGCAGGGCACCCAAGAACCACTTCCTCTATCTGAGAGTAAAAAAGCAGCGTGAAAATCTAAAAACTGCTAATTTAACAGGGATCCTTATTACATAAATGACTAACAAAACCTCAACATAGTGGGTACATGACTTTCTCCAGCAGAACCTGTTGTGGCAAACAAACTCCTATAAAGCAATATTTTCCTTCAAAATGTTTGCTGAGGATCACACGGGCTTCTTTCCTAACATTGTGAACCCTTGTGCATTCTACTTTTCACAATCTGGACTACATAACATCATTTGTAGAGAGAAAAAAACGTATTCAACATCTCTAATAAGGGCTGTCAGCTCAATTACACAGACTAACTGATAAGAGACTAGCAATGCCTCTGCAAAACTGTATATAGCATGAGAATAACATAAACAATAATGGTGTTATAACCTGAGAATTTTACAACAAAAACTACCCACATATAGTTCCCATTAAAGGTCAAATAAGGGAACATCAATCTAAACTACTCATCCGTTCATAATTTCATCAGACAAGATGGGCAGTAATATGGCATATTTTTTTATTCATTTTATTGATCTTAACAATTTAAAAACAGTATTACTGATTAGCCAATTAGATGTCTCACAGCCGTTCCTAGACAACTTAGACAGGCTCAAGAGAGTGAGAAAAAAGAGAGAGGAGAGAGAGGGAGAGAGAGAGCACATAAATCAAGAAAAATTACAATGTGTTACTTAATTTTGCTTACCCTTAATTTGCACAGGAGCTAATCTCGCTAATCTCCTTCCCAATTCGACAGTAGGTCACCGAGCAGGTGACCTCCTGTCGACAATATTTACCCCCATTTTTGGCAGCTGGGCGTGAGCTGTGTAACAAAATAGCACATTAATGCAAACTTTTTTTCACAGCCTTTTGATCTGGCCCTAGCACAACAATTTTGAGTGAAAACCAGTATTTCTGTATGCATGGCAGAGCTATGACACCCCTGGCGTCTGAATCTTACGTTATCCACACACAGGCGGTCCCCTCTAACCTCGCACTCCACAATACCCCAACTATCCCACTCATTCGGTCCCCCGATACGATCGATTCAGCACTTGGCCCACCAACGGATCCTGAACCCCTACATTATAAGACGATAGATACCCCCCACACCAACACCTCTCTTATCTTGACTCCCTTGCTCTTTATTGCCAAACCTCCCAAGCTCTCACCCCGTATCAGCCTCCCCATTCAAAGCCATGCTTTGCCTCATGTCCTGACTTCCCAGGAACTTTACGACAACACACTAGCCTCTGAGTTCCCTATGCCCTCATCTATCCTCACCACTCCTACATTACAGCCAGCCACTCCATCTTCTCAGCCACCTACATCCTCCAACATCCCGCCGGTCTCGGCACCTCTACCCTATATTGATTCCCATCATACGTATTCTCCCCTCAACATCTACCCCCTCCGTAGTCCTAGTTTGGCACAGGTCTTGTTTTCTCACTACCCCGATGTGAATAGGCTACCGGATGATCACCCCCGCCCCCTACTTCCCCCTCCCCACCCAACTTTCAACCATCCATCCCTTCAACTTAGACCGCTACAGCCCCCTCTTATCCACCCTCTCTCACTATACTACCTCCAACTTTATCCTTACCCGCACTTTTGCAGCTGTCCACATGCAGTCCTCAGACTCCTACCCCACTCATAACTGATCCCGACCTTAGATTTGAGGAAATATTGTTGGCGCTACTCCATTTTAAAAAGGAACTCCAATCTTTTAAGGAACTGATAGCCAACCAACCTTGGCGTAACTTTTCCTCAAGAGCCTTTAACCGGAACTACCGACCACAACACATAACTCACACCCCTAAACTTATTACACCCAATCGGATCTCAGTTCCCCTCCTCTATAGGCGTTCTCGTCCTAAGCGAAGCGTCAATCCGTTCTCCGAGAGTGATATACTATCTCTCCTTCAATCCTATGAACCATCCCCCTCTAATTGCATTGCCACAACTCAGTCGACCATCCCTTCTCTCCACTCTAACCCACTGAGAGTAGCCAGACACAACAATAGAGGGGTCGTCAAGAGCAACCTTAGAAACGTTCCTCTCACCCAAGACCCCTCCTATTCCCTCCTTACTCCCCGTCTCAAATGCACACTCCTAAACTGTAGATCTGCTTCCAGAAATGCTACAGATATAGCTGATCTCATCATCTCACAAGAACTAGACTTGTTATTGTTATTGTTAACGGAAACCTGGCTAACTGATTCTTCCAACCCATTGCTGGACATTCTACTTCCCCCGAACTTCGACATCATCAGATTGGATAGAATCGGAAAGACAGGTGGAGGTATAGCCTGTATTCATCGTAGTGACATCACTGTAAATAGAGCCACGTCCCCGGTCTTCACGTCTTGCGAATACTTCTGCTTAGACCTTAGCAGTATTTACAACAAGGGGTGGTGAGGGACAGAGTCTCTGAATTAAGCAGAATACTCTCACCCAGTCAAGAGATCAGGGCTAGATCCAACACCGTTTTTTAGCTCATTGCACCATCCCAGTTTCAGAACCTGGCTATATGCAAATTAGTCTGTAGACCTTAGCAGTGACGGCAAACAAGCTTGCTCTCTGCACATCATCTACCATCCACCAGGTTACAATCTCATCTTCTCGGAACAACTCATGGATATGATTTCAACTAACAACGGTATGAATAACAACCAAATTTTCCTTGGCGATTTCAATCTCCACTGGAATGACAACAACGACACAATTGTCAACTGCCTCAGAAGCTTCCTGGATGACCTAGCCCTGACCCAAACCTGCATTGGCCCTAAACATAAGAAAGGTTCAACCCTGGATCTAATAATCTCCAAAACGGACGTCATTCAACTGGAATCGATACAACCCTGCGACTGGTCTGATCACCACATCATTACGTTCTTTATCAAGGAAATAGTAAAATTTAACTCAGTTCAAGCCACAAAACCTAAGAGCTGGAAAAGAGACTTGAAACAACTCAACACAAGCACACTACCTCTCTCAAGCTACAACCTTCTATTGCCGCCTGCTGGCACCACAGATGTGCATGATCTCACCAACCACTACCTCAACTCGATGACCGCAATAATCAATGAGGTAGCCCCTCTTCAACTTAAGAGAGTCTCCACCAAAGACTCAAAACCTTGGTACAATAGCCTTCTCAACGAAGACAGACGTTCTCTTAGAGTTGCTGAACGCAACTAGAGATCAGTCCCGTCGACCATTCACCTCAAATTACAAAGGAAAAAGAGAAATGCCTATTACAAGAAGATTAAGCGCACCAAAGCAGACTTCTTCAAACACCAACTAGACCAAGCTAGAAATCTCCCCAAAAAACTATTTGAGCTAATCAAAACTCAATCTAAGGACGCTCCTCAACGATTTCAAGACACCTCCCAATCTCAACACAACTGTGAACAATTCTCTGCCTTCTTTTCTAAGAAGACCCTCAACATCGAGAACGATCTCTTAAAGGACCGATTACTTTACTCTGTGCCACACTCACAAACCCCTCTGTCACCACCAACAATGACACACCAAAACCCTTCAAAGTGTGTCCCAAAGAACAAAGCCGCCTGGTCATCCTTTGACACCTACACGGAAGAGGCTTTGGGTAAAATCTTAAATGCCTTGAAACCTTCCAACCATCTCATCGATCCACTCCCCGCTAACGCTGTTAAAGACCTAACCCCTTGGCTACTTCCGCTTTGGACCAAAAGCATCAACAGTTCACTCCAATAAGGTTGCATTCCAGATACCCTCAAAGTCGGCCAAGTCTCTCCCATCCTTAAGAAACCAACAGCTGACCCCACAGATCTTAACAACTATCGTCCCATATCCAATATGCCTACCCTGGCCAAACTGCTTGAAAAATGCGTGCACCACCAACTAACGAAACATATCATGCTCTTTGACCTCCTTGACAACCACCAATCTGGCTTCAGAGCAGGGCACATCACGGAATCAGCCATGACTCACATTATTGATGATGCGCTTCAAATCCTGGACCAGAACGGCTTACTCATCTTGCTGGACCTATCCTCAGCTTTTGATACAGTCAAACATGAGAGTTTTCTGGATCTGCTCAGACTAAGGATGGGTATATCAGGACCAGTGCTCAACTGGTTCACCTCATTTCTACACAACTGAACACAACAATTTAAGATTAACAACACTCTTTCCAACCCCGTTCCAGTAAGGCTGGGCGTCCCTCAAGGATCCTCTCTCTCCCCGACACTGTTCAACTTGTTCAAGGAGCCGCTCACAGAAATCCTACAAGTGTCTAACGTGCAATATCATATGTACGCTGATGATACACAATTGTATCTAAAGATTAACACCTTGGAAGACATTAAAAAGCTCAACTCCACACTCAGGAACACCGAAACATGGTTGGCAGAAAATCATCTCAAACTGAACGCTCAAAAGACCGAATTCCTCCTTATAGCCCCCCCACTAAAATCACTTCAATGCAAAACTTAATCCAACATCTCACTGCACTCAACGTGCAACCAACTATTGTGGACTCAGCAAAATCATTGGGAATATCTCTGGACAGCAATCTCTCCATGCAGAAACATATTAGCAACGCTACAAAGGGAGCAAACTTCCAGTAAAACATTCTAAGGAAGTTGAAGCCATTCTTGCCAGTCGATGACTTCAAACAGGCGGTACAAGCGCTAGTTATCCCCGTGTGGATTATGGTATTGTCTCTTTATGCGGCCTCCCAAAAGCGACTACAGCCCCCCTTAGAGCATCTATATATGCTGCAGCAAGACTCATCACCGGCTCGAAAAGAAGTTCCCACATCTCCCCTGACCTAAAATCATTGAATTGGCTCCAGTTTGAAGCAAGAATTCAGCTAAAAATTGCTTGCATGACACATAAGGCTTTACACCAAAATGCACCCACTTACCTCGCACAAAAAATGACAATCTCCGGTGGCTCAAGGTCATCTAGGGGTGCAGTTAACCTTCTACTGAAACCTCAAAGATTCAACAAAAAAAAACATATAAACGATCCTTCTCTGGGATGGCGCCCAGGATCTGGAATACTCTTCCCCCTGAAACCAGATTGATTTCTTCTTTCGTACCTTTCAAAAAGGAAGTAAAAGCGATTCTCATGGCAAAATTTACATGACAACTCTACCCTTTCCTGAACCATTATCATCCAAGACTCATTGCTTTAGTTCTAGGAACAACTATGATCCCAGGCCTCTGTACTTTATGACTTTTTCTTTGTGTTTTATTTTATTAATCCCATGATTGCTCGCTATATTGTGTCCTGATATTCTTTTGTTTATTCAACTCTGTTCATTGTAAAGCGCTCTGATATCCGCAAGGATCTTGTTCGCGCTCTATAAAACCTTCTAAATAAATAAAATAAATTATCTGCATATGGCCTACAGACCCTGCTATCCCTTAATAATGTTATTCAATAGGATAAACCCCATCTTCATATCTCCTACACTTGCATTATGTCTTGAGAAAACAGTAATATCTCCATGTGCTCCTAACAGAATATGCAATATTTCCTTTAGCTAATGTTATCTAAAACATTACCTGTAGTGTTTTACCCTTCAATGTTAGAATCAGGAAATCTAATTAATACCAAAAAATCAGTTGATTAAACTACTCTTCATAGCGTAATGTAGAAATCACACACTGTCAGTGGCTCCCTGCGTGGACATTTCATGTTCAGTAGTACTGGTCAGTTCTAAATACAGAACTTGGCCTCCTAAACCTGTTGTCCCTTGTCTGAGCAAAGTTACCTCCATATGGCGATCACATTTGAAAGTATCTCTCTAGAAGCATTACTGAGGGGCGTCTGTCCTGATATTTGAAAGGTAGGATCTACCTTCTGCTGTTTTTATACTTATTTTTATTCGTGTGCAGTGTGCTTTCTAGCATTTTAGAGGCCAGCTTCTTCTTGAGTGCCAGGACTGCTTTTAAAAAGTAAATTGTGCCCAAACTCGACTTTGGTGGTAGGGTCACTTAAAAATGGATAACCTATAATGTGTTGGCATATTAGGGACCCCCAGGGTCTCCCCTAGGTATCCCAGGGGTGGGGGATCAGATATGTATAAGGTGCACCCTTATAAAATGATTTTTTATATGCCTGGCTAAAGTGAAATTTCACATTTCACTCCCCACATTGCGGTAAAGTGCTACTCAAATTCGACTTTGATGCTAGGAGCTCATATATTTTTCACAGTAGGATTATTAGACAATATAAAGATCATAAAGATGCAAAAACGATTTTAGTGTATACATTTTTTACATTTTTTTCGTGTAGTCATTTTTTAAAAATAATGATCATTAACCCTCTTGATGTTTCCACATATGAAAAGCAAGCTTTAATCCTTTCCTTTTGCATTTAAATGCATTCATTTATAACACTAAGCACACAAGCTTTACTGAAACATTAAAAGTTTGTGACACTTTTAAAGGGCAGTAATTGTTTATTTAGAAAAGCAACAAGAAAGAAAGTCCTTACTTTTTAATCCTTTCTCTTTTATCCAAAATAATGAAGCTGTATTTCTAACTTTTAAAATCAGTCGTTTTTAATGAACGTGCCTTCATACCATGTTGTACTGATCTAAAACCTAGTTCCCACAGCTTGATCTGTAGCTTGTGGCTGGGCATAGCCATGTGTACTTACTCAGCTGTGCTTTACGACCAGCAGGCATCGACTTCTTACACTTTTTCAGGAGAAAAAGGCCTTGCTATATTGTAATGTCTGCACAGAAACCCCAAAAAGATGATAACCCATTCATTACCTCTGTTTGTTTTGACAGACAGCTTCCTTCGGACAGATAGCTTAAAAAAAAAAAAAAAAAGCTCTTTTTGTTTCTAGCGCCAGGAATGAGCACGGTGCAGTCTATTTAAAACCAAGGCATTCCAAGCCAGTACAAATCTATCACGTGTTGCAATGTGAAAAAGATGCACTTTTATTTTAGCAGCAGCTAATTACTCAGATAATGTGAATACCTTTTAATATTAATATAATGTATCTAAGGATAATGCTGTAACATTTTGTATTGAGCCCTAGGTGTGTAAAGCACACAAATTCATTTTTTTTCTCTTTCGATGAGGACTATTTTTTCCTAATGAGTGTTATTTTAATGTTTCTTTACCATTGTGGCAATATTCACACATCTATACTTTGTTACTGTTTTACTTTTAATGGTAGCGTGCAGCTATTTTGCATATGTCACATAATTAATTCCTTGAATTTTAAAATGTAATTCTTTCAATGACATTTGCAGAACAGAATTACGACAACTAACCAAATTGAGCTCATTCCAAACATTTTCAAGAAGGGGGCCACACACACAGAACACACCACACTGCTTGCTAACGCAAGCCATTCTGACACAAAAAACATTTCTAAATCCATATTGGTATGTCCAAGACAGCAACAATTTCGACAAAGTGTGCTAGGAGAAGGCGTGCCAAAAATATTACAATGCGATATGATATTATAATCAAAGCGTATTTCCTGAGAATTATCCAAAAGTAGAGAAAATCTCCTCATTACCTGTCTTTATTTGTTGTAGCAAACAAACAAACAAACTGAAATCTTTGCAAGCTATACAAAATTGTTGCATCGCGACCTTACCAAACGAAACTCTCCAGTTTCCAACTGGCAAGTTCTGAGTGACCTAACAGTCGTTTTGAAATACTCACGCCAAAGAAGATCTCAGTCGGGACCGGCCATCATCTAGAGGGTCAGATCAGGAAAACCGGAGAACACGTCGTTCTGCAAAGACAAAGAGTCTCCTCCTGCAGGGTACCTTCCTCAGTGGACTCCTGCCTTCCATCACGACCGCACTCTTGGATGGCCAGGTCTCTGATGAACTCCTTGTTCGGGCGCCAATTTGTGGAATTAAAAGCCTTCTTAGGTGCTCACTGATGCATCGGTCCTTAAACCAACAAAGAAGAGATTGGTACGTAAGCTGTAATATTAAAGAGAATACATTTATTGACCTCACATGAGGGAGACTGTGTCAATACGTTGCCCTCAGGCCACTGTATGAGGTAGTCCGAGGAGTACAGAAACCAAGGGCCTGTTATACCCTATTTACCACTGAGTAAAAAGAGGCAGTACAAGTGTGCACACAAATAGTTACATATATAGATACATAAGAATCGCTTAGTCAACAGAGTGGGAGGAGTTACAATATTGCTGACATTAGTTAAAGTAGCCTGACAGTTACTTTAGGAGCAGGTGCATTCAGGCACCTACAGGCCTTTCTGAGCATGTGCAGTGCTCTGGCTCAATGCTGAAGGAGTTAACTGTAACTGATGACTCAAGCAGAATACAAGGGCAGGCAACAGTGAAGAGGGAGAAGCACATGGCGAGCACATGGCTAACAAAAATGATTGCCACAAACAAAATGGCTTCAGCTGATGCTAACAGCGATTTCAGCTATTTTCCACAAGGCAATGTATCAGTATATCTTTTAACAGCACTTAAGTCTCAAGTTTTTAAACATTATTGAACAAAATATTAGATGGTGGATATTTGCTTCAACACAGTCAGCCCTTAATTTAACCGTCCAGCCCACAGTAATGGACAAAATTATCAGTGAAGTTATTCCTGAACCTTCCAAGAGCTTGCATGTTGCACTATCATTACATTATGTTCCAAGACTGAAACAAGTTTACGATGAAGGTAGGCTTTTGCTGAATGTTTTTCCAGCTATTTACCCAATGTCTCATCCCTGAATATTTTGACAGTTCCTCATCTTACTCTTGAGTTGGCTCTGATAATGTGTTTTCAGTTTTCTATGTTGACTTTCAAAGAGTTCTGGGGTAGAATCGAACCGCCATAAAAATCCAATCCACTAATGACTGCTTGAGTTGGTCACCCTAGTCCTTCACTTTGTTGGCCATCAAACATGATGAATAGTGTAGCATACTTATACAATGAATGCATATTTCACAGAGTACTGATGCCAACCCAAATAAGGGTAGTTGGTGAGAATAATCACACAGGCCTCTGAGTAGATAGTAAATTCAGTTGAAATTCCTTGGATAACCTTCATTAGTGGGACTACCAAATCAAGCTAGTATGCGGAAATGCATTTTCAGATACTTGCATTAGACTGGGCCAAATTTGGGCATGGCTTTCTGACATGCTCAGTTCAAACAAATTCCAGTTCCAGGTAATTAAAGGATTTGGGCCTATCCAGCATAGTATCATGTTTAGACGTACGTTTCACCCTTTTCAAGACATTGCAATTATATAGTGAGCATGATCTATGGAGTCTTGAGATGGCACAGCCAGTCAAAAGGGTAAGAATTCTTGCATAACCTTTGTTTGTTTACCTGTATTCAATGTTTAGTGAACGGCTGAAGAAGAAGCATGAAGCTGGCAGGCAGAGGATCTTGTTTGCTAGCCAATTAATTTGGTGGTCAAGCTACTTGCTCGTTATGAGACATAATCACCGGTAACTGCTCTCACCTCACTCTATATACCTCTTGTTTTGTGCATGTACTTTCTATACTGCACAGTCATTTAACAGAAGGTAGCCTTCTAACAAAGTATGCTGACAACTGTTATCACCATGAGTAGAGGACAATGACGCTTATTGAGAAGTGGATGATCATGACTTAGTTACTTGCTCCTTCTCTGGTTTTCTTTTTTTGTTGAACCGAGTCATGTCCCTGTCTGCACAATATGAAACCTTGAGCCACTGTATAACATTTCTTAAGCAAAAGCTGAGAGGTATCTAACACCTCTTGTAATTTCAAAATTTGTTTAATCATATCTCATGACATTCTAGTACAGATTTAACAGGATTCTGCAATGCTGCTGCAGTGATGCAAAGCAACACAAAGTCTTAAACGAGTATTTACTTCCCAGTGCTAAACTCTTTTGCACTGAAAAATGTCCTTTTATGAAAGCAAACAGTGATGTGCCCAGTTTGCAGCAAAAGACCATTTGGTGTGTTGTACATAGGTGTTCCAGCACACGCACCCTTTTTTTCATCCAAAACCCTAACCCCCCCTCAACTGTGTGAACTCACAGCCTCTCCCGCCATTCTTTCCTTCCCATCAATTATGTACGCCAAGACCTTTTTGTGGTGTTAGAACTGCCACAGTTTATTTTCATCATAGGTTGGTACACAGTTGTCGTGAAGGCTTTGGTCATCATCATGGTCATTTCTGGCTTATCTTGGACTACTACATAGCGCATTTCCATAACAGGTTATACAGTGTACATCCTATAATTTATCACATAATAATAACCATAACTTCCAACTGTTGTGACACCTCTACTTCTGTCACTTACTTGGTACAGTGGGTCGCGGCTTCGAGGTTTCAACTTGCTACCTAATATCCAGCATTTGTGGCACCATGGCCATGCCTGGACTGCAAGTTCTCTGTCTGCCCAGCACTGACCATTTCTTACTCTGTTGCCTGCCCTCAAGTATTCCTGCCATAAGGCATCCCAAGAACTTTGTCTGGGAAATGATCTCAAGAATCCTTGTGGTAAGGCATCCCAAGGATCTTTTTTGGGCAATTGCACTTGTTTCAAGAGTCCCAGCCATAAGGCATCCCAAGGACCCCACGACTAGTAGAACCTGTAGATCAAGTATCCTTGAAACGTTCAGGAGGAACACTATGCTTACTTCACTGGATGGATAAACCATTCCATCTGCATAATCTACGGTGAACCAAACAGAGAGGAAGGCACGACGCTCTTTTAACCTTGTGGTGCAACCAGGGGGCCCCAGACAATTGGTCGCTTCAACCCCACTAACCAACCGGCACCTGCGCTGTTTCGAGCTTAGCAGTAGCCCGCTCTCTTTGCTGTCCCCCAGTAGGAATTTTTCGCATCCCCTCACCCAACCGATTGCACCTCCACGGCCCACGTGCTAACTTAAGGACCCTGCTATCTAAAGTTCTGCACGACAGACAAGCTCTATCATCTGAATAATCCCCAGTGAGTTCCTGCGCAGAGTTTGTCTCCGTGACTGCCTTGCCTCTCTTGTTCATCTGCATTTGTTGCAGCTTCCATGAACAAAGTGAGTTTAATCATGATACCTGGGAAGTATTTCGTTTTTTAAGGTTCATGATATTGAAACAAAATCTCCTTCTAGCTAAGGTACATATTGCATGCTCCTAACCTGGCACTAGTGTTGCCCATTGCTTGATTGATAAGGATCAGTGATACAAATGCATATTTCACTTCTACCATCCTTGCATATCCTCAGTGCAACTACACAAGGTGTTGTGCAGAGGGAGCTGCCTAACCAGAAGGAAAGTTATGGCTAGTGGGAAATAAAATACGAATCATTTTAAATAGCACAAGTGGCTGACTTGTTTAGCAAGTCACAGCCAGTGCAGAAGTCACAAGAGGAGAGCCCGGCTCTACTACCATTACATAACATGTGTATTTGTAAAGTGCATGAAGGGTATCTACACGCCGAAAAACAGATGTTTATTGTTGCCCAACCCAATGGTACTCATTTTATGGACCTCATAAAGATAAAAGGCTGCGTGGACCCATTTAGATTTTAACCTGTGACCATGAGTCCAAGCACAGGCCCCAACAGTTGATGCCTTAGGCCACTAAGCCAGCACGTGAGCTCCCATAATGCTTGGGCGCACAAAAAAAGGGTTACGAATAGCAGAGGAAATTAACATTCATGCACAAAACCTACCATGCACCAAAAGGGTGAGGTGGCGGCAGTGCCAGAAATTTCTTGCTTTGTGCAGGGCCAAGTCATTGCTAATAACTGATGTGATGGAAAGGGCCAGTGCACACTCCTAGTTTTGGTGGGTTCCGGGAAAGCTAACCTAGTCCCAGCCACAGCATAACTATGCCTAAGACCCCTCCCCTAAGGTCTGCCTCTTTTTGTTCTCGAAGTGGCCTATCTCTACGCTCTACTTTTGCTGAAGTCAGCACAGTACCAACCGTTATCACCATAATGTCAACCTATTCACCACCCGCACTTCAGGCGCTGGTGACCTCGGTGACTCTTGTGGTCTCAGGCCTTGCCGCCTTCTCTACTGTTCCCCCATCCTGGCTGCAGGCGCCGATTTGACAGGTAGGCCACACATTGCTCATAAATAGTCTGCCAATGTTGGCCCTCTCCTGGGCACCACCGTCCTCACAGGGGCGCGCCTCTGCAAACGGCTGGCTGCACACCAAGCCGTCCCCTGCTCGGTAGCATCTTTTCTGAAGTGATCGTTGTGGTCCCTTGAAAAACAACTGTTAGAAGCCGGAGTTTCCACATGCTCCATTGTTGTCAAATGTGCGACCTGGACTCCCACACTCCCACGTTAGGCCAAGAAAGGACACCGTCTGAGACAGCCCTGCTCACCCCCATAGTAGCTTGACACGAGCAGCCAGGCTTCTCTCCAAGGCAAGAGTGTTCAGTATGTGCAACCATACCTACAGCAATCCCAATGATGTCACCACAAATGGACTCAACACAAGTTTGTATAAAATGGGCACACGTTATATAAAAATATATACAAAGTGGCCACACGATACAACTCCCACATACATACACTGGGTAATATTGTTTCCGGTGAGTTGGGTGGTTCTAATCCCCAACCACCGCTTCTAACCAACAGTTACGCTGACTTTTAACCGTTCTCAACAGGTTAGGTTCGTTGTATCACTAAATTCACACATGCTGAAAAATACAGGGAATACTGCACTACTTAATGATGGGTTCCTGTACAGTGCCACCGTGACACCATGCAATGCATAGCGTCAAGATCATGTACTGATTCAACACAAGATAAAGCAACTCAGTTTGCTACCAGCATGCCCTGTTCAAGGAAGGAATACAGCAATGCATCACGCTGCAATTACATACAGTGCAGTAGGAAAACAATGCAATGCGTATCACCACCAGCATGCCCTGTGCAAGGAAGGAATAAGGTAATGCGTCGCCAGTGCAATTTATTACAGTGCAGTAAACAACCAATGCAGTGCACTACGCTAAGATCCTGTATCCTCAAGAAAAACATAATGTAGTGGGGAAGCACTAACCCCTGAGTTTGTTAAGCACCTCTAGTGTCAGACGTTGTCCAATAGTTCGATAGTTTATTAGCAGCAAATATGCAAAGTGTTATACGACTGTTTTTAGAAGTTGTGCGACCGGTTGCCCCCAGCACGGATCAACGATGACACCCAAGTTTCACTCTGGGCCCTGGCCCCTTTACTGCCCCTTCCGGGACCAGCACAGACCGAGATCTGGGCTGAAGCAGCAGGTGCACCCAGCTGCCAGCAGCGAGAGGGCCCGAGAGAGTGTCTCTCCAGGCCCGCACCCCGCCCCAGACGATGATCCACTTTACCTGGGGGGCACAACCCCACTCTCCTCTCCTGCTTCAGTGGCTTGGCCTCTCTCCAGTACCTTGTCACCACAGGCAAGGTGAGCTCGGGCCGGTAGTTCAGCTCCTGCATGGCTGCCGGTCCGGGCCACCAATGTTCAGCACAAACTCCTTCCACAAAGCCTTCCACACGATGGTGGTGCTACCTCTTGTTGTCTTCGGGGGCCTGATCACTTGGCCCTCCTCTCCAGTGCTGTTAGGATTTCTTCACTCCCTTGTGCTCACCGCTCCCCGGTACTCCTCACCAGCATCTCCGGTGGCACCTTCGACTTGCACCCCCGGGGTGCTCATTAGACTCACTCCGTCTCCTGGTGCACACGGTCTTCAGGCGCTCTCCACAAATGCCCAGGACGCACTGCGACACGCACACTGTGCATCTGATTCTCACCTCTACTCCTGATGCACATGAGGTACCAGGCGCTCTCCACTAACGCCCTAACTGCACCACCACAAGCCAATCCACATGTCGGAGACTCACTCCTTCTTAGTGCCCACGATATCACGGCACTCTTCACTAGTGCCTGGACTGCACTGCAACACGCACCCTCTGCCCGTGATGAATCTCGGCTCTCTCCCACAATGCCCACAATCCACAGGTGCTCCAACACCTGTAGCCGCAGCAAGACATGCACCCTGTACGTCAGAGTCTCGATTCGCTTCGGGTGCCCACGATCACCTTAGGCACCCCTTCGGAGGTCTCAGGCTGCCACGACATGGTCTCACCACTGCACCACTTGAGACTTCCTGGAAACTTTTATGTTCCTGTGTTTTCGAACAGGGGACAGCTCATCACGGGCCCTTGGGGTACAGGCGCAGCACACAGCAAAGTCCTGCTCAGGAAGAAGATGGGGCACGACGCACTGCAGCGCCCCTTCAGTCTCTCCTCGGTCAAGAGCTACAAACTGCCGACAAGCCCCAGATCACGAAGCAAGGGTCAAGTGTCTCCCACAACCTATTCAGCAACTCTTCCTGAGGCAGAGGTTTTTTTCCCGATTGCGGACAGGTCAAAGCCGCCAGAGACTCAACCAGTCCACTGCGTCTTCAAAGTGCTCCCAGCACTTCTCTAAACGATACCGAGACCGTTCTCGGTGACATCATCAACATAACCAAAGTCTTGGGCTTACAGTTCTTCCAGTTATACCCCTCCTTGTCTTTGAAGTTTCCTTGTGCTCAGTGGTCCCCGAACCCTCCCTAAATCAGTCTTGCGTATCTCCCCCCCCGTGTCACTGTCCTCTCTTTGAAACTGGGGGCCCGGATCTTTAATCACTCAGGCCTCTTCACCTTGCAAAGTCTCTCCTTCTCCCCGCTCCAGGTGCAGGGCAGCCTGGCGCCATCTCCACCCCTCCCTTGGGGCACAACCCCCCTCAGCCTTTCTCACCTCTCCCAGATCCAGGCAGGCAATGCACATTCTGATGAGACACACAAAAAGGTCTAAAGCACAAACTCAGCCATTTTCTCAAACAACGGTTTCAGGACACATAGCAACAGAACCATCTACCCAAAAAGATATGTTATGAAGCTGTGAGTTCAGACACACCAAACTTCACTGTTCCATTTCCAATTCTTGGGAAACTAGGCTAACAACACTACACTGGAGAAGTGTGGCTCAGGGGTTAGAGGCGGCAGACCCGGAATCTGAGATCGGTCCTGGACCAGGGTTCAATTCCCCGCCCCAGCGGGTCTTGGGCTAAAAATTCCACGGACTCGATAATTCTCGCCCCGGTGCCTCCTCTACTCACGGGTTCACACTCTGCGACTCTGGGCAACAGCTTGCTTAATCTCCACAACGGCCCCTCGCGGCGGGATGCCTGACTTTCACCTTGTGGATACCCTGCTATCTCACAGGGGAATATCAGGAAGGGTTCCCTAAGCAAGCGCCGGGACACCCACTGCGGGTAGCTGTGTGCTATATAAGCTCAACTACATTTACATTTACATTTACATTTACCTAGCCTCCCCCATTCTGTCCAATGGGCAGGTTGGCCTTTCACCAGGGAAAATGAAATGGAGCATAATATTTTCCACTGTGAGGGCCTAGCACTCACACAGGCACCGGTTCTGCCTTTTACCTACACTGCACCCTGCCTAGGGGTTACCCAGGATGTCCTACAGGGGTGCCCCATGTGTATGCAAAAGGGAAAGAAAGGCCTGACAATTGGTAGCACTTGTCAGGACAACATGCTAAAGTAGCTTAATGTGTGCAGGCCCTACGCTAAAGACATGTGTTCCCTCTCTGCACATTTCTTTAGTACTAGCTCTGGCACACACAATGCGCATCACTTAGGGATCTTACTAGTAAGGCAAACATACAAATCGAAGACAACCAAACTCCACTGCAATTTATATGGGGTACATCTGTACTTGCACACTGATTAGCAGTGGCAAGTACCTACAGCATCTAATTTCACAGCTCTCTGTCAGGAAAACGGTCTAGGGGAAAAGCAAAAAGTTTAAGTGAACTTTAGCCAACAAGGCCAAGTCCAACACAACCCCCTCCCAGCCAAAAGCCAGGGTAGACCACTCATTCCCATGATGGACTCCCCTGCTTAGGGCGATATAACAAGGACGCAGGCCCTCTCCCACAGGGACACTCTCCTGTTCCTTGCCTTCCTGACCCCAGGTGATCCTCGTGATCACTACCTCCTGAGTTGCCTATGCTGCTCCATGGATCCCTCCCAGCTGGTGGGAACCCCTCCAGGGGTGCGGGTCTGATGCCTACCCCTACCTGGAATGGTACCCTGGGATAATCCTTCAGACAGGACACTGCTACTAGCAATCCTGCTGAAAAGATTAAAGGGGGCCTACTTTGGTAGCCTCCATGGGACCCAGCCCTGGGATCTGGGCACTGTCCCTCCGGTGTTCCCTCCAGGGGAACACCTCCCTCTTTTAACCTTCCACCTGGTTTTCTGGGCCTGCCACTTAGGAATGGCACCTACAAACTTCGGGACTGCAGGGGCCCTGATGACCGACGGCTTGGGCCCTCCTGACGCTAGGTGTTCTTCCCCACACTGGTGGAATCCAGTTCCCTCTGTGGTGCTACTGATCCCTGGGGTTACTGCTTAGTCTTCCTCCCCCTCCGTGGAGACAAGGGGTTTGCCTGCCACCTTTCCTCACTACTCTGGGATCTCCTCGCGTCTCCTGGCCCTCCTGCCTTTGACCTACACTGCACCCAGCTTAGGGGTTACCCAGGAGGTCCTACAGGGGTGCCCTATGTGTATGCAAAAAGGAAAGTAAGGTCTGACAAGGGGTAGCACTTGTCAGGACAACATGCTAATTTAGCTTAATGCATGCAGGCCCTACACTGAAGACTTGTGTTCCCTCTCTCAGTGTGCATCACTTAGGGATCTTGCTAGTAAGCCAAACATACCATTCAGAGATAACCAAACTCCACCACAATATATACAGGGAACATCTGTACTTGCACACTGATTAGCAGTGGAAAGTACCTACAGCATCTAACTTCACAGCTCTCTGTCAGGAAAACGGTCTAGGGGAAAAGCAAAAAGTTTAAGTGAACTTTAGCCAACAAAGGCCAAGTCCAACAACAACTAAGCAGCATCTTCTTGTGCTGCATCTCGTACGGTTGCAAAATCAATTTACTCAGGTGAGAAAGCTGAGGACTGGTAGTCCTGGTCGCCTTTTAGGCTGTGCTTGTGACCATGCCCCTCTTTCTTGATTCTGCCCTGTGAACCCAAACTCCTGGTCACTCACTCGCCTTTTCCTTGGTACACTCTCGTGCCCTGTTGCTGCTGTACCCTTTGTCTGCGCTCACGGGGGAGGTTAACCACCCTCCCTTCAGGGTCAGCTCCGCCTCAGGGTCTGCGGTAAATCTACTAAAATGGTCAGACTGGGATTCGCATTAAATATAACTCCTCTTTAGAGACAAGTGCAAAGTTAGAAAAATAAATGTATATCATGAAACAGTTAACAAATTGCTTGTGTGCTGGTCAAAAGTGTGTGTGTTGGTCTTGGTAGCCTATGTGTGCACCATATTAAGACAGTAGAGCAGCCATATTTAGTATACTTTGGTAAATCTGCACCTTTATGTCATAACTGCACAGTTCAGAAATGCAGAGCTATGGTGGCTGCTCCTTGTTTCTGAGCGACGCTGCCTGAAGCTCGTGCACTAACTCATAGGTACTGAGTTGGTGTGTGTGTGTGTGTGTGTGTGTCTGTGCTTCAGGTTTCATCGAAAATGGGCCTAAGGCCACCTTCTGTGCCTGTGCTTACTGCACAATGGAATCATGATATGGCTGCAAGAACCTTTGCATATATCAATTTAAGCTATAGAATCTGTCTTTACTGAACAGGATGCACATGCCATTTTTCTTGGCCCGCTTAATGCGTGACGACTAACCGGTAATTGAAAGGGATCAAATGAGTTGTTCATCAGCTCAATGTTCTGCTGCTCTCAAATCCCAAAGCTACTCAAATGTTCCCCGACGTATGAACAACCCTTCCTTAAACTAAGCAGATGCGTTTTCCATGTAAATTCTCAAATGTGGCGCTTGTGATGTGGTTCCAGAGGTTCTTGGAGTGAGCTTTATATTCCTGGCTGCATCTCATCACTGTGCAAGCCAAAAGACCTAAAAAACGTAATTTAATTTCCAAATACTGTACTTTTCGTAGTGTATTAGCATCAGAATAACAATGTTTGTGGTTTGGCAGGGGTGAAAGGAGCAAGCTGTAAAAATGCCAAAACACCATTGTAATGAGTTTCAAAATAAACCCTCATAACGTTTTCTTCTCAGTGTTATTTTATTTGAGAATTTTAGAACCATTGAAACACACGTGGTCTTTCTTACATTTCTATCTGCGTGAGAAAGAACACAATTCAAGGCACCTGTTAGCTGTTAAAATGTGTCTGCAAAGAAGAGGTCAAACGGAGGGTAAACAGTGGGCCGGAG
Source organism: Lissotriton helveticus (assembly GCF_964261635.1). Lineage (NCBI taxonomy): Eukaryota > Metazoa > Chordata > Amphibia > Caudata > Salamandridae > Lissotriton > Lissotriton helveticus. Next base: position 1,072,997,183 of record NC_136059.1, read on the forward strand.
ATGTCCTTATCGTCTGCACCTCATTCTGCCATCCTTCTGCCAAGTACACCTTGTGCAACTGTTTCATTTGGCACCTGCATGAGGGTCTGTGCTTGAAAGCAATAACTTTTTCAATCTTGAATTAAATTGATGATTTTAATTTCGGAGTGAATGTTTTCCGTAATTATTTGGTTTTGGTGAACTCCACGAGGTATGTCATTCAGAAAAAACTAGCTTTGGACCGTCTCATCTGCGACCACCTGCAGAAGATGAAACAGCACATCGCAGATGCACCATGGATGCACCAAACACCACGACTGCTATCACTACCACCATGGTCCTCCCCACCTTAGCTGCAGCCACGCTCACCGACACTGCCACAGCACAGACCCACAGTTTGACTCTCAACAGTTTACAAGATGCAACACAAAGAAGGCATCACATTTTGGGGCATATTCTCCAGGATTTATCGCAGATATAGCTGCACTTTTCCGCCACAAAAGTGGCAATAGATTTTTCACCCTATTCACAAGCCTGCGCTAACAGCCGACATCATCAGTTTACCTGCGATAGTTGCAGCTAAAAACATCGCCAAGCTGACAGCGACAACTAACGTTAATTATATGCAGAGTAGACGTTCCCGTCCAAAAACTCACAATAACACCACTTGGCGATACTCTCAAAGACGAGCCAGATCGGTGATGCAGTCCAAAAACAGGTGATAAAGCATATTAGCAGCAGGGACTAAGGGCTTGCTTTTTTCTGGTCTTAAGTAGGATGAAAACCTGCAGTATAAAGGGAGCCCAGCCCAGAGCCACATCTGAAGACCAATCATGCAACTTGGAGAGCCAAGAGGGCCACAACCCCCACCACCACCACAAGGACCACCCCCACCCCCACGACCACCCCCCTCCGGACTACCACCGAGGCAGCGCAGAACAAGACAGCAGACCTTCCGAAAATGCACCAGCCTCCAAGACTCCTCACACTGACTGCATTCACCTTGGCCAAGATGGACTGTCTTATTGCATTTTCAGTTGCCACTGAGACAGTGGAGGTGATGAACAGTTGTTGGTGGTGTTCTATCACCTCTGTAATCAGGTCTTGTTTTCCTGCAGACTGAATTGCGGGTTCCTCTTCTTCTTCTCCTTGCCCTTCTCCTTCCCCGAGCGCCCTGGCTGGTCCTCCGGGGGGTTTGTGGGGTTCTGGTTCGCCTCTGTAGTTGCTCCAGCTTCCTCCATGGTGCTTCTTAGTTGTTTGGGATTTGGTGATTGTTCCCACCTGACGTGGTAATAGCAAGCCTAGTGCTGCTTATTGCTGATATTTTTATCGCTGTTTGGCCCATCGCCACATTTTTCACGTTCGGGTTTTCTTTTTTATTGGTGTTCCGGTAATTTTAACGCGGACATTTGATGCGTTATTGGTAAACTATCGCATGTTGCCGGTGTGTTGAGAATACGCCATTAACACGGTGTTAGTTTCCCGCGATAGACTGCGTTATGTAAAATTGCGTTAACCTAGGTTGGCGAAAATTATTGCCTGTTCTTGAGAATATCCCCATTCGTCTCTCCACACCTTTTGTAAATGGTATTTCTTTAGTCACAGAGGACGTAGCCAGGTGCAGGATGGATTTAACAGTAACAATGACATTTCTGAAAATGTCTACAATTACATATAAAAGCCATGTAGTCACTTTGAGAGAGCATAGCAAGCAGAGAAAAGAGGAAGTAGCAGTCGAAGGGCATGAGAAATCTGAAAGAAACCACAGCGAGAGCAAATGCACCACATGTAACAGGAGCAGCTATACAATCAGCAATTTAAACTTCACCAGCAGTCCCACCTAGGTCAGCATTGCCAGCTACAGTGAAAGTGAAGAACATAGAAACCTTCTCAGGGGTCTCACTGATACCTGGTCCTTTTAAACCACCAAAGAAGAAATTGGCACAGAAGCTGAAATATAAAAAGAATGCATGTATTCACCTCAGATGAGGGAGACTACGTCACACAGAAGCCTTAGCAAATGAATGAGGCAGTCTGAGGAGTACAGAAAACAGGGGCCTTATATATGCTTAGGGTTACATAGTCAGCATAAAACCAAGGGGAGGTCCTGGCTCATGTAAGCATGCAAAATGCTTAATATGGGCATACAAGATCTGCTTGCTCAACAAAGTGGGAGGAGAGTTACTTCTCCATACAGCAGCAAAAATAGCCTGACAGTTATACTAGAGGAGCAGGTGCATTCTACTAGCTAGGCCCTTCTGAGCATGTGCAAAGCTCTGAAGAGGGAAACAGCACATGGCGAGCACATGGCTAACTAAAATGGCTGCCAAAATACAAAATGGCTTTCAGCTCATTCTAACAAATCCCTCCAATCATTAACAAAAGTACCCCAGCTGGACCACCAGGGCTTGGCCAAGAAGAAACAAACAGTCTTTTCCTGCTTCAGTGTCAGTACTGCCCTGCCTGCCTGTTTTACTTTTCCAAAACTCACAAAAAACAAGTGGAATTTGTGAAGCAAAGGGAGGTGATGAGCAATACTAAACAAAAAAGCTATTGGGTTTTGTAGAGTAAGAAAAAGCGAGAGAGGCATGTGCTAGTTTGTCAAGGAAGGTGCATTAATATTAATGTCTCTCTCCTTTTCATTTTCCAAAGGCCATCTAGAAGTAGACGTGGCATTGGTAAGCAAGTGCAATACAGACTACTGATGTACGGGTGTATTCTAGCAAAGAAAACACCCACTGGTCTTGAAATAATCTATCTCTCCTCACTCTTTTTTGCTCTCTCTATCTGCCAAACCTTTCTCTCTAGTGCCCACTCTCAATCTTTTCTTTCTATGTTCTTTCTTTGTTCTCTTTCCCACTCTCTCTCCCTCAATCTCTCTCTCTTTCTCTCAATAAATTATGTACCCAAATGACTTACTAAGATTCATAATCAATCAATCAGGTAGGATTTGTAAAGCACTGCTTATCACCTCTGATGGTTTTCCTGGAATTGCTCTCTCTTAGGACTGACTGCCTGAGATGATTTCAGGCCCAGACGACTAAAGAAAAGAAGAACCACTATCTATTGTCTCACCCATGCATGCACTTCACTATGTTCTGGAATGCAACACATGGGTGTCAACCTCCACACTTGCAGTCCCCAGTTATGAGTGGCTCGAAGGGGTATCCCCCCCAGGCCTCTGAGCCATTAGAAGTTCCCCAGTGCCTCTGGGCTGGAATTGCCAGGTCTGCATACATCAGACATGATAATCATGGGACCAGAGACACCACAGCTGGACGCTTCTGTAGAGTGGGTGCTCTGCCCAGAACCTGCCCACCCTATAACACTACATGGGAGATCAGCAAACACTCCCCCTTCACATAATTACATCTCATCACCTCCAGCTGTATACAGCCTCTTTTAAGGGTTCAGCTGGTCGTGCTTAGGTTAGAGACGGAGATTTTGATCCATTATTTTCGCTGGAAGGGGGAAAATATGCAGATTTGGAGTCACCATCACTCAGCCTGGATTTAGGTGTGCAGCTATTGTCTGGAAGCAGCGATTCCAGCTCTCCGGCATCTCCACTTCTAAATACAATGACCTCGTAATAAAGGACTGTGTCTTGATTGTTGTTAAATTCATTTGGTGGCATCGTTTTCTGGTGAACTTCCTACCCAAATAGCGAGTCATGTTAGGTTCAAACTATTTGTTTTCAGGAGCACAGTGACAAATCTTGGCTTATCTTTGCATCTTTCATCTTTATTTGAACAATTCTGGAGTTACTTTGCCTAGGGTGTTGACTTGACAGCGTTCCGAATTCCAGGAGACATTTCAAAGTAAATATTTTCTCTGTCTGTTTTTTCCAAACATATCAATACTTTCATAGTATATTTTTAGATGACCATCTCCCTATATACCTTTTCGATGTAGTTTAAAAAAGGAAACAAATACAAAATTCAGCATCTCTAGAAATGCATACTTTCGAGCTGAAGTACAGTATTTTAGAAAAACAAACCGGAAAATAGAAAACACGTTCCCAAGGTCTGACTAAAAGACTCGATAAAAAATGTCTACAGAAGTCTAGCAGCGCACCATTGACAAATTTTCCCAATTCACCAACCAAATATTGAGCCACAATAGCTGTGTTCTGTCGAGCTTGTTTTGTATTTATTCGATGACCTTTTGTTTAATATTTTTTTGCCTTCCAGACTTGCCTTTCTGTACATCAGGAGACATCTATTATTATGCTGTAAATCGCCTTAACAAATAATAATTCTAGAAAGCAAGGGCCTGTGTTCCTTTCTAGGAAAAAGTTGAATCCTCTGACTCAACAATTTCTTTTTACATATATGCCTTAAACAACGGCAAAATGAGTGTTTGCTTGTCATCAGCCACCGGCGTTCACTAAGAGATACTTATATTTTTACAGATTACACCAGCAAATTTCATTTCAAAGAACATTTCATCTTGACATTTGAGATACTACTTTTCAACTCACATTAATCTCTTAAATCTTTTTATTATTAATATCCTATAAGCTTCAAAGTATTATTTCTCCCATCAGGCCGAACACTAATCAGGCGCTTGCACTTGTCTAATCACATTTGCAAGTAGGCAAACATTGGCGAAAACTAATAAAGCTTTATGATTCCCTTTAGGCAGATGATGTCAAATGCACGGGACACCGTTTCATTTATAAATATGAGACATAAATTTACATTGCCTTAAGATATCATAAATAGACTAACCTAAGCTATAAGTCAAAAAGCTCTGGTTTGCAGTGAAGGTTAGCATTTGCAATAAAGCCAAACCATGTGAGGGTTTACAAATAAAAAATATTAAAATTGATTTTGTTGGTGGTTTGAGATAGAAAAACTCATCACAATCTGCACATTACATTAACAGTAAAATTGAAATGAACTGCGTAGGGAAGGAAGGAAATGTTAGTGATACAGAAACAATGATAGTATTGTGTGATGCTGAGATGAAAGCACTGCCAAAGAGCTTTGCTTTGCAGTGAAAAGAACACATACAGTGCCTCATTTATGAAAAGTGTTGCATGGCTGCAGTAAAACAGCTATGCAACAATTTTCACTGCGCCCTTCTTGCAACACCATGAATGTGCCATATTTACTGTACGGCATTGCATGTCACAGGGACTGCAGATGCGCCAGGAATCCTGACGTATCTGTCGGGGCAAAATTCACGCATTGCTGGAGTTGTGTCGTAAGCATGACAACTCCAGCAATGCATGGGGTAGGTCTATTCACATTAATTCACAAAAGTTACGCAACAGCAGCGTAAAAATGTTGCAAGCCTTCATAAAGAAGGCTCACAGTGCCTCATACAACATTTTATCAAAGAGCAGATAAAGAGGTGTGTCAAAGCTAATTTCAGGCATATTTGGCAATGGCCCAAGGCACCACCATCCACAGTGCCCCATTGGAAGTGTAGTTTTTTCTCTCACCTCTGCCTCTTTTTATTTTATTTTATTTTATTTTTTTTTTTTTTTTTTTTCTGCCTCTTTTTATTTTATGTCGCTCATTTGTCACTATAATTCTATGAGTGCTTTCCTGAAAAGCAAAAGGTACTACGTTAACGTAGAAGTGTTGGCGACATACAACTTTAGAATTTAGAGATCAACTATTTTATGATATTGTATCCAGAGTAGAGAAGAATGACATTTTGGAAATTCATAGGTTGTGAGAGAATATGTTTCAGGCCTATGAACATTGCATTGGGTAAAAGTTCCTTAGGATGTGGTCTTTATCACAGTACATCCTTTTCTGTGCCTGCAGAGAGCTTCTGATCTTAATTATTTTATGTGATTGCCCTCATCATAAGGACTACACATAAGTCATTGTGAAATACATAGATGTGGGTATTCACTACTTAGGAACTTCACAGTAGCATGACCACAACCTTAAGGCTGTTTCTTTCCTCAGGTAGTTGAAAACAAAGTTTGAGAGATATTAGGAATAGATAATACATCAAAGAACCTAGCAGAATCTGGTACAACAGTAACTTGCTGCTTAGAAAACAGCTGGAAGAATGTCTCAGCAAGTAAAACGCTTACCAGTGAGTATGGTGATGGGAATGTTCCATCGACCCCTCTAGCTGGATACTCAGCATTGCATTCTTCCTAGGGCAGTAAATTGAGTACCATTAAACTGGGCAATAGTAACGCTTGTTCCCTGCAGGAGAATGTGTTCAATGTTACAGTATGTATGCTACCAACAAACAAACAAACATTGTTGAAACAGGGCAAATATTCCATTTTATAATTAAGCAAAAAACTACCTGCACAAGTCTTGGATGCATTATAACTAAAAGCAACTCAAACTGTTGATTAAAGATTCAATCCTTCCTATCTATCAATAAAGCTGTTTATTCAGTTATGGTTGCATCTGCCTTCTTTGACAAAGGTGAGATAGAATGGGTGTTCTCTGAATTTAACTCCTAATCCTTTAACATTCTAGGAGTGATCAATGACACGTTATGAGTAATCAGGGCTTAATTTGAGCCGGAGCCTGCCGGTGCTCAGCACCGGCACTTAATTATGGGGGCCGGGTCTATCACGCGGCATTAAGTGCACCTGTCCTCCTGCCTCAGAATTTAATTTTTTAAAAGACGTGACTCGTGCGTGTCTCTGCGCACTGACTGGTGACTCGGTGAGTGACTCTGGCACACACAGAGAGCGTGCGCTGCTGTGCTTACTGCTGGTGTACTGCCAAACTTGTTGATTTATTGTTCATTCACTTAGTCTTCGATGATCATGCATGCACTGTCTTGCACTGGCAGTACTTACTGCTGTGTCGGTGACGTGACGTCACGTGCCTGCTGCTCCCAGTCCCAGTTTACTCTCTCTCTTCCTCCAGGCCGCGGCGCGGATCAGGGCCCCAGTGGGCGGGACACTGTTTGAGTGTTGTTGCAGTTGCGGGGCCAGGGCAGGGCACTGGGCAGGGCTTTGCTCTGTGGGGGTTGGGGCTGTGCGCACCAGAGGAAGCGACGCGTGCGCAGATTGCATGTTGCACGCGCATTTTCTCTGCCCGCCCCAGCATACCCGCACGGCCGCACCCCTCTCCCTGGCCCTCGGCGAGTATCTGCTCTGGTATTCCTTCGCCGCCCAAAGTTGCTGGACTCGGAGTTGGGAGCGCAGCCATCCATCCGATTCCGAGCGCTCAGCAGGTGAGGGCGAGGCGCGACTCGCGAGGCAGGGCCTGGCGCCCTTACACTAGTAGTGGTGATAAATTAATTTACTGGTGGTGGTGGCCAGTCAGGTTTTTTAAATCATCCATTCCTGATTGGCATTGGTCTGCTACGAGCAGCGCCTGGAGTCGGACAAGATGGGGGGGTAGGCCGGCGCCGGCGGCGGCCGAAATAAATAAATAAATAATCCTCATGATGAGGCGAGCAGAGCAGCGCTTCCGCAGGCAGGTGAGGCGAGGTAGCAGGCAGGGCTGGCTGGCAGTGGCACTGGGCAGGGCCTGGCTGGGGGCGGCGGGGGCCGCAGGGCTGCACATAATCAGGCTTGTGGGACACGGTGTTACAGGGCGTCAGTGATGCATCACTGGCCAGCCCAATTTATGCCTTGCGACTGTGCACCAGGTAGCATAGGAAACGGAGTCCTTGGAATGCGCTGACATTGAACTCAATTGCATTTCCGGACACATAAGGATAGAAGTACATGCACAGACTGTAAGCAGCACGTGTTGAGCATAATAAGGCACGCAGCACTGGATGCGCCGCACCTGCACAGCAGGTCTCTGTTTTGGCAACTCTGAAGTCTCCCAGTTGTTGCCGTTCTGTATAGTGTGAGTGTTTGTGCATAGGCGTTGACAATGGCATGAGCAGACAAGTGGGAACTGCGATCCAGTTGGGAAATGACCCCAAGCGTCTTAGTTGTGACTGTTACCTTTATTGTTTTATATAATATCCGATTGTAGATCTGAATTCCATCACATTCACTTTACACTGATCGCCGTGCACTTTACTAGTAAATATGAAGCATATTGCACCACCACCCTGAATTGGAACTTTATTGGCGTGGATGAGAGTTTTTATTACTTATCTAACTAAAATGACTTTAAAAGAAAGGTTCCTTGAGAAAGAACAACATCTTCCTTATTATAAGGCCTTGGCACAGGGGGGCAACTGATTGTCATCTAACCAGAAGCCCCTGCGGTGAAGGTATCTGAATGTGACATAGCCTTACAGCTATTAAAAGAGCTGCATTGGAGGTCCAAGGGTGAATGGTGTATTTGTCTCTTTCAGCTTTCATTGTTCTGATAACTCTGTGTACGGGTGCTCCTGTACTGAGATTACTAAGCAGAAGCCATTTTGATTAGTCGGCAGAACAAGTGGTAACAGAACATATGGTGCTGCCTACCAACAGATCGAAGGCTCAAGAGCCTGGAAACAGTTTGCTGTGGAGGGTTTGCCGAGCAGCATTGGTAGGGTCGATGAAGTCAGTGAAACTACCAGTGAGAGGAGGTTGTACCAGTGAGAGGAGGTTGTGCCAGTGAGAGGATGTTGTACCAGTGAGAGGTTGTTGTACCAGTGAGAGGATGTTGTACCAGTGAGAAGATGTTGTACCAGTTGAGAGGATGTTGTACCAGTGAGACGATATTGGAGCAGTGAGAGGATGTTGTACCAGTGAGAGGATGTTGGATCAGAGATAGGATGTACCAGTGAGAGGATTTTGGAGCAGTGAGAGTATGTTGTACCAGTGAGAGGATTTTGGTGCAGTGAGAGGATGTACCAGTGAGAGGATGTTGTACCAGTGAGAGGATGTTGGAGCAGTGAGAGGATGTACCAGTGAGAGGATGTTGTACCAGTGAGAGGATGTTGGAGCAGTGAGAGGATGTACCAGTGAGAGGATGTTGTACCAGTGAGAGAATGTTGGAGCAGTGAGAGGATGTACCAGTGAGAGGATGTTGGAGCAGTGAGAGGATGTACCAGTGAGAGGATGTTGGAGCAGTGAGAGGATGTACCAGTGAGAGGATGTTTTACCAGTGAGAGGATGTTGTACCAGTGAGAGAATGTTGGAGCAGTGAGAGGATGTACCAGTGAGAGGATGTTGGAGCAGTGAGAGGATGTACCAGTGAGAGGATGTTTTACCAGTGAGAGGATGTTGTACCAGTGAGAGGATGTTGGAGCAGTGAGAGGATGTTGTACCAGTGAGAGGATGCTGGGACAGTGAGAGGATGCACCAGTGAGAAGATGTTGTGCCAGTGAGAGGATGTTATGGAGCAGTGAGATGTTGTTGTACCAGGGAGAGGATTTTGTTCCAGCGAGAGAATATTGTACCAGTGAGAAGATGTTGTGCCAGTGAGAGGATGTTTGCGCAGGCACAGGATTACGTTTTTTAAAAATCAATTCATTGTTAATGTTGATGATTGGTTGGTCGTTGGTTATCATGAAGATTGGCCTGGGAATGATAGGCGGCGTAGGCCGGCAGAGTCAGACACATAATGAATTAACTAATAAATCTGCGCAGGCGAGGCCTACAGATTTACTTTTTTATGTTCATGGACGCAGGTCACACTGCTTAAATGTTGTTTCTGATGCCCTGGCTACTGGTACTTTGATCATCACGAATCGATGCACGATCATGTTTGAAACTTTGTTGTTGCCAGCAGTGTGTGCAGGACAGGTGCACTGGCTATTTGTTGCGCAGTTGCGGGCTGCCTGGAATCAGTACAGGATGCAGGCCCAGGGCAGGATTCGGTTTCGTTTTCAGGGCAGGCCGGCGGGCACGCTCATAAAATCTGTGGTGGTTGGCTGGGGCTGTGCCAGGCAAGCACTGCAGGCAGCATGCGCAAATGTTCTGACTTACACATTAACATTTGCAAAGCAGGGCTGGGGTTTTCTGAAGCAATACTGGATACGGCGTGAGGTGAGAGCAGTCCTGAGTGAGAGAGACACACAAACCAAGTACACACTGAAGGCATGGAAGAATTTATTTATTTATTTGTGCAATTTTATATAGTGCGAACTTTACCCGAAGGTGTCAGAGCGCTTTACATAGGACCCAGTTTCAAACATAAGGACTGAAGGTTACAAGCAGCAAATTTTTGACTTACATAAGAACCAGTTGAAAACATACGGACTTAGGAATACATGCGTTATAAAAAAGGTACAAAGTTTTACAAACAGAAAAAAATGCAAATGTACAACAGATAAAGTCACACAAGGAGGAGATAAACTCTAGGCATATACTAGTGATATCTCTATCTACTTAGGGAGGGGATACACATGGATATACTCAGGAATGGTATATGGTGCAAGGTCTAAAGCAAATACCATCATTGATTAGAGTTATTACAATAAGTCAAAGAGCAGAGTTCCATAAGTGTGGATGCAGTCACAGCATAAAGGGAGGGTGGGAGGGATGCCAGGGTATGGAGATAAGGGGAAGCAGAAAAGGGAGGAAACATTTGAAGATCATCCACGGGGAAAAGGGTTAAAGGACGAGGGAATGGGAGAAGGGCTAGATTCCAGAGAAAACTGTCCGAAAACAGCAGGAAAGTGTCGGCCAGGACAGAGCAAAAAGTCAAGAGGTCCAGGAGAGAAGGTGGGAGCCCAGGTGGCGGGAGATGAAGCTGGAGGCCATCCGCAGATGCGTCTCTAACGCTGTTATATGTGGAGCTAATATAGTAAGTGGGTGGAGCCAGTGGATGAAGTGGGCGGAGCCAGAGAAAAGTAGGTGTGGCCTCTGCCAAACATTTGAGCACCTGCACTTCATATTTTACAAATTAAGCACTGTGAGTAATAATACAAAGAGATAAGTAAATAAGAATAAAGACATCAGAATTTGTCAGTTAGCACAAGAACCACAGAAGAAAGAGACACCACAGACAAGAAACATAAATGAAAGGGAATGTATCTTAAATCATTATGAACACTTCTGAGACAGTTAAAAATCCTACAAACAAGAAATGAATAAATATAGATTGCAACAAAAATAAACCACAGTATTTCAGTAGAAGAAAACTTCCATGATGCAAATCAACAACTCAATAATACTGTTTCATATCTCTAGCTGTGCATAACATATGGCTCTGTGCATATATAACCAGAAACATTTTGAGAATAAACCACCCTTGAGACTAATCCAGATATCCAGGGAGAGCTCTAATCTATTGGCATTTCACTCAGTACTTAATCACTACCTGGTAACATATTTCTTCAAAAAAGTAACTGAAATAAATCAACATAATATAGTCAATGAACATATATATCATCTGAATAAGTGATAAGTGACAATATTTGTTTATATTCCACACACCACACTACCGGAGAACAAAACTGAACTCCTCTTCAATGGTCACTTAAAAAAGCAAAAACACACCCAAAACATTTACTCAATAGTTACTGTATTTAAGTCCATGACTCACTGCCAAAATCAATAATCACAGTTTGCATAAAGTAATCATAGGTACAAAACAGATGCATAGGTAGCATTGAATAGTCAATAGGATCATGCACACTTCGCTGGTGTCTAAAGATATTATCCATCCTATCAGGTCATGAGAAGTTTTTTCTTTCTTTCTCCCTAAGCTGGGTAATGCGTTTTCCACCCATTTAGTTCAGGTGTATCCAAGCAGAGTAGGAACTTCCTGTATATCTTGTTCGCACAACATGTTGTTTGCTTTGGCTTGTAGGCCACTGAACTTTTTAAGGCGTAAGGACAGTATTTAGTCAGGTCTCCTCAGATTCATTTATAGCAGTATAGTAACATAGTCATAGAAGTGGCCAGAGTTTGGTGTTCACTGGGAACCTAATCAATACTGGATTCCTAATCTGTTCAGGCAATAGCTCATTGGCCTGTGGCTTAGTGCTTACACCCAGGAAATCAAGCACAAACCCTAATGCAAAGAGAAGCTTTCCAATCTAGGTAATACTCTAACTACATCAATTGAACCTTGGATCCATTACTACTACAAGAATATTTAGTAGCACATTTTCTCACTACACACTTTTGCATACCAACTAATATTGAGTAAGGTAAAGGGGCAGGTTTAAAAGGTGTTAGATGGTATGAGAAAGGAGGTGTTACAGAGCAGAAGGAATATTGACGAGGGAATTTTGTGAAAGAGATTGGGCTGCACCCCTCCCTTATGACTCTTGGCCCTGTCAGGTCAGAAGGAGAATGAAGATTGTCTCTTAGAATATTTGTGATATATTCCCTCAAGTCCTGGAGGTGGAGCCTACACAGGTAACTCCAAAATATGAGCCTTCACCAATGGTAATGATTAAATATAAGGAGGTAATGAGGTACTTGAAGGAAAATGTTAACAGTGCAATGTGTAAATTACATTAAGCTAACTTGGACCACACAAGCCAAAGATGAAAGTGAACATGCTTATTATGAGTTTGTTAAAGGTGCACTAACACTATAATGAAATAGATAATGCTACCCAGCACGGGACGCCAACACTAGTGCCAGATTGTATTACCCGATATAAATACTCAAGTACAGCAGTTCCTGAAATAAACTGATGATGGTGCAAACTGAGTTTTTCCAACAAAGTCTCCCCACCCCACAGGCTCCAGGGCTATAGGGGCCATCAAGAGGGGCTGGTGAGGAGGGTTCAGGGGGAGAGTAAAAGGCAGGGAAACATGGGAAAGTAACAAAATGCTTGCTTTAAGTGCAGAATGTTTGATCATGGGAGGGGGTGACTGGTTGCAGACTCCTATGTTTTCAGTTGACCAGGAATGTCCTTATCCTTATATACAGGGTAAGGTGAATGGACACCTTGTGAATTTTCTAGTTGATACTGGAGCCACTTGAGCTAATATAACACCAAAAGAAGTTACTCAATTAGCCCTAACAGGAAGAATTTCTACCAGCCTTCGGCATTTCAAATTACGCTATTAACCACTCAGTTTCCACCCATGTCTCCAAAGCTGTATGTCCTGTTATGGAACAGCATGAATTTTTGATCAGTCATATCAGCTCGAAAATATGTTAGGGGGAGATCTCTAATGTAAATTGAATTGTGTTGTGTGTTGTACCGTGAAGGTGTGTTCATACAAATGAGACCCTAATATGCATTTTAAAGCAATTTCTTTATTGGAAGTCAGAAATCTTCTCTCGCTTATGTTATGTTAGATCCCTGATGATTTGAGGAGTACTGTATCAATCGAGCTTTGGAAAGTGAGGGGAGGAGAGTTAAAAGGATGCTTAGTTCCCATCCAGTGCAAGTGAAATTGAAAGAGGGGAGCAATGGTGCCCAGAATTCAGAAGTATAAACCATTTCAGGAAGCGGATGAAGGAATTGAGCCACTGCTGCAGGGCATCATTAAAAGGATAAAGGCAAAACCCATCAATATTCCCCTTCTCCCCGTTCAAATGGGGAATGGTGTTTCTTGGTGAATGGTCCAGGATTTACGCGCTATTAATAATATTGTGACTCCCACATTTCAATCAATCCATCAATAAGGATTTATAAAGCATGGCAAATCACCCATGTGGGTCTCAAGGTGCTGGATCGGTAATTCCCATTCATTCCTATGGGCCTCCAGGCCCATAGGAATGAATGGGAATAACCGATTCGGTAGATACCGAATCGGTACATACCGAATCGGCTATTCAAAAAAAGAGAAACCCAGGAGTCAGCCAATCAGGTGCGACCACCCCCTCCCAACCAGGAAGTGGCTACACCCAGGCAGGTGCAAGCAATCAGAAGCTTCTGGAGAGGCTGAGAGAGCAGAGAAGAGTCCCTGAGCCACAGGAAAACTTTACTGCTTTTGAAAGTGTGAGAAATGGCAAACACCAGTGAGAAGGAAGGTTCTGAGAGGAAGAGAAATTTAAAATTCAGCACCATGGAGCTGCAGGTCCTCGTGGAGGAGGTGGTAAAAGAACACCATAAATTGTTTGGGAAGCAGTACCTGACGGTGGCAGAATCTACCAAAAGAAAGATTTGGATTGAAATACAGTCAAAGGTGAACGCTGTTGGAGTGACCCCACGGGAGATAGACGACCTTAAGAAGAGGTGGTACGACCTCAGGAGTGTAACCAAGAAAAAAATTGCAGACCTCCACAAATAGGCAAACTGTACTGGAGGAGGGAGGAACCATGCACCTGCCCTGACTGAGCTGGAGGAGCTGGTGGAGTTCACCATAGAACCAGAGAGCGTCTGTGGACTGGGAGATGCAGACAGCTCAGCCAGAGCTGCCACCAGAAAAAGTAAGAAGCATGCACAGCAATCACCCCCACCTCCTCACCTTCCCTTTTCCCTTATGTGGCAATGTCAACCCCACTCCAGTAGAGGTAGAAACATACACCAGCAATGCATTATGGGAGATGTAGTCATTGAAACACCTACCATGTCATACAGCTCACCAAGCAACAAGTCATGCGACACACATCAGTGATAAGCAAGCTGAGGCAATAGCTACAGTGTGTCAGTGAATATAATGTAATTGTATAAGCAGTGCTGCAGGAACACAGAGTTAATATACGCTTTTATGGCCACAGGCGAGACATCTCGCCAGCATATCAGGGAGAAGGAAGGCAGTGCACCACAGAGGGACGACACCCAGGAGGCAGGCACAAGTGCAGGGAATACCACAGAGGAGACTGTTGCACCAACAACACAGCCAGCCTCGCAAGACCTGCAAATGTCTCCACAGATGCAGGCCTACCCATAGCGTTCAGGCTTCCCTCTGCTACGGTCCTCACCTGAAGTGCCTGTGTCACTGCCTCATACAACAACTGGAGTTCCAAAGAGCAAGAGGCATGTAGTTGCCACACTAGTCCAAATGGAGCCATCAGCAGGTGACTTGGAGGGGGATGAGACACCAACCTTGGCTGGGGAAGAAAGCACTGCCATATAGCAGTCCAGCGCAGAGGGTGCCTGCACAGGTGCCAGAAGTAGCAGGCCCAGAGACAGCAGTGCTGCACAACATGTGGAGGGTCCCAGTGTCTTCCGTGGGCTAGAGGGTAGCATGGTGAAGATACAACGTATGCAGGGGAAGGCCATCCAGTCGGTGCAATGCCAGATGAGGTACCTGAATGACAACATGGCAAACATAGGAAAGGGCATCAGTGCATTGGTGGATGAGAACAAAGAGATGGCATCAGGTATGAGGGAGATGGCTGCAGTGATGGGGGACATGTCACAATCCGTGCTTCTCTTGTGCACAAAACTGGACCAGGACAGGACAGCAAGGCGAAAGGACAAGCAGCAAACACAGCGACACACGAAGGCAGTTAACCGCCTGGCCACAGGCACTTCCCTTCTTTGCAGGCGATGCGTGAACATGCAAGAGGGACTAGCACACAGCAGCAATGAGGTGTCCAGGGCCCTTGCAAGGGTGACGAGTGCTGTAGAGGTGCTGCTGAATGCTCAGTCAGCACATACTGCTGCTCTGGATGTACCTCAGAGCGAGGAAAGCACTAGTAGGAGCAGCATGACAAGCCCCCCTATTGCTGAAACACGGAGGAGCAGCAGGCTCCATGGTGCACCCACTGCCCACACACCTAGTAGGGACTGCCAGCCAATTTCATATGGCACCGGTAGGAGTGGCCGAAAATGACTAATGCTGCCCACACTCCATGACCTTTAATGGGGAAGTGAGCCAGGACTCCCATTATTAATGGATACCATTTGTGTTGCACATTTGTGCCTTTGAGTACTTGCGTAGTGCCAAAAATTAAACTATGTTGGGTACATACTCCACCTGTCTGTGTCTCTTTACTTAAAAATAGTTGCGTGTGATCTATGCACGTCTCTGTCTCCCATCTGTTGCTGGCGCCACTCCTACTGTGTTGGGGTCAGGCAGTGCATGTTCATCATCGTGGTCCTCATAATTGCACAATTCAACCTCTGTGCCCTTCTTTGTAGCAAGGTTGTGTAACATTGCGCAAGTTGCAATGATCTTACAGCAGATGAGTGGTGAGTACTGCTGTGCGCCTTCGCTTTTGTGGAGGCAGCGAAACCTGCTTTTTAACAGCCCAAAGGTGCGCTCCACAACGTTCCTAGTGGATTTGTGTGCCACGTTGTATCGTCTCTCACTTGGGGTTGATGGGTTGAGGTAGGGTGTCAGGATGAACGAGCGGACGGCATATGCGCTGTCACCTATTTGAAAATGATAGAGCCTTTAATCACATGCGCAAAAACACATACATTTGCAATATCTATCAGGGTGTGTCACAGTGTTTTACTTATCAGGTATCCTACTCCAAATTCCCCCACTGTCAGGCGTATGTAGATCCCACTCTTCTGAAAGATGTAGGAGTCGTGGGTGCTCCCTGGGAATTTGGCCACAATGTCTGTGATGATGTTGTTAGCATCACAGAATACCTGTACATTGATGGAGTGGGTTTACTTCCTGTTTCTGTAAATGTACTCTGTGGCTGCAGGTGGGTAGATTGGGATGTGGGTGCCATCAATACAGCCGATGACGTGTGGAAACTGTGCCAGTTGATAGAAGTCAGTCTTGGTCTTTAGCAGTTCCGCATATGTGTCGGGGAAGCTGATGTAATGATGCATTCTCTGCATTATGGCCTCTAGGAACTTCCAAAAGAAACGGGCCAGGCAGCTCTGGGACACCCCACCTACCGCAGCAATCACCCCTTGGTAACTCCCAGATGCAAGCAGGTGTAGGCTACAGAGCACCTGCACATGGGGTGGGATGGCGTGCGCCCTTGGTGTTGAGTGCTCCATGAGTGGGTGCAGGTCCCTAATCAAGTCCGGGATGGTTTGGGTGTGTAGCCTGTACCTTTGCAAGATCTCTGCCTCAATGAGTTGGAAGAGCGTTAGCCGCTGTCTGTAGACTTGCTCCTCCGTTCTCCAGACCCTCTTTCCTGCTGCCTGTAGCCGTAGCCGCCTTGCTATCCCGTAGAATGCCGCCATTCTGGTCACACTGTTGCTCTTTGGGTCCTTTTTTATAGCCTGACCCTGGTTACCACCTGCTTTCAATCCATGGTAATTACCGACTCTTAATTCGGTATTTTAGAAGTTACTTACATCTCGTTTCTCTATTTTTACCATTTCTTATTTAC
The DNA here is from genome assembly GCF_964261635.1 of Lissotriton helveticus. NCBI lineage: Eukaryota > Metazoa > Chordata > Amphibia > Caudata > Salamandridae > Lissotriton > Lissotriton helveticus. Next base: position 1,073,014,158 of record NC_136059.1, read on the forward strand.
TGAATCGGCAAATTCCTAATCGGTAAATTCCGATTCGGTAAATTACCGATTCGGTATATTCCGATTCGGTAAATTACCGACTCGTATTTACCGAATCTGTCTTTTGGGGTGTCCTACATCTCAAAAGCCCAATACCGGTCGGTAACAGCCAAAAATCTGTATTTTCGGTCGTTACCGACCGGTATTTGGCTACCTACATCTGGCCCTAAATGATGGTTACCTTAATTCACAATACAGATTTCTAATCACAGTAATAGCAACAAGAAGCAGTTGCACTCTGTTGTTTGAAAAGAAAAAATCTCAATGGATTTTATTGAAGGCCCTCACTCACCGACCTAGTCGGTGACATGTTTCATCATCGGACCCCACCAGGAATGGCCGAGTGTTGACCGTTTTTTCACCAGGGGTAACAGTGGACCTTTAATTTGTGTCAGTTATCCTTCACTTATTATAATTTTTTACTTGTCCATTTGGCAAAATCAATAAAAGATTTTTTCGACCTATTTGGCCATTTTAATTTTTCACTCCACAATCACAAAACCAGCTCCGCAGTAACACTGGCGTTGTAGCACACCGGGATGGTACTCGGCCATTCCTGGTGGGTCCGATGATGAAACATGTCACCGACTAGGTCGGTGAGTGAGGGCCTTCAATAAAATCCATTGAGATTTGTTCTTTTCAAACAACAGAGTGCAACTGCTTCTTGTTGCTTTCACAGGTAGTCATTCCTTGACTCAGCGTTTGACGCTCCTTTGTTGGTTTTCATTATTATCCCAGGGGGAATAGGAGCGTTCTTATCTCCCTCTCTCTCTTGTTGTTATTAAGTAATCACAGTAATAAACAGTGTCTCCAAACAAAGAACCATCCACAAGAAATTAGAAGGTATCTAGAATTAACCACACAAATCCTAAGAATAGTATTTGCATTTGTACTTGTTAAGAGCAACATTCATCCGAGAGTATATCACTGCGCTAGGAAAGATGTGACCCGAAATGAGGGTAGTGTGATACTGGGAACATCTGTAAGAAAGGGAGTATAAGCGATAGGCCATGAAATGTCAACAATTACAACCTGGGGAACAGATGTGTTTTCAATTTCCTTCTAAAAGACATTTAGGTGTCAGTAAAATGAAGGTCTGAAGGAAGTTCTATCCAGTGAGCTGCCGCCACATGAGAGAAGGAATGGCCCCCTGCTCTAGCTTTCTTAATGCGTCTGGTTTTAGCCAGTGCGTGGTGACAGGACATCAGTTTACATTTGGGGCATAAAATTCAACTTTGTCTTGCAGGATTCTAGGGCCACGTTTGTGTAGTGCTTTGTGTGCATAACCCAAGAACTTAAATTTGGCTCCTTGGTGCAAGGGCAGCCAATGGAGCTCCCTCAGACATTCTGATGCTGAATTTGTTTTTGTTACACACAATCTTGGCAGCAGCATTCTGGACTACCTGTAAACCAGATAAAAAGTAGTCTGCCATGCCCACATAGAGTGCATTAGTCAATACAGGTCGGAGAAAACACAAATAATTTAGTTTAACAATTGCTTTCCCTACTAAATCATCAATGCTCACCTTATTGCAAAAGAGTTAAAGGCATAGTGCCACTCCACAAATAGTATAGCAGGAGAAAGTATCATTCAAAATGGCTGCTTTATACAGCCTCTACAGAACAAAATAGCAGCAACCTCATGCTGTTTACTATGTTAATGCTCTAAGATCAGGACATAACTCTATAATCTCATTGATCAGCAAAATGGATGCAGAAGAGCCAATGGCAGAAGGAAGCATCCATATTCTATCTAACATAATATTATACAAATCACATCTCTATGGTGTTTAAATAGATGCTAGCTGACAGGACATTGATCACAGATAAATATAACCCAATGAGTAACAGATGCAAAAAACACTAAATGGACTTAACAGAGTCTCTAAAAAGGATCAACAGTCAACAGCGTAGTAAAAACAAAATGTCAATCGTTGTGAGCTCATTCATAAGTCTGGCATAGTACTACAAAGTGAGGATTGTTACAAAAAACATTTAAAAAATCTAAAAAATCCATAAAATCAAAAAATATAAAGATACAACAAAAAAACTATCATAAGTAAGCCCAGATTCCAGAAATAGTACAGAAATTATCAGTCTCAGACTTGTACTGTCAAACACCAAGTCAATCACCAAGATATCCATTGAGCTATAGTCCCAGACACATGAAAGTGTGATGTGAAAACTAATGTGTAAAGGTAAACAAGAACTACTAAGCTAGATGCTATTATATCGCCTCGGCAGGTCTCGGGCTCAAAAAATTCCACGGACTCGACAATTCTCGCTCTGGTGCCTACTCAACTCACGGGGTCACACTCTGCGACTCTGGGGAATAGCTTGCTTAATCTCCACTACGGCCCCTCGCGGTGGGATGCCTGGCTTTCACCTTGTGGACACCCTGCCGGGGTTTCTCACAGGGGAATACCAGGACGGGTTCCCTAAGCAAGCGCCGGGACGCTTACGGGCAGCCGTGCGCTTTACAAGTCCAATACATTTACATTACATTTACATATATGTATAAAAAGAGATACCCACAGATCAGTACAAAATGAACAGTCAATAAGGTATAAGGGAAGCAGGAGTAACAAGAATGCTTCAAAGAAGAAGTTACAAAGGAAAAGCTACTAAAATAATGACTATGGAGGTATTGAGGTGCCCAAGCACAAATAGTCACATGACCTTCTATAATTCCTTGTAATTTAAAGATCAAAAAGAAAATACTAGTAAAGTATTTATCTAAAATGTACATATTGCTCTACATCTATATTGATCCTCTTAAGAGCATGTCATTTATGGATCCATAGGGATTCCAATTTACGAAGTTTAGAGATTTTATCTACTTCTCTTCAATGAGGTCGCACACAGACTATGACTATAAATCTCAAATGAGAAAAGTCCTCCACAGTATGCTCTTTTAAAAAATGAACTGAAAGAGAGCATTTATTATCATTGTTTGGAATAACACATAAGTGTTCTTTCCTTTTTTAAGTTTGATTTTATTGAAGGGGAGAAGGGGAGAAAAGAAAAAATAGGAAAATGGATATGACAATAAAGTACATCCTAAAGGAGAACATTAGCTAGGCATGTATAACGAGCATGAAACTTACATGAAACAAGGTGAATGTGTATGAAGCAAATGCACAATAAAGTAACATTGGAAGTTAAAATTTGAGGAAAAAGGCAATAAGAGAGTCATGGTGGTTTGCATACCTCAGCTGCAACAGGATCCAATGAGGAGCTTACAGGAGCAGAGGAGGAAAGATACGTTACCAAAGGAAGCCAAACAAGATCTTGCTTTATCGCCAGGGAAATGGGGGATATGTAGTTGGTATCTAGGCGATGATGGAAACAGACAGCATTCCACCAGGAGCGACAGGAGACATTAGCAGCTTGCTTAGAAGTGATAATGTGAAGAGCAACAGATACTAGAAGGTCAAGGAGCAGGTAATGACGTGGAGATTGAGGGAAGGCAGGTGAGAGAGATCCTAGAAAGATATGAGAAGGGGAGAAGGGATTCTGGAATTGGAAAATCTTTTGTATTTGGGTCCAAACTGAGTTCCAAAACTGGGATATGGGTGGACAATCAAACAACATATGTTTCAGGTCAGCAGAAGTACAGGGGCAGGACCAACAGGTAGAAGGGGTATCTAGTGAAAAATGCGAAAGAGCAAGTGGAGTGAATAAAATCCTGTTATAAATGAAATATAATGTTTGGGTAATGTGAGCAGCTCTAGAGGTCTTATGAAGTTTTGTCCAGATCCTATCCCAGAGAAGAACTGACCAATCTTGAGAGAGATCAGATTCCCATGCGAGTTCAACCTGGATTTTACTCTATCGATCGTATAGCGGAAAGAATTATAAAGGGAAGAAGCAGAGGGAGAGGATTCTAATAATGAGGAAGTGGGTTTACGATCTGGGGGAATATCATTGGAAGGTGGTAATGATTGGAGGTATAGGGTAAGAGCAGGATAAAGCAAAGCATATTGTCAACGAGCACTAGAAGGCAATGAGAAAGCGGATTGAAGTTCCAAAAAGGAAAGAGGGACTCCATGTGAAATCAATTGAGAGATCCAGCACAATCCTCGAGAGTGCCAGACTTTCCAATAAATGGTGCGATTGCGTATTTTAAGTTGAGAGTTATACCAGATAGGTTGTTCGTGAAAGGAAAGAAGGGAAGGAAAAGAAGAAGATAAGAAAGGTAGAAGAAGAGTACGAGAATGAGAAATAATAGGAGTATGAAGGCGGACCGGGTAGGACGTAAAGGACAAAAGTTCACGGAAGTTGAAGGGTGAAATAAAGGAGGATTCCATGGTCAACCAAACTGGAGGATAAAAAGGAAGATCAGAAGAGAACCAGCGAGTAGATTATTTCAGAGAGAAAGCTCGATGATACTCTCTAAAATCAGGAAAACAAACACCGGCCTGAGCCTTATCCTTCCGTAGGGAGGCGATAGCTATCCAAGGGCGTTTGCCATTCCATAAGAATTTCAAGAAAGAAATCGGAATACGCATAGGAAGCATAGAAATAGTATAAAGAAGAAGAGGAGAGAGCATCATCTTTATAGAATTGAGCCGACCCCACCAAGACAAAAAGAGCGAGTGCCAACGTGTGATAGCTGCTTCCATTTTCTTAGAAATATAATCAAAATTCAATTTAAGAGTGTCAGGTAGGAGAGGAGCAAACCAAATACCCAAGTATTTAATTTTACAGGGTTGCCATGAGAAGCCGGACTGAGAAAAAAGATGTTTCTGGCAAAGAGAATTTAAAGGTAGAATTTCACTTTTATCGGCGTTTAGGCGATATCCAGATACCGCAGAGAAGGAAGAAACTTGCTGAAGAAAAGAAGGTAAAGAAGAGAGAGAATCAGAGCAATAAAAAAATATGTTGTCCGCATAAACCGATATCTTAGCCTGGCGAGAGCCAAAGGGAAAACCGGAGATGTTGTCATCCCGACGGATTTTAGTTAGTAAGGGTACTAGGGCTAAAACAAATAATAAAGGGGATGAAGGGCAACCCTGTCGAACACCTCTATGTAGAGAGAAATAATCCGAGGTCTTACCATTGACGAAGATGGATGCTTGGGGATTAGAGTAAAGCAAGGAGATAATAGAAATGAAATTGGACGGGAAGCCAAACCAACGGAGAGCCTGGAACATACAATCCCATCCAATCCTGTCAAAAGCTTTCTCCGCATCTAAGGAGATAGCTGCGAAGGGGAGGTCTAAAGATGAAGCTTTGCTGAGAATGTTAAGGAAGACTCTTGAATTATCAGAAGAAAGATGACCCTTGATGAAACCCGACTGTTCAGGACCAATTAAATCAGGCAAGAGGGGATCCAATCGTAAGGCTAGAATCTCAGCTAATATCTTATAATCTGTATTAAACAAGGAAATCGGGCGATAGTTCTTGCAGAGGGAATGATCTTTATCCTCTTTAGGGATTAAGCATATTAAAGCCTGTTGAAAGCAACCGCTTGAAGAACCCGCTGCAAGGAAGGATGGAAATAAGAAAATAAGTTTTGGAAGAAGGAGGGAGGCAAAGTGATTATAAAATTCGATAGTAAAACCGTCAGGGCCGGGAGCTTTACCATGACGTAATTTAGAAACAGCATGAGAAATTTCAGAAAGCGAAATGTCCTGTTCCAAAGAATTGAAATTAACATGGGATGCCGGGGGAGATGGAAGGGACTGGAAATAAGAAAGAAGATCGAAAGAGGTAGTAACCTGTTCCGGGGTATAGAGATTATCATAGAATTTGACAAACTCAGCAAGAATTTCTTGATCCTTAAATCTGGAATCACCGGAAGAAGTCCTAATAGATTCAATCTTGGTACGTTCCTTTCTGATTTTTAAGTAATGGGCAAGAAGTTTCCCCATTTTATTCTTACCACCATAATATCGGGAATTGCATTTTAACAAGAGATTAGAGGCGGCTTCGGTTGTAAATTTGTTGAAGGAAATTTTCGCATCAATACGTTTTTTAAGGGAAGATTCTGAATTGGAAGAGTGGTAATCAAGTTCTAAGCGTTTGATATCAGCCAGAATTTGAGCCAATTTGGCCTCTCTGAGTTTCTTCCGTCGTGCTACAAAATTGATAATAAAACCTCTAGAGGCTGCATTGAAGGAGTCCCAAACCATAACAAAAGAGGAATCAGGGGTTTGATTAAGAAGAAAAAATTCAGTAGCAAAGGTAGTAAATTCAGAACAAAACGTGGGATCTAGAAGTAAAGCATTATTGAATCTCCACCTGCTAGAATGAGGGGAAAATGGGAGAAGGTCCAAATCCACAAAAACAGGGGCATGATCGGAGAGTAGAATGGAACCTATTTCAGAACGGATAGCATGTTGGGACAAGGATTTACTGAGGAAAATATGATCTATTCGGGATTGGGATTATTATTATTATTATTATTATTAAACTTATATCGCGCAACAGCTACCCGCAGTGGGTTTCCCGGCGCAAGGGATAGACTCAAGAAGGAAAAAAAACAGACCTATCAGACAGCACCATGGATCGGACTAAAGCAGCAAAGGGATTTTTAAAAAAAATAAAGTTTTCAATTTTTTCCTAAAAATGAAAAGATTAGTTTTGGTTTTCAGAGAGGTGGGTAACGCGTTCCAGTATTTGGGACCTAGATGAGAAAAGGTCCCCCCCCCCATCCTAGCAAGCTTAAATCGTGGAACAACAAAGTCGCAGTTGGTAGAAGATCTAAGTGTGCGACTAGGCTTGTACGGTTGGACCAGACTTTGTAAATACTTTGGAGCCGAGCCCTGCTTGATTTTAAAAAGGTAGCAAATGGCTTTAAATTTGATGCGGTTGGGGATCCTGAGCCAATGTAAGTCACGCAGAGCCTGAGTGGCCGATGATCTCCTCGGGATATTACAAAGAAGTCGGGCTGCCGAGTTCTGGACGACCTTAAATTTATTAACGGTAGCCACGTCGGTGCCAAGATAGAGGACATTTCCGTAGTCCAGGCGAGATGTTACTAACGCCTGGACAACGGTTCTCCTGGTGGCAAGAGGCAGCATCCAGAGAATTTTCTGGAGCCATCGCAAGGTGGCAAAGCAGGTGGCGGCCACCTTTGTGGCCTGCTGTCTCATGGAGAGTTTATCGTCTATTAAAAAGCCGAGGTTGCGGACCACAGAAGAAGGCTGAGGGAGGGGTCCGTCTCACTAGGCCAATGTTCTGGTCCCCATAGGTCTTTATGCTTCCCTAAGATAAGAATCTCGGTTTTGTCACCGTTCAGTTTGAGGAGATGCCTCTGCATCCACTCAGCTACACGTGACAATCCGATTTTCAGAGCCGATATATTGCTGCTCTCGCTGTTGGAAAGGGAAAAAACAATTTGGGTGGATTGGTGGGGATAAGTGTTCTTTCCTAGTATTGGAACCTACTCATGCTTAATGATGAATTGATGTCCTTTGACCTGGAATACACACTTCTTTCCCAAAGAATCTTCCTCCTCAAACTGTTTATTGTAAGGCCTTTGAACCTGAGAAAAGGAGTCTAACACTATTGGATAAGCGTTGCTTTCCATTCCAGGGAGCTCCTACTTCGTCCTCTCTAAATTTAGGCTCTAGCCAGCAAAATGAGTTCAATGTGTCAGCTGGGCACTGCAGTTCATGTCTCCCTGACCATTTTCTACTTTAACTGTCCCTATTTCCACTGGCGTATCTTTCTGATTAGGGAATACGTGTTCCTATCACGTTGTACAGTACCATTACAGTGAGTCCCCAGCAAGACGTTACTTGTGGCATTTTAATGTTAATGTCGTCCTGTTGACGTAGAACAGATGAGTTTTTCTCAATTAGGGCATGATTAAGAGTTTGACAGAGAGGTCACTCTGTCCCCAATGTGGTGCCTATCCCACAAGCATGATTACAAGTTCATTACATCCTATGGCACTTGTAATACAGCAGATGTGATAAATGCCACATTGTGATGGACTAACCCATCCCCAAACTGTAAATAAGATGCTTGGTGTATTGGAAGCTGTTGTAGTAAGAGCCAAACCTTTTGGGTTGAGATAAAGGTATATATTATTTTCCAAAACCATAAATTGCTAAAATCTCCGTACAAAATTATTGTTGCAAAATATAGGGTGAAATTGGCAGCTTTGAAATTAAAGTCTGCTTCCACTCTTTAGTTGAGTATGGGCTTTAGGGCTAATGGATGAAGTTTTATACTGATACAGCACTTGCTCTTCATCATTCTCGCATCTGTTCAAGTAATGCACACTGGCCTAACTCGTTTGCATCCTTCCTCGTCAAACTAATGTCTCCATAGCAGTGAATACAAGCTGCCTGCAAGGAAATAGAAACAAGACTTCCCATGGGCCTTTGTAAAAAAAACACTCACTCTAAAGGGAAAAGTTAAACATTGCCCTGGAGAAAAAAAAAGTTCCATTGATTTACTTCGTGCTGTACTGATCCACATTTTGTTTCAGTGGACCGGCTCAAACCTAGGCAAGAATAGGCAGCATCCGCACAGTGCAATAGATATGAGTAAAGCAGCATAAGCTACTCCGATGTTCGCCATGATGTATGAATATCATTAGCTCTTCCTTAAAGAACATCGATGTGATTACATATAGCGAGGCATAATTTCTTGCCTTTCTCTAGTCACTGGAACACTCTAAAGCAGATGGACTGTGTGACTGATGATTCAATAATTGCTCTCATTAAAAATGTTCACGCTTTTAATTCCCCCTCCCCTCACGTTCCTTGAAGAGCTGAGGGAAAAAACGCTTTTGTCATTGTCAGCAGATAGATAATTGAGTTTGCTGTGATTTCCTGGGGTGCTGCCACCACCACCCCTCCTTAGCCCTGCTCCCACTTCAATAGTGCGGAGTTGTCAAATGTAGAGAAATACATTTTGATATGGCTTGCCTGCTACTTTTATATTCATTCGATCTGTCCGATTTTGTCAAATGATCAAACAGTGAAAATCCGTGTACAATCAATATTTCTTTTTAGAAAATGAAGCATTAAATGAGAGTTTTGTGGGCATGTTATTAAAGATTACCCCGATCTAATTCTTCCTACTTGTACACGAGAAGCAATAGCACTGGCTTTTATTGAAATATATTCCGATTTTAACATTCAACTGGAAAAAATAATTCACTGATCATGCTGTAGCATAATCCTTCCGGATCCTTTAGGCCCTTTAGTTCCAATGCAACCAGCCAAGGTTTTTGACGCAAAACCCTATTTACTAAAAAAGAGGAGACAGGGTTTTGCGTTAAAAAAAACACCCATTTCCAATAGGTGCTATCACGGAGAAATGCTTTTATTTGTCCTTTCTTTTGTGACTTTGCATGTGTACCGCACTGTACAGCACACATACAAAGTGGGAAATGTTTTAAAGCTAGTATAAGCATATTATTTTGTATTGGAAGGGTAAACTTACAGTACAAAACCTGTGCTAGACTCATGCGGACAACCCTTGCACTATAGTGCAAAAGTGTGTGTATGTGGTGCACTGCTGATTGAGCGCTGGCTGCTCTCTCCTCATGCAAAACAGCGCAGCATTTTTGCATGCTGCGTTGTGTGAAAATTAAGTAAATCTAGACCCTTGTGTTGGGTTTGCATTACTCTTTTTAATGCACACCTGACACAGAGTGTTCTAGTGGAATTTACAATGCCAACGCAAATCGAAATTGGAATTGGGCTGCAACCTAAAGTAATGCAAAGCTGTGCAATACGCTGCCCTCCGTTACTTTGTGCCAATAGGCATTCCATGGGTGGTGTGTAGACATTCTCATGCCACCACCCACAGATTTTGACACAAATTCCTACAAAAAACAAAGAATTATAGTCAGGGATTTGACCAAAATCCTGCACCTCATTGAAGAGGGCATAACAAGGAGAATTGTTTTCATTTCTCATTGATTTCCCACTTTGCATGAATGCTGCATTGTAAAGCACACATACAAAGTGAGGACTGCATTATGCATAGTTTTTGTACTGGAAGGGACCCCTTCTAGTGCAAAACTTATGCTTCCATAATTCATACAGCTTTGCACTATGATGTAAGGTTGTCTGTGTTAAATCATGGCCCAATGCAGGGACAGCAGAACAGCACTACATCTCAGTAGATATGGCTCTGTTCCTTCTCTCCTTTTCACACAGTGCACTGCAGCAATTTTACTTGCTGTGCTGCGTGACTTCCTCGTAAATCTGGACACAAGTTTTTTAAAAGACAGCACCCATCAACATAGAAAGCACATACAATGATTCTAAAAGGGGAATACATCAAGAGCAAATTTTGCACAATATATCATCTCGTTTAACTAAACGGAATTCTGAAAGTCTAGTAAATAATCCTGCATTGGTACACATACAAGCTTTTCCACCCTCCCAGTCGACCCTCCTACTGGGACATGTACTGAATTTAAGAAATCTACAGGAACAGATGATAAAAAGCCCAGACTGTTCTGATACATCCAGGACACCTGGTCACCCTACAATATAACAGCATAGATATGTCCTGCTATATTAGATTGTTACTTTGTTTATTAAAGGTATTTATGACTAATGACCTGGCAAAATAGGCAGAAACGTGCTTTGCAGGGAACAAGAGGAAGCAGACTTAAAATAAACAAGGAGTAAATGGGACAGAGGAAAATACAACAGCAGTCACATATTATAGTGAAGAAAAATAGCAATAAATGCAGAATTCAAAGTCTCAACTTGAAGTTGAAAAAGGAGGCAACAGAGATACAGCAGGGAGTAGATGTGACCTAGTGGCTAAAACTGGCTAAAACTGGCTCCTGGTCTAAATATGGGAGCTTCAGGCTAAAATCCTGCCATAGCACATTAGTAATGAATAAAATTCTCAGGTAGGTGATTCTAGGCCTCAGCGGAGAACATCCTCTCCGTTTGTGGAGGTTGCAGAGTTTCCAGCACTTCATGGAGTATGCAGAGTTCTGGTAGAACCGGGTCACAAGAAAAAAGGTGAAAAAGACTGGGCTGCACCCCTCCCTGTTACTACCTATGCACTCATCCGATTACTTAGCCAGTCCCATGTCCTAAGCCAAACACCCGGCCACAATCTAAGCATTCATAAACTCACCATGCACTATCCTTGCAGCATTGTAATTATCCTTTTGCTATCCTTCTACTCATGCAATGACCCAGGCTTTAACACAAGCAGTGCTACAATCACATGGCACTATCCATGCAGTCCTGTAACCAACTATTGATCCATTCCTCCAATTACACAGGTGGAACCCATGCAGTCCAGCAATCACACTGTCACTCCCTGTGCACTCTTCCAATAACACAGCCACTACCATGTACTAATCCAATCACTCCGCCAAAACCCAAGCACTTATAAATTCACCATGCACTCTCCTTGCAGTACACTAATCATCCAGTCAGTACCATGTACTGATGCAATTACCCAGGCACTAACTCATGCACTTCTACAATCCTTTGAGTGCTACCGATACAGTTTAGTAATCACACTGTCATTCCCCGTATACTCCTCCAATCACACAGCCACTACCATGTACTAATCTAATCACTATGCCAAAACACAAACACTTAAAAATTCACTATGCACTCTCCTTGCAGTACACAAATCATCCAGTCAGTTCCTATGTACTCATGCAATTAGTAAGGCACTAACTCATGCAGTTCTACAATCCTTTGAGTGCTAACTATACAGTTTAGTAATCTCCCTGTTACTACCTAAGCACTCCTCCAATTACCCAGCCAGTCCCATGTCCCTATCCAATCACTCTGCCAAAACAGAAGCACTTATAAATTTACCATGCACTCTCCTTGCAGCACTCTAAGTATCCAGTCGCTATCCATGTACTCATGTAATGACCCAGGCACTAACACATGCACTGCTGCAATCCTCTCTGCAATACTCATGCAGTTCTCTAACCACTTACACACTTCTCATTTACTCCTTGAATTCGTCTGGCAGTACCCATGCAGTCCAGGAATTACCCTCTCACTATCTGTGCACTCCTCAAGTCACCCATCCACTACCATGTACTAATCCAAACACTCCTCCAATACCCACACACTTATAAATTCACCACACAGTCTCCTTGCAGTACTCTAATCATCCACTCAATACCAATGTACTCATGCAAAGACCCAGTTGCAAACACATGCACTGCTGCAACCCTCTATGCACTACTCATGCAGTCCTCTAACCACTTACACACTTCTCATTCGCTCCTTCAGTTCCCCTGGTTGTACCCATACAGTTCAGCAATAAGCCTCTCACTTCCCATGCACTCCTCCAGTCACCCAGCCACTACCATGTACTAATCCAAACACTCCGCTAATACCCAAACACTTATACATTCACCACACAGTCTCCTTGCAGTACTCTAATCATCTACTCGGTACCCATGTACTCATGCAAAGACCCAGTCACAAACACATGCACTGCTGCAATCATCTATGCATTACTCATGCATTCCTCTAACCACTTACACACTTCTCATTTGCTCCTAAACCTCTACACATATACTCATTCAAGCACCCATGCATCAGCATGCAGTTATTTCTCTTTTTTTTAACCAGGTAAGGTAGTTCTGAAAAAAACTATTTTTTTCCTTCTTTTTTTGCTTTCATAATTTTTTTGTGTTTTATAAACCAATTTGTATATTTTTTAGGTGTTTTTTAAAAAAAACAGGAAAAACAACAGAACTAAGAATTAACTTTTGCAATTAAACAGTCATTGCAACTCTAAAAAAATTAACAGTGGTGATTCCTTGCTGCACAAACCACAGCATCCACAGATTGCTCCCCGCAACAAATGACACTCCTGCACTTAATGCAGTGTTGTTGCAGATTTCCACTTTCAGGACAAATGGTTGGACCTCAAGATGAGGAGCTTGAGGCTCCTGAAATACTTGGACCAGCTCTCTGGTCATTCTGTTTCATCTCTTCTTGGGCACATCGCAGTTGTTCACGTGCCAGAGGTCGAGGGTGAATTGTCGGCAGATGTTTCAGCATGCTAGAGGTTCCACACGAATACTTTCTGACACTTCCCCTCGACATTATTCTAGGACAAAGAGTACAGCTGACCTTGTGTGCATTCACCTTTTTTCACCATCCGGAATGGTGAAAAATTTCCACATAATGGATTCATTTTTTTTTTTAAAAGGCAGGTCCAATTCCTCTACTTCAGTAGCAACATCCACATAGGAGTCCAAGAAGCCATTTCTCTTGAAGTAGCAAACACCCAAAAAATATATAGACCAGCTCAAAAAACACATCAGGTGTGTCTCCTGGAATGGTGTAGAAAAAGTGAGAAAAATGAGTGGGGTCCTTCAAGTTCTAGAATGGAAAACCTTATAAACCAATTAAATGCTTTCTTTTAAGGTCACATGGGAGTCGCACACCCAGCACACACTCAACGCGCACCCAATGCAACTTCTCGAAAGAATATATAAGAGTAATATAACTTTATTGCAATTAGAAATATATGATTTTTATAATAAATTTACATAATCGCTTGCTCAAATATATTTTGAGCTAGTATGCATATATGTTTTAAATAGGGCTGTGCGTTGATCGCGAAGTAGCGCTTTGCGTTGCTATGCAAAGTGCACTTCGCATTACACGAGCTACGCGTAGCACTAAGCGAACTGCATAGTACCCTGTTCGCACTGTGCAAGATGCTGTTTTCAATGATTGCACAGTGCGGACAAACATCAGTGGAATCATTGAAAACGGCATCTTTCACAGTGCGAGCTGTAGTTTTCTGCCGCTCGAGTAGATTTTTACTCGAGCTGCAGCTTTCTCAATACGGACTGGTAGTATCGCATCGCGAGCGGTCGCGAGCATACGCGACCAACCGCAATGAGAAACCTGACCTCCCCACGTTGAGAATCTCGCCGGGAGATCGCTCGTGATCAGCAACTTGAGGTTGCTGATCGCGAATGAGGAAAAAGTGTCGCCGGGATGTAATTTTGCTTGCTCGCGGTCGCCAACTTGACGTTGAGGACCGCGAGCAAGCAAAAAATGACCGCTATGCTACGCGTGTTTGCACTGTGCTACGTGCAGTTCGCATAGTGTGAAGTTGCGCAAACTACGCAAGCGTAGCATAGTGCTTTGCCCAGGGTTAGTTTTAAACCTAATTTTTTTGGTGGCAGCCATACATGTACATAACGTTATGCTATACATGTACATAACATCATGTACATAACGTCACTCATTCTTCAATACACCTTGGCCTATGTATATATATATTCACTGAAAAAACCATAGGTTTCACACCAGTTATAGTTAGGTGGAAATTTTACTCGCATAAAACCATTGAAATTCCCACGTTATAGTTAGTTGGACTCACTATAACTTGTGCATGCAATGCACTGCTGATGACGTCACATATTACATCACTCATGACATGGTCAGTGACATCACTCATGACATCACTGATGACATCTCAAATGACATCACTGATGACAACATCCTTGTGACAAAGTGGCAGACCTCCTATCAGCATAAAATAACCTTTGACACACACATTCAAAAATAGAAACTAACATTTTCTTAAAAAAGGAGAAACCAATACCAATTACAACAACTTATTAGGTAATTCCAACATCTACATACACATCCACTCATTCACCAACAGTTATATATAGTCACTCATGCATGTACTTACTCATCATATGTACTCATACACCTATACAACCTGTTACACACTAATACTCATCCATATAGTTACTCACACACAAATTCACACATGCAAATAAACTATCAAAAAAACATTTACTTGATTATACTGCTATATACACACCACTACACATACTTCTACAGAAACGGAAACATATTTACTCTCTTAAACAATCAATTATAAAAACACATACTCACTAACCCACCCATACACACAATCATCCACCCATACAGTCTTGCACACATGCTGTCTTCAAAATACATACAAATAGTGAGTCACTCATTCATGCATCTGTGCTCTAAGTAATATCCCCCACCGAACCATACAGACACTGATACTGATACTCAAAAAAACAACTAATAACCCATATACACACTCATGTAGCTACTCACCAACCCATGCAGCCACTTATACACAAAGTGAGACACAGATACAGATATTTAAATATTTAAACATTACTCGCTAATATATGTATTCACTAAGATACATTTAATAAGTCAGTTAACCAATCAATTTTACACAAAAAAACATTTATTTACCCATTTATTCTTTCATCAACCTTTAGATATACATATATAAAAAATATTTATTTTTCAGAAAGATACACATTCACTGGATGATGTCATCAGTGATGTCATGAGTGATGTCATTGACCATGTCATGAGTGATGTAATATGTGACGTCATCAGCAGTGCATTGCACGCGCAAGTTATAGTGAGTCCAACTAACTATAAAGTGGGAATTTCAATGGTTTTATGCGAGTAAAATTTCCACCTAACTATAACTGGTGTGAAACCTATGGTTTTTTCAGTGGATTTAATAGGTTTTTTAAATGCTAATTCCTAACTATAACTGGTGTGAAACCTATGGTTTTTTCAGTGAATATATATTGAAATTGCTCGAAAAATATATATATATATATATATATATTCACTGAAAAAACCATAGGTTATAGACCATATATAGTTAGGAATTAGCATTTACAAAACCTTGAAAATTCACTGAAAAAACCATAGGTTATAGACCATATATAGTTAGGAATTAGCATTTAAAAAACCTTATTTTACTCACACAAAACCATTGAAATTCCATATATAGTTAGTTGCACTAACTATATATCGCGCACCTGCAATCCACTGCTGATGATGTCACATATTACATCATTCATGACATGGTCAGTGACATCACTGATGACATCACTGATGACATCTCAAATGACATCACTGATGACATCTCAAATGACATCACTGATAACATCTCAAATGACATCACTGATGACATCTCAAATGACATCACTGATGACATCACTGATGACATCTCAAATGACATCACTGATGACATCACTGATGACATCTCATTTGACATCAATGACCACATCACTGATGATATCATTCATGTGACAATACAATGCATCTCCTCACATTTTAATATAACCTCTGTTTCACCCAGTGTTAAATACAGAATATAATTTTTGAAACCATTGACACACCAATACTAGTTACTACATACGCACTCACTGATTCCTACGTCTACACACACCTTCACTCATTCACCCATACTATCATTCATACATACAATCACTCATCTTTACAACACTATCATATGCACTCATACACCTATACAGACACTCACAGTCTGCCACTCATCCATGGAGTTACTCACACACCTAGTCAGTCCTGTAAAGAATCAATGACACTTCCATTTTCTTGTCTATACAGTTAAACATAGAGCACCTTACATTTTCAAACATATACTAACACATACTTACCTTGTTATACAATCATTGATACAAGTACACATTGATCTGCACAGAGTCACACACCTCCCAGCCAGCCACACACACACTCAGTCTCCCATACAAATACTTGGACAATCAATCAGTAACCCATATAGTTAATCATATAGCTACTGATCAAAACATGCAGCAGTTTACAGAACAACAGACATAATGATGCACAAATTAAGACACTTTAGTCACTAACCCATGCACTCAGTGAGACACATTTAATCACTCACTCATGCATTCAGTCATGCACCTACTAAATCCTTTGTCCAGACACTTATACTTCCACTCATTCTTCAATATGTAAGACACATTTTAACTTTACAGAAACATACAGTCACTGGATGTTGTCATCAGTGATGTCATCAGTGATGTCATTTGAGATGTCATCAGTGATGTCATCAGTGATGTCACTGACCATGTCATGAATGATGTAATATGTGACATCATCAGCAGTGGATTGCAGGTGCGCGATATATAGTTAGTGCAACTAACTATATATGGAATTTCAATGGTTTTGTGTGAGTAAAATAAGGTTTTTTAAATGCTAATTCCTAACTATATATGGTCTATAACCTATGGTTTTTTCAGTGAATTTTCAAGGTTTTGTAAATGCTAATTCCTAACTATATATGGTCTATAACCTATGGTTTTTTCAGTGAATTTCAATGGTTTTTTAATAGCAAATATCATAAGCTGTCGAATGTCAAGTACGTGGTAAGTGAAAACATTTTCGTGTTTATGCACACTGATCTGCTTTGAATGGTGCCCCCCCCCCTCATTTCTATTAGGAGTACTCTCTCTTTGCAGATAGTGAAAGGTAGTTAACGCAGGTCTTTGCCCCCATTGTAATCCGTCGTGCCTGCTTCTCTCTCCATTTGATTCATTGTTATCCAAGTATTTACTGTTTTAGAATTAGTTCTCTTTGGTTCATTCTCTATTTACAAACAAACACAGAGTCGCAATACTCTGTTTAGTCTTTGCAGATAACGAAAAATCGTGTAAAAAAAAAGAAAAGGAATCGAGCAAAATCAGTAGGCCACTAATGGGATCTCTTTTTGACCTCGCTAAAATAGAAACATTAGGAACAACCCCTCATGACAAATACAAAACTAGTGAGATGAACTGAACTCCACACAATGATGGCTGCAAAACAGCTCGGCTCCGCCACCCACCCCGCCCAAAATAACGATAAAGAACGGCTGCCATGATTGGTTGCGGAATGACCACGACGGAGCTACGAAATGGTGCTGCTCTCATGCTAACCCCAGCTTCAGTCTGAAACATCCAGAAACACTGTAGACTACCAATTCGATCAGTTCCGGTAGCGCCCCAATGTAACCCGGTAGAGAAGAACTAGCCCTCCCCTCTTTGACTGATGGTTCTTGTTGCCTGTCCCTTCTGTTGTCATTTAACAGAACTATTTAGCCTGCTGAAAGGGGTTGTGTTCCGACCGCTGGTTGGTGGAGACATTTTGACTATATTCTGTACCTGCGTTGTCGCGTAATGCGTCATATGACGCGCCGCGTTAGCGCATCCGGAAGTCATCCGGGGCGCGCAGCGCGTAACGTAAGCATAACAAGTCATGTGACTTGTTAATAAAACTTTTCATTGGTTCATTTTACTTTTCTTATTGTAATGATGAAAGGCTTGGTCATATGACCTAAAAATTACGCTTTTCATTACTTCCGAACATTATTTTTTCTTAAATATATGTTATAATGTTCCAGGCTAATGTACTTTCCCGGAAATTTTACAACTGTCCTGCAAGTAAAATATATTCTTTTTTCGAGAAAAAGAGCGTTTCTTCGTCCCATGACGGAGCCGTTGAGCAAAAGAGGGTCGACCTGCTGTCTTAGTCGCCGATACGCCTGAATATGAGATTCTTATCGATCACTTTATGTTGCAGGAATAGAAAACACAACAGCCCTTGACCATTTATCTTTACTGCGTTCCTTCGTATTATACCTTTTACCCTTCATGTAATTGGTCTGCTTTATTTCACTTGCCTTTTAATGATTCTAAAACAGTGACTATTATTAAAAACTTTACCAATGTATATACTACTACCATGTTTTCTTTTAAAAACCTTTATTGTGAAAATTTCATTATACAAATACGAGCCTATAACCACGTGGGCCGGCCACGGAGCAAACTGTAATCGTATATGATGAATAGACATTTACACTGTAGAGGAACGTAACGGGCGGGCCATTAGGTTGCAAGAACTAAGGTGTCTAACAGTTACGGAATCGGTGGACGTACATTTTATAATTAAAATACGACAGGGCCAGTTACAATAAAATTATCTAGATATACATTTGCGGGCAAGTACCATGGGTGACGTTAATTCGAACTTTCAACAGTACAGTAATCAATAACACATCAGAACTTAATATCAATAGGGATGTCGAAATATTCAATCAATTCTCGTCCCCGCCCGCCATGTGCTTCAAAACTGCATACGTATCTCGTGATTTCAAGGTTCTGCAACCAGTACACAACAAGGAGTTACGAGTCCCATTTATTCTGGCGCCATTTTGGGCGAGGACGGGCAGGTCCAGGATATAGTCAAAATGTCTCTACCAACCATCGACTATGATGATGTTCATATGCTGTATTTATTAGAGTAACACTCATCTGTCCACATGAAATTAATTTGCCACAATCTAAACATGTCATTTTAATCTTTCCAAAGTTCTTCTAAATATTTGGGACCGTTTCCCTTGCCTCTGAAGCTCTCAGTGCCACTTCTTTGATGAATGTACTAGCAGGTCAGGGGTTCTCCTCCAAATCTCTCTTTTATGCAGCACTATAATTAATTGGTGCCACCTCTCCATATGACGATGCATGGTATAGTTACCACAACTATATTTTTTTTCGGTTCCTCTGGAGAGTTCATCGTGGCAGATGAAGCGTGTAACGTACCGGGCATTTACCTTTTTTTGCATGTACAGGAAAGGAAAAAAAAATCGAGCGTCCGAGTTCTAAGGTGTCCCAGGGCCATTTTAGTGGACCAGGCCCAAATCCAAAGAACAGGCCGCCATTTTGAGAGTCCTGTTGCAGCCGCCTGTCGCTGTAGCATCAAGAGCAGCCGAAACTCAGCTGAATGGCAACTGAAACGGTAAAGGGGCGCCCCACTACAGCAGACGAGCCAGGCCCAAATCCAAAGAACAGCTATCTCACAGGCTAATGGGGCGACCCACGCCGAGTTTCAGCATTGTAGGATGACCACACAAGTACAGCAACTTGCTAGACATCACCTCGGTGCCATCCGGATCTCGGCGCCCCACTGCAGATGAAGTGCCTCTCAACTATGAAACCACCACGGTGACATCCGGATCTTGGCGCGTTGTGCTGCCTTCGGCCTATTCGCACATCGGTCCGCTACTGACGCCATCTCACAGGCTAATGGGGCGACCCACGCCGAGTTTCAGCATTGTAGGATGACCACACAAGTACAGCAACTTGCTAGACATCACCTCGGTGCCATCCGGATCTCGGCGCCCCACTGCAGATGAAGTGCCTCTCAACTATGAAACCACCACGGTGACATCCGGATCTTGGCGCGTTGTGCTGCCTTCGGCCTATTCGCACATCGGTCCGCTACTGACGCCATCTCACAGGCTAATGGGGCGACCCACGCCGAGTTTCAGCATTGTAGGATGACCACACCAGTACAGCAACTTGCTAGACATCACCTCGGGCCATCCGGATCTCGGCATCTCAACGCCTAGTGGTATCTTCCATACAAAAAATATTGTTACGCTGCCTTTGGCCCCATTCGCACATCAGTCCGCAACTTAGACATCACCTCGGTGCCATCCGGATCTTGGCATCTCAGCGCCTTGTGGTGTCAGTCAGAAAATATTGTTGTGCTGCCTTCGGCCTATTCGCACATCGGTCCGCTACTGACGCCATCTCACAGGCCAACGGGGCGCCCCACGCCGACTTTCAGCATTGTAGGATGGCCACACCAGTGCGGCAACTTGCTACACACCACCTCGGTGCCATCCGGATCTTGGCATCTCAGCGCCTTGTGGTCTCTTCTACACCGGAAATATAGTAGAAAATATTGTTGCGCTGCCTTTGGCCCCATTCACACATCAGTCCGCTACTGACACCATCTCACAGGCCAACGGGGCGCCCCACGCCGACTTTCAACATTGTAGGATGGCCACAGAAGTGCGACAACTTACTAGACACCACCTCGGTGCCATCCGGATCTTGGCGCGTTGTGCTGCCTTCGGCCTATTCGCACATCGGTCCGCTACTGACGCAAACTCACAGGCCAACGGGGCGCCCCACGCCGACTTTCAGCATTGTAGGATGGCCACACCAGTGCGGCAACTTCCTACACACCACCTCGGTGCCATCCGGATCTTGGCGCGTAGTGAAGCTGCAGCAGCTGCAAATAAGCTTCAGACAGTGTTACAACCGCTGCTCAGAACTCTCAACTATGACACCACCTCGATGCCATCCGGATCTTGGCGCGTTGTGTTGCCTTCGGCCTATTCGCACATCGGTCCGCTACTGACGCCGCCTCACGTGCCAACGTATTTTCTCCGCATTTTATACCCTATGCCGCATAACAGGTCATGTGACTTGTTTATAAAACTTTTCATTGGTTCATTTTACTTTTGGTTTCCTAATGATGGAAGGCTTGATCATATGACCTAAAAACAACACTTTTCATTGGATGAAAACTTTTTTTTTCCCCCAAACGATGAAAGCCCCACCTTGTTTCTGGATGTTTCAGACTGAAGCTGGCGTCACCATGAGAGCACCACCATCTCGTAGCTCCGTCGTGGTCATTCCGCGAGCAATCATGGCAGCCGCTCCCCACCAGAAGCCTGCAGGAGTCGGGGCCCCCAAAACTTTTGATGAATTCTCAAGGCGGAGGGGACGCTTTCGAGAATGGGGTCCAAGACCTAGCAGACAAGCGTCCGATTTCCAAGGTGTCCCAGGGCCATTTCAGTGGACCAGGCCCAAAAAGGAAACAGCCTGCCGCCATTTTGAGAGTCCTGTGACAGCCGCCTATCGCTGCACCGCAAGAGTGGGCGCAACTCAGCTGAATGGCGGATTTTGACACAGTGGACCAAAAGCGGACGGAATGGCAACTGAAACGGTAAAGGGGCGCCCCACTACAACAGACGAGACTCCACCTGGAGAGGCCCGTTCACGCCGCCTCCCCCGGGGCGCTCCACGCCGTTATTCGGAGCAGCATTGTAGGATACCAAAACCAGTGCGGCAACTTACTGGACATCACCTTGGTGCCATCGTTCTGCTGCCTTGGAACTATTCGCACAACAGTTTGCTACTGATGACCCACCCCCCGCGACGCCCCACGCCGTTATTTGCTGGGTGGCAACTTACTAGACATCACTTTTGTGTCATCTAGATTTCGGCGCGTTCTGCTGCCTTGGAACTATTCGCACAACAGTTTGCTACTGATCACCCACCCCCCGCGACGCCCCACGCCGGAAATCTGGACGTTGTGCTGCGTTGGGACTATTCGCACAGCCGACCGCTACTTCGTTGTTTTTCTCTAAAAATGTTTATATGTTATTACTATTTTTGTTTTCTTGTATATATTTATAAATTATTAAAGTTTTATAATCTTACTACTTTGTCGGAGTGCTATATATTTTTAATGTGACACATAATTGTAAAAACTTTGATGTACAAAGAGTCATCCCTGGAATCTTCCGCTTCACGCTCGGTCCCCTCCCCAATCACAATACAGGATGGTTTTCAGATAATAGCAACGCTTCTGCTGTGACGGATCTCATCGAGTGTGGGCCTTGATCTACTATAACTCCTTTGAAGACGGGTGATTCTTTACAGCTGTGGCCATAAACTACATCTGCAGGGCTAGCTGATAGCCTAGGACCGGCCTGGACAATCGGACACAGAGGAAAAGGAGTGTCAGAGGGTGCGGTAGTGAATAGGGCGAAAGGGAGGTGTCGGGCGGGCACAGGGTGTGATTCTCAGGGAAGAACAGCGCAGATGGGGGGAGGTTTATTACCCATGCATAAAACAGAGAGCGGGGGTGACCACTGCCTGGGGGAGATGCTTGCGAGGGTGGGGAGCCATGCTAAGGATCGACAGCGTGCACAGAGTGGATCTGGTCACGGCATCTAAAATGGCTGCCGTGCACGACAAAAGTGTGGCATTTGAAAAAAGACAAGATGGCGCACACAATGTTTTTCAACAATTCCTGATTTCCTTCGAATCGAACGTTAACAGACGTTGGGGCATATTACCAAAGTTAAGCGATATTTATCCCTAACGATGCATTGCAAAGATTTTTTTACCGTCAGAAATTATCGCAGATAAACCTTGCTATTATCAAGGTTTATCGCAAATACGATAAAAAACGAGCGCAATGCATTAATATCGCTGAAAACTCCGCGATATTCATGCATTACCGAGCTAATGCTCTTAGCCATGTTATCCACCTCCCATTGGATAACATGGCTAAGAACTGCTCAGGGCAGCTGTTACTTTTTGGAGATATTCGCGCTTATCTCGAATATTTCCAAAAGTTGATAATAGGAGATAGCGATGTTAGCGACTGTTTCCAGTCGCTAACATCTTGGCATGCCCACTTTGCATGTCATTAGTGATAAATATCACTCACATGCAAAGTGGGACCCAAGATGGTCGCTATCTCCTACTAGCCGTCGCTAACTGGTGTTAGCAACAGCTAGGTAATACACATATAATTTTATCTCCGCGAAGCGGAGCGCTGTTACAGATATATATCTTGTTTTTGAACGTTAATTTCTCAAAATGCACTGAAGCACATATATTGAGACATAGCAAAGGCACATCGGGCTACCAGTCCCTAATATTTTACCAAGTTTCGTACAAATCCATTCAGCCGTTCGATTATTATTATTATTTTTTTTTTTGCCCCGCGGGGCCCTTTTAAAACCTCCACATCAAACCTAGGGGGTCAGCGAGGATCTACTATGCCCCCTTATGGTCATCAGCCGTTCGATTATTATTATTATTTTTTTTTTTTGCCCCGCGGGGCCCTTTTAACCCTTTAAGTGCTGCCGTCGGCCAACGGTCGTCACGGGCACTACCTCCCCAGTGCTGCGTGCGACCGCTGGACGTCCAGTTCAGCACTGGATAATGGACAGCGCAGCACTGGGGAGGTTTATTTACAAGCTCCTAAGGTGTTAAAACCTCCACATCAAACCTAGGGGGTCAGCGAGGATCTACTATGCCCCCTTATGGTCATTTGCCCCTTCGCTTTGGCCTCCTCTTGTCTCTCGATCCTACCGAGAGACAAGATGGCGGCCGCTACGTACTGTTTGGAATGTTTACAGACACCGGAGAGCCAATCAGCTTCGCTTCGCAAAGCTCCGTAACGCGAAAAGTACGCGAAGCGGTGCGCTGTTACAGATATATATCTTTTTTTGAACGTTAATTTCTCAAAATCCACTGAAGCACATATATTGAGACCTAGCAAAGGCACATCGGGCTACCAGTCCCTACAATTTTGCCAAGTTTCGTGCAAATCCATTCAGCCGTTCGATTATTATTATTATTATTTTTTTTTGCCCCGCGGGGCCCTTTTAAAACCTCCACATCAAACCTAGGGGGTCAGCGAGGATCTACTATGCCCCCTTATAGTTATTTCCCCCTTTGTTTTGACCTCCTCTTGTCTCTCGATCCTACCGAGAGACAAGATGGCGGCCGCTACGGACTGTTTGGAATGTTGACAGACGCCGGAGAACCAATCAGCTTCGCTTCACAAAGCTCCGTTGCGCGAAAAGTCCGCGAACCAGAGCGCTAACCGGTCCGCTGTTACAGATATATATCTTTTTTTAAACGTTAATTTCTCAAAATCCACTGGAGCACATATATTGAGACCTACAAAAGGCACATCGGGCTACCAGTCCCTACAATTTTGCCAAGTTTCGTGCAAATCCATTCAGCCGTTCGGGCTAAAAGTGAGGCCAACCGCCCTATGGAAAACTCAATGTTAAAAACACGTTTTGGGACCCCCCTTTTTTCTCGGCCCCCACTGGACGAACCCCCCCCCCAAATTTTCAAGGGCTGCTCAGAAACAAAATGTGCCATTTTCCTGAAAATTTCAGCCGATTCCGTCCACAAACGCCAAAGTTATTAGACATAGAATTTTCAAAAAACCCATAGAGAAAAAATCCTAACTATATATACCTACTGGCGACCGCCAGTAGGTAATATATATATATATATATGAAAGCTCACTCCCTCCCGGTCCCGAGAGGAAAATAAAGACAGCACACACGGGAATTCTTTGCGATGGCAACTTTTACTCGCACAGACGCGTTTCGGAAGCTGCGCTTCCTTCCTCAATGTTAGTTACACCGTAGTGCGCGATTTGGCGCCATTTATTTCAAATCACACAAACGACCTGTATTGGCAAACACAGAGAGAGGACTGACGCGTATGCGCCATCTTGCTAATGCGTTTAATCCCGCAAAAACATACTGATAATTAAACAATACTATTTCATTCAGTCATTGCTGAGCTTCACAATTATTAAAAAGCCTCTCGAATTTACAACGAGAATTTACATAGTAATATTGCCGTGGATCGGCAAATCTCCTCTCATTAATGCACTGGGAAATGGATTATAGATCTTGCCGTGGATCGGCCTGAGGCAACACAAAGGTTGCCATTTAAATTTCCAATAACCCCATGCAATCATTTTTGCCAGTCAATGTCGGATGTTAAATTTTAAAATATTAACAAAGTTACAAAATATTCCACAATAATCCTGAAAGAACAAAAGAAGTGAGTATGTAGTGCATTATATAACAGGACACTCATCATCCCGTAGGTCAAAGCACTCAGTGGTGATCAGTTTCAGAAAGACACTATTTACAAAAACATTACCATGTAGCTGTTATTCCTTTCATATTTACACTGGAGATACTGTGTGGCATTATTATCTTTTAACTCCCTAAGTGTACAGTCAATTCCTCCCCACAGTTTAATCCCCAAGGGGCTTTGGTTTGGCAGTCTATGATGTATCGGGATTCTAATCTGCGAAGTTTTTGCAGTTTATCCCCTCCCCTGATATTATCAGAAATCGCATCAAGGCAAAAGTACTGTAACAGATTCCTATCGCTCTTGTGTTTGATCGAAAAATGTCTGGCGACAGGGTATGTGAAATCTCTGTTTACTATAGCCCGCATATGCTCCAAAATGCGCAATTTTACGGGGTTTATAGTACTGCCTATATACCTAAGCCCACAGGGGCAGAGAAGGCAGTAGACCGCAAAAGGGGAGGTGCACGTGAGGAACTGATTTATTCTCTTCTTCTTTTTAGTACCACAACCCATGATTTCGTAAGAATAGACCCTTTTACTGTTGGCACAGGCTTTGCACCGGCCACAAGGAAAGTAGCCTTTGGCATCTTTCAAATTGCTCGTGCGTGTAGGGACAGGTGACAAATGACTATGTACCAAGGTATCCCTCAACGAACGTGCCCTTTTAAAGGTGATTAAGGGATTGGCAGGTATATCACTCCCTATTATGCTGTCCTTTTGCAAAATGTGCCAATGTCTTTTTAGGATACTCCTCAATTGTTGACAATCTTTGGAGTAAGGTGTAATCATCCTAAATTTTTCTATGTCAGTAGAGGGTTTATGCTTCTTAACAAACAAAGTCTATCTGGGTTGTGTCCTTACTCTATCCAAGGTGTTCCGTAACAGTTGCCTGCTATAACCCCTCGCCTCAAATCTGTCATTACTTTCCTGTGCAGCCAATTCGAAATCATCATTAGTGGAACAGTTGCGCTTTAACCGTAGAAGCTCTCCATAAGGTATACTCCTGATGAGCTTCTGAGGATGGTTAGATGACGCATGCAGCGTACTGTTTCCCGCTGTCGGCTTTCTATAGAGGGAAGTCTGAATACTGTTGTTAATCACCTCTATTCTCAAGTCTAAGTACACTGCCTCGCTTGTACTTGCATTACCAGTAAAGATTAAATTACAGTTGTTATCATTCAACACATTTACATATTGCCATGCTGGGGGATTAAACTGTGGGGAGGAATTGACTGTACACTTAGGGAGTTAAAAGATAATAATGCCACACAGTATCTCCAGTGTAAATATGAAAGGAATAACAGCTACATGGTAATGTTTTTGTAAATAGTGTCTTTCTGAAACTGATCACCACTGAGTGCTTTGACCTACGGGATGATGAGTGTCCTGTTATATAATGCACTACATACTCACTTCTTTTGTTCTTTCAGGATTATTGTGGAATATTTTGTAACTTTGTTAATATTTTAAAATTTAACATCCGACATTGACTGGCAAAAATGATTGCATGGGGTTATTGGAAATTTAAATGGCAACCTTTGTGTTGCCTCAGGCCCATCCACGGCAAGATCTATAATCCATTTCCCAGTGCATTAATGAGAGGAGATTTGCCGATCCACGGCAATATTACTATGTAAATTCTTGTTGTAAATTCGAGAGGCTTTTTAATAATTGTGAAGCTCAGCAATGACTGAATGAAATAGTATTGTTTAATTATCAGTATGTTTTTGCGGGATTAAACGCATTAGCAAGATGGCGCATACGCGTCAGTCCTCTCTCTGTGTTTGCCAATACAGGTCGTTTGTGTGATTTGAAATAAATGGCGCCAAATCGCGCACTACGGTGTAACTAACATTGAGGAAGGAAGCGCAGCTTTCGAAACGCGTCTGTGCGAGTAAAAATTGCCATCGCAAAGAATTCCCGTGTGTGCTGTCTTTATTTTCCTCTCGGGACCGGGAGGGAGTGAGCTTTCATATTGAAGCGCGAAGCTCTGACGCGCTTGGACGAGCACCCGCTGTAAGAGTGCACCGGACTTCGGAGCAGAGAGCCTGGATTTAATACATGTGGAGCACCGCCACTGCTTGAAGAGGAGAATCGAGTGGGAACGAGATGGTCTAGAGGCTTCCTTGGGTACACGGACAGAATTTACTCGGCGCCACCCGACTGAAATTGGGTAAGCCGAGCTATAATCTGTTCATTTCCTGGAACTTTTTTGAAGACACCTCTCACTATTCAAGTACTGGCTTCAGCGCAGGGAATCTTTATTGATTATTGTGCAACGAACTAGGCAACCCGGCAGTGGGGGGCCGAATACTAAGAATAACAGCATGTTTGATATCTCGCAACGCCGTGACTTGGCGACAGGAATGTTTAAAAACAAAAATCCTGACATCAATGCTCAACCAGTAACTAAGATTAAAACAGTCAATGCTCCCAGCCAACTGGCCATGCAGTTTGGTAAATTAGAGAAATTATACGAGCGGGAGCTTCGGAAGTGGTGGGAGGGCACATCACTCCAAGGATATATAGAAGTGAAAAGAGTGCCAAGAGGGTTGCGGATATTTACGATCCCCGCATACGAACACCCGGACCCTAAACTTCTTGATACCTGGGCAGCACATATTGCTAAATCCTGCGAGGGGATGTTGGAAATCCTGGTACAATTTGCTTGGAGTGACAGAGATAAGGTCCTCAAAGAAATTGAAACCATGGAAACGGAAATAGCGACCAATGAAGACAAAGACCAGCAGGAACAACTTAGAGTCCAGATGAAGAAACGACTGGAAAAATATGAGCAGAAAATACGCATGCGGAAACAAGAGAAATTTGATAGGGATGAACGGGACTATGCCATGGGTCGAGTCCTTACGTTCTCCAAAAAGTACGACCAGACAAGGAAGGACCTATTGAAAAATAAGGCTGCCGGTGCGGCTGCACCGTTGGATGTGGAGACATCAGAATCCGAGGTTACTGAGGGCGAGCAGTCGGAGGACGAAGCCAGAACCCTGCAACAAACCGCAGACACCCCTTTTCAGACGGAGGTACAAGTCATCCGAATGAATTGGTTGAGGGGGGGAAAGAACAAACCCCCAGAAAACGAAGAAAAACCAGACGAGGGGGCCGGAAGAGGCAGAGGAAGAGGAAGGGCGCCGAATGTGGGAGCCCGAACACGCAAAACGCGAGCCACAAGGGGAAAAAGATGGTAGGGCATGAGGAATCAACAGACAACCTTACCATCATTAACCTCTCCACAAGGATGCTTTCACCATCAGAGGAGTCAGTCCTCAAATTGGGATTAACTTTTTGTCCAGACAGTAACCTTGAGTATACTCAGACCAGAATTGATTTGTTTCAATTCGTTAGAAGACTACGCCTGCATAAATTCTTCAAGACGAAACCAACTGCTGATGAAGTTAAAATTATCCGATCATGTTATAAAGACACTGATTTGTTGACAGTGAATGAACTAACCACTTTGGAGTTATTAGAAGAACTACGTTTGGAAAACACAGGGAGTGTGTTACCGACGTTACCTGAGACCTTATCTCAGAGACTAAGGTCTGTGGAAGTCGAACAAGAGGCCCCAGTCAGTGGTCTCAAATTAAAGTCAAAATTTGTGCCTCCAACACAAACTGACATGATCGACACTTTCTCTGAGTTGGTGATTCGTGATCTGAGAAGAATGCGCATACATAGAAAATCTGGGGGACACCGTGACAATCTAACTGAATCACAGCGCAATGCAATAAAAACACTGGCCGATGATACATCAATAGTCTGTAAACCTTCAGACAAAGGAGGCAACGTGGTCATTCTGTCGCGTGAAGATTATGTCCAGGAAGCTATGCGACAATTGCAGGATGGCTCTTGTTACGAGTTGACTACAAAGCAAAGATATGAGTCCAGCATTACAACTTTGCACGGACTGCTGAAAAAGTGGCATGACAAACAGATGCTGGAGACGGA
This sequence comes from Lissotriton helveticus, assembly GCF_964261635.1. Lineage (NCBI taxonomy): Eukaryota > Metazoa > Chordata > Amphibia > Caudata > Salamandridae > Lissotriton > Lissotriton helveticus. The sequence continues at coordinate 1,073,043,432 of NC_136059.1, forward strand.
AGAATATCTTTTTCTGAAAACGACACATCCTGTCACCCCCACTTTCTACTATCTGCCCAAAGTTCATAAGAGAATGGATAAACCACCTGGGCGTCCCATTATCTCATCCATGGGCAGCCTTACTGAGAATCTATCTAAATTTTTGGATCACTTCTTATTTGAAATGGTGTTGGGCCTCAAGTCTTACATTCGAGACACTGCCGATTTTATTGAGAAAATTGAAGCAATTGCTTGGCAACCAGGATATTGCCTATTGACTCTCGACATTACCAGTCTCTACACTAGTATTGAGCATGCACAGGGAATGAAGGCGATCCAGTACTTCCTAGGGAAGAGACAGCTGAAATATGCCCAACATAATGCTATGTTGATGGAATTAGTTGCATTTTGTCTCCAGAATAACATCTTTCTCTTTCAGGATGATTTGTTTAGACAGCTGTCGGGCACTGCCATGGGTTCCTGCTTCGCCCCCAGCTACGCGAATTTATTCGTGGGCTGGTGGGAGGAGCAGGAAGCCTGGGGACCTGAGAAAGAACAGTGGTCAAATTGTATCGTCTCCTGGTATCGTTATATTGACGATTTGTGCATAGTGTGGAATGGCTCAGTAGAGACAGCATGGCAATATGTAAATGTGTTGAATGATAACAACTGTAATTTAATCTTTACTGGTAATGCAAGTACAAGCGAGGCAGTGTACTTAGACTTGAGAATAGAGGTGATTAACAACAGTATTCAGACTTCCCTCTATAGAAAGCCGACAGCGGGAAACAGTACGCTGCATGCGTCATCTAACCATCCTCAGAAGCTCATCAGGAGTATACCTTATGGAGAGCTTCTACGGTTAAAGCGCAACTGTTCCACTAATGATGATTTCGAATTGGCTGCACAGGAAAGTAATGACAGATTTGAGGCGAGGGGTTATAGCAGGCAACTGTTACGGAACACCTTGGATAGAGTAAGGACACAACCCAGACAGACTTTGTTTGTTAAGAAGCATAAACCCTCTACTGACATAGAAAAATTTAGGATGATTACACCTTACTCCAAAGATTGTCAACAATTGAGGAGTATCCTAAAAAGACATTGGCACATTTTGCAAAAGGACAGCATAATAGGGAGTGATATACCTGCCAATCCCTTAATCACCTTTAAAAGGGCACGTTCGTTGAGGGATACCTTGGTACATAGTCATTTGTCACCTGTCCCTACATGCACGAGCAATTTGAAAGATGCCAAAGGCTACTTTCCTTGTGGCCGGTGCAAAGCCTGTGCCAACAGTAAAAGGGTCTATTCTTACGAAATCATGGGTTGTGGTACTAAAAAGAAGAAGAGAATAAATCAGTTCCTCACGTGCACCTCCCCTTTTGCGGTCTACTGCCTTCTCTGCCCCTGTGGGCTTAGGTATATAGGCAGTACTATAAACCCCGTAAAATTGCGCATTTTGGAGCATATGCGGGCTATAGTAAACAGAGATTTCACATACCCTGTCGCCAGACATTTTTCGATCAAACACAAGAGCGATAGGAATCTGTTACAGTACTTTTGCCTTGATGCGATTTCTGATAATATCAGGGGAGGGGATAAACTGCAAAAACTTCGCAGATTAGAATCCCGATACATCATAGACTGCCAAACCAAAGCCCCTTGGGGATTAAACTGTGGGGAGGAATTGACTGTACACTTAGGGAGTTAAAAGATAATAATGCCACACAGTATCTCCAGTGTAAATATGAAAGGAATAACAGCTACATGGTAATGTTTTTGTAAATAGTGTCTTTCTGAAACTGATCACCACTGAGTGCTTTGACCTACGGGATGATGAGTGTCCTGTTATATAATGCACTACATACTCACTTCTTTTGTTCTTTCAGGATTATTGTGGAATATTTTGTAACTTTGTTAATATTTTAAAATTTAACATCCGACATTGACTGGCAAAAATGATTGCATGGGGTTATTGGAAATTTAAATGGCAACCTTTGTGTTGCCTCAGGCCGATCCACGGCAAGATCTATAATCCATTTCCCAGTGCATTAATGAGAGGAGATTTGCCGATCCACGGCAATATTACTATGTAAATTCTCGTTGTAAATTCGAGAGGCTTTTTAATAATTGTGAAGCTCAGCAATGACTGAATGAAATAGTATTGTTTAATTATCAGTATGTTTTTGCGGGATTAAACGCATTAGCAAGATGGCGCATACGCGTCAGTCCTCTCTCTGTGTTTGCCAATACAGGTCGTTTGTGTGATTTGAAATAAATGGCGCCAAATCGCGCACTACGGTGTAACTAACATTGAGGAAGGAAGCGCAGCTTCCGAAACGCGTCTGTGCGAGTATAAGTTGCCATCGCAAAGAATTCCCGTGTGTGCTGTCTTTATTTTCCTCTCGGGACCGGGAGGGAGTGAGCTTTCATATTGAAGCGCGAAGCTCTGACGCGCTTGGACGAGCACCCGCTGTAAGAGTGCACCGGACTTCGGAGCAGAGAGCCTGGATATATATATATATATATATATATATATATATATATATATATATATATATATATATATATATAACATTTCTATGGCAAAATGAAACCCCTCATTTTGTTCCTTTTCAAATTAAATGTATTAAGTGTTACCACTTTATTCCAATCAAGATGACTTCAGGTGTGCCATACTTTTGTCATAAGTAAGACTGTTAGCGTTCTAGTTGTTCTTTAGAACACTCTGGGACATTCTGTCATTGGGCTATAGTTGGGCTACATCTGGCTGATATTTGGGCTACATTTGGTTGTCTCTGGTGGCCATCTTTGGGCTACATTGGGCTACATTGGGCTACATTGGGCTACATTTGGGCTCTAACATATATATAGCCCAATGTAGCCCAATATATATTTTTTCAAAGTTCATTTTTGTAAAAACCACTGGAGCATATATCTTGAGACATAGCAAAGGCCATTCCCTACAATTGTGCCAAGTTTGGTGGAAATCCATTCAGCCGTTCGGGCTAAAAGTGAGTCCAACCGCCCTATGGAAATTAACATGGGGAAAACACGTTTTGGGACCCCCTTTTATCTCGGCCCCCGCTTGACGGATTCCCCTGAAACTTTCAGGGAAGGAGCGGAGCACAGCGAGGCAAGGTTAAGGAAAATTACAGGCAGATCCCTCATTCGGCGCCAAAGTTATTCCCAATAGAATGGGCGGATTTCCTATGGAAAACGATCCTAACTATAACTACCTACTGGCGACCGCCAGTAGGTAATATATATATATATATATAAAACGTATTTAAACTTTACAGAAACACACAGTCACTGGATGATGTCATCAGTGATGTCATTTGAGATGTCATCAGTATGTCATCAGTGATGTCACTGACCATGTAATGAATGATGTCATATGTGACATCATCAGTAGTGCATTGCGGGGGCACAAGTTATAGTTAGCTGAACTAACTATAACAGCGGAAATTCTCTGTTTTTTTACGAGTGAAATGTCCACCTAACTATAACGTCCCTGAAACCTATGTTTTTTTCAGGGAATTTCTAAGGTTTTTTAAATGCTAATTTCTAACTATAACGTCCCTGAAACCTATGTTTTTTTCAGTGAAAATATATACACATTGCAAACAATTTCCCCTTCTACTCTCAGGAGACATAGAAAACACAAGCCACTTCTGACAATAAGCTACTTCAGTGCTTCAATGCCATGTAACAGAGAAACTGACAAGTTTCTAACCACACGGGTCGTGGTCACATGATCAATGAAGAGTACAAGTGAAATTTAAAACTCCATACCATGTACCCAACATAGAAAAGTGACTGCTCTTCCATTACCATAAAAACAGCCACATTTTCACATAATTAAGTGGCCACATTCAACAAGAGATTACAACGGTACAATGTTTCATCATGTCACCTTCTACATTGCTGATGTTCAGTTCTACAGATTCCGCTATGTATATATATCATCAACAGTAATGATCAGGGATTCTCCAATACATTTATGTACATGAGAAAATGAATAATCAACCTTCCAATACATAAGACCATGTACACAGAAAAATCCCCAACATCATGTAAAACAAATATACCTCATTATCTAGTAAACTAGTATTAATACCTAATGACCGGCAACTATGGTGGTTCTACTGTTCTACCCACAGCCAATACAAACTGCTGTAATCCAAAGTTACAGCTCTAGTAGCCTCTGGAATTCATATCTCATGACCATTCTGAATCTTGTAAGGGACAATTGCCTGATAATTACATAGTATGAATAGGTTGAAATAATATCTCTAATACTGCTGATCAATCCATGGTATTCGTTACATTTTACATTAACAAGTTAATCTCAATGGTATCCCCTTCCTTCTCATCATCCCCATCAGTTATCAATTATCTAAGAAATACACAGAAACTTTGAATCAATCATATGTCATTCATTAGTACACACTTAAAATTAAAGCAAGTCCCTTGCTTCCTAGTAAAGACCAACATTCACTTTTTACGATAAAACTCATTTATTGGGATCGGAAGGGTAATCATATTGACTTCAACAGTTTCCTGGATGTACAGATAAGTTCTCATTGAGATTCATCCCCTTGGGGGCCAAACATTGTGACTCCACATCTACTTAGACTCTAGATTTTGATAGACTTGGAAGGGTTAACACCCTATCACCCCCTCTTAGAGTTTTGGGTGCAAAATAAGTATAGACGAAATTTGCGAATTCGCGGTCCGCGAATTCGTGCAAAATTGCAAAAAAAGTCCGCAAATTTTCCCACGAACTCGGGAATGTTTGTGCCATTTGCACAAATATGTGACCACGTGTGCCTGTAACTTTGCCAGCACGCCAAAAGGCGCCGAGGTCCCTTGAGAGAGCTGGCCATTATAGTGGGGACGGGCGGGAAGACGTTTCATACCGCTAGTGTGTGGTGGATGGGGCCAAACGGGCGGGGCTTCTATGCGAGTGCACATGCATCTTGTTTATAAAGGGTCAGAGACCGAGCAGAGCAGTAGAGGAGGAGAAAGCAGCCTCCTGGTCACAGGAGCTACACGGGGATGGTGCTCGGGAAACTCATGGATGCAAAAATACGTTTGGCACAGGACCCCAGAATCCTTCAGATGTCCAAGATAGCTCTGCTGTGCGTGTTGGTACAAAGCCATTCTGAGCCACCATCAGGTTCATCAATGTACCCTCTGGTTCACCACTGTCACCCTCTGGTTCACCACTGCCACCCTCTGGTTCATCACTGCCACCCTCTGGTTCATCACTGCCACCCTCTGGTTCATCACTGCCACCCTCTGGTTCAACACTGCCACCCTCTGGTTCACCACTGCCACCATCTGGTTCATCACTGCGACCCTCTGGTTCACCACTGCCACTCTCTGGTTCATCACTGCCACCCTCTGGTTCATCACTGCCACCCTCTGGTTCACCACTGCCACCCTCTGGTTCATCACTGTCACCCTCCGGTTCACCACTGCCACCCTCTGGTTCACCACTGCCACCCTCTGGTTCACCACTGCCACCCTCTGGTTCATCACAGCACCCTCTGGTTCACAACTTCACCTTCTGGTTCATCACAGCACCCTCTGGTTCACCACTGTAGATTATGGGGAGAAAGCACACCTACCCAGCCTCAACCGGGGGCTGGTTAATGTGTTACTGAATTTGAGCTTCGAGTCCGGCACCTGCTTCCTTATCTGTAAGTGTTTCCTGTTGTGGTTTAATTTTTGTGACAGCCTGGAGCATTGTGCCATACTTGTAACTATTCTCTGACCCTGCTTCGAGGGTCAGAGCAGGGTCAGAGAATAGTTGCAATTAGGCAACAACTCTGGAGGCGCCGCTCAGGAAGCACTTACAGGGTTACAGCAGGTGCCCAAATTGAAGTTAATTTCTTTGTAACCATTTTGTAAATGGTTACAAAGAAATTAGCACCAACTTGGACACCTGCTGTAACCCTGTAAGTGCTTCATGTACTTCAGTTTTTGAAAATCCGCCCCGAACGCGATTTTGCGGATTTTTCTGCAATTTCGCGAGATTCGCGGAACCGCGAAATTGCAGAAAATCCCCAAAATCCGCGAACGGAACGGATTTTACGCCCATGCTTAGTGCAAAATAAATTCCAGAAAACCTCACTGCCCTCCAATACCGTCCACAAGCCTCATTGAATAGCAGCACTGTGCTATTGGAAGATGATGCTCCCAACATTTTCCACAGGGGAGGGTGATACATACACCTTCGTTTTGCAAGTGATATGTTAGCACTTCTGTTCTAAATCAATTCAAATTCCTTGACACAGGCTAAATTTACATGCATTATAATAACCACATCTTTGAAAACCTGGTAGGAGTTTCAACCACCTGGTTTCCATGGAACTAGTGAACCTGTGGACTAACCTATCCTTAAGTGGTCTATTTCATTTGAAGCTTATGGCAGGGCTTTCACCAATGACATCCTTCAACAATTCCTCTTGTAACAGGATATCTCAGCGTTTGGGTTGGATAACCCTTACTCTACTATTCTGCTTGGTGTATATAGTAATAAAAATGATAGGTCCTTTCTCTTGTCTGCCCATATTAGACTGTTGTGACCTGTATAAAATTGTTTCTCTACTCTCTTTCTCAACCCTGTCTTTAGTAAGTATGGGTGAAATTTGCGGATTTGCGGTCCGCAAATTCACGCGAAATCGCAAAAAAATCCGCGAGTTCGTGAAAATATTTGCGAACTCGTGGATTTGCACAAATAGACTGTTTGCCACTGTCTAGTGGCAAATCAGTAAGTTCTACTTCGTCGGGTAAATGTATCATGCTTTTCCTACACAACAGCTGCGTAAAGGGTCAGAAGAGTTATCTCCAGTGACCACGTGTGTCTATAACTTTGCCACCTCACCGATAGGCGCCGAGGTCCATCGAGTGAGCTGTCCATCATAGTGGGGAAAAGGACAGTAAGACGTTGCATACCCTAGTGTGTGTGTGGCGGGGCCAAACGGGCGGGGCATCTATACAAGTTCACATTCCTCTTGTTTATAAAGGGTCAGAGACCGATCGGAGTAGCAGATGAGGAGAAAGCAGCCTCCTGGTCACAGGAAGTACAGGGGATTGCACTCAAGAAACTCGTGGATGCAAAGACCTCCTCAAGGATGACAGCTAATTGTAGACTGTAGATCTGGGGAGAAAGCAGTAAGCACACCTGCCTAGCCTTGACAGTGCTCCCTAGTTTTTTGGGCTGCTTATAATGCGTTACTGAATTTGAGCTTCAACTCGGGCACCTGCTTTATTTATATCTGTAAGTGCTTCCTGTTGAGGTTTAAATTTTTGTGACAGGAGCATGGTGCCAGAATGTATCCTGCCTGCATATTTATCCATGAAGATGCCACCGTGTTGTGCCAAACCTCTACTCAACTGGAGTACTTTCTACTGGCAAATCAGTAAGTGCTACCTCGTTGGGTAAATGTATCGTGCTTTTCCTACACTACAGCTGCGTAAAGGGCCAGAAGAGTTATCTGCAGTGACCATGTGTGTCTGTAACTTTGCCACCACGCCAATAGACGCAGAGGTCCCCCGAGTGAGCTGTCCATCATAGTGGGGAAAAGGGCGGGAAGATGTTTCATACCCTAGTGTGTGTGTGGCGGGGCCAAACGGGTGGGGCATCCATGCGAGTTCAGATGCCTCTTGTTTATAAAGGGTCAGAGACCGATAGGAGCAGCAGATGAGGAGAAAGCAGCCTCCTGGTCACAGGAAGTACACGGGGATTGCGCTCGAGAAACTCGTGGATGCAAGGACCTCCATCAAGGATTACATCTAAGGAACAAAAAGGAAGGTGCACTAAACAAATCAAGAAGGTATTCGTTCTTGAAAAATTCTTCTTTATTGATCAATATCTTTCGAAAAACAACAGCGGCACACAGCCAACGCGTTTCGTTCCCCTGTGCCTGGGAACTTCGTCAGGGCTGTAAACAGTTAAAAAGACTCACATACATATACATATAAAGGTACAAAAACCATATAAAAGTACAATAGTACGACAATACAATATAGTTCAACATTTATGGACATAAGGCAAATTATATGGAATTACAAAAAATGTATTGTACAGGATGGCCCAAACAAACACAACACGGATATTAAAAAATTATTATGATACAAGGGATAAACACACACAGTGCAAAAAAAATTACTACAAATAAACACATATGCAAACATATAAGGAAAAGGTCCCATTCATGTCTTCCCTGTTGAAAACAGAGGAAACAGAATTCTCAAGCAAAATTATTTAAAATTAGTTGCCGAAATCAACAAGTAATCACACTTTTATATTTAGAAAGGACAAAGAATAAGAGAAAGAGAAAAAGAGGGGAGGGCTAAACCTAATGATTATATTAAAAGATTGCCACACTTACTACGCTAAACATATTAAAAGTTAAGGTGGGAAGAAATGCATATAAACATATACAGAAACAATAGAATCAACCAAAGAAAAAAAAAAGAAAAGGAGAGAAAAAAGAGAAAGTTAAATTAAGAAGGAACAGAATTACCAATAACAGTGAAATTCATTCAAAGTAGCAAATAAGTCTCACCAGAAGAAAATATAATAATCAGGGCTTTCCAGGTAGACCCAAGCGCAGTATATATCCGTAACTAGATTGTCAGTTAGTACCAGAGAAGAAATCATGATCCTGCATACCATACAAAATGGAAAAGGCTAGTGAGAGAAGGCTAGTGAGAAAAAGGTTCCAGCTTGTGGAACAGTGTACATCAACAAAAGCTAAAGGAGGAAAGAGGTTCTCACATAGAGCTGCCGAGCATAACTAAGACTCCCCCCTGGGCATGACATACAATCATAACGAAAATCTCACCCAGTATATATCACACTTTATTGTCCCAAAGTGAAGAAGCAGATAAAATGGAACCGTCTGGGCGTGCATACAAGACCGGAGGAATATGTTTTTCTTCCTCAAAAATAATTCTGTAAAATAAAAAAAACAGAACAGAGGATCCACACACATTGCTTAACTTACCAAAACAGAAAAATATAATACTAATAAGATATCACTAAACATGTATATAAAGGAATAGACATGAGACAATCTACACCATTAAAGTCCAATAATGGGTCAGCAATGTATAACAATATCAGATTCAGAACCGTGGACCTCTAAAATACTTTTAGGCATCATAATGACGCTAGTACACCAGAAAATACTGGTAGCAAAAGGCGCAAAACATATAATAAAGAAAACGGAATCAAGTGAATAAGGGGGAAGTTGAAGAGTAATGCGAGGTGTCAGGCAGCAGTATAGAGACCCCATCAAATGTAGTAAACCTACTTCAAACCGAAGTTTAGTTTGGGTGATAGGAGAAATTTCGATCAAAAAACGACTCCCCACATGTAGCTGGGTCGATATTAGATTCTGCAAAGAAAAATCCTGCATAGTAACAATGAAAATAAATCCTAATATCTTAATAAGAACCCCCAAGCTTCATAGTACATGTACAAATTTAAGAAAAGAGTGTAGACATAGTTCAATAAGGGAGTAACTAAGAAGCCCAAATCTCTGTACCCCCATTTAAGGAGAGTGGGCAAATTCAAAACAAATAGGAGAGGCATGTCAAATATGTAGACCTACCTCAAAGTAACAACGAGTCACAGGTAAATAAAGGAATAGTAAGGCGGAAACTCCTCTGGCGGCATCCAATCTAAGCAAAAACGAGCAAAAGGAACAGGTATCAAAACGAGAGACCCGTCCGATTCGCCTGCCATCCGTATATATATAGTGCAAGGCTGACAGCATATTTTTCAAAAAGGTCATAATGCAGGATAGCGGTATAGGTAGCTGCACCGGCCCAATTAATGTCTTAAAAAAGCAGAGTACTAAACCGACACCACATTAGTCAAGCCAAACATTGGGCTACATGAATAAGTAACCCCACCAGAGTAATACAAAAGTCACAAGCCAGTGCTAAACGTGACATGTCATCTCTAATGGGCAATATATCGAACTGTCACCTAAAAATAGTAAGTAACGGCAGAATAGCGGCTCATGAGTAAAGAGGTATAAAAATCGTAAGGGAAGGGATACCCGACTCTAGAAAGTTTGTGGTTCGTAGATATGGGGAGGAAGCACACCTGGACCGTGCTCACTCGTTGTTTGGGCTGATTATAATGCGTGACTGAATTTTAGCTTCATCTCAGGCACCTGCTTATATCTGTAAGTGTTTGCTGTTGGGGTTTAATTTTTGTGACAGAAGCATCGTGCCAGAATGAATCCTGCCTGCATATTTATCCACGAAGATGCCACCGTGATGTGCCATACCTCTACTCAACTGGAGTACTTTCTACTGGCAAATCTGTATGTGCTACCTCGTTGGGTAAATGTATAGTGCTTTTGCTACACTACAGCTGCGTAAAGGGCCAGAAGAGTTGTCTCCAGTGACCACGTGTGTCTGTAACTTTGCCACGGCGCCGAAAGGCACCGAGATCCCTCGAGTGAGCTGTCCATCATAGTGAGGAAAGGGCGTGAAGACGGACTTGCATTCCCTAGTGTGTGTGTGGCGGGGCCAAACAGGCAGGGCTTCTATGCGAGTTCACATGCCTCTTGTTTGTAAAGGGTCAGAGACCGATCAGAGCAGCAGATGAGAAGAAAGCAGCCTCCTGCTCACAGGAGCTACACGGGGATGGCGCTCGGGAAACTCATGGATGCAAAAATACGTTTGGCACAGGACCCCAGAATCCTTCAGATGTCCAAGATAGCTCTGCTGCGCGTGTTGGTACAAAGCCATTCTGATCCTGCTCAGTAGGTTCAGGCGCATGCAGCTGCTGCTGCTGGACAATGTCCCATCTCATACTAAACAGCCCCATACAGGCATGTGCTGGCGCTGGGCAGTAGGGTGCAGTGGCATGCAGGTGCTCCACGCCTGTACACGGGGATTGCGCTCGAGAAACTCGTGGATGCAAAGACCTCCATCAAGGATTACATCTAATTGTAGGCGGTAGATATAGGGAGAAAGCACACCTGCTTAGCATAGACCGTGCTCACTAGTTGTTTGGGCTGATTATTTGAGCTTCAACTCAGGCATGTGCAAACAAATCCGCCCGCGAGCGAATTTGCAAATTTTTCGGCAATTTCTCGAGATTTGCGGATGGCGAAATTGCCAAAAATTGCAAATTCAGCGTGCAGAATGAATTTTGTGCCCATACTTAGTCTTTAGCTTTCTTACATATAAAGATCACTTCCTACAAGAAAAGGGGCCTTCCCTGCATTACTTAATAAAAGAGAATGCCCAAAGAGGTGACGGATCCAGGGGTACGGGGTCTTCGAGGATCCCCATATTGTTTAAATGAACACCAAGGAGTTAGTGGTCCATGGGGCAGGGGGTCTGCTAAGCTCCCCAACATAATTAGAAATAGCCCCAGGGAGGTGGCGGTCCCCACGGCTGCAGGCGGGCTCAGTGGGCCTGCCTGCATTAATAATAAAAAATGCCCCTGAGTGGAGGTTCCTGGGGATTTGATAATCCCTAGGAGGGAGGTCCCGTGAGCCACAGTCCTATAATTATTAAATGCCCCTGGGACCTGGCCCACCCAGGGGGTTATTTAAAAGCAAGCACAGGAGCCCATGCTTGCCTTTTTATTTTTTGTATCAAATTTGCGAATATCACAATTTTGTGGCAGGATATTCATACCCTGCCCCCTTATATTTTTTTTCACTTATTTTTTGGGGGACCCAGTAAAGCCGAGTCACAAGATGGCTGCCAACACTTCCTGGTTGAAGTGTTGCAGCCAATCAGAGCAGCGCATTTCCTTGCACAAGCTTGTCTTTGTTAGCAATGGCCTCGGGACAGAGATATCACTATAGTTTTTGGCTTAAAGTTCTCAAAAACTACTGAACAGCTTTACACCAAATAATAAAAAGGTACTTCCTTGAACCAATATCTAACTTCCTGTCAAATTTGGTGTCAGTATGTTCTTGGCATGATCTGAGAATCTTTGGCAAAATAAAAACAAATGGGCAGGCTCCCATGCATCTTGTTTTCTAATCACCCGGCTGGGACAAGTCCCGGGGGCATGAAGGAGGGGGCTCATGGGGCCACCCTCTTGGGCTTATGCAAAGCCTCAGGAACTGCCACCTCCCTGGGGCTGTCAACAATAAAAATGCAGGAGGCCTGATCGGGCCCCCACAGTCCCTAGGACCAACAACTCCGGCGCTATGAATACTCAAAATGCAGGGGGCCCGCTCGGCCTTCCCACAGCCCTAGGGACTGACACCACCATGGGACACACTGTTTTTGTAATTAAATGTGGGGGGAGGCACTTCAGCCTCTCCCAATGCCCCAGGGATCGCCATCTTCCCAGGCAAAGATATGTAAAGTGATGCAGGTACATGCATAGCACCCTGCAGCCCCGGGGACCACCACCTCTGAGGGGCTAAATGTGACAAATGCGGGGATTCCCTGCACCCACCACGAAGCACCAAGGATGCCACCTCCCCGGGGCATGTCTTTAAAATAAATAAGGGCCATGTGGCCCTTGCAGCCTTGTGACCACCACCTCACCAGGGCTTAATTAAATTGGAGGGGGGCCACTCCTTGAGCCCCAGGGCCAGTTTTCACAATCCTACTTGCTCCCAAATGAACATTAGCAATTGTTAAATGTAATAGGGAAACCCAATGTAATCCACTGTAAGAGGTAAGCCATGCAGCAGTGAAAATTAAATGTAGGAGTTTTTCCAAAGACTAAAAGGAGATGGCCAACTTTTCAAATACATTGCTCCCTGTCCCATGGGCTATTTAGGGTCTACCCTGGTGGTGCCTTACAATGATAAAAAAGGAATGTTTAGACCTGGCAAAAGGTTTATTTTAACAGGTTGTAATGGCATTTTAAAATTGTACACACAGGCTGTAATGACTGAACTGCAACTTGTTTAAAGGACTACTTAAGTGGGTGATACAATAAGTGCTGCAGGCCCACAGTGGCATTTAATTGACTAGTCCTGGGTACAGGTAGTACCACTTCACTGGAAACTTTCAAGTAAATTAAATGAGTCAACTGGGTGCAAGCCAATTTTACTATGTTTATAGGAAAAATAACCGGCAAGTTATCACTGGTTAGCAGTGATAAAGTGTGCAGAGTCCTAAGAGCGGAAGAGGGTGAAGTTCAAACATTTGGGCATGACCATGCAGAGAGGACCAAGACCAACAATCGTATTGTCCACAGTATTTCCAGATCCATGGGTTTGAAGCTCAGAGCCCGATTCACAAAGATAAAGTTAGATCAGAAGTCTAACTTGGCCAAAGGTCTAACTTTGCTACTTTACGGTATTTACAAAGGGAGCAGCATCTTTATGCCTGCAGGGGTTCTGTACTCAGGGCTTAACCTCAACCTGAGTGTTTAATTCCTGCACTCAGGGTGGAATCTCCTCTTTTCGGGTGAAACCGCACTCAAGGGGGATCCTCCGCCTTTGGGTTGGGGAAGCTATAATTGCATACACCTGCAGACAATTAATGCCACCTGCAATCCATGCAAAGCAAACCACATAAAAACAGCACACAATCAAGACTCTGCTTTTTCCAAACACATTCTATCAAGCCTGGTCCTCCCTGGACCAGAAACAAGCATCCTGGCACCTGTTTCGGGGTATCACCCCCCATCAACCAGGCTAGCATGATACTGGTGGCATTATAAGCATGAGACCCACACCTGGGCATACCCTTCACACTTAGGGCAAAAAATGCAAATACAACAGATGATGGAAGAAATGCTGAACAAATCAAACATTCACTCCCGGACTCAGATCTGTATATTAGATGACATGTTACCAGTAGGCCCAGGTGGCAAACTCCCATCCACCAGCAGAGTTTGAGGATTTTTGCTAACTCCAAGCTCGGTTGTGAACTCGGAGTTCAGGCAAAACTCTGACTCCGCAGCAGAGCGGAGCGGGCGTCTGCTCACGCCCAATAAAAAATACAAAAAAATGCGCTTACCTGCTCTGGCATCTCCGGGCTTCCCTCCTCCTTGCAGTGGTCTCTCTTCCTCAAAGTCCCCATACTCATTGGTCACAAACCCCTTGGGTGGACTGCACATGCACACGCGCAGTCCATGCAAGTCGTACGACGAGAGGGTTTTGAGATCGGCGAGGACGGCAGGGGTGGAGCGGAACCGAGCGGAGCGGAGTTCCACAGAGTTTTTTAACTCCGTGGAATTCCGCGGTGTGTCACTATGCATACTCAGCCCAGGGTTAGTTATCAGAAAGTGGTGGCTTTCCAATATCCCTGTTGTCACCCATTTCCATATGCTCAGATATGGTTCATAAGAGTATACTAGTTAATAACATGTTGGCTAATGAAAATGTGACTAAACATTTAAATTCAAATATTAAAGTATGTACCCAATTGCTTATATTGTCTTATCTAAAGAAGAGTAGTACGAACTGTGTTAAAAGTGTATTCAAATGACATATGCATATAAAATAATATACATCATCCTTGGTAGTGTAATAAGGATTTGTTTCTATGATTACAGCTGCTGTCAGGAGTATCTCAGTCATCCAAAGAAGCTCATCCAGCAATTGGGTGACTTTCTGGCTGCAGCAGTCAGGCCCACAGCCATCCGTTCATCAGGTAAGTGGGCCATATAATAATAATAATAATAATACTGGATTTTATACAGCGCGATCAGCTACCTCGCGAGGAGGTGTCCCGGCGCTAGTAGATCACTGATAACCTTAGGCATACAAATAGGAGAGCTAGCGTGGCTGGGTGAAAAGCCAGGTCTTTAGCAATTTCCTAAAGCAGGGTTCGGAGGGGGCCTGTTGGATAACTTGTGGCAGGGAGTTCCACAGAACGGAGACGTTGGCTGAAAAGGTCCGACCGCCTAGCCGGGCCTTTTTTGCCCGCGGGATGACCAGTTGGACACGGTCATTGGATCGTAGTGCACGGCTTTGAAAGTATCTAGGAAGGCGGTTTTTCAGGTATTGTGGGCAGGAGCCATACAGAGATCTGAACGCAAGCGTCAAAGCTTTGAATTTTATCCTGTTGGCTACTGGTAGCCAATGCAGGGTTCGAAGATGCGGAGAGACTGACTGCTTGAAAGGGATTCGCAGTAACAGTCTCGCAGCCGCATTTTGAACTACCTGAAGCCTATGAGTCAGGTATTTTGGGAGGCCCAGGTATAAACCATTGGCATAGTCCAGCCGTGAGGTGACAGTCGCGTGGACAACCGTTTTTCTACAACTCTCCGGTAAGATCCTTAGGATTTTTCGGAGGTTTCTCAGCTTGCTAAGACAGCATCCGGCCACTTGTTGGACATGGGATGAAAAGGACATGTTATCATCCCATCTCACTCCAAGATTTTTTGCTGAGTGACTTGGTGAAGGGGGCGGGCCCATCTCCGTGGGCCACCAGAGTTCAGGGGCGGGGGGGGGACCCTTGCTGAAGAAGATGACTTCAGTTTTATTGGCATTCAGCTTTAATTTATTAGTGTTCATCCAGTGTGCTATATCCTGGAGACAGCCTTTGAAATTTGAGAAAGAATCATGTGTCATCTCCGAGTACGGAAATACCAACTGGGTGTCGTCGGCATATGAAATTGCCTTGACACCCCAGTTGGCAATTAACGTGAAAAGAGGAGCCAGGTAGATGTTGAACAGAAGGGGGCTGAGGGCCGATCCCTGCGGGACTCCACAGCCAAAAATTTTGGGTGTGGAAGAGAACGTCCCAAGTGCTACCTTCTGCGTTCTAAGTGATAGGTAGGAGTTTATCCACCCTAGTGCTCTGTCCTGAATGCCTATCTCTGCGAGCCGACTGAGTAGGCTGGCATGGTCCACCGTGTCGAAGGCGGCCGACAGATCCAGGAGTACCAGCATTGCTGAGTCTCCTGCATCCATCGACCACCTCACTGACTCGGCTACCTCTATGAGCGCTGTTTCTGTGCTGAAACCGGGTCGGAAACCCGATTGAGTTTCATGTAGAATGTTATTGGTTTCCACAAATTTACTCAATTGTCGCTGTATAATTTTTTCCAGCATTTTTCCCGGGGCAGCTAGTAGGGATATTGGGCGGAGATTCGTCAGGTCGTCTGGGTCCCCATTGGGTTTCTTCTTTAGGGGTAGAAGAGTAGCATGCTTCCAGACGTCCGGGAAAATGCCCGAAGCAATGGAAGAATTCCAAATACATTGAAGTATCGGGGCTACCGAGTCTGCAATGGCACTCCATAGTTTAGCTGGGCAAGGGTCGTCCGGGGAGCCGGATTTGCATCGGCTAAGTTCTTGCCTTACCTCATTCAATGGAATATGCATGAACTGGGTAAAAGTCTCTTCTAGCTCGCCTTTATTCGCTATGTCCTGCTTCACTGTTTTTGTTATTGGACCAAAAGAGTCGTACACCTTTTTAATTTTATGATCAAAATACTCAGAAATTTGCTCACATAGCGTAGCTGTGGGTACAACCTCTCTTTCAATGCATTTTGGCTTAAAAAACGACTGTACCACTTTAAAGACTTGTTTGCTGGACTGTTCTGCCTGAAAAATTGAGTCCGCATAAAAGCGCTTTTTGCTTTTCCTAATAGCTTTCCGGAATTGTTTAGAAGCTTCCTTATACCTGGCTTTTTCTTCTGGACCGTAGTTTACTCTCCAGAGTCTCTCCAGTTTTTTACAGACCGCTTTCTCATTCCTAAGTTCCTGCGAGAACCAGGGAGCTGAGGGAGAGTCTCTTTTAGATAGGGCCCGGGAGGCTGGAGCAATGGAGGAAACCATCTTTCCGATCCATTCATTAAGAAGTGTAGCATCCGTATTAGTATTATTTGTCAGGGAAGGGATGGTTTGCGCAAGGACCGGGCACATAGTATCAGGGGTCAGTTTTTTCCATTGCCTCTTCAGGAAGTACCGTTTACTCGAGACAGGGGTATCATTCGCAATATTCAGTGTGAATGGGACGAGTGCGTGATCTGACCATGTCAGAGGAAGAGGTGTCTCAGACTGCACATTCTTGATGTTAGAAAAAATGAGATCAATAGTGTGGCCCCCTGTGTGAGTAGGGCCCTCATTGATCAGTCTGAGACTGGCCGTATTTAACGTGGGTCTGAGCAGCTCTGCCATGGCACAGTCAGGTTTATCCATGTGGATATTGAAGTCGCCTACCACAATAAAAAGGGGGTGGAGGAGCGAACTCTGGACAATCGTGTCCAGTAGAGTAGTAAGGTAGGGGTCTGTACCAACCGGGGGGCGATAGAATACTAGTCCTGCTAGTGACAGCTGAGGGCTCACTTGGAAGCAAAAGTGGAGGCCATCAATACCTTGAATAGCAGTGGGGGCAGAGGATGTCAAAACTAAATGCTCTTTAAAAATAATGGCTACACCACCGCCTCTTTTTGTCCCAGGGCGGTTGGCGAGGCATATTTTAAATCCCAACGGGACTGCAAGTGCAATGGAGGTCAAATTGTCCTCCTTGATCCAAGTTTCAGTTAAAAACAATATATCCCATTCCTGCTCTTCAAGTAAAAGCCAGACATCATCTGCGTGTTTGGCTAAGGATCTGCAGTTAAGAAGGCCCGCCCTTAGGTTTGTTTGAAATAGGGATTTGGGCTTAGGGGATATCACAGAGGCATCGCTGCCAATAGCTATCCCACAGTTGTTACAGATCTGAGGGAGTTCGAGGGTCATAGGGTCAATATAATGGGGGCAGCATTTGGATGGGGGATCGAGCGCCTTGAGGTCCTCACCTGACCACGCTATCCTTCCACCTTGTTCTTCGCTACCGGCAGCATGTCTGGCCCCGGCCGCGATCTGGTCGCGGACGGGCGCAGACGGGCTTGCCTTAGGCGCGCCTTCGGCGCGCAAACGGCGCGCCCGCTGCGCACGTCCGCTGCGCGTTCTGGAAATGCACATTTAAATAGTGGACCGTTTAGGGCGGGAAGGGGGCGTGGCCAAAAGTGGGCGTGGCCGGCGGCGAGTGGAGCCGGTCGAGGGTGTCACGTGGCAGCGCTAGGTCCGCTGCACGTCACCTTAAAGTGCCAGAGTGCGAGTTCATAAACACAGAGTACAAGGTTTAAAAGCACACAGTACAGGGTTTAAAAACACAGTATAAGACACCAATTTTAAAATATCTAATGTAGCAACTCCCGGCTTTTCGCCTCAGGAGACAGGATCTAAATGAGCGCTCGATATTCAGCGCTACAAATAGGGCGGGAAGGGGGCGTGGCCAAAAGTGGGCGTGGCCAGCGGCGAGTGGAGCCGGTCGAGGGTGTCACGTGGCAGCGCTAGGTCCGCTGCACGTCACCTTAAAGTGCCAGAGTGCGAGTTCATAAACACAGAGTACAAGGTTTAAAAGCACACAGTACAGGGTTTAAAAACACAGTATAAGACACCAATTTTAAAATATCTAATGTAGCAACTCCCGGCTTTTCGCCTCAGGAGACAGGATCTAAATGAGCGCTCGATATTCAGCGCTACAAATAGGGCGGGAAGGGGGCGTGGCCAAAAGTGGGCGTGGCCAGCGGCGAGTGGAGCCGGTCGAGGGTGTCACGTGGCAGCGCTAGGTCCGCTGCACGTCACCTTAAAGTGCCAGAGTGCGAGTTCATAAACACAGAGTACAAGGTTTAAAAGCACACAGTACAGGGTTTAAAAACACAGTATAAGACACCAATTTTAAAATATCTAATGTAGCAACTCCCGGCTTTTCGCCTCAGGAGACAGTATTGTAAACTAGTATTAATTACCAATTCATTGTGAAATTATTTTGCAGATATAGCCCCTTTTCCTAACCATTTAATGTTGGTGTGTAATATGCTCCCAACATAATCAGTGACATCTGTGTTTATTTTGCATGATCACTTATTATTCATGCAACATTACTTAAGGTGTCACTTCCTTTTGAAGCTGCTGGGATCGAGGATCATATCTTTCACTGTGCAATCTAGGAGCCAGATTCAGCAGCTGACATCATGGGGGATATCAATAACACACAGATTTGTGGCTGAAGTTGGTGAGTGTGATTTTGCATTTCACATCTTCATTGAACACCTCAGTGCTACAGTCTGCGCTGTCACATGTAGGTTTACACATACCAGAGCATACTCCTGATAGATGATGTGATACTATTAGGGATGGTACATTGGCCATTGACTCAACAACTCCATTTTGTATAACTGATTCAATTATCTGTGCCCTAATGCAGTTGCAGGGTGGGGGGGGGGGATGCTTTTGCTCTTTACTTGTTTTCACTCTTCACCATTTAGAGAGAGATGGAAAATATGTGCAATGTGTGTCTGGTGCCTTTCACAGTGTTGAGATTATTTCTGCAAGAGAAATGTGTAGAATCTACAGCTCTGTTTCGAAGTCAAAACACGGAGGTTCTGCCAGCTTCCGTCTTGACATTGACACAGACAAATGCGGTCAGCCTTGTTTTCATAATAGATAAAGGGAAGGAGAATTTCTAGAAGTCTCTCTCCATGTTAGTAATAGGTACTAAAGGTGGAAAATGTTGGCGATGGATTAGCAGCTCGTCCGTGGGGTGGACGCATCATCACGGGCAATCTTCTGTAGTTCCCGATCAAGACTTCTGGCTGATTGTCAAGGGCTTCCTGGTTGAGCTGACAAGAATGATGAGTGAATCTCTTTCGGTGAGATGTTCTCTTTATTTACTTCATGTACATATTTCATGAGTTTCTTTGCTCCATGTGTATATTTCGTATGTTTCTTTGCTTTGTGCATATGTTACCCGAAGTTGACTCCTTTTGGTTGATATTTGGGAACATGCATTAGCCAACATATAATTTGGCTTCCTTGTAAAAGTGTTGAATTACTGAATAAATGCATGTATTACATTTCAAATGCACTTTAATCTGTTTCCTTGCCTTATTTTGAGAGAGCTGAGTTATTTTTCTACGTGTGTCATTTAAAGGTGCAGGAGTACATTTGCCTCATCCTGAGAGTGCCGAGTTTAGTTGTGTTCTATTGTTTCAAATCAGAAGCAATACAGATGCATAGAAGAACTGTTCAAAGTGTTATTTTGTAGCACATGATATACATGGCAAATACTTATAAATATGTTGCAACCTTTGTCTTTCAGGTCCTGGGGACAATGAGTCACTTGATGAAACTGAACCGTCCACCAATAGAGGGCAACAGGCAGTCCAATGAGAGAACCCAATCCTCCTCCAAGCAGCAATATCAGTGGCCAGCACTGCTCAGCAAGATGAGAATGAGAAGGAAAAAGATGAGTGGGTGCTGGTCACGGAGGAGGACCTGAATGAGAAGGAGGGCATTGTTTTCCCACTGGCCAAAAGACTGAAGGCTACATCAGATCAGGCCAACATTGTACCTCACACTTTCCTTCTGAGGATTGCCCATCCCCAGAAGTCAGCCAACCAGTCGCATAGTTCAACTCCCCCAACACAACCCTCCCCTTCCTATAGCCCTTGGGTCGATGTTTTGAATCTCTTGCACACTTCACCCATGACCCCGCATCCAAGGCATACTCTCAAGCATCGGAAGAGCATGACACCACTGGTGAGAAGCAGGTATCCCTTAGGCCGCAATCAAAGGAGGGAATAGTGCCCTAACTAAGGAAGTCAGGGCCTCCTACAAAGCAGTCATTTTAAAGGACAAGTGCGAGCATGATTTGATGTTTCTGGAGACATTACTGTTCGCAGGGGGAATGATTGTCACCATTTGTGGTATACATTGGCCAACAAGGGATCCTTGATCTTATGACCCCTGAACATGTAATATTTTAGCTACTGTCTGGGTTGACCATTTTTCTGGCCAATATGCGCACACAGAGACTGAAGTGATTCCTGCGAGTGCATCCATGATGGGCCTTCATAGGGGTATGGATTGCCCGAGAGAACAGGTTTGTCATATCATGCCGTGCTTGGAGTAGATACTTCCAGCCTTATTGTTTGTACTGCAGCCCAATCCCAGTGAGTGAGGTGGTAAATGCTATTGATTCAATCACTTCAGGGAAAGCGACTGGCCTGGATAAAGTTCCAGGTGATATTTTTAAAGTAGAGAAGGAAATCTGGGGTCCCTATTTCTCCATGTTTTTATTAGTATTATGAATGGGCTACCTATGCCATGGCCATTGGGTGGAGCAGAGATGATTCCAATTTATAAAAAGGGTCATAGGTCACTTCCATGCAATTACTGACTGAAAAGTCTTATTGATAGCTCTCAGAAGCTCTTTAGTCAAATTCTACTGATTCGACTGCAGGATTGGATGTCGGTTACAGATATGCTTATACCATTACAAGCAGGGTTCAGGGCTGAGATAAGTAATATGGATCAGGTCCTTCAACTGCAGTTAGTATATTGGAAATATTTTCTGCTGGGTGGTGGACGTTTATATGGTATTTTTGCTGATCTTGGGTCAGCATTTGACTTTTTTCCCTAAGGAGGAACTATGGAAAATGAATGACCAACATGAGTGTCCCGATATCTTGTGGATGTTTGAAGAAGGTTGCATATGAACAACTATGTGCAGGCCAGATCTGAGACTTCTGTGGAGTTAACTGATCCTATCCTCATCTCTTGGGGTGTGGGAGAAAGAAGTGTTTTAGCCCCAACTAGTTTGACTTTTTATGAATGATCTAGTGACTCATTTGGAACAGTGTAAGCATAATGCACCAATCCTGGCCAATAAAAAGATCCCAGCACTCCTGTTTGCGGATGATACCTTGCTGATCTCTAAGTCTCCCATGGGCATACAAAACCTGCTTGATTTGTTCAGTGTCTTCTGCAGGTAGAGAGGGCTGGTGATCAATATTAGTAAAACCAGGTATATGGTTTTATATCCTTGCCCACCATTTGGTCGCATACAATTTACAATGGTGTCCCACTGGAGATACTTCACTCTTTTGATTAGTTGGGCTTTACCCTCAATGACTCCTTTGGTTGGTATTCTCAAATCCAGAAGAGTAAACTTAAATTGGTACATTAAACTGGCAGTATTTTGAGGGCAGTCCAGGGCTCTTGATTTCATCATGTCACCCCTGCTCTACAGATCTATAACTTGCAGGCATTGGGAGAGTTGCTATATGGTGGTGAACTCTGGGGACATGAGAATGTAAATGACATAGTAATGGTGGAGGACAGGTTTTTACAAGTCCTCATCAATTTGCCAGCAAGTAACTCCCTTATACCTTCACGTTTAGATATGGGAATTAGATCTCTTGCACATATCTTCAGACTTAAACCGCTGATGTACTGCAGGAATATTTGGTCCACCACCAAATTAACACATTATAGGCTGGGTCTTGAAGACATTTTACAATGCTATGGGCTAAACAAGATTGCTTGGTTAGAATATATCAAAATCAATTTAGTTGAGATTAGTTGTGAGAACCTTTGGGCACATCCTGAAACTACTAGTAGGATGAGAAAGTCCATGGTAAGAGCAATCTATTAGAGACATATAGATGAACGGTTTCACAGGTTAGGGAATGTGGGCCCCCTTACTTCAGCCTTCTTCGAATTCAAAGATTCCTATTTTTTGCAAGAATATATGGATAACATTGAGCCTCTGGCTGCTAGAACACTGTACATTAACTTTAGGTTTGGGACCCTGCCTTTTTGCCCTTTTATGGCAAGTTGGCAGCGTTCCCTTATAGAGCAGGAGATGAGTTGTCCCTTTTGTGTCGGTACCAAGAAAACTATACAGCACGTTTTGCTTTTTTGTTCCCAGTACTATTTTCATGGGAGGGCCTGGATTGTTGTGCTTTGCCGTAATCTGGGGGTTAGGGACCACAATTCTGCCTTAAGAATTTTAAGAACCAATACAGCCCGCCCAATAGTCTTTGCAGTCTCCCAGTTTCTTTTACATATGTAGAGATGTAGACTGAAATGGGCTATCATTCCATCTATAAACCAGAATGTGCGATTTCTATTTTAATATCTGTCATTTCTGCTATTATTATGCCTTCTTAGTGGAATTCTTTGGTTTAAGTCTATTGTACATTTTTAAAAATATTTTTTGCCCTAGTATGAATGATATTTGCTTATTTGTAGTTTTATCCTGTAATTATTTTGAATATTTTAACTGTGTTTCAAGATGTGTGCTTTTATGGCTATCAGCCTAAATAAAGTCAAAGTAAAGGCATTCCTTAGGCATGAATCTCCTCACCACCGCCTCCCACGTGTCATCCCTCCCCATGCTGGTGGAGCTGACAGTCAGAGGGCGTTCCATGAGGAGAGGGATGTCAGATGCTTATGTTGCCCAGTGGGAGGAAGAAGTTTTCCAACAACAGTCTGATGTGAGGCAGGACAGTCATGCAATACGGGGTGCCCAGTCTGAGATATCAGAGTCAGTACAGGAAGTCCCTCAGATCATTGACAGGCAGACCAGTGTCTTGGACAATATTGTGAAATGTTGCCAAGACATGCTGAGGATGCACCATGACCAGATAACAACATATGAGGGAGAGGGTGCAAGGCTATGCCTTGGCCAAGAAGGTGATGGCGGGCATGTTAAAAATGTTTCAAAGTCGTCCATCACAGTGAACACATGGGGAGACTCAACACACCAAGCTGCACCCCACCTCACCCACCCACCTGTACCATCACCTGCAAAGGCATGCACCCACATGCACATGCCTGTCTCCCACCTGCACAGGCACCACCCCTCCTGTACAGGCACTCTCTACTTATATAGGCAGCCTCACCTGTATAGGCTCCACCCACCTGTAAAGGCAACTGCCCACCTGTACATGCACCCCCGGCCCGGCCCCACCATCCTCCCCTGAGCAATAATCCACCTGCACAGGCAGATGCCAAACACCCACCCACACTTCGACGCAAATCCAGAACATGCACTAACTCATAGAAATCCTCACATCACTATAAATCTGTATGAACTCAAAAGATATGTAAATAAACTTTATAATGTGCACCAATCAAAACTTTGATCATGAGTTGATTTATATTTGATTATGTTCAAATGATTACTTTGGTATATATATGACTATAAATATGTGTGAATACTGTATGCGGATTTGTAGGACCATCCGTGTTACAAGGTATCGTATTGAAAACATCAAAACACCTATAAATGTAGACTTCACCACTTTGATTGTTTCTAAAAATATTTTACATTTTACTCAAGCGCTTAGGTGAAAAAGGAGATTTTCAAAAATAATTTTCAATAAATACTATCCAATGGAAAGGGAGATAGGAAAAGTAAAGGCATTCTTCAAGCAGAATGGATAAGGGAACATTGAGGGAGTAGGACATCATATTAAAAACACATCAGAATGTTTCAGGGCAACCAGGCTACGTTCAAGGGATTAAATAACATTGAGTCAACAGTCAAAACAGTATTCCAATATAACAGTCCATGGTCAATGTAAAAAACAATGTCCGCCCCCAAAGCCATAGTTAGTTTTCCTATGTGTATCCAGACTTGGGGGGAACATTGTCACTGACCATCTTCACTGTTTTCTTTAATGACAATATCCAGCATCTCTGCAAATGTGGACTCACTATGGCTTGCCGATGCAGGACAACACCCCACCCAGGAGGGTAATACACAAGGGATAGCAGGGGAAACAGAGAGGAAAGGCACATTTAACGACACAACAACAGTGGTCTGGGTGGATCTTTGGGACAACGACATCTGCCCCCATTACCACCTGGGTAGCAGCCACAGGAGCAAACACTCATGGAGGGGTTTGGGTCAAACATGAGGGATGCGGGATGTCGGGGGAGATATTTCCTTAGCTCTTCTTGTCAGGCACTAGGAGGGGCGGTAGTGGCAGAGGGTGCAGCTTGCGTCCCTGATAGGATGGGGTCCTCAGTAGTTATGGTGTTGGGGCCTGCTCAAGGGACACATCTCCATTTCTAGTTCTTGTGGGCCAGCGGAGACCCAAATTCATCCTTCCACTGGCCTGTGGCACTCTCTCAATGTCCCCCCCTTCAGGTACCTTAGCCTCCACCCAGGCTGTTGAAGTTGATGGCAATGTTGATGGCAATGTCTCAGTTTAGGTGGTGGCTCACTATCCATACTTCTTGCGTGGTCTCCCTCCTACCCCTCTTTACTGGTGGTAGTCAGAGGACGTGCCTGCAGACTAGCCAAGGGTGTCCTGGTCTGTCCCTGGTTGTGCCCAGATGGTACTTGGTCAGCTTGGTCCATTGATGACGAAATCAAACAATAAAGTAGGTGGTATTAATAATAAAGACAGAGATATCACAAAGCAAGTGCGAACATTGTAGTTCTTTGACTCACTAACCAGTAATATGTAATTTGAATTAAAAAAGAAGATAATTTTAAAAAAGTGAGCAAATTAGATCAGCATTCTCAGCTTGTACCTACCCTACATTCACCCTCAGCTTTAGTGCAATGTGAGGTTCCTAATATTTTCACAGAGTAATCTTCCAAATAAATTTCATGAGTGGATATTGTACACAGTCAAGATTTAGATCACCACTGCTAAAAGTTGATCGTAGTTTAGCCTTTTTGTGTGCCGAGCCCTCAGCTCCGAATGCGCAGTCGTAACAGTCTTACACTTACTATCAACTGTCATTTGTTGTGTAGGATAGTGAAAACAACATATATGCTAATTTTGTTATACCTATGCAAACATGGCCTTCGAGAAAACCTTTGCAAATATGTGATCCACTTTTTTTGTGTATTCCTTGGTAGCATGAGACACTGTACATAGCAAGATACTCATTTAGCATTACAAGACTGCTTTGTTTGTGCTGTACACTGCAAATCATATGTGCTTCCTTGGTACAGCTCAATATAAATTGCAGATGACATACATGCCACTTTTGAGAATATGTATGCATTTAGAACATATTTGATATGTATCATTTTGAGAGGGATAAGTGACACAATGTCAGCCTTAATTTACTTCACAACAAATATTAGTACTTATGACAAAAAACTCACACAAAAAGAATGCATGATACAACATACAACCCATAAATATTGACATACCAACAATGGAATCCAAATCCATGTCAAATCCATTCATTCAACATAGCATACAACAGTTATAAGATCCTTAGTTCACTAGTCATGATTATGTAAGTGCACTTTGTCATACTTATACAATTGTAAATACAATCTATCAATTTGTGTCCTGAAAACTACAATCCCCAGAATCCCAGTAGCTCCAATGATGCATAGACCATATAATTTTCACATCCATTACTCAGATAAAGTAAAAGGTGACAATCAACACATGATGGCACACCTCCCATATCATACTACAAGACACATAATACATTTCATGCGCTTACCATCTTTCTGCTGTTCAAAGTCCTCCAGCTGAGCATGGAGGGTGGGCCAGACATTCTTCAGGATTCTCCTGTATAGTGGGCTCATGCGGGCCATTGTGAATGTGTCGGAGAAGGCCATGAACATAATTTCAGAGGCCTTGATGCATGTCCAGCTTCACAGGTCCTTCCAGTGCTTGCAGCGCATCATGCCCTGCCACTGATACACACCCACTGCACTGCAGCATGCAGCAAAATCACACCAGATTTGTGTGTGAGGTGCATTACTCAACTGGCTATCTGGGTCCCCATAAAGCTGAGAGTACTTATCAAACACGCCCAGCAAGGACATTCAATTCAGACAAATGAAGAGTGGTGCCTTTTTATTAAGTCTCTCAGCCAAGTTGGGGGCAGGAAGATGTACAGAGCAACAGGATGGTGATGGATGTTGCTCTGAGGTGAGGGTGGCACAGAATGAACACAAAAGGGCTGACTTCAACTTCCTGTATGTAATTTCCTGGATGTCACGTCCTGTATATTTTTATTGCTTTCTGACCTTATAGTGGATCTCCTTCCTAAGTTCAGATTCTCTGCCTTAAGTGAGGAACCTCTCCCCTGGGTGCAGAACCTCTGCCCAGAGTGTGGAGCAGGATCACAGCACATAGGGCAGAGGCTCAGCAATCAGACCCAAAATGAATGACAATTACACAGGAAGTGACAGACAGGAAATTACATACAGGGTGTGTGAGTTCACCATTTCCATCTCAAACAGTGCCATTCACACTGTGTCAAATAGTTATCATGCCTCCTGGATTTATCCATGAGACAGCTACATGTATAATAGATGCACATTGGACTTTATTAGTATGTGTGATGCTTTCACCATCAAACGCACAAATCCAATCAACCTTCTGCTTTTTAGAATGGTGCATGAAGGAGTCCCTTTCTGAGCAGAGGCAGTCGAGGTCATTACACAGGTACAATGGCACCATGGTGTATGTATGACAGACATATGACTATACTGCCAAATGTGTTGCAACACACACAAATACAATATATGTTTCCCTACCTTTACATAAATGCTCATAGCGGTTCAATTCCTATACAGCTCCACACAAATGCTTACCATAATGCATTCAGTTCTGTTTGCGTACACCAGCCATGCAACTTGCAGATTTATTTAGTATGTCACTACAGCATTATGCTACCCATAATGATACAACATTGGAAAACAGTAGATCATGCACACCAAATTTTAAAACATTGGTAGCTTCCCTAGGTCTGCACCACAGACTAGTGTGTCTCCATCACTGACATTAATTTCGAAATATGATTAACAGTATGTATTTTGCTACATTTGTATTAGTTGACCTTACAATTTATTGAGTGGACCGATAGGTTTTTGTCACCCCCATTTAACATATGTTAGTAAGGACCATTGTAAAATGTCTAGCATGCCACACATAAACCATGGGAAAGGCATGGTTGTCTGTAGTATGTGCAATCAAAAATTCTAAAAATGATGCCCCCCAACTATAATTGTAATTTCATCTGTTCACATTTGCTTATAGCTTTACATCTTGTACGTAATGCCAATCCTCACTCACTCTACAGACATCACTTATTGTGACACTTGGTGTAGACAATTTTCAGATGTCCACTCTCTGGGGAGATCTCATACATGCAGTGACATTTACTCCCCTAGAGCAATTGAGTCCTTTGAGACTTTGCCCACACTATTCACAATCATATGTAAGATATGTGTTAAATGGCCTATCTTTTTGACTCTTGACAACAGCTGATATTTACATACATTATGTATTGCTTACAGAGTAGTCTCAGAATGGAATTTATGGACAGAGTGTTCCATGTCCACCAACCATCATTGACAACAGACTGTGAAACCACATAAAGGCTCAAGAGAAAAATTGTCAATTAGCTAATCACGTACCGGAATACCCTGACTTCTGAAGCGGGTAATTCCCCGGTTCCCTGGATTTAGATCTTGCTGAGGGTTCAGAAGTTTGCGGAAACCTTGACTTACTGCAATGTTGAGCAAGACACAACAGGCTACTATTATCTTGTGCAGGGCTTTAGAGAAGCACCCCCTGTATGGTCAAGACATATGAATTGTGACTTTAGGAGACCGAAAGTGTGCTCTATGATATCTCGTCTACGAATGTGTGCCCTATTGTATCTATGCTGAGGTACAGTGAATGCATATCTTTATAGTGTGAGGCGATGAGGATAGTGCACATATGCAGGAGGAAAATGAGGAGCTATTTCGACATATCCCTCTTGCATCTGTAGAGTTCAGAATGTATGGAATGGTACGTGCAGTGACTGTTGGGGTCATGTATGTGTCATGAGAATTAGCCTTTTTAAAGTTTTGTGTATATTTTAACACATCAGGGTTGTTTGGTGCTTGAGTACTTACTTACCCAGAAGCCATATGTTTCCAAATTCTCCTGCTGCCAGCCGCTAGACAAGAGGTGATCTGCAGAATATGTTACTGTTATGTGTATTCCCTGGCAACACTGTATACACATCAGTAAAGCGGCCACTGAAACCACACAAAGCCTGCATGTCGATGAAGTGCCAGTGGTGTATGTTGAAGAAGATTTGTGCATTGTAGCAAGGTGGCTGAAGTGTCACATGATTTCAATCAATTGCACCTACTACACATGGGAAGTAGGAAAAGAGGTAGAAATCCCTAGGAACCCTTTGCCTTCCTGCCAGTGTATGTGGCATACCTATGTAGAGATGCACTCTCTTATCTATGCAGCTCAGAACCTGATGCACGCATGGATACTGACTTGCCTGAGAAATGCCCACAATGTCACTGGAGACCCTCAGGATTGACCCAGCAGCAAAGAAATGTAGAACCACTAGATTCTTGACATAGGCTGGGATGGCATGGGAGCGACATGTAGAAGAATCAAGATTCTGCTCCCACTCAGAAACCATGTCCAAGATTACATCAGGGAGAAAACGGAATCTAGAGGTAACATCTTGGCTGGACATCCCACAGAGGTTGATCCTTTGTCTGAGGATCCTCTCAGTTCTCCTCCTCCTCCTCCTCCTCCTCCTCCTCCTTCTCAAATCATTATATCTCATTACAAGGGGCAAACCAACAAACACATTCAGCAGCATGCTGTAAGGTCTGAAATGGTTTGTTTGTGGGTGCTCATATTTTATGCCTGTAGCCAGACTGTGAATGGCTTTTGGGCTAACTACATTCTGATGGAGTTGGGTGGGGGGTGGCAAGTATAGACACAGGTGTGTGTAGTGTTTAGAAGAAACTTTAAAATCTGATGTTTGATTTGGGGCTTTGACTTCTGCAAACATTCACATGTGAATTGACTATGGAAGCCATTGCATGACAGATAAGTAATAGTTAAATGTGCAACTGTTAAAGAGATGTAACAAATATAGTTGTGTTGTTCTTCTACCACTTGAAGGGATATATATATCTTTATGGCATTTTATGTTAGTTGATATTTCTACTGTTGTAGAGGTATGTGTTGAGCATCACAATTTCCCCTTCAATACACTTCCTTTATAGCTAACTGGTTCTACTCCCATCACATTTGTTCAACAGCTTTTGTTCTTTTTCATCTCCAAGTAACAAGTGGCCCTCACTCATTATGAAATTCAATCTTTAGTAAGACGCTTTCATATATACTCTACTGCTATCTACATGCACACGTCCTAGAAATACACATTTGTAACTGCCCAGTGTCTACGTATAGCTTTTTTTTTTATTTAAGTGATGCATTTTGTACTATGCTGGCTGTGTAACTAGATGGCATATATCTTATGATGTGTGAATCTAGGCATATCTGTTGCGGCATACACCAGTGTTTGCCCTGTTATTTCAGTGTATTGTGGTCCACCCCGAGTGTGGAGGTTTTGCCCAGAGAGCGTTGATTCCATCTCGAGATTCCGCCCTCAGGGCAGAAGTTCCACCCGAGTGTGGACGCTCAGAAGGTGTAAAGATACTATTTTTAAGTACTATTTAGAATATCGAAAAGTAGTAAAGTTTGACTTTTGGTCTAAGCTAGATTTTTTCTTTAACTATACCTTTGTGAATGGGCCCCTGATGTTTACTGTTAGAAAACAACATCCCAAAATAACCAGACCCTGCTATATTGGCAATTTGGGGTTCATAATTTGAAAGTCAAGAGTAGCTATTTTATTAATATTGAGCTTGCCATGATCTGTTTAGGGAAAGAAGTAAAATATGGGTTGCTTGTGAAAAACGTTTAGTGATTGAAAGCAGATTTTCCAGCTTAAGAGATAGTCTTGTAGATCCGACAAACATTGTTCGATATGGGTAAAAGCAATATATATTGAGAATATTAGGGTATCAGTTACTACATTTTGCTCAGTTCTTTTCAATCAAAGGCAGTTACAGAAAAGATTAAAAATCAGTTAGAAACACAAAAATGAATTTGTTGGCAGTAGTAGTTGACTACATTAAGTGCGACTTTGTGTTATCTTGTAGTAAAGTATTTGAAAACCTGTTCAGCCGCATCGACTTTCTATACGAATGGTAATTAACAAAAGTAACAAAAGGGCATATTACCAACAAATAGCGATATTTTTCGCTAAGTACGGTTAGCGGCAATATTTTTATCGCCGCGCATCACCGTTTTTTATCGCTGAGATAACTTGATATTAGCAAGGTTTATCTCAAAGCGATAAAAATCAGGCTAAATGCGTGAATATCGCTGAGAATACAGTGATATTCACGCATTAGTGACAAAATGCTCTTAGCCATGTTATCCACCTCCCATTGGATAACATGGCTAAGAACTGGTCTGAGCAGGCATTGGTTTTTGGCGATAGCGGGAATATTTCCATCGCTACGCCTGCCTTGCTAATAGGCGATAGCGACGTTAGCGACTGCTTACAGTCGCTAACTGGTTGGGTATGCCCACTTTGCATGTCATTAGCGATAAATATCGCTGACATGCAAAGCGGGCCCCAAGTCGCTCGCTATCGCCTAAAAGCTGTCGCTAACATCAGTTAGCGACAGCTTGCTAATAGAGCGATAGAATTATCTCCTCTTAGCGGCCGAAAACGGCCGCTAAACCGGCGATAATTGCCTATCGCCACCCTTGGTAATATGCGCCAAAGTACTTCCAGACTTAATAGCTATCGCTTGAAAATAGAGGTAAATAACATCAACAAAAGTGCATTATTTACAGTCGTTTAAACAGATCAGAACAAAAACAGTAAAATGCCATGATTAATCAGGGGGACTGCCTCTGAGAGCTGCTAATATGAAATCCACACAGACTCACTGGATTATGATAACAGCTGCAAACCTTTCCTAAAATTTTAATCCGGTTCATGATGAATTCCTGAAATTCAGCAATGATGTGGATTATCGGTGTTTTATGCTATGTTTTATATAAAGCCGACTGTGATTCTATGATGGACTATGACAATGAGTCGTAATGCAGTCGACTTTTCACACCAACTCAAATAAAATCAAAACAATTGGGAAGTTTGCCGGGCGAGGTAACTTTGTCTGAATCCTAACACAGTTAACGTACTGTTATTTTCTGACTTGCCAACCTTCCCACAAATCTTCGTGTTGTGAGATTCTGACAGTTGCAGCGTGTTGAAGGTTTCTGTAAGAGTTGTGGTGACTAAGGGCCATATGTATCAAGCTAATTAGCATTCGCAAAGGACGAAATTCTGCGAATTTCGGCCTTTGCGAATGCTAATTTGACAAATGGTATGTATCAAACATGTTTGATGCAAAATAAGGAATAGCAAAATTTGCAATTCCTTATTTTGCCATTGCACTTAAGGAATCGCAAACTTTGCGATTCCTTAAATGCAATGTATCAAACAAAAAATATTCAAAAAATGCCATTAAGGATTCGCAAATTACCACCAACTTCTAGTTGGTGGTAATTTGCGAATTCTTTTCAAAAAGCTTTTTTCCAAAAAACAAAAGGTGCCATATGACGCCCATACATGCCCTTAGGGCATGTATGTGCGCCATATGGGTAATTTGCGATTAGCAATTTGCTAATCGCAAATTAGGAATGGTAAAGAATCGCTATTTAATAGCAATTTTGTACATACATACCGTTTTGCGAATTCCAAATAGCGATTCCTTAAAATTCGCTATTTGGAATTCGCAAAACGGTAGTATGATACATATGGCCCTAAGTCAGTAAAATTGGCCCTCCCCATAATTTCCAGTAAACAATACAGGAACTTGAAGGAATGATTGCCTACGGCTGTTTTTGCAGCTTCTCAAAGAGAGCGATTCTTTTCTGGTTAACAAAATCCGAATCCATCAGAAAGTACATCAGAGGTCTGAGTGTGGAGCCCTTTATGCATTGTGTGACACCTTCATCCACTGTGTCATTTGCACCAGCAGATCTTTGCTTATGGGGATGATGACAGTTTGCATTTTACATCATGTATATTGGCTTAAAAATCCTAGCATGAAAATGATGTAGCTAAAGAGCCACGATTTGCTGAGGTTGTCAGTCATAGAATGGGGACACTTGACAGCTGTCTTTCAGACGAGCAGACACGCCATGTGCACACTACTACTGTAATACATACTTCAGTGACCCATGTTACAGAAAACTCTAACTAGATGAAGTGTGAGGTCATGCGTGCTTGACATGTGAGTGACTGAAAATGACTTATATGTGTCGCAAAATCATATAATCACTTATTTTAACAGTACTTATTTTACAGATTCACTTGATTTTCCAGTTTAGAGGCTAAACACTGATCTATTTGGCAAGTTCATCGCCAAACTGCATTACTTTGCAGCAGAATTTAATGCACCGTTAAATCTGAAAAAAACTTACAGGCACAGGTGCACATTTATCAAGTTATCACGCAACGCAGCAAGCCTGTGTTTTCCATGTGCTGGTGCACTCTTGACTGCCTAGCGCCAACACAGGCGACCTTGTACCATGATGCACCTGCATTGTATGCAGGATTGTTTTTTGTGCAGAGAGGGACTCCTTCCTGCACACAAACAATCTTCTGAGGCATTTTCCTCTTTGTTATGTGTGCTGGAAAATGCAGCCCACATAACAAAGAGGAGAAAATCTGGAGAAATAAAGATGTTTTTCCACGTTATGCTTTACCTAGGGAGGCGTAGCATTTTGACACATTCCCAGATCTAAAAAAAAAAAACAACGTATTCAGAAGAGGGTCTCAGGGGAACATTTTTAAAGACCTAGTGGTATCAAACCCCCACTACTAATATACCACAACAAAAGGAATACCACTGGTCTATTGGTGCGTGAACATATGAATAAAAAATATATGTCTGTGGTGGATCTGGTTATGTTGCAAGAAACCATAAAATGAATCCCATCAGACCATTCAATGGCAGAGCTTCACCATCTGGGATTTGTAAGATGGTGGTCTAATTACAGGCAACTCACTTGTTGTGATTGTGTGTTGCCTTAGTCCTAAACCACCAGTGATGGATCATGCCATACAGTGTGTGTGAAGTGGTGGGCAACTGGTTTTGCAGTGAAAAATCAGTGTGAAAAAAAGGAGAAGAAAGTGATCTTAAAATTGGCTACCATGACATTAAAGAGAAATTTATTAAGAAAAAATCATGGTGTAAAGAGTAAAAACAGGTGCAAACAGTTTGAAATAATAACTGTTATGAGTTGGACATAAAGAGGTCTACATGTTTCAGCCAATGTAGGAGAAGATGCTCCACTGGCTTTCGTCAAGACTGCTAAGGTACACTACTGCAAAACAATATATGTTAAAGTGAAAAAAATCATATACAAACATATATTAATGAGTACCATACATCCTACCATCCGCAGGTGTCTGGTGTGTAGGAAGTGAGTTTTCAAGCAAAAGGATTCTTTCCTGCAAACATACACAGAAACAGAAAAATACAGTAAAACACAGACATATAAGATACTTTAATCATATGTATAGATAGGTCATTCACTGAACCTTTCTGCCGCAACAAATCAGTACAGATTTTTATGAAAATTGTGACTCACCCAACTTGTCGTGGGAGAATGCCACACCTCGCCTGGCCACAGCTCAGGTGTGGAGGCCCCACTCTAAATGTGGATAAAAAAATCATAGAGGACTATTATAGTAAACCTCTATTTCCACGCTAAAATGGAACAATGATACATAATATGTGTTTAGGAAGGCAGCACGACATGGTCTCTTGGAGCACGACACTCTGTAATTAACGCCTTATTATTAAATCATAAGGAGGCATCATAAGGCGAAATTTGTATGTGTATGCTATATGGCAAACCTATGTATAGCAATGCCACGGGCAAATTGTCATTCTGTTGTTTGCACGATACAGAAGAACAGAGAAACAACAACCGGCATCGTATTGGCCAGAGGCGCAAGTTGCAAAGCATGCTGCAAAGACTACCAACGCTGTAATAGCGGTAGTCAGACATTCAAAACGGCATGCTTATCCTTAGTATGGTCGAAGGAAGGCTGTAAGCAGACTGTAGGCAAGTGTTCATCAGAGCCAGCGTGCGAAATATGTTGCCCTCGCGCAGTCCTCACCTCTCCGTCGGTACCCCTGGCGAATCCTAAGCCGAAGGGGAGGTACCGACAGGAAGTGAGTTGCGCGTCTTTATTTAGTGTCAGAGCCAATCGAAACGCCCTATTTGTCATCACCGCTCGGCTAAGAAAAGCGGAACAGAGAGGGAGCCTGTAGAAGCGCATACTGCTCATGCGCTAACTAGCCAGGAAACGGAAGTACTTCAGAAGGCACCTACATGGTGGGTGTCAATTTGGAATAAAAGTAAGCACACGTCTGCTGACGAGGCTGCGGACCGGAGAGAGAATTCAAAGTTCATCTTTGAGCATGCGCCTAAATAAACTAAAATGAAGGTCTGCCCAAGTAATGGAAGCCCACATGGGTTGTTAGTTTACATGGCTGCGGACTGGAAAGGGAACTCAAAGTTTTGCCATTGAGCCAGATGGAGCCCTGCTCATGTGCTGTCATGCAAGACACTCTAAACTAACGTGAGTATGCGCTGAAACACCGCAGATGAAATAAAGAGAAACAATTTAGAATCTTAATGTCTCATGAAAAACACCCCGCTACAAAGGATTTAAAAGGCCACTGCAGGCCTTGACGGTATCAGAATTCAGTCAGAGAATCAGTCAAAAAACGGGCTGCCAGATGCAGTTACACACTGAAACTGTCATCTTGGCTGGTGGCCACAAAGGAAATTTCAAGAGAGGATACAATTGTATAGTAGTCAGTCTGAACATAGACCGGCATGTATGTACTTGCTTCTTTCAACACTGAAGAAAGAGGGCCTGCTTGTAATGCCTGTATTACCAAAGGGTGGTGGTGGAGTACTGCAGAAAACAGAGGCAGCGTGTGCTAATGCCTTCATGTTCAAATGGTGCCCCTAGAGTTATTGAGCTGTGTGGGCACACTATCCCATGTCCACAGAAAACTGAGTTCTAATGGTGTTAAAACCCTATATGTATACCTAGAAAAACCAGGACATATATGTCTGAGTTGGTCAGATGTTCTTGAAATAACGAAATAAAATAACCTCAGTTGGATGCATCTATTACTGAGTTTAGAGGTTAAATATAGCATCCGTTATCCGACAATCCACCAGGCAGGCACTCTAGCTAGGACTAGTGGTGACGTACAATATAGACGGAGTAGTTAGGACAACAGGTTCATCATGAATGGTGTTACATAAATTAATTAGATCATGATCCAAGGGATATCGTCGCTCAATCCGTTAACGTCACATTTAAGTTTGAATATCCATTTCTGTTCTTTCAGGAAGAGATATCGCGAGAGGTCACTGACATGTTGAGGTACATAGGGTTGCTCCAAGACTACCCACCTCATTTCTTCCGCTTTATGTTTTATATGCAAAAAATGGTTGGTAAGGCGGGTCGATTGTTTGTTGCACCTAACAGTGCTCTTGTGTTAATTTATTCTCGTCTTGACTTTCCTAGTCGTCTAGCCCACGTACCGTAGAGAGCACGGGCAAGTAATCAGATAAATAACTCGCTCGCTGTTGCAATTTGTATGTTTCTTCAGGATCCATGGCCTCCCAGTGCCGATGTCCACTGTCAAGGTCTTTTGTGTCTGTGGACAGGCAGTGCAGGATCCACACAGGTAGTGACCCTGGACTGCTGGAAGGTTCCACAGGGTGTTGCCCGGCGCTTGATCAAGAGTGCTTGTTCTCGGTCTGGTGTGTACCCAACTATCTCGCAGGCTCATCCCTCTTTTAAAAGCAAAGAGGGGGGTCGGAACTACGGTACCCGATACGTTCACGATTTTCCAATGCCTACGAACAAACTTTTGTACTCTGTTAGACAGAGTACTGAAAGTGGTGACAAAAGTGAGCTTGTTCAGAGGGGGTTTAATCACAGGAGGTCCCAGGAGAGCATCCCGATTGTTGTTGGCGGCTCTTTTGAAAGCCCTCCGCACCAGAGTCTTGGGGTACTCTCGTTGGCTCAATTTAGTTGATAAATCCTTGGCAAATCCCTCAAAGTCCCGTTTGTCTGTACAATTACGACGAAGTCTTAAAAACTGTCCAAAGGGCAAATTTGCGCGAAGAGACTTAGGATGATGACTGCTATAAGTAAGCAGAGAGTTCCTGGACATTGGTTTACGATATAACTTACTGCCCAGTGCCCCATCCGAAGGAAAAATCAGAATATCCAAAAATGGAAGTTCTGACTTTCTGTATTCCACCGTGAATTTTAGGAATTCGTTCTTACTGTTGAGCCAGATCTGGAAGTCCAATATGGTCTGTTCTGATCCACGCCAGATGACAAAAAAATCATCAATGTACCTCTTCCACAGCAACACCTGATCGAAAAAAGGGTTTCTGTGGTTGAGAACACATGCCCCTTCAAAGAGGTGGACGTACAGGTTGGCGAGGCTCGGGGCAAAGACACTACCCATTGATGTGCCCGATGTTTGTAAAAACAGGGTGTCTTCTAAGGCGAAGAAGTTTTCGGTCATGGCGATGCGGGCACACTCCATAATGAAATGGACCGGAGTGATACTGTCCAAATCAATTGCTTCCAGGAGACCTCTGACTGCCTGGAGAGTCTCATCCTGAGGGATACATGTGTATAGGGACTCAACATCGAAACTGACCAAAAAGTCAGTCTCGATGTTGTACTCCACCTCAGGAAGCAGCCTGAGAACATCCTTCATGTCCTTAAGATAGGTAGGCATGGTTTTCACTAGAGGCCTCAAAAAATGATCCGCAAAGGTAGAGAGGGGCTCTAATAAGGAGCCAATGCCCGAGATTATTGGACGACCAGGGGGGTCTTTGGGTTTTGTGAATCTTAGGCAATATGTAGAAATAAGGTGTCACTGGATGGATAGTTATGAGGAACGTAGCCTCTTCTGCCGTGATCCACCCTTCTGCACTTGCTTCTTCCACCAGGGTACCTATTTCTGTTGTAAGTCTTGGTGTAGGGTCAGTGGTCAAAATCCGGTATGATTGAGTGTCGCTCAGCTGTCTCAAGCATTCTCTTCGGTAGTCACTAGTGTTCATAATGACCGTGGCCCCGCCCTTGTCGGCGGGCTTGATGATAATCATGGCGTCTTTTGCCACAGTGTCAGCCGCCAATTTTTCTAGGGCTGATAGGTTCTGGAAAATATGCTTATATCCACACCTGAGCTGTTGCCAGGCGAGGTGAGGCATTCTCCCACGACAAGTTGGGTGAGTCACAATTTTCATAAAAATCTGTACTGATTTGTTGCGGCAGAAAGGTTCAGTGAATGACCTATCTATACATATGATTAAAGTATCTTATATGTCTGTGTTTTACTGTATTTTTCTGTTTCTATGTATGTTTGCAGGAAAGAATCCTTTTGCTTGAGAACTCACTTCCTACACACCAGACACCTGCGGATGGTAGGATGTATGGTACTCATTAATATATGTTTGTATATGATTTTTTTCACTTTAACATATATTGTTTTGCAGTAGTGTACCTTAGCGGTCCTGACGAAAGCCAGTGGAGTATCTTCTCCTACATTGGCTGAAACATGTAGACCTGTTTATGTCCAACTCATAACAGTTATTATTTCAAACTGTTTGCACCTGTTTTTACTCTTGACACCATGATTTTTTCTTAATAAATTTCTCTTTAATGTCTTGGTAGCCAATTTTAAGATCACTTTCTTCTCATTTTTTTTTATTTTCACACTGATTTTTCACTGCAAAACCAGTAGCCCACCACTACACACACACACTGTGTGGCATGATCCATCACTGGTGGTTTAGGACTAAGGCAACACACAATCACAACAAGTGAGTTGCCTGTAATTAGACCACCATCTTACAAATCCCCGATGATGAAGCTCTGCCATTGGGTGGGCTGATGGGATTCATTTTATGGTTTCTTGCAACATAACCAGATCCACCACAGACATATATTTTTTATTCATATGTTCACACACCAATAGACCAGTGGTATTCATTTTGTTGTGGTACATTCCCAGATCTACCAGTCATGGAAACCTGGGAATGTGTCAAAATCCATGGGTGGATGTGTGGGAAAACCCACGTTCCACCCATGGAACGCCGCCCTGGGGCAGAAAAATGCAACGCAGCAATTTGCGCTGTGTTGCATTACTCTAGATTTATTAAGCCAATCTGGGCCACGCAAGGTGGCCATGCATGGATTGATAAATCTAACTTTATTGTTGCATCGCCCATTGCAACACCTTTGCGCAGCCCCAGGGCGACACAACAACAATGATAAATATGCCCCACCATGTCTATTTTTCCCCTTCTAATTTCCCATCTAGTATCTCTCACAGCCCAGCCATTCACCAATCTCACTTCTCTTTTTCTGGACCCTTTCCCATTTTTAAAGTACTCTTGTACGTGTTTGTTACTGTACAAAGAAATGTTATCCTGAATTCTAAACGTCCTGTGTTTCTGTGAACTTCATTTCCTACGTGTTTCAAACTGAAAATATTTAAAGCAGTTTAAATCCTGGATCTAATGAGAAACGTTTATTCAATTCCAAGTGCCAGTTAATGTAATTAGCAGTGATTTGTTAGTAGTAGCTACCTTGTGACATAAAATGTCCTTGACATATGAAGGAAGAGCGGGGCCATTGGAGGACAGGTTAAATTGCAAATATATGGCCTTTAATTGTCTTATTATTGATTCCTATTATTGGACCAATTTACCTATTTACAGTGAAGCAAGGAAAGTGGGAGGGGGACTTGTGATCTTGAACATAAAATCAAGAAATTCAGGAATCCTCCTGTATGTGGGGAAGAGATTTTATTAATCTTTGAAGTTTTGGATCACAATAGTGCCACTGGGCGTTTTTCAAGTATGTTACTCCTTTCCCTAAAACCGATAATCAGTCTTAACTACATACTCTATAGTGATTTAAAAAATAATGTCCCGCAGAATGGATTATATTCATTACAAGCCAGCACAAGTATGATCTATTCATTTGAATATGAAAATAAATCCAGAACGCCAAATAAATCATTTCACTGTCCTTCATATTAAGACTACTAATGGAGATTCATATATATTTCACTTTACTTTTCGTATTTCCAGCAGATTCTAAGGTACTATCGAGTATCAGGTCAGAATTTAATCAAGCTGTCAAAATTTAAACTCAAGACGAAAGGAGGCAAGTCCCTATCCTTCTTATCCGATAAAGCTTGGAATTCTATTCCCAACCATCTCAGAACTCTAACTCTAGAAAACCAATTCAGAAAACAACTCAAAACATGGATCTATTCTCTTTCTGACGACTATGTAATGTCCCTTATATAGCTTTTCTCTATTTTATTCTCTCACAGCCGTTTTGGTTGGCGCTAGGATTTCTGTTGTTTATCCTCTTGCACACTGTTTTATTAGCGCCAGGATGCTCCTTCCGGAGCGATTGTTTGCGTTTTAGAAATACACAAAAATATACAAAATAAATATATAAAAATCATGGTCCTGTTTCTGGTAGTCTTATTCTAGAGTTCATAATGCTACGGCCTATCAGAATTTGCAGGAGCAGCTCTTGTCAGGGAAAAAAGGGGGGGCAGGGGGTTCGGTGTGGGGTGGATGGGGATAATGGCGAAAAATAAAAAATAACTTACCTGCCCCCCTTCAGCATCGTGCTCTGCTGCTCCTCTCCACTGCAGGCCCGAGATTGCCCAGTAGCCAATCCTGAAGCTGCTTTCATGCATGAGGACAGCTTCAGGATTGGCCTGATCGCTGTGAATTTGCACTTCCAGACACTTGTAGCTCGTGCCTGTTGTCTCCAAGGCAGCTCGGGCTGGAGAAAGCTTCAGTGTGCATGACGGTTTGGCCAACCTGAGATGGCCGGCTAAACCATCATGTGCCCACCCCTCCACTCAAAGTATAGTCACCCACCCTGCCCCTGCTCCCAAGACTCAGCACACAGTCATTTAGAAGATAAATGAAACCGTTATTATTTTCAAGTTTTTGAGGGTGCTGGCGGGGGATAGGCAACTTGAGCTGAGAATTTGTAAACTTGGAGGTTTTGTTTTAAAATTTGTAAACTGGAGGCTTTGTTTTCAAATGGCACACAAACGTCCTCGGAATGCACGAAGGGGATACACATTGGCTTAGTAAGCAATAAAACAGAATAAACCTGTGAACATTGGAGTGTGCAGTTTTTGAGAAAATGAGCTGCAACTATATATGAAATATGAGGACACTGTTTTTCAAGGGACGAGACGCTATGATTATGCTGCAATATCGGAAGAGTAACATGAACATCAGGCAACTGGTGAAAAACATTTGTTCAGAAGTGCTTTGCAGATAACTATGCATTTGTCATGTTACTAGAAAATGAAAGAGATGTCGGATAGGAGGAACCAAGAAGCCATTAATTAAATTGTGCACATGGATGCCACAAATAACACTCCACATTCTACATTTGCGTTTTTCGGTACTACCAACATTTGCCAAAGGTGACAAAGAGCTTTACGAATAAAATGCCAAAATACATATGAGGTCACATAAAAACTACATATAGACACGACATTATTACATGCATATATACAAATATTTAACAATGTAATGAATGTTCATTTAAATAAGAAGTAATCACGTTCACAAGATAGGACTGCAGGCTCGGATAATAGTAGAGGGCACTCCGTAAAGGAAATTAGAAGGATGATACATGTAGATGAAGATTACAAACAGGGAAAGAGGCATTAATTGCAAATGTGTTTCAGAGAGAACAATGATTGTGCAGAAGAGAAACTATAATAGGATGAGTTAAACAAAGGCGTAGCTAAGTCAGTAAGATTCGGGCGATGAGTGTGGTGTGAAACTCAAATTTCCCAACTAAAAAAGCAGTGGGCTGCAAGGTGGCGGGGTGAAATGACCAAGTTTCAGGATGAACTGTTTCCATAAAGAGCAATGCCAGTACCAACAGGCAGCTACTAGACATTTAACAGTCATTGAAACTTGAAACTTTAGTAGAAGAACATACTACAAAAAAGGAATAACTAAGCTTTATAGGCAATTAACGTACAAGAAACACCTACGCCTATTTATGGTACTGATTTGCACTAGGTGTGACTCTGTCTAGAGTGTCACGGTGAGCGAAAAACGATGGGTTGGACTGCTTCTCAGAGAGACTGCCCATGGATTGACTTTTTTGCAAGCATTTATCCCATCGCCTTTATGTGTTTGATTGCCAGAAGTATTTGTAAAAAAAACTGAGACTGGTAAACATTTCCAAGCCTACTACTGCCAATGTTGGTGAATTCCAAAAAGCAATACATTTTTACCCTTTCAAGGAACACTTCTATGGGTGCAGATTTACAATTGTTTGCTAACCACTGACTATTTATATTAAAGATTCCACTACAAAAAATGAACAAGTTAAAAGCTCTTAGTGAAATGAGAATGACAGCAAAAACAAAAAAGGACGCAGATGTAGCAGATCCGACTTACAGCGCAAACTCCAGAACCAATAATGCATTTGGGGATGTTACACCCCAAACATACCCTGAAACTATGATTATGCCATCCCACATATGTCTGGTAGGTCTCCCTGGGAACGCATGACTATTGTCATTTACAAAAACAACAATTGATGGACAGAATGCAGAACAATGTCATACATTCACCCCAGTACAGAGATCTGGGCCTAAATCCATTGTTTCTTTGCTCACAATGCCATTCCAGTTTGGACCCAGCCATATGCAAATCAGTCCCTGCACTCAATGGGAACAGTCCAGCCGAAACTGCCGAAACAGTGGCGGTCGGACGAGCATCAGACTGCCATCGCCTCGGGCAGGCATTCAACTGACTACATGGTGGCGCTCCTATTTGCCTTATTACAATATGACCATCGTGCATGCGGTCCGAAAACTGATCTTTTCCATTGCAGTTTGTGCTGTGAGTCTAGAAAAGGGCTGTAACATAAGCAACAGTTGAAAAGGGCAGTTCTCAAACACCCATGCACCATGTGCCAGGCACCACATGGCACAGAGCCATGTGGTGCCTGGCACCTCGCATGTGCAAGGCACATGGTGCCTGGCACACTGTGCATGAATGCTTTGGAGGCACCACATGTACCATATAGCCTCATAGCAGAGACCCTTAAAAAACAGGGGCCCTGCTAGGGGCCCCAAAGTCCCATTCTGTCTGCCTTTACATGGTGGTCGGACCACCATGTAAAGGCAGGGAGAGAAGGGACATCACAATCCCTAGGGCGGTGCCTTCACAGGTACCACCCCCATTGTAGGTATTATGGTCCGACCGACAGTCTGAAGGGCATTGTCAGAGATGTCGGCCGGTCCCTATGCCCACTACGGACGAACAACTGCATCATAATGCAGCGGTCGGACCTCTGTGTTGGATGTCCGTGGAATCGCCACCAATGGCCTGTCAGAGGCAGTCCCAACAACATTGGAATGAGGCCCATAGTTCCATCACATTTTATTAGAATGTTTTCTAAATGTCTTTTTTGCTGCTAAATTTTATGCCATTGTCTAAATTCAGTGAACTAAACTTAACCTTATTACTACTTTGTATTTCATCTTGAATCTAAAAAAGATTCAGAGGAATTTGAACAGATCCTCTTACATTTTTAAACCACTAGGGACTTTGCTATCTAGTTCTAAAATATATCTGACCCCAATTGGTGAAGTTTCTTCTCCCTGTTTCTGCCTCTTAGGGTTTTTGATACTGTAATACATAGTACCTAAGGATATTTTCCTCCCCCCATGTCTTGTAGTGAAGTGTCATGCAACGGGATATGTCTTGTCATTGTTTTTGATTGCACATATATGCTTCAAGAAACATTTGTGAACCAGGTGCACTGTACTCCCTACCTATGTTCAGGCATGGCAAATGTATACTGCAAAGTCAGTCATGCAGTGGTATACTCCCATAATTTTTCACGGTTTTCTTTTAAAAGGTGATGTATATTCTGTCTTGTCCAAACCATGTTGGCAGGCTTTGTATTTTATACATTTTCTGAAACCCCTACTTCTTGGTAGCCAGTGGGTTTTACAGTCACTTTGGGACTTGTGTTAACAAATATGCCTCTTATGGATGTTTCCCTTCTCTATGTCACTGGTACTCTTATAGCAAGTATTTTACCTTTCCCTGTTTCATTATTAACCAACTGGAAAGGTTGGCCATGACTCTCCTGATCTGTTGCCACTCAATACTGAAGGTTGCTATAAATCTTTTTTCTTGGGCCTTTTCTTTCTTTCTTTTCCTAGTGTTCCCAAAAATCACTTCTTCTCTTTTTAATGAGTGAGCCCTCTGTTCCACTGCCACTACTGCTTGCTCCAGGTATCCTCTTCACTTGAAAACATTTACTTGGTGTCTCTGACTCATAACATCGAGCAGTAATGAAAAGAATAACCAGTGTTTAAACTTTTAACTTCTTGCCTTTGTAA
The DNA here is from genome assembly GCF_964261635.1 of Lissotriton helveticus. Lineage (NCBI taxonomy): Eukaryota > Metazoa > Chordata > Amphibia > Caudata > Salamandridae > Lissotriton > Lissotriton helveticus. The sequence continues at coordinate 1,073,087,547 of NC_136059.1, forward strand.
AGTCAGGTGTGTATATAATTGAGAAAAACATGGTGCTCCACTGTTTGTGGCCAAGGCTGGTTTTCACGGCCAAAACATGTCAAGCGACCAGTTCTCAATAAACCTAAAAAGGAGAACAGCTCTGAGTGTCAGCACCTGGTTTTCTAAAACAGTTTATGTATATATATATATATATAATATATATAATCAGTGAAAAATGCAGAGGATACAGGGACATTTTCGTTAGTCTGATATTACACTCGTACAAAACCAGAGAAATTCAGCAGTTATAGTTAGCTGAGCTAACTATAACACACGCCCCCACAATGTACTGCTTATGACCTCACATATTACATCACTTATATATTGAAGCTGGTGCTGGTGATGGTGGAACATCATCCTTCTGAGCAGGCTAAATATGAGGGTTCATCTTGGTGTTCTGAGCCACCCTCTGTATTGACAATCACTGGCTCGTCCTCATCACTGTCACTTTCCATAATTCTAAGGCTTTCAAAAACATTCCTTTTCCCTTGTCTCTCGGAGCCAGTCTTGGACTCAGCGGGGTCCAATCCATTTCCAGATCACCAGAAGGGGGGGGGGGCTCTGAAAAGATGATGGAGCACCCATTCTTTTTCTGGCTGGCGATTGTGAAGTCAGTGATTGAAGTAACTGTTTTTTTCAGAGAATCCATACGTTTTGCTTTATTCCATTTCCTAACTATGACTTCCCTGTAACACTTGTTTTTTCAGTAAAATTCTAAGGGTTTTTAGATTCTATTTCCTACCTATAGCATCCCTGTAACCTCATTGCAACATTGTGATGATCACGATCGCATCACGAAACTGAAAAATAAATGCAAACATTCAACGACCACCAACACATAAAAAAAGAATATAACTTAAAAATGAATTCTAACTATTACAATACACACATAGATAGCTTAAAGAACATGGTTGTACACATATATTTGTAATAACTTTTTTTTTAAAGCGTGTTTGAACCCAACTTTCTTTTTTTGCGAAGACGCTGAAAATCGCAATGCCTTCGGTAACCGCGACGATTGCGCCTTTTTTAAGAGGTGTTAAACACATATATGCACACATTTTACGGTATTTTAGACACGAGGGATTTATTACTGCACTTTTTAAAGTCATATTTTGTAGAGAGTTTGCACAATCATTTAAACTGATTTTCCGTTTTCGCTGTGACACATGCCGTTGCGATGATATCAGTAGCCATGATCGCGGCAAATACATCATAAAAATGACAAAACAAATGCAGACATTCAATAGCCACCACCACATTCAAAACTCATAATTGCCAAATGGATTCTAATCAACAGAGTAAGCACATTACTATTTAAATGAATGGGTACATGAGTATCTAAGTGGGTACCTGAGTGGGTTCATGAGTGGGTTCATGAGTGTCTGAGAGGGTCTGTGAGGGAGTGCATAAGTCTCTCCGTGAGTCTATCACTAGCAGCATGAATGTATGAGTAGTTCTGTCAGTGGGGACATGAGTCTCTGAGTGTATAACTGACTGGGTACATACATCTCTAAATGAGTCTATGAGGGGTGTGTTAGTAACTGTGTGGGTGTGTGAGTGTCTGAATGGGTCTATGAGTAGATGTGTTAGTGCCTGAGTGGATCTGTAAGTGGGTGTATGAGTGTCTCAGAGGGTCTGTGAGTGCATACATGAGTGTGTGAGTGGGTCTGTAACTGGGTGCATGAGTCTCTGAGTGGGTCAATACATGGGTGCATCACTCTCTGAGTGAGTCTGCAAGTGGGTGCATGAGTGCTCATGTGGGTCTGTGAGTGGGTGTAAAAGTCTCTAAGTGGGTATGGGACTGTACACATGAGTCTATGACTGGGTTTCTAGTCGGTACATGAGTCTATGAATAGGTCTGTACATGTGTGCATCACTCACCGAAAGAGTCTGTAAGAGGGTGCATGAGTACCTGAATGGGTATGTGAGTGGGTGAATGAGTATCTGAGAGGGCCTTTGACTGAACGTACAAGTGTATGAATGGGTATGTGAATTGGTGTATAAGTGTCTGAGTGAGTTTGTAAGTGCATACATAAGGGCAGGGCAGTGACCAGCAATTGTGTAAAAATATATATATATTTTTAAATATTTTCTCAAATATTCATGATGACTGTGTGATATTGGCGATGGTACATGGGGGGCCATGCTGGCAATCACTGCATCATCATGAATATTGCATGTTTTTCTTCTATGAGAAGATGACAAGGCACAATGGCGTCTGAGTAGCATCTCACTCACGGCGCTCCCCCGGTCTGACACCAGAACAGTCACGAAATTTTACTTACTGATGCCACCGCTGCTGCCTCCACACCAACTGGTGGTACCTGAGACTAACTTCCAACCAAACTCTACCCCTAACTGGGCAGTAGACAACAAAGAGACTACTGCTACAAATCCCATCTCTGATTTTCAAGCTGGCCAGCAGAAGTGCCCAAAAAATGCAGAAATTTGTAATAATTAATTCTCTCTGGCAAGCATGGACACTGGAGACAAAATTAGAAATGCAGCCAGGAATGACATGGGAAATATGCCTCTGACCTGAACACGTATCTTAGATATGTCTTATGTAATGTAGCGCATGCGTAGAACACCACATCACGATTTAAACCCGGAAACGATAGTAGCACGTAAACGTGACAGCATCTAGGAGAAGCGAGTGAAGCTATTGCAGGTGAGAGCATAGCTTAACATGCTATAACGTTTTGGGATAAGGAGACAAAAATTGAAGGGGTTCTCCCACTTAAATAGGAACGTTGAATTTGAAGTTGTTTGTGGTAGATAGTAGAATTTATATCACAACGATAGTAAACGCATGGGCAGATCGTTTGTTAATGGGTCACTTCAAACTTTGCAGTAATATGTTTCTCATATACGAAATTAAGGGTAAGATGTCTAATTTATTATGCTACTAGGAGTGGGGTATTCATGTACTCATTAATAACCATAGAGGGAAGAGGCGCTGGAAACGGGTAATAGGCAGAATAGTTACCTGCATTAAGCGTAGGGGCGTTATTAACACGAGATGGTCAGTGGTCGAATTAGACCAGAATACTTCTCTCTAGAACTTGTAGATAAGTTGTGAAATAGAAGTTTATAAGTGTAAAGGTCAGGACACAGTATGCTCAGAGATTATTGTTTGTTATTTACAGATGGATCCCTGATGAAGGTGGTCTAACCACCGAAATGCATTGGATTTAAATTATTCTTTGGATGAAACTTGAATTCTGATGAATTGAACATATAAAGATTTTGAAATTCAATGAAATAAAATTGAATATAAACAATTGGTCACGAGAAATAATATCATTTATAAAAAGCTGGATTTTTGTCAGCAATATACCCAGTGCCTAGGGGGACAGTTGTATATGGATATATAACTGCCACCAATCAATTAATTGACCACACTCCAGGCGGGGAGTGATACCCTGGCAGCACGGCACAGATATTTACACTAGTAGAATCAACAGAGGCGGTGCATGACCATAGACTTTAGTTAAATATGCGTCTGCCCAGAACACCTGACACTATGGAAAAATTCTATTCCCTAACTGATGAATCTGAAATATCAGACCTGAGCATAACTGCATCCAGTGAAGAAGAGGGGCGCAACTGGAATAGTAGCTCTGATTCAGGTCTGCCCTCAAAATCCAGTGGACAGGAAAACCTCAAATAAAGAAAGGAAACCGGAGAAAGTGGTGCGAAACCCCCGACTGCAGAAGCACCGGGGTTTTGAGATTGGACTATTCTGCTTCACAACTAACTACTATGCCAGAACAAACAATTTGCTCAGAAGGAAACCTTACAATCACAAGCTAAGCTGAGGATGGAGTGTCAGGGAGCCAGAACGATCCTGCTTTAGCAGTGGTCCAACAATAAATCAAGAGCTTCCAGGAGGAGGTAAATATTGTCATCCGGAGAGCATGTCTGGCCACAAAAAAACTTCAAGGGGCAGTCATGAAGGTTGGCTGAACATGTGTTGAAATTGCGGACAGAATAGCCTCCATGGAAGTTCGGACTGAAAACCTGGATAAGGATTTAGTCACACTGAAAGCACAAGGTGATGCATATGAGGGGATTGTGAAGGATCTAATGTCGAAATTGGAGGAGTATGAAAACAGACAACTTTGCAACAATCTCCGTGTGCTAGGAATACCAGAAGGAGCCAAGGGGAACCACCCCAGGAAATACATGATCTCGCTGTTTAAGGGGGCCTTCCCAGAACTGCATAACTAGGACTGGGACAAGGAGATCAAGTGAGCCCACACATTTCCTTTAAAACTGGCGAAACGTCTCTGATCTACTCCTGAGCGACCGCCCACAATGCTCCTATATTTTGAAAACTTCTTGCTCTGCCAGTCTCTTTATGATTTGGCCAGACCGACCGCCAAGAAAGAATTTGATGGAGTGAGTTTCTTTTCGAGGCCATACTTCGCTCACACCACTATGGAGCGCACGTGGAAGCTTAAACAATTCTTTGCCCCTTTTCAGCAGCTTGGAGCAGAAGTATACCTGCAGAATCCAGCTAGGTGAAAGGTTGTTTTTAGGAGGACAACTTGTGGCTTTATCTCCGAAATTCAGGCCCAAGCATATTTACAGAAGATTTCTGGCCAAACTGGGAGTGGGGTCTAATAGTTGATAGAGCCAAACTTTAAGACAAAGTAATATTATCTCTTAAAAGCTTGTTTGGCCATTTTGTATTATGTATACTGAAGAATCCTAACTCAACCTCTCTATAGAAACTGATGCAGAACATTGATTGGCAATGATAGAGAAAATATTTCGGAGCTGCTTCGCTGCTTTTGAGGGTGTTTTGAGGGAGGGGGAAGACTTGGGGGGCAGCGGGGTCATGACTGCTCAGATGACATCATCCTGGCCCGGGCTGGAGCAGGTTACCTCAGCTATAGGTGGTGGGAGGGGAGATGCCGGGTTGGGGGGGCATTGGGGTGGGGGGGATGGCACAAAGGGGAGATGACTCACAGGTATTTGTTCTTTTTCCTTTCTCTCTATTTCTTTTCTCTTTTTTCTCTTCTTTTTTCTCTTCTTTCTAGATGGGTAAGAAACGCATAGCTACTATTAACATTTGTGACCTCAATGACTCCAGAAAAAGACTGCATACGGCAGCTGGGCTGCAGTTATTGAAAGCAGACATAGTCTGTATGCAGGAAACTCATATTGAAAGGGCTCAATTGCACTTACTAAATACACTTGGCTACACGCTGGTGGGGGTAGGGACACAAAATGCACGGAAATGCGGGGGGCGATCTTGACATCTAACACTACCCTACAATTCAGGCCAACATCAGCGGATAATCTAGGAAGATGGGTAATAACCGAATGTCGTGAGAATAATGAGGAATCACTCACTATAGATTTATGGCAGTACCTTAGACGACCCTGGGGTGTTTGAATATATAAATAATGAACTAGCTACTTGGACGCTCTCCATAATTCTATGTTTAGATTTCAACATAAATATACCAGCTGACAAGAAACCGAGAACTGAAACTAATTGGATATATAGTGGTAGGAAACCAAAAGTGTTTCAGTCTCTAAGGACACTTTGCTCAGAACATGCGCTTTGTGACCTTTGGAACTGGCAAAATACCTCTGATCCTGGGTTCACCTATTATTCGTTTCCACACTATAAGCATGCCAGACTAGGCTTTATATTAGTTTCTTATTCTCTTCTTCATGACTTCTCTATCGAGAAACCCATATGTATATTGGCTGACCACAATCCTCTAAGGGTAGAGATTAAGATGGATGTCACATTGAGTTTTGAACGAGCTCTGCTGGTCATTGAGGAATACTGTAATCATATGAGGAAATGTATGCTTCAGTTTCTCATTGAGAACTTATGGTGTACTGGAATCGAGGTTCTATGGGACACTTTAAAAGCAGGAATATGGGGGAAACAATTAGATTCTCACTATCTTTGAATAAAAAAACCAATGGCTGGTAAACGACACACAAATCAGATTGGCAGCCACCAAAGAGGATCTGAATGCAATGCTCCAGTCGGGTAGGGATCCTGCTGAACCGCAGGCAAAAGTCAGCTATTATATAAATCATGTTGAAAGATGCCGCAGACAGACTGACAGTATGACGAGAAATAGTGTATGAGTGCAGCGAGCAGGTAGGGCTCCACCTGGCTATTAGAGCTAGACACGAAGCCACGCAGAGCATAATACAAGAAGTCAAAGATTCAGTGTTAGGTGTGGTTACAGATCCTGATGGAATAAGAAATGTTTTCTATACATACTATCAAAAGCTACATCAGGAGGATTCGCTTGGGAATTCGGGAGAAGCCAAGGCATATCTTAACTTGAATACAGTGGAACAACTTTCTCGGTAAGTCAAATCACCGTTAGATAAGCCAGCGTAATTGATTGCGACTCTATGATGTATCAATAGCCTCCCTACCGGCAAGGCCACCAGCCTAGATAGTATCCCTCTGCAATTTTACAAAAAATTCTTGTCCCACTTAAAGATTGTATGACACAGCTACTTATGCATATATTCAAAGGTGGAAGACCACCAGACTCCTGGTCACAGGCAATAAACGTGAACTTCCTTAAAAAAAAGAAACCATCATGTGAACCAGGCTCATTTCATCCTATAACACTAATTCATAGTTACAGTAAGATTTACCGAAAAATACTTGCCACCCGCTATGCTCCGATTTTCCATAAGGTCATCTCCATCCAGCAGCATGGATTTATCCCCGGGCGGAGAACAATATACCACATAAGGAGGGTCATCTCACTCTTCAATGCTACCAGCATTTCCATGGACCCAATGGCACTAATTCTGCTAGACGCAGAAAAGGCATTTGACAGGGTCTCCTGGTCCTTTCTATGGGAGACCCTGTCAAGGGTAGGAATTGGATAACAGTGGTGGCTGGTGACATTTGAAAGTGGTGTGGCATAAACTTTGTGTCGGAGTACACCGTGGCGAGCGAGCGCAGCGATTGAGGCCTAAAATCTTAAGGGGGTTTTCCCCCAAGAAAATTTAAAAAAAAGAGTGGGTAAATGGTGCATTTTCAAGCACATTTGAGAAGCAAGAAGGTTAATAAAGCAATTGTCAAAGTGCAGTTATTACATTTATAAAGGGATGTCTATAGATTTGTTTCTGAAGCTAGGCCCTGCCAGTGCCATACACCTCTGAGCAATCTACACTAATGGTAGGTGTGCTTGTGAAGTTCACTCACTAAGCCCTCACATACACTCTGTGACCCATACACTGTCAGCCAAGCTGTCTCTCAAAGGTTTAAGCAGGCACAAAGTCTTCGGGGGCTCGACAGCCTTTGCCCAACTTGGCTTTACCAAGCCAATGCTGAGCTTTCTGGCGCAACAGGCAGCTGGTGAGGGCCACGTTGACGGTTTTATGTGCAATCTTCCATGCCCGCCTCAGCCGGTACTAGGGCAGCATGACACTGCACATGCTTAATTTTGCAATTGCTGTTTTACCTTGACGAGACAGCTAAGTGGGTTCATAAAGCTGCTGCAGGGATCAAGAAGATCATGGGCTCCATTCCTGGGTGAGCTGTCCCAGCCTACTATAGTTCCGAGATAGAACTGAATCGGGAAGTTATCTGTTAGTGAAACAGCATAATAAAATATGTCAATCACGGCTTCCCCATTCGAAAAAACTGCTGCAACGAGAACTGTATTGGATTAAGCACCTTAACACGATGTCCCCCAATGTGCTCAATGACAAATATGATTTATCATGCTACTTGTAAACATCCAAGACGTAATAGAAAGAACTAATACAGCAGCTAGCTAATATTAATAGAGGCATTTAGCAGTGATTATTGAGAATCAATTGTGGAGTAATTCAGATGCCGGCACTAGGCAGGGTTATTAGATACAAGGACAGAACTAATATTTGAACAGTAATTGATAATATATGATGTCTTTGATGTTGCCTCAACTGTAAATTAGTATGGTTTATAAAATAACACCGTGAATATTGTATTACAGTACATAATACAGCATACAATTGGATTTTTGAATAGGAACTGATACCATATAATGTTTCTGATGTTATCTCGATTGTAACTGAGCAGGGTTTATTAAATAACACAGTGAACATTCCACCATAATACATTACACAACATATAATACTTAATATTTCAACACATTGGATTTACCTAAGAAGTTAAATTTTATAGTGGTGTAAGTTGATATTTGGGAGAGGCTTTTAGTAAGTGGTATCGTCGGCGTGTATGCTTAAAGTGCAATTGATAGTAATAAAAATGTGTACGTTCCAACTATCACGGACGGGTTAGTTGTGGCCCGGCTATTAAAAGTACTGTTTTACTTTTACTTTTATGTTTTTGAGGTTAACAGAAGAAGTAGGTAGAGTAGCATTGATTTTTAGATAGTCTTCATAATAAATGACCATGCTAAGATGGCGCCCGAGGTGGAGTAAAAATTCTGATGAAGCATCTATGGCTATAGTCCTTTGTTTATTTCACATCACCCTATTGGGTTTTATCACACGAGTATTAATGGCGGCTTGCTTGAGAGACCGGTAGCGTTTGAGTTTGAGGAGCGTTTTTTCTTTCAAAGAGCAACTTTTGGAAATACAGGTACGGAAAGTGGCAATTGTTTCAACATAGTGGCAATAACGTCTCATTACGTGAGTTGGAGATATTGATTCAAATCTCTTTGGTATATTTTCAGATAAGATTCAAGACGAGAGAATTAGGTATGTACACAGTTAAGCTGAGTTTCGGTGGTCATATAGTAATGAAGGAAACGCTAACCCAGAGTGTATTATTTGTATTATTTGTCTTTGCAGTGGCACAATTTTGAGAGATACGAGTAAGGTACGTTTTTATTACTGTACATCTGGCAGTGAGCAGTCATAACGCGAAGTTATTATTTACTTAAGGAAGAGAAGTTAGAAATGAGTTCTCATTATTTTCTTTATTGGCAGAAAAATAGCGGTCACTGAAACATTGTCGAGGTTACATCTTTTTTCAAAAGATAGTTTCACACAGGTATGAATTAAATGTAAATACACTTACATAAACTCCCATGGGCAACAACATATGATCACTTACCTTCTGTATGTTTTAATTTTTTTACAGATTTACCCCTGATGAAGGCACCAGTAAGGTGCCGAAATGCATTGGGTTTATTGAAAATGTTTTATGGTCACATTATAATGTAACGTTGAAATGAACATCTGTATAACAATGTTAGTAGCAGAAATGTAATAATTATAAATGAATATCGTTTGAAACCTGAATGTATCAAGAAAAATTGTGAAAATTATAAGTTGAATTAAAAACTTTATAGCAACTACAAAAAAAGACTGATTAGAGTGAATAAGCACATGAGAGAGAAGAAGGTGCGGAGCACCAAGTGCACAGTGCGTGATTAGATGGGCCAGTACACCCATCATAACTTAAACATGTCCAGAGTGGAACAGCACTCTTGGCCCAAAAACTGCACCACAAGGCACAGTCTCACAAATGAAGGGATGGGGAGGCACATACACATGTAAACAAAGGGGACAGCTGACATCAAAATCAACTGACTTGCATGTCACTAGTAGACATGTGAGGTGTGTACCATACACAAATAGAGGGAATGCAGACCCACAATGGCTAGGCACAAGTGGCACACGTAGGGGATGGCATCACACCACACACCATGCCATACAGGAGGAGAAAAGGCACCATGTGCCTGCAGTGCAAAAGAAAGTCACACACAATGCCAGTGAGGAGCAGGAGGGCCACGCAGTCCACACAAACACACACAACACACATTGATGATCAAACAAACACAACACTGATGTGTAAGTCACACACTTTGCACACTCATAAGTGACCAAAACAACAAGGAGGAGTCACACAGAACTGCATGGACACACCAACACACTGCACAGTGCACAACAGACAACTCACACAAGTGCATACAATCATTTACACAGGGCAGGTCAATCTAAACAACAGGCACACAACTCCTGGCTGACACATGTGTGGCTATCACAATCCAGGGGCACACACACATCCACACCCACTACAAAGTCACACCCTTCACACTGCACACCACCTCACCACCCAAGAGCACACATCTCATGTAGGCCAGGGGACCAGGACTAAGGGCCAACACAGGATGACCATACACATACACAGCTGGGCACATATACAGGAATAACACACATACATCATGACAGTGCCCAGCCTGCATGCAAACCTGTGCACAGCATCACCCCCTGTGCTGGCAGTGTACCCCAACCTGACATCGCAACAACGTAGCCAACAATAGGAAACACTACAAATAGAACTACATAACAGGTTAAAGAGCCAACACAGAAAACACAAGTATCAGTGTCTGAATGGACTGAAGACCCGGTCACCCCTGTTTAAAAATGTGATGCGGCCAAAGAGCTTGGCAATGTTGAAGTGACACATAGAGCATGGGGCACAGGCAACCAAATGCACACACAAAAAGAACTTTAATCAGCAAGGACACTGACAAAACACACAATAGGAGTAACTGTCTTTATTCACATATTGCACAGATGTGACAGTAGAACAACTGTACACAAGAGCAATGAACAAAATGCTGATTAAATGCAAGATATCCTGCACAAACAAACTACAGACAGGAAGGCCAGTGTCCCTGGCACAGGGGAGACTCCAACAAAGCAGAGGAACAGGGCCATTGTCCATGGCACAGTTGAGAGTACAACACAGCAGAGCAACAGGGCCAGTGTCCATGGCACAGTTGAGAGTACAACACAGCAGAGCAACAGGGCCAGTGTCCATGGCACAGGGGAGACTCCAACACAGCAGAACAACAGGGCCAGTGCCATGGCACAGTTGAGAGTACAACACAGCAGAGCAACAGGGCCAGTGTCCATGGCACAGGGGAGAATCCAACACAACAGAGCAACAGGGCCAGTGGGCATGGCACAGTTGAGAGTACAACACAGCAGAGCAACAGGGCCAGTGTCCATGGCACAGGGGAGACTCCAACACAGCAGAGCAACAGGGCCAGTGTCCGTAGCACAGGGGAGACTCCAACACAGCAGAGCAACAGGGCCAGTATCCAAGGCACAGGGGAGACTCCAACAGAGCATAGCAACAGGGCCAGTGTCCATGGCACAGGGGAGACTCCAACACAGCAGAGCAACAGGGCCAGTATCCATGGCACAGGGGAGACTCCAACCGAGCATAGCAACAGGGCCAGTGTCCATGGCACAGGGGAGACTCCAACACAGCAGAGCAACAGGGCCAGTGTCCATGGCACAGTTGAGAGTACAACACAGCAGAGGAACAGGGCCAGTGTCCATGGCATAGGTGAGAGTACAACACTGCAGAGCAACAGGGCCAGTGTCCATGGCACAGGGGAGACTCCAACAGAGCATAGCAACAGGGCCAGTGTCCATGGCACAGGGGAGACTCCAACACAGCAGAGCAACAGTGCCAGTGTCCATGGCACAGTTGAGAGTACAACACAGCAGAGGAACAGGGCCAGTGTCCATGGCATAGGTGAGAGTACAACACTGCAGAGCAACAGGGCCAGTGTCCATGGCACAGTTGAGAGAACAACACAGCAGAGCAACAGGGCCAGTGTCCATGGCACAGTGAGAGTACAACACAGCAGAGCAACAGGGCCAGTGTCCATGGCACAGTTGAGAGTACAACACAGCAGAGCAACAGGGCCAGTGTCCATGGCACAGTTTAGAGTACGACACAGCAGAGCAACAGGGCCAGTGTCCCAGGCACAGTTAGGAGTACAACACAGCAGAGCAACACTGCCAGTGTCTATGGCACAGGGGAGAGTCCACCACAGCAGAAGAACAGGGCTAGTGTCCAGGGCAGGTGGCACAGCAAGTAGATGAGAGGCCGCACAGGTGAGACCAAAAACACAGCAGAGCAACAGGGCCAGTGGGCATGGCACAGTTGAGAGTACAACACAGCAGAGCAACAGGGCCAGTGTCCATGGCACAGGGGAGACTCCAACACAGCAGAGCAACAGGGCCAGTGGCCATGGCACAGGGGAGACTCCAACACAACAGAGGAAGAGGGCCAGTGTCTAGGGCAGGTGGCACAGCAAGTACATGAGAGGCTGCACAGGTGAGACTAAAAACACAGCAGAGCAACAGGGCCAGTGGGCATGGCAAAGTGCAGAGTCAGGACATGAGAAGCTGCACAGGCAAGGGGAGAGCAGCAGGGAACGACAAGGTCAGTGGCAAGGGAGAAGTGCAGAGTCAGGACATGAGAAGCTGCACAGGCAAGGGGAGAGCAGCCGTGAACGACAAGGTCAGTGGCCAGGGAGAAGTGCAGAGTCAGGACATAAGAAGCTGCATAGTGAGTGTGTTTGACTGTAACCTTCCATGGCCAGCAACACACCCAGGTGGCAAACAATGGTCAGGACTAGCACACCTGTATGAGAGACAGGTGTATGAGGGGACTGCCACTCACATTTGGCTGTCAGGTGGACTTGGAGCTGGCTGTGTGTCGGGGTCAGCATGAACACTTGACTGGGGAGACAGAGAAGCTGGTGATGAAGGGCTATCAGTCGTTTGGCAAGCTGTAGGGCTGTTTGGACCAGGTGGTATTGTGGCACATGGAGGTGGAGCCATGCAGACCTCTGACACAGTGTGGGCGGAAGAGGTTGGAGAGGTGCCCTTCCACTTTTTGGGAATACGAAATGGCTTCCCTGTCTTGGGGTTAATGGGAACTGGTGATGACACAACAGGTACACACACCAACTGTCCCGTATCAGGTTCAGACACTGGCACTCCCTCTGGTGATGTGCTGGATCCTGTGGAACGCTTTGTCTGGCTACACCTCTGGACCACCTTCCCCTGCTTGCCAGGTGTCCCACTTACAGTGCCCTCCTTTGCCTCTTTGCCAGGGTTGGCCCCTACATTGGCCTCCTTTGCCTGTTTGCCAGGGGTGGCCCCTACAGTGCCCTCCTTTGCCTCTTTGCCAGGGGTGGTCCCTACAGTACCCTCCTTTGCCTGTTTGCCAGGTGTCCAACCTACAGTGCCCTCCTTTGCCACTTTGTCTGGGGTTGCCCCTACAGTGCCCTCCTCCACCTGCTTCACTTGGCTTGGAATTGGAGTTGATGTGGTGGGTGGATGTGGGCCTGTGCCCTTCCTAGGTGTACCCTTGCTATACAACACCTCCTCAGTGGGCACAGACACTGCACGCCTAGCTCTGCGTGAAGTTTTAGGGACAGGAGAGTCCTTTGCTGGTGATGCCTCAGAGGTTTGTGAGGCTGATGTCAGTCTCATTGCTTTTTCGGCCTTGCTCTTCCCTTACGGGCTCTTGTCTTTGCATTCTGGGCTGGCTCTGCTCTTCTGTGGTGATGGTGTCTGTGGGCAGGACCACTTGGGTTGTGTCTGCTTTGTGCTCCTTGTGCTGTATCGTGTCTGTGATGCATGCGAACCGAGGTCACTGTCCTCTGATGTGGCCACTGACTGGGGGGTGGAAAAAGGCACCTGAGCAGGAATGGGAGCATGTGCTTGTTGAAGGGCAGACGTTACTACGGATGACAAAGCGTGGACTGTACGGTGGAGCCCACCCACGTCAGAGTGTATGCCCTCCATGTAGGCAACCACCTGCCCTAATTTCTTGTCATGGTCTCTGAAGGCATTGAGCAGGGCGGTCTGGCCCACACAAAGCTGGGGCAGGAGCTCTACAGACTCAGCACTGAGTGCAGCAGGGGGGAAAGTTGCAGGGTCAGCGGTGCCAGGTGTGAATGTAACTCGTCCCTCCTACTGACTCGGACACGAGCAGCACCAGAGGAAGTGGATGGGAGGCTGGGCACTGGCCGTTGAGTGGTAGATGATGTAGCAGTCTCCCCATCCCCTGTGCCTGACAACATGGATGCATCACCACGCGCATCAGATGATGTTGTACTCTGTGTCTCAGCCACGGATTCCTCCTGCATACTCCTGTCCCCTTCAGATGCGCTGGTGAGCTCTGTGTCACTGGCCTCTGGTGCAGCTGTAGTGCTACTCTCGCCACCACTTGTTTCTGGCTCCCGTTCCTCCGTGCCCACTGGCGATTCTGCATGAGAGGGAGATGCAAGGTTGTATAAATGATATCATCAGGACAAAGCAAAACAAACAATGCATACAGGGGATGCCCAAATCAACATGCTGACCACCACACCCTGCATAAACATTGCAGCAACACACTACATACACCACAACAGTGACTGCAACACTGAATAGCTGCCATGACAGAGCCATGTTGAGGCCACACAGCACTACACCTTGCCCGTGGATGAAGTGTACCACACACAACTTGCCATGCCCACACATATCATGTCCCAACACTCATTGCCACTGACAGGACTTCAGGGAACCTGAGGGGAAAACACACACACCTATTAGGAAATGACAGTCCACAATGCCAAGTAGGCCATACCAAGCACCATGTGGTACTCTGGGGCACCTTGTTGTCAGACGTGTCACCCTCAACAATCATGGTGCATGCAAAGTAGGAATACATGAACTCACACTCAGATAGTGGACCCTTCTGTTCACCCCTAATAGATTTCCCACACCATCCCAATGCAGAATGGCCATGTGGATCCAAACACACCTGGCTATGATAAAGCACAGCAGGGATGATCAGCCTTGTAAGGGCTGTTTGGCACAATGCCTGACACGAGCACACATTCCTGCAGCCACTCACATGACACATCACAGCACCACCCCACGAACATCACATGGCTCACCGCTGCCACATTCTCTGTACACATGTATCCGCTCCCAGGCAAAGTCACCCTCCCCTGCCTTGTTGGCCATGCTCCTTCAGACGTGCATGCCAATATGCAGACCATCAGTGGTGTTAAGTTGCGCGGTGCCAGATGACCAGTGCGCGGTTGCAGTCCCAGGGTCATCTGGGCCACGTTCTTTCACAGTCGGCTGATGTCATCCCACCTCTTGTGGCAGTGGGTCCGTCGTACCTTTGCAGCAATGGCCCTCCACACGGCCTTACGCTGGTGTACCTTAAGCTGCAGGTATGGGAGAAACGTAGGGTAAATGACCAGTTACACAGTGTCATGTACCAACATCCATCACAACAGTAGCAATATACAGGCTCAGGACCAATTGTAATCCCCCTAATTCCCAAACTGGGGGACACCTCACAAGGGCACTCTGCATGGCCCAAATTGATATCATAGCATGCATACATGAGGGCGTAGAGGCTACATGCTAATCACACACACATGCAGGATGACTGCACAGAACCCCCTCAGTAAGTCACACACATCACCAGTCCCATGCATGTCTGCCCCCCCCGCCCAACAGCACCCTCAATGTTAACTTACCAGTACATTGGGGCCACCATACTGCCTCGGGTACTGTGCCAGCACCTCATCCACTAGCACCTCCAGCTCCTCACTTGTGAATGGACTGGCACGGATCTTCTCAGTTCTTGCCATCCCTGTGGACATGTAACACCTGTGGTTGAAGTGAGTGGTGAGGAGTCCCAGGCAGCAGGTACTTCAGGCTGCAACAGGAGAGGGTCCCAGGAGCAGGCACTTCAGGCAGCAGCAGGAGAGGGTCCCAGGCAGCAGCAGGAGAGGGTCCCAGGCAGCAGGCACTTCAGGCAGCAGCAGGAGAGGGTCCCAGGCAGCAGGCACTTCAGGCAGCAGCAGGAGAGGGTCCAAGGCAGCAGCAGGAGAGGGTCCCAGGCAACAGGCACTTCAGACAGCAGCAGGAGAGGGTACCAGGCAGCAGGCTCTGTGAGCAGTGGAAATGTGGGGCTCACTCCCACAGATGTATAGCCCCCTGGGCTCATTTACGAGGTGCAAAACTGCAGTAATTGGACGTGCAGGACTGACTCATTCAAAAGCATCCAATGACCAGCTCCGCGGTGGCGGAGCACGCCTTCCACAATTTTTAAACCTGCATCATGCCACCGCAAACATCGCTCCCATTGGCTGTAGGCAATGCTCCATGGCGGTGATGCACCACCGGGGCCCGGGGTGCACTTTTGCGATGGTGCATCGTTCAAAAGCATCCAATGACCGGCTCCGCGGTGGAGGAGCACGCCTTCCATGATTTTCAAACCTGCATCATGCCACCACAAACATCGCTCCCATTGGCTATAGGCAATGCTCCATGGGGGTGATGCACCGCAGGGGCCCGTGGTGCGCTACCGCGATGGTGCATCGTTCAAAAGCATCCAATGACCGGCTCCGCGGTGGTGGAGCACACCTTCCGCGATTTTCATACCTGCATCATGCCACCGCAAACATTGCTCCCATTGGCAGTAGGCAATGCTCCATGGTGGTGTCGCACCGCAGGGGCCAGGCGGTAGCAACCGCCATTTGTGTGGTGCAGCATGCCCACCGCCAGCAACCCATGCCAATGTCTACCGTACTTGTGTAGGGAGTGGTGCTTGTGTCACACCCCTGTGGACAGGTGGTAGCAACCGCCATTTGTGTGGCGCAGCATGCCCACCGCCAGCAACCCATGCCAATGTCTACCGTACTTGTGTAGGGAGTGGTGCCTGTGTCACACTGCCGTGGACAGGCGGTAGCTACCGCCATTTGTGTGGCGCAGCATGCCCACCGTCAGCAACCCATGCCAATGTCTACCGTACTTGTGTAGGGAGTGGTGCTTGTGTCGCACCGCCGTGGACAGGCCGTAGCTACCACCATTTGTGTGGCGCAGCATGCTGCCCGCCAGCAACCCATGCCTCCATGCTAATGTCTACCGCACTTCTGTAGGGGGTGGTGCCATTGTCACACCGTCGTGGACTGGCGGTACAACCACCATTTGTGTGGCGCAGCATGCCCACCACCAGCAAACCATGCCAAGGTCTACCACACTTGTGTACGGGGTGGTGCTTGTGTCACAACACAATGGACAGGCGGTAGCTACCGTGAATTTGGTCACATGCAATGCCAAATTCCATCGTGAACTCTGCATCAGTACACAGCAGCAACATGTTTAATGGCACATCATTGTGCACACAATGCCATTAATTGATTTAATGCGCAGGTGGTCGCATGATATGTGTGACTCACATTGGTCTGTTGTCCCTACAATGTAACTGATGCAGTTGATGGTTGATGATGCCTGACAGTGTTAAGCTGTTGTCAATGATGTGTGACAAATCGATGTGTCATGGGTCAGTGCTGACCTTGGCAAGGCTAGTCTCACTGTATGCTGTTCTTTCATACTTGTGCTACCACATGAGCCCATGCACACATGTTTACCATCTACTGTGATCATTGGGCTCATGATATGTGCTAGCTTCACATGATGCATTGAGGTGTAACAGGTACAGCAGATGTGTGTGAGGCATTCATGGTCATCTTCCACACTTTTGTTGATGGTACGGTATGAGGCGTGCACATTTGGAATGTGGTGTTCAGAAATTGTGCATTTCCATTTCCATTCTGTTTTGTTTGGAGCCCCTGTGTATTGTAAATGAATTGGTGTGTCCTCTGTGTGTCTCAAATTTGAACACATGTGACCTTGTGTGCCACGCATCTCTCATGGAATTTTAAGGTTTTGCGTGGCATACTTAATGGTATGTGCTGAGTCCACCTCATGATGGTTGTCATTGACATGTGTCCATGTATATCTCAACTAGGAGGAGGCCAAATCTCATACGTCACCTGACAGTGCTGGAGGACATGGAGGATATAGCGATCATCCAAAAATTCCGCCTCGACAGAGCGACCATGAAGACCCTTTGTGATCTGTTGGAGCCCCACCTGCAGCCTCGTCGCCACTACCCAACAGCCTTCTCACCCACATACAAAGTGATGGCAGCCCTCCACTTTTTTGCAACTGGTTCCTTCCAGGAGACCATGGCGGGTGCTGCAGGGATGTCACAACCCATGTTCAGCATGGTGCCGAGGGATGTTCTTGCAGCCATGATGAGATATAAGGATCAATACATACATTTCCCCAGGGGAGCAGAATTGCCCGGTGTGAACGGTGACTTCAATGCCCTTGGGCACATCCCCTATGTTGTTGGTGGCATTGATTGCACCCATGTCGGTCTGGTGCCACCACAGGCCACTGAGCACATTTTTAGGAATCACAAACATTATCATTCAATAAATGTGCAGGTGGTGTGCCTTGCGGACATGACCATTTCACATGTGAGCGCAAGATTCCCCGTCTCAGCCCATGATTCATACATCATGAGGAACAGCATGGTGCCCCAGATGATGGCTAACCTGCATCCCGATTGTGCTTGGATTGTGGGTGAGTATGCCTAGTGATATGGCGTGATGTGTGTTTGTGACCTGCTGCCCTCTGCCTGTGCAACATTGCAATGTGTGTTTGTCATTCCTAGGTGGCTCTGCACATCCCAGTCGTCCATGGCTGTGAGCCCACTAAGGAATCCCAGGACCCCGGCTAACGTCAGGTACAACCCGACGTGTCATTGAGCGGACTTTTGGCCTACTCAAGTCAAGATTCCACTGCCTTGACAGGACTGAAGGTGCACTGGCATACGAGCCTGGGAAGGTGTGCAAGATCGTTGTGGCATGCTGTATGCTGCACAACATGGCCATTCACAAAGGGATTCCCCTGCTCCTGGATGACGGAGAGGAACCAAGTCCCCCGCTTGCGCAAGGACCTGAGGCCAGTGAGGAGGACAGTGGAGAGGAGGAAGGAGTTGATATACGTCAACAGCTCATCAACCACTACTTTACTTGAAGGTGTGTGAAGATGTAGGAATTGTACATTGTCTGTTGTGGTTGTTGTTGTTGTGAAGGGCTATGGACGGATGGTACAGACAGGCACATGTTGAGTTACCTGTGTGTAGGAAAGGTGGCATTGACATTGTATATGTAGACATATGCAGGACTCTATTGGTTGACACCTGCTGCACATCGTCTTGTATGCCTGTAGACTCATGTGTATGTTTTGTGTAGTGTTATGTCTGTGATGCCACAATATCACCAGTGACTGTTGTTCTGTTGTGTCTCCCTAGGTGCTTAAAAATATTCCAGCCCTACATACTGTACATCATTTCGACACATCATGGACATTTTCTAAACTGTAAATATTGCAATAAAAACAATACAGCACAAAATCTGGCGCGTCAGGTATTTTATGGACATGTGAGTGTGCGGGAATATTTACATGAAGGTGGTGAAGGAGCAGTGAGTTGACAGTCATGGTAGATGAGATGCAAAAGTAGACACCACATGGATGTGGTGACCCAGTCCATCAAACAAGTGCCATTGTCAAGGCAGTGTGGGGAAGGACAGTCCAAACCGTCAATGCAGTGGGGAAGAGGGTTGCCATCAGGGATGGCTCCGTGACTGGCGTGTGGCTGGTACTTTGCCTCTGGAGACTCCCGGGCTCTTCTTTAGACACCCCCTTGATCTTTTTGGCGGGGGGCCTGCTGAATGTCCAGCGGCGTCTGAGGATTCACCCCTCTCTGTTGGCGCAGGGGAGGATGGTGCACTGTCATCCTGCAGCACAACAGAAGGGGGCGGAGGTGTTGGTTGTTGCGCAGGCCTGTCCCTGAGCAATGCCACATGCTGGGCCATGAGGTCCACCATTTGACCAATGCGTGTGTCGATGGACCTCATCAGCAGGATGAGCTCACGTAATAGTTCGTAATAGTTGTCCCTGGTGAAGTGGTCCAAGGATGGTTTACCAACCTCCTGAAGTCTGGGGGGGACCCTGGCTCTCCCACCTGCCCTGCTTCCACGGACCTGTTGCCTCGCCACGGTGGGTCCTCGCACATTCTCCCTGCCCTCCACAGTTGGTGATGTGTCCTGGTCATCCCCTGGGACAGGGAGGGTGCTGGTGGTGGTGGTGGCCGAGGTGGCAGCACAGGCCATGACTGCAGGGGTCTGCTGTGCAGTTGTTGGTACAGCAGACGTGGTGGTGGGGAGGATGGGGTCTTGGGACCAGTTGGGCCTTGGCACACCAGATGGGCCGGCCTGGAGCTCATCGTCCAAACTGTCCTGGGAGTCAGCATCCGAGAGTCCATGTACCGGGGGTGGAGACTGGGTCTGCTGGTCGTTGTTGTCCTCAGCAGCAAGATCTTCATCACCTGTGGATTAGATGGGGAATGGTCAGTGTTGTGCAATGTGCAAGTATTCTGTTAGCTGCAAGTCATCTGCTGTCTGTACACTACACAATTGAGACAACTTTAGTATTATTGTTAAATGCAATACTGGCTGTTATTACATGGTGCAGTGAAACATCAAATAATCATACATGTCCTGTATCGATGCATTGCATGCAATTGGTGCCGTGTGTAGTGTTGCAGGTCTCACAACCACAAACAGCCGGACCTGTGACGATGGCTACCTACCTGTTAGGTGAGGGTGAACAGTGCAATGGCTGACTCATGCACCTGGGTAGGAGAGGCCTCCATGCTGCTGGAGTGTGGAACAGGGGGCATGGTGGGAGTCGCAGTGCAGGCCTCCCACCCCCAAACAATCCTCCAATATAAGATGGCTACCTACCTGTTAGGTGAGGGTGAACAATGCAATGGCTGACACATGCTCCTGGGTGGGGGAGGCCTCCATCCTGCTCAGGTGTGGTACAGGGGGCATAGTGGGAGTGATAGGGCAGGCCTCCCTCGCCCAAACAGGCCTCTCAGTGAAGATGGCTACCTACCTGTTAGGTGAGGGTGAACAATGCAATGGCTGACACATGCTCCTGGGTGGGGGTGGCATCCATGCTGCTGGAGTGTGGAGCAGGGGACATGATGGGAGTTGTGGTACAGCCCTCCCACAACCAAAAAGCCAGTACAGGGAATATGGCCACCTACCTGTTAGGATAGGGTGAACATTGCAATGGCTGACACATGCTCCTGGGTGCGGGAGGCCTCCATCCAGCTCAGGTATGGGACAGGGGGCATGGTGGGAGTGATTGTGCCGGCCTCCCTCCCCCATACAGTCCTCCCAGTGAAGGTGGCTGCCTACCTTTAGGTGAGGGTGAACAGTGCAATGGTTGACACATGCTCCTGGGTGGGGGAGACCTCCATGCTGCTGGAGTGTGGGACAGGGGGCATGGTGGGAGTCGTGAAACAGGTCTCCCACCCCCAAACAGTCCTCCTAGTGAAGATGGCTGCCTACCTGTTAGGTGAGGGTGAACAGTGCAATGGCTGACACATGCTCCTGGGTGGGGGAGGCATCCATGCTGCTGGAGTGTGGAACAGGGGGCATGGTGGGAGTCGTAGTGCAGGCCTCCCACCCCCAAACAATCCTCCAATACAAGATGGCTACCTACCTGTTAGGTGAGGGTGAACAATGTAATGGCTGACACATGCTCCTAGGGGGGGGGGCTCCATCCTGCTAAGGTGTGGGACAGGGGGCATGGTGGGAGTGATAGTGCAGGACTCCCTCCCCCAAACAGTCCTCCCAGTGAAGATGGATGCCTACCTGTTAGGTGAGGGTGAACAGTGCAATGGCTGACACATGCTCCTGGGTGGGGGAGGCATCCATGCTGCTGGAGTATGGACGTGGGGGCATGGTGGGAGTTGTAGTGCAGGCCTCCCACCCCTAAACAAGCCTCCCAGTGAAGATGGCTGCCTACCTGTTAGGTGAGGGTGAACAGTGCAATGGCTGACACATGCTCCTGGGTGGGGGAGGCATCCATGCTGCTGGAGTGTGGAACAGGGGGCATCGTGAGAGTCGTAGTGCAGGCCTCCCACCCCCAAACAATCCTCCAATACAAGATGGCTACCTACCTGTTAGGTGAGGGTGAACAATGTAATGGCTGACACATGGTCCTGGGTGGGTGAGGCCTCCATCCTGCTAAGGTGTGGGACAGGGGGCATGGTGGGAGTGATAGTGCAGGACTCCCTCCCCCAAACAGTCCTCCCAGTGAAGATGGATGCCTACCTGTTAGGTGAGGGTGAACAGTGCAATGGCTGACACATGCTCCTGGGTGGGGGAGGCATCCATGCTGCTGGAGTATGGAACAGGGGGCATGGTGGGAGTTGTAGTGCAGGCCTCCCACCCCTAAACAAGCCTCCCAGTGAAGATGGCTGCCTACCTGTTAGGTTAGGGTGAACAGTGCAATGGTGTTTGGGTTGTGCAAGGAAGTACTTAACAGTGTGTTGGTTGCCATTTGTTTGTACTTACCAGCCTCCGTTCCCCCGGCTACTCCTGTGAGACTCTCAGGATACAGTATGGCAAGCACCTTCTCCTCCCATGGTGTGAATATTTTCTGTGGGATGAGAGAGCCACTGCCAGTCTAGTTTGCCAGCTCCCAGTTCTTTTTGCTCTTCTCCTTGACAACCCTCTTGAGATCATGCCACCGCTTCATGGCGGGGTGGTCCCTACTGCATTGACCCTTTGGACTATCCTTTCCCACATTTGTTTCCTTGTGGCTAATGGTGTCTGTTGGACCAGGCTACCAAACAGTTGTGGTTCCACTCTCACTATCTCATTGACCATGACTGTCAACTCACCCTCTGTGAATTTTGGCATTGTCTGTGCTGCCATGGTGGTTGGTGTTTGCAGTGTTTGTGGGTGCAGGGGTGTGCGTGGGGGGTGTGGTGTTGAGGTGTGAGGTGTGTTGTGTGCTGGGGGATTGTTGTTGCTGGTGTGATGGAGGTAGTGATGGTGGTGATGGTGGTGTTGGTGGTGTGTCTGTTGTGTTGTTTTGCCTCTCCTGTCTGATGTGGTGTTTACCCTTCTCTTCTCGAGTGTTGAAAAGGATTGTGGTCAGTAAAGTGGCTGTTTTTATACTGAGCTGTGTGGGTGTGTCTAAATGGGCTTTTGCTGTGTGGTGTATTGTGGGTGTTGTCCTAGGAATTGTATTTTATTTTTTTGCTTTTGTGTTTTCATTGGTATGTGTTTTGTGTATTTGTGGGGCATGGCTACTTTGATTTGTGCTCAGTTAGGCATCGTTGCGGTGTTTTGGCTCCGTCCGCCATGTTTTTCATGTACCGTCTGCTGTGGTGGCTATGCTGCAGCTCTTCCGCTGGCTCTCCCATTCACTGCAGTGTGCGACCGCGGCGGTCGGAAACAACGGTTCGTACCGCGGGACCAATGGGGAAATCCTAATTTCCCGTGCGGTGTCTCCGCTTTGCTTGTGGGGGGGTGTAGCTTTTCCGCTGCGTTTCCGACTGCAGCGGTCGGTTTTAGGACGCCACCGCACGCGACGGGCGTTTTTTTTGGCGGTTGATCCTAATGTGACCGCCGGTTTATCCGCGGTCCCGGCGGACGGTTGTTTTCCGCCTCCATGGCGGTCGGGGTGATTTTCCACCCGCTATCCTAATGGGGCCCAAAGTGTTGTTACTTTGTGGCTTGCAATGTCCATGCCCGCTGTTCCTTATCAACGCACTTTGTGATCTAGTGCCCGTTTGATAGCGGGCCCTGCTGTCATTATGTGCAAATTATTAAACGCCACACTTGGCATGCCATGGGATCTTCAGTGGCAAGGGTGTGGGACAGCATAGCACTTATGGCTGCGGAACATGGAGGGGGGTACACGCGCCAGCACCTCCGTTTCAGGAAAATAGGTGTGAAGCAGGGACGTAACACAGCCTCCCCTCCCCCACCCCACTCTCCTGCCTCACCTCATGCAATCGCAGCTTGTAATGCAATACTGGGGGCGGTCGCAGGGGGAGGGGGGATGGGAGATGTTAAAATAAAGTGAAAACCTACCTGACCGGTCCGCGCCACCTCTGCTCATGGGCCGGGTCCCGCGCTGCCTCTGCCTGCTCCTCAACAGGAACAGGCATGCTCACTCCCCTGAGTCCTGTCGGCAATCAGAACGCTGCAATGGCAGCGTTCTGATTGGCGGTATGTCCCGGGCGGCGCCCAGCCAGGCACCAATAGGGTTGCCATTTTCTCTATGTAGGCTGCATGCAGCCTATATAGAGAAAATGTAAAGTGAGCATGACTGCTTTGGTCGGCCCCAGGGCCAACCGAGCAGTCACGGCACGCAGGATGGTGAAAGCCACTCCTCCTCCACCCGCCCGGGCAGGGTGGGTGGGCAGTGGGTTGGTGGAGGGAAAGAATAACATTAAGGAAAAATGCATATTTGTCTTTGTGATAATGTACTTTAAAGGATGTATATGCTGCCTTAAAATAATATACAATGAAAAAACATGAATATCACATGTAATTAAACAAATCTATTTTGGGCACATAATTTGTGTCACTAATACTCCCATTTCTCAAACATTAGGTCAGAATACCTCTACTCTGACCACGTATGTTAGCTTTCAGGCCCAGGACCATTCCTGAGCAATAAAATGGCGGGTGCAACTTTCTGATCAGGCTGAGTCTAACCCATCAAAGCATTCAATTTGTTGTGTGAATCCGTGCCCAATCACAAAATATCAGAGGCCAGAGATATTACTCTAATTTTGGATTAAATTTCCAAATAATAAAAAGCACAATCTATGTAACAATATCTAAATTTCTGCCAAATTTGGTGTAATTCTGTCCAGCAGTTCGGGTTGTAGGTTCCACAGCACGTTCCTATGGGATACAACTTTACAAAGAACCCTGATTCACGCCCCTATTTCTCCGTCCCCACAGCACGGATCCCCCCCAAACTTCCCATGACACACAGAAACTACTTTGACCCTTTTTTAGAAAAGTTCAGGCAAGTCAAAAAATGCTTTCCTATGGAAACTAGGTCCTAACTATAACTACCTAATGGCAACTGCCTAATATATATAAATATACCCAATGCCTACTAATAATAGCTGGCTCACCGTGCCACATGGTGTAGGCAGACTAGGATCCACAATAGAATGAGCAAAATTTTAGTGCAAAATTTCCAAACAACATAAATGAAAATAGAGAAAAAGTATTTAAAAAGTTTTAAAACCAGTCGCCCAGCCCTCCCAAACCTCTGCCAACTTTTTCCCCTGGAAAAAAATAAAAAGGGCAATCAAAAATAGTCTCCATCTGCAACTTCTGGCCACATACAAACAAATTTAAAAATGGAAGAAAAAACATAAAAGGTCAAAGAAATTCTGGTTCCTGTCCTCCATCAAACAACAAACGTATGCAGAAGTTCTTTGACTTTCGTGATTCCACAAAAAAAATCCTTGAACATCCAATGCAGCAGGGATGAAAGACACAGAAGAGTGTGATCCTTTCCCCTCAAAATCCAAATACAAACTGATCAAGGGATGGACATGGCACTGGGAGGAGCCTTCTGGACAGGAAGAGGAAATTGGAGCCTCTGTGGCACTTTATTCGTGTTCAAAAAGGTAAAATGAAAAAAAAACATTTTCCCCTAAAAACGACTTGAAAAACATCCATTTGGGTGAAAGCTCACTTGAAAATCAAATTTCAATTGATCTTGCTGCTTCTCGAGTGGAAAATCACATTATGGGTCCTTATCCAGGTCAGCAACAAACATTAAGGGTCCCTTCTATGACGGACTACCTGTGTGTAGATGTAAGGCTGAGCTAGCTGGCTGTCTTATATGCTCAGCCCCCCCCCCACATGTGCAAATGCATGTGCATATATTGTCCCATGCATCCAGCCCAGAGGCCAGCAGCCCAGCAGAGGACCACATCTTAAAAGGCAGACACGGGCAGGTAGCATTCACACTCCATTATAACAGAGCTTAGAGTGAGTGTGACGCAGGTAGTGAGACTCAGCAGAAGTTCCTAAATCAAGTGGTCCAAAAATCAATACATCCAGGGATTGTAAATGGACAGGTCCCCAATTATCACAATGCCTAAAGGTCGACTACAGTATAGATACAATGGGGGAAACCTGTGTCCCTCAGAACCTGGTAAGTATAAGTAAAGCTACTATGGTTCTGTCAGGGACAGAACAATTGTAGCTTTACTTAAAGGTCGATTAAAACAATACCAACTCTTAGGGCACCCTATTTAAACATCATAATATTGACAACATAAATGTCAATTGAAATAATATTTTATAATAAAGAAAGCAAAAATATTCTTTACTAAACAACACAATGAAATTTATAAAACTGTCACAATCACTATTATCAACATTAAGAGTATTGATACAATTTGTGTAAAACAATCATTAACACATCTATAGCCCATAAAACATAAGTATTTCAATATGAAAATGTTAAAAGCGAACACTTAAAACATTCTTACTGCATAAACACCAATTAAACAGTGGCATTCATGAGGTTACACATAGAAAAATGTATTCCAAGATAAATGCTAGGTCAAGCAAATTCAAAACTACAGCATTTAACAATTACATAATCCACATGAACTATTTCATATAAACAGAACACAACACAATCATGGCTCATGCAAAACTTTTCTGAGAGAAGAAGAGAATGCTACTTTACATCACAGAAGCAATTAAAATAAACAAAACATTTAAATACTACCAAGGAATAGAAATTATTGCTGACAGTACAAGTAAGTAGAAGAATTAGACTCAAGGCAAACAATAAAAAGTAGGTACAAGAATTCATTATAATTTTTTTTAGAATTACTTTTGTTGCTCGGATATGAATTTACCTTAAATAAATGAAAAGACAAGAAACTTTTGACAAAATAGAAACAAGCTGGTTTTATTAAAAGCTTCAGCGGGGAGAGCCTGGACAGAATGCATCTGTTCACAATATTTCAATGTAAGTCTAGGCCACCAATTTATACAGTTCATGAGGTACAATAAAATGTTCTCTGCATTCCAAATCAACTTGTGACTTGTTACTCAATAAGCATGGGCATGGATCGCAAAACCTGCCAGACATGGACCTTGGTTGATGCGGAGGCCACCTTGGGTGAATCTAACAGCAATGATGTGAGTTCATTGGAACGCCTAAGAATAATATGGCAGCCACTGGAATAATTTTTATCGACATTACCAAATTGTGCATACAGTTCATCGTCTTGCACATTGGCATTATTCTTACTGGTGTTGTCAAATGTATGTTTGCTTTGGTCAGAATGTACATTGGCATTGTTCTTGTTGACAACAATATTATCAATGTACAAACATGAACTATGACATACATTGGTATCATTATTGCTGATGCCAGTGCTGCTGTGCGGGCACATGTTACAATATACTTTAACATTCCATTGACAAGCACTTGTGAGGTTTGTTGGGCGAAGAATGTGGCACAAGTACACAATGCATTTCCTGATATTGCTGTCGACATGCCTGCACATATCAAGACATTCATTGATATCATGTTCACCCATCCCAATGTTCCCCCCTAGTGATTCATCAACTATTCTATTCTCCTTGTTTGATTTGACAGTTATTTTATTTGAAAGTGTGAGTGTGTGTGTTTAGTGTTGATTGCGTTTTACATAGCTAACTGCATGTACCCAATTACCCAATTTGAGGACTGCTTTTTTTATAGCAAGAAAACCCCACTTGTAGAAACCACATAACCAAAGGACAGCAAGGAGTATAGGCCTCACGGATGTCAGTAACCTGAACACCCATATGGGGATCCACAAAAAGATACTGTGCAACCAGTCCTGCTCAGGGGGACAGACATGCTGGATGTAGGCAAGGTCATTAAACTGCCAGTAGATATGCCATCAGGATGGAGGTACCCTATTGCAGGCCTGGTACATGCAGCATCCTGCCACAATTCCCATTGCCACCCAACAGTATGGTTCCTTTGCCTCTGAAACAAAGAACGCAACATAATTTTTCATACAATTAGGGCTTGCCCCTTCCCCTCCAACCAAGTGTACAAATTCATCTCGCAATTCCAGATTTCCTGGCACGGAGTGTCTATGCTGGTATTGGACTCCTCCTTGATACTCATTTCCCCGTGTGATTAAGATGAGCAGTCCTGCACTGGAATTCCATGCCTGGGGTGCTTTTATCATAAAACAACTAAGAACTGGTGTGGTGGTCATGATGCCCCCAAGAAACTTTTCTCTATGAAGTCCTGGAGCCAAACAGTGTCCTCCCCTATGGTACCCTTTCAGCGCATCATGTCTACCTTGGATGAGATGTTCCTCAGCTCAGTGAAGAGATATAGTGCAGTGGGGTTGGTCTCATACCGGGTGACTTGGCTCCTATCTAGTGGGTTGGATTTGTGCATTGATACTACAGAGGTACAGATGGATGAGGCATTTTGCTCTTTCAGGGTCTATCTCTTGCGTTAAATAAAATCTGTCTGCACCTGCGGCGTGAGGTATCAATGAGCAGATGTTACATGATCTGTTCATAGTTTGTGTGCCTAACTCGGACATATGATGCCAGGTGTTATGTAGGAGTGTGCTGTGTAGAGCATGAGGAATATTAGCATTTGGTTCAGTGCAGGTAAATGTGAGGTGGGCGAGGTATCTGCACATGCGTCACAAGAATGTAGAAGTGGAGCCTACAAAATCAAGTATATTTTTGACACCAGAAGGGCTCAAAAGCACCCTAAGCTAAGGAGAGCATATTAAAAAATATAAGGGAAGGTAACTTAAGAAGCATTCATAGAGAGTAAGATTGTCTTCATGAGAGATGTTTGTCATCCGTGTCTGTCTTTTGCGGTTCATTTTCTGTGGTCCATTGTTGGGAGGCTGTTGTCGAAGCGCCCAGGGGTGTTTTTGTCTTGGTGCAGAAAGCGTCTCTTTAAAACAAAGGTACAAAGTCAATTAAACTCTAAAGTACTTGAGCGACCCGTCTTTTCAAAGTCTTTTGTGAGTCCTGGTTAGAGGAATGGCAGGCTGCTGCAACGTTGATGCACTTACAGTTCAATTGCTTACCTATAGGGTAAGAGCTTTGGGTTGAATGTTAACTTCAAAAATACATCAGTTAGGAAATTTATTGGAACATTACAGTTTAATGAGTAAAATGATCCTGCTATATGGTTTTGCTGGGTGCTTTATGATTTTACTAGGTTGTGAATTTTCCTATGGTGATAGGATGGAGTTCATAAACTTTTCAATGTTATTGGTATGGTTTTTAAACTGATTTGGCTGGATGTAGTATCCTGGCACAGGAAAGGGTAGTGGTTAAACAATTACCCTATTGAATCCCAGCTGCTCAGAGGGAACCCATACAAAAAGAGAGATGATGCTGCACATAGGGGTGATCCAGCCCTCGCAAAGCAATTGGTCATCTCCCATTGTACTTGTCCAAAAACCAGACAGCTCAATTAGGTTTTGTATCGATATTAGGGCAGCAAACCATGTATCAACATTTGACGCCCACACCTTCTCCTGAACTGGTGAGCTAATAGTAAAATTGAGAGAGGCTAAGTACATCACTACAATAGACTTCACTTAGGGGTCCTGGTAAGTACCCCTTAGGAATGAAGACCCAGAGAAAACTGATTTTTTCGCCCCTACAGTCCTGAAGAATAACCAGACATATTACTCTGCCTATCTCAATGACAGTGTCTTCTTTAGTCCAGCATGGGAACAACATCTTAGTCAGAAGGTCCTGCAAGAACTACAGCAAGCCAATCTACTTATAAATGCAAATAAATCCAGGGCAGGATACAATAAAGTCAAAATACTCTGAAACGAGGGTTTTAAGGCGGTTTCAGTCGCTCCAAACCTTCGGTTTTGAGCTACACCACCAGATAGGTAGTGAAAACGCTAACCCTGATTTATTGTCCCAGCTCCCTCTTTTCCCTGAGCGAAAAGATCTATGTCACAATGATGAGAAAACCAACATTCTACCAGAGGAAATCTGTGATTACAGGGATATGATGGGACTGGGTCTGCTGCAACTGCATCAAGGAGCAGAATGAGCAATGGAGGTGGAGAAGTTGCTGAGGAGTCAGGCAGCTACTGGCAGAATTCTGCACCCAGGCATGCTTCTGGAGAAGCATGGCTTTCTCAGGTAGTGTTTCATCTCCTTGGGAAGCATGGGTTGGGGGAAGGGGTCGCCAGGGGATTGACTGGCATGCCCTCCAGTTTTCCTGCACTGTACCATATGCGGTTTCACTAATCACCATTGTATTTTCAGACTATGTGAGGATTGTCTAGTTTTGTTAACTAGGCCGCATCCACAAATACTTCTGTCTATGAAAAACAAGAGTAGAAAGCGGAATATAAAACCTTTGTGCACGATGGCTCACTGGGTGAAAGTATACCACTGGTGAACTCCTCTCACACCCCCTCCCACACTAGCCTAATAATCTCTTGCAATCTTACTTACCTGTGGTCCTTCTCCTTTCCCTGAGGGGTGAGCATGCTCCCGGTGGTCCCAGCTCTTCAGCAACCAGAAAGAAGAAGGCTAAGGACAAAAAAGAACAAAACAAAAGTGTGAAATTATACTTGATAGTAAAGAAACCAAGTTCACCAGCAAAGTAGCCTGTGTGCTAAATCCACAAACATGACAACTGGTCTAACTTCTTTGCCTCCATTTTTAACAAAGGCCATTGTGACCGTACCATCAATTTTTTTCACTCTGTTGTTTCACAGGTCATCAACCTGCAAATTTGGTTCACTTGGTTGTAAGCCCATGAGAAGTATTCACTGTCACATCTTTCTTTGTCTGATCTATATTAAACAAGATTTGGATTGATCAAACCGATGTCTGTTGTCCAACGTTCCTTTTTCATCCCTGAGAGAACCAATTCAATCATGAACTCTTATTTCCACAAACACTTGCAACTTGAAATTACTAGATGCCTCAAAGAACAAGACCCCACAGATCACCATTCATCAGCCAAATCCTCATTTCCTTTACAAAACCCCATCATCCAGCTAGTTTCCCAAACCTTTAAGCAAACTACTGTAGACCAATTGATCAAATAGATATCGCAATTTTGCTAAATTTTACATAAGCCACAGAATACTGTCTCTTGTTTTTGACCAAAAATTGAGATCTCCAAGGTTGCAACCGGAGATGAAGACAAAGAGGTGAAATTATATAAATGCATTCCCTTTCAATCCTTGGATCTCCTTTTATATATAATTTAAATATGAAGGGGGGTCAAGCAAACTCCCTCTCAAGCCATATACACCCGGGGACCATATCCCCAGGACCGGCCTGTGCACTCGGAGGTAGGTGAGCCATGCAGCCCCCCTTCCGGAGCCTTTAATGGCCATGGGAACCGCAGCCTCCTGGGTTCGGCTCCTGCTATGTCTCAGAGTGCCCAACCCTGGAACATAAATGTTTGATTTTGCTTGGCCGGTGCTGTGACAGCTCCCGCCAAGCAAATGCAAAGACTCCACTTCCAGCAAGCTGGAACTGTCAAACCGCTCTTGCGTCTGGGTGTGGAGTTTTCATCTGTTTCTCTGTCTGCTGTTATGCAGGCAGGGAAGCAGATGAAAGATTGCTCCTGCTCACAGGTAGCTGCATTTCTAGCAGCTACCTAGGTGCAAGAGCAATCCCGGCACCCGCAGAAGGTGAGGAGCTGGCTGGAACCACAGGGGCCTTGAGGCTCCCTTGCGATCCCCAAACTCAGTGCCCTGGGTGGGCTCCAGGTCATCCAGATG
This sequence comes from Lissotriton helveticus, assembly GCF_964261635.1. Lineage (NCBI taxonomy): Eukaryota > Metazoa > Chordata > Amphibia > Caudata > Salamandridae > Lissotriton > Lissotriton helveticus. The sequence goes on from NC_136059.1 coordinate 1,073,118,889, forward strand.
GAGAGGTGGGCTCTGGTGGATGAGGAGTCTGGGGCCGAAATCAGCCTGGAGAGGCGGCCATGTGGCCCCCCTCCTCTAATCAATTATGGCTGAGCCCAGGGGATGAGGTGTCTGGGGCAAAAATCAGCCAGGGGAGGGGAGCAGTGTGGATCCCTCCCCCATTTGATTATGGGCAGGCAACAGGGGATGGGGTTCTAGGAGACAAAAGTGCGCCAGGGAGGTGGTCCCCTTACCTTATTTTAAAAAAAAAAAGCTAACTTCTTGAGCTTGAGAACGACAAAGCAAGTGTGTTTCCTCTCGTATTCCCAGTGGTAGCTACTTCCAATATAAAGTGATGATGCAACGCAGGGAATAAATATAAAAAAGTCTTATATGCCGCTGCCAGGGTTCAGCTTCCTCCACAAGCGCAGATCTTGGAGCACACTGCACTGGTTTCCAGATTCCCCACCCAAACCAGACACTGCTATTACTCAGCATGAGAGAAGTGCTGGGATTGGCCTGAGCTGGCTGGTATGATGTTGATGAGAGACAGGGAGTTTTTGCCTCTTCTCCAACCAGGCTGTGCAACACAGCTGGGTTGGAGAAATGTAAGTTCACAACAGATTGGCTGCCCTAAGTCGGCTGGACAAACTGACATGCGCACCGACAGTGCCCAACTCTCCTTCCCTGTGCTGCTGTCCCTAGAGGATGGCACCACCCCTGCTGGATTTAGGCCACTTGGTGGACACAGCTCAGCAAGGGACAAATAAAATTATAATATTTTTTTAAAATCATTTTACATTTTCAATCTTCTGGCTGTGAGCAGTGTGGCGATGCTCCTTCACCATAACAGAGGAGCCACCGCTGCGTATTCCATGTTGAAAGGCAATCTGAAATCCTTAATGGAGGTGAATGCATTGCTCATCTACTGGAGTGCAATCTGATCTGGAGTGACTGGGACAAGTGATTTCTTTCTCATTGTCTCCTGGTGAGAGCAGAGTCCATGATTCTCCTTTTTAATTACCCTGAGAATGTAAATTCCTTAAATCATCTACAAACTCCTCCCATTTGGCCACACCTGTTTTCCTTAGTTGTATGCAAAGGTCTATCAACCTTGTGCTCCTTTGCGCAGCTGTAGTGCATAACATGCATGGGAAATGTACCCAGCGAGGTAGCACCTACTACTTAACTTAATGAATCTACTCCAGTTGGTAAGATATTTTCAGCAAAACTGGGGACTCTTCTTGGAAAAATTGAGGTTGGATTCTTGCCCTGGTGCTAATTTCACAGAAATTATACCTCAATGGGAAGCACTTACAAATACAAACATAGCAGTTGCCCCAGTTGAAGCTCCACTTCAGTAAATCACAAATGTTCCTAACTTCTTGGGCTTGGTGGAGGCAAAGCAAGTGTGTTTTCTCTCAGATTGCACGGTAGAAAACAATATGAAATGCATTATGGAGATGAATTCTTTGTTGATAAGTTGAAGCACAATCTGATGGGTAGTGACTGTGATGAGTTGTTTCTTTCTTGTCTCCTCCTGGTGAGAGCAGAGTGCATGGTTTCTTGTTTCTAATACAATAAGTATGCAAATGCCCAAATGCATAGCACCACTCGCTGACATACACAGGCACTCAAACAACCACTCACAGACCCACACAGGTGCTCACACACTCATTCAAAGACTCACACAGGCATGCACACATCCACTCAGACACTTACACAGGCACTCACAGACCCACACAGGCACTCACACACACACTCATAACCCACACAGACCCGCTCACAGAGCCATACAAGCACTCACACACACTCGCAGACACTCACACAGGTATTCACAGACCCACTTGCAGACCCACACAGGCACTTAAAGACCCACTCACAAACCCACCCAAGCACTCACAGACCCATACACAGGCACTCATACACCCACTTATACAGCTGCTTACAGACACACTCACAAACCCACACAGACACTCTCATACACACAAGTACTCACACACTCTTAAAGGTGACAGGTTACACTTAGAATTAAAAATGTTAAAAAGTTCAAAACTCACTGAAAAAACACAGGTTACAAGGATGTTATAGTTAGGAAATCAAATTAAAAACACTCACAAATGCACTGAAAAATACAAAGGTTACAGAGACGGTATAGTTAAACTCAGATTTCACCCGTACAAAACCAGTGATATTCAGCATTTCAGTAAATTCTAACTATAACTGGCACACCTGCAAAGCACTGCTTTTGACCTCACATATTACATCACTCATGACAAGGTCAGTGACATCACTGATGACATCTCAAATGAAATCACTGATGACATCATTGACACACCCCCACACAACCCACTCAAACCCTCATGCTGTCCCTCATAAGCTCACTCATAGGTCTACATAAGCACTCACATACCTATTCAGAGACCCATGTAACTACTCAGACACTCACTCATCCGCATAGCAACTGACACACCCACTTATTCACCCTTTTAGCCACTCACACACCCACTCATATACCCACACAACCACTTACACATGTAGTCACTTACCCATACAGGCACTCACACATGCACACACTCACCCATACAGATACTGACACACCTACTCACTCATCCATACAGGCATCGAGACACCCATTCACTCACCTACACACACACACACACACACATATACACCAAGCACACATATATAACACCACTCACACACCCACTTACAAACCCATTCAACTACTCACACATGCAGGTACACACCCACACAACCACTCACACACCTATGCATATACCCACACAACCACTCACACATCCACTCATACACCCACACAGTTACTCACATACCTGGTCACACACCCATACAGCCAATCACAGACCCGTTCACACCCCCAACCACTCACAAGATCACTCACACATCCATATACCCACTCACACACAACCACTTATAAAACCACTCACATACTCATGCAACCACTCACACACCCACACAGCTACTCAAAAACCCACTCACTTACCCATACACCATTCTTACATCAACTCACATTCCCATACAGGCACTCAGACAGTCACAGAGCTACTCAGATCACATATGTTAGAACTAGTATCACTCATGACTAGGAGATTACTCTAACTTATATCTTAGGTTAGCATATATGCTTAAAACTCATAGACTCTTAGAACACACACTTGCTTGATGATGTCATCTGTGATATCATTTGAGATGTCATCAGTGATGTCACTGAACATGTCATAAGTAATGTAATATGCGAGGTCATAAGTAGTGCATTGCGGGGTCGTGAGTTCAGATTAGCTCAAGTAAACATAACTGCTGCATTTCACTGGTTTTCAGTATATAGAGATAGATGGATAAATAGATAGATAGATAGATAGATAGATAGATAGATAGATAGATAGATAGATAGATAGATAGATAGATAAATATCATCACATGTCACTATTATGTTACATTACCATGCTGCCATGCACTGTTTTCCTACCTTACCATAGGGTATTCTTTTTGATCATCTTCCTTTCCTTTCAGCCAAATGATGAATCATCATCCAATAAAAGTTATAATTTGACCGTTCGTAGCAACCTGTCTTTGATGAATCCACATGTCTTAATTTCTCAAGTGCCAAGTTTCAAGTTTGATTGTCTACATTTTCTGTCAACCTATCACCAGATTATCAATTATAGGAGGAAGAGACAGGGACAAGACTTATTATGTGTTCTTGCATCATAATGCTTTGTTGTTGATGCACGATTGCCGTGAGACAGGCAATTAAATAGATGTAGCCATATCATTTCAACCTCCTTGTCTTTATTAACATCTAGATTTCCTTGTTGCAAGCTAGGGCAATCACTATTATTCTTGCTGATGTGATCCTGTAGCTGGGTGATGACTGCTTTCTCAATGGTTTTCCCATATATGGAACATGGCTAATAGGGTGGGAGTTGCTGAGGTCAGCTGGAACCAGGGACGGTTTGTTTAGCAGGGGAAAGATTTGACCTCTCTTAAGTCCATCTGGAAACATTCCTTGGCTTAGAATGATATTGACAATGTGAAGAAGGTGAGGGAGGGTCACTACTTGGAGGAATTTGACGATGGAAGAAGAAAAGGTCCCCCATTTATACGATGTTGCCTTGAAGGAGTTAAGGATATTGAAGGGATCCATGTACTGCACTGGAGTGTAGGAAGTCTATTTGTTGGTGAGATGAATGAATGATGGCTAGGAGTGAAAGGGTTGAAGAAGTGGTAAAGATGTTGAATTAGATTTTCTCCATCCTTTCAGTGAAGAAGAGGTTGTTAACATAAAATATGTTAAATGAAGTAGGCACTGTGTATTTTGGGAGGGCACTGGTTAATTGCTTGAAAACCATGAAGAGGGTATAAATAATATAACCTCATATCCTTTAAAAGTAGTCATCAAAAAGAAATTTGTGCGCATCAGTAGACTGTGTGTCTGGGAAGCATTCATGTACATAACGCTTCTGCTGCCATCCGTAAATGTTGTCTATGATTGGAGGGAACTGGTAGCTGGAGACCTACATATTGAGCAATCATTACCAAAACGGGTGTGATTGTATGAACAAAAGTGTTTCTTTACAGCTAGTTATGTTTGAGTGTAGGTGTATGAATGGTGAATCTGGGACTGAGTGGATGGGCTGATGCAAAGATGGGTTGGGGAAGTTATGCCTTTTTAAGGTCATTGGTTCAGTACAATGTTCTATCAATAATTGGGTTTTAAAATACCTTTACTACGGACATTATGAGCGGTAATATGGCGTTGTGGCGGCATCTGTATATGGAAGGGGAGGCATACAAGCAGTTAAATGATGATAAGTGCTACATAAAACCACTAATCAGGCAGTAAATCTCAGTGAATTAATAGAGGGGCAGAATATAGGGGCTAGATGTAGGTAATTCTTATTTACCACTTCTTAAATACCGAATTTAACCGATTCGGTATTTAAGAAGTGGTAAAATAGAGGGGGCGGGATGTAGGTATTTCAGAATCGGTAAATACCGAATCGTTAAGATTCGGTATTTACCGATTCTGTAAATACCGATTCGGTAATGCCCATTGATTCCTATTGCCCCTGAAGCCCATAGAAATCAATGGGCAATACCGAATCGGTATTTACCGATTCGGTAAATACCGATTTTTGCAAGGGTGCAGGGGGTGTCACTTTGACACCCTCTAGCACCCCAAAGATGGGCATGTGTGCCATGTGGCACACAGACATGCCCTAAGGGCATGTCTGTCTGTCACATGGCTAGGTGTGCATGCACACATGTGCATGCACACCTGGATTCGGTATTTTACCACCCAATTGGATTGGGTGGTAAAATACTGAATCTGTAAGGCCTTAGGGACTCTGAAGAGTCCCACCTACATCTGGCCGTTACCGAATCGGTAAAAATACCGATTCGGTACCGAATCTGTAAAAATGGCCCCCTACATACCAAATACCCATTTACCGGTCGGTAACGGCCTAAATTGGCCGTTACCGACCGGTAAAGGGCTTCCTACATCTGGCCCTAGGTTTGTTAAAGCAAGAGGAATATTTGTTTTTAAGGAAGGATGACCCCATGAAGAACGTTTTGTATGTAATTCCTATATTTCACAAGAACATGACAAAGCATCCAGGTCGACCAATCATATCAGCAATTGATAGGATGTTCGGAACAATGAGGTGATTTTGTGGGTCATGAATATTGACAACCTCTTTGTTATTTGGAAAAGGTTAGAAGAAAGTGCTCAGTCAGGAGTTTATGGGGAAAAAATAAACTGTATCAATCGAAACCTACACTTCACCAGTTCGATTAGTAGGAAAGAATCGGTCTTCATAGATCCAACAGTGTACATCAGGAATAATAAGCTAGAAAATAAAATATTTAGGAAAGCCACATCAGGCGATACAATTTTGCATGCAAGTAGTTTTTATCCAAGAAGTCTAATTGCTAGTATATGATATGGTGAAGATTTGAGAGTGTGAAGAAATTGCAGAATAGCCTACGAGGGCAGGATTGTTAATAATACACATTCTAAGTGCCAGAGAATACTGAAGATGATTGGCCCACTTGGGTAAGATTGTTATGACCCACAGCACATCAACCGAAAGTCAAATGCTAGTGATAAAAGCTCTGAAGCAGGAAGAGTTGTAGAAAGAGCTTTATTGATGCAACCATCAACAGCAGATTACAGCAACTGACACTTGAGGAGAAAACATAACATTCTCATAATGATGTCAAGAAGGCAAGGCTGGTGGAGTTCCATTAAAGGGACAGTAACAATAACCACAACACATACCCTCACCAATAAATAAAAAAGAAAAGAATAAATGGAAAACAATACTTAAAACATTACAGAATCATCGAATTTCAAGACATTACAAAATCATCAAATTTCCGAGGAAGATGTGAAGTTCTCCCAGAAACAGTTCTTTGAAAACAGGGAGAGGGAGTAATACTAGGAGTGCAAGAAGAATTGAAACTGCTAGTGGAATGGAACTTAGCAGCATCGCACTTGGCCAATTTAGACATATTCCAAGTACAACCATTGTCTAAGGTGACAACATTCTTCTTGATGGAAATAATGGTGAAAGGACCAGTGAAGTTTGAAGTACCTTTAAAACCACACTTGGTTTTTTTCACTAGAACACAATCACCAACATTCCACTTCCTAAATTTTACATGCATTTTAGCATCGTAGCGTTGTTTATACTTCTGCTGATAATTTCTCAACGCCTCTCTCCTTCTCACCTCTTTTTCAATACTGTTATCACGACCTTTTCCAGGAAGCCAGGTAGGATTGAGTTTAGAACAGGCTAACCTACCTCTCAAAGCTTCAAAAGGTGATCTTTGCATGACAGCATTGGGAGTCGTGCGTTGTGCCCACCACGTCTCCCTCAAGACACTGCTAAAAGAGACTTTGGATTCCAAAGCCCTTTGTGCACAACTCTTCACTACTCTATTCATCCTTTCCGTGAGACCATTAGCTTGTGGAGAGTAGAGAGCTGTCTTCTGATGGATGATGCCAAGGTCTTTCAAGAAATCATCCATCTCCCTGGAGGTGAACTGCACCCCATTGTCAGTGAGTAGGATTTTAGGAACACCCCCTGATCCAAATACCTCCTTCAAAAACTCAATCACCGTTCTAGAATTGACAACACTCATGCATTTAGAAACAACCCATTTAGAAGTAAAATCAACTAGCAATACCACAAACCTTTCATGCGCAGGCATAAGTTCAAACGGACCTGCAATGTCCAGGCCCAATTTAGTCCACACAGCAACAGGCACTTCAATCGGTGACAAAGGAGATTGATTAGTGGTGCGTGATTTGTCATTAACAGCACACAAATGACAATCCTTGACAACAGCTTCCACCATGCTATCCATGCCAGGCCACCAGTACCTTTCCCTAATACGAGCTTTAGTGAGATTCCTGCCCAAATGCCCTTCATGAGCTATGTTAATGATTCTCTCTCTCAAATCACCTGGAGGTACCACTCTGTCACCCCTCATCAAGTTGTCCTGAATGAAAGTTAAATCATCCCTTACTGACCAAAAAGGCTTCAAAACACCCTCAAGAGCATCATAATTAGGCCAACCATCTCTGATCACACTCTTAAGTAGCTGAAAACCAGTGTCATTAGCCACGTTCTGTGACCATTCCTCCTTGGAGATACTAGTCTCCAAAACCCAATTCACACAAACACCTTCAGAGACACAATCCCTTACAATAGGGAGACGAGAAAGACAATCAGCAGGTTTATTATTTGATCCTGGAATGTACTGTACTTTAAAGTTGAATTCTTGCAATCCCTCACTCCATCTTTTCAACCTAGGCGTCATATGATCACTTTGATGACATGAAAAGATTTGTACCAAAGGACGATGATCAGACTTTACGAGAAAAGGAATTCCCCACAAATAGAATTTAAAGTGGAGAACAGACCAAAACACTGCTAACGCTTCTCTTTCAATACACGAGTAATTAAATTCAGCTTCCCTCAAGGCCCTTGAAGCGAAAGCAACAACAACCTCTTCACCATTCACTACTTGTGAAAGTACAGCACCCAAACCTTTAAGACTGGCGTCAGTCGTGAGGATGGTTTTGAGTTTCGAGTCAAAATGACCCAAAGTAGGCATTTTACCAATCTCTTTCTTTACCAATTCAAATGCCCTCTCACACTCAGCAGACCAAGTAAAATGTACACCCTTCTTTAAAAGAGATCTAATAGGTTCAACAAGAGTGGCAAAACCTTTGACAAACTTCGAATAAAATTCTGCCATCCCTAAAAACGACTTGACTTGATCCTTGTCCACAGGTGTCGGTGCTCCAACTATGCTCTCAGCTAACTCCAGTTTAGGCTGAATCCCAGTTCCAGAAATGACATGTCCCAAATATGTAACTGACTTTAAACCAATGCGACATTTTTCTTTTTTTACAGTAAGCCCACTTTCTCCCAACTTGTTCAAGACAGACCTTAACACCCTGTCATGTTCACTCTCATTTACACCATACAACAAGATATCGTCCTGAAAGAACATAACATTTGAAAGGCAACCCAAGACCATCTGCATTACTCTCTGAAAGCACGCAGCAGCTGAAGCTAAACCGAAAGGCATCCGTAAAAATTGGTAAGCTCCTAATGGCGTGACAAAAGATGTGAGATGCCTGCTATCTTTATGTAATACAACTTGATGGTAAGCTGAAGAGAGATCGAGTACACTAAAAATTTTCGCACCTTTCAAGGTACTAATGCTCTCAGCTATATTGGGTAATGGCTGTCTATCCACCCAGATCCACTCATTCAATCCGCGTAAATCCACACACATCCTAATTGACTTTCCTCCATCCTTGGGTGCTAAAACTACTGGACTCAACCATTCTGAAGATTCTATTTCTTCAATCACACCTAAATTTAACGATTTCTCAATCTCACATTTAAGTGGCTCAAGCATCATGTTGGGTACCTTTCTCACTTTGTGCACACATGGCTTGGCAGATTTCTTGAGAATAATCCTATGCTCAAAACTTTTTAAACATCCTAAGGTATCTGCAAAGACTCTTGGATAATAAGCAAAATACATTTCAGAGTTAGATACATTATCTATCTGAGGAGGAGTGGCAACATTTAAGTGTGCAGCAAGAAATTCATCCTTCAGCATAACTTGATTCTTTGGATCTTTTGCTCCTGGATCAAGGATAATCCCCAAATCATGCTGATGTCGCCATCCCAGGAGATTATCACCTCTGACAGCAACATACACCTTACCAGAGATGCATTTTCCTCTGAAGGAAATGTTAGCTACAGTATAGCCCAAAACCTCTATCCTTGATTTGTTGTAACTTAAAGGAGAAATATCAGAAGGCAAAAGTTTAACATTCCTTAGCCCAACCTCCTCATCCCAAATTTTGTTCCCGATCAAGGTAAAAGGGGAGCCTGAGTCAGCCATAAGTTTGAACACGAACTTGTCAATGGCGATATCACAAAATGGCATAAAAATGCGTTCAACGTCAACCATACCTTCACTAACACTGGAAACCACTACTGTACGTATGATATCAGAACTCAGTTCGTTGCCCTCCTTCTTTTTGCTAGACCTGCACACACGTGCATAGTGTCCTTTGATACCACAGTTATTACAAATGCTATCTCTAGCATAACATTGAGGAAAATTGGAAGTGTGAAGGAAACTTCCACATCTAAAACAACACATTTTTTGATTAGTGAAGGAACGTTGTTGAAGAGAATCTTGTTCCTTAGAACTATTGGATTCCCTGGAAGGAGAAGAACGTGCTTCAGAAAAACTTTTCTGCATAGATGGATTCTTTTGAAAAGATTTACCCTTAGGACCAGCACTAACTTTAGCAACATCCTGATACTCGGAGAGAATATCCTCTCCTAACATATGTACAGAGTCAGGAGTTTTCTTTTTATGATCATCAACTGTTTGACTTTCATCCTCTTTGTTTTTTCTTATTTCCTTGACCCAAGTAGAAGTGTTTTCCATACCTTCTACAATATCTACTGCATCTTTTAATGTAGGATTTTTTGACAATAATTGTTCTTGCACTCTAGAACTGTTCGTGCACCGAACAAGTTGATCTCTGACAAGAGATTCAGAAAGGTCACCAAAATCACAAGTGCGAGAAAGCGTTTTAAGGGCAGCAACATAGGTTCCCACACGCTCACGAGCGCCCTGAACTCGAGTAAAAAATCTATGTCGTTCTAAAACAACGTTAATCCTAGGGCCAAAATACTGTTCCAACATAGTCATAGACATTTCAAAAATGTCTGCAGGTTCACCATCCGCCCCACCTATGGGTATAGTGTCCATACTATCATATGTGTGCCTACCTTCAACACCTAAATTATGCAGTACGATAGCTTGTTTTCTGAAGGCTGAAAATTTCTCTCCACCAATGGCAACTAAATAGGAGTCAAACAAGTTCCTCCATCTCTTCCAAGGAAGAATGGGTTCTCCCTCTTCGGAAAGAAAAGGAGGTGGCTGCGACATGCTGGATGTAGTAGCCATTATGAAAACAACCAACAATAAAGGAATTAAATATGAAAAATAAGGCAACCAGTAAAATGAAAGTGAGAAAAGGAGTATCTGTATGTGTATGTTCTAAAGATTTCTTAACCAAAATACTCCTGCTCGATTTATGTAGGTTAGATAGTGCAATAACTGTCTAAACCTTGAGTGAAATAGTCAAAGTTCTGAAGAATGTGTGCATAGAAATTGGCACATCAGCGAAAAGTAGAAGTTTTCCTACTTTGAAGTCGTAGCGCGTATCAATGTGATGAGCTGAATATCACAACTGCGTTGTTGTGTTCATTTGCGCTGTTGTTTAGGATAATCCAAAAAGAGATATGCGCTGCCGTGCGCATCGGCGTGGTTGTTAGGCGTTGTTGTCACAACAGTCCAAAGGAAGGAAATGCGCTGCTGTGCGCATCGGCGTGGTTGCTATGGAGAATTCAAGATGGCCGCTGCGTGATGATGTCACGCGTCAGGAAGCTGGTGTGCAGACGGACTTGTCGGCGTGTAGAGGAAGATGACGCTTGCACAATGGCACTCGTTCTCCTTGAGAGTCGGTGAGGCGCACGCTCGTCTGGGGCCGCTGGAGAGCGAGGAAAAGAATGAGGCACTCGCGCAATGGTAGGCGCGGTGATGGCTCTTGCCGTGTTCAAACAACAACAGGTAACGGTCGCCTCAAGGCGCTGTTATTGTCTGTACCTGTATGGTGATTTTCTTCATTTTGGCCGTATTTTCACCAAACGAGTGGGATTCACAGCACAGCTAGTCCAAGTAAAACGTAGTAGGGAGGTATAGATGTAGTCTAAAAACGAAGGGAAGATAAGCGGTCAACCAAGAGTATAGAGTCTCTGTAAACGATAAATCCAGTTCCAAAGAGGAATAAAGCCTGTAGGTTAGATCCAGATTGTAGTCCAATACCAAGTCCAAACAAGTACACAGTGTCCAGTTTGTCCAATGTAGTCCAATGTAGAAAAACGAAGTTTTTGAAGAAAAAATTCCAGAACCAAGTTAAAATGAAATTCCAAGGGTAGGGGAATTGATGGTTGCAGGTGCTTGTCCCCAATCAAGCCTTGACCCTTGTCGCTAGTGATAAAAGCTCTGAAGCAGGAAGAGTTGTAGAAAGCGCTTTATTGATGCAACCATCAACAGCAGATTACAGCAACTGACACTTGAGGAGAAAACATAACATTCTCATAATGATGTCAAGAAGGCAAGGTTGGTGGAGTTCCATTAAAGGGACAGTAACAATAACCACAACAGCTAACCTAGGGGTATTGGTAATGAAAACAAAACAAGATACCAAATAAACGATATAGCACAAAGGAATTCAGTAGGAATGATTCATATTTGTTTGTTTTGTTATCTGTAATGTAAAGCCTATCAGCATGGTGACATTTTATTACAAACATGATTTTGAAGTGACCTTGGACAGTTGGCGTCTGGTTTAGAAATTGTGGCCGAAATTTGGAGGGTATCAGTAATATAACTCCCTATCCTGTAAAGGTGGTTATCCAAAAGAAACTTGTGTGCATCAGTAGATTGTGTATCTGACAAGCATTCATATACACAAAGCTGATGCTGTCATCTGTAAATTCTGTCTATGATTGTATTGTATTGATAGCTGCAGACCTAGAACCCGATCATACATTAAAAAAGGGGCGTTTTTGTATGATCAAAAGTGTTTAAATGCTGAATTTGGGACAGAGCGGGTGGGTTGGATGCGAAGATGGGTTGGCGAATGGTGCACAGACATAATATCGACTCCACAATATCGAATGGACAAAATATCGAGTTTTAAATATCGTTTGGAGAAAATATCGACAGGACAGAATATCGACAGCCAAAATATCGTTTTTAAGGTAAGTGAAGTAATATAGACTGTAAATAATATCGAAAGTAAAAAATATCTTTTTTTATATAATATGTAATTATTTATAGTGTTTTTATGTTATAATATGGGTGAAAAGTGTCATTTTATGTTATAATTATTTTTAATTAATGATTTTTTTTTAATTATTGTGTAATTTTATTCTGTAGCGGGTTGTGGGTTTATAGGGGAATAGGGTGGGAAGTAATTTAATTATAATTAATTAAATATGTAAATTTATTAATTGGTAGTAATAATTAATTAATTGGTAATTAAATATTATATGTTAATTATTTAAAATTTAATTGGTAATTAATTTAATTTAATTGATTAATTGCTAATTATGTAAATTAAAATAATGTATTTCCTGTAGCGGGTTGTGGGTTTATAGGGGAATAGGGTGGGAAGTAATTTAATTTTTATTTATTAAATATGTAAATGTATTAATTGGTAGTAATATTTAATTAATTGGTAATTAAATAATATTTGTTAATTAATTAAAATGTAATTGGTAATTAATTTAATTTAATTGATTAATTGCTAATTATGTTAAATTAAAGGGGTATTTTTAGGGTTCAGGGTCAGTTTTCAGTTTTTGGTAAAGGGGTATTTTTAGGGTTCAGGGTCAGTTTTTAGTTTTTGGTTAAAGGGGTATTTTTAGGGTTCTGGGTCAGTTTTTAGGTTTTTGGGTAAAGGGGTATTTTAAGGGTTCAAGGTCAGTTTTTAGTTTTTGGGTAAAGGGGTATTTTTAGGGTTCAGGGTCAGTTTTTAGTTTTTGGGTAAAGGGGTATTTTTAGAGTTTAGGGTCAGTTTTGGGTTTTTGGGTAAAGGGGTATTTTTAGGGTTCAGGGTCAGTTTTTAGTTTTTGGGTAAAGGGGTATTTTTAGGGTTCAGGGTCAGTTTTTAGTTTTTGGATAAAGGGGTATTTTTAGGGTTCAGGGTCAGTTTTGGGTTTTTGGGTAAAGGTTTTTTTTAGGGTTCAGGGCCAGTTTTGGGGTACAGGGGTACAGTGTAAAAATAAAGTAAAATTAAATTTACATTAATTTAATTTAATGAAATTAAATTATATTAAAATATATTTAAATAATTTTAAATAATTAAAATAAAAAAAATTATTATATACTTACCAATACTTACGTTGTAATGGTAGTGCGTTGTAAAAGTTGCGTTGTAACGTCATATATCCACTGTTGCACTCTTTGCAGTGGGAATAGTAATTTTTACTCTTTTGTATTTGTACTTTAATAATATTGGCTATTATTTAATTACATTTTGTTACTATATATATATATATATGTTTTAAGAAATATGATTAAAAAAATATTATTTTTTTACTTTCATTAATTATTTAATTATTAAAAGTTATTTTAAGTATTGTTAATTATATTTTAGTAATTAATTTTTTATATTAATGTAATTAAACATTGTTTTTATTAAAGTCGATATTTTTTACAACTATATTTTTGTTAACGATATTTTGTACTCGATATTTTTGTACTTACCTGTTTGTACATACAAACTCGATATTTTGGTTGTAGATATTTTCTCGTCGATATTTTGGGTAGTCGATATTTTGGTAGTCGATATTTTGGTAGTCGATATTATTTCAGTGATCCTTGGCGAATATGTGCTTTTTCAAGGTCGGTGGTTCAGTACCACTGGTCGGTCAAAAATTGGGTCTCAAAACAACTTTACTACATACATTGTTGTTAGACATTGGAAGTTCTCCCATGAGGAATTTTTTCCTACGTTTGGAAATAAGCATATTTTAATTCAGATGGATCCAATGGATTGCACTCAATTGCTTTTCGTTATTATGTTTGAAAATGCCCTTCTCTTTCCCCAAATACATATGTGTTAAAAACATGGGAGGTGTAAAGTAGATGAAGCATGATCAGGAAAAGGTTTGTTGGATGCACCTGGGAGAATCTAATTACAGTTTTTGTGCATTTACAAATAAGCGACGCCATACATGACAATAAAGACGAACACTTTCTTTTCTCTCTTTTGAAGCAGATTTTAAACAGTCATTAAAAAAATTAAATACCAAATAATGTCACCCAGTATGACTTAATGGCACCACAGTATCACACGAAGAGATGATAACAGTTCATTTCTTTTCGGCACTAACAGTATGACATTAATGTCTAAAACATGCACCTTCAATTGGTATATTTGAAGCAGGTTTAAAATATTAATACATAGATGATATCATAGAGTGCTGCGCTGCACGACACGGTACTGCCCGTGATGATGCTGTGCTGCCAAACGTGACATTTATATTTTTAACATGACAGATAGGCTGCTGATCTGCTCACCACCGGTTACCCTGTATTAAATGAGGTTGCACAGTTTAGAACAGTGCAACCCATTATCACATGGGACTCCTGCATATGATATGGTGTTGAATAATTAGTCATTGTGGCGGAAAATGAAGTGCTCCATAATGTGATACGGTGTTGCTCAGGGTGATACCCTGCTACACAGAATAATAATAATAAATAATAATAAGTTATTTATAAAGCGCCTGGCTACACCAACTGGCGTGTCCCCACGCAGCAGAAACATCTACGTGCGCAGTGAGACGAAGCGGCGAGGCTTATGTCTAGTAGAGCCACGGTTTCAGGCCTCTATGGAAGACATTTTCGGATTTTTCTGCGTGCAGCGAAGGTGGAAGTGTGTTCCAATTTTTGGCTGCCAAATAGCCAAATGAGCGTGTACCCATCCTCGCCCTTTTAATTTTTGAGACTTTAAGCAGGTGGGCTCCTGTCGATCTCAGCTGCCGAGTGGGATTGTAAGGGGTCAGGAGATCATGCAGGTAGCTGAGTCCTTTCCCCTGTAGACTCCGATGACAAAAACTCACGGCTTTGAAAATAATTCTCTTAATAAACGGCAGCCAGTGAAGAGTGTCAAGGGCTTTTGTCGCTGAGGGTTGCTTAGGTAGATTGAGAACTAAGGGTGCTGCCGCATTCTGAATGTGTTGCAGCCGGACCAAGCTTCTTTTAGATGCTCCCAAATAAAGGACATTACCATAGTCCAGCAGTGAGGTCACAAGAGTGTGAAGTAGGGTTTTCCTCGCTGAGGCGGGAAGGATGTCCAAGGTTTTCCTTAGCATTTTAAGGATGCCAAAGCATCACCATGCAACCTTCCTTGTGTGAGTCTCGAAGGAGAGTTTTGGATCGAGCCACACTCCTAGAATTTTCACTTCTGTTTTTGGAGTGGGCACAGGCCCCAGCCTCCAAGGCCACCTGGCTGAGCACCAAATGGAAGGGGATTTCCCAATGACCATAATGTCCATCTTACTATCTTTCAGCTTTAGGCAGTTGTTCGACATCCATGAGGCTAGATCTTTTAGACAGAAGGTAAACTGTGAAGCTGGCTCATTAGAGTCCGGTGCTAGGGTCACTACAAGTTGGGTGCCATCCGCATGGTGATCTTCTGTTTTTCCACAATATCTGCCAAAGGGCCGATATAAAGGTTAAAAAGAGTGGGGCACAGAATAGAGTCTTGTGGAACCCCTTGAAGGAGTGGCAGAATTTTTGATAGGTTTGGGTGCTGTGCAACCTGGAAGCTATGGTCCTGTTGAATGCTTCTCCATCCACCCGCAACCATGCAGATGCTGTAGGAGGAGTTTGTGGGATGCCGTGTCGAAGGCTGCACCTAGGTCCAACAGGACCAAGCAGCCATCTGACCAGTGTCCAAGCATCTCTGCAGAGACTCTGTAGCAAAGAGGAGTGTTGACGCAGTTGAATATGTGGCTCTAAACCCCAATTGCTTGGGGTGGAGAAGATTGTGTTGATTGATGTGAGCCACTAATTGATTGTTCACCACCTTCTCTGCAATTGTTGAGATGTAAGGAAGCAGAGAGATGGGGCAAAGATTTTCCAGCAGCTCGGGATCAGCAGAGGGTTTTATCCTCAAAGGCAGAACAATCAATCGCATGTTCCCACGTCCTCAGGGCCACCCCACATTTAAGGGAAAGTTCCAGTAGTTGCTGCACGTAGGGTAGTATCGGATCTAGCCCCTCCTTTATTCTGCTTGGTGTTGCTGGGTCAGTTGGTGATCTAGGTTTAATACTTAGGGCCAACCCCTTCAGATCCATCACTGGGGGGGGGACAATAATTCCCGGAGAGGGTTGATCCCTGGCTCAATAGAACTCTTGAACTGCGAGATAGGGCGATTGCGGACTTCCTCTGGGAAGATATATATTAGATACTTTAAGTAGGAAGAAGTCAAAAATTGGATTACACTGCTTCGAGGAGCTGGTGGGTGTAATCAGTGTCCTCTCTAGGGAGGATATATCTTTGAGGGAAGTAAATAGTTCCTTATAGGAATTTTTTGCTGTTTCTATTTTCTCCTTATAGTAAGTGGCACACCTTTTTATCATCAAGATGGGGTACTTTTTGTGCTGTCTTGTAAGCACCCTTGGTCTCTTTTGAGAAATCTATCCTCCATTTACGCTCAAGGCATTTGCAGCCTTGTATAGCGATTCTAAGCTCTTCGTTATACAACGGTGCAGATTTGGACCCTCTTTGAGGAGTCTTAGTGGTCCATGGTGCAACTGCATCAAGTGCTTCCGTGATCCATTTCTCCACTGCTGAGTTAGCCATGTTAATCTTGTTACTCAGTAGAGGTAGATTTTTCTGTCAGGTGCAGGTAAAACTCTCATTATTGAAACTGGCCCATTTTCTGCGTGGGAAAGCAGAGGCCAATTTCTGCGTGTGTCGATGTTTGACTAGTGGAACATGGAAGGCTATGAGATGGTGGTCGGACCAAGGGATGGGAGTCGGTGGCTCAATCACTAGTTGATGATGATTCGAGAAGATGGAGTCCAACACATGGCCCGACTGATGTGGCGGAACCATGGACTTGAGTTCTAACTGTAAGGCAGCCAACTCTTTGTAAAGTGCTTGAGCCTCATTCTTCATGTGATCCTCCCCATGTAAATTTAAATCCCCCAGCACACTGAAGTTGTTATGGTGGAGTACTAATTGCGTCACTATTTCTGCCAGATTGGGCGTGAAGTCAGTGGGTGGCCCCGGTGTGTGGTAAATCAGGAGGCCGCTCAGAGTAAAATCACTAGCCCTTTTTAAAGTGAAGTGCGCTGCTTCGGCATTTTCTTAATGAACTTTGTCCAAATTGCAATGTAATAACGGGTGAATAATCCTTCCTCCTAGTGACTGTGCAGCCCGAAATGACACAATCTGGTCTTTCCAATATTAAACAGTGCTGATTAAGAACATGCACTATATTCTAAAAGCATATATTACTGCTAGGTATAAAATGGTGCACACTAAAATGACATGGTACAGCACAATAGTTCACAATATTACACAATATAGTTCCCTTTTTCAAAGTGCTTGCCAGTAACATAAATTCCTAGTCGAGTTCGAGGCTTTCTCTAAATATTCTAGCTGTTGGAGATAGATCGATTCACTACCTAAGTCTCCTTCCCACTATAACCTTTTGTCATCCAAATTAGTCTCTAACCAGATGATCTGATGTTCCAAAGGTCTCTAAAAACAATTCTTCTCTTATTACATATCCCAATATGGCTGCAAGAACTCAGAAAATGGGTGTATAAATAATATGCGGCTCAATCCATTTGACAAACACTTGAGAGTTTTGTGGCTGTCAGCTTATGCCCTCTTGATCTTCTCTGCTCCGCCTTTGAACATATGCTGTGAATCTCACCCTTTTCTTACTGTTGCTCTCCCATATGGATGTCCCCTCCCCCTCTACTCTTTCTATCTCTCCCCCTCTTTTCTTTTCTTACCCATTATTTTTATTGGTATGCCTACTATAACCCCCACCAATGCAGTCCGTATAGAAGTTGCAAAACATCATTTGTTAAATAATTGTTGTTTATGTACAGGAAGGGACAGTTAGCTGCACATAAACAATCAATGGTGTTTTTCTGTTTCCATGTGTGCTGCACAACGCAGCTCACATGGAAACAGCAAAAACGAGCTGCCCTTTTAAATATGGGGCAGCGTAAAAATCCATGGGTGTTGCAGTGGAATGCCCACTGCAGCAAGCATTGCCCTCCCCTTTCACGCTAAGTATAGCTTGAAAGGGTACCTTATTTACAAGGCAGCATTAAGCCACCTTAAGTGGCTTAAAGCTGCCTTGTAAATAAGGCGAAGCCCCTATCTCCACCACAACATCTCAAAAAGGGACATTGTGGTGGCGACCAGGGCTTGTAAATATGCCCTGTCATTCGGTGCAGTGCAAGGCTGACCTGTTGTCATTCCCTTCAACTTCATCTTTGTATTTCGACAGACAACTACTACCCCTATATATTTTCACTGAGATCAAAAACCATCAATCCATGTTTGTGATTTGACATCTCGGTCATGCAGTTACCTCAGTCTGAGCCTCTTATTGAGCCTATTCATAACCTTTCCATATAATAGACAACATTTACGGTAAACATGCCAATGTATCAAAAGATCTCTTTTTGGGAATGCAGAAGCTACCATGTAGAATTATGAGGGTGGGCAAGTATTTCTAACTATCTTCAGTGCTCAAACGTTATGAGCTCTGCAACTCTAGCATTTAATTTCTCTTTCTGTAATACTCCTTGCATCAATCCAATAATAATGTATGAATATTTTTTTAGCTATGATGGTGTTTTGCACTATGTGCTCAAAATACATTCAATTTCTTCTTATCGCTTATCCTGTTGGAAACAAGTGTGCAAAACACTGCTAACTCCCAAACCAAAGTGGTTCTTGTTCTGTCCCTGTTTAACTGGAAATATAGAAATAACTCCATGGGTATTTTTAACCTTCTTAGATACTTTTGAATCGCTGGCCACCATTTCTATGGCAGGCATTTCTAAATTCAGAGGGTGGCATCTAAGCCAGGTTGATGGAGTAATTTACTCCATCACACTGGCAGAGAAACAGGCCACCAACCAATATATAATTCAAAACAACAATACTGTGCGGTGAGGGTGCCCTACTTCAAGCACTTTGTGAGATTCAATTTTTTACAGAATCAAAAGTTTGCTATTTTAGACACTCAACTTAGAATGACCCACCACAAAGGCCAATCAACTGAAAATTATAAACACAGCTAAGGAGTATCTTATATTAACAATGCTAACTTTCAAAAGTCATGTGTAGACATAATTCATGCAACAGAAAAAGAAACTCTTGATAGCAGCTTGCTTCTTCTTTTATGTTTTTCTTTTTCTTTTTTTCTTTCCTCTTTTCACTTCAAGTATTATTGCTCAAAGATATTTCAAAAAGATGAACAAATACATCCAATTCAATTGATGGTCAAATACATCATAATACAGCCTTCGCGTTTCATCCACAACTGGACATCATCAGGGCTGTAAAGACAAAGAAAAAAAGGGAAATATAACTAACCATTCCAAAAAATGTTCATAAGTTTGCAAAGCTACTTTTCATAGTACCTTTACTATAGCTTGTTTCCAATCCTGCCTATATAACAATCTAAAAACAATATGAAGCACAGCCTGCCTATATGACATTCTATCGAACAATATCGTTAATAGAGAATTTTAAACAGAACAACTCATCCTGAGTGTGGCAAGTGGCCTGTTGCCCTTCCTTTTGTAATATCAAAATGAAGAAATTTTACCACTAGTCAAATCATTTTGTGTCCACGTAGACCCTCTAATGGACACTGCTCTCTTATATATAGGACAATAAGTAAGTATACGCTCACCTAAATTTGTAATCGAACGGGAGAAATTCCTCCAAAAAAGTGTGGTATTAATTTGCGGCGCGGCAGTTGAAAAGTCTCCAATTTTCTATTTTTTAGTCACTCTTATATTCCACTAATCTAAAAAAAGGAAAAAAGGGATTTATGTATGATTACACATAATATCCTGTTCTCAAAAATCCTATTCGATTTCATCATATTATTTTACCACCTAGAAGACACATATAGTCCCCCTAGATCAAGTATTAGGTTCCGAGTTCTAGGTGCTAGGTTCTAGACATTAAGGGCCTCATTATGATTGCGGATAATCCGCATACTCCGGGCCAGCGGAAGCCACCGCCGGCCCGGAGTATGCGGATTATCCGCCGCAGTGACATAGAAGACCCACCGCCAGATCAGGATGGCGGTGGGAATGCGGTTGGACCAGCGGCGGACGGCAGGTACGTCCGCCGTTGATCCGCGGTGTGAGGAGGGCAATTTGGTGACGGTGTCTGCAAGACACCGTCAGCCAAATTAGGAATTGCACAAACACATGATTTTCCGCGGCGGCTTTTCCGCCATGGAAAAGCATGTGGACTTGGGCTTTTGGGGGCCCGTTGTGGGCCCCCAGGGTGTCGGGGGGTGGGGGGTGCACATGGGGGGTACCTATGGTACCCCCAACATTTACATGGTCAAAGCGGCAGGCAACACGCGGTGCCTGCCGCTTTGTGCATGTAAATGTAACACATGCAGTTTTAACATTGCGGCGGGTGCTGCTTCAAGCAGCACCCGCCGCAATGTTAAAACATACAGGATGTGACCGCCAGGGTGGCGGTCACATCCTAATTTGCACGGAGGGACCGCCGCTGCCCCTGCGGACGGTCCCTCCACCTCTGGGGTGGCGGACGGACGCAAGTCCGTCCGCCATCCTAATCGGCCCCTAAGTCTGTTCTAATAACGAAATAATTTTAAGTCCAAATAATTCCTAACCTTTAAATCTTGCTTGTGCCGCCTTTTCACTCAATATGCCAAACAAGGTTTTTCCATTCAATATTTTCGCAATGCTAAACGATTTCCTATGAAGACAATCAAAAAAGGCAGACAAGGAGACAAAAAATAATAGTTAATGGTCTCCTTTCCAGAATAACCATACTATCTCTATCCTGCAACAGACTTGTGTCTATCCAACACCTACCTCCATCAATCAGGATCGGTTTCTCCCGCGTCTTTCGTCCTCGGCGACTCGCTTGGTAACGAGTCGACATTAACCTATCAGTTTCTACGGCTATTTAAATCCTCCATGAACCAATAAGATTGTGTCAAAAATATGCGCCCACACCTGCCTCTAATTTTTAGGATTCAAGTTTCCTCACACGTCCGCTACCTCACGTGACCGGAAATGTTACGAAAAGATCTAAGTTTAATCTCAAAATTCGTCTGTGCGGAAAAAACAGAGTGTACCGACAGACCTCAAAGGATTATTATCAATTGGTTTCTCATATTAAGTGATCAATGTGAATGCAAGTCATCCATTAGTAAATGTTGATGACCGGAAAATATTGAGACATTGTATGTATATGTAAAAATATATGTGCACGTCACGCAGTAAACCAGCGGAAGTCACAGAAGTGTTTCCGGTATATGTCTCCTAGTCAGTGATAGGTTAAAAAGTATGCCGTCTCGTAGCCAATTCCGGTTAATGATTCGAGACGTTATTTCTCAAGTATTAGCTAAAAGACCTCTTCTATTTGTTGGTCCAAGTTCCCTCCGTGGTCCACTTAGCGGTAAAACAGAAACTCTGTGACTTTTATATCCAATGTTTCTCAGTTGATCAAGCAAATAAGTAAGAAAGCGACTATTGTATTCAGACCTATTTTGTAAAAAGCGGTATTTAACAACTAAAAGTCACGATTAATTATTTACATTGTAGGATGACAAAATGTATTTTATCCGCTCAACCTCTGCCATGTTTCATTAGTATGCATGATCTGTCTCTAGTTGGCCTGATATATGCGTATCGTCACCTAATAACGCACAGATTGTCTATTAAATACATTTTAACTTAATTTTTCTCATGACGTAAATCCTAACGGCTAGGTTTACCTGTTAGATTTCAAGTGATAACTATAGGTCAATATGGGTAGATCGAACTAAGTTTTAATAACCTCTTGTATTTCTAGTTATTGGTGACCCGGGGAAAGATTAATAATTGGTTGGGATGAAAAAAATAGTCTACAACTTGAAGTGTAGCTGAACAAAAATATTATATTAATCATAATGAATGTCACCACATATGTGAAATGCTGCTACAAATACCAATTTAGACATATTATAAAAAGTGGTGCATTTCTGAATCACTATTAAGACCCTCTTTCACTGTTCTACAACGACTTATCCATCGTGCTTCTTGCTTCCTGATGTCCAGTTCCCAGTCTCCACCCCTCACATTAGGTTCTATTTTTTGGAGACCATGGAACTTGAATTCTTTTTGACCTTCATGGAATCTTTTTATATGTACAAATATGGGTGATTTGTGGTCTTCATTTAAAATTGCCCTTCTATGTTCTTGCATGCGGACCTTGAGAGCTCTCTTCATGCTCCCAATATAAGCTTTTTTGCATGCACAAATCAATGCATATACCACTCCAGTACTATTACAGTTGATGAACTGTTTGATTTGATAAGTCCGTGGACTATTGTACCTGAATTCCTTAGTTTTATTCAAACCCCAGGGACACATGTTGCATCCGCCACACGTGAAAAACCCATTGGGTGTTACAGGCATCCACTCCTGTCTAACTCGTTGGATGGGCTGAATATAATTCCTAGTGATCAGGTTACTAATCGTGGCGCTCCGTCTGTAAACTATTTTTGGGTTTTCTCCAATTAATCCTGATAGACCTGGTACACCCATTAGTAAGTGCCAATTCCTTTTAAGAATTTTAAAGATTTTATCTTTGTCTGTATTGTATGTTGCTATGAATGCTAACGGTCTGTTAGACTCTTCTCTATTCTTTACTTTAGGTGTCAAAGTAATACATCTAGCTATCTGACTTACTTTCCCTCGTGCTGAATCCAATGATTTTTCAGAATAGCCCCGATTTTTTAACCTGTGACACAGTTTATCAATTTCTTCTTTAAAATCTCCATCCTTAGTACAATTTTTTCTGATTCTGACCATTTCGCCAATAGGTATGCCCTGAATCACTGATGCTGGGTGTGAGCTTTCTGCCCTCAAAATTGAATTTGTAACAGTCTCTTTTCTAAATAGTTTGCTTTTGATTGAATCTCCCTCTACAAATAACTCCACATCCAGATATTCTATACTGTCAAATTGAAAATTCATAGTCAAAGTCACGTTGAACAAATTATTGTTCAGAAATGATAAATATTCTTCCATCTGTTCCCTGGAACCTCTCCAAAGAATTAAAATGTCGTCTATAAAACGAGCCCAGAACAGTATATGATCTTTCCAATTTGCTGCTCTTCGACTCCAGGCATGCTCCCTCTCATACCAACCCATAAATAGGTTGGCATAAGAGGGGGCAAACCTGGAGCCCATTGCCGTACCCCTAATTTGATGGTACCATTCATTTTGGAAGAGAAAAAAATTATTGTTGAGAATGAGAGAGCTCATGGCTACAAGCATTTTGGAGTGTTCCACCAGACTGGTACTTCTCTTGCCTAAAAAATGTTTCAGCGCTGTTTCCCCTATATCATGGTTAATGCATGTGTAGAGTCCTACTATGTCCAAAGTCACAAAGCTCATGCCATCCTCCCAGACCACGTTCTCCAATTTGTTTAGTATGTCCATAGTATCCCTAACGTAGGAAGGTAAGTTCACTACTAACGGCTTTAAAAATCCGTCAACAAATTCAGACAGATGTTCTGTCAAGCTTCCTATGCTCGAAACAATTGGTCTTCCTGGCGGGTTTGTTCTTGATTTATGTATTTTTGACAGAGTATATATAAAAGGATAAGAGGGATTCAAGATTTGCAGATATTTATACTCGGCCTCATCCAATAACCCTGCTTCTTTCCATGTGCAACAGCATTTGCTCTGTCCAAATCGGATTGGGAACATGTCTTTCCAACCGAGGGCCAGATTACAATGCAGTTAGAAAAGCATTCCCACGTAGGGCCATATTACGATGTGGTTAGGAACATAGGCTCTCATTGGAATCAATGGAAGTGCAACCAAATCGCACCTGTAAGCATCTGCATGCATCGTACATGGTCAGTTGGACTCTAACGGTCCGATTCGGTTGAAAACCATTACCAAACCCATTTGGTCAGGAAGCTTTCCAAACCGCATCAGAATCGGACACTGAATCTATTTATTCCTGCCAGGATCTCTTTTGTGAATTTCTGGCAGGCAGAAAATACATTTGTGAATGAGGCCCATTATTTGCGCTGCAAGTGCCTGTGCACAATAGTCTCTCACTGGATAAATTCCGTATACGATAGTGTTAACTATGCCTTTGCTTGTCTGATAGTGTTCATTCTTCCTGTTTATATATGTGAGTTTGTATGTGTGCATGTGTGCAAGATAATAGTGTTCTTTTTGCCTGTCTCTTTGTGATAAAATACTATCCACACAAAAAGGAGGTAGGAATGTATTTTGTGGTTCAGTTATGTAGTTTATGTTGCATGTGCTCTATGTGAAAAGACTGCCCTCACTCACAAATTGTGACATGCTTCATCATCTGGCTTGCTAACTGACTCCCCTGTGCAGACCAATGCCTGGGGTGGAGCAAAAGGGAGGGGAAGACAATACAAACATAAATTAACGGGATCTCCAAAGAATGTGCAATTTGTGAATGTTAAAACTAGCTCGGGTGTATCCGTGGTTCCACTTTATTCCTGGACTAGCAGCCCTTCCCGATGTTGTCCGGGGATGAAATGTAATGTGTGCAATGTTTGTAATAGTAAGTCCTAATTGATGTGGCGCCTAGTGAATTCCACGTTTCTGAAAGCCACGCCCCTTTTTTTAGGCCTGCCCCTTCTGACAACGCCGAGGCTCACAAATGAGTAAAGTTTTGTTTTTGTTATCGCCGCAAGTACTGTGAGTGTTATCAGTAATGAAGCGTGAATGGGCGCGCACATTGAAATCCAAGACCATTCATTTTGTGTTTTGTGTTTTGGCCCAGGCCCCTCTGACAACGGTGATGGCCATAAAGGCGTGAATGTTGCGCTGAGTGAATTCCGCGCTTCTGAAAGCCGCGCCCCTTTTTTTAGGCCTGCTCCCTCTGAGAACGCCGAGGCTCACAAATGAGTAAAGGTTTGTTTTTGTTAGCGCGGCAAGTCGGCAGTTAGCGCAAGTACTGTGAGTGTTATCAGTAATGGAGCATGAATGGGCGCGCACAGTGAAATCCGCGCCCATTTGTTTTGGGCCATGCCCCATTGACAACAGTGACGCCCACAAAGGAGTAATGTGAAGTGTAGTTTGAGACGCCCATCGCTACTTTGACACGCCCATCGCAGACGGCATAACGCCAACGCCCACAAGAGACTACTTTACCCCTAAGGTTCTTTGACCTTTCTTTTGTATATGGTGGCCAGCTGTATAGCCTATGTCCATCTGCTGCAACTCCCCTTTACAATGCTGTATTGGGTGTTGTGATTGTTGCTGTACTTCTTGAGGTTACCCGCCTCAAAGGTTTCAGCTCTCTCTTTATAATAGTAGTATAGATATAGATCACCCGGCCAGGATTCAAAATGTGGAGGATGGTGGTAAAAGAAGATGATTAGGACCAGTTCACCCCTTCTTACTGCAAATGTGTTGACGTGTTTCAGCCGATTTACCTTCGCCCACAGTATTGGGTCAATATGTCATTTATGAGGACCATCTGCATCCCCTTTCAATATCCCTCCAATGCTATTCTGGATATGTAGGATCTCTTGGGCATTTCCCTACTCGCAAAGGGTGTACATAACTCACACTCCTGAGGGATCTGTGAAAAAGAATCATATCAATCAATGTATCATTTGATTAATCATCCCAAGATCATGTAACCCCTTACGTTGGTACATGATTGTAGCTGGCACACCAGAACCTCATGCACTATATGTTATTCAAATACAAATGCATGCTATGACCTGGCTACAACACAAAATTAAATAAAAGAAAGCAATAGGGAACATCACCATCCCCCTAATAATATTGGAATATAAGTCAGAAATATTTTACAGGTCCTAAAAGAGGCCAGTACAAGCTCACTATAGGTAACAGGAAAAATATTTCCTTACAGCTAATCCTAAAAAGATGATTTGATAAAATATATAGAACAGCCAGGGAAACACGAGTAGCACCTAAACTATATGAAGCGGTGGGCACACCCCAACACTTAGCAATCACACATAAAAAGTATTCCTTTTTACTATATAACAGCCCCAATAACAACACAAAAATATATGTTATGCTTCCAATAACAATATACTACCCATATCGCAATTCAACAAATGGATGGTGAATGGCACTTTTAAGTTGTTACCTCCATCATTCAGGTAAATATACAATAAACATGATCAGTATCAAAATACAAACATTCCATTAGAACATGGACTGTTAGCTAACCAACAAAGGGCAAATAACAATTAAATGCTAACAGAGTTAAAACAACAAACTAACAACTATAACCAACAGAAGTCTTTAAGATTTTTAATGGGCAATGATTTTGACCACACCTAACATCTATCCACACACTGCAATTCATGGGTGCTAGAATCACTTTAACCAGAGAATATGGAGGCAGTGTCAAAAAACACTCTGTAAATGACATGTGCAACTACCCTAGCATTTGCATGTGGAATAATAAGGCTGATGATAGCTTTGTCATACGTCTATGTTACAGAAGAACTAAACATTATCTTGTGCTATTTGAATCCCCCTTTACCAATAACATGAAAGAAAACATGTTGTTCCACTTACTGATTATAGTGTTGATTGATTCTTGGGTTGGTCACCTACACATATTAGGCTTCACACACACACACCAGCCCACATGTCACAATCCATGGTGGAATGTATGAAATCACCATGTCCCAAGAAGTAAAAATAGATTATGCAGTGGAAGATTGGCACAATTCTTTCCTAGGAACACTTGGAAGTACTCAACCAACACTCTACCAATTCCTAGAAAAACTTAAAAAATAACAAATCTACTAGAAGTTAAGAAGGGAACAATCCCTAACCCGGTACAAACCAAAACTTTCCAAACAAAAAAACAGTGCCTAAACACCTAGAACTCAAAGTAAATCTCTTTGTGAACAATCCAGACCTACAATACCTAGATGTATAGCTAGAACTCTACTACTTTCTTAATATTTATTTGCAAATATTTAAAAAAAAAATTCAATTCTGATTGATAATTTAAATATTCTGAAATAAATATGTATAAATATATAAATATAAAATGTAAAATTATTGCATTATTTTAACTAAACAAGTACTTTTCAGCCAACTATAAAAATGTTGTAACACTCTCCAAAATCTTAAAAGTAGACAATAGACAATAAATAAACAAACATAAGATAGAACAATAACATTATCCACCGAATAAACTAAATAGGTATAATAACACTTACACTTTTATATCTGAAGTCCTGGCCAGTGATATGATGAGCCACAAAATACAATTACAAAAATATATTGATGAAAAGATCCATAAAATGCAAAAGTACACCAGAGAAAAACTGAATGTCCATTATGAATCTATTAATCCAGCTAATTTATCCAAAGGCCAAAACATTGGTAAATGCTCCAGGAGAACCTGTAAATGAAGAAAAAGGTACAAATTAATTATGGTTAAAAGATAAACAACTCTTTTTCCTTGAAAAGGATAGAATGCCCCCAAGTTAAAATAGACTCCCCTGCCTGAAAATAAAAAACTGCAGAAGAAAAAACATATAAACCTAACCAAGCAATACTTACAACTATAGTACACACTCAAGCAGAGTAAAAAAGCATTACATTCAATGTTATACAAATAGAACTCACATATAAACTACAACTAAATATTACATCTTACACATCTTACAATAAGGCCTACAGCAGTACAATAAACTAACTTATACTACTCTCAAATAAATACACAAAACAACATCCAATTACAAATACTTGCCTAACTAAGGGGGTGATTATGATGGAGGATGGACTTCAGTCTGTCCGCCATCATTTTGTGGAATGGGACCGCCCAACATGCTGTCGGCGGTCCCATAGCCAGGAATAGGATGTGACTGCCACCACTGCAGTCATAATGGCTATATTTTACATTGCGG
The DNA here is from genome assembly GCF_964261635.1 of Lissotriton helveticus. Classification (NCBI taxonomy): domain Eukaryota; kingdom Metazoa; phylum Chordata; class Amphibia; order Caudata; family Salamandridae; genus Lissotriton; species Lissotriton helveticus. The sequence goes on from NC_136059.1 coordinate 1,073,147,237, forward strand.
CGGGAAATGGCCTCACGATGGCGTGAACCGACCACCAACAGCCTTTCGTGGCGGAATCACCGGCATCGTAATGACCCCCTAAGGAATCCTAACTTTACCACTCCTAAATGCCTTTGGTGAATACTTAAAATCGTAAAGTTAAGATTTTGTCTCAGTTTAGGAGCAGTAAAGTTAGGAATCCTAACTTTACTACTCCTAAATGCCTTTTGTGAATACAGAAAGTCCTAAAGTTAGTATTTTGTCTCAGGTTACTTTTGGGAATCGGGTGCCTTCTTTCCATCATATTTTGTGAGAAGACATTCTTAGAGCTTCTTAGTTCATTTTCTGCAAGCACCTCTGCAATCTACCTAGCACACAGTATTTAAGGAAAAATGTATCAGTTACGAGACAGATATGACACCTCTTTTTTGGACTGCTACCCAGTTATTAAAAGAAAATGGAGGAGAGCTTCGCTACCAGTTTTTATACTTAGCTTTTATGAGTCAGGCGGTCCAATGACCGCCAGACTCATGGTGGCGCAACGGTGGCAATTATGCGACCGTCACATTATGACCTTAGTGGTCATGCAGCCCTGGGACAGCTGACTCCACCAGGGAACCACCGTTTCAATATGCTTGGTGGGACCACCGCGGTCCTGCCAAGCATATTATGACTTTCATCACCGCCACTGATTTCATGGAGTTTTTTCTTTCATGAAAACAGGGGCAGTGAGGAAATAAAGGGGGCCTTACAGGGCCCCCTTATGCATCACGCCTTGCGTATGCACACAGGAGGGCACAACATGTGCCCCATGTGTGCATGCACAGAACTCCAGAATGGCAGGACTTTTCAATCCATGTCGTGCTGGAACTTCCTTTGATGTTTTGATTGTGGTGCCTATTTTATAGGCACAGTTGTGGGAACAGCAAAGGAAATGGCAGCCAATTGCTAAATTAGTCATTATAGGGTGGGTGGTCCTAATGCGTATTTGGCGGTGCAGCAGTGGGGTGGTCCCGCCGCTGCACCGTGAAACTCACAATTGGCCCCTTAGACTACATCAAAGGGAGAGGATCATGGATCAGTATCTGGAAGTGATTTTTCAGTTGAAGGAGTGCCATCAAATGATTCCTCTTGAAGTGATTCTCGAGAACATGTCAATGCAGCCCAACAACGGGGTTGTGATGTCTTATCAAAAGTACAACCTGTGCTGTTGAGAGACAGTGAGAGTGAAGAAAAATCAGGAGTGCACATAGGTTTAATGCAAAGCACAGCAAGGGTGCTTACCTGCAGCGTCTAATCACTCCTTTGATTGGAGAGGAAGGATACAAAGTCTAAACTGCAAATGTTCATCCAGTAGACTACTTCCAACTTGTTGTGGATGATGTGATCCTTAAGGAAATAGAGTAAAAAAACATATTAGCTTGTAAAACACATTTTGAGGAATTGATTCAGGAACCTCATTCAAGGGTACACCTATAAACCCCTACCTCATTTTGGATAGTTAAAACATTTTTAGAACCTTGCTTTGCTCATGGGAATATTACATTAACCATTAATATAATCTGGCAACGTTTCCATATCATATTGAGGTTGATTAACTGAAATGTCAAAGCTGGACTGATGAGTTCCTTTCAAAGTAATACAAACTTCTGGATGCCTCTTTCGCCAGGTGAAATGTGTTAGTTATGCAGCTTTAGGTGCTTCTTCTACTTTATGTAGATGCAGAATAAAATTATTTGATTGGATGTTATTAATCATAATCCATGCAGCTTGAAGTATTACCACTAGTTCCTGTTATTTGTATGAACAAAGTTTATGACATTCAAATTTCCTAAATGCAAATCCACATATTTCACATCATTGAGACCAGTTCCTAACTAGAAATTGTTCCATAAAGTTACTTCGGCTACCTGAGACCAACTCTCCCTTAAACTTTGCAATATCTATCCCAGTTGCCTCTACAATACCAGCCTTGGCAAATACGGCTGAGCAGGTAAATGACGAAAAGAAAACTCAGCTATCTCCCAAACCTCCAATCTGAAATCAGTCCATTTTGGGCCCACCTTGTTACCGGGAGCCGGATGTGTGAATTGAAGTTGGTGAAGGCAGGATGTAATGGTGACAGTTATTGTGTGTGTGGCATCAAGAGTTATTGTGCAACACAGAGTGAGTGGTGTTGAGATTAGTAGCTTGAATGGCGATGAAATATGGGGTCAGTGAGTGTTGATGAAGACACATTTGTGTGAACTGTAATGAAAACTGATGTGGTTGATAAAGAGAGTGGGGATGTGAAAGACTTGCAAGTGGTGAAAAGAGTTGAACCTTTAATGTTTATGATTCAATATATGTCTATTGACAGCTGTAGTAGAATACAGTCTAATGGAGGTAAAGCTGTATTTATGCCCGAAGGCTGCCATTATACACTCTTTTTGATGAAAGTGAAGTACGCAGGTCGAGATGTCAGTTGATGTACTCCTTTTTGGGGCTAGGGAGACTGTTGTATGTGTTACGGCTAATTCAATTTATTCAGGATCATCTGCGTAAATTAGGGCTTGGAAAAACCTCTGTTTGATATGTTTCTGAAGACAGAGGTAGGCTTAAGAAGATTTATTGTAGAAAGAATCTCATCCAACCAGCATCAGAGCAACTGAACAACTGTTCAGGTTTACTTCCAAAGGCATAACAATCAATGACATCACACTATGACACTATCCATTCTAACATGACCTACCTACAATTCCACATTAGCATTCGTACAAGCATAGGTAGATTACCACACACCTCCCCCCTTTACTTGAATTAAATATGATACAACACTAAATGGAAAAAAAAACTCATACATAATCAGAGAGATACGGTGGTCGTATGCCTACTCTTGATGATCTGCGTGTTCCATCTTTCGCACCAGCACGTGATCGAATTCCATCCATATTGCTGTAATCTAACTTCTTATTAACAACAACCACTCTATTTAAATTCCATATGCGGTAATCCTGAGTTTTAACAACATTCCTAAAAACTTTAATGACTTTAATGGGTTTCAAGAATTTTGAACTAGCACCACTCCTTAAACCAGGGCGTTTTATCATAAACATATCACCCACCTTTACATTGGTTGTTTTCACACTTTTCTTTGCATCAAAATAACGTTTTCTTGCCCTTGCTTTCTCTCCATCTTTTTCTTAACTTCAAGATCATCACATTTACTTTCTTTACCTCTGCTAACTTCATATTTGTTGACCCATCCTGGTTCCACACTCGTGTTAGGAACTCTACCTCTAAACAATAAAAACGGCGTTTTCCCTGTTGTGGAATGGGGAAACAATCTATATTCCTCAACCTTTTTTAAAACTTCAGTTTTCCAGTCAATGGAGGCTGACTTTGCCATTGATATAGTATCCTTAATCACTTGATTGAACCTTTCAATCATACCATTTCCCTCGGGATGATAAATAGAGCAGGTTTTGTGAATGACACCTTTGGAAGAAAGAAACTTCTTCATTTCCTAGGAAACAAGTTGAACACTGTTGTCTGTCAACAATGAACCAGGAATCCCTTCTCTTGAGAACAAATCTTTCAAGCATTTAATGATGTGGTTTGAATCAATGCTTGTTAAGAAGAACACTTCCGGCCACCGTGAAAACATGTCAATAATGGCTAGCACATAGGACTGCGTGCCATTGCTACTAATTGGACCTAAAATATCCAAAGCTGCGTCTTGCCAAGGCCCAGAAGGTCGTCTCCTTAACACCATGGGTTGTACACAAGGACACTTAGACTTATCACTAAATGAACACACAACACAATCGTGTACCATACGTTCTACCTGGTTATCCATTCCTGGCCACCAGTAAGTCATTCGTAGTCTCTCTCTACATTTTGACACCCCATCATGAGAAGAATGTACTTTTTCAACAATATCCTTTCTAAGCGTAGTAGGCGGAATGATCGTGTACCACAAAATAGCATCCCTTTGTCAATAGCAAGCTCATTTCGCAAAGGCCAAAATTTCCTACATGCGTCTGATCCTTCTTTGTTACTCATCCAACCTTTATTGATCAATTTCATAACTTCATTCAAAACTTCACACCACTTTTCTTCAGAAATTATACTATGTTCAATTGCACAAACCCATTCATCACCATCCTCAGGTTCCTCATCCAAAACCTCCGATTTTGGGGTCAAGCGAGATAGAACATCAGCAACTTTATTCTTTAATCCTGGAATGTAATGAATCACAAAATTGGAGTCCTGTAAACCAATTACCCATTCCATTTTTCTGGACGAAATCAAATCAAGACCTTTTTTGCTGAATATCTCTATTAACGGTTTGTGATCCAACTGCACTTCAAACTCAACTCCCCAAAGAATTTTTTTTTTGTTTCTTTACTGCCCAAAAAACAGCTAATGACTCCCTCTCAACTATTGAGTACCTTGTCTCAGGATCCCTTAGAGTGTGATATAGAAACATTATTGTTTGCATGCCATCTGGACCCATCTGTTGCAACACTGTGCCTAAACCCTTCTCACTTGCATCTGTGATGAGAATCGGCTTGAGATCTGGGTTGAAACTACTGAGAGAAGGAGCAGACTTTAGCTTCTCCTTGATTCGCAAAAAATCATCCTCACATTCTTCCGACCATACAAAGTCAACTCCTTTCTTCAACAAGTGTCTCATGTTGACCGCACAATCAGCAAAATTCCTTACAAATTTTCAATAGTACTCGACAACACCCAAAAACCTCATTAGGTCACTATTATACGAAGGCGAACTCATTTCCTGAATGGTGTTAACTAATTCAGGCTTGGGCTTGACACCACCACTGGTAACATTATGCCCCAAATAATTTATGGAATCTGTCCTAAACTTACATTTCTCGGCTTTAATAGTTAAATTATGTTCAGACAACCTCTCCAAAGCCTTTCTAAGTCTTCCATCATGTTGACTCTCATTATCACCATATATCAATATGTCATCTTGGTAAACATAAGTGCCTTTAAGACCACGTAAAGCTTTCTCCATAGCCCTCTGGAAGACTGAAGAAGCTGACTCTAAACCAAAGGCATTCTCTTAAACCTAAAGGTACCAAAAGGAGTTATGAAAGAAGTGAGATCCTTGCATGAGTCGATTTGATGATACGCTGAGGTAAGATCTATAGTGCTAAAAACTTTAGCACTACCTAAAAGCATCAAAAGCTCATTTATGTTAGGTAAAGGATATTTATCGACTACAACACATTTGTTCAACTGGCGCAAGTCGATGCATCGTCTTAAATCACAATTCGATTTCCAGGCTGCCACGACCGGAGACAACCATTCGGTCCAGTCTACTTCCTCAATAATGCCCCCATTTTCCAATTTCTCCAACTCCTTTCTCATCTCATCCCATACAGCAATGGGTACATTTCTCACCTTACAGCTAACCGGAATGGAATGTTCCTTTAGAACAAACTTATGCTGATAGCCTTTAAGACATCCTAATCTATTACTGAAAACCTTGGGATAGCTACTTTTCAAACCATCAACAAAGATGGAATCAGGTTTCCCAACAACTACAGACTTGACAATCTCTCTCAACTGAATGGGAGGGTCAGCATTAGGATCCAAAAACACACCAAGGTCACCCTGATGACTCCAACAATTAAACTGTCCCCTTTCTTCGAAACGTAGATCTTACCAGAAACAAATCTTCCTCTGAACTCTATTAGACCAATGAAATACCCATATAACTTGATGGGCTCTCCACCATAAGCCAAAGGCCTAATATCTGGTTTCAACAATTTTACTTTTCCTTTCAAATTTTTTAAGTAAAATTCACCAGAGTACCGGAGTCGAACAAGACCCTTGTGCTAGCACCTTCAACCAGGATGGAATCACAGGGACTATTCTTCTTCCTGACACCATTCATGGTTCGTGCAAAAATCTGTCCGCACTCACAATCATCACTACCAGACTCCTCACATCCATACTCATACACTTCAACCTCCTTAACTTGGCGTGTAGGTTTGCTTTTACACAAAGAAGACAAATGACCTTTTTTCTTGCACTTATTGCACATCTGATGCAGAGCTGGGCACTTTTTATCATTAGCCAAGTGTCCCATTTTACCAGACCTAAAACACTTAACATTAGTCCTTTTATTACTAACTTTTCCGTTCTGAACCGCTGTACTTTTCTGTTTCTCTTTAAATTGAAACTCAGTTTTGTTCTTTATTTTACCCTCTAGAACTCTGCAAATCTTATCAGTATCACTCTTTAGTACAGCAACACATTTCAAGGAATGTTCTATCCTTTTTGCAACAGCTAATACCTCATCTAGTGTTGGTTCATCTCGTAAATATAATTCTTCTCTGATCTTTTCCATATTACATCCAAACATAAACTGGTCACGAATCCTTTCATCCGTGAGATTACCAAATTTGCAAGAAGATGCAAGCTTCCTTAGGTATGTGATGTAACCTTCCACACTTTCCTCAGCACCCTGCATTCTTTTTGCAAATTGGTAACGCTCTAAAATTGTGCTAACTTTTGGTAAGAAGTGTTTATCCAATTTTTTTAATGCAAACTTCGTAATCATTGTGCCCATTAGCATCTCCATCTGACAAATCCGGTAAGTGGTCAAAGATATCTTGTCCCTCAGACCCCAAACAATGTAACAATAAAGAGGATTTTCTTTCAGCACTGAGCGAAGGTCCACAAACCCTTGCATATCTTTCAAATACTACTTTCCACTTTTTCCATGGAATGGGAGGATCACCTAGGAAAAAGGGTGCAGCAGTAACATTTTGCATCCTTACTCTTAATTTCAATACAACTAATACCCAATTATTTCCTGGTTATAACTTGCTATGAGTCTAACAAATGCCTTTTGTTTTGTTTTTACGAGTATATATATTATATATATGTGCAATACATTTTCAATCTGACCAAAAGCTATTCCTGAAAAAAAATAAGGAGTTGTTAAAATGTTGTTAAAATGTGATGGAAATAATACTAAATTGTCAGTGCAGTAACCATACAGATCCAATAGATGTCGCTGTTATGCCACCTTCAGATGAAGAAATGTTGCTATTAATATTACCTCTAGTCTAGCGAAGAAAAATGAACTCGATGTTTGTGGGAGATAAGTTTTGCCTTAGCTTTCTGAGGCACCCCCTTCAATTGAATGTTATTTTACCAAGAGCAATTCTCTACGTCTTCTATTTTCTTGAATAACTATACATTCTGAACTAAAATGTGAACACCTCCTGACTTCAATATTCCTGCTCTAAAAGCCTACAGTCATGAACTTCTTACAATTTTGACAGTTATTCACATATACCTTAAAATTCTTTATGAACTTTCTGCAAAATTGTCATGAGGCTCTGAAACTAAATTTCATTCCATCCTATAGACTCTTTTAAATCAAAATATTAAAAATGTACCCTAGCGTGACTTTCCTCTGGAGATCATGGATGTTTGGAATTTGTTCTGCTGTCTCCCTTTCTGCGGAGCAGACATTGACAGCATCTCTTTAATTGTGATTACATTCTTTCTCCCAACAGATGCCACAGTCACCCAACAACTTGTTGTGGATAATTACTCAATGTGAAAAGGCTCCCAGGAAGGGAGTACCTGAGAAGTCTTGCAAAATCAGATGCGCATCCCAATTTTGCTTTGAGTAGCCACAGCCCTTATCAAACTCACTTAGCCTTCCTCTCCACCCAGCGTCGATGTGGTATTTCAGATGTACGGTCACATAATTCTTGTGTCATCCTTGAGGTGTTACCCCAGTCTCCAAGTGGCAACTCCTCATTTAGAAGTCCCAGCTCAGTGAATTCTTTTCTTTTGATCAATAATCTTTGTGGCATTCCCATCCTTCCCAAAAAGGGCATCTCTAGAATGTGTTCTGTGAGGCTTTCAGAGGAACCCCAGCTTCAACATCGCCACTCACTGGAGGTGATCCTGGTTCTCGAGCCACTTAGTAAACACCTTCCATCAGTGTGTTCCTGGCAGCTTCACATCCATGGTCCTAGGTCTACTGGGCCTTGAGAAGAGCAGGGTTATCAATCTCTCTAATTGCTGCTTAAGAAGCCAAATGTTTCCTCTAATCTTGTCACTAATTCATCCTCAGTTCCATCTCAAAGCTACCACAACAGGCCTTTTTAGTGTCGAGCACAAGTTCATAGGGGAAACATAGTCATATCGTATCCAATGTTTCTGCACTGTGCCACCCCAATGCTGTCTTAGCATCCGCTATCAAGGAAGTCACCTTAACTTCAGCACAGTCCAGTTAGGTCTCTTATCCTGGTCGACTCCCAGCTGCCAGTAAGTGTGTCTGAAATTTTCACTGTAGAAGCGCAAAGCAGGAAAACTGAGATAAAGGTGCTGGGCCCACATTTCACTCACTGTCTGCCTTGATAGTAAATGCTTATTGTTTAACATGTTTGTTTTGGCCAAAAGGTTAAACACATCAATGACTTAAATGTTCAACTACTATAATATTTTCCCAAAATACAGACATAATAAACTTGAAATAAAACAGAGTAGTGGACTTAATATGACACACAAATTTTCACAGACGCTATACTGTTCGGACACGCTCAAAATAATGAAATGTTTTCAGCTTTAAAATTACTTGTGTTAGTCAAACAAGTGTGCTCCAAAGTCAATTTATAATCTTGGCAGTTCAAAAATAAGGGTGTAATATTTTGAAATTGTATCATAGAAGGACAAGTAGATAAGAAAATGCATGATATTTAGTTGTTAGAGAAGAGAGGTTCACAGATGTGAGACTAACTGATGTTTGTACCTCAATAATATTTAGTGATAGCACACACAAAGGCCATAATCGGTTTGTTAAAAAGGTTATTGTTTGGAACGTAGGAGAGAGTAAAATGGGCATTAATTATTGGTTTGAACAGGAGAGTGGGAATATTTCATTTAAAGAGGTAGAACATTATGTAAACTTTGAAAAGTTTTAATATAATTTGTCTATAGTCTTGAAAAAAGAGACAATCGTTGTTAGAGTCCTAGGGCCATAGTCACAAGTGCCCTTGAGTAGAGATGGGAATAGGCTTTTTGCACCCCTGGTGCACTTGGTATTAAAGAAGAAGGGACTGCAGATGGTTGTGTTGCCACTATTTTTTTAATACAGATGGCGCTGGCATACACTAAGCGCCAGTGCAATCCTAAGGAGGACTTCTCTCATTTGCATGAGAAAGTAGTCCTATGCCAATTAGCAAACACTTTGCAGAGGCAAAGAGGCTAGTGGGAGGTGCACAGACTGTGCACCATAAAGAGCTGGCCCACGATCAGTGTGCCCCCCAGACAAACCCATGCACACAGTTCCAGTCCCTCACCGCACCTGCCTGCAGGTGGAATCTCTGGCCCTCTTTCAAAAGCAGCCCAGTTAAAGGCAGACTGGCTGCTTTAAACAGCCAACCTGGCTTTCACTAAAGCACTACCTGTAAGACAAGCACAGGTTGGCGATTGCAAAGGGGTAGTAAATTCATTGTGATAGAGTGCACAGACCACGGGCCTCATTCACAATATATTTTGGCACACAGCAGAGCAGCAAGCCTTCCTACTGTGCTGCCGTGCATGAAAATAAAAGAACAGGAACGTGTTGTATCTACAATATACAGCACATTCCTGTATTTCTCCTTGTTTGCACCTCCTTAAGCCTCCCCTGGGGAGGTGTAGGATTCTGACACAGTCCCATGTGTACAAAATGTTGTAAATCTGGGAATGCATCAGGTTCCATAGATGTTGCATGGGAACACACACAGCAACACCCATGGAACTCCCCTTTCATGCAGAGTTATGCATGAAAGGGAAACACATTTACAAGGTAATGAAAAGTCACACAGGGTGATTTTACAAGGCCTTGTAAATAAGGTGAAGCCTATTGTGCTGCTGGTGCGTCAATAAAAGTGGCACATTGGTGGCACAATGGGCTTGTAAATTAGCCCCCTGGTCTGCATCTACCACAGACCAGGGCAGTGCACCCTCTCTATAATATGGGCCCTGTTCGCTGTGATGAATCTTTATTTGACATTGGAAATGACTATAATGAAAAAAATCTGAATTTGTTTCCACTGGGAATCACTCTGACTTGTACTGGATTCTTTCCCAACCCCAGGAGAACGCCTCTAAATCTGCACTGGTCATGTATTCCCAAGAATACTTGTATGAGTAAATTCAGTGTGCTCTTTTCAAAATGGATTCAGCCTTATCATGCCTGCCAGGAATTCACAAAGCATTCCTGACAGACATGAGCCCAATATTAAGTGTGGAGATCTTCCCAATGAGTACAGAATATGCTGCACTCATAATCCTATTCAAGGGATGAATAAATGAGAACTACAAATCACTCAAGGGCTTGGTTAGCCTTAGAGGTTTGTGAAAACCCAAATACAAATGGTAAACCACGCTTACAAAAAATTTTTTTTTTAGACATACTTTGACCCACATACCATTACTCTGCGAAGACTTTAACCCCGCATACCATCACTCCGCATTTGTTTTACAATGCGTGTGTATTTACCATGCATGCCTTTACAACGAATTTTGCTGTAAAGGCATGTATGGTAAACGCAACTGCGTTGTGTAAAAAACTATTTGGGTGATCCACGTCGTTGTGAGGAAACAGAGGTTCTTCCGTTTCCTCACTATGACGTGCACCGCCCCTCAGAGACAGACGACAGACTTCGTGAAGAAGGAACCAGGAGGAGAGAGGAGCCATGAGGAGAGAGAGGTAAGGGGGATTGGGTTAACTTTTTAGGGGGGGGGTCGTGCTGGGGTAGTGTTTTAGGGTTTAGGGTAGTGTTGTGTTTGTGTAGTGTAGGGTAGTGTTTTACGGTTTAGGGTAGTGCCGGGGGTCGTGCAGGGTAGTGTATTAGGGTTTAGGGTAGTGTTTTGGTGTTTGTGTAGTGTAGTTTCGTACTGGGGTAGTGTTTTAGGGTTTAAGGTAGTGTTGTGGTGATTGTGTAGTGTAGGGTAGTGTTTTGGGGTTTAAGGTAGTGTTGGTGGTCGTGCAGGGTAGTCTTTCAGGGTTTAGGGTAGAGCTGTGATGTTTGTGTAGTGTAGGGTTGTGCTGGGGGTAGTGTTTTAAGGTTTAGGGTAGTGTTGTGGTGTGTGTGTAGTGTAGGGTCATGCTGGGGGTAATGTTTTAGGGTTTAGGGTAGTGTTGTAGTGTTTTTGTAGTGTAGGGTACTGTTTTCGGGTTTAGGGTAGTGTTGTGGTGTTTATGTAGTGTAGGGTCGTGCTGGGGGTAGTATTTGTGGGTTCAGGGTAGTGTTTTGGTGTTTGTGTAATGTAGGGTACTGTTTTAGGGTTATGGGTAGTGTTGTGGTGTTTGTGTAGTGTAGGGTTGTGCTGGGGGTAGTGTTTTAGGGTTTAGGGTGGTATTTATGTAGTGTAGGGTAGTGTTGTGGTGTTTGTGTAGTGTAGGGTAGTGGTGTGGTGTTTGTGTAGTGTAGGGTCGTGCTGGGGGGAGTGTTTTAGGGTAGTGTTGTTTGTGTAGAGCGGAGTAGTGGTTTATGGTAGTATTGATTGTCGAGCTGGGAAGTGTAAATGTAGGAAAAGGACTGGGTGTTGAGAGAGGGTCGGGCAGGTTTACTACATTAGGGTGTAGGCTAGGGTAGGGTACTCTCACTTACCTTTAAAACTTTTACACTGAATATACCTTTACCATGCATGCCTTTGCGTTGTAATGGCATGCGTGGTAAAGGCATAGTCGTTGTAAAAGTTTGCCTTGTGATCATTTGCGGGACATTCTAATTGCGTTATAAAAAATACGGGGTGATGGTATGCGGGGTAATTGATTGCGGGATAACGTGACCTATTACAAACAAATATGTTTGTGGGCATCACAACATTCTGTTTCCCTTTCCCATCAAGGAAATGGCAGGACTTTTGCTTCAGCACCGTGCTTGAGTAAGTCCCACTCCAGGAAGGGATGAATGGATTACCCTGAGATTCGCTATGAGTGTAGAGGAATGGCGTTATATGTAGGGCAAGTGATAGTTATATTTCTCCATGTAGAAAAAAGTGTGTTTGCACAGAAAATTTTATTCCCACAGGTTCCAATCCATTCCAAGATCAAATTATGCATAATAACTTTTAATTCCACTCTGCATCGACTCTAAAGAACATTAACAACAGCAATCTAGAGCCAGAACACTGCTATACATAAATAATCTACTCTCCGAACTCTCCTCCTCTTTTAAATGCTGCTCTGGACAGATAAATACCTTTGTATATTTGCTGTCATTTGGTTTATATAACTGTTGATGGCTGGGTGTTTTTTATTCTTTTTTTTCGAGATATGGAGGTTGTTGTGTGGAATTAAATTTGGCTTGGTGCAGAACAGGGTGCTTCTAATTTACGGAACCTTGGTCATTTATCATTTTGCTTATAAGGTTTTTTTATGGATGGAAGTGAGAGGAAGTTAATGGTAGTGACATCGGAGGAAATGTAGCTTTTATATACAATACAAAGACAGGTTTGCGTTATGACTCTGATTTAAGGTTGGGGCCTTCTGTTATTACCGAGGCCAGGTTTAACGGGCAGGATCGCGAGCATGGAACGAAATGCTATTGCATGCAGGCTCGAGCTTCATTGGAAGTTTGCGCGAGAGCACTCGTGAGAACTGGGTGCCATCTTAGATTTGGCTTAGTTGTATTGAGGAGGACAGAGGTGACAGTGCCGCGAGTAGCAGAACATCACCAGCGTAAATTAAAAAGAAAAATAGTCTTATGAGATAAACTAATGCTTACCGCAATCAGTGTTGCTGCCCTACTTGGTATGAGGGTATGCCACACATTGTTGACCTGGACCTAAGTGACACGTCTGGAGGGAGGGATGGAAGATGGGTAGTTAGGGGGGTAGTTAGGAGATGGCTGACTGCAGTTGCCGCGGGAACTGACTACAAGCACTTATGTGGAGCTGAGTATTCATTGTGTTTATCCAGAATTTCGAACAAACGATTACCTTGTGTGTTATGTACTGCCCTACTTGTAATTTAAATAGCTTGATTTCAGAGTGTCTGTTTGACAAGGTCGTGAAATCATGACCTTTACACCTTGTATGAAACTCAATAAATACTGTTTAAAAAAATATGAGATAAAGTAATGCAAGACTGTTTGTCAGCTGTGTGCAGACAGTGGACTCATTACGATGTCAGTCAGAAAGCATTCCGACCGAATCGGTCTTGGAATGGTTTTTGACCAAATCAGATTCGGGGAGTTCGACCAGCCAATTACAATGTTTCCGAACACCGTTCGGTCAGAGCCTGTATTCCGACTAACTACACAGGCTCCCATTGAAGAAAGGGGTGGGTGGGGAAAATCGTGCATCCTGAGGCAGGCACCCCATGGTGCCTGACACACTGTGCATGGTATTGAAGAGGGGCCGCATGGGTACGCCCATGGGCCCCATTTTGAATGCTCCGGGTTAAAGGAGGCCCTCTACAGGCCCCCAAAGTCTGATTGCGACAGCCTATCAGTGGCAGAGCAACCAATTCAAAAAGGCTGTCCTAATTTGACACCGTAATATGTCAGTCGGAAACGCGGTCCATATAATTGTACGAGTCGGCTCCGAATGACTCAGTTACTCCGAATGCCGACCAGAGCCGACTCGGAAAGCCTGAATGGTTTCCACCTATTGTTATCAGTCAGTCTGAAGGCTTTCTGATTGGTTTGGAAATACGGGTTCCGAATCAGATTCGGACAAACTGAATGCCATTCGGAGCCTTTCTGACCGATATTGTAATCAGACCCTGTTTTTTCATGCTTGAGTAGGGAAACTTTGTGTCACAGTAGGATTACGTTTTACAGTGTTGTTTAGTTCAATATGGAAGTAGAACGGGGTAGCAGCGTGAGTACAGCTGGGTCAATATTATATGAGGATTTGGTGAGAAATATTATCCAGAAAGAAATGAAAAATAAAGTGCAGGAATCAGCGACAAGCGTACTATGAAGAAAGAGAAGGATAGTTTTGTAGTCAGGTGAAGAGTTTTCTTCACTATCAATCGAAGATGACCAGTTAGTGGGAGTAGGTGGAAAGAGATAAAAAAAAAAACATGTAGAGGAGATTTGTATGTCTAAAAGAGGAAAAGATGGTCTAAACTCCATCAGTAGGAGAGGTGCCCTTAGTGGCATGCAGGGATTGGGTGTCCCAAGCGTCACATAGAGGAAAGGTGTCCGTTGTAACACTAAAAGCTGATGGAAGTCCATGTACAGATAATGGGAAAGAGTGGGATGAGTATATTTTAGATCTGCAAGATAATGAGTTTGAACATTAATCTGACAATCTGGAGGAGGTTACTTTTGCAGAAGTGCTTAGGGCTCCTTTGGTGAGGAAATATGTTCAACTTTTAACATAAAACATCACAGAAGTGGTGATTGGTGGCCCATAGAGCATGTGGGCTAGTTTGTTAAAGAATGGATTTGAAAACCTTTAGACAAAGAGGTGAGATGGGTGCTGAGAGCGGAATGCTCTAGAGCCATAATTGAGGAGAAAGTTTGCAGCACTCAAAATTTGGATCTGGAGTTAATAAGCTTTTTATTTAGATTAGAAAGGGATCCAAGAAATAGATTAAAATGATCATTAAAGATCTGTCAAGATAAGGTTCTAGATGTGATGGGTCCAATAGCCAGAGTCATTGATATGGTGGAAGAGGTGCATGTGACTAAAATACAATTGATATAGATCACAATTCCAGTTTCTAAAAAATGCTGGTGACGCTCTCCTATCGAGCACAATTGCATCCCAGGGCTTAAGCACACCGCTTATGACACTCAAGCTGCTAGATCACGGAAACAGCAGCAGTTGGGTCCCTGGCCCATGTGCAACATCCAGCCCAGAAAACCAACTTGGGCCCGACGACTCACTACCCTCACTTCCTAATGTGACTGCTTCAACATCCCATTCGCAAAACCATGCCATATATGTCCGCCACAAGACCCTCAGTGTCCTGATAAGCTATATGTGACAGAAACAAGAGCAACCCATGAACAAGGACCAAAAACGAAGATGGCAAAGCCTCCCGGGGGAGTTGGAAGAGGATACACAGAGATGTGGAAGGAGGGGGATTGAAATGGGAAAACGAGGAACAACTGGATTACAGTCAAGGACTTGTCCATAATAGAACTAGGCACATCCTCCAACTCCATCAACGAAGCAAAGCCCAAACCGCCCTCAACGCCAGAAGGATCCTATGCTGATCTTCGCTTGCCGCTAACATCAATGTCACCTAGTATTAGGACAAGAGAGCGGAGACTCGGAGCAGTAATCCAATATTGATGCAAGGAATGGGAGGGACTACTGACAACCTACACACAACAATCACCAGTGGAGCTTAAGACAGATACTCAAAATCTCTCTGCTTTAAAGCACCTGGAGTCCGATGGGAAACCGGGATCGGAGGATCTGCCACTAGAGACTGATCTGGAAAGCCCAACCAAGTTTCAGCAAAAATTGGACTCTGAAAGTGCTTGGGCCAGTTTACTCAAAACAGTGTAACTCTTGGTGGAAGCCCTCCAGTATCAATCAGACAAAATGGTCACTCAACGGACTCTACTAAACACGCTCGGTATTTTTGTAGTAGCAATTGATGGGAAACTAGGCGCTCTAAACACTCTCTTCCAGAACACACTGGGCAATTCTCAAGACAGGGAGTCAAGCAGTGGGTGCGGTCCAAGAGTCGACAAACTAGCCTCCCTCCCCTCAATGCTGAGCAACCTGTGTGCACAAATAAAAGACTCAGCTCAGAGCTCCATCAACCTCAACTCAAAGGGGTCTTCCTCTATTGAGGATCAAATTGGAACAAGGGCATACAGTGCAGAGAGATCGGTTCACAAGCCCCTCACTCTCAAACCATCAACTGGAGGCAAACAAATTATGGAATCATTAAGACACCGGCATCTGCAAACGAGTCGGTTGACCAAGGAACAAAATTAAACGACAACTTGAATGCAAATCAGCGACATGCCCAAAGGAGGAAGGGTCGGAACCAAAAGTCAATTTCTAATCAGGAAGACTTTGACCACCTCTATAGAATGACACCGCCAGAGACATCAGAACTTTCAAATCAACTAACTCCAGCGGGAACAGGCGTACGGCATTTAATTCCCACGTCTGCTGAAAAGGGGGCAGCCTTCAAATCCAATGAACAGCCCACTATCCGATTCCTAGGGTTATAATGACAACCATCGCAGGCTCGAGACGAAGAAAAACATGCCCTCAACCATAACAATCAGGGAAAAGGAGACAGACGCACATCACCAAATGTCACACAGAACAAAGTCTAAAGTAATCACATCACATCACACTTCCACTCCAATGTTAACATTGCCAGCCCATCAAGAGGCGTCCAATTCCGCCTTATTTCCTAAACTTGATCATATCAAAACAAGGCTGGCCAAGCATTAAGGCCATCTCTGCGGAAAAAGGGAGCCCCTACACTGCACTGGATTGGCTGCAAATAAAACTCAGAGCGACCGGTGCGGGGCTGAAGGACTACTTATATCAGTTAAACCACAAATCAATAAATACCGGCCTACTATCCGCCAGCAATCAGCCAACCAAGCGGATAATCCCAAC
The DNA here is from genome assembly GCF_964261635.1 of Lissotriton helveticus. Lineage (NCBI taxonomy): Eukaryota > Metazoa > Chordata > Amphibia > Caudata > Salamandridae > Lissotriton > Lissotriton helveticus. Next base: position 1,073,163,803 of record NC_136059.1, read on the forward strand.
GAGGGTGGGAACACCCTGAAGTACACACCAGAATATAGATCAAGAGGACCACACAACATATTAAATCGAGGGAAAATTCTCTGCCTATTGTCGCACATACCATCATTCACAGACGTGACCACTACAGACTTGGCCTCAGTAGAGTTTGTTAACCGTAACGACCCCCAGGGGGGTCAGGATACACTGACCACTTGAAAGCAGTCAACTATTGCACAAAAAATACTGCTGGAAAGCTCAATCTTCAAAAGCTGGGGTATAGTTCTCCACTCAAAAAGCGGCAACCACAGGAAACATGGACACATTTTCCAGAACTTGTACAGTAAGGAACCTGTCCCGAAGATCTAAGATGGCCCACGAGGACAATCATCAACCAAGCAAGAAATAATTGACAAAACAGTAGGTAACAGAGGACATCTTCAGCTCACCCAGTCGGTTTGATAACAACAGAATCCATTGCAATATAGATATCCTCTCCAAGGGGGCTAACAGGGAATGAGTGTAAGGACTTTATAATAATAAACACTTACACGCATCTGAACAGGAAAATCAAGGCTGCAAAACAACTGACTAATTTCGTTGAGCTATGTATAAGTGAGGTCAACACAACACATCAGACATGATACTCACAGGAGAATTTAATTTACATCTTATTGGCTCATCGACTGCGGAGGAAGTGTCTGTAGAAAATCGGTTATAGAACGTCCCACAACAGGGGAAGAGCTTATCAGAATTGCCTACAAAAACCAGCCAGCGTCTCATAGAGGTGTAAGAACACCTCAATTTTAGAGCAGCGGGTGGCAGAAGTACAGGTGACAACCCCCCAGCATTTACTCAATACTCATAAACTAAAAACTCAACACTAGACTACACCTTTGTGTCCCTAACCCTGTTCAATGAAATTATCACATTATGCATGAGTGACAAAGATGACAGTGATCATCAGCCCCAGGTACTCTCACTTCGCACAAACATGTCTAAGCTCATGAACGGCCCACTAGGAAAGAATGTTACAAACAATTACAGGAAAATAAAATATGTGCAAGCATCACAAGGGAGCTTCCTGCAAACTGCAACACTCTTATTTGAAACATGGGAAGGGGGTAACGAAAAAGAGAAATGGGTGAACTTCACGACCCCAATGGCAAAGCCTTTCGCCACCCCAATTAAATCAAGAGCACAGCAGAGCTACAGCACCACAACCAACTTTACCAAATTACAAAAAAACAAGATAAGATCTATACAAACTACAATTAATCACACACTGCACCCCTTGTGGCGGAAACCAACCGATACCATAAACTTAGCCACTCTACGACAGCAGAAAATCCAGCTGAAGCAAGCATGAAGGGCATCTAAGAGAGACTCTGAGGATTCTTTATGGGTGAAATTGCATGTCGATATTAAACATAATGACATCGCAAAATTTTGGGGGACAAGAAATCAATTTATTTGCCCTTCACCTGGGGGATTATCATCCAACATAGCTGAGGAGGACTGGGCAACCTACCTTGGAAATTACTTCCATCAAGATGATATCTCATTTTCTACAGTAACTAGGTCAGACGTAACTCTGAGAATTACCACACTTGTGTACCGACCCGGCGAGGAAAGTGCAACAGCACCAGAAGGGGGCGAAGGCACAATGCCTGGAGTTATACTCCCAAGCGACCATCTAAAAGCGGCCAAACGTCAAATAGGGAAGGAAAGAAGAGAAGGGGCACCGGGTCCTAATGGAATCCCGCCTGTGCTCTGCAAACAAGATGCAGATTACTGGGCAAAAGCACTCAGCCCTCTCTTCACCAAAATAAGGCAGACAGGCCTACTACCTTCGTCCTAGAGGGCCTCGATAATCTCGCCAATATTTAAGTCAGGAGACAAAGCCCTGCCAAAGAATTACCGCTTACTTGCTCTTCTGGACAATGAGGCAAACATTTTTGCAGGAACTCTTCGGGACGAATTACAACAATGAGCCAAAGACAATTCGATTATAACTCTGAATCAGACTGACTTCTCCAAATTTGTCAGAACAGTAACAAATATTACGACAATGGCTTTGCTCATTGATAAGGCTGAGAATTCAAAAATCCCATTACATTTATGCTTCCTCAATTACAGGGCTGCCTTTGACCATGTAAACCACAACAGACTAATGACAAAATTGGCAAGCTGGAGCATAACTCAGGCACTGCCTAATTTGCTAATAAATTTGCACTCCGAAACCTAGATCCAAGTAAAACTGGGCGATGGGTCGACCCTTTCAAGACGGATACCAACAACGAAAGGACTTAAGCAAGACTGCATGCTGGCCCCAATCCTATTCAACCTGTTCCTTGCAGACCTTGTTCCGCTATTAAATGCTAGTAACTTACATTCCCCAAGGTTAGGGAACCTAGCTTTACCATGTTTACTCTTTGCAGATGACATAGTTATAATCAGTCAGACGAAGGTGGGTCTACAGCATCTCCTAAACACCACATTAGAATACTCTGAAGCAAACAGCCTGAACAGCAACTTGAAGAAAACCAAGACCATGACAATTAAAAAGAACTCTACGAAAACATTGGACTGATTCTGAGGGCATAGACTCAGTATCAAAATATAAATATTTAGGAGTGATCATCAACAGAGGCGGGCACTTTACAGCTCAAAGAGACTCAATTAGGAGGAAGGGAATAGCCCTGGCAGTCTCAATAAGAAACCTCAACTCTTAATTGAATGGGCCTTCACTCGCCCCACTAGCCGAAGTATTACGGGCAAAACTCCTACACACAATAGCTTATGGAAGTGAGGCACAGAGGGGCAGAGACTCCAAGCTCCTAGATGGTACAGTTGCAATAGTGTATAGAATAATCTTTGGTTTGCCAAAATATGTCTCTCCTGCGCAGACCAGGCTTGAGTTTGGTGTCCAAAAGCAGACCCTTGAAAGACAAGGAGCTAATGCTATCTTCTGGGACAAAGTAAGGAAAAAAAACAGGAACTCTTAATTAGAGCTTGTCGTTAGAGTTACAATACAAAATGTCATCACCTGCTGCAAAATATGTACAAGCGAGTCTGACCACCGTGGGACTAATTGAGCTCTGGGAAACACCCACCAACCACTGTCTTTTCAAAAAAATATTATGGAAAACAGTAAAGCACCTATCCTGGATTGAGGAAAATGCAGCTTTATTTAAAAGGACACATGGCTGGATGACTCTGAGCACCTATTCCACCCCGCTGCTCAAAAATATCAAGCATTGGGGTTTCCTAGATCTACCAAAATCCAATTTCTAAAGTACCGATTTGGTTTGCTACCATGCACAAAGCAGTTTCCGCACAGGCTGAAAACCCAATTCTTTCCACCTGCCGTTTGTGTGGCACAACGCAAGAAGACATGCTGCACCTACTCTGTATTTGTAAAGAACTGACACAAGAACGAAAACAACTTTTAAAACCACTTTTTAATCATAGAGGCATTCGCACGAAGACAAGAGGTGCTGGCTTGTTTTGCTCCAGAGGACCCACAGCTGAACTGTCGCCTGGTGAAGTTCTTGAGGCAGTTGGAGAAGAAAATGCCACAATTGTGACAGGAACATCCCAGCACTAACATTGAGCAGAGCGATATCACTGCCTAAACGCAAGGCAGTTAAAAGTTACTAAGTTAACAAATCGTTTACTAAAAATCACATTTGAAACAACAAATTAACAGTTTTTTTCTAAATTCCTTTTTTACTTTTCTCTTAAAGTCGTAATTCATATTCGAAGTTTTTATTGATAAATTTTGTAGCAATGATTCTAAGTAACTACGCTAATAAAAAATAAACTTGATAAAGATCAACTCAGAGGAGGGAGACCGAGAGCAGTAATGTTATTGGGCAATGCAAATGCTGGTTTGCTTGCAGAGTGAAGGAAGTAAATACTGATAGAAATAAGCCCCAAAATGGGAGACATGGCGCACAAAGAGCCCATCAAAAATGCTAGGTGGCTACTATTTGGTGAAGAGTCTGGGCAAATATGTAGCCACTTCGACAGCCTTAGACAAGGCACAGACAAACATAAGTAAGGTGTTTGGTGGTGTCATCTTTGGGCTGGCCATAAGAAGGGGACTCACTGCTGGCTGGGGCATGCAAAGGCCCCAATCATATTCCCAAAACAGAGGAGGAGGATTTCAGGCCTCTCCCAGTTTCTACCCAAGTCGCAGAAGAGCAGGAAGGATGGTTAGAGGATTGGTGTTCTGTGCCTGAGGTGAGAGCTCTGGAAACCAAGGTGAGTACGGAGATTACTTTGGGTTCTTCCCAAAAAAGAATAGGGAGACATTTAAGAGACTTTATAGCACAATGAGAGAAGTTAACTCAAGATCTCTGGGTGTTGGAAACTGTTCAAGGATATCTAATAGAATTTGTAAATTTACCAATTCAAAGAAAAGAACCAAGGGAATTGACATTAAACGAGGAATTAAAGGAAGTTGTGGACTTAGAGCTAAAGTCTATGTTACAAAAGGGAGCAATTATATGTTTCGAACAAACAACAAAACATTTTGTGAGTACAATTGTTTTGGTTAAAAAGAAGGATAAGGGTTAGAGACCAGTCATCAATCTCAGGAATTGAACAGATATTCGATATACAGACACTTCAAGAGTGAGGGTATCCATTGTCTGAGAGATTTGTTGTTAGAAAACAATTAGTAAAATTGGATTGAAAGGATGTGTATTTCACAATTCCATTGGGAATAGAGTGTTAAAAATATTTACATTTCCGTTGGAGTGAACAATTGTATCAGTTTCAGTGTCGGTATTACACAAAACATCCTCGGCGAAAAGAGACTATAGAAAAGAAGTCTTGTTGTTAGTGGGGGAGCCCTTTAATTAGGACGATATACCATCACCCACCAAAGTGGCATGCTTCATCATCGATTGTAATTCTATTGACACCTCCATCCACAGGCAACCGCCGCACTAACCAGGAAGCAGAATCCTGACCCACCCTGCGTGTCTTCATGTCAGGTAGGTTAGCACACCAGCTCCTCAAAGACGTACCACACGAACTTGATATAACACACAATGGCACCAGTACAGTTACCTGCGGGACCCAGGCCAGCTCACAGCAGGTTTGAACGGATGGAATCCATCCTTGACAAAGTACGTTTTTTGGCTCTGTAGTGAGATCATGGCAAGGGCGGGCCATGCCCCCCTTTTTCGCATACTTACTGCCTTTCAATTTACCGCCAGCAGTGTGTGACTACAGGAGGTTCCCACTGGCAGGATTTGTCAGACCTTTTTAATTGGGGTTGAAGTAAGGCTCCTTCCTGTTCCTTTTTTGTTAATTCCTGCTTCCTCCTACATTGTCTAGCCCTCTGATCATCATGCTCACTATTATATATGCTGGCATAAGCGTGACAAATGTATTGCCCTCACCATTTGTAAACCATTGGTGCCTCACTCAAATTGATGTCATGGTTGTGAGGGTTTTAAGGTTACCAGCATCAGCGCGGCCACTCTCCCACGCTCATAGTTGTAGACGTGGCTGTCTCACGCACATAATCGCTCAAATACAGCCAAACAAAGGTGATTGGCCGAAGGGTCTCCGGCGCATTCTTGTGACCATGCATGGTACCCATTAAGTGTTTTTATCATGCATGTTGTTACCTGTCATTGTGCATGATCCTCTGACTATATCTGATGTCCAGCGCATGCTACAACTTTCATGAATCTTTACCACAGCTACTTTCGAATCATGAGTACCTACAGAGCACAGGAAAAATGTGCAGCCTGCAAGTAAGGAAAGTCACATGCTTTATGCATATATGTTTTATATGTTCTGTATGTCCTTTACGTTGTGTGTTTTTTTTTACAGATTACAACCTAAAACTGGGTTCGTAAGTACGGCGCGCCTACCACACTCAAAGCACACCTTAGTGTCTGCGCTGATACTACACTCACATGGCTGCTTCCACTTATTTCAGCCACCTCACTATTCACACTATGGTCCCGATGAAAGCCTTACGATTAACGTAAAAGACTGAAACAAGTTGACCTGCACCTAAGGGGTATCAAAGTACAATTTTAACTTCACTATATCCCGTCTTCATTTTTAATTTTGTCCTAAGACCCTTTTTAATAAAGTTTTTCACAGGGGCTCTTCTGAGACACATTTTTATTTTTCTCCTCTCGCTGAGTGCCCAACTCACTGAGCACTCACTTCAGTCATCAAAACCTGCTCCGCTGTAATCAGGCTTTGTAGCACAGTGTGTTGCATTCAGCAGCCCAGCTGGGACCCCAATGATGAAGCATGCCATCAACTCGGTTTGTTGGTGAGGGGTCTACTTATACATTCACTGTATGTCTGTACTCTGCTACTGGATATTGTGTCACCTGCAGTGGTAACATTTTTGGTGGGTTCGTCCACGTTGTTTCTACTATTATCTTGGGGAAGAGGACACACCCCCAATCTCTTTTCCTCACTCTCTTGTTGTTTATTACATAAGCTACTAAATGTGCATGATTTCCTTTTGATGTAAAATTATGCCTGTGTACATTTTAGACAAAATGCACATTTTTAGCTCATTACACACATTTCATGCAGAACACCTCCTTTGAGTGTATGGATTTCATTAAAAGACCGGAGGCTAACATTATGCATTCTCTTTTATTGCCACTCCTGCCAGCAGCACCTTTAAATAACCTTCCAAACATGTACCAATCCAGAACTGGAATTATAATAAACCAAAAAAAGTCTCTAGAATGGAACTCTCTTCCTCACTTTTAAATGCTGAACCTGATCAGATAAGTACCTTTTGTATTATATGGCTATGGTACTTTTGTAATGTAAGAGTATTTGAGATTAGTTGAGGGCTTCTATTTTTCAGAAGCAGTGTGTGTTCTAATTGAATACTCTTTATAGTGTTCAAGGTACGTGTTAAAAGTTGTAAGGAAGATTATTTAAGCTTCATATTTGAGTTTATTTAGGAATTGGTTTAGCTAAAAAAAATGTAATTGATTATCGGAGTATGGGAGTAAAATTTCATTATTTTTAAATGTTAAAGAAGGATTCAGGATGATCGCTTATTGTTGGCAGAACACGTGTAGCAGAGCGAGCCTGAAAGATTAGAGTTTGATACAGGATTCGCGCTTCAGTCAGATGTCCAATAGTGTGTGTGTTTATTAAAACATTTTTTTTAAATGCTTGCGAACTGAGGATGAGTAAAGGAGGCATATATCTGGCTCGTTGTATTCTCGCGAGAACCCGGCGGCCATCTTGCCTTGGGTGGGTTTTAATAAGTGAACATGGATAGTGCAATGCCATAAATTGGAAAGGGAAGAGAGCGTCCTTGCTAGCCAGTCTTCAGACATCGAAGGAGAGCAGTTAAATGGGAGAAAAGTTCAAGAAGAAGGAAAAAAGGAGTTTTGAAGCAAAAATTGATTAATTAGTGTGATTAAAATATGATTTGGCATTCTCAGGTTGTCAAGAATATTAGGAGGAAAGAAAATAGACAAAATGAGCACTAAAGAGGTTAGGTTCCGGTACAGGTGGTAGAAGGAAGAGTCAGTGAGGATAGTTTGAGGAGACTAATTCAGAGTGAAATGAAAGCTTCTGTAACAGAGTTAGTGGAGATTGTTTTAGAGAAAAAAGGAAGGCTTGTAGGTCTGAGGAAGATTTTTGGTCCTGTTCAGATGAAAAGGATAATGAGAGAGAAAAAGGTCAAGGAAAGAAACTAAAGAAAACAAAACATATGGATAAAAGAAGCAAGGATGGATTTAACTCCATCACAAGGGTTGGTGCCCATAGCGACACGCAGAGAAAAGGTGCCCTTGGCGGCACACAAATTTTGACAGATGATGATTTGATGGAAACTGAAGACACAGTTTTAGAAGGGTCAAGTAAGGTTTATGATGAGTTAATTTTTGATGTGGACGAAGGTGACAAATTTGATGATGATTTTAGGGCTGATGCAGCATCATCTTCTAAAGCGGTAATTAGAGGTCGTTTAGGAGAGGAGATGTTTCGGGGCTTATGTATCAATGAACGCATTTGTGATTTTCAAATAGCGATTTTTAGAGAATCGCTATTTGAGAATCGCAAAATGATATGTAAATAAAAAGTTGCAATTTTTTTGCGATTCCCTCGCATTCCTTAATTGCGACTCGCAAATTGCGAGTCACAATTAAGGAATGGCTTTCCATTTATTCCTATGGGCCAAGAGGCTCATAGGAATGAAAGGGAATTGCACGTGCAATTTGTGAGTACCCAATAGGTACTGGACTTTGGTTGGTTTCCACAAGGAGAGAGAAATCCTGAGTCTGGGGGCATTAATTCAAGGACTACTATATCCAGAATGCCTGCACCCACAGGGGAGGGACTCCTAATTGCAATAAAGCTTTGTTTTGAATCAGCCCGCCTCAAGTCCATATTGCCAGTGATCATGAGCACGTTAGATGCTTGAAACGCATTTGGTTTTCTGGGATGCCTGCTACTTACTGCATTTCCTGCTGCCTGTGATGGTTGGTGCAGTAACCCTTACCTGTGCGACTTCTTCTTGGGGGCAACCTTGATGGAAAAAAAAATAAAAAAAATATATATATATATATATATATATATATATATATATATATATATATATATATATATATATATATATATATATATATATATATATATATATATATATATATATATATATATATGCAGTTCCACGTCCTTCAAAATGCCGGGACCCTTCAGACAACGGTGCAATAACAGGGACGAAGGTTACCCTGTGTAGAATGCAGGTTCACAGCGTGTAGCCACAACAGCTACGCAGTGCACTCTCCTTGACGCAAAAGAAGTTTAATCCCAGTCTTGTGCGTGCATTTTCAAAAAAAGTATTTATTCCTTTAGTTGCAGCATAGTGAAATAATGGATGAAATGAAGGGAAACCTCACTGGGGTGTTGTACAACGAAGATCGGGTGGACGTATAAATTCTCACTTGAGACTTTTTCATATTATGAACTGCATATATGACCACAGATGTATGGACCTAGACCTTTATTCCAGTATGGAAAGGTCACTAAGGATACGACTATTTATATGCATAGATTGACTCACTTGAGTTTACTTACGTTTTGGTCACTAATGCTATCAGTCTGTGGTGACAGGTCATGCAATAGGTTAGAAGTAAGACACTACGTCCTTCAAATTTATAAATTACGAATTATAAATTATAAAGTATAAATGTTTTCCCTCATTATACGTTGAAATATTCCCTAGTATTTGATTTAGATGACAGGATTGTCCCTAATCACGAATATTTTGGAAGGTTTAAGAGTATGCGTGGGGCATAATGATGTTAAATACACCACTCCAAGATGGCCGCGCTATTAAGGCCTTGAGTCCTTTGTTTATTTTGAGCACTTTCTCACGTGAAACTTTATTTATTGTTTTGAAATGTGACAGTGTAACTACCCGTGACCAAGGCGAAGTTGTCGCTGAAACGCGTTGGGTTTTTCCTTGTTATTTCACTATGCTGCAACTAAAGGAATAAATACTTTTTTTGAAAATGCACGCACAAGACTGGGATTAAACTTCTTTTGCGTCAAGGAGAGTGCACTGCGTAGCTGTTGTGGCTACACGCTGTGAACCTGCATATATATATATATATATATATATATATATATATATATATATATATATATATATATATATATATATATATATATATATATATATATATATACATATATATATATATATATGGGAGAGAATGTAGCCTTACGGCCAGAGCAGTTGACCTCGAACTTCGGAACCGGGTTCCAGTCTTCGCAATGAGACGCTTACCATCCTGTGATTCTGGGCAAATCACTTAATCTCCCAGTGCCTAACAAAAACTAATGTGTCTATCTTTAACGAAACTGGTGCTCATGTAAAGCGCTCTGATACCCGATATCTCCGGTCTAGTTTGACCTATATAAAACTCTAAAAAAACACAAAAAAAATGTATACACATATTGATAATAATAAGCAAATTAAGAAATAAAGGAATGGGGAGGTTATGAGAGATGCAGAATATTTCAAAGTTTGTAATGTTTAAGGCTTAAGGTTTTCTATTTGTGGATTTTGTTCATGATAACAAATAGTTTAATTTTGGTTATTGATTTAAGATGCTCAGTTGTGAGGTGCAGAAGTCGTGGAGGATTCAGATGGAGGATAAAGGATCAATATCTTCCCAGTTTTGCATTTAAAAGAGGAAGAGAGTTCCATGCTAGAGACTTTTAGTGTTTATTAACATTCCAGTTCTGGATTGTTACATGTTTGGAAGGTTCTTTAAAGGTGCTCTTCTGGAAGGAGTGGCAATAAAAGATTATGCATAATGTTAGCCTCTGTGTCTTTAATGAAATCCTGATTCTCTTGTCATGTAAATCTGAGAATCATCATTCATCATCAGACTCTGGAAAGATGAAAATGCTGTATTGGCAGATTTGTCATAATTTTGTGAATCAGAGTTCAGATTTTATGTGTGCAAAGTGAAGCTTTTGCGCACCTAAATTTGACTTAAATGTGCAAAAAAGGTGAACGAGGTCCTCTACAAGGTAGCCAATTAGAAATAAAATTACTTAGATAAGCTGAAAAGCTTTTACAAAATCAATTAAAAAAAAGATTTAACTACCATCCAATGTAATGGTGCTTATTTACAAATATAGAAAACATGAAGAATTAGTCAGCCTTTCCCAGAAATAAACTTCGGACCCACATATCAGAATACAAATTAGCCACAAACGCTCGATTTCTTAGTCCCCTTTCCAGCTATTCAATTAATTGCCCACGAAAAAGGATACGAGAGTGCTCTATAATGTGTTATAAAATTATCAGTCACTGAATGTTGGGAGTAGTACTCAGCACAAATAGGCGTATGTTTTATTTTTTTATGTATATTTGACAACCTATTGAGCCACTGATCTCTTATCCCTATATGGATATTGCCCAGGTGAGAAATTACAGATTGACCAAATACAACGAGGTTTAGAATACATTATAGGCCTACCTACCCCTGCAGCAGATGTTCTCCGGCAATGTTAACAGATCAGACATTCTGTTATAGTAAATGGAAGTTGGCCACATGGTTGCACTAAAAACTAATGAGCCAAATTCCTACAGCCAAATGTTTTTGGCTGAAGTGCCATATCTAATAGGTTACGTGGATGTATTTCTGAGCCATCAGCTGGCTAGGAGTGTTACCACGAATTAAGACAATGAGGCACATTTTGGAAAATGGGATGGCAAGTGCAGTTAGAACATTTAATGCCAATGCAATGATAGGAACGTCTTTCTTTTCAAATAAATAGACTGGGTTTACTGCTTGTACGTCAAAGTTGCTAGTTTTCCATGTTTACTACATTTTAAAGATGCATAGTTAAGGAAAGCAATGTTTCCAGGTTTGTATTTCTTAAAAGGCAAAACAAAAATGTAAAAGTTAGATTTACTTAGATTGACGCCTCATTTTGTCAATTAGGACTTCCAAACCACAGAATTCAACAAGGGATTCTATATTCCAGTCATTTACATCTCTTCTGGAGTAGGCGTGTCCTATTCTGATGAAAACAGAATGGGGGATATGTACTAGGAAGAGGTGGAGCGTGTCGTTAGCCTCCTTGGCTTAACGACACGCTCCGCCACTTCTGAAACGCAAGGGTGCACCATATTTACAGGAATGTGATCCAGCCTTTCGTTTCCCTCTGCGATTAAGACATTGGTCTTAATTTTGCTGTTGCCTCCTAAGTACGCCACCCTTGTATTTAGGGGGCAGCGTCAAATACAATGGGTGTTGCGGTGGAAGGCCCACCACAACACCCACTGCCTAACCATTGCTTGAAAGGGTGCCTTATGTTTAAGGCTGCGTTAAGCCATGTTAAGTGGCTTAACGCTGCCTTGTACATAAGGCGCAGCCTCTATCGCCACTACAGCGTCCTTAAAAGTGATGTTGTGGTGGCGACAGGGGCTTGTCCCAATGTGCTTTCTGTGACAAATAAGCGTAATACAGACTTCCAGGAAATTAGCAAGTTGGGTTGATTTCAAACATTAGGCTTATGTATTTGTCTGCCACAGCATGCCAGTTAACAAAAGGTATAAAATGCCCTTAATACAAAAACCGATTCGCTGCATCCTGCACACTTTCGATATAAAACGGCCACGTCATATCATGATCGTTTCATGGATTTATAATGTATTCGTGAAAACACTTGTAAATGAATAGTGTAAAGTATTGTGCTTTCTTTGCTGAATTTGTATTTAGTGTGTTTATGAGGCGAAACCATTTGCAGACTAAAAACACGATACCTGCAAAAATTTCATAAATGAGCACAGAAAAAGCAAAACAACCTTATGCAGGAATATATAGACAGAAATAATAGAATGCGTAACAAACAAAGGTATGGCATGACGCATCAGAATATGAATACTTAGGGGCATATTTATGGGGCTGCTCTCAATCGCTGGTATGAGCTTGGGCACTACCACTCCTTGCCTTGCATGCTGGGATTTCTTTGCATCAACTATGTTGGCAATTTCACTAAGGGAAACCTACGTGCAGAAGGTTCTGCACAAGTAGATTTCTGTGTATGATTAGTCTTTGCCTGAATGGTATTCACCAAATGCAGGCACCACATGCGCATTCAAAGTGTTGGAGCCTCCTACAATTAATGTTATGATTGTAAAAACTTTATGGTCACATTTCTACAATACAACAGTTGTGGAGTTCTCAGCCCAGAAGACGAAAAATATCCACCACCAGGGAAATGAATATCAAATGGAAGAGAATGAAAAATGTCACATACTTGAACAAAATCACAAACACATGACACACATTAACAATTTAAACACATAAATACAGCACATATCCTGAACTCTCTGCCCTCTTCGCCCTGGAAGGCCTACATATTGCAGATGCATGCCGTGACATCCCCCACAAGGAGAATGTAGCCTTAATGCACCCTGACCTTCCGTCGGCCTTCCTGTTCAAGTTCACCCCAATATAAAGTCAGATAAGAACTCGTCACCCCTCTCTCTCCCACCCTTCACAGGTAATGCTACATCACACATGTTTGCCGATCGAATAACATTGCATTTACTAAGAGCATATTACATTTAAAATGTATTAACCCACTCCTAACCAGCCTATTAAGTAACACATATGTTAGAAAATCATCTCTCCCCTACCCTTTTCCTTTCTCTCCTCCTAAAATAATGATTCCTCAAAATTAGGAGCAAAGCAACAATGATATTTACCAACATATTGAAACAACTATTTCTTTGGTATGTAATTTACTATTTTATGTAGACAGCCTGTGAGTGATTGACTGCTGTTGTAATGAGTGTAGCATTCTCCCCAGTCCGGGGACTCACAAATTACTACACCACACATGGAAAGTAGGTATACACATCATTGTTCTTTAGTGTGTAAGCAAGAACTCAGCGTTCTAAACCTGTCTTCCCTTCTGTCATTCTTAATTTACGGCACTACATCTCTGCCTTTGTTAAATAAAAGTTACAACTTTTTAAAAAATAAATAAGTAAATGAATAAATACATAAATAATTGCAAATACATATACATTCATAACTCTTACATGAGCTTTCGTGGTGCTTGGACCACACGTCCTGATCGGGTCATCGGAAATCGGAAGCTGGCAGTCGAAGTTTCAGCGATATGCGCAGGTGAGGTGGATACAACAGCAGTCACATTTTTCTCATCTATCTGTCCAGACCAAGCCTCTATGGTGACATTGATGTTTGGTGAGTGATGAGCCACATGTCTGAAGTGAGAAGAATCTCTCATAAGGGACTACCCAGGACGTTGGGCAGTCACAATGTGTCCTTTGGTGGTTGTGACAGTAAAGGGCTCAGCCTCAAAATGGGCATCAGATATTCACTTTTTGGACTGTCAAACTAGTATTCGATATCTTCTCTCAAAAGTGATATCTTTCACATGACACAACTTGTCAGCATGGATCTTCATTTGTTGTTTGCCACCAAAATCATCTGTGTAAATGTCCTTCTCAGTCCTTGACCCGAGATTGGTCCATTGTTCATCATGGCTCTCCCAAATATTAAAGTTGCAGCACTTTCCCCTGTAGCCGAATGAGGGGTCGATTGGTAAGCTCGAAGAGTGGTATTCAAAACAACCTTGAGATCGACCTTTCTCTAATGCAGCACTATCCACAGCTTTCTTTAGAGTACTCATGAATCGTTCTACCAGGCCATTGGCCTGAGCTGAAAGAGGAGTACTTTTCTGATGCGCTACATTGAAAGGCTGAGAACTCTCGACTATTGAAGGGTGGGCCACTGTCAGATTTCAAGATCACAGGGACACCCTATGTCACAAAGACACCATCTAATTTTTCAATACATTTTTCATGAGTTATGGAGGAAAGATCTTCTACCAATGCAAATCGGGTATATTCATCAACAATGACCACTAAATGATGTCTATTCTAAAGAGGACCAAAGTGGAAAGCAATCTTTCTGTCTTTGGGCAACAGGACAAAAATCCTCAACTATATGCAACTGTGCTTTTATAGTCTTGAGTTTTCATAACACATAAAAAAATGAAGGAAATTGGCTTACCATTTCAGGATGATTCATATTGTCCTTCACTGATATCAGTCCCATTTCAGCAGTGGTGTTGAAACTGAGCAAACAGCACTTGAAGCTGTCACAGGAAGTACATGTATATGAGTGCATACCTAAGTTTTCTTGTGTTTCATTGTGGCTTTCGAAAGGTGACGACGCAGGCCATGTATATACTTTAGTTTTCCACTGCACAAGTTGTGGTGATGGATACAATTCACAATACTACCTGTGCCATGTTTTTGTTGTTTTGCCTGTGGGTTCTGCAGGCATTGCAGTTTCATGTACTTACTGGTACTCCTGATTTATTACGGCTTAGCAATTTATACAGCGGGCCACGGTCCATCATGTACCATGCAAATTCAATAAAATATGTTTAATAAAACCAAAAAGGAGCTATACACACTTCTCTTGAAGCACTACTCATACATATTTAACCTCCTGACAAAGGATCCAAGTAGGGAACACCCCTTTTGTTTCCTCCATCCCCTTTCATATTCTCACGCACTTTACTTATCCACTAAACACCCACCTGTATACAGTGGAACATTGTTTATAAGCTACGTAAGAAAATGGGTTGTTAGTTGTGGAGAATGTGTGTCCTTTCCAAGTAATAAGTTCAAAATCTTATCAACACCAACACAAAAGTTCAATAAATAAACATGGGCTCAGCTGCTGGTTTCTATGGCACGGAGCAGATAGGCTTAACTGAAGGAAAAGTTCAACAGAATGCAATAAAAAGTCCCACAACCAATTTCTAAGACTAGAGCAAACTGTAATTAGAAAAACAACTACTATAAAATGATAAAAATCCAATAAGAGCAACCAGAGATAACATTTTAGGGGAAAAAAATGAAAGAAAAAGTAAAGTGGTAATGAGGAATCATTGTTCACTGATGACTGTAGATTTCAAGCTGACCACGATGGAATCGAGGTCGAATACACCAAGCAGGTCATCCTGGTCAAAGATTTACCTTCTGACTTTGTATTTTTTATGGAAGTTGGAATCCTCAAGATGGGCCACAGTTCAGGACAGTATATCATGAAGTCATTGGATGAGGGCAGGAAAGGCCCTGACCAAAGAAAATTCAGATTTCACACCTCACTTAAGTCCGCTCATCAGTCAGATACTGTTCATGCCTTTTCCTGGTCAAGCTTTCTATCATCAGACTCAGGACTTGATGATGAGATGGGCATTTTAACAGCCGTCCTGCCGTGGTTATAGGACTGAGCACTCCACCGAGCAGCCGGCCTCCCTGCCTGCCGTATTAGGAGTTACCCACAGGGCTGGTGGGTAAATGGAAGTGGAGTAATGACAGTGGTACCCTTCACGCAGGATATGAGCAGAGGATGTTTATGTTGCACACACTGCTGACTGTGTACGCACCCAGAACGTGATAGCAGCAAGTCAGGCGGATGTGTGCTTTTCAATTCCTCCTGCTTCTTGGCATTGCGTGTGACCCAACAAGAAGGTACTGTAGAGCATGCCATGTGCACCAATGATATTTCACCTGGGCACAATTATCCTCTGCTCAGTATTTGGGTACTTGAACTGCCCTTCCACCGACTTTAGCAGGGCAGTGCCCCCACCATGGAAAATTTGGCAGAAAGGTAGTTTGTAATTAGCCCAGAAAAAACAATGCAGGGACCACCTCTATGGGCTGCCTTTGACTTTGCTGCTGTGGTAGCAGACATGTCGGTTGTTGTAGTGGTCTCCCCACCATGCTCGTAATTCTGCAGTTGGCGCCACGGAAAGCGTGCTGTTGGACTGCCAAAAATGGTCAGTGGTCCCTTACCGCCAACATTATATTCAGCCTCTTAATCTCTTTTTTCTGCTCAAAATCCTCCAGAGGGCTCACTGTGTATTAAAAAGCCATCTCGAAATCACATGCCTTTGCTGCAAGGTCCAGCTGGAGCTCCAGAGGACATGTAAGCCAAAAAACTGTCCCAACTTTTAAGACTTACTGGAGCCCATCTGCTTGATCATTTCTAAAGCTGAGGGAAAGTACTTACAGGCCACGACTCACTCCAGCAAAAAGGTCCAGACCAGGTCCAGTTGTAATTTGTCAGCTGATCATGATGCACACATTTCTAAAAACTAAATTATATGTGTTACATTACACTAATACTAATATATTTCACTTCCAAAAAGTTATTTACTTTCAACATTATTTGTTGAACTAGAGTGAGAATTTTAAAATACACTCTCCCACCACCACATTAACAAACTTTAAACAGTATTTGTGATACTGGAAATATAAATTTAAATAGTGCCCCCTTTATATTATTAACTTTCAACAATTATTGTTGCATTGCTGCACCTGGAGGGTTTTTTATTTGTAAGTAAATCAATGCAATGCTATGTGTCGGAGAGTTTCCAAGTCACAATGTTGCGTTCATTCCCAGACTACCCTATTACAAAGCAGGCGGTCGAAAGTGAAACTAGCCGGTCATTCAGTCTAGATTCTGATGGGCTCCTTGAGTTGGTGGCCTCACCATAATCCCAATGGGATTACAATTGTGTCAGACAGCTTTCCACGTCGGGCTTTCCGACATGGAAAGCATGTTGGAAAGTGACTTTGGGAGCCCTTAGCAAGGACCCTTTCTCCCAACGGCCTGCGGTTGAGGGCTGAGGGGGCCCCTAGCGTGCCCACCTTTTAATCCCTGCACTATGTGGCAGTCACCGTCAGGTGCAGTGATTAACAGAAATTCTCATTCCTCAATGGGAGCTTGTGCTGCTCTCTGTTTACAGCTGCAGCACAAGCTCCCATGAAGAAATAGGAGTATGCGACCGGACCATGTGTGGTTGCAGTGTAATAGCTGTGTTGGGAACGCCAATCAGAGCTTGGTCAGTCCCGACACCGCAACATTGTTGGGCAGACATAAGTTTGCCCAGCATCGTAATAAGGCCCTTAGTGATGCACTTTTCACAATTTTATTTGGATTGAAGTTAGAAAAACAAATCTCACCCTCTAGTTTTCTTCACTCTCTTCAATGTTTGTAAGACTGGAGTTAGAGTAGTGAATTTCACCCCCTTCATTTATGCATGTTTCCTATTTTCAGTTGGATTATAGTTATAATAGTAAATTGTACCCCTCCAATATATATACTTTCCCCAAAATGTGTTAAATCGAATTTAGAATAGCAAATTTCACTTCCATTATTGTATGCATTTTCTCCAATTATTTTAAACTGGAGTTAGAATATTATAATTTATCCCTTTTATTTATGCATTTTTCCAATTTTAGTTAAATTGGAGTTAGAATAGTAAATCTCATGCCTTTAGTTTTATGCACTTCCTGGCTGGACTGGATTAGAATAGTAAATCTCACAATTTTATTGATGCACTTTTCCGGATTTTTATGATGATTGGCATTAGAATAGTACATTTTGCTCACTTTATTGAAAACACTTTTCCAATATTTGTGGGTCTGGTTTTATTTAAAAATTCCCATTTATAAATGTCTACCAATGTTTATGGGATGGCAATTATTACACTAAATTATCAGATTGTACTTTTATTTTTGTTCTGATTTGAATTGTTTATATTATTTGTGTGTGCAAAAAAAATGCAAAATGTTGGGAGTTTTAATAAACAATTGTTTCAGTTGTAATAATTATTAGCAATGTAGATATGTTCATGTATAATTAAATCGCTATATTTATCACATATTATATATTAAAACAATTACTTGAAATGTATTCAATAAATAAACATTGTTTCATGTAGGTATATTTTTGAAAGGGCTTCATATTTATATTGATGTATATGTTTATTTTGAAATATTTATATAACTTTTTATATAACTTATATTTTAACCCATTGGCTGCTGCCGTCGGCCATTGGCCGACGGCAGCACTACCTCGCTGGTGCTGCCGTCGGCCAATGGCCGACGCGCCCGCGCCCGTTTTTTAAAACGGCCGCACTGCCGCACAAAAGCGGAAGCAGCCAACGGGTTAAGATACAATAAACATCGTATTCAAAATTACCTTTGATTGACATTTTCATAATAAAAAGGTTTAACACATGATCTATACTTTTTAATATGTAGATATACTCTGTAAACTTAGTACTGCAGGGAACTTTTTTATTTTTATAGGAAACATTTTTAGAAGTTATTTTTAAATGTAAATACTATATTTTCTCTCTCGTAGTTTTTTTCTCTTTCTCTGTCTCTCTGTTTGTATTTCCTGAATATCAAAGGTAAAAGTAACATTGTAATTATGTTTTTAAATGAGATAAAAGCAAACGTTTAAAAAACAAAAATTACATAGAAATTCACGAGCTACAGTTCACTAAGCTAACTATAACTTGCACCTCTGCCATGCACTGCTAATGACCTCATATTTTATATCACTCAGAACGTGTTAAATTACATAATTGATGACATGACACATTCATTGTGACAGCATCCTTTGTGTTTATTTTTTGTTTTCCCTGCAATAATATAATACGATTCTATCTATACACCTGGGACACGGAACAACAGAACAGGCCCTGAACTTGGCTTTATTGATGGGAAAGTATGTTCTAGCAAAGCGCGAGAGGTTCTACATGGTATATGTGGACCTCTCTGCTGCCTTTGATTGCGTCAGTCATGCAAAACTCTGGTCAGTCTTGACAAAAATGGGAATTGATGAGGCCCTTGTGACCTTTCTTAGAGAGCTCCACTCCAACGCTTCCGCGAGGGTTCGTTATGGAGTACAGGGCGAACTGACAGATTCTTTTTCAGTAGAGCGCGGCGTCAGGCAAGGATGTGTCCTGGCCCCCTTTCTTTTCTCCCTCTATACCAACGGCCTTGAGGCAGAGATGTTACGGGGGGGTCAGGACCTACCTCGTGTAAAAGACCGACTGGTGCCTGCGCTCTTATATGCAGACGACGCGGTAATCATAGCACGTACACCTCGCGAGCTACAAAAATCTTTGAATAGCTATGCGAAATTTATGAGCGATCTAGATCTGCTTATAAACATTAAGAAAACTTTTGTTATGACAGCTGGGAGAGCTAAGAAAAACGAAAAACCCATTTTCTTAAATAATGTAAAACTAGAAACCACTTCCCAATATCCCTATCTGGGAATTATGATAGACGGGAAGATCAACTGGAGAGCGGCCATAGAAGCGCGTAAACACCAACTTCTGCGCTCTATCGCTGCCCTTATGAAATTTGCCCAGAAACTAGGGAAGAAACCTCCGGTTGAACTCCTCCAAATCTACAGAGCCAAGTGCCACTCAATTGCACTTTACGGGGCGGGTTTATGGGGCCACAAACACACTAAAGCCCTACAGGTTGCAGAGAACACCTTCATAAGATTCTTATTGTCGGTACCCAAAAGAGTATCCACCTTTGCCTCCCACACAGAACTGGGACTACCACATATTGAGGACCTGGCCAAAATTGAACCTGTACTCCTATGGCGTAGAATATGGGTCTCAACAAAGAACTCCTTAACTAAAGCTATTGTTGCGGACTGTATGAAAGTTGACCACGCAGATAAAATAGATTGGTTAACCTATGTTAAAAAACTCCTCATTGATCTAGGAATGGCCGACTTTTACTATAAACCGGATACTATAGTCGGAATTCCTAAGAAAGAGCTCAAGGCAAAGGCGCTGAGTCACTTTGAAGAATTACGTATTACTGAGAAGATTAAGAAACCATCTGTACAGCATTCTCTGGCAGTTATGACGACCATGGAAATGGAACCATACTTAACCTATGTTGTCTCGCAGTTCGAACGATTCTTACTAGCAAGATTCAGACTGAACATTTTTCACAGGATAGTAGCATTCCCAAATAGAAACAGTTGGGAAGAGTGTTTAATTCCCTGTCCATGTGATGAACTATCTGAACAGTCAACAATGCAAACGGTTTTGTTTTGTAAATATTATTCCGTCCATCGAAGATTTTTCCTAACCCCATTGTTGAAAATCTTAGGACTTCGAAAATGCCGTCCCGCAATGCTGAGGTTACAATTTTTAAACTCAGAATATATTTGTAAAGTAGTCAGCACCTTCCTAAAATGTATTTTTAAGTCAAGGGTCAATTTTCAGAACAACAATAGCTAAATTGCTTGTCTAAGCAATTTTATGATAAATTGTAACGATCTGAAATTTTTTTATATTATTGTCAAAATGTTTGTAAATGAAATGTAAAAATGCTTTTATGGTAATTCATGGAAAATGAATCCCGAATAAAGATTTTACTTACTATACACCTGGTGTCGATGTCAGTCTGATCTTTTCTACACTTTTATGGCAAGATTTGGAATAATATTTTTTTTCTAACAGGATTTAGAAATTATGTTTTCACTGTTTTCACTGTACTCTTAGAAGTATAATTGTTTTGTGTCTGATCAGTTATTTAAATTGCCTATGTGTTCTTGACTATGTGTTCATAAGCAATGTTCTAATCTTAAGCAATTCAGTGTATCATTCAAATTAGCAAGGGCTGGCAGGGAATTACCTGAATGAAAAGTGCTCATCCTCTTACGTTTTCAATCAGTCAGTTCTATTTAAATATTCTCTTATGGAAAGTGTTGAAAGATAATTGTTATTCTGATACTTTGATAAAAAATGCATATATTACCAAATACGTGGTTTGTGAGTTTCTTTACCTCACTCGATAATTCTGAAATAATGTTAAGCTGAAACCCAAAATCTTTGCCTTGAAAAAATCTGGTTATGGAAGTGTGAAACACACGTTGACTGAAGTGTGATCTCCACACATCATTGAAGGAAATAAAGAAGATGATTTCCTTTATTGTGTTTCTTCCTTTATTGAGGTGCATACTACTGTGCAATTTTATGGTGTCTCCTTTGTATATGATAACTTGTCATCTCACCGTTTGTAAATAAACACCAGAAATGATACAAATAAGGCACTTGTGTTCCTACAGGCAATGTTTGACGGCAATGATCACTTGGTGACTTTTACGTCAGAAAATTTGGCATGACTCCTTGACCTCTTGGGCCAAGGGAAGCACTCTCCCCAGCAGCTCCACCCGATCAGCTGCTCGCTGCTCTGTGCTCCCTCCCGGCTGGGTTCGAGCCGGCTGCCATGACTGCGCCACTGGTCCTCCGGCGTCTTTGGATTCTTTTTCCCCGATTGTTTTTACCTAATTGTTTTCACCGTTTTTTTACTCTTGTGTTACCTATTGTGATTGTGTTACTGTTGTCTTTTTCATTCCCCGTGCCCCCCTGTTTTCCGCCACCCACATTCTCCTTCCCACTGCTGCTGCCCTTGCGGCCCCGCTCCCGACCGAGCCCTTTCCTGCCTCCCTTCCGCTGCTCCCGCCCCCTCCCCTACATATACCGACTGCTGTGGGGGACCTCCTGGGCCAAGGCCAGCACTCTCCCCAGCAGCTCCACCCGATCAGCTGCATGCAGCTCTGTGCTCCCTCCCGGCTGGTTTCGAGCCGGCTGCCGTGACTGCGCCGCAGGTCCTCCGGCGTCTGTGGTTTCTTTTTCCCTGATTGTTTTTACCTCAATGTTTTCACCGCTTTCTTCTCCTGTGTTACTTATTGTGATTGTGTTACTGTTGTCTTTTTCATTCCTCTTGCCCCCCTGATTTACCGCCACCCACTCTCTCCTTCCCGCTGCTGCTGCCCCTGTGGCCCCGCCCCTACTGAGCCCGCTCGCACCTCCCTTCCGCTGCTTCCGCCCCCTTCCCTACATATGCCGACCGATGTACAGTTGCGCTGCTGGAGCTCCCAAGGGATGCCTAAGCCATGCCTGTCCGCGCCCATTCGTGCTTGGACCGCACCCAGCACCAGGCCCCCGCAAGCACCACAGCACCAGACGCTGCTAGAACGCCAACACCCTCCGCGCACTCTACGCCTGCCGATCCTCTGCCTGCTTCCAGGCCACCCAGAAGCTCACCAAAGGACCCTTCACCTGCCAAAACTGCAGCTACACCTGCCAGTGCACACCTGCACGTCCTGCCCACCCCACCAAAACAGACCACAACCACCTCAGATGCATACTAGTCAACACCCGCTCCGTCCACAGGCATGCCGTAGAATTTTGGGACCTACTCAACTCATCCTCCCCGGATGTCGCTTACCTGACGGAGACCTGGATGAACTCCTCATCAGCACCCGACGCAGGGACCGCACCAATAGACCAGAAGAACGGGAACCACAGGCAAACTCCAGAAGAGACTCTAACGCATACAAAACGGCTCCACATGCCACACGCAGTGCTGACCGAGAATTTGGGGTGCGAAATAAGGGTGCGTTTGTAATGTTCATTTCCATAGGAACCTTTAGCAACACATGAAGCCTGAATCGCTGACCGGACTTACACCACATTTGGCAGGGAGGTAGATGTTGGTTCATTGAGGTGCATTTTGCCTATTTGGTGTAAATCTGTTTAGTAGTTTTTGTGAAATTTAAGCCGAAAATTATAGTGATATCTCTGGCTAATATATTAGTGAATAATTAATGCAAATTGGTATAGAGATACTGATATTTTGATAAATGTTTTTACAGAGTTATTTATATAGTGAATTATCTACTGTGATTGTTAGAATTAATTATATAGTTATAATTTTTAAATGTGGTGGTGGCTGTTGAATTCCTGCTTTTGCTTTTCTCTTTCGTGACATAAACACAGGGTTCGCAACGACAAATGTCTTCACTGTCTCCGCCTAACTGCGAAAACGAAAAATAGGTTTTAGAGATAGTTGTTCTAGAAATACACTAGACAAACATGAGTTTCAAGTGTACAGTAATAAATCCCTAGTTTGTAAAATACTGTAATATGTTTGCATATATGTGTTTTCACTTTATGGAAAAGGCGCGACTGTTGCGGTTAAAGGCAATGGTGTGACTTCCCGAATAACTACAAAAACAGAAAATAGGTCTGAAAGATGGTTTTTAGAGAAACTTAGTACAAAAATATGAGTTTGAACATGCTTTGAAAGAAGTATGCATATAGTAATATTTGTAGTGCAATATTCAGAATGGATTTTTTTACGTATTTTTTTGGGATGTGTTAGTGGTCATTGAATGTCTGCTTTTGTTTTCCATTTTCGTGACGTATGTAGGGGGATTATGATACTTCATCGCGACTTCCGCTGCCTTCGCGAAAGTTGAAAATATTGTTTGAAGACGATTTTTCTGGAAACTCACTATGAAAATATGAGTTTCAAAAGAACACTAATAAAGCTCTACTGTTCAATATACTGTAGAATAATTCTATATATATGTTTTACACTTTTTTACAAACCACTCGCTCTTCGTGACCTCCAACGTAATCGTGATGACGTCGGTAGTCACAAATATACATTTTTTTTTGTAAAAGTGGTTTTCTCCTAAATTGATCTTTCTATTTTTATTTATTTATATGATTTATATACGCCTGGCTACCTGGAGGCTTCCCCGCGCTGACGATAAGAACTGTAGTGATAGAATGGTCCATTAGTGGCTAGATGGAAATGGCCAGGTCTTCAGCTTTTTCTCGAATATTAGTTCATTTTTCTGCCCTCTGAGGTCCAATGGAAGACCTCTCCACAGTTTTCAGACCAAGTGGGAGAAAGAGCTACCTCCCCATCTGGACTTATTTATTCTGGTGGTGGTGAGGAGGTAAGCGTGGGAGGATCTTAAAGATCTCCAGGGAGAAGTTTCGGTGGGCCTTTGTTATTTATAGCTCTGTTAGCGATACAGAGGACTTTAAATGTTATTCTTGATGCTATAGAAAGTCAGTGGAGTAGTTTTACGGATTCTCTAACTGGTGCTTGTCTATGGAGTTTAAACAGGAGCCTGGCTGCCGCATTATGCACCGTCTGGAGCCTCTTGATCACATACTTGGGAGAGCCCAGATATAGGGAGTTCCCATAGTCCAGACGGGAGACTATCAAGGACTGCACAAACATTTTTCTGAGTTGCCCTGGAATCAGTTCTAACATCTTTCTAAGCCTCCTCAGGAGACCAAAGCAGATACCCGACAATTTATTTGCCTGTTCGCACATTGAAAGTGTGCTGTCGAGCCACATACCTACATTTTTTAAGCCCAGTTTGGGAACTGGAGGCTCACCCATACAAGAGGCCAATTGTTTAGGGGTCTTGGGATGGCCCTGTTGCCCAGGATCATACATTTGGTCTTATCACTGTTCAATTTAAAAAAAACTATCTGACATCCAGTTGGCCAGTTTTTCCAGGAAGGGGCCCAATAAAGAGTCTCCCTGATGGTAATCCTGGGGCAGCACAACGATCAACTGTGTCGTCTGCATACGAAGTGCCTAGGATGTTAAATTCCTGTATTATGTTGGCAAGCTGCCTGACATAAATATTAAATAGGGTAGGGCTTAAGGAGGAGCTTAAGGAAGAGCCCTGTGGCACTCCGGACCTAAGGGGCAGGCTGCCAAAGAGGCAGTCCTGATCCAATACTTGGATTGACCGGTCATCTAGAAAAGAGCATAGCCACTCCCAGGCTTTGCCCTGGATACCAGTTTCCCCCAGTCTGGTTTTTAGCAGGGCGTGATTGACGGTGTCAAACGCCGCGCTAAGGTCAAGTAATATGATAGCGACTGACCCTCCTCCATCAAGTAAGAATTTAAATTCCTCTGTGACAGCCCGAATTGCTCCTTCGGTACTATAGAGGGCGCGGAAGCCCGTCTGCGTTCTCTTCCAGGAAATTGACCAAAGATTGGTTGACATGTTTTTCCACAAGTTCACCCCGGAGAGAGAAGAGAGATGGGACGCAGATTGCTCAAAGTGTCAGGGTCCAGGCGTTTTTTTTTTAGGATGGGTTTATTTATTTATTTAATTTATTTATAAAGTTTTGTGTAGCGCGAACAAGATCCCGAAGGATATCAGAGCGCTTTACAATAGGGTGGAAGGGAGGACATAAATGCAATTACAACAATAAGAATAGGAAACAAGAAAGATTGCATAATTACTGTACAATTGAGTCACAGAGAGTAGTACAGTAAATATGTATTTAGCGGGCTGTGAAGGGGGCACACAATCCTGTAAAGACAAGCAGTATCAAATGATGATAGAGTGATTGTAGGATCAATGACTTCGAGCAGGTGAGCCTTTCCCAATTAAGGTAAGAGTTTATTCATTAGGAATCTTTTGGCTACCAGTTTGAAAGCAGTCGTTGAGGAGATTTTGCGTACTTCTGATGGAAGAGAGTTTCATATCTTCGGGGCAGCGCCTGAGAAGGCTCAGTGACAAGTTCTCTTTTTGTTAAGGATGGGTGGTTTCCATAGGAAAGTGTTAGCACTTCTTGAGGCTCTACCACCACAGGATAATTTAAGCTTTTGTGCTAGGTAACTGGGAGTTTTGAAGTGAAGGGCTTTGTGCACCAGAACAGCAATCTTTAACTGAATTCGAGCTTCGAAGGGCAACCATTTAAGAGATTTTAGGACTGGGGATATGTGCTCATTTCTTTTGGTGCCTGTAACCAATCTAGCCGCCGCATTCAGTGATACCCTTAGTGGTGCCAGGGTGTATTTGGGAAGGCCACAGAGCGTAGCGCTGCCATAGTCTAGCCTCAGCTAGACAAGAGCTTGGACCACCTGTTTGAAATCAGTTTGTGGAAGGAATGGTTTAATGTTTATTAGTGTCCTAATCAGGTGGTTAGCTCCCTTACACACATTGCTAATATAATTTTTTATCAAATTTTTTATATTCAGGTGCTTGTCCAGGGTGATTCCAAGAGATTTGGCTGAGTCTACGATGAGAGGGGTGCAGTTAAAAGCAGTGAGGTGCTTCATCCAGAGGTCTGACTTGGGAATGTGGATTGGAGGAGAGATGAGCAGGAATTCAGTTTTGGAGGTGTTGAGCAGGAGATGGTTCTCAGTTAACCAATTGTGAGTAGAAGTTAGGGCAGTGTTAAGTAAAATGATGTTATCCGGGGATGAAATTTTCAAATAGAGTTGCGTATCGTCCGCATACATATGGAAGAGAATGTTTGTGGAATTTAGTGAATTAGCTAATGGTTCCAAGAAGAGGTTGAAGAGGATAGGAGAATGGGTGGACCCTTGGGTGATGCCCATGAGTATTGGAGAGGGCTGGGAGAGAGAGCGGTTTGCCTTGACTTTTTGTGGTCTGTGGCAGAGGAAGGATGAGAACCATTGTAACACCTGACCAGAGAAACCCATCCTATTCTTCAAAATGGCTATGAGGTTGTCGTGGTTAACCGTGTCGAATGCTGAGGAAAGGTCAAGGAGGATCAGGAGGCAGGATTCATTTTGGTCAAGCATTTCTAAAATGTCATCCTTAACATGAGTGAGAGCCGATTCAGTGCTGTGCCCCTTCGGAAAGCCGGATTGATGCTGGTCTAAGAGTTGGAAATTTTCTACGTGAGCACAAAATTGGGATTGTACGCATTTTTCTAGGAGTTTGGCTATGGTGGGAATGTTGGAGATAGGACGGAAGTTATTGAGGTCAGTTTTTATCAGTGTTCGTTTTTTTAGTATAGGTGATACCTGAGCTGCTTTTAGGCATTCATGGACCGTGCCTTGTGATTGAGAAGCGTTAACTATCCTTGTCCAGGTGGGTATGAGTACATTCTTGATTTCTTTGAAGATGGCTAGGGGCATCGGGTCACTGAAGTGGTTAGATGAGTTAATATTCTGAAGTATCTTGTTAAAGTCTTTTTCACTGAGGGAGGTAAGGGTGCCCCATGACGCATTGTTCTTGGAGTTCAGACTGATAGGATTGCGCTTTTCTAAGAGGTCAAGGGGTGGTGCGGAACCGGAGGCTGGCAGTAAAGCCTTCTTCGAGGTGAAGTCAATGGTGTTAAGTCTTGATTTCTCAGTGAAGAAAGCAGCAAGTTTGTTGCATGAGGGTGGGCTGCCTCCAGAGTCAGGGTGGTTTGGACCTACAACTGATTGCTGTTTGACCAATTCGAAAAGTTTCTTGGGGCGGTTAGCAGCTTGATTCAGTTGGTGTCTGAAGTAGTCTGCCTTAGCGCTCTTGATTTGTTTGTTGTAGAGGCTCCTAACATCTCTGAGGAGTTTTAGTTGGTCCAAGGAGGTTTTGGATCTACAGGAACGTTCGGCTGCCCTCAAAATTGCGATGTTCTGTGTTTAAATTGTCGTTATACCATGGTTTGAATATTTTTGTTGAGGCACTTTTTTGTTGGAGTGGTGCAATGCCATCCATGATGTTGGAGATGGTCGAGTTGTAGGAGTCAGTGAGTGACTAAACCTCAACCAAGTCTGCTTGGTGGGAGAGGGCAGATTTACCGTGGGCAGCAATTTGATTTGACTATCACGTGTTTCCAGGCCGGGGCAACCAGCCCAGATTGAAGTGATTTATTGAGGATATTCATTAGTGAGGGAAGGACCACCTCCGTCACCTTGAGAATAGCATGTGGGGGGCAGAATCCAGAGGAGAGCCTGATTTGATGTATTTGAGCAGCTTGAGAGTGTCTTCCTCATCAGGGCCGGGAAAATGTGTAAGAGTAGGGGGGAGGCTGGGACACAAACCATGCAGGACTCAACTAGAGCCAGCTGGGAAGTGTTTTGAAAGAGATCATAGATATCAGCCACTTTTTTTTAAAGAAAGGGGCTATTTGATTGCACCTTGCTATCAAGGCTTTCGGGGGGGCGTTGGTTTCTTGCAGACTGTTCATGATTTTTTGCACTCTAAAATGTTATTTAGGAGAGTTAAGGGCCTGGCAGATTTTTTCTTCATAAATATGGCTTGAGACAGTTTTAGTTCTTTATGGTAATGTCTAATTGAAGCTTTGTAATGAAGTGTTTTTTCCGGGTCAAAGTCTTTTCTCCAATCCCTTTCTACTCTCTTACAATGTTTTTTTAAGGACAGCAGCTGTTCATTAAACCATAGGCCTTTCTTGGTCTGGTGTGTCTGGAATGGGTTTTTTTCAGGGCGGGGCAGCTCCCCAGCGACTGGCTGATCCAGTCTTCCCATTTATTAAAATCTTCCTCTGAGCTGAGGTCCAGAATGGGCAGGGAGCTCTTCAGGGTGTGACCCCAGATGCTGGTGTCAATCTGGGACCAGTTTCTGATGCAGGTGAACTGGCCTTTTCTTTTTGCTAGTCTGTCCGGATTTGATAGCCCAAATCTAAGGAGGCAGTGATCAGACCAGGGGACGGGGGTAACCCCTATCACCAAGGTGAGAGGATCATTTGAGAAAATAAGATCTAGCGTATGTCCTTTTTCGCGAGTAGGCTCTAGGATTAATTGAATTAGTTGTAGTGCCTCAAGGTCATCTCAAAGTCTCTTAACCAGGGGAGCATCCAATGAATCAAAATGAAGGTTAAAATCACCAAGCAGGGTGATATAATTTTTTTACTAAGGACAAGGATGCTAGGGTATCAGGTAGGGACTCTAGAAATGAGGCACAAGGGCTGGGTGGCCTGTAGGCCAAGATGCCAGAGTAGGTGCAAGAGGGGGAGAGACTAATGTAAAACTGCATACTTTCACAGTCAGGCAGCGCGAGTGGTGAGGAAATGCAGCTAAAATTAGTTTTTAGAATAATAGCAATTCCACCTTCAGGTTTTTGTTCCCGATCTTTTCTAAGGATCTAATATCCCGGAGGGAGTGCAAGGTTGATATCAGGAGCAGAGCTATCCTTGAGCCAGCTTTCAGTCATAAAGAAAACATCTAAGGTATCATCTTCAAGGAGGTTTCTAATGTCGATGACATGTCTAGGTAAAGACCGGGAATTAATCAGCCCGAATCGCCAGCTAGCATTTCTGAAATTATTAGGCCCTGAATGCATCCCTTTGCGGGTGAGTGTCTTAAATCCGCAATTACGACATCCTGCATTGGGACTGAGGAGCTTGAGGGGATCCAACCCTTGTTCACATGTGGGTAGTGTAATGGGCCTGAGCCCTAGGAGCCCTAGGAGCTGTTCCCTATAGTAGATACACCTATCTGGAGTAGGAGGGGCAGGAGTCCCGGCCCTGGCCCCGTTCGGGAGCAGACGGGCTTGCCTTAGGTGTGCTAGTGGCGCGCCCGCTATGCGTCCGGCCCAGTTACTGCAGTATATTGCTGGCCGGAAGTGGAAATTGCACTAGAGTGGAGGGGGAGGGGCTATGTCTCTCCCCTCAATCGGCTGAGCCGCGGTGGACCGGAGACAACAGCAAGGGGTTAAAACATTACAATGGGCAGCAAAACAATTTGAGCCAAGTAAAATCCCCCAAAAAAGCTTTCCCTCGATACAAGTTTAACAGCACTTAAGATTAGCAGCAATCAAATATAGCAGCGGTAAATTAAGATAGCACTCCGATTTCAGCAGCAATGAGTAGTTTAGGAAAGAAAATTTCAAACAATTTCTTAATAAATATTTTGACAAACTTTATTTAAAAATTGTCCTCAAGTGTATTTTTTCAGCATGTAAAATACATTTTCTGATCACAGATTCTCCGCACTAAATGCGACATTGTTGTGCCAACTCACAAAATTGTTAAAAATAAATGTACTTTCTGGTAAACACATACCAAATCAAAAAATGAGTGGTATTTAATAATAAATATAATACACAATTTCCAATTATAAAATGAAAATACGAAAATCTTAGACGTTCACTTAAAAAATCACTGCTTATGACCTCACATATTACATCAATCATGACTTGGTCAGTGACATCACCGATGGCACTTATGTGCGCAGCCACTAGCACGCTTGGAGCACCCATTCTCAAATAGTTTGGCAGTATTAGTCGAATATGTGGTTGTTTATTCAAGTTATTGAAAACTGCCAAACCAATGCAATCCAAGCAGCAAGGGAGTATCTGCTGACACATGTCGGATGATAACTTCATGGGTGCCATTTTAGTTTATTTAAACTTGCGCTTTCAGGGACATGCCATTTGGATGGCAGTTTGCAGATGGATGTAGGGCATGCAAAGACCGTCCTATGTGTAACTATGTGACATTGCTGTTGTAATGCAAGAAGTAGATTACAGTGGTAGGAAAGTAAGAGCTGCCGATACCAATGGAGTATTATGCAGCCCACTCCGATTGTGGGTTTTATCGTGGATCAAAGACACTGGACTTGTATTTACCAATGGGGCCAACATTTCACATCGGGCCATTACAACAATTGCTAACTGACATTCATGTGGCGGCTGTTCAATCATCATTAGAATGTTGAGTGCGATAGTATTTCCTTGCTGGCTACATTGTATCCTTCAATGGAAGTGAGGCAAGATTCCTTTAATGACTCTTATGTGGAAACATCACTTTGTCACTGGCATTTGAAAACATGACATGCTGGTCCAATAAAACGGATCTCTACTAACCTGCAGTTGTGCTCAGGTCTTTTCTGGTGTTAAGGGACCCTGTTTTGTGTATATAAATATAAATATAAATAAATAAATATATATATATTTATATATATATATATACACACACACACACACACACATATATATATATATATATATATATATATGAAAGAGCTCCAAAAAAGTAGACAGCACTCGCGGGGGTTAAATCTGGTTTGGATTTAATGAGCACAAGAAATGAAACCCAAGACGCGTTTCGGCGGAACGCCTTCGTCAGTTGTAAGGCGGCCGCCATGACGCAACTTAATAAATACAGAACAAAACGCCATTACTGCAGTCACGTGGGAGATGGTCACCACTAAGCGCCATGTTAGTGTCAGGCATGACGTAAATTCATTACAGAATACATAAAAAACGAGTGAATAAAGGTGCAATACATAAACCAAACCTTATAACTCAAATCATAATAATTATAGAGATGTTCTGAACCAAAAATTAATTAATGTGTGAATCACATTAAATCTGCAAAACATGTCAATCTAAGTCGCAATATTCACCATAATTAATACTTGTCTAAATCCATTTTTGAGAAAATTAGTAAATTAATCAAAATGGCATGTACTGTCACATTATTGCATTTTCATCATATATGATATTGCCCTGAATGGGCTACCAAAATCAAATCACTTGCAGCTAATGTTGACTAACCATAAACGCTCAATACAGCCCTGAATGGGCATATTGGTTCAAAAAAGGAAAGAACCTCCTATATACAGTAAATTAGGTGCGAATAACATGCAAAATTAATTCATCAATGAGTCTAAAAGGGTGGCGATAATAATTTACCCATATTTATATATATATATATATATATATGTATGTATATATATATACACCTACATATATATATATATATATACATATATATATATATATATATATGTATATATATATATATATATATACACACACACACACACACACACACACATATATATATATGATTTCCAATCCTGGTTCCTTCCTTACGGAATAAGGCGCTGACACCATGGGATCACGATCAAAAAAAAGTTGCTTTTATTTCAAAACGATCTGCTTGACGCGTTTCGACGGCAGAACCGCCTTGCTCACAACATTTTGACACTGAGTGAGTAAGTGATTTATACTTGTGTGCTTAGGTGATTGGCTTGCCTGTGGCGTGAGTGTGTTGCAATGGAAACTTCCCTACTTAACAGTCATGGAAAAGGTATGCTACATAAAAAAATGTCAAATCATGATCCTTAAGTCTTTCTTTTTTTTCCCATTTTTACAAAAAACACCATAATTTTGTTTTATGGTATAGATTCATTTCCACATTACAATTGCAAAATTGGCATATGTAAAGGATCAAGGAAAGTTATGAAAAGTAACATAAAAATAATAATAATATTACCAATGGTACAAATGAAGTTTGGGGAAGATCAGATATTCTGGCAATTACAATATTTACAGTTGTGCAGTGTGTGAGTTATTTACAAAAAGTGCTATTTATACTTTATTGTATTCCTGCCCTTGATTGGAAATAATATCGCTATTTAATCATTATGTCTCTCTTAGGGTCGTAAAGTTTGTTTGTGTAACTCGTGATCTGGTGTGGTTCTGGTTGCATAGTGGGCCAGTGCCCATTGTGCAGTAGATTGGTTCAGCCCCTGTGGGCTGACATAATCCGTTCCTTGGGTCTGGGACCAATCTACGTGGGGTGGTCAGCTCAGCAAGTGCATGTTTGTGGAGACACCTGGACTAGATATGGAGGGCAAGAAAATATTAAAGTAAGAATGATGATTACTAAGTGCTAATGTGCCACTAAGCCATTGTTCATTTGTGATTGTGTGGGTTACTGTGATATAAGTTTGTCCTACTAATGTGTTAAAAATGTAACATGAGGACTTGGGTCAGGAATGTGGGAGGTTCGCATTGACATGTTAGGGGAATTCACTTCAAACCTGGACACTCATGGTTTCATCTGAGTTCAGACCGTTAGGGGTCTTAGAGTCAAGTAGGATGATATATCTTGACTCTAATCTCCTGAGTGCGAGTAATCTGTTTCCTCCTCTAGTATTTTTTGGAACATTATCGATCACAAAATATTGTAGATCCTCAGCTCTGCCTTTGTGGTGTGTGTTGATGTGCCTTGCACGGCGGTTGCCAGTAGGTAGTAATAGTTAGGACCTAGTTTCCATAGGAAACCCGCAACATTCTATTTGGAATAACTTTAGTGCCGGTCAATGAATCTTCGCATAATTCTCCAAGAAGATGGCCTGCTCCGCTCCACTCCTTCCCTGAAAGTTTGGGGGTGATTCGGGAAGCGAAAGCAAGTCATCTTTAATAATTGCCTCTCGCTGTCTGTACTTGCAAGGTTATCTGATTTGCTCATATGTTAAAAAAAGATACTTTCAACACCTCTTTTTGATTGGTTGTGAAGCATTGTAAGAAGATGTATTAGCGACCAATCCCTTTCCTTGCGCAGATTTTGAAAAACATTTGATTGGCTGTTGTGTGGTTATGTGTAACTTCCTCATGGTAATTTGGATAGCATTTTTTTTTCTATGTGACGTTACGATACACTCACCATGATTGTAGCCCATTTTGTGACGCAGTTTAATTTAAAAGCGTTTCAAAAACTAGTTGTGGTAGGGTGTTTTTAACTTAAAGTGTGTAGTCTGCTTACGAGTTTGTTGACTGTAAAGGTATTTAAAAATATGCACAAGTTTTCAAAATATTTTTATTGAGTCTTTTATATTCATCATATGGGTGAAATACAAATTTTTATTTTTCATTCATTGGTATCAAGCGTTGAACGACATTTCTTTTATTTTATCATAAGAAGTCATTTCTTAAGTTTACATTATATAAGTGTTGCCCCATCATTTTTTTAAATGT
The DNA here is from genome assembly GCF_964261635.1 of Lissotriton helveticus. Classification (NCBI taxonomy): domain Eukaryota; kingdom Metazoa; phylum Chordata; class Amphibia; order Caudata; family Salamandridae; genus Lissotriton; species Lissotriton helveticus. The sequence continues at coordinate 1,073,197,507 of NC_136059.1, forward strand.
TTGGGCTTTTTTTGCTTTCAGATAAAGTAGAATAGAAGTGCTATGACAAACACTCCCTCACTACTCCCACTTTTAAGTCACGTTTTTCAGTTGACAGGTGTTCTCATTTGGACTGTTTTAGTGTGTCACGTGTTTATGTAAACGTGCCCTTTTCTATACTTTTTAACTTTCGTATAATTTCCAAAATGCTTTATTTAAACTCATTTTTATTATTAAAGCATTTTGTAGGGGGGCGGCCTTGGACGCGAAAGTGGCGCAAAGGCGTTGTAAATCTGGAACACAGTGTTTTCTTTTACTTTGCTTTCCTTTCTGTCTTATAGAGGATCCAGGGTAAATATAACGGTTTTTATACAGCTAGTACCTTTCAACTCTACCACCAAAGGGCTTTCTGCCTGTTACCATAGTAACAGTTCATGGAACAGTTTAGTGAGCACAGAGGTTAGAAGTTCACCACACTATGTTGCTAATAGAAATAGTTACTTGGTGGAGTTTACATTTTTTCCATAGGAACCGTTAGTCGTAGAAGTCAGTGGAAAATATAATAAAAATAATAGGGGTTCGCTGGGGCCCTCACAGTCCCGGGGCTTCACTCATGTTGGAAGGGGGCGTAGTAGGCTGTGGAAATTATATCAGGAAAACAACAATGCGGCTTATTGCGTCTTTTCTGTAATATATTGTGGAATAATGTTTATTTATTAGGCAGTGTTCACTTTTGTTACAGATACAGTCACTTTGTTACAGGCAATTTTATCAATATGCAGGACGGCGTGTTCTGTATGTGTGCGTGATACAAATTTAGCATTTAATTGGATAAGGTGTTCTAACAACAATCTTAATGTTCATTTGGGTGTGAACTATTGACATTAGAAGAAGTATTTTCTGTAATTCACTTGTGCTACGGAGAGTTGCAAGGAGATGTAATTGGCTTTCATGTTGTATGGGATGTATGACGTTACAACGCCTACCTTTACAACGCCTACCTTTACATCGTAAGTTTTACAATGCATACCATTACAACGCATAATCCTTTTGGGTGCTGGATAGTGAATAGTTTAATTTACTATTCCAACTCCAGTCCCCGTGGATAGTAGGGAAGGTTATTGGATAGTAAATTAACCTATTCCCTATCCTAGAGCACCCCCCAGAGCAATGCGTTGTAATAGTTTGCGTTGTAAAAGTTGCGTTGTAATGGTAGTTTGTTGTAAAAGTTTCGTTGTAAAGGTTGTATACCGTTGTATGGAGCACTTTCCTGAACTTTATGTTGGTTGGTTGCGAACTATTGAAGGTAGAAGTGTTGTCAGCCATTCCTTTCCGCTCTGTAGAGTAGGAGGGACATCTGGTTGGCTGACGTGTTTTAAGGAGGACTTTCCTAAGATTAATGTTTATAGGCTGTAAACTGTTCAAAGTGAAAGTGTTGTTAGCGATTCCTTCCTGTTTGCGGAGGATTAGGGTAACGTGTTCCAAGCGGGACCTTACAAAGCTTAATGTTCATTGGTTGTGAAGTATTAAAAGTAGAGGTTTTGGCAGTCATTCCCTCCTCCTCTATGGAACAACATGGACATTGTATTGGCTAAATTGTTCAGATCACAAGTTTGATCCTTATTGGGTGGGAACGGTTGACTGTTGTAGGTGATTTTGTGACGTACTTCCAAAGGAGTATGGGAAAATGAAGTAGTAGAGGGCAGGTTAGGAACACTATTAACTCTGTACAGTGCTCATACGGTGGTGGAGAGGGATTATGAGGGTAAAAAATGTTTTTTATGTTTCAAGGGTCATTTATATAATTGCCATGTGGAGTATAAATGGCAGAAAAATGACAGTGTTTGCGGGTGTCATAATTCTTAGGGGTACTATTTACTTTTAATGTGGTGTTTACTTTTCTGATGGGGAGGTGTGGTTGTGCAGCAAAAAAATCAATCTAGGTTTGAAACATTTTATCAAGCAAATACAAATAAACTTTCTTCAGAAACTGTCACTGTATATATGAAAGGGGTGAGAATTAAAAATGGAATTTCATAAAATATCAGTTAAGCGTGGCCACACCCTCCTTTTTTCTGCTACAGTTTGTAAAAGTGTTGCCCCATATTGTTGATAATGTAAGTGGGCATCAGTTACTTTTAGATAAAGTAGAATAGAAGTGCTACAGCAAACACTCCCGCACTACAATATCTTAGGCCAAGAGAACAAGTAAAAAACTGTTAAATAAAAGTGACTTCATATTACATAGAAATGTATGCATTTTTTATTTTTCAAATTTGTATTCTGTAGAATTCAGGAAAGTTTTGTCGTACTGCTTAGAGGTTGCACACTGTTCCGCTAACAAATCACATACTCACTTAAGAATATATAGGATGGTACTCTTATAATATACAGTACTGGTCCTATATATTCTTTAGGAAGAAGGTGAATAGGAACCGCAAATAAGAATAGAAATTAGAAAATAACATTCAGAAATGTAGGGTTATTAAATATTTAAAGTAACAAAGTATGCAGGATAGCTATATTTTTTATTTTGCAATCTCATAAAAAATGTTTCTTGAAAACATATATATATATACAGATAGATATTACAGATGGCGTTGATAAATCTCCTATTCCTCTTCTGTAATAATAGGACAATCTATTACAATATAACAATTGATACCATTGTTACAGTAAAAAGAAAAGGAAAATAAAGTTATCTATTTAACAGAACATCCATAATGAAATACTTTCGAGCTGTAATTATTTACTGAACTTCTATTCTCCGGGAGGTGAAAAAGTTTTATCCCCGTGGCGACAGGTCATGAACTCCTCTGAGATCATGACTGTGAGAATTATAATATATATATATATTTTCACAGTATATGACCACAAGGGGTGAACAGACTAAAAACCAAAAGCCGGTGAAGTTGCTTGTATATCTTTACTCTTTGTGTCGACGTATCATGAACTCCACTGAGATCAGCATAACTGTTAATGTTATAATATACATATTAACGGTATGTGATCTCTAGGGGAATGCCGCCGTGGAAAGGCATAGGACCCCAGCCATCCTAATATGCCTGGCGGTGTCTGATAGACACCGCCAGCCATGGTAGAGCTTTTCCGCCGCGGTCGGAAGGCGACCGCGGCGGAAAAGCTGCAGACAGTAAAAATATCCCCCCGCCATCCTAATCTGACGGGGGGTATTTCTTCAGTCCGCAGCGGATAATGCGCATCCTCCGGCCCGGCGGTGGCTTCCGCCGGCCCGGAGGATGCGGATTATGCGCTATCATAATCGGCCCCTAAGTACTAGCCTATGCCATATTGAAACAACTTACAACTCCGGAATATGTTTGTTGACTCAAAAGAAGAATCCGATGCTAGAAAAGGGAACCTGCATCACAGATTGGTGACTCAGAAATATACAGTAGGTGTGGTTTATATGGCTTTTGGTTCTTTAACCACATCAATGCTGCAGCAATTCCCCTGCTGTGCTGAAGAAAACGAAAACCAATACAACATGACGAGCTCAGCTCCTCATCAGTGCAGCTCCTCTTTGCCTCATGACGAGCTGAGCTCGTCATTAGCGTCGATGGGGTTAATAGTCTATGGAAGGAAGATTTGCTCCGCCTATATAGATGTCACATTTTACAGTTTACACATGCTGACTTTTTCACTGTTTTACATCTGCACGTGTAGGGAAAAGTTACAAACTGTGAAGCTGTAAAGGTTTCGATTTCCATAGTTACACGTATAAGGTTATTATTATCTACATACGTTGGAGAGTTTAAAAAGTGTTACTCGGTAAACTGTGTTTTTTGCATTCTCATGATTAAAAATATCTAAATAGAAGACATAAAAAAAAATATTGTTTACAATAGAAGAAAAAAACAGATTAATATTTGTTATTACTCTGCTTCTTAATTAAAAAAATGCTAGCATATGTAAATCGTAAAGCTACCCTCGGAAAGGTGTGCTGGCGCTTGGGGCATTGGGAAGATTATGCAAGGTATTACTAACAGTGAAATAGTGGTAGGCTAAGTTGTCATAGTGTATAAAATGGGACATGGCTTGAGAACAGGCCTCTGCAACGCACCTGTATGGTATTGAATACAAAGACATGCTTGGCTAGTAGAGACCAGAGACGTTCAGGATTAAAAGAGACCAAATTGTTCAACATAAAATATGTCACAGAGTGTGTTTTCAGATACTCTTTCAAATTTAGAAGGACAGGATAAGTTACTGTGTGTAGCTTTTCTTCTCTATGTAAATATGTTCTCATTATACACAATTCTTTGTGTTGAAGGGGCGTTCTAAAGCTGTTGCTGTGAGTATTTTCGACTTATATAAGCAATGACTAATTTCTAATTATGTTAAGAGGTGAGTATTGGATAGGTGTTTAAGGATTGATGTGTGTGAAAACACATGAAGTATTCAAAACCTAGTGTGAGAATGGTACCTAAACACACACCGATTCACAGTGTTATTCTAGACAAGCAACAGTATCCTTTGCATTTTACTAAAACACATTTACTCGTTTGGAAGGGGTAAAGTGAATAGACATTTTCTACATTTTTTAGTACTGCATTTTAGTATAAGAGCCTGAGTCATTTTTCGTAGTCATAAGCAGTGACTGGTTTTGAATTTTACGAAAACTTAAGAACAGGCAGCGAGACTGAATTAGAGGACATCAGTACTGCAGGTATCACTGTGATTTTGAAAATGAAAGCAATGATGCTGATTTTTTGGAAGCACTGGATCACGTAGAGTTACTGGAAGCAATAAACTCTGAAATGGCAAACCAGCAGTATAATCGCGAAGAAGTACCAGATGAACTCCTGTTAGAAGCTGTGTTAAAATATGAGATGTCTGAAGAATAATTTTATTGTTTAATAATAATAAAGCATTGAGCACTATGTACTAATGCATTCACTGTACTAAAACTCAAGCACTAATAGATTCACTCAGACACTCTCTTTACAGTATTCTATTGATTCAGTCAATAGCCAGTACTTATGCAGCGAAGTAGGCCTTAAGACATGGACTGCTTCAAACCCTCATACAGTATGCATGCAGTCTTGTATCTACCTGCACACTTGTTTTTTATCCCTTCAATTCCCCAGTCTGTATCCTTACACTTCTACCAAGCACTCTGTCACTGCTGTTCCGTTGTTGTAGTGACCCATTCAGCAGTATGTACTAATCCATTCACTGTGCTAAAACTGAAGCACATACAAATTCAGTCAGGCACTCTCCTTGCAGAACTGTAATCATTCAGTCAGTACCCAAGTACTCATGCAGCGAAGTTCGCCTTAGGTTATGGACTGTTTGAAACCCCTATGCACTATGCATGCAGTCTTGCATCTACCTGCACACTTGTCATTTATACCTTCGATTCCCCAGTCTGTATCGTTACACTTCCAGCAAACACTCTGTTACTGCCCTTGCACTGTTACAGTGACCCATTCAGCGGTATGTACTAATCATTCAGTGTGCTAAAACTCAAGCACTTATAGATTCACTCAGACCCTCTTCTTACAGTAGTGTAATCATTCCCTCAGTATCCAAGTACTCATGTAGCGAAGTAGGCCTTAGGACAAGGACTTCTTCAAAGTCGTATGCTGTATGCATAAAGCCTTCTATCCATGTGCACACAAATTAGCATTTAAAAAACCTTTGAAATTCACTGAAAAAACCATAGGTTTAATGCACGTTATAGTTAGGAATTAGCATTTAAAAAACCTTGGAAATTCACTGAAAAAACCATAGGTTTCACACATGTTATAGTTAGCTGGACATTTCACTCATACAAAACCATTGAAATTCCCCCATTATAGTACTCGCGTGCCAGCACACCACTGCTGAAGGCATCACATATTACATCACTCATGACATGGTCAGTGACATCACTCATGACATCACTGATGACATCTCAAATGACATTTACTCAGCTACACACTTATACAAATATCACTTAATTTATTCATATAAATAGTAACTCATACTTAATGTGTTATGAAATCACTATTACAAGTATACAATTATCTATACAGTCACTCATGCAATCAATGAGTTTTATGTACATTTATTATATACAAGAACTGTCACATACACTGTCTTTTATTTTTTCTACTTTGTTGGACAAGTGCCATTGAGAAATGTTTTTGTGCATCACCACACCGATAAAGATATTCACTAACCGAAACAAGTATTATAATACGTAGTCTTAACCTCATATACATACTGAATTAACTATTCACATATCTTTGGACAGTCACAGACCCCCCCACCGCAGCAAACACAAATTCACTCTCCATTGCAAATAATCAGCTAACTAATCAATAACTAACATAGACTTTCACGTAGCTAGTAACCAACTGGTGCATGAGTTTACACAGCAACTGACCAAGTAATACAGATATTCACAGTTTAGTAACTATCCAATATATTTAGTGAGACACTAAAAATTACTCAAGTAAACAATCAATCATCAATCACACTGCTACTAAATCCACTTTCCAGATTTTTATATATCCACTCATTCTTCAATGCAGATTGCTGTCTATATAGCACATATTTAAATATGGAACCAAACCACATTCACTGGATGTTGTCATCAGTGATGTCATTTGAGATGTCATCAGTGATTTCTTCTGTCATGTCATTTGAGATGTCATCAGTGATGTCATCAGTGATGTTACTGACCATGTCATGAATGATGTAATATGTGACATCATTACCAGTGGATTGTGGGCGCGGGAGTTACAGTTAGTGCAACTAACTATAATGGAGGAATTTTAAGTATAACACCTATTAAACCCTACACAATATCCCTTTATTATGCATCCTTGAAAAACTGATTTTACATCACTTATAGATTTATTTGAATAGTAAATGCACGCTGCATACATGTTCTATCTTCCACTTCAATCATAATTTTAGATAATGCTCTCCACCCTAAGATCTACACTGCGGAAAGCAGGGTTTACAACTTGAATTCACCTTTGCATCTACACTATAGACAGTAGGAAATTCAACCTTGATTTATTTAATGCAGAGACAATTGTACTGTATGTATTCAGATTTTGTTAAAATAAGTGGAAAAAAACATTGTTCTATACCTGTACTGACTACTAGCTTCTATGTACACTGTGCAGCGTAGGGTTCACAACTTGAATTTACCTTTTCATCTACACTACAGATAGCAGAGAAAAAAATTGTGCTGGTGCACTGCTAGTATGTGCAAGCACCTTCAATAGCTGCATCGTGTGAACTATGATAACAAAGAATGTAGAAGATTACGTCAAAATGTACCTCCACCACCAGCAATACCAAGTACCTCTGGGGTATCACCTTCAACATCGCCACCAGACATATGTCCCCAATTTGTAAAAGTTACAATGCACTGCGTGAAGAGGAATCATTTAATTTGTTATAGGGAGCATTCAGTACGCCTAGTTTGCACAGCAATTGATAACCATTGAAGCTAGGTTTTTTCCCCCCCATAAAGTTCATATAGTCCAGTATGCAACAGTGAATAATTTCAGTGCAGCCCGCTCAGACCACGCATCATCGCAGGGTGAGCACACGATAAGCACCAGACATAGCACTAAGTCAGTACACCGTAAATAATCGTCACGTCCCCTTGTTAAGGCAAAATTCAATAGTCAAAATACATGCCTGGACCACGCATCATCGCAGGCTCCACACAAACCGCCCCTACCTCAGTGCACCACAACTCATGAACCCTTTACGATAGAATCTTCTGTGTATTATTTCACATACAATGCTCCTACCTTTGTACAGCAGAAGTCATAAACCGTTTATGATTAAATATCTGTATATGATATCATGATTACTATTCTACTTGTTACCAACAACAACGTAATAAAATGGAGTCGAGCACACGTGCCCGTACACACTTCAACTATCTATCTGTGTCTTTGTATTTACTGTGTTTGTAAAATGCTGCTCCTCCGTCCTACCACATTATATTGTGCTATAAATAGCGTATGCACCCATCTTACCTGTGACAGTAAGTCACATATATTTATATATTATTATTTATTTATATAGTGCAAAATCAACCCGAAACTAATACATTTTCAGGCATGTGTACATTATGTCATTACTCTACAATAACAGGATGTGGACGCAACTCCGAACCTCGAACACTAATTTCCAGCACCAAGTTCTACAGTGTACCTGAATAACCACATACGTATATATATTAGATGCCCTTCATGTGCCAAAAACTGCAACTTAAACTTTTCACAGCCCTGTATAACTACAGCTACAACACTCCACTGAATGTACAACAAACATTCATAATCGCAGAAATGCGTCATGTCTACCATCTTTTATGTGTGCAACTATGAACGAATATAGAGTCAGTAATACTCCGTACCTTCCTTGTTGGCCAAGTTGTGGAACTTTATGGATATAATGACACATTTGCGTTTAGGATCCGGGTGACGTCAGCACTACAGAACGGACACCCGAATCACTTGATTTCTCATATAGCTCACGACGGGACCATGCCCATAGCTCCAGAATCATGGTTTAGAGCCTCGCTCACCACTGGCATACGTCAGGCCAGCCCACTCCACTTACGTTACCAGGAAAAAACAAAAAAAAAACATTGCCCAGATTTCCATTGTACTGATTTCTTAGTTCCATGTCTAGTTGTCAGAACGGCATACACACACTCCTTCATGGCTGGTATAAACCCACACCACTCCCATCTAGCGCATGTGTCACTACGCACGTGACCCTACCAATAAAAAAGACGGGGCGCTGTGATGGCCCGTCCTAGTGGTTCGGACGCCTCATGTAGGCCCGAACCACCGAGTATAAGGGCCCACCACTACGTGCGTGGCCTCTTTGGTCACTGAGTTGGTGGAACCGCAAGGAATGAGCAGGTGAAGAACCTGCGATGATGATGGGAGCACCAGTATGTCGTTAGCCATAGCAATATCAAGACTCAGCAGCTTATGTGAGACTTCTTGGTAGCAGAGCGGGACAGCATGATGAAGAAGGTGTCTTGTCCACGAAAAGGTGAGCAGTGAGTCCTGGGTGCGCATCGGAGGGAGTTATTGGGCTGCAGCAGACTGGATACAATAAACCTACGCAGCGATTTAGACGAACGCAGTCCTATATACCAAATCTTATTCCATTAATAGGATTTTTTTTCCCAAATAACAGGAACGTTTTTATAATCGGTCAAACGTCCGGAATATAAATTGTACAAATAGTTGTTTTTAAATGCTGGAGGGAAGGTGTGTGAAAGGGCAATGTTATTGTACTCCACATGAAGATAGTAACACATATCAATCATAACATCTTTCTTTTACTATCTTTTAGATGTAGAGCTTCAGGGTGCATTATGTCCCGGCACGTGAAGAAAAACGGTGTACAGTCATAATATCGAGTCAATTATTTCGACTGGACAGAATATCGAGTAAAAAATATAGAATGGACATAATATCGACTAGACATAATATAGACAACAAAAATATCGACTAGAGAAAATTAATATCGAATAGAATGGACATAATATCGAATCAAAAATATAGAATGGACATAATATCGACTAGACATAATATAGACAACAAAAATATCGAATTTAAGGTAAGTTAATAATAATTTTTATTTTTTGTGTAATATAAGTCTGTAGCGGGTTGTGGGTTTATAGGGGAATAGGGTGGGAAGTAATTTAATTATAATTAATTAAATATGTTAATTTATTTATTGATAATAATTTAGAATTAATTGTTAATTAATTATTAATTGGTAATTAATTAAAATATAATTGGTAATTAATTATAATTGATTAATTGATAAATATTTTAATTTTAGTAATTTATTTTCTGTAGCGGGTTGTGGGTTTATAGGGGAATAGGGTGGGAAGTAATTTAATTATAATTAATTAAATATGTTAATTTATTTATTGATAATAATTTAGAATTAATTGTTAATTAATTATTAATTGGTAATTAATTAAAATATAATTGGTAATTAATTATAATTGATTAATTGATAAATATTTTAATTTTAGTAATTTATTTTCTGTAGCGGGTTGTGGGTTTATAGGGGAATAGGGTGGGAAGTAATTTAATTATAATTAATTAAATATGTTAATTTATTTATTGATATTTTTTAAAAATTATTTGTTAATTAATTATTAATTGGTAATTAATTAAAATATAATTGGTAATTAATTATAATTGATTAATTGATAAATATTTTAATTTTAGGGTTCAGGGTCAGTTTTCAGTTTTTGGGTAAAGGGGTATTTTTAGGGTTCAGGGTCAGTTTTCAGTTTTTGGGTAAAGGGGTATTTTTAGGGTTCAGGGTCAGTTTTCAGTTTTTGGGGTAAAGGGGTATTTTTAGGGTTCAGGGTCAGTTTTCAGTTTGTAGGTAAAGGGGTATTTTTAGGGTTCAGGGTCAGTTTTCAGTTTTTGGGTAAAGGGGTATTTTTAGGGTTCAGGGTCAGTTTTCAGTTTTTGGGTAAAGGGGTATTTTTAGGGTTCAGGGTCAGTTTTCAGTTTTTGGGTAAAGGGGTATTTTTAGGGTTCAGGGTCAGTTTTCAGTTTTTGGGGTAAAGGGGTATTTTTAGGGTTCAGGGTCAGTTTTCAGTTTGTAGGTAAAGGTGTATTTTTAGGGTTCAGGGTCAGTTTTCAGTTTTTGGGTAAAGGGGTATTTTTAGGGTTCAGGGTCAGTTCTCAGTTTTTGGGGTAAAGGGGTATTTTTAGGGTTCAGGGTCAGTTTTCAGTTTGTAGGTAAAGGGGTATTTTTAGGGTTCAGGGTCAGTTTTCAGTTTGTAGGTAAAGGGGTATTTTTAGGGTTCAGGGTCAGTTTTCAGTTTTTGGGTAAAGGGGTATTTTTAGGGTTCAGGGTCAGTTTTCAGTTTTCGGGTAAAGGGGTATTTTTAGGGTTCAGGGTCAGTTTTCAGTTTATGGGTAAAGGGGTATTTTTAGGGTTCAGGGTCAGTTTTGGGTTTTTGGGGTACAGGGGTACTTTGTAAAAATAAAGTAAAATTACATTTAAATTACATTTATTTAATAAAATTTAATTATATTAAATTATATTATAATATTTTTTATTATTTTATATTCAAAAAATTATTATATACTTACCAATACTTATGTTGTAATGGTATGCGTTGTAAAGGTATATGCGTTGTAAAATCTTGCATTGTAAATGTATGCGTTGTAAAAGTTTTTGCGTTGTAAAAGTTTTGTTGTAATGGTAGGCGTTGTAAAAGTATGCGTTGTAACGTCATACATCCCTGGAGTGGGAATAGTAATTTTAACCTCTACGCTATCCAGCGCTTTCCCTACTGTTGCACCCACTGGAGTGGGAGTAGTAAATTTTACCTCTACGCTATCCAACACTTTTGCTAATGTTGAACTCACTATAGTTGTAACAATAAATTTTAAACATTTTCTAAAATGTTATATATGTTTATTTAATAATATGTTTAAATATATATATATATATATATATATATACATATATATATATATATATATATATATATATATATATATATATGTGTGTGTGTAATTTTTGGTGATATCATTTTTTTAATTATATAAATTATTTATTAAAATTATATTTTTTTAATAATTATTTCTAAGTTTATATTAAATATATTTATTACTATATTAGTTTTAACTTACTTTTAAGACATTTTAAAAAATCGATATTTTGACAGTCTATATTTTTGTAAGTCGATATTTTGGAGTCGATATTTTGGTACTTACCTGTTTGAAGATAGGGAGTCGATATTTTGTCAATCGATATTTTTGACTCGATATTTGTGTATCTCGATATTTGTGTCGTCGATATTATGTCAGTGATCCGAGAAAAACACACTGGTGACAGAAAGGTGAGCTGCGAATACTCTTTTCAGTCACTCTCCCACTTCCTCTCTCCTTTCATAAAGAAATGGCACACAATCTTAACTTCCTTTTTATCTTACCGGTTGTGTTTCACAAATTGGCGTCACCCCCCCAAAAGAGCTACAAAGCTCTACGTTCGTGTATTCTATGATGATGCGTGGCCATCGTAACAACGTCTGAGAAGCCTGTTTTGACATGTGGTGCACCCTCTTTGAATCATGCCAATGGCACAAGGTGAGCAAAGAAACTTGTTTCTGAAATGACAACTTATCTGTGAAAAGAGAAAGTGGGTAGTCTGCAGCAGCTTCACTGTGTAGGATTCTAAACCAGGGGCTCATCATTTCACGGCTAGACTACAGCAATGCGCTGTTTCTGGGGGCTCCAGAATCAACTCTAAACAAATTGCAACAGGTGCAAAACGCTGCCGCCAGGCTTTTGACGGATCTCCCCAGGCGACAGTCAGCCCGACCCGCGCTGAAGGCGCTCCACTGGCTCCCTGTGAGAGAGAGGGTGAAGTTTAAAGCACTCTGTATGGCCCATAAACTCTTGCAGGGGAAAGGGCCACCTATCCTACGGAGTATGGTTCAATCTTACAAGGCTCCTCGCGCCCTCCGCTCAGACCATCAACATCTCTTGCAAGTCGCGAGAGTAAGAAAAGCCAGGACTGGCGGTAGAAGATTTTCCGTCAACGTGGCAGTATTATGGAATTCCCTTCCGCTTGCCCTGCGCTCCGAAACTGGTACCTTGCGATTTCGCAAACTCCTAAAGACCCATCTGTTCCCTGCTTAACGCTTTCTCTGCTATGGTTTGTACGCTGGACGAGCGCTGGGATGCCCATGGGTAACCACGCGATATACAAGTTTTAATAATAATAATAATAAATAATAATGTACAATTACCTCTGACCAGTGAGGATATGTTAGGATAGGATAGGACAGTCTGAGGTGCAGATCTACAAGCCCCTTGCGCCACTTTTCTGTCACTTTTAACATGAGAAAAGAGGCGCAAGGAGCTTCTAAATTTGCCTCTGACTTCCCAAGAAAAACACTCACCTCCGGACTCTGCAAGTCAATGGGCTGCAACAGTCTAAGCACGCAATATTGAGAACTCACTATTATGCAGTGGGAGTGCATAGGATATACTACTTTAGACGAAAAACAGTGCACAGACACTTCCTTACAGTGGAACTGGATAAAATACATTATCCTGAGTGTACAAATAAAGCAAAGATATACGTGTGCAGTTGTATGTACTATGCTATTACTAACTCTATATACCATCTTTCAGATCACTAAACTAGAGGGTGCACTATGAACTGGCACGTGCTTGTACACACAAAGGAGGCAAAAAGGTGAGCTACGAAGATTTTCTCCAGTATTAACTGCTCCATCTATAACTTTCTCTCACTCTCTCTCACATCGTTTCTCTTTCTCTTTTAAAGTTATGGGCGCTGCTGTCTACTCTGCCGAGGCTCAATGTAAGACAGTCTGCAGTGCACAACCAAAGCTGAGTTCAAGTTGTGAACTCTGTTGGCCACAGTGTTTACAGAAAGTAAGCAGAGCGGCCTAGATATACAATGCCTCCGATTAAATGCATTATAAATAAAAAAAGCTTATTTACAAGCCCCTTGCGCCACTTTTGCGTCACTTTCAACATGGAAAAAGTAACACAAAAGTGGCGCAAGAGTCTTGTAAATAAGCCCTAAAGGATATTGTCCTGCATATTGAGTTGATCTCTCACCTAATTCTGTCTCATCTCTGAATCATTTTAAAGACCTGTTGGTCCATAGTGTAAATCTGACGCAGTAGGCACTTCCATACAGACACCTCTTGAAAGCGGGCCTATAAGACCGGTGAAATGTATCAGGCACACCGCAGATGTGCAAATAACTAAATTTCGCCAAGTGTTACCTTAACTTGTAATGTTTGACCTCATTTAATTACATCTATTTAATTTTAAACACTTTTTTCATTTCTGTTTTGCAGATTACCTACCCCACTTTCATTGGAGTCCTTATTACATTTTGTTGAATTGTTTTTTTAAAGTTAATTTTCTAGTAATTTATTACATTATTATCTTTAAGTTATGTTTCCAGTTATTTATTATTGTTTTAATAAAAGTTAATTTTAAAAAAGTATATACGTCTTCTTTTTCTGACAACATTTCACTATTATTTAGTGTGATAATGATATAGTTAGAAAACATTTAAAAATAGAAATGATATTTATAACTTGAAGTATAATACTGAGGCTAACTCTTTACCAGATCTTTACCAGAGTATAGCTACGACTAACGTTTACTATGGAAAAGTTTTAAAACTCCAGCACAGTAACAGTTTCGATTAGCAACGTAGTGTGGTGAAATTCTAACCACTGTGCTCATTCAAGTGTTCCTTGAACTGTTACTATGGTAATAGGCAGAAAAACATTTGGGGGTAGTGTTGAAAGGTACTGGCTGTACAGAAACCGTTATATTTACCCAGGATCCTCTACATTACAGAAAGGAAAGCAAAGTAAAACAGAACACTGTGTACCAGATTTACAACCCCCTTGCACCACTTTCGCGTCACTTTTCCCATCTTAAAAGGGATGCAATAGTAACGCGATGAACTTGTAAATCTACCCCGATGCACATTACGAGCAAAACAAGTACACAACTCATTCAATTCTTTAGCGATCACAATTAGACACTGTTGCTTCACGATTGACAATGAACTTCAATAAATACTTTGTGCCTGTTTAAATGGAAGACGAGATTGTCGACATTACAAAACTTAATGGCATATTTACAAAGACGGAGTTAAAATTTTTGTCGCTTTAACGCCTGCAAACTACAACAAAAACGCCGAAAATACACTTCAAAATCCTTTGTTACCTTACTGGAAGATTTTCTCAACATTGCTGTTTCCTATACAAGACTGAGAGCCACCCTCGGGGGCTATAAAATAAATGGTTGTGGGGGGCTCCAAGCCCCCCCAGCAAAATTAGAAGTGTGGGGACCTCAACAACCCCCTCAAGCCCCGGGAACCACCACCCCGAGGATTTGTGCATTGTGGGAGGCAGAATTCGTGGCCCCTGGACCCATCGAGGGCCCTGGGGACCGCCACGTCCCAGGGCCGGCTCCTGCAGTGTCCCATGGTGCCTAGCCCCAGGACACTGCTGTTTGAGAAGGCAAGAGTCTTGCGGCTCCCGCCCTCCCATAGCAAACTTAGTTTGCATTTTGAAAGACACAGCAGTGAAATCTGTTCTCACTTTCATAATCCAAACTAGATTGCTTTTCCACATGCAAGTTAGCATCTCCCCATGCGGAAAAGCAATGCTGGCACCCGAAGGACGCAGGGAGCCGGTGAGACCGTGGGGGCATTGTGGCTCCCCCCACGGTCCCCAACGTTTTTTATAAGACCCGGAGAATAGGGTATCCGGGGATATTAGAAATTATTGATAGGTGCTATTTTTTACGGTAAAATTAAAAGTCGCGCACCCTGGTGTGAACGCACTGGATGCACAACTCATAATCTGTAGGGTGAGCGACTCCAGCACCTCTAGTGCACAACTTCTACGCGTTTGGGAGCCAGCATTGCTTTTCCACATGGAGAACTACTAACATGCAGCTCCCCATGTGGAAAAGCAATCTGATTTAGATTTTGAAAGAGATAACAGATTTACTTGCTATGGGAGGGCGGGATGGACACCCGGGACACTGCAGGAGCCGGCCCTCCCACAATATATAAAGCCCCAGGGAGTCGTGGTCCCCGGGGCTTTGGAGACCTTGCAGCCCCCCAACCATTTTTTTAAAACCCCGGGGGGATAACGGGCCCTCGAGTGCCTCAGGAGGGAGACCACGCAGTCCCCCTCCCACAATACATAAAGCCCCGGGGGTGGTGGTCCCCACGGCTTTGGAACCTTGGACCCCTCCCCCCACCATTTTTTTTTAGCCCCGGGGAGTGATGATCCCCGGGGCTGGAGGGCCCCCATAAAATTTTATAATTTTGCCCCCGGTGTTTAGCCTCCCGGGGGCTAATTATAAAAAAACATCTATTTTATTTTATTTATTTTACGGCAGAGTACGCGCACCTTACACGCACCTGCTGGGCTTTTAAAAAAATGTGTGGGCCCAGGGGGTCCTTCTGGGACCCACTAAGCAGGTCTAGAGGGTAACATTATTTCCACCCTACCCCCTTTCTATGTTTTGCACACATATTCCACTGACTTCCTCAGCCTCACTTCTACCGAGGCACAAAATGGCTGCCAACAGTTCTTGGTTTTTAATGTTGACAACCACTTGACAGCCAATTAGCATTCAGCGCGTGATCGGAAGGGTGCGCGTATGGTACAATGACAATGCACGCAAATTCCGCGGATCCACCGCGCCCATAGATATATAAATGATTTTAACTGTAATTTTGTCAGGAACTACTGAACAGATTGACACCATTTAAGCAAAAGGCACAAGTCTGAACTGAGAGCTACCTCTTTGCCAAATTTGGTGTAATTCCTTTAATTTGGCAGTTCAAGCTGTAGCTGTAGCTGAAGGTCCTATGGGAAATTGCATGGGGAAATCGTGTTTTGGGACCCCCTTTTTTCTCCACTCCCACTTGACGAATCACCGTGAAACTTTCGGGATAGGAGCGGACCAGAGCTGGCCAAAGGTTTGGAAAATTTCGCAAAGATTCATCAATCGGCGCCAAAGTTATTGGGAATAGAATGTTGTGGATTTCCTATGGATAATAGCATATATATATATATATATTCACTGAAAAAACCATAGGTTATAGACCATATATAGTTAGGAATTAGCATTTACAAAACCTTGAAAATTCACTGAAAAAACCATAGGTTATAGACCATATATAGTTAGGGATTAGCATTTAAAAAACCTTATTTTACTCACACAAAACCATTGAAATTCCATATATAGTTAGTTGTACTAACTATATATCACGCACCCGCAATCCACTGCTGATGATGTCACATATTACATCATTCATGACATGGTCAGTGACATCACTGATGACATCACTGATGACATCTCAAATGACATCACTGATGACATCACTGATGACATCTCAAATGACATCACTGATGACATCACTGATGACAAAATCCAGTGACTGTATTTTTCTGTAAAGTTAAAATATGTCTTACATATTTATGAATGAGTCGATGTATAAGTGTCTGGACGAAGGATTTAGTAGGTGCATGACTGAATGTATGAGTGAGTGATTAAATGTGTCTCACTGAGTGCATGGGTTAGTGACTAAACTGTCTTAATTTGTGCATCATTATGTCTGTTGTTCTGTAAACTGCTGCATGTGTTGATCAGTAGCTATATGAGTAACTATATGGGTTATTGATTGGTTGCCCAAGCATTTGTATGGGAGACTGAGTGTGTGTGTGGGTGGCTGGGAAGTGTATGACTCTGTGCATAGATGTATGGGTTCAAAAGTGCATGTTGGAAACAGCTGTATGGGCGGTTGACTGTGTGCATGACTGTATTGGTGAGTGAATAGATATCTCAGTGCTACATGTCAAATTAAGTACATATGTAAAATACAATACATGTGAGAGTTGACATATATAAATAACTGTGCATAAGAGCCAGTGAATGTGTGAGTGGCTGTATGGATCATTGTGAACTTGTATCCAGGATTGTATAAGTGAGTAAATATGTTTTAGTATATGTTTGAATAAGTAAGGTGTGTTTAACTGTATAGTTAAGGAAATGGAGGTGTGATTGATTGTTTGCATGACTGTCTAGGTGTGTGTGTAACTTCATGGATGAGTGACAATCTGTGAGTCTGTGTTTACACTGAGTGTATCTAAGGTTATATTAGAGTCTGAAGAGGTTCATCGTATTATCACATGAATGATTTTATCAGTGATGTCATCAGTAATGTCATTTGAGATGTCATCAGTGATGTCATCAGTGATGTCATTTGAGATGTCATCAGTGATGTCATCAGTGATGTCATTTGAGATGTCATCAGTGATGTCATCAGTGATGTCACTGACCATGTCATGAATGATGTAATATGTGACATCATCAGCAGTGGATTGCGGGTGCGTGATATATAGTTAGTACAACTAACTATATATGGAATTTCAATGGTTTTGTGTGAGTAAAATAAGGTTTTTTAAATGCTAATCCCTAACTATATATGGTCTATAACCTATGGTTTTTTCAGTGAATTTTCAAGGTTTTGTAAATGCTAATTCCTAACTATATATGGTCTATAACCTATGGTTTTTTCAGTGAATTTCATTGGTTTTTTAATAGCTAATATCAAAACCTTTACAATGTATTATTCTTTAAATAGAAAAATATTTTTTACATGTTTTTAATACAATTATTATTTTTTTTTTTTTGTTTCGCTCCCGGTACGCGTACCGGTTAGCTTCCCGTTAGCTCAATCCGGAGGCGCGACCCGGTACGCGAACCGGTAAACATTCCTTTTGCGCACCTCTCGCGTTACAAAACAACATCGTGACGCGTCGCGTCAGCATGACGTTTCGCGTTCTCGTGTAATACGTCATATTACGTGCTACGTTCGCGTACCCGGAAGCGCAGCGGTACGCGAACCGGAAGCGATCCGCGGCGCGGCGCCGACCGCGTAACGTAACCACAGCAGGTCATGTGACTCGGTAATAACACTTTTCATTGGTTCATTTCACTTTTGGTTTCCTAATGATGTAATACTAGGTCATGTGATCTAAAATGAACACTTTTCATTGGTTTAGAACTTTTGTTTTTCCCAAATGATGAAAACCCCTCCTTCTTTCCTCACTCTGACTTTCATCTTGGTGAGAGAAAGACCCTTTATTTAGACTTTGAGATGGCTTCATTAGTAGCTTCAGCTGGTGCTAACCCACCACCTCCACCAAATCCAAGAAAGAGAGGACCACCTGCAGAAGTAATTTTGCAAGAAGAGGAAGAACAGGAAGAGGAGGAAGAGGAGGAAGAGCCAAGGTTTTTGCCAGAGGAGCCCAGGAGGTACAATCGAAAGGAGAATTACATCTGGCAATTCTATAGAATTCCTGAGGGGCAAAAAAAAGTGAATGCACGCTACGTGTTTTGCCGTATATGCGGTGATAGATTGTCAAGGGGAACTGATAAAAAATACAGTTACGGCAATCACACTATGCATCGGCATATGAGTAGGTGGCACCCAAATAATTATAGTGCTGCCCAGCTACGTGACGAGCAACAAAATCCCCTCCCAATGGCAAGAAGATCGGTTGTTCCAGAGGTGTCGGGACCAGAGGCGAGGGAGATGATCGCAAACATCCAAATGTTGTTTGGGCACGTAAAGCAAGTGTGCGTGGAATGTGGTGCTTTCATCTGCTACAGGGAAAGTAGCATCAGTTTGATTTTGCGAGCTATTCAAAATCATGTTAATGTTTGTCCGAGACGCCCCAAAAAATAAATTCTTTTTTTTTTGTTGCTCCTGTTGAGCCCTTTACAATGGATCGTTTTTGTTTCCCCCCCCCCCCCAAAAAAACCAAAAAAAATTTTAAAACGTTCAGAAAATACAAAAAAAGTAAAAAAATGTTCAAAAAATACTAAAAAAAATATAAAACAACAAAAACATAAAAAAAAAGTTCTTTTCAGAACTAACTCCCCATTATAAAAAAATTGGTAGAATATTTGGAACTCTGCCAACCTCTATTTCTCTTAGTTCGCTCCCGGAGCGCTACCCGGTACGCGTACCGGAAGCTAACCAAAAAAAATATTTTTAAAAAAAAAGAACAGTAAGTATAAGGTAAGCAAACAGACAGTTATGTGAAAAGAAAGACAGCGTTAGGGAGTAAACAAGAGATACTGTTACCTACAATCCACTGCTGATGATGTCACATATTACATCATTCATGACATGGTCAGTAACATCAACAGCAGTGGATTGTAGGTAACAGTATCCTTAGTTTACTCCCTATAGCTGTCTTTCTTTTAACATAACTGTCTGTTTCCTTCCCTTATAGTTACTGTTCTTTTTTTAAAAAAAATTTTATGATCAGTCATAAACAGTGACATTAATAGAAACAGAGAGAGTGAACAAGAGTGAAGAACTATGGTCCTCCTCAGCCACCCTCAGAAAACCAAGGGGGTCAAGATACATCTACCGTGCCCCCTTCTACCCATTCTGAACATTATTTGCCCTCCATCTTGTATCTTGATTCGACCGAAACACAAAATGGTGGACTCCCATAACGCTGCTGGTTTGCGAACCGGGCAACTTCCCGGGAAGCGGTCCAAAAAAAAAGGTGGGAAAGTAATTCACAGACACTAAGAGTAATAGAGATGGAGTGAGTGAACAAGACTGAGGAACTATGAGAACAGAGGGACTGAGAAAAAGAGTGGAAGGAGTTGAGTAAGTAGGTAATAGAGAAAGGAATGAGGAAAGTAGCAAAGGCAGGAAACTGAGGATTAAAGAAGTGAAGCAGTGGATCTAATAGTAGGTGAATGTGATAGAAATGTAACGAAAAGAGTACAACTATTTACCTTGTAATTGCCGTTAAATTAATCACATTTTATTTTTATACTTTCAATCTGTGAAAGAGAGAACCAACATTTGAAAAATATTAAAACATGTATTTAAAAATTACAAAAGACAAGGGAAAATATTGAAGGACAAATAGTTTTTCAACAACTTTGACACTGACAGAAGCTTCTGCTTCTCCAGGTCCTCTACACAATCCTAAAGATATACATTTTAAACTAACAGTATCTTGATGCAGATGAAGTGAGGCCTATCTTAAAACATGGTGCATCTTTTGCATTGCTCTTGTTTCAGAAAAGTGTCGCTTCAGGATGCCAATAACATGTCTCCTATCCAGAGATTTGTTTGAGGTGAGGCCTACTCAGAGTTCAAGATGAGATTTACACTTGTTGAAGTGTACAGAGGAGATAATATCTGTGAAAGTCTACCAATGAAGTGAGTCATGTCCACTGCACTCTTCAACAAAGTAGAAACCTCCTATGTTTCCCTGGACAGACCTAAACTTGATCTGCACAATGTGATTCATAATGATAGGAAACACAGGTGATGTAATTGAAATATGTGCAATTTATTTTGCTCATTTCACAATCACATCACTTGTGTTTCCTTTGCTTAGGTATCTCATTGTGCAGATGTAGTCCAGCATATGAAAGAATACGTAGAAGTGCAGCACTGCATGCAATAAATTTAACACTTACAGAAAACTCACCTTCTCCATGCCTCCTACACAGTTCTACATATACATCATAAATGCAAACAGTACAGAATTAATTATACATGTTAAATGGTTTATTTTTGCTGTTCTCAGAATGTATCAAAATTCACTAAAAACAGTGACTTGAAGGTATTCATCATGTAACAGCGGGGAAAAAAAACACAATCAAAATGATTGTGTTTAAAAAACCCATACAACATCAGAAATTAAAATTCAGAACTCCTTAAAGTTAACTTACTTTCCATGACGTCCAAGGATGTCCTATGAACAGCTTACACTCTTTTGTGCTGTTATTACTTTCAGCCCGCCACTTTCTGAAAGAAAACCTCCATCGTTTTTAAAAACACGTTACATGCAATAAATGACTTCTTGCTCTCTACCACTATTTTCCACAAGGCCAAATCTAGTCAGAGATATTTATAACTCTTGGATTTCTTGTAAGCCAATCCCATCATTTGGCATTTCCGCAACTTTCACAATTAAAATGTTGAAGATCATTTTCACAATCCTGGAATAGTAATATCTTCCCCTTCTTGCTCAGTCATGTTCTACATTTCCTATGACACTGATACTGCTTAATATGAAGCAGACTTACACTACCTCTATGAGTACTAATCAATCAATCAATCAGGTCATTTGTAAAGCGCACTACTCACCCGTAGGGTCTCAAGGCGCTGGGAGGGGGGGGTGCCGCTACTGCTCGAACAGCCAAGTCTTGAGCTTCTTCCTGAAGGAGAGGTGGTCTTGGGTCAGGCGCAGATTGGTGGGAAGTGAGTTCCAGGTCTTGGCGGCCAGGTAGGAGAAGGACCTTCCTCCTGTTCTCTCTCTTCGGATGCGGGGGACGGCGGCGAGGGCGTGGTTGGTTGATCTGAGGAGGCGCTTGGGAGTGTAGAAGTTGATCCGGTTGTTGAGGTAGCTCGGGCCTTGGTCGTGTAGGGCTTTGTGCGCGTGGGTGAGGAGACGGAAGGTGATTCTCTTGTTGACCGGGAGCCAGTGCAATTATTTAATTCTCTACATCACTTTTAATCACAAAGCAATGTAAAACAGTAGACAGCATTGCAGACTTACATTCCCTCTACTCCATGTTTTGATTGGCTGCTTCAATTAGCTTATGAAAAGAAACAGTTTTTCTGAACTCATTCAAAGTGCACATATATCTCCATGATGTCCAGTCCTATGATTAGAAGTTATGTCTCTGAACTACACTTATCCTCAAGGCCAAATTGTGTAGGAGCCATTAGAACTTCTTGAAATTCCACAGAGCACATCCCGAGATTATTTCCCTAAAATTTTGGTTTTAAAAACACCAGGTAAGAGTTTTTAAGGTCATACGGCAATTTTTTTTTGAAAATTAAAACAGAATCATTGCAGAATGACCAGCCATTTCTAGACTTTAAATAAGCTGTGTAATGTCCTGATGTTATTGAAGGGCCGTCATGATATATAATTGCTGTAGTTACAAAAGTCCTTCCTGATATTGACAACTGCGAAGCTACAAAAATTTTTATTAAAGTTGTCAATTTTGTTCCATCAGGCCTACATCGTTGGAACATTAAAATGACGTACTGGCCATATGTTCGTATAAATAATGTGGACATCATTTCAGATTTACATTGGCTACACTCCATGTTGTGATTAGCAGCTTTTACTAGCTTATTAAAGGAGACTGATTTACTGTCTGGCAAAGTTAAATATATAAATCTTTCTGAGTCTACACTAGTAGTACTTGATACCATACAGTTCTCGCAGTCATGCTGCCATTGATAAGAAAGCCCAAACAGCTGATCTACATCTACACCTTCAGCATGTAATACATCAAGCATATACATTAAAAACTCCTGACAATCTTGCTGAATATTTTGAGAGAATTGTGTTTGGCCTGAACATCTATCTAACAGATTTCTAATTTCAGACACACTTTCTATGTTTCTTCTATCAGTGGTACATTTCTCTAACACAGAATTTAACAAACTGCAAAATCTTTGATCAGAATTGACCACAATCTCTTCTTTTACATTTTTTAGAGAAAACAAAACATTAATTACTACATTAGCATAGCAGTTGACACCAGAACTGTTTTCAAACTGAAAACCAACAACATCTTCAACAGAATCCTCTTTGTTTCTGCTTGTAATTTTAGGTTCATTCACTTTTTGTCTTTTTGCTACAACCTCCCCAGTATTGTTCTCATTTCTTCGTTTCCGGCCTACCAGACGTTTCTCAAACAAAGGAAACTGAGGCAAATGTGGCGCATACTCTCTTCTTAACCTATTGTATTCCTTAACACAATCTAGATCTGCACAAATGTTTCTGACATCACACTCAATCAAGTACAATCCCGATAAAGTTCTAACTCGTGACAATGCCACATATGCCATACCCTCCTTGAACACAGAACTGCCAATATTCACCAATGCACTGTCTACACTTAAACCTTGCGATTTATGGATTGTCACCGCATATGCCAAGCAAACAGGGAACTGCTTACGGCGAACATATAAGTCTTTTACAAGCAAAAATCTAGCAGAACAACGAGCAATTAGCTGTACTTCCTCAATGCCATCAAATTTAATTTTTAAAAATTCAATTCCATCTCTATTTCTGTATTTCACAAAATCAACAACATTACCCATTGATCCATTTACCAGACCTCTTTCAACATGTAAATTCCTTCTTAAAATTATACGGCAGTTCAAGCACACATTCAGAGTCTTTTCAAAACCTGCAGTTTTAGATATACTCTTCTCTAATGAATCCAATTTAGTTTTCAGATTCTCAGACAAAATAATTGTTGATCCCATATGCTCTACTCTATCAATAGCTTCCAGTTTCACAATGTCTTGCTTTTCTAAATGCAACATTTTGTTGTTAAATTTGGCACATTCTGCAAGAGTTGGCATCAAACATATTCCAGATTTCTTTTCAGTAATTTTCTGAAAAATATTCTCAGGCACAACATCTTGTTCTGGATATAAATTTGACAGTAATCGTGCATTTAAAACTTCTTTCCCATGCTCAGTCACTTTTCCAATTCTAACATCTTGTAGAATAGTCTTGTAAACTTCATCCTTCGCCTGACGCATATTTTCATGCAGTTCAGCATAATTGAAGTTTAACCATATATTGACGTTGCCAATGCTGCCTAGGCACTTCCTGGTATCTTCATGCGTGAGCATTTTGAACACAGGTTGCCCTTTCACTGGTGTCAGCTGCAGAAGATCTCCGAAAACAATGATGTGTTTGCCACCAAATAACACATCATACTCTGTTTTGAGAACTTCTTGCATCCTCAAATGCACAAAGGCAAGCATGACATTGGAAACCATGCTTACTTCGTCAATGATAAGAAGTTTCATTTTCCTCAAGATTCTTGAAACTTCAAAACAAGCATCTCCAGATAGCTTGTGATATTCTAATTTGTTGTCATGCTCCACTGGCAGCATCAGTAAACGATGTAAAGTAATCCCTTTAATATTATGTGCTGCCAGTCCAGTTGGAGCAGTGACAACACAAGACAGCGATGACTCTGTCCTTTCCTGCAAATAGCATGAAATTGCTTTAATGAGGAAACTTTTTCCAGTTCCCGCTTCTCCACTCACGTACAGTCGGACAGGCTTCAACGACGTACATGAGCACTCTTTCTTATCATGACTTAATCCATGATCAATTTGCATGGTAACTTCGTCATATATTTTCCTCTGCTCAACGTTGAGTTGCCTTTCCAACTCTTCTAAGTTAACCGCATCCTCTTGAGCATGTGCCATGGCTCTTTCCACTTCATTCCTAGCAGTGGCAGCTTCATTTTCAATAAGAGGTCCTCCTAGTGGATCCTGACTCAATGAAGCAGAACTCTGACTGTCCTGAGAACTGTCTCTGGCAATCTCGGCTGCAATCGTTGCTTCCTGCTCAATTTCCGCATTCAACATTTCTACATATTTGGGAAAAGCAGGACATTCTATGGTCTCCTTGGTGGCATTGAAAGAGTCTTCGTAACAGAGGAAATCTCCAAGCAGTTCCTCTTCTGCACGCCAAGGCTTGAAAAGTTGCAAAAGTGCTAAATAGAAAAACTCCTTTTTTTCAGGAGATTCGCCACTCAATTTTCGATGGTTTATCAAGTGGCATTTTCTTTGCTTGACCAGACATCCCTCACTTCCTATTACAGCATACACTCCTTTCTCAGTATCTTCTTTGATGTTCCTCTTGAATATGTAATTTTGCAGAACCTCATACAGACAAACATTCTCTAGGTGACTGCTTCGATTTGGATAATATGTATCCAACATGTTTGTCTTCAAAATGTCGGTACTGTTTGGCTCCTTTTCCGCCAAATACTCAATTTCCCGCACAGGTTTGAGAACTCGATTACGCGTTGCAGCAAGACCAAGACTCGCCCAAACGATACTCCTGGACTTGCCATAGAGACTTGCTGAAGACAACCGGTCAGAACATTCGTACGCTCCGATTTCTCGATGCGACAACATCTTCAGACTGAAACTGTACAACTTCTTGCTGAGGCTCTTTTCATGGGAAATGTCCTCCCACATATCCTTCAATTCTGTCTTCTCTTTTTTGGTGATGTAAGACGTCACATACCGAGCCACAGCCATACAGTTATCAGCCACAAACTGTATATCCATGTTAGCATTCCACATGGACAAAATCACCGGGTTGTAGTCGTTGATGTACTTGGACTCTTCATTCCTCTTCAAATTGTATGTGTTTTTAGGTGATTTCTTCATCACATTATGTCGCAGCGAAGACATCAAACTGTTTACTCTTCCTTTAGAAATCACCGGTCGTGGAAAGCCGAAACGACATTTGGTGTAGAACTTGTCTTTGTTTCGGAATTTACGACGGCAGTACTTTCCACATCGATGGCTTTGGAAACGCAGAACTTTTTCTCTTAGGCTTTTCTTCTCCTTTGCGTTTGGAACAGCACACGTAGAATACTGTTGGATGAAACTCATCACTGAGTCTTCTGGATCCGTTCCAAATTTAGGTGCATCCTTGATCCACAGCAACATATGTATATGAGGAGCACCTCTTGCTTGGTACTCCTTTCTCCAGAAGAAATCCAACACCTCTCCAAGAGGTGGATTCTTCTTATTCATGATGAAAGACATCATAGCTTCAAATCTATGATTGAAGTACCTACATACATTGACTGGATCCAAAGAGCACAGTTCTCCGGGTGTCTTGAATTCGATGTTATCTACGTTAGCATTTGCCTCTCGTAGAAATTGAAGTAAGTCTTCCCAGCCATACTCGGCACAACTCAGAGTGAGGAACCATGTGGGAGTACCTAAGTTCCTCAGCATACATTTTAAATCACCATGACGACGGTACCAGTACTCATTAGTACCACGCTGACACGCCATGAGATTAATCAGGTGAGAATCCAAAATACTATCTTGGACATTCACTTTATCCATAAAATCACTTGCCGAGATGTTTTGCATGTGTATACCACTTTTCAAGATGTGGTTCACTGCATATGACAGTCCAGACAGATCGCTTTCAAACAGGAGATGAAACAAATAAGGAATGCATTGTCGAAACCTAGCATCTCCTGCATACAATCGCAAAGTCCGGTATTCAGAAGCAGGAATTTGATGAGGTCGCTCATCATATCTTCCTCCCTGACCTGTTGGAAAAAGCTGTGGGAAACACCGAGCTTCCAAACTTTCCTCCCAAACACTAATGGGACTCCCTTTGGCTTGTTTCATTTGAAACAACTCAATAGCATTCCCCATGACTTCCTTGGAATGCAAAGGATGAACACTATAATGTTCATATATTTCCTCACTAGTAAAGGGTTCTACTTTCTCAATTTGACCAGCACACAAATCGCTATCCTCTTTCTCACTTACTTCCTCTTCTGCAACATATACATTCTTATAGTATTTATTATTTTTTTTCAAATACAATGTTGCCTTTTTAACTTTCCTAACATCTACTAAATCTTGCCATATTTTCTTATTCTTTGTCGGAACCCCATTAACTAAGATAACCAGAGGTTCCTCTTCCACTTTTTCTACTCCAATTGTGTTAATGTTTTTCTTCAAATCTAGAGGCAAATAAACAACTCTTCCCTTTAATCCTCTCTGTAAATCTGATGGAGGCAATTTCCCTGTCTTTGGCTCCATTCTTACAATAGCCTGAAAGGGATGGATACTTTGAATCAAAATAGATTCATAAGTATTTAAGTCCTTCAATTCAGAAGGAATCTCAACCAATTCCAGATTATTATGAACTGCTCTAGCAGGCATCTGGTTTTGTTTTAATTTGTTACAACAATAAGTACACACACGTTGATCCAATCCCAAATCAAAACAATTTTCTACCATCAAGTATGTTGCAAAATCCTTCCATTCACTATTATTTTCCCTTTCACTTTTTGCATATAAATCCACTAACTTAGTCTGATTCTTATAATAAGTGCGTCTACAACACACACAAGTGAAATTAGGCCTCTCACTTGATTTCATGTCAAACGTCGCAATTTCCCTCTGGAAATTATCTGTACTGGAAACATGTACACTATCTTCCAAATGACCCTCTACTTCTTGCTCAATTTCAACATTCTCCTCTTTACTTCCAAAGTAACAAAACTCAATTTCTTCACATATATTCTTCACATCTATTTCAGAACCATGCAAAAGAGCAGCGCATAATTGTTTCAGCATAATTGCTGGACTCTTAGCATAATACAACATTCTAACTAATTTCCTCACTTTGTTATGATGCACTGCTAGCATCCTGAAATGATGAAAAACACTCTGGCATACTCTCCTGGAAAGACAAGCCAGTGAATGACCATGCAAACCTGTCACTTCTCTTACTCTGCAAGGATCTAATTCTTGCAACAACCTCATTTTCTGCTTCAAACTTTTTTTGTTAAATGACCGTACAAAATCACAAAGCAAATTGATGGAATCCTGTCGCACACTGCAAATACTACTACACTTCCAGGTGTACACAGGACCCTTAGCACGTCTTCCTAAAACCTCATTACCTAACAACTCTTCTGCCTCTGTTGTCACAAGTTTTTCTTTTTCAACTGGACAACCATCTTTCACTTCATAAGCACGACCACTGATGTCAACTGCATGCACCAAATCATTATCCTGGAAATAACTCTCTTCATTAAAAAATGCCTCACAGCTTGAACTATGCATCCATTCTCCAGAAAAAACTTCACAAAAATTACTACGATTAACTATTCTCTTCCATCTACTATTTCTTTTGAAATCAAAAATTGCCTTGTTTAGCTTCCTAATTCTATTGATTATCAAAATAAATAACTTACGTTTAATTTCAAATGCCTGATCAATAACTTTCTCAACTTTTTTTTTTCTCTTATAAAAAACTAGTTTCTGTTGACCTTTCTTAATATTTTTTAACAAATTGCCAATTATCCTGTTGCGGAACATTCGTTTACGAATCTCCCTAAACTGTTGTTTCCTTCTACTATCATGCACAGATTTATCTCTTGCTCTAGCAGTAACATTTTCCATTGTCCTTTTCTTTCCATTTGATTTACTCCTCGTGTTATGGACTGAAACATTTTCTGTAGTAATATTTTTTTTATTACAAATATTTCTTATGAAATATTTAGAGCTCTTACCCGGTGCTTTCTTCGTGGCTTGAGAAATCTTTTTGTTAGAGGACTGCTGCGTTTTTTTTTTCTCCTGCTGTCTTTGACGTTTTGCAGCCTTTATCTGTCTTTGTATTGTAGGCATATTAAAATCTTGAAATGATCTGCAGTTGAATCTGAGGAAAAATATAATAAAAAATGTTAATAAACATTATTATCAAACAGTAAATCAGTAATAGTGATCAAAAACATAACACACTACTTGACATTTTAATTTGAAGATTTTTTAGTCATTGGCAATTTTACAATACAGAAATACCAGAAAAGAAATGACATTTATATTTATGTTACCTATGCTATTTTATATGTGAATCTGATCTAATTTTATGAGCATATTTTAATATTTTATTGAAGACACTACACATAACCTGTTTTTGAAGGTGTCTTTATTTTTAAATTAAACGGTTTACCTTTTTACTTTTTATTGATTATAAATTTTAAAAATAAATGTTTATAATTCCAAAGGCTCAAGCAGGTCAGCTTCCCATCCTATATCATATAATTCGGACAAATCTGCATCCTCATCACGCTCTTCTTCATCCTCAGGATTTAAATCATCCAAGGGATCAACATCCACTGATGTTTCAATTACGAGTTCAATGATGAGGTCAAAATCAACTGATTGCTGATTGTCGCTCATGTTGATGTTGTCTTTATCTTTAAAGAAAGATAACAACAATGAGATGTTGCAGAGTAAGAAACAAATCTCAGAGATTATAATAGTAAAATTGTTTAACAAGATTAACATTTTGCAGCTATTATTTAGCCATGTCCAGCAATGCTGAGCAGGTGAAGCCTATGTCTAATTTTTCACTGAACAGGACTCATCTCTTCTTAACCTTGGATAAGCCTCAACGACTCTGTGTCCCCTGCACATACTTAAATGTTAAAGGGCAGATTTATATTAAATGGCACATCCCCAGGCATGCACCAGTTAATGTGCACCACTGCTTTACCACCCATGGTGTGCCGCATTTACAATCAGATAGGAGAAAGCTGCATCAAAACCCTGCGCCTGATTGAAGCTGGCATAGGTCTTGACGCAGCATTGTGGAGATGGGGCACCCCTGAGCCTTGCTGGAGCTGCATCGCACTTGCGATACAACTCCAGCAATGCACCACCTTTACGGCACAGATGCGTCACGCATCTGTGCCGTTTTTGCCCCATGCTGCGCCACATTGTAAATGCAGCACAACATGGGTGGCGGAACAGTGGCGCAGGATGACTGTCACATCCCTGGTGATGCGCCAGTCATCATAAATCTATCCCTAAGCTTCTTATCTTGTTACAGATGAACTGCCATATGTATCATCAAAATATTTTACATTTTCTAAATAGCGAATTTTAA
Source organism: Lissotriton helveticus (assembly GCF_964261635.1). Taxonomy (NCBI): domain Eukaryota; kingdom Metazoa; phylum Chordata; class Amphibia; order Caudata; family Salamandridae; genus Lissotriton; species Lissotriton helveticus. The sequence goes on from NC_136059.1 coordinate 1,073,227,592, forward strand.
GGAATAAATAGCGATTCTTTACCATTCCTAATTTGCGATGAGCAAATTGCTAATTGCAAGTTACCCATTCATTTCCATGGCCTAGGAGGCTAATATGAATGAAGGTTTAATTTGCGATTAGCAATTTGCTCATCACAAAGTAGGAATTTTTCCAAGGGTGCAGGGGTGTCTCAAGAACACCTGCTGCACCCCTGAAAAACAAATTTGGGGGCATATAGCACACATACATGCCCTAAGGGCATGTGTTGGCGTCATATGGCACCTTTTGTTTTTTTGAAAAAAAGCTTTTTGAAAAGAATTCACAAATTACCACTAATTTACCACAATAGTTTCCAAATCCTTAATGTCATTTTTTACATAGTTTTTGTTTGATACATTGCATTTAAGTAGTCACAAAATTTACAAATGCTTCAGTGCAATCGCAAAATAAGGAATAGCAAATTTTGCTACTCCTTATTTTGCATCAAAGTTGTTTGATACATACCATTTGTCTAATTAACATTCGCAAAGGCCGAAATTCATAGAATTTTGATCTTTGCAAATGCTAATTAGCTTGATACATATGGCCCCAAGTGAGGCCTGTCTTGCGACATGGTGCATCTTTTGCATTACTGCTGATTGGGTTTTATGTGGTACGTTTTTTTTTTACACCATGACATATCTGCCTAAATGCATCAATTTTTAATGTTGTCACCTCATAGCAAATATTTTGCACCACCGCTGCATCATAAAAGTGACGCACAGTGGCAGAAAAAAGGCATACACCTATCATAAATCTATCCCTAGCATTTTAAATGATTAATCCAGGATGACAATAAAGTGTGTCCTATCCAGAGGTTTGTTTAAGGTGAGGCCTACTCAGGATTGCAGATCAAAGTTACGCTTGATGAAGAATACAGAGGAGATAATACATATAAAGGACTACCAATGAAGTAAGTAATGTGCACTTTATTGCACCAGTCATCATAAATGTATCCCTAAGCTTCTTATCTTGTTACAGATGAACCACCATATGTACCATCAAACTATTTTCCATTTCCTAAACAGCAAATTTTAAGGAATAAATAGCAATTCTTTACTATTCCTAATTTGCAATGAGCAAATTGCTAATTGCAAATTACCCATTCATTTCCATGGGCTAGGAGGCTCATAGGAATTAAGGTTGCAATTTGTGATTAGCAATTAGCTCATCACAAAATAGGATTTTTTTCAAGCGTGCAGGGGTATCTCAAGAACACCCTGCTGCACCCCTGAAAAAGAAATTTGAGAGCACATGGCACACCTACATGCCCTAATGGCATGTATGGGCGTCATATGGGACCTTTTTTTTTTTTGAAAAAAATGCTTTTTGAAAAGAATTCGCAAATTACCACAAACTAGAAGTTGGTGGTAGTTTCCAAATCCTTAATATCATTTTTTACATTTTTTTTTTTTGATACATTGCATTTAAGGAATCGCAAATTTTGAATTATTGACATTTTAAGTAATTTCCACATGTGCAGTGTTTTCAAAATATAATTTGAAAATCGTTTTTGGGGAAAAGTAATGGTTTGCAAATTTATGACAAGGACATAATGGTGTATGCTTCTCTATAAGGCATTTCAGTGTCTCTAATGTCATTTTTCCCATATTACATTATAAGACCTTTCCCCATGAAGCACATTCCTTGTAAATATGCTCCCACCTGTGCATTGCAAATTTAGATTTTGACTGTTTCAGTCACATAGCCATGTTGAAAGTGACCCCAAAAAATTGCAAACGTTTTAAAATAACACATTCATGTGTCTTAAGGACATTTTAAGTCATTTCCCCATGGACAATGTTTTCTAAGTGGCACAAAAGAGGTATACACCTATCATAAATCTGTCCCTAGCATTTTAAATGATTAATTCAGGATGACAATAGGATGTGGCCTATCCAGAGGTTTGTTTAAGGTGAGGCCTACTCAGGATTGCAGATTAAAGTTACGCTTGATGAAGAATACAGAGGAGATAATTCATGTAAAGGCCTACCAATGAAGTAAGTGATTTCTACTTCATTGCGCCATTCATCATAAATGTATCCCTAAGCTTCTTATCTTGTTAGACATCAACCGCCATATGTATCATATAACTATTTTGCATTTCCAAAAAAGCGAATTTTAAGGAATAAATAGCGATTCTTTACCATTCCAAATTTGCGATGAGAAAATTGCTAATTGCAAATTACCCATTCATTTCCATGGGCTAGGAGGCTCATATAAATGAAGGTGCAATTTGCGATTAACAATTTGCTCATCACAAATTAGGAATTTATTCCAAAGGTGCAGGGGTGTCTCAAGAACACCCTGCTGCAACCCTAAAAAAGAAATTTGGGGGCATATGGCGCACATAAATTTTAACAACATTCCTTTACCTCAACAACGATTTTCAAATCATAACTTCAAAACACTACACATGGGAAAATTACTTAAATTGTCCTTAAGACACATAAAAGCGTTTTTTGATTGGCTTTCCTGCATGGTAGGGTCACTTTTAACATGGCTATGTAACTCAAACATTCAAAATCAAAATTTTCCATGCACAGGTGGGAGCATATTTACAAGCAATTTGCGCCACAGAGAAAGGTCTTACATTAAAATGGGAAAAATAACATCAGGGACAGTCAATTGCCTTATAAAGAACCATACACCATTATGTCCTTCTCATGAATTTAAAAACAATTCCTTTTTCCCAAAAACGATTTTCAAATCATAATTTCAAAACACTGCACATGAGAAAATGACTTAAAATGTCATTGAAACACATGAAAGCGTTTTTTGATTGGCTTTCCTGCATGGTTGGGTCACTTTTAACATGGCTATGTAACACAAACATTCAAAATTAAAATTTTCCATGCACATGTGAGAGCATATTTACACACAATTTGCGCCACAGAGAAAGGTCTTACACTAAAATGAGAAAAATAACATCAGGGACAGTCAATTGCCTTATAAAGAACCATACACCATTATGTCCTTGTCATGATTTTATAAACAATTCTTTTTCCCCAAAAACGATTTTCAAATCATAATTTCTAAACACTGCACATGGGAAAATGACTTAAAATGTCATTAAAACACATGAAAGCGTTTTTTTATTGCCTTCCCAGCATGGTTGGGTCACTTTTAACATGGCTATTTAACACAAACATTCAAAATCTAAATTTTCCATGCACATGTGAGAGCATATTTACAAGCAATTTGCGCCACAGAGAAAGGTCTTACACTAAAATGAGAAAAATAACATCAGGGACAGTCAATTGCCTTATAAAGAACCATACACCATTATATCCTTGTCATGAATTTAAAAACAATTCCTTTTCCACAAAAACGATTTTCAAATCATAATTTCTAAACACTGCACATGAGAAAATGACTTAAAATGTCATTAAAACACATGAAATCATTTTTTGATTGACTTTCCAGCATGGTTGGGTCACTTTTAACATGGCTATGTAACACAAACATTCAAAATCAAAATTTTCCATGCACATGTGAGAGCATATTTACAAGCAATTTGCGCCACATAAATCATAATTTTCTCCTTAAAGCACACTATTCTCTATCTAAAATAAAGAAATATTTTCTCACCTTAGCAAATACTTTGAGTTTGAAAACAGTCTAAGAAACACACCAATTTGTCTTCAGCAGAGCAAAAGGTATGCACTCCAGAGTCTGCAGCTATCAAAAGCACAGAAATGCTGTAATTCTTCACACATATTTCTCATGTCACCCAATCAAAACTCTTCCCTCACTTTTTTTCAAATGAAAACCCTTCCCCCCTCTGCCATTTCTGCCTATTTTCCATAGCAACCACCTCTTGGAGAAACTCTGGTGTTTGCAAGTTCACACAACAATGTTGCAATTGAACTCTGAACTCTCAGTGCACCTGCATATCCAGTGCTTTCTTTCATTTAATGATTTTTTATTGACCACTCAAAATACATCTCTCAAACAACACATCTGTACACCCTAACTTTCTGTTTTCATCAATCAAAATCCACCAATCACTGTTACTGCTTCATGAACACAGAAACTCCACAGTTTTTTTCATTTCAAACTCTCATTTTTTCAACTGCCATTTCATTGCCACACTTCATCTGACTGCAGGAGAACCTTCTCTCACCATGTTTTCTGTCTGGATTGTTGGTCATAGTTATATTCACTGGGCTCAAAGGTACGTTGAAAGCAGGAATTTACCTAACCTCAATTTACAAGATGTGGAAATTAAGTGGTTTGGCCACAGAGGATTAAAATGTCACCAATTGATACCATTGGTGAAAACCTTTATGCATTTGCCAAAACCTGACCTGTTAATTGTGCACTGTGGAGGTAATGACTTGGGCACTTTGACTGGTGTAGGTCTGGAAATGCTTTTAAAGGACACCTTTGAGCAATTAATGGCACTTTTTCCTCAGACTGCCTTGGTATATTCAAATATATGCCAAAGACAGAAATGGAGGTGGTCAAACCAATTTTGTCCACAAATTGAGAAGTCGAGGAAGCATGTAAACAAATCTGTTTCAGCTTACATGAGAGACCATGGAATGGGCTCCCTGTACAACAATAACTTGCGTTACTACATGCAAGATATCTACAGAGGAGATGGAGTTCACTTCTCAGATGAGGGCAACAGAATTTTCACTCTGAATTTAAAAATGTGCATTGGTACCTACTTATAAGTACCTAAATGTACCATAAACCCAAAAGCTCTTCTCAGAGCTACCCTACATCTAATCACTCACAAATTATTATTTTACTCTAACTTTTTTCACTAATTTTCAACAAAGTACACTCCCTGGGGCGCTACCCGGTACGCGTACCGGGAGCTAACCTCGCGAAATTTTTTAAAAAAATGTTTTTTTTTCGCACATATAAACCTCCTCAGCCACCCTCAGAAAACCTAGGGGGTCAAGATAACTCTACCGTGCCCCCTTCTACCCATTCCGAACATTAATTGCCCTCCATCTTGTATCTTAATTCGACCGAAACACAAAATGGTGGACTCCCGGAACGCTTAAGGTCCGCGAACCGGGGCGCTCAACGGTTCGCGTACCGGGTCGCTTCCTGGGAAGCGCACCATCAAAAAAGGTGGGAAAGTAGTTCACACAAAAGCCACTTGAGACAATTTCACCAAATATAGATTAGCTCATACTACATACCAATCCCTACCATTTTCACAAATTTGATTGGAATTCCATTTAGCCATTTAGCCTGTAGACCTCTCTAAATACCGTGAGGTAAATTACTTCACAAAACACATCTGAAGTGTTGGAATTGACAACCAATTAAAATGTTACTTTCATTTTCTACTTTTTTTACCTGACATTTGATTGGTTATGTACCCGAATATATATAAAGGAAGAGAAGGAAACACAGCCATTTTGACTACTACTTCCTGGTGTACATTTCAATAGGATTTTCATTAATAACTTCAACTTCTTTTTAAAGGTAAGTTGTTATTTTTAAAACTGAAGTATATTGTGCATTTTAAGTTAATATGGCAAACTTTTTCTGTTAGTTATATACTATCCCTCTGTAGTACTTATAAATTTAGATACACTTTTTTATATTCCTACTTCCACTCTGATACTATACACTGCCCAAAGATAAATTCACTGTTAAAAACTGCCTATCTAAAATTAATCCCAACAGTGCCCTACCTCTACTAATATATATTTTTTTTATGCAAATTTCAGGGAAAATGGAAAGTGAACAAAAAATTTCATTTGAAATTGTCCTTCCAGAGTCCAACACAGAAATCATTGATCCAAATGAGATTGAATTTATGGATGAAACTTGGGACCAAGAACTACTGCAATGTGTACAAGCAGTAGATAACCTCCTTGCAAATGAGGACATTTTACAACCTCAGAGACTACAATGTATATTCCATGATAATAATGAAATTTCTGACAATGAAATGTTAGAAAGTTTAATAAATTATGAAACACAATAAAAAATGCTTAAAAAATTAAAAAAATAAAAAAATAATCAACAAAACCAACAATCAATTAACATACAGCATTTGAAAAGTCTATCATTCATTTTTCATTGTAGTACGCTCCCCAGAACGCTTCCCGGTTCGCGTACCGGGCGCTAACCACGAAAAAAAACAAAAAAAAATTTTTTTTTTTTTTGCCCCGCGGGACCTCTTTAAAACCTCCACATTAAACCTAGGGGGTCAGCGAGGATCTACTATGCCCCCTTATAGTTATTTCCCCCTTTGTTTTGGCCTCCTCTTGTCTCTCGATCCTACCGAGAGACAAGATGGCGGCCGCTCCGGACTGTTTAGAATGTTGACAGACACCGGAGAGCCAATCAGCTTCGCTACGCGAAGTTCCGTTACGCGAAAAGTACGCGAACCGGGGCGCTGCCTGGTCCGCGCTTACAGATATATATCTTTTTTTGACCGTTAATTTCTCAAAATCCACTGCAGCACATATATTAAGACCTACAAAAGGCACATCGGGCTACCAGTCCCTACAATTTTGCCAAGTTTCGTGCAAATCCATTCAGCCGTTCGGGCTAAAAGTGAGGCTAACCGCCCTATGGAAAACTCAATGTTAAAAACACGTTTTGGGACCCCCCTTTTTTCTCGGCCCCCCCTGGACCAACTCCCCCCAAATTTCCAGGGGCTGCTCAGAAACAAAATGTTCCATTTTCCTGAAAATTTCAGCCAATTCCGTCCACAAACGCCAAAGTTATTAGACATAGAATTTTCAAAAATCCCATAGGGAAAAAATCCTAACTATATATACCTACTGGCGACCGCCAGTAGGTAATATATATATATATATATATATATATATATATATATATATATATATATATATATATATATATATATATATATATATATATATATTAAATCAAACACTTCACCATTCCGGCAGAAGAAACGTAGGACACATCAAGGGATTTCACTGGGGTTCGAACTGCTTTTATTAATGTTACTCGGCAGACCGGTTTCAGCATCTCGCCTTCTTCAGTGCCAGCAGTCTTTACCAATTCTTTCCCACACTCGATCTTTATGCGGTGTAGCCCCGCCTCCCTTTGTGAAACGAGGCTCACCTGCTCTTGACTTCACCTCGTGCCTCTTCACTCTCGGGGACTACCAGTCCCACAATGCTGCACGAGGATGTCACGAACTTGTGTGGAGTCTTGGCAAAATGTTCTAACTCTCCATATGTCCCCTTCTCTCACCCACTGGAATTCTGCCAGCATCCGTTTGAGACGCCACCTCGCAATAGCGTCTCATTGGGAAGTCCCAACCCGCCGTTCACACAGCAGCATCGATGCCTAGCAGCTAAACCAGTGGTGGGTCACAAGTTAATCCGATCGCTCGGTTACGTCAATTCAAAGTTCCCATGTCTTGTGACCTGCTTCTCTGAGAGGGTCCTCGTTGCGCACCACGGGCAGCGCGTTCAATATTAAATCAAATACTTCACCATTCCGGCAGAAGAAACGTAGGACACATCAAGGGATTTCACTGGGGTTCGAACTGCTTTTATTAATGTTACTCGGCAGACCGGTTTCAGCATCTCTCCTTCTTCAGTGCCAGCAGTCTTTACCAATTCTTTCCCACACTCGATCTTTATGCAGTGTAGCCCCGCCTCCCTTTGTGAAACAAGGCTCACCTGCTCTTGACTTCACCTCGTGCCTCTTCACTCTCGGGGACTACCAGTCCCACAATGTTGCACGAGGATGTCACGAACTTGTATGGAGTCTTGGCAAAATTTTCTAACTCTCCATATGTCCCCTTCTCTCACCCACTGGAATTCTGCCAGCATCCGTTTGAGACGCCACCTCGCAGTAGCGTCTTATTGGGAAGTCCCAACCCGCCGTTCACACAGCAGCATCGATGCCTAGCAGGTAAACCAGTGGTGGGTCACAAGTTAATCCGATCCCTCGGTTACGTCAATTCAAAGTTCCCATGTCTTGTGACCTGCTTCTCTGAGAGGGTCCTCGTTGCGCACCACGGGCAGTGCGTTCAATATTAAATCAAACACTTCACCATTCCGGCAGAAGAAACGTAGGACACATCAAGGGATTTCACTGGGGTTCGAACTGCTTTTATTAATGTTACTCGGCAGACCGGTTTCAGCATCTCTCCTTCTGCAGTGCCAACAGTCTTTACCAATTCTTTCCCACACTCGATCTTTATGCAGTGTAGCCCCGACTACCTTTGTGAAACAAGGCTCACCTGCTCTTGACTTCACCTCGTGCCTCTTCACTCTCGGGGACTACCAGTCCCAAAATGCTGCACGAGGATGTCACGAACTTGTGTGGAGTCTTGGCAAAATGTTCTAACTCTCCATATGTCCCCTTCTCTCTCCCACTGGAATTCTGCCAGCATCCGTTTGAGACGCCACCTCGCAATAGCGTCTTATTGGGAAGTCCCAACCCGCCGTTCACACAGCAGCATCGATGCCTAGCAGGTAAACCAGTGGTGGGTCACAAGTTAATCCGATCCCTCGGTTACGTCAATTCAAAGTTCCCATGTCTTGTGACCTGCTTCTCTGAGAGGGTCCTCGATGCGCACCACGGGCAGCGCGTTCAATATTAAATCAAACACTTCACCATTCCGGCAGAAGAAACGTAGGACACATCAAGGGATTTCACAGGGGTTCAAACTGCTTTTATTAATGTTACTCGGCAGACCGGTTTCAGCATGACATTTCATAAAGGAAGTTGTTGCCTACCTGCACCGCGAACTTTTCATGTATGCCTCTGAGGAAGGGATGGCCCCGAAACGCGTCAGGCTTTGAAAGGACTGCTTATTTGCACTGGCCCGTGCATCCATTTGCTCCTGAAATAAATGCTGGTAACCTTCCCCTTGTCTCGAGTGTGGTTCCAATTGGGATACCGTGTATCTAAAATATATATATTACCTACTGGCAGTCGCCAGTAGGTATATATAGTTAGGATTTTTTCTCTATGGGATTTTTGAAAATTCTATGTCTAATAACTTTGGCGTTTGTGGACGGAATTGGCTGAAATTTTCAGGAAAATGGCACATTTTGTTTCTGAGGGGGGGTTTCGTCAAGGGGGGTCCGAGAAAAAAGGGGGGTCCCAAAACGCGTTTTTCCCATTCATTTTTCCATAGGGTGGTTGGACTCACTTTTAGCTCGAACGGCTGAATGGATTTACATGAAACTTGGCAAATTGTAGATATTGTTTGCCCGATGTGCCTTTGCTAGGTCTCAATATATGTGCTCCAGTGGATTTTGAGAAATTAACGTTCAAAAAAATATATATATCTGTAACAGCGCTCCGGTTAGCGCCCCGGTTCGCGTACCTGACGCGTAACGGAACTTCGCGAAGCGAAGCTGATTGGCTCTCCGGTGTCTGTCAACATTCTAAACAGTCCGGAGCGGCCGCCATCTTGTCTCTCAGTAGGATCGAGAGACAAGAGGAGGCCAAAACAAAGGGGGAAATGACCATAAGGGGGCATAGTAGATCCTCCCTGACCCCCTAGGTTTGATGTGGAGGCTTTAAAAGGGCCCGCAGGGCAAAAAAAAAACAAATTTTTTTTGTTGTTTTTTTTGCGTGGGGAGCGCCCGGTACGCGCACCGGGGAGCGTACTATGAGGAAAAAAGAATGATACTTTTCAAATATTGTATGTTTATTGATTGTTCGTTTTGTTGTTTTTTTTTAGTTTTTTTTATTTAAGTAGCAATATAAATTTATTTTTGTGATTGTTCTTCAAAATTTAATAGTACGTCTAACATTTGACTGTCCGAAATGTCGTCATTTTCAGTGAACATAACTTGCAACATTTGAGTGTCTGAAATGTCCTCATTTTGAAGGAGGAAATCTACAGATTGTACACATTGTAGTAGTTCATGGTCCCGTGATTCATCCATGAATTCAATGTCATTTGGTTCAATGTTTCCTTGATTGGTCTCTGCAAGGACAATTTCAAATGACACTTTTTGTTCTCCTTCCATTTTGCCTGAAATTTGCATAAAAAAATATATATATCAGTAGAGATAGGGCACTGTTGGGATTAATTTTAGATAGGTAGTTTTTAACAGTGAATTTATCTTTGGGCAGTGTATGGTATCAGACTGGAAGTAGAAATATAAAAAAGTGTATGTGATGAAACCTAAGTAAATTCATAATTATACAAGACAAGCCTAAATCCATCCATAACTATAACAGAGAAGTCTATCTAAATCTATAACTATTACAGAGGGATAGTATATAACTATCAGAAAAAGTTTTCCATATTAACTTAAAGTGCACAATATACTTCAGTTTTCAAAATAACATCTTACCTTTTAAAAAAAGTTTAAGTTGTCAGTGAAAATGCTCTTGCAATGTACTTCAGGAAGTAGTAGTCAAAATGGCTGTGTTTATCTCTCTTTCTTGATATATATATTCAGGTACATAACCAATCAAATGTCAGGTAAAAAAAGTAGAAAATGAAAGTAACATTTTAATTGGTTGTCAAATCCAACACTTCAGATGTGTTTTGTGAAGTAATTTACCTCAGGGTATTTAGAGAGGTCTACAGGCTAAATGGCTAAATGGAATTCCAATCAAATTTGTGAAAATGGTAGGGATTGGTATGTAGTATGAGCTAATCTATATTTGGTGAAAGTGTCTCCAGTGGTTTTTCTGTGAATTACTTTCCCACCTTTTTTAAGCGAGCGCTTACCGGTGCGCGCCCCGGTACGCGAACCGGCAGCGTTACGGGAGTCCTCCATTTTGTGTTTCGGTAGAATTGAGATACAAGATGGAGGGCAAATAATGTTCAGAATGGGTAGAAGGGTGCACAGTAGACGTATCCTTACCCCCTAGGTTTTCTGAGGGTGGCTGAGTAGGCCCATATGTGCAAAAAAAAACCTTTTTTTTTCAAATTTTCGCGCGGTTAGCGTCCAGTGCGCGTACCGGGTAGCGCTCCGGAAAGCGTAAATTGTGAAAATTAGTAAAAAAGAAAAGTTACATTTAAAATTTGTTTATAGTGATCATAGTTAGGGTAGCTCTGAGAAGAGCTTTTGGGTCTGTGGTAGATTTAGGTACTTATAAGTAGGTACCAATACATAGTCTTAAATTCAGGATGAAAACTCTGTTCCCCTCATCTGAGAAGTGAACTCCATCTTCTCGGTAGATATCTTGCATGTAGTAACGCAAGTTATTGTTGTAGATGGAGCCCATTCCATGGTCTCTCATGTAAGCTGAAACAGACTTATTTACATGCTTCCTTGATTTCTCAATTTGTGGACAAAATTCGTTTGACCACCTCCATTTCTGTCTTTGGCATATATTTGAATATACCAAGGCAGTTTGAGGAAATAGTGCCATCAATTGCTCAAAGGTGTCCTTTAAAAGCATTTCCAGACCTACCCCAGTCAAAGTGCCCAAGTCACTTCCTCCACAGTGCACAATTAACAGGTCAGGTTTTTTGCAAATGCAAAAAGGTTTTCACCAATGGTATCAATTGGTGACATCTTAATCCTCTGTGGCCAATCCAGTTGATTTCCACATTTTGTAAATTGAGGTTGTGTAAATTTCTGTTATCAGCATACCTTTGAGCCCAGTGGATGTAACTATGTCCAACAATCCAGACAGAAAACATGGTGAGAGGAGGTTCTGCTGCAGTCAGATGAAGTGTGGTAATGAAATGGCAGTTGAAACAGTAGGAGTATGTAATGAAAAAAACTGTGGAGTTTCTGTGCTAATGAATCAGTAGCAGTGATTGGTGGATTTTGATTGCTGGAAACAGAAAGTTAGGGTGCATGGATGAGTTCTTTAAAAGATGTAATTTGAATGGTCAAGAAAAAATCATTTTATGGAAGATTGCACTGGATACGCAGGTGTACTGAGAGTTCAGAGTTCAATTGAAACATTGTTGTGTGAACTTGTAAACATGAGAGGTCTTTCAGGAGGTGGTTGCTATGGAAAAAAGGCAGAAAGGGCAGAGGGGGGAAGGGTGTTGATTTGAAAAAAATGAGGGAAGAGTTTTGATTGGGTGACATGAGAGATATGTGTGATGAATTACAGCATTTCTGTGCCATTGTTGGTTGCAGCCTCTGGAGTGCATACCCTTTGCTCTGCTAAAGAAAAATTGGTGTGTGTCTGAGACTGTTTTGAAACTCAAAAAGTATTTGCTAAGGTGAGAAAAGATTCATTTAATTTAGATAGAGAATAGTATGATTTAGGGATAAATTTATGAAGAAAGTTGTGTATTTAAAATGTTGCTTTGTGTCAAGTGTTTTACAAATAGATTTAGTTTCTTTGAGTTTCATAGCCATGTTAAAAGTGACGCAAAAGTGGTGGAAGGGCCTTAAAAATACGCTTTCATGTGTGTTAGGACATTTTAAGTCACTTCCCCATGAATGTGGGTAAATAAGTGATTTACTTGATGTGTTTAAAAACGTTTTTTGAAATCGATTAGGTTTCTTGATATGTACTGCTAGAGTTTCATAGGCTGCTTGAGGCATATTTACAAGGCCTTTGAGTCACTTTGATGTTATTTTCTCCATTTTAATTTAAGACATTTCCCCGTGGTGCAAAGTCCTTGTAAATACGCCCCCATGTGTGCTTGGCAAATTTAGACTTTGTTTCTTTGAGTTTCATAGCCATGTTAAAAGTGACGCAAAAATGGTGCAAGGGCCTTAAAAATACACGTTCATGTGTGTTAGGGCATTTTAAGTCACTTCCTCATGAATGTGGGAAAATAATTGTTTTTTTTATGTGTTTAAAAACGTTTTTTGAAATCAATTAGGTTTCTTGATATGTACTGCTAGAGTTTCATAGGCTGCTTGAGGCATATTTACAAGGCCTTTGAGTCACTTTGATGTTATTTTCCCCATTTTAATTTAAGACATTTCCCCGTGCTGCAAAGTCCTTGTAAATACGCCCCCATGTGTAGATGGCAAATTTAGACTTTGTTTCTTTGAGTTACATAGCTATGTTAAAAGTGACGCAAAAATGGTGATAGGGCCTTAAAAATACGCTTTCATGTGTGTTAGGGCATTTTAAGTCACCTCCTCATTAATGTGGGAAAACAATTTTTTTTTGATGTGTTTAAAAACGTTTTTTGAAGTCAATTAGGTTTCTTGATATGTACTACTAGAGTTTCATAGGCTGCCTGGGGCATATTTAGAAGGCCTTTGAGTCACTTTGATGTTATTTTCCCCATTTTAATTTAAGTCATTTCCCCGTGGTGCAAGGTCCTTGTAAATACGCCCCCATGTGTGCTTGGCAAATTTAAATACTGACAGGGTGTGCTTCTACATAGGACCTGTGTTGTGTTTTCAAATTATGACCAGAAAATCGTTTTTTTTTTAAAAAGAAATGCTTTTCTTATTATGATTATGACAAGGTCATATTGGTGTCTGCTTCTTTAAAGAAATATTTCACTTTCCACCATGAATATGTGAAAATAATTTTCCTTGTTTGCCGGTTTAAAAACACGTTTCTTGCAGTCATTAAGGTTTCACAATATGTTCTGCAAGAGTTTCATAGTCACTATGATGATAATGATATACATTTAGAAATGTGTAGGAGGCATGGAGAAACTGAGGCTTCTGTAAGTGTCAAGGGAGGTGAGTAATGTACATTGCTCTGTTGCATACAGTCCTCATCTTCTGCGTACTCTTAGATATGCTAGACTACATCTGCACAATGAGATACCTAAGCTGAGGAAACACAGGTGATGTGATTGTGAAATGAGCAAAAATATTTGCACGTTTTTCAATTACATCACCTGTGTTTCCTAACATTACGAATCACATTACGCAGATGAGGTTTACGCCTGTCCAGGGAGACAGAGGAGGTCTGGCCTTCGTTCAAGAGTGCAGTGGACATGACTCACTTCATTGGTAGGCCTGCACATGTATTATCTCCTCTATACTCTTCAATAAGCCTAAATTTCATCTGCAACCCTGAGTAGGCCTCACCTCAAACAAACCTCTGGATAGACCACACCTTATCGTCATCCTGATTCAATCATTTAAAATGTTAGGGGCAGATTTATGATGGCCGTGCGCCTCTTTTGCGCCGCTGTTGCGTCACTTTAGTGACGCAGCAGTGGTGCAAAAGATGCACCATGTTGCAAGATAGGCCTCACTTCATCTGCAACAAGATACCGTCAGTTTAAACTGTATACATTTAGGACAGTGTAGGGGGCATGGAGAAGCTGAGGTTTCTGTAAGTGTCAAAGTTCTTGTATACGGTGCTCACCTTCTACGTACTCTTTCATATGCTAGACTACATCTGCACAATGAGATACCTAAGCAAAGGAAACACAGGTGATGTGATTGTGAAATGAGCAAAAGAAATTGCACGTTTTTCAATTACATCACCTGTGTTTCCTAACATTACGAATCACATTGTGCAGATGGGGTTTAGGCCTGCCAAGGGACACAGAGGAGGTCTGGCCTTTGTTCAAGAGTGCAGTGGACATGACTCACTTAATTGGTAGGCCTGCACATGTACTGTCTCCTCTGTACTCTTCAACAAGCCTAAATTTCATCTGTAACCCTGAGTAGGCCTCACTTCAAACAAACCTCTGGATAGGTCACACCTTATCGGCATCCTGAATCAATCATTTAAAATGTTAGGGGCAGATTTATGATGGCCGCGCGCCTCTTTTGCGCCGCTGTGCGTCACTTTTGTGACGCACAGCGGCGCAAAAGATGCGCTATGTTGTGACATATTTACAACTTGATGCATCTAAGCAGATGTGTCACGCTGTAAAGTCCTGTGCCACATGAAACCTGCGTCAGGTTTCATATGGGCGTTTTGGAGCAGGGTGGGCATTCACTTGCATGAAAGCCCTGTAAAACTAACACAGTGAAATTTACAAGATTTCACTGAGTCAGCTTTATGGCATTGCTGAATCAAATCCTTACGCCTGTTTGAAACAGGCATAAGGAGTGACGCACCATGCAATGTGTGGCTTGCCCCTGTGCATTGCAGTAGACATGTCGCGCTCATGACGTGATTCCTGCAATGCGCCGCTTTTGTGGCACAGATGCGTGACGCATCTGTGCTGTTTTTGCTCAATGGTGCACCGCATTGTAAATGCGGCACATCATGGGTGGCAGAGCAGCGGCGCACGTTAACTGTTGCATCCCTGGGGATGTGCCAGTTAACATAAATCTGACCCTTTACATTTAAGTATGAGCAGGGGACACAGAGTTGGTGAGGCTTATCCAAGGTTAAGAAGAGATGAGTCCTGTTCACTGAAAACTTGGACATAGGCCTCACCTCTTCAGCATCGCTGGACATGGTTAAATAATATCTGCAAAATGTTACTCTTGTTAAACAATTTTACTATTATAGTCTCTAAGATTTGTCTCTTACTCTGCAACATCTCATTGTTGTTATCTTTCTTTAAAGATAACGACAACATCAAGCATGAGTGATAACGAGCAAACTGTTGATCTCGATCTTATCATTGAACTTGTCATTGAAACATCAGTGGAAGTAGATCCCTTGGATGATTTAAATCCTGTGGTTGATGAAGAATATGATGAGGATGCCGATTCGTCAGAATTGTATGACATAGGGTAGGAAGCTGACCTGCTTGAGCCTATGGAACTATAAAGAGTTATTTTTAAAAGTTACTGGAAATGAAAAGTAACCATGTTAACCGTTTCATTTAAAATTAAACACAACTTCAAAAACAGCTTGTGTGAAGTGTCTTTAATAAAATAGTGAAGTATGCTAATAAAATTAGTTCAGATTCACATATAAAAGAGCACAGGTCAAATGTAGAAGCATTCCATTTCTTTGCTCCTATTTGTGAGTTTTAAATTTGTCAATGCACTAAAAATTATTGTATGTAGAATTGACAAGTAGTGTGTTAATTTTTTGACGACTGTTATTGATTTACTGTTTGGTAATAGTGGTTAATAACATTTTGTATTATATTTTACCACAGATTCAACTGCAGATCATTTCAAAACTACACTATGCCATCGAAGCAAAGAAGCCGAAAGGCTACAAAACGTCAAAGACAGCAGCTTACTACATGCTTGCAGCAGTCCTCTACAATAAAAACTCGTCAAGTCACCAAGAAAGCTCCGGGTAAGACAACGAAATCATTCCTAAGAAACATTTGCAGAAAAAAAAGTATCACTACAGAACATCTTTTAGTCCAGAAAAAGAGAGCCAATTTAAACGGAAAGGAAAGGCCAATCAAAAATGTTACTGCTAGAGCAGGAGATAACTCTGTGCATGGTAGTAGAAGGAAAAATCAGTTTAGGGACATTCGTAGACGAATGTTCCGCAACAGGATAATTTGCAATTTGTTAAAAAATATTAAGAAAGGTCAACAGAAAGTGGCTTTTTATAAAAGAAAGAAAAATATTGAGAAAATTATTGATCAGGCATTCGAAATTAAGCGAAAGTTATTTATTTTGATAATCAATAGAATTAGGAAACTAAACAAGGCAATTTATGATTTCAAATCAAATAGTAGATGGAAAAGAACAGTTAATCGTAGTAATTTCTGTGAAGTTTTTTCAGGAGAATGGATGCATAGTTCAAGTTGTGAGGCATTTTTTAATGAGGAGAGTTTTCCAGGATAATGATTTGGTGCATGCAGTTGACACCAGTGGTCGAGCTTATGAGGTGAAAGATGGTTGTCCGGTTGAAAAAGAAAAACTTGTGACAACAGAGGCAGAAGAGTGTTAGGTAATGAGGTTTTAGGAAAACGTCCTAAGGGACCAGTGTATACCTGGAAGTGCAGTAGTATTTGCAGTGTGCGACAGGATTCCATCAATTTGCTTTGTGATTTTCTACGGACATTTAATAAGAAAAGTTTGAAACAGAAAATGAAGTTGTTGCAAGAATTAGATCCTTGCAGAGTGAGAGAAGTGACAGGTTTGCATGGTCATTCATTGGCTTGTCTTTCCAGGAGAGTATGCCAGAGTGTTTTTCATCATTTCAGGATGCTAGCAGTGCATCATAATAAAGTGAGGAAATTAGTTAGAATGTTGTATTATGCTAAGAGTCCAGCAATTATGCTTAAACAATTATGCACTGCTCTTTTGCATGTTTCAGAAGTAGATGTGAAGAATATTTGAGCAGAAATTGAGTTTTGTTACTTTGCAAGTAAAGAAGAGAATGTTGAAATTAACCCAGAAGAAGAAGGTAATGTGGAAGAGAGTGTACAGATTTCCAGTACAGATAATTTTCAGAAGGAAATTGCCACGTGTCAGGTGAAATCAAGTGAGAGGCCTAATTTCACTTGTGTGTGTTGTCGACGCACTTATTATAAGAAGCAGACTAAGTTAGTGGATTTATATGCAAAAAGTGAAAGGGAAAATAATAGTGAATGGAAGGATTTCGCAACATACTTGATGGTAGAAAATTGTTTTGATTTGGGATCGGATCTACGTGTGTGTACTTATTGTTGTTGCAAATTAAATCAAAACCAGATGCCTGCTAGAGCGGTTCATAATAATCTGGAATTGGTTGACATTCCTTCTGAATTGAAGGATTTAAATACTTATGAATCTATTTTGATTCAAAGTGTCCATCCCTTTCAGGCTATTGTACGAATGGAACCAAAGACTGGGAAATTGCCTCCATCAGATTTACAGAGAGGATTAAAGGGAAGAGTTGTTTATTTGCCTCTAGATTTGAAGAAAAACATTAATACAATTGGAGTAGAGAAAGTGGAAGAGGAACCTCTGGTTATATTAGTTAACGGGGTTCCGACAAAGAGTAAGACAATTTTGCAAGATTTAGTGGATGTTAGGAAAGTCAAAAAGGCAACATTGCATTTGATGAAAAACAATCAGCACTACAAGAATGCATGTGTTGCAGAAGAGGAAGTAAGTGAAGAAGAGGACAGCGATTTGTGTGCTGGACAAATTGAGAAAGTAGAAGCCTCTAAAAATGAAGAAATATATGAACATTATAGTGTTCATCCTTTGCATTCCAAGGAAGTCATGGGGAATGCTATTGAGTTGTTTAAAATGAAACAAGCCAAAGGGAGTCCCATTAGTGTTTGGGAGGAAAGTTTGGAAGATCGGTGTTTCCCACAGCTATTTCCCACAGGTCAAGGAGGAAGATATGATGAGCGACCTCATCAAATTCCTGCTTCTGAATACCAGACTTTAAGATTGTATGCAGAAGATCCTAGGTTTCGTCAATGCATTCCCTATTTGTTTCATCTACTGTTTGAAAGTGATCTGTCTGGACTGTCATATGCAGTGAACCACATTTTGAAAAGTGGTGTACAGATGCAAAATATCTCAGCAAGGGACTTTATGGATAAAGTCAATGTGCAAGACAGTATTTTGGATTATAACCTGATTAATCTCATGGCGTGTCAGCGTGGTACTAATGAGTACTGGTACCGTCGTCATGGTGATTTAAAATGTATGCTGAGAAACTTAGGAACTCCCACATGGTTCCTCACTCTCAGCTGTGCCGAGTATGGCTGGGAAGACTTACTTGAATTTCTACGAGAGGCAAATGGAAACATTGAAAATATCGAATTCAAGACACCCGGAGAAATGTGCTCTTTGGATCCAGTGAATGTATGCAGATACTTCAATCATAGATTTGAAGCTATGATGTCTTTCATCATGAACAAGAAGAATCCACCTCTTGGAGAGGTGTTGGATTTCTTCTGGAGAAAGGAGTACCAAGCAAGAGGTGCTCCTCATATACATATGCTGCTATGGATCAAAGATGCACCCAAATTTGGAACAGATCCGGATGACTTAGTGATGAGTTTCATAGAACAGTATTCTACATGTGCTGTTCCAAACGCAAAGGAAGACAAAAGCCTAAGAGAACAAGTTTTACGCTTCCAAAGCCATCGTTGTGGAAAGTACTGTCGTCGTAAATTCAGAAACAAGGACAAGTTCTACACAAAATGTCATTTCGCCTTTCCACGACCGGTGATTTCTAAAGGAAGAGTGAACAGTTTGATGTCTTCGCTGCGACATAATGTGACGAGGAAATCACCCACAAATACATACAATTTGAAAAGGAACGAAGAGTCCAAGTACATCAACGACTACAACCCAGTGATTTTGTCCATGTGGAATGCTAACATGGATATACAGTTTGTGGCTGATAACTGTATGGCTGTGGCTCGGTATGTGACATCTTACATCACCAAAAAAGAAAAGACAGAATTGAAGGATATGTGGGAGGACATTTCCCATGAAAAGAGCCTCAGTAACAAGTTGTACAGTTTCAGTCTGAAGATGTTGTCGCATTGAGAAATCGGAGCTTACGAATGTTCTGACCGGTTGGCTTCAGCAAGTCTCTATGCCAAATCTAGGAGTATCATTTGGGCGAGTCTTGGTCTTGCTGCAACGCGTAATCGAGTTCTGAAACCTGTGCGGGAAATTGAGTATTTGGCGGAAAAGGAGCCAAACAGTACCGATATTTTGAAGACCAACATGTTGGATACATATTATCCAAATAGAAGCAGTCACCTCGAGAATGTTTGTCTGTATGAGGTTCTACAATATTACATATTCAAGAGGAACATCAAAGAAAATATTGATAAAGGAGTGTATGCTGTAATTGGAAGTGAGGGATGTCTGGTCAAGCAAAGAAAATGCCACTTGGTAAACCATCGAAAATTGAGTGGCGAATCTCCTGAAAGAAAAGAGTTTTTCGATTTAGCACTTTTGCAACTTTTCAAGCCTTGGCGTGCAGAAGAGGAACTGCTTGGAGATTTCCTCTGTTACGAAGACTATTTCAAAGCCGCCAAGGAGACCATAGAATGTCCTGTTTTTCCCAAATATCTAGAAATGTTGAATGCGGAAATCGAGCAGGAAGCAACGATTGCAGCCGAGATTGCTAGAGACAGTTCTCAGGACAGTCAGAGTTCTGTTTCATTGAGTCAGGATCCACTAGGAGGACCAGTTATCGAAAATGAAGCTGCCACTGCCATGATTGAAGTGGAAAGAGCCATGGCACATGCTCAGGAGGATGCGGTTAACTTAGAAGACTTGGAAAGACAACTCAACGTTGAGCAGAGGAAAATATATGACGAAGTTACCAACCAAATTGATCATGGATTAAGTCATGAGAAGAAAGAATGCTCATGTACGTCGTTGAAGCCTGTCCGACTGTACGTGAGTGGAGAAGCGGGAACTGGAAAAAGTTTCCTCATTAAAGCAATTTCATGTTATTTGCAGAAAAGGACTGAGTCATCGCTGTCTTGTGTTGTCACCGCTCCAACTGGACTGGCAGCACATAACATTAAAGGTATTACTTTGCATCGTCTACTGATGCTGCCAGTGGAGCATGATAACAAATTACAATACCACAAGTTATCTGGAGATGCTTGTTGTGAAGTTTCAAGAGTCTTGAGGAAAATGAAACTTCTTATCATTGACGAAGTAAGCATGGTTTCCAATGTCATGCTTGCGTTTGTGCATTTGAGAATGCAAGAAGTTCTCAAAACAGAGTATGATGTGTTATTTGGTGGCAAACACATCATTGTTTTCGGTGATCTTCTGCAGCTGACACCAGTGAAAGGACAACCAGTGTTTAAACTACTTACGCATGAAGATACCAGGAAGTGCCTAGGGAGCATTGGCAACATTAATATATGGTTAAACTTTAATTATGTTGAACTGCGTGAAAATATGCGTCAAGCGAAGGATGAAGATTATAAGAATATTCTACAAGATGTTAGAGTCGGAAAAGTGACCGAGCATGGGAAAGAAGCTTTACATGCACGATTACTGTCAAATTTGTATCCAGAAGAAGACGTTCTGCCACAGAATATTTTTCGGAAAATTACTGAGAAGAAATCTGGAATATGTTTGATGCCAACTCTTGCAGAATGGGCCATCTTCAACAACAAAATGTTGAATTTAGAAAACCAAGAGATTGTGAAACTGGAAGCTATTGACAGAATAGAGCATATGGGAGCAACAATTATTTTGTCTGAGAATTTGAAATCAAAATTGGATTCATTAGAGAAGACTATATCTAAAACTGCTGGTTTTGAAAAGACTCTGAATGTGTGCTTAAATTGCCGTATAATTTTAAGAAGGAATTCACATGTTGAAAGAGGTCTGGTAAATGGATCAATGGGTAATGTTGTTAATTTTGAGAAATACAGAAATAGAGATGGAATTGAATTTTTAAAAATTAAATTTGATGGCATTGAGGAAGTACAGCTAATTGGTTGTTGCTCTGCTAGGTTTTTGCTTGTAAAAGACTTATATGTTCGCTGTAAGCAGTTTCCTGTTTGCTTGGCATATGCGGTGACAATCCATAAATCGCAAGGTTTAAGTGTAGACAGTGCATTGGTGAATATTGGCAGTTCTGTGTTCAAGGAGGGTATGGCGTATGTGGCATTGTCACGAGTCAGAACTTTATCGGGATTGTACTTGATTGAGTGTGATGTCAGAAACATTTGTGCGGATCTAGATTGTGTTAAGGAATACAATAGGTTAAGAAGAGAGTATGCGCCACATTTGCCTCAATATCCTTTGTTTGAGAAACGTGTGGTAGGCCGGAAACGAAGAAATGTGACCAATAGTAGGGAGGTTGTAGCAAAAAGACGAAAAGTCGATGAACCCAAAATTATAAGCAGAAAAAAAATGGATTCTGTTGAAAATGTTGTTGGTTTTCAATTTGAAAATAGTTCTGGTGTCAACTGCTATGCTAATGTAGTGGTTAATGTTGTCTTTTCTCTAGAAACTTTAAAAGAAGAGATTGTGGTCAATTTGGATCAAAGATTTTGCAGTTTGTTGAATTCTGTGTTAGACAAATGTAGCACTGATAGAACAAAAATAGAAAGTGTGTCTGAAATTCGAAATCTGTTAGATAAATGTTCAGGTCAAACGCAATTCTCTCAAAATATTCAGCAAGATTGTCAGGAGTTTTTAATGTATATGCTTGATGTATTGCAAGATGAAGGTGTAGATGTAGATCATCTGTTTGGCCTTTTTTATCAATGGCCGCATGACTGCGAGAACTGTAGGGTATCAAGTACTACTAGTGTAGACTCAGAAAGATTTATATATTTAACTTTGCCAGACAGTAAATCAGTGTCCTTTAATAAGCTAGTAAAAGCAGCCGATCACAACATGGAGTGTAGCCAATGTAAGTCTGCAATGTTGTCCACATTATTTATACGAACATATGGCCAGTATGTCATTTTAATGTTCCAACGTTGTAGGCCTGATGGAACAAAATTGACAACTTTAATAAAAAATGTTGTGGCTTCGCAGTTGTCAATATCAGGAAGGACTTTTGTAACTGCAGCAATTATATATCATGACGGTCCTTCAACAACATCAGGACATTACACAGCTTATTTGAAGTCTAGAAACGGCTGGTCATTCTGCAATGATTCTGTTTTAACTTTAAAAAAAAAATTGCCTTTTGACCTTAAAAATTCTTACCTGGTGTTTTTACAACCAAAATTTTAGGGAAAGAATCTCGGGATTTGCTCTGAGGAATTTCAAGAGGTTCTAATGGCTCCTACACTATTTGGCGTTGAGGATAAGTGTAGTACAGAGTAAAAAGTTATTTTTGAGTTTTAAGTAGTTCCTGAAAAAAAAGGTTTTCTTACAGAAAGTGGTGGGCACGGATTAGTTAAAGGACAACAGAGTATTTCCCAAAGCAAACAGTGTTCTTACCATAACACTTGACGTCATGGAAAAATAACTGCACTTTGAATGAGTTCAGAAAAACTGTTTCTTTTAATAAGCTAATTCAAGCAGCCAATCAAAACATGGAGTAGAGGTAATGTAAGTCTGCAATGCTGTACACATTATTTGTAAAAACTTTTGGTTATAATGTGATTTTAAAATTCCAACTATATAAACCTGATGAAAGTAAGTTTTCAACTGTAATTACAAATGTTGTGGCTACACAGTCGTTGATTTTAGGAAGAACATTTATAACTGCAGCTATTATATGACATAATGGTCCTTTGACAACATCCGCTTATTACACAGCTTATTTAAAATGTAAAAAATGCTGATGTTTCGGAAATGATTCACATTTGACTATGAAACAATGTTGCCTTTTGACTTAAAAATATTCTTACTTTCTGTTTTCAGAAGAGAGAATTTTGGGTAGGTAACTGGCCTATAATGATTCTAGGAGTTGATATAATTTTATGTACTGTTTTAAATAACTTTGTGATTAAAAGTGATGTAGAGAATTAAATAATTGTAGTAGTCATAGAGGTAGTGTAAGTGTGCCTCATAGTAAGCAGTATCAGTGTCATAGGAAATGTGGAACATGAGTGAGCAAGAAGGGTGAGATATTACCAGTACAGGATTGATAAAGTGATCTTGAAAGTTTTCTTTCTGAAAGTTGCGGAAAAAGAAAATGACGGGATTTGCTTAGAAGAATTCCAAGAGTTATAAATGGCTCTTACACGATTTGGCCTTGAGGAGAAGTGCGGTAGAGAGCGAGAAGTCATTTATTGTATGTAAAATATTTTCGCGGACCGGGAGCGAAACAAAAAAAAAAAATAATAAAAAAATACATAAAAAAATTGTATTAAAACATATAAAATATATTTTTCGAATTAAAGAAGAATACATTTTAAAGCTTTTGATATTTGCTATTAAAAAACCATTGAAATTCACTGAAATAACCATAGGTTATAGACCATATATAGTTAGGAATTAGCATTTACAAAACCTTGAAAATTCACTGAAAAAACCATAGGTTATAGACCATATAAATCCTTCATCCAGACACTTATACATCCACTCATTCCTCAATATGTAAGACATATTTAACGTTTACAGAAACATACAGACACTGGATGTTGTTATCAGTGATGTCATCAGTGATGTCATTTGAGATGTCATCAGTGATGTCATCAGTGATGTCACTGACCATGTCATGAATGATGTAATATGTGACATGATCAGCAGTGGATTGCGGGTGCGCGATATATAGTTAGTACAACTAACTATATATGCGAATTTCAATGGTTTTGTGTGAGTAAAATAAGGTTTTGTAAATGCTAATTCCTAACTATATATGGTCTATAACCTATGTTTTTTTCAGTGAATATATATATATATATTACCTACACATGGTGCATTATATTTAAAATCCTATTAATGTGCCTAAGATCACACTGTGACTGAAGCTTGATATAATGAGCAACTAGAGTGGTAATATTTAGATTTTATGGCAAATGTGTGTCACATCTGAATGCCTTCTTGATGGAGCCTAAGTAAACAAGCAATGAAAATGCAATAGATTTGGTGTGATGTTAGGCACATGTCCAGCATATTACATGTAATCTACCATCTCTTTCTCTGCAAGCAGTATGTGTGTGTTTGCTTATATTATTTCAAAGTATGTACAGGCCAAAAACAGACCACCTATATATATAAACAAGACATACAAATTAATTAGTTAATCGTTTTTGACAGAAAAGAAAGCACATGTAATGTAAATGAGCCTTTTGTTGTATACTAGTGTTTATATTATTTACTTATTGTAATTGATGTGTAATATGTTTGTAGTGGTCTATAATATGTTATTTTTTCTTTACTACAGATTATAATCATCTATACAAACAAACTAAAAGATGCCTTCTAAAGAAAGAAGAGAAAAAAATCATAAAAGAAAATTAAGGACTAAGGGAAAAGAAAGTCAACAACCAACCAAAATAAAATCTTCAGAGAAAAAGAAAAATGCTCCTGGTAAGCAAACTAAAACTTTTCTGAGGAAGTTATTGAAATGCCAAGGATTTCTTTTTTTTTAAGAAACAACAATGAAATACCTGTAATTTTGAAGAAAACAGGATGTCATTCTAAAAATGTTATATCTGTACAAGGACATGACATTTTGCATACCAAACGAAGAAGCAAGCAGTTTTCTGAAATACGTAGACGAATGTTTTACAACAGAATAGTGACAAATTTATAAAAAAATGTAAAAAGGTATAAAAAAAGTCTGCTTTTTACAAGAAAGAAAAAAACATAGTTAAGATTGTGGATGAAGCATTTAAAGTGAAAAATAAATTGTTTTGTTTAGCAATGAATAGAATTCGTACACTTGATAAGATAATCAGTGAGTTCAAATCAAAATGTAAGTGGAGGAGAGTAATTAATTGAAGTAATTTCTGTGATGTTTTTTCTGGAGAATGGAGGCATAGTTCAAGTTCTGAGCCATTTTTTAATGAAGAAAGTTACTTTCAAGATAATGATTTGGTGCATGCAGTTGACACCAGTGGTCGAGCATATGAGGTGAAGGACGGTTGTCCGGTTGAAAAAGAAGAGATTGTGCCTAGAAATACAGAAGAGGTGTTAGCTGATGTAGTTTTAGGGAGATGTCCTAAGGCTCCAGTATATACATGGAATTGTAGAAGTATTTGTAGTGTCCGACAGGAATCGATTGATTTGTTTTGCAATTTCTTACGGACATATACTAAAAAAAGTGTGAAACAAAAAATGAAAATTTTACAAGAGTTAGATCCTTGTAGAGTGAGAGAAAAAACAGGTTTGCAAGGGCATTCACTGGCTTGTCTTTCAAGAAAAGTATGTCAGAGTGTTTTTCACCATTTTAGGATGTCAGCAGTGCATCATAATAAAGTGAGGAAATTAGTGAGAAGGTTGTACTATGCAAAAAGTCCAGCATTTAAACTAAAACAGTTAAACAGTGCTCTTTTGCATGGAACTGAATTAGATGTCAATAACATTTGTGATGAAATTGAGTTTTGTTACTTTGGTGAAAAAGAGGTTAGTGCAGAAATTGATACAGTAATAGAAGGTAATGTAGAAGAGAATGTAGACATTTTAAGTACAGAAAAATCTGAAAATGAAATTATAAAGTTGAAAGTGAATTCAAGTGAAAGGCCTAATTTTTCTTGTGTTTGTTGTCGACGGAATCATTATAAGCATCAGACTAGATTAGTTGATTTATATGTAAAAAGCGAAAAGATAAATAATAATGAGTGGAAGGATTTTGCAACTTATTTGTTCGCTGTAAATTGTTTTGATCTGGGCTCTGATCAACGTATTTGTACATATTGCTATAATAAATTAAATGAAAACAGAATGCCTGCTAGAGCTGTTCATAATAATATGGAGTTGGTAGACATTCCTTCTGAATTGATGGATTTAAATACCTAGGAGTCTATTCTGATTCAATGTGTGCATCCTTTTCAGGCTATTGTTAGCATGGAGCCCTAGACAGGGAAATTGCCTCCTTCAGATTTACAGAGAGGATTAAAGGGAAGAGTTGTGTATTTGCTTCTAGATTTTAAGAAAAATATTGATACAATTGGTGTCGAAAAAGTAGAAGAGGAACCTCTGGTTATTCTAGTTAGTGGATGTTAGGAAAGTCAAGAAGGCAACGTTGTATTTGGTAAGAAATCAGTACTATAGAAATGTGTATGTCGGAGATGAGGAAACAACTGCACAAGACAACACTGATGTCTCTGCTGGACAAATAGAAAAAGTTGATGTCTCTAGAAGTGAAGAAATTTACGAACATTATAGTGTTCATCCATTGCATTCCAAAGAAGTAATTGGGAATGCTATTGACTTGTTTCAGATGAAAAAAGCAGAAGGAAGTCCCATTAGTGTATGTGCAGAAAGTTTGGAAGCTCGTTGTTTTCCACAGTTATTCCCAACAGGTAAAGGTGGACGATATGACGACCGACCTGTTCAAATTCCTGCATCTGAATACTGGACTTCAAGATTATATGCAGAAGATCCAAGGTTTCATCAATGCATTCCATATTTGTTCCATCTACTGTTTGAGAGTGACTTGTCTGGACTTTCCTATGCAGTAAACCAAATACTGAAAAGTGGAGCACATCTACAAAATGATTCGGCAAGGGATTTTATGGATAAAGTCAAACTGCAAGACAGTGTTTTGGAATCTCAGCTAATTAATCTCATGGCATGTCAGCGTGGTACTACCGAGTATTGGTACCGTCGTCATGGGGAATTGAAATGTATGCTAAGAAACCTAGGAACTCTTACATGGTTCCTCCCTCTTAGCTGTGCTGAGTATGCTTGGGAAGACTTACTTGAATTTCTACGGGAGGCAAATAAAAACATTGAAAATATTGAATACAAGACACCTGGAGAACTGTGCTCTCTGGATCCAGTTAATGTATGCAGGTATTTCAATCATAGGTTTTAAGCTATGGTGTCTTTTATTACAAACAAACTAAAATCCTCCGCTTGGAGAGGTGTTGGATTTCTTTTGGAGAAAGGAGTATCAAGCAAGAGGTGCTCCTCATATACATATGCTGCTATGGATTAAAGATGCACCTAAATTTGGAACAGATTCAGATGAGAAAGTGATGAGTTTCATTGAGCAGTATTCCACATGTGCTGTTCCGAAAAATATAGAAGAAAACAATTTAAGACACCAAGTTTTACGCTTTCAAAGTCATCGTTGAGGGAAATACTGTTGTCGAAAATACAAATCCAAGGACAAGTTCTACACGAAATGTTGTTTTGCATTTCCATGTCCAGTAACATCGAAAGGAAGAGTCAACAATTTTATGTCTTCTCTGCGACATACTGTGACAAGAAAATCACCCAAAAATACATACAACCTAAGAAGAAATGAGGAAACCAAATTCATAAATGACTACAACCCAGTCATTTTATCCATGTGGAATGCTAATGTGGATATTCAATATGTGGCTGACAACTCTATTGCTGTGGCTCGATATGTGACATCTTACATCACAAAATCAGAAAAGACAGAACTGAAGGAAATGTGGGAGGAAATTTCACATGAAAAGAGTCTAAGCAAAAAATATACAGTTACAGTCTGAAGATGTTGTCGCATCGAGAAATTGGAGCGTATGAATGTTCTGATCGGTTGTCATCAGCACGTCTATATGCCAAATCTAGAACCATCATTTGGGTGAGTCTAGGTCTTGCTGCAACACGAAACCGAGTTTTGAAATCTATACAAGAAATAGAGTAGTTGGCGGAGAAAGAACCAGACAGTACAGATATTCTGAAGACAAACATGTTGGATACATACTATCCAAATAGAAGTACTCACCTTGAGAACGCTTGTCTCTATGAAGTTCTGCAAACCTACCTTTTTAAAAAGAACATCACAGAAGACATCAATAAAGGTGTATATGCTGTAAATGGATGTGAAGGCTGTTTAGTAAAACAAAGAAAAGGCCATTTGATTAATCATCGAAAATTGAGTTGTGATTCTCCAGACAAAAGGGATTTTTATTACTTAGCTCTTTTACAACTCTTTAAGCCTTGGCGTAGAGAAGAGGCACTACTTGGAGATTTTCTTACTTATGAAGATTCGTTCAATGCAACCAAGGATACAATAGAATGTCCTGTTTTTTCAAATTATCTGCAAATGTTGAACAAGGAAATACAGCAAGAAGCTACAATTGCAGCAGAGATTGCTAGAGACAGTTCTCAAGACAGTCAGAGTTCTGCTTCAGTGAGTCAGGATCCACTAGGAGGACCAATTATACAAAATGAAGCTGCCACTGCCATGGAGGAAGTTGAAAGTGCCATGGAACAAGCTCAGGAGGATGGAGTTGACTTAGAAGATTCGGAGAAAGAACTAAACGTTGAGCAGAGACAAATATATGACCAAGTCACACAACAAATTGAGCATGGTCTATCTCATGAGAAGAAAGAGTGCTCATGTACATCATTTGTACCTATTTGACTGTATGTGAGTGGAGAAACAGGAACTGGGAAAAGTTTCCTGATTAAAGCGATTGCAACATATTTGCAGAAAACAACGGAGTCATCGCTCTCTTGTGTTGTTACTGCTCCAACTGGGTTGGCAGCACACAACATTAAAGGTATTACTTTACACCGCTTATTGATGCTGCCAGTGGAGCATGATAACAAATTACAATACCACAAGCTATCTGGAGAAGCTTGTTGTGAAGTTTCAAGAGTCCTAAAGAAAATGAAACTTCTTATCATTGATGAAGTAAGCATGGTATCAAATGTAATGCTTGCTTTTGTGCATTTAAGAATGCAAGAAATTCTTAAAACAGACTATGATGTATTATTTGGAGGCAAACACATCATTGTTTTTGGAGATCTACTGCAACTAACTCCAGTGAAAGGACAGCCAGTGTTTAAAATGCTTACACATGAAGATACCAGGAAGTGCTTAGGAAGCATTGATAATGTTAACATATGGTTAAATTTCAAATATGCAGAACTACTTGAAAATATGCGACAGGCAAAGGATGAAGATTATAAAAATATTCTACAAGATGTAAGAATTGGAAAACTAACTGAGCATGGCAAAGAAGCTTTACATGGACGATTAATTTCAAATTTGTTTTCAAAGGAAAATATTCTCCCAGAGAATATTTTTAAGAAAATTCCTGAAAACAAATCTGTCATATGCTTGATGCCAACTCTGGAAGAATGTTCAATCTTCAATACCAAAATGTTAAAGTTGGAAAATCAAGAGATTGTGAAACTGAAAGCTATTGATAAAATAGAACATGAAGGAGCAACTAATATTTTGTCTGAAAAGTTGAAATCAAAATTAGATTCTTTAGAGAAGACAATATCTAAAACTGCTGCTATGGAAAAGACTCTGCATCTTTAAATTGTCGTATAATTTTACGACGTAATTTACAAGTGGAAAGAGGTTTAGTAAATGGAGCAATGGGTCATGTTGTGGATTTTGTGAATTACCGAAATAGAGATGGAATTGAAATTATAAAAATTAAATTTGATGGTATTGAAGAAGTACAACAAATCTGTCGTTGTTCTGCTCTTTTTTTGCTAGTGAAAGATGTATATGTCCGCAGAAAACAGTTTCCTGTTTCTTTGGCATATGCAGTAACTATTCATAAATCTCAAGGTTTAAGTGTTGATAGTGCTTTGGTGAATATTGGAAATTCTGTGTTCAAGAAGGGTATGGCATATGTTGCTTTATCTCGAGTCAGAACTTTATCAGGATTGTACTTGATTGATTTTGATGAGACAAAGATTAATGCAGATCTAAATTGTGTAAAAGAATATAATAGGTTAAGAAGAGAGTATGCTCCAAATTTACCTCAATATCCTCTGTTTGAAATGCGTGTGGTAGGCCGAAAAAGAAGAAATGAGAAAAATTGTAGTGAAGTTGAGGCAAAAAGAAAAAAGGTAGATGAACCAGTAATTGTAAGCAGAAACAAAATGGATTCAGTTAAAGATGTTGTTGGATTTCAGTTTAAAAATAGTTCTGGTGTCAACTGCTATGATAATGTAGTGCTTAATGTTGTTTTCTTTCTCCAAACTGTACAAGAACAGATTGCTGAAAATCGTGATCAAACACTTTGTTGTTTATTAAATTCTGTATTAGAGAAATGTAGCAGTGATAGAACAAAAATACAAAGTGTTTCTGAAATTCGAAAGGTTTTAGACATATGTTGTGGTCTAAATCAATTTACACAGAATATTCAGCAAGATTGTCAGGAATTTCTAATGTATATGCTTGTTGTTTTGCAAGATGAAGGTGTAGATGTAGAAAATCTTTTTGGCCTTTCTTATAAATGGCAACATGACTGTGACAATTGCTCCTTTTCAAGTAGTACTACAGTAGACACTGAAAGATTTATATATTTGACTTTACCAGACTGCAAATCAGTGTCTTTTAATAATCTAGTTGGAGAAGCAAATCAAAACATGGTCTGTAGTCAATGTAAATCTGCAATGCTATCAACTTTATTTTTATGAAGATATGGACAGTATGTTATTTTAATGTTCCAACGATGTAGACCTGATGGAACTAAATTGACAACATTAATTAAAAATGTTGTGGCCTCTCAATTATCAATTTTAGGAAGAACCTTTACAACTCCAGCAATTATTTACAATGATGGTCCTTCAACAACATCAGGACATTACACATGTTATTTAAAATGTCAAAAAGGCTGGAAGCTCTGTAATGATACTCAATTGACTTTCAAACAACGTTTGCCTTCTGACTTACTAAATTCTTACCTAGTGTCCTTACAACCGAAATTTTAGGGAAGGTAATTGGCCTATGAAGATTGCAGCAGTTAATATAACTTAGTTTGCTCTTCAAAATTACTTTCTGAATGAGAGTGATGAAGATAATAAAAAAACAGGTAGTTCTCATAGAGATAGTATATGTCTATCATATAGTGTGTGCTGTGAGTATTATATAAATTATTTATAAAAAGTAAGCTAGAGGTGGAAGTAAAACTCTTGTTTCATAATGTTAAAGATGTTGGAGCTTTTCTTTCAGAAAGTCGGGTAAATGAGACATTAAGAATACTCTGGACTAATTTCCACAGAAAAGGACTTTCCATATACTATTTGGCCTTGTGGAAAAGTGGATGGATCAAAAGTGAGTTTAGATATGTTTTTTTAAATTTTACATTATTTAAGAAATTATTTAATGGGTTTTTTAAACACAATCATTTTGATTGTGTTTTTTTTTTGCCCGCTGTTATATGATGAGTACTATTGAAGTCACTGTTTTAAGTGAAATTCAATATATTCTGAGAACAGCAAAAATAAACCATTTAACATGTTGTTGAAATTTTTTTGTATTTTCAATTATTATTAAATATATATTATTTTCCCATTCTCTTATGGTCACTTATCTATTTCCACCCTCTATCACTCCTCTTAACTCACCCTCATTGGCCTTTTTTCACTCTCCCTCACCTCCCTTCCCTTATTCCACTTTCCTCACTTATTCTCATTAACCACTCCTTCACTGCCCTTTCCCTCTCTTCCATTCACTACTTTCCAGCTGTCAGTCACTCTACTTCACTCCCCTTCCCCTTGTTTTCTTTCTTTGTTTCCTCAATAATTCCCCTTCTCTCATTCACCTTATTACACTTCACTCACTCCTTCTCTCACTTCCTCTGTCCTCTCACATACTCACTCCCTTTCCCTCACTCCCTGTCTCTTAGCTTCCGTCTCTCAAACCTCTTACTCTCTCACTCCTCTTCCGTCATCCTTACTCCCTAAAACTCACCCACACTCCCTTACTTATCTTTCTTTGCTCTCTTACTCAGTTTCTTTCTGCCAGTTTTTCCTTCACTACCTCTATGTTCTCACTCTTTCACTTCCTTTGTCTCAAGCTCATTTGCTTTTATCCTCTTTTTATTTTCCTTTTTTATCTACCTCACTCTCCTGTACTCACCCTCCCTCATCCTTGTTTCCTTACTTCAGTTCGTTCAGTTATCCTCAATCATCATCTTTAACTACCCTTCTTCTTTCTTTCGTCAGGTACTCACCTTTTCCTAGTCCCTTTGCTTCACTTTTCTTCCCTTTCTTCCCTTCCTTTGCTCTCTCAGTCATTCTCCTTCCCTTACTCACCTTACTGCCCTTTACTCACTGTTTGTCTTACTCCCTCTATTCTCCCGCATTCTTACTTGTCTTCCCTCACTCCCTCTCTGTTACCTTCACTCCCATTGTGTCCTCACTGTCTTACAAGCCTACATTCACCCTCACTGAAATTCCATGCCTCATTGTCATTAAGCCACTGTTATTCACTCCAGCTTCTCTGTCACTCACTCCCCTTTCTTTTCTCCCCTTTCTGCCTTTAGTTTTCGTAATGCATATTTCTTTAGGATCTTACTCACCTTCAGTTTATTTCTCTCTCCTGGTCTTGTTTACTGTCACTGAATGTATCTATGTCATTATCCTTTTAGTAATTTGCTCTCTCTCTATTTCTTTTTAACTCTCTCTGACCTTCACCATTCCTTTGTTTTTCGTTCTGACTACTTCACTTCTACTTTATCTCTTACTAAACTTTTATGACTTTTAATGTCGTACTTTGTCTCTTGTATTGTAAAATATATATTATAAATATTCTAACTTTTTTGTCTTTCACAGATATACATTTTAATGGAAATATGAAATTAAGTTTACATTACTTATAAGGTAAGTTTGATGTACAAAATTTATTTTCTCTATACTGTTTTCCTTAACCTCACTACTCTTCTTTGATGCTCCCACACCTCTGTTCCCTTATTGCGCTTGCCTCACTTATTCTGAATCCCCACTTTTACTCCCCTTTTTCACACTCTTCTCTTACTCTGACCTTCTTTCAGACCTTCTCCTTTACTTTCTTTCCTCTCTCTTCTCTTACTTCATTGTTTTACTTTTTTCCCTTCCTTTACTCTCCTTACTCCACTTCACTTACTCCTTCTCTTTCTTTCTCTGTCCTCTTACTTCTACAGTCCCCTTCCCTCAATCTCTTTCTGTTAGCCTCATTCTCTCCATCCCCTTAGTCTCTCACTCCTCTTCTATCACGCTCACTGCCTATAACTCAGCCATACTCCTACACTCACCTTCTTTCATATCTTTTCCTTTACTTTCCTTCCTCTGTCTTCCCATCCTTCGCTCCTTCACTCTTTTCCCTTCCCTTACTCCCCTTACTCCATTTCAGTAACTCCTTCTCTCAATCCCTCTGTCCTCTAACTTACTCACTCCCCTTCTCTCACTCTCTCTGTGTTACCCCCATTCCCTCCGTCCTCTTAGTCTCTCATTCCTCTTCTATCACACTCACTCCCTATAACTGAGCCATACTTCCACACTCACCTTCTTTCAGACCTTCTTCTTTATTTTCTTTCCTCTCTCTTCCTTTCCTTCACTCCTTCACTGTTTTACCTTCCCTTACTCTCCTTACTCCACTTCACTAATTCCTTTTCCTACTCCCTCTGTCCTCTTACTTCTACACTCCCCTTACCTCATTCTCTCTCTGTTACTGTCATTCTGTCCGTCCCTTAAGTCTCTCACTCCTCTTCTGTCACGCTCACTCCCGATAACTCAGCCATACTCCCACACTCACATTCTTTGAAACCTTCTCCTTTACTTCCCTTCCTCTCTCTTCCCATCCTTTGCTCCTTCACTCTTTTCCCTTCTCTTACTCCCCTTAGTCCACTTCAGTAACTCCTTCTGTCAATCCCTCTGTCCTCTAACTTACTCACTCCCCTTTTCTCACTCTCTCTCTGTTACCCACATTCTCTCCGTCCTCTTAGTCTCTCACTCCTTTTCTATCATGCTCACTCCCTATAACTGCGCCATACTCCCACACTCACCTTCTTTCAGACCTTCTCCTTCACTTTCCTTCCTCTCACTTCTCTTTGTTTACACCTTCACTGTTTTCCCTTCCCTTACTCTCCTTACTCCACTTCACTCATTCCGTATCATTTTCCGTCTGTCCTCTTACTTCTACACTCCCCTTCCCTTATTCTCTCTCTGTTAGCCTCATTCTCTCCATCTCTTTAGTCTCTCACTCTTCTTCTGTCACGCTCACTCCCTATAACTCAGCCATACTCCCACACTC
Source organism: Lissotriton helveticus (assembly GCF_964261635.1). Taxonomy (NCBI): domain Eukaryota; kingdom Metazoa; phylum Chordata; class Amphibia; order Caudata; family Salamandridae; genus Lissotriton; species Lissotriton helveticus. The sequence goes on from NC_136059.1 coordinate 1,073,261,844, forward strand.
ACCTTCTTTCAGACCTTAACCTTTACTTTCCTTCCTGTCTCTTTCTTCTTTTGCTCCTTCACAGGTTTTTTAAATGCTAATTCCTAACTATAACGAGTGTGAAACCTATGGTTTTTTCAGTGAATTTCAAAGGTTTTTTAAATGCTAATTCCTAACTATAACGATTGTGAAACCTATGTTTTTTTTAGTGAATTTCAAAGGTTTTTTAAATGCTAATTCCTAACTATAACGTTTGTGAAACCTATGGTTTTTTCAGTGAATATATATATATATTCACTGAAAAAACCATAGGTTTCACACTCGTTATAGTTAGGAATTAGCATTTAAAAAACCTTTGAAATTCACTGAAAAAACCATAGGTTTCACACCAGTTATAGTTAGCTGAACATTTTACTCATACAAAACCATTGAAATTCGCACGTTATAGTTAGTTGGACTCACTATAACTCCCGCGCCCGCAATCCACTGCTGATGATGTCACATATTACATCATTCATGACATGGTCAGTGACATCACTGATGACATCACTGATGACATCTGAAATGACATCACTGATGACATCACTGATGACATCTCAAATGACATCACTGATGACATCACTGATGACATCATCCAGTGTCTGTGTGTTTCTGTAAAGTTTAAATTTGTTTTACATATTGAAGAATGAGTGGATGTATAAGTGTCTGGAAAAAGGATTTAGAAGGTGCGTGACTGACTGTATGAGTGAGTGATTACATGTGTCTTACTGAATGCATGGGTTAGTGACTAAACTGTCTGAATGTGTGCATCATTATGTCTGTTGTTGTGTAAGCTGCTGCATGTGTTGATCAGTGGCTATATGAGTGGCTATATGGGTTATTGATTGGTTGCCCAAGTATTTGTATGTGAGGCTGCGTGTGTGTGTGGGTGGCTAGGAGGTGTGTGACTCTGTGCATACATGTGTGAGCAGTTGATTCACTTGGTGTATGGGTTCAAGAGTGCATGTGAAAACAACTGTATGGGCGCTTGACTGTGTGCATGGGTGTGTTGGTGAGTGAATGGATATCTCAGTGCTACATGTCCAAGTAAGTACATATGTAAAACAGTGCTTGGGAGAGTTGGCATATGTAAATGACTATACATGGGAGCCTGTGATTGTGTAAGTGGCTGTATGGATCAATGTGTACTTGTATCAGTGATTGTAAAAGAGAGTAAGTATGTGTTAGTATATGTTTGAATAAGTAAGGTTTAGTGTGTATAACTATGTAGATGAGGAAATGGGAGTGTGATTGATTCTTTGCATAACTGACTAGGTGTGTGAGTAACTCCGTGGATGAGTGTCAGTGTGTGAGTGTCTGTATAGGTGTATGAGTGAATATGATAGTGTTCTATTGATGAGTGACTGTATGTATGAGCGATTGTATGGGTGAATGACTGGATGTGTGTGTAGACCTAGAAAACAGTGAGTGCGTATGTAGTTACTGGTATTGGTGTGTCAATAATTTCGGGAATGGTAGTTTGTATTTAACACTGGGTGTATCAAAGGTTAGATTAGAGTGTGAGGAGGTGCATCGTATTATCACATGGATGATGTCATCAGTGATGTCATTTGAGATGTCACCAGTGATGTCATCAGTGATGTCATTTGAGATGTCATCAGTGATGTCATCAGTGATGTCACTGACCATGTCATGAATGATGTAATATGTGACATCATCAGCAGTGAATTGCGGGCGCGCGAGCTATAGTGAGTCCAACTAAATATAACGTGGGAATTTCAATGGTTTTGTATGAGTAAAATGTTCAGCTAACTATAACTGGTGTGAAACCTATGTTTTTCAGTGAATTTCAAAGGTTTTTTTAAATGCTAATTCCTAACTATAACGAGTGTGAAACCTATGGTTTTTTCAGTGAATTTCAAAGGTTTTTTAAATGCTAATTCCTAACTATAACGAGTGTGAAACCTATGGTTTTTTCAGTGAATTTCAAAGGTTTTTTAAATGCTAATTCCTAACTATAACGATTATGAAACCTATGTTTTTTTAGTGAATTTCAAAGGTTTTTTAAATGCTAATTCCTAACTATAACGTTTGTGAAACCTATGGTTTTTCAGTGAATTCCATAGTTTTTTTAAAGCTAATTCCTTTGTATATCGACTTTGTAACCTACGATTTTTTTTTTATTAGCTGTTTTTTATAACTATTAATTATAATTATTATTATTTTTTTAATTATTTGTTTAATGTATTCTTTTTTTAAAATAATTTTTTCCTGGTGCGCTCAGGGTGCGCGCACCGGTAAGCTTACTGGTACCATTTTGTCTTGGAGCGCTCAGGGTGCGCGCACCGGTAAGCTCCCCCGCGAGCGCAGCGAGAGCGCTATTTCTGCGTTCGTAAAAAAAATATGTATGAAAACTAAATAATAATGCAAGACATTCAGTACCATACTTATAAAAGTAGTATTTTTGATTTTCAGAATAGAAATGATTTTGCATTTCCGTAAAGCTACCAAAACGTCACTCAGGCGCGCCGCGTAAGCGCCTCCGGAAGCACCCACGTTCGTGCTGCGCAAGCGCCCCCGGAAGCGCTCCGGTGCACGCAGCGTAAGCGCGTCAAGTCATGTGACTTTAAAATAACACTTTTCATTGGTTGCTATCAGTTTTTTTTTTACAAAGAATGAAATCCCCACTCATTTCCTTCACTTCTTCTTTCACTTTTGTGACTGTAAGACCTGTCTTTTTCCTGCTCAATCTTTTTTGGATTATCATGGCTGCTAGACCCACCAGTAGCAGTGAGGACTCAGATGGGTTCATAGAGGAAGAGGCTCCTCAGCCTAGAGTAAAGGAGCATTTCATATGGAAATTTTTCTCAATACCTGCAGACCAAAAAAAAGTAAATGCTCCAAAAGTGGAGTGCCAAATTTGTCAAACTGTCCCGTCATGGGGTGACCCTACCAGGAAATACTAATTTGGAAATTCGACCATGATTCGGCACGTTCAACGCAGGCACCCCCACAACTATGCCCGGGAGAGTGTCAGGGCTCTGGCACGAGAGGCTCCAAGGGATGGTGCCTCTACTTCAACTGGAGGAGCAACTGTATCGGTGAGGGGGTGACCAGAACAGCTGATTCCAAATATTCAGCCTGTTTTTCATGGCATCATAAGCAAATGTAAAGATTGTGATGAACAACTTTGTTATGGTGAACAAAGTATTATGAACATTGTCCGAGCAAGAGAGAACCACCGCTGCCGTCCCCAGCCCTAATTTTGATTCTTTTTTTTGCTCCTGTTGAGCAGTTTGACATTCCCTGTTTTTGTTTTTGTTGAGAAAAAAACGAAAAAAGAAGAAAAAAAAAGTTCTTTTTAGAACTACCTCCAATTCTCGAAAAAGAGCTGTATTCTTAAAAAAATCAAAAAGAGTAACTGAAGTGGAGTGCAGTGAGAGAGGAGAGGAAAATGAGTGAGAAAGCAAAGAAAGGCACGAGAGGGGAAGGGAAGTGAAGTAGGGGGACTGAAAGAAGGTGAGTGTGGGAGGTGAGTGAGGAGAAGGAGAGTGAACATGGGGAATGAGGATAGGTGAAGAAAATGGAGTAAGGGAACGGGTGTGTGGAAGAGTAAGAAAAGAGCAGTGATGTTTAGGAAAGAGTGGAGATACAGACCTGATAAAGGCAAGTGAGTGTGAGACAAGGTAAGTAAGGGAGTGAAAAGACAGAGAAAGTGAAAGAAAAAGTGAGAGTAGAAGACTGAGGGCCTCATTTATGAGGCCATGCGTCACTTTTACGCCACTGGTGCGTCACTTTTTGTGACGCACCAGTGGTGTAAAAAATGTGCCTTGTTCAGTCATATTTACAAAGTGTCGCATGTAGGTAGATGCGTCACTTTGTAAACCCCTGCGCCGCATTATACCTGCACCAGGTATAATGTATGCAAAGGGGGCGTATTGACGCAAGGAAGGGTCGTAGAAGTGACGCAGTGAATTCTATGAGATGAAATCTTGCACCTGACTCACAGCAGGCGTAAGACTGACGCAGGCCCTTTCACATGGGGCTTGCCCCATGTGAAAGGATGCATTGCTGGAGTTGCGTCACTTTTGTGACACACTCCAGCAATGCGTCACGTTTGCGCTTACAGATACGTCAGAAATACTGACGTATCTGTAACTCCTTGCGACATGATGCATCATACATTAAATATGACGCATCAGGAATGTCGCAAGGAGAGCGCACTGAGAAGTGACGCATTGCTGCTTTCACGCAGCGATGCGTCATTTCTCATAAATGAGGCCCTGAGTGAGGGAGTAAAGAAACATAAGTGAGGGAGTGTGCCTGTGTTATAGAGAGTGAGCTTGATAGAAGAGGAGTGACAGACTAAGGGGTCAGAGAGAATGAGGCTAAAAGAGAGAGAAAGAGGGAAGGGGAGTGTAGAACTAAGAGGACAAAGGGAGTAAGAGAAGGAGTTAGTGAAGTAGAGTAAGGAGAGTGAGGGAAGAGAAAAGAGTGAAGGAGCAAAAGAAGGAAAGAGACAGGAAGGAAAGTAAAGGTTAAGGTCTGAAAGAAGGTGAGTGTGGGAGTATGGCTGAGTTATAGGGAGTGTGCGTGATAGAAGAGGAGTGAGAGACTAAAGGGACGGAGAGAATGGGGTAACAGAGAGAGAGTGAGAGAAGGGGAGTGAGTAAGTTAGAGGACAGAGGGATTGAGAGAAGGAGTTACTGAAGTGCATTCCATATTTGTTCCATCTACTGTTTGAGAGTGACTTGTCTGAACTTTCGTATGCAGTGAACCATATACTGAAAAGTGGAACACATCTACAAAATGTTTCGGCAAGGGATTTTATGGATAAAGTGAAACTGCAAGACAGTGTTTTGGAATCTCAGCTAATTAATCTCATGGCATGTCAGCGTGGTACTAACGAGTATTGGTACCGTCGTCATGGGGAATTGAAATGTATGCTAAGAAACTTAGGAACTCCTACATGGTTCCTCACTCTTAGCTGTGCTGCCCTTACCGAAGTGGAATACTACATTTAGTGGTTAACCTGTCTTTTTATAGCATTTGAAGACTATTTTATGCCAATTTTAGTATTCAATAGTGTTCTTTTTGGGAAGGCTAGTGCATGAAGACTACTGATATGAGAGTGATACTTCTTGAATACTAACAGAATACTAAGCACATACTTATTTGTAATCACATAGTCTTCATTTACAATGCAGAACTTTTTGTGAATACAAACTATTTGAATACTACTGGACTATACCCAGACTACTACTAACATTCTATTCAAGCTGCATGCTGAATGGTAGATCGGTGCCTTATTTATTATACTATTTTTATGGCTTATTTATTATACTAATGTGGTGTTTTTGTAGTGTAGAGTAGTGTTTTAGGGTTTAGGGGAGTGCTGGGGTGTCGTGTAGGGTAGTGATTGAGTGTAGGGACCTGACTGGAAGTTGGGGAGGGTCGTGCTGGGGGTAATGTTTCAGGGTTTAGGGTAGTGGTGTGGTATTTGTGTAGTGGAGGGTAGTGTTTTTGGTTTTAGGGTAGTGCTTGGGGGTCGTGCAGGGTAGTGTTTGAGTGTGGGGACCGGACGGAAGGTCTGGGGAAGGTCATGCTGGGGGGGGGGTAGTGTTTTAGGGTTTAGGGTAGTGTTGTGGAGTTTGTGTAGTGTAGAGTAGTGTTTTAGGGTTTAGGGTAGTGCTGGGGGGTCGTGCAGGGTAGTGTTTGAGTGTAGGGATCGGCCTGGGTGTTTGGGGGTTGCGCTGGGGGTAGTGTTTTAGGGTTTAGGTTAGTGCTGGGGGGTCGTGCAGGGTAGTGTTTAAGTGTGGGGACTGGACTGGGGGTCGGGCAAGGGTTGTGCTGGGGGTAGTGTTTTAGGGTTTAGGGTAGTGTTGTGGTGTTTGTGTAGTGTACGGTAGTGTTTTAAAGTTTAGGATAGTGCTGGGGGTTTGTGCTGGATAGTGTTTGAGTGTGGGGACCGGACTGGGGGTCGGGGGAGGGTTGTGCTGGAGGTAGTGTTTTGGGGTTTAGGGTAGTGTTGTGGTGTTTGTGTCGTGTAGAGTAGTGTTTTAGGGTTTAGGGTAGTGTTGTGGTGTTTGTGCAGTGTAGGGTAGTGTTTTAGGGTTTAGGGTAGTGTTGTGGTGTTGTGTAGTGTAGGATAGTGTTTTAAAGTTTATGATCGTGCTGGGGGTCGTGCAGCGTAGTGTTTGATTGTGGGGACCGGACTGGGGGCCGGGGGAGGGTTGTGCAGGGGGTAGTGTTTTGGGGTTCAGGGTAGTGTTGTGGTGTTTGTGTAGTGTAGGATAGTGTTTTAAAGTTTATGATAGTGCTGGGGGTCGCGCAGGGTAGTGTTTGATTGTGGGGACCGGACTGGGGAACGGTCGTGCTGGGAGTAGTGTTTTTCAGGGGTTAGGGTAGTGTTGTGATGTTTGTGTAGTGTAGGGTAGTGTTTTAGGGTTTAGGGTAGTGCTGGGGGGTGGTGCAGGGTAGTGTTTGAGTGTGGGACCGGACTAGGGGTCGGGGAGGGTCGTGCTGGCAACCCTATTTTATATTCATTTCGATGAAATGTCTCACACTATGGCAGTAAATCTAAAATACAAATGTAAGGTATAGGCAGAGCGGAGGTTCCAGGGGGTACTGGAACCTGAATATAAAATGAAGCCTCGGTAACCAGTTTACAAAGGTATGCAAATGGTCTTTAGAGACCTGTGAAAAATGTGGGCGTGCCGGAGATAAGACTCCAGACACTGCCCAGCCGGGCCCACAGCTGCACATGAGACACACAGGGCGGGTGAATAATTGACCTTCATAAAGAGAACAGAACAGTCGTGTATAAATTCAAAATTATTTTTTTTTCAGTTTTGTATAGCACAAAGTCAACCCAACGGTATTTAAGGGATTTACAATAGCACTGGTAACTCATGAACACGTTCATTTTTGTATACACGGCATGATTAGGTAATTTGCCCAAAATCACAGGATGTTGATTTGAGACTGGAAACCTAGACCCTTCCCGTTTTGCCACACCCTCCTTATTGTATAAGTATTGTAAGCAGCCGCGCACCATTGAACATTATAATACACCTTTGCACCCCTCTAAAGTCAGGCCTTCTCATTTCCAGATTCCGAGCCGACAATCTTCTATTATTCTTTTAAATGATAAGTTCAGATTTTCGCTACGTTTGAATAAATTAGATGTACTGTCTTCTTGTTACTCTCATGTGCTCAATAAAGTTTGTTTAAATAAACTGGATAAGGGCTATACAGCAATCAAACTTGTAGCCCTGTCTCCGCCTCCCGGGTGGTTTCGGCCAATCAGTCACTGCAATTTGTGTCCAAACAAGCATCACTGGCTAGCTGACAGCTCATTGGCCTTTGTTCTACATGGATCTGAAAACGAGGGAAATTTGAAGCTGCGAGCATGAAACCGGAGGAATTATATTCTTATTCTCTTTGTATATCTTTTGAGATAGAAACAAAGAAATGTGCAGGTTTTAAATCAAGTACATCCAGCAGGATGGGAATTGGTGTAGGAGAGATGGGAGAGACGCGATGGCCGAGGTAAAAGGTACGCCTGAGCGTTCCGCAGCAGTCACACTGCAGTATGCACAAAATTCAGATTAGCCCCGTTTCCAATCTGGGCCATTACGGGAGTGCTGATTGACGATTAAAGAATGCCTCATCCTCATGTTACTGCCTGTGCAATCGTCATGTAGAGATGGCTTTGCCAGGTCATCATCACTTTTCACTATAGGTGGTGGCAATGTATTATACAAAACCATTCCTTTGCATTTACCCCTTGTCGCCTTCCCATAGGCCCGCCGTGCACCATACTTACTTTGGTCTGTACTGCGAGTTTGTGCTGGTGGCGCTGGTTCGGCGCAGGATGTTTTCCCTACCTGCACCTGTCCCCTTCAGCCCATCTGGACTTAATCAACCAGCAGGGGCAGAGGGATTTGAATTTCACCCTTACCAGTGAAGCCCTCCAGCCAAGTCGTGTGTCCCTCTCTGGAGAAGAGGCGGGCTGTGACTGCATCCCTAACCTGAGTTGGGAGGGGGATAACACAGCAAAGAGGCTGCCTGCCGTGGCGCCACCAGCCCTGAACGGACCTCAGAGAGCACAGCTGGCTTGAGAGGGGCCGAGAGCTGTAGTGTGAGAGTTACTGCTCAGCTGCAAGGCCATCCCTGCAGTGTCAGTGTGCAGTGGTCGGGGTATGCAGCTGTGGTAAACCTCCTTACAAGCTCTTTTTGTTCAATATTATCACTATGAGGCCCTTCTGCGACTTTACCCCCCTTCTATTCCTGGTACTTTTCAGCAGTATTAAAGTCTTCTTAGAGTTTCTTGTTGCTCAAATATGGGTGATTTGTGATATTTATATGCTTTCCTTGTCTTCATTGCTTGATTTTGCTTGTGCGAAAGTGTCACGCATAATCGTTGAATGTCACTCATAATACACTAAAATTATGGGAATGTCACACATAGCAATCTAAAACCATGGCAGCTATGACAGTGACATGGATAAGACTGTGTTAGCTTAATAATTGGTTAAGTGAATTAGAACTACAACCCCCAAAATGCACTTCAATTTTAATTCGGACCTAAAAAAATGCAGACTAACTTGTGAAATGTAGTCCCTTTTGACATTACTACTGCAAATGGTTTGAGCTTTAAAAGTTGTTTCCGCGTCTTTCAGACAATTTAATTTAAATATTTTACATTCATATTTTTATTTTCATGCTGCAATATGTTATTAATTGAACTACATATAAAGCTGTTTGCTTTGCAAGGGATAATAAATGTTTCTCCTCTTCGTGCCCATTCACGTTTGTAACCTATTTTCATCATTATGTGGAACTCCAGTTCTTTCAGGCTTGTGTCTTTCTTCTTTTGGTCTTCTGTTGATGGGCGTTGGGCTTGTTCTGTTGAGTTGGGCTCTTTTTGGGCTCCATTTTGGCCGACTTGGGCTGCAAAGTTCCCTTCTGCGCCTGCGCAGTGTTTTCAATTTAAATTAAGAGCGCCAACATGGACCACCGACCCAGGAGCAGAGCTGGCACAACACCCCCAGAGATACGAGACAAGGGCCGACCATCGGGAGAAGATGTCACAGGAAGCAGCTATCGGAGGTTGTGGGCCGGGGGTGGGGTGGGGTGGGGGGGGGGGGGGGCTCTGCAGCAGAGGAGGGGGTGACGCCGAGCTGAGAGAGCACAGCAGCAGGCGCCTGGCACGAAGAGCGAGGGGTGAACGGAACTCTGCATTTCTTAATTAACATTTCTCGTTTGAATCATTTGTCTCAATAAAGTGAGACTCGCACGAAAACATTTTTAAAGATTAAGTAACCTTTTCCCTCCCGGCAAAACTTAATAATTAAGTGCGGAATCAACACATCGAGGCTAAAGCTGCTGCTCGGAGTGCGTCGAAGATGGCGGGGTGCCAGCGGGCAAAGTTTAAAATGCGAAGTTCTGGGGCAATGAAATGCATGCTGAACATGTATTTATATTTAATTTGGTCTCGGGCAGTCTTTATTTACATAGCCATATTTAACAGTATTAAAATATTTGAAATCCTTTAACTTACACGTTCCAGTGTTAACATACCAAATATCCTTGCACATGATATGGAAGACAGGTATACGCACAGGGTAGGTGGGAATGGAGAGGACAAGAAGCGAAAACACTCGTCCTCAGCTGTGAAGTTCCCAGCTCCTTTTGCAGACTCTCGGCGTGATCCTGAGCACCTCACACAGTATATTTATGTGTAGTCCTTCACGTTCAGGCAACATTGTAGAACAGGAAGTTGGCAGATTTATTGTTTTGCACATCATGTTTCTAAATTTAAAAAAACATGTAAAAAACACATACATGCATGCAAAACCAGTAAAGATGAAACTCTCTTCTTTTAAAATGATTCCGCTGTCACTTTGCTGCCAGTGAAAACCGATAACAAAGCAAAGTATGGACATTTAATTATGTGATTTTCTATAGCGTGAACTTTACCCTGAAGGTGTCAGAGCGCTTACATAAGAACCAGTTGAGAAACCTAAGGATTTAGGATTACATGCGTTACATAAAGGATACATTTGCGGTATGGGGCGAAGGAGCCGGAAGGGAATAATTTAGATGTCAGGGTTTGCACAGCTAACTGCAACATCAAAACGGGCCATCACAACAAGAGCGCCCTGCCATTAAAAGCGACACCTTTCTCCAGAGTAGCCAAGCACACTGTGATTGCTGACTATGAAGAACGTGTTAAAAAACACAACAAGGACTGCTTGTTATCAGCACCATTATCCCAACACACGAATGGCACTGTGAGGTCAGGCACACACAGACAACACTAAACAAAGCAGGTGTAAGATCTGTGAACATAGAGGTCTTTGAGATGTGCACGGAAACAGAATCTTGAATTCCAACAGTAAACCATGGCAGGCCTACACATCACAGAGCACACAAACAGCAGCGAGAATCTTACAAATAAACACAGAAATGACTCAGCAAAAACACAACACTGTGAGTCCTGCACATAGATAGCACATAAACATCACATGGTAAGCCAGAGGATGAGCAGCAATGTGAGTGTGAAGTAAACAGGTCTGCAGAACGAACACATAAATAGCGATCTGCGTCCACACAAAACAGGAGCACGAATGCACACATAAGTAAGAGTGACATGTGATTCGTGCTATGTTGCACTTATTTGCAAGCTAAGACTAATCAATGTATGGCATTTTGTCTGTTATTAAACCTCTATAAGAATGGCATGGGCCCTTCCAGTGATACTAAGTATGTTTTACATTTTCACGTGGCATACATTAAGACATCTTTGACTTTTTTATAATGGGCTTTGTATTTATTTATTTAGTCATAGAGATTTCTGTAAGTATTTAATTTTCTTTATTCATTTAGGTGTTTTATGGGGAGCTGTCTTTTCACTTAAAGGCCACTTCACAGCGCTTAACAAGTATTTGAATGTAATGATTATTAGGAGCTTGGTGGTGCCACGTGGTGCTGTCCTTTGAGGTATACTATATCATTTATTTCAAGCATTATTGTAATTATCCCATCGTAAGATTCCAGCAGAGGGAAAGTGGGTTCAGAAAAAATTGATCCGCGGCCAAAAGATATTATTTGTGAGGACACGTGATCTGATTGAGACAAAGTGAGCAGAGGAAGAGAGATGTTAGCAGGGAAGAGAATGGAACTGTCACGACCGCAAAGGGTGGAATTAATGATCTGACTTTTCGCCTGTGACGATGATAAAGCCCTGCTGCAGTAATGCCTTCAACAAGGTTGCTGACGTGTGTATTGTATTTTAATTGCATTTATATAGCGCTTACTACCCCTGACGAGGCGTCAAAGCACTATTTCGGCGGGTAGCACGCTACTCCGGGACCCATAGAGGATTAGTGTTTAATTAGTATGGTGAAATATGCAAGTACATTTTAAGTGGTGGATAGGTTAGTCAGTTATTTGGAATGATAGCAGAAGGATAGAGGAAGAAGAAAGGTTTGTATTTATATAGCGCTTGTTACCCCTGATGGGGTGTTGAAACATGCTATTCAAGAACCCCATAAAGGATTAGTGGTGAATTAATATGGTGAAATATGAAAGTAATTTCAGTGGTGGATATTAGACAGTTATTTGGAGTGAGAAGGATAGCGGAGGGATAAAAGGGGAAGAAAGGTTTGCATTCATACAGCACTTGTTACCCCTGATGGATGTTGAAGCGCTTTTTTGGCGAGTAGCACGCCACTCCGGAACTCATAAAGGATTAGTGTTGAAAATTAGTATGGTAAAATATGAAGTCATTTGAGTAGTGGATATGTTATTCAGTTATTTGGGTAGAGAAGGGTAGGTGTCAGGATAGAAGAGGTAAAGAGGTTTGTCCGGCATATCGTGGCTATCCATTCGGGAGGGTGCGGTTCAGGAGGAGGGTTCTAAGGTGTTTTTTGAATTTTGTGATGGAAGGGATAGTTCTGATGTATGCTGGGATGGAGTTCCAAATTTTAGGTGCGGTTCCAGCAAATGATCTCGTAGCTGTTTTGTGTTTGCGTGTTCTCAAGGGGATGAGAAGGAGGGTGTTCGAGCTCCTGATGTTTCTCGTCTGCCCGGCCCTCTTAAGTTTGGAGGCCAGATAGTCCGGTTTTCCAGTGTGGAGGGATTTGTGCGCGAGGCATGCCGTTCTGAAATTGTCTCTCTGTTCAACAGGGAGCCATTTAAGTTCTCTTAGTGCTGGTGAAATGGGTTCATATTTCCTGATTCCAGTGACCATTCTGGCTGCTGCATTGAGGGTGGTTTTGAGGGGAGCCAGGTTGGATTTTGTGGAATTAGGGTTGCATTGCCATAATCGAGCCTGGATAGCACCAGCAATTGTCTGGCTTGTTGAGGTCTTTAGTAGGGATGAATGGTTTGATTTTGTATAGAAGCTTTAGGTTGAGGAAGGCAAGCGTTTTTAATGTGGTTGGTCATGTCCAGTTTGGGGTCTAGGGTGATTCCTAAGGATTTTACGGATTTAGCCAGGGTCAGATTACTGTTAGAGCGTCCAAAGGTTTAAGCCACTCTGCGTTTTGTAGGTTCTCTTCTTTGTTGGAGATGAGGATTTGCTTGCAAGAATGTGTCACTCATAGTCATTCAAATGTCACTCATATTTAGACTAAAATTATGATAATGTCACACATGGCAAATTGAAAGCTTGGCAGCTATGAAACCTTGGCAGCTATGCTGCAGGCAGATCGTTGGTAACATTGTATAAGAACACTGTTTGTCATTGCCAATGCTTGATGGCCACAAAGTTAAAGAATGCACTGTGAATGTGTCTGGTCCCTCTTTTGTTTCTCCCATCAGCATTTGATTGCTGGTGTAGGAACGGAAGCGGAAGTTCAGGTGTGCCCGATGGCGAGGGGAAGGCGAAAGAGTTGCTTAGATCTGCGAACCGTTAACAGCGTGGACTTTGTGCAAAGTTCGTTTAAAGTATGTTTTTTTGAGGGGTGTGGACTTGGAAGAGGCGAAAAGTGAGGCGGTTTTAATTTCTTGCCTCTCGTCTCCATTTCGGGTTCTCTAGTGCTGCGCTTTATTTGAAAGGCGGGAGCCCGCCTTTCAAATGCAGCCAAAGAGTACATTACTGTTATAATCATCTAATAATAATGTTATGCATGCAATTTGTGTTTCCCTGATGGTGAAATATCACAGAGATTTATTTCCCTGTGAATCAATGTTTTTGTAAACATATTATAGTCCCCCAGGTTCTCAAAATGTATGGGGTTACCCTTGTTCTCCTATTCACATCGAGTTTTGTAGCCCTTCAAGAATTAGTATTGTGATTGACCAACTCCACGTGTTGATTTTGTTTACCCTGGTAGGATGAAAGTATCATTTGGCCTCACCGAGATTGGAACAGGTTTCCTTCAGGTTGCTCGCAGATGGCGCTTGTCTGTGCTACTGTCAGTCTTGGCTGGCCAAGTGTGTCTGCTGACATGATAGCTCAGTGGATCAGATCTGATGCTATATGCAGTGATCTAGAGGTCACAGATTTTAATCGTTGTGAAAAGAAATGTCTTTTATTAAGTGCCAATAAATAAATGCCAATGGTTGTTTCATGTGTCAGGCTTCGGCACATTCAGCAGTTGTGGTTGTAGGACACAAGGTGGGCCAGGAGGGCACGGCCCCCCATCGGGTTCCCCTCTAGAGATGCCAGTGCCTCGCAAGATAAAGAAGCGCCCACCTTTCCTCATGACTTTGTGCACACACAGATGCGGTATAAGTCTGTCAGTTGGTGTCTAAGTGGTTGTATGGGTGTGTGAGTGGGTACATGAGTGGCTCTATGGGCGATTGATTAGTTGTCTGAGTACCTGTCTGGGTGAGGGGGTGTGTGACTGCCTGTATTGATGAATGAGTGGGTGAGTCAGTAGCTGTATGGGTTAGTGAATGCATGTGTGAGGGGCTGTATGGGTGAGTATGTGTATGGCTGTGTGGGTGAGTGAATGGATGTGCCAGTGGTGTATGGGTGAGTACCTGGGTATGTAAAGGTCAGTATAGGTGTGCAGTGGGGTATGTAAGTGACTGTATGGGTGAGTGTGTGCTTGTGCCAGCAACTGTATGTGAGTGAGTCCCTGTTAGTATCTGTATGCATATGAAGTGGGGGGTGTAATTGTATGGGTGAGTAAGTGGCTGTGTGATTGACTGTATGGATGGGTGAGTGAGTGTCAGTAGCTCTACAGCTGACTAACCCAGTGTATGGGGGGATAATATGGGTGTGTGAGTGAATATATTAGTGACTGCATGAATGAGTGGGTGTATGCGTGGCTGTATGGGTGAGTGGATGTGTGTGTAGATATATGAATTTGTGAGTGGGTGTGTAAGTAGTGGAATCGGTCTCTAAATGGGTTTGTGAATTATCATGTGGGAGTGGGTGTATGTAAGGTTCTATGGGGATGTGAGTGGATGTGTTAGTGATTTTGTGGATCAAGTCATCAGTGATGTCACTGACCATGTCATGAGTGATGTAATACATGAGGTCATAGGTAGTGCATTGCAGGGGTGTAAGTTAACTATAACAGCTGAATTTCACTGGTTTTGTTCAAGTGAAACCTGAGCCTAGCTAAAACGTCCCTGTGACCTTTGGTTTTTTCATTGAACTACTAAAGTTTTTTCAATCTCCGTTTCCTAGCTATAACGCCCCTGTAACCTTTATTTTTTTCAGCGAATGTCTATAATTTTTTAAGCAGTAATGGTGTTTGCTGAGTGGTGGAGAAAGGTGGATGGGCCTCCAACCAGCTCCCAGGAATCCCGCTGTGTAGGACTTACAGGTGGTACAAGGAGGGCTTCTCAGCCTCCAAAGGTCCCTCAGGAGTAAAGTGGAATTCATCCCCAACCATTAGTGTGCCAGGAGCCGCGTTTGCGGAGTGGTGGAGAAAGGGGACATGGCCTCCAAAGACCTCTTAGCAATCTCGCTGTGGAGACTTACTGGAGGTAAGGTTATTATTTTTTTATTTATAAAGTTTTATATAGCGCAGTGCCCCCTTGATCATCCACTCCACCCTGATCATCCGCCCCCTGGGTAGCAAGTGATGCTGCAGCAACGGTTGCTGCAACAGGGGTTGTGGGCGCCTGAAAACTGGCCAGGAATGCCTGCTTAAGGCAACTGAGAGTATCAGTGTCGACGCCAGAGTCTCGGGGTCGCTTAAAAGGTGGTGGCTGAGCATCTGTCATGGCATTCCCTGGTGTAGGGTTTGGCACAAATAGCGCAGCTTTAGCCAATAGCTCACAAGCCTTATCAATCTTATGTGTCAGGCGATCCTCTAACGGCGCCAATGCCTCCGCGACTATGGAATTGTCCACTGCGTCATAAAAGGAATCATCCCATGGTAGGGCGTTAAGGGGATCCTCCTCCCACTGGTCATCCTGGTAAGTCTCCTGATAGGAATCCATGACACCAGGCAGAAAAACCCTTCAAAAGGTAAGTGGTTATTTCGGAGGTCAGATATGGGGGGCAGGGTGTCAGCCTACACTGTGGGCAAGCAAAGCCTACGTTTAAATAGGGCTACAGCCCAGGACCCAACAGCCCAGGTGCAGGAAAAATAATAATGGGCAGTCTGCCTAACAGAAGTGGGACTATGGAATTCTAAAATTCCAACATAACAGACTCCCCAGGAGCAAGTAACAAAACGGCCTATTACTGACCCCCCTGGTGTGCAATAACAAACCGCATAATGGCAGACTACAGACCCGAGGAAAACAGGCGTTGGAAAGGGCGTCCACAAAGACACAATTCCTGCCTAATGGCAGAGTACAGACCCAAGCAGGCGTGAAAATCAACACAGGAGGAGTTAGAACAGTTAAGCTTTTATATGGCGACTAATTCAATTTTGCACAATTGTTCCTTCTGGGTAGTCTGAAAACAAACACATGTTCCAGGTACACATCATAATTTTTTCTGAATGTATGACTAATGAGTTTGTAACAGGCAGATTATAATCATTCACTCCGAAAACATGTAACAAATAAAATTTAGTCTGAAAGGCCCATAAGGCATCATTAAGAGAAGCCCTGTGCAATCAAATCAATCGCATTACTATACATTAATCAGAGCGAATGTGACTAGTGTTCAATTAACATTCACTTCAAATTCTACTAGTCTTACTTGAGTCTTAAAAATCATTGCCGTTAGTATTCAGATATTGCTCACAAAGAATACCACTAGTCTTCAAATAGTGGTCTGTTAGTATTCAGATATTGCTCACAAAGAATACCACTAGTCTTCAAATGGTGGTCCGTTAGTATTCATATATTGCTCACAAAGAATACCACTAGTCTTCAAATAGTGGTCACAAAGAATACCACTAGCCTTTAAATAGTGGTCACAATCAATGAGACTAGCCTTCATTTCTATACTACTAAGCTTCAAATACTATTCTTCTAGAATACTACTAGTCTTCTATTAGCAATCAATTGAAGTGTTCATCATGTATTTGAAGGGTAGTTGAGTAGAACTAGTATTCCCTCATTAGCATATTTCGGCTTGTGGGCATACTACTTAGTCTTCATGCACACTAAATGAATACTACGTTTTAATGGTAAATGAATACCATTGTAAACCCTGAAATCACACTAAATGAAGAGCTTCCATTTTGGTGAGGGTGAGTATACTTGGGAAGACTTACTTGAATTTCTACGAGAGGCAAATAAAAACATTGAAAATATTGAATACAAGACACCTGGAGAACTCCAAGACAAAATGGTACCGGTAAGCTTACCGGTGCGCGCACCCTGAGCGCACCAGGAAAAAATTATTAAAAAAAAGAATACATTCACTGCTTCCACCCATGTTAAAGGTTGCACAAGGCGCTTCAAAAAAAGGAGCATATTTACAACTCCAATGAAACCATTACACAATTTCTAAACCAGCATTGAATCCAAGCATTAAAAACAATTTAAAAAGAAGTCTACCTTATAAACACACAGCTAACATTATGGAAAACGGTAAAAATATAATTCCTTAATTCACACAAACACTCACTGTGATACTTGTCAAAAATCTTTAAGCTCTCTATCTTTTTTAAAAGAATCATTACTCACCTTTAAAAATGCTTTGGAAGATGTAAAACAGTGTCAGTCACAGTCATTCTTCAGCAGAATCTCTGAATAATGCTTCCTTCACTGGACCCTTTCAATAATGGCATAGATTCTTTCTCATTTCAGACCCATATTCTTGTACCTAACCAATCAAAATTGTTCCCACACAAATTCAAAACCAAACTGCACATTTTAATTGGTTGTACATTTCAAGACTTTGAAACTCACATAACATTCACCCATACCCCCAGTGCTCATTCACCAAGTAACCATGGTAACTCCCTCTTAAACCAGCACACAGTTCACAAGTTCATCATACTATGTTGCAAAAGAATCCATCAAGGCTGTTTGCCCTCTCAATCTACTAGCTAATGAAATGCAATGTTTCTTTAAATGACTTTTTCTCAACCATTGAAATGACTTCGTACCAAAAAAAAGAACGCACCCTCATTTTCAGTGGAAATTTTTAAGAAAGCTCCAATCATTTCTGGTTATTCAACTGCACTGATTCCCAACCACTTTTTTCATAATCAAACTGCCATTTCATTTCCACCACTCATCTGACTAGAAGCACATCTACCTTCAAAATGCCAAAAGTCTGGTTTGTGGGTCATAGCTATGTCCACTGGAGTCAAAAATACGTAGCTAACAGAGGTATTTACAACCTTGATTTACCAAATGTGGACATTGTATGGATTGGACAGAGAGGATTGAGGAGTCACCAATTGATACCATTGGTAAAATCCTTTATGCATTTACCACACCCTGACCTTATAATTGTGCACTGTGGTGGAAATGACTTAGGCACTTTGACTGGGGTAGGTCTGGAAATGCTTTTAAAGGACATCTTTTGGCAATTGATGTCGTTTTTTCCAAAAACTGCCTTGGTATTTTCTAATATATGCCAAAGGCAAAAATGGAACTGGTCCAACCAATTTTGTCCACAGATTGAGAAAGCAAGGAAACATGTAAATAAAACTGTTTCTGCTTTCCTCAGAGACTATGGTATGGGTTCCATTTACCACAACAACTTGTGTTACAACATGCAAGGCATGTATAGGAGAGATGGTGTGCATTTTACAGATGAGGGGAATAGAGTTTTCCTCTTGAATATTAGACTCTGCATTGGTACCTACTTATAGGTACAAAAAACACCCACATAACATAACAGCTCTTTTCAGAGCTAACTTACCTCTAAACACTCTACATAATTTTTTTACTCTATTTTTTTACACTGTTTTTCCCCGTGGTGCGCTCAGGGTGCGCGTACCGGAGAGCGCACCTGGGAGCGCACCCAGCGCTTACCCCGTGAAAATAAAAAAAATAAAAAAGTTTTTTTGCCCTTCAGGGTCCTTCTAGGCCCCCCTCAGAAAACCTAGGGGGTCAGGGGGTGTCTACTCTGCCCCCTTTTAATTATTTCCCCCTTTCTTTTTCACCTCTTGTGTCTCGATTCTACCGAGACACAAGATGGCGGACTCTCCGGACTGTTTGGAATGTTGACAGACACCCGACAGACAATCAGCTTTCCGCTTGCCCCCTCCCTTAGCGTGCTGTGTGGCGCTCCCCGGTACGCGTACCGGTGAGCGCTCGGAGTGCGCCTATAGATATATATGTGTTTTTGAAGTTAATTTTTATAAAAAACACTGGAGCAATTTTTACCAAATATAGCAAAGGCACATCTGCGTACCAGTCCCTACAATTTTGCCAAGTTTGGCGTAATTCTGTTCAGCGGTTCGGGCTGTAGACTTGTCAGACCGTCCTAAGGAAATTAACATGGGGAAAACACGTTTTGGGACCCCCCTTTTTTCTCAGCCCCCACCCCACGAATCCCCCCGAAACTTCCAGGGAAGGAGCGGAGTAGAGCTGGCCAAAATTTTGGAACATTACACACAAATACCTCAACCGGCGCCAGAGTTATTCCCAAAAGAATGTTGCGGATTTCCTATGGTAGCCAATCCTAACTATAACTACCTACTGGCGACCGCCAGTAGGTAATATACTTGCGAAAAACACCGCCTGAACGCGGAATCACGGGCGCAGACCAACTTTGATTTCCAGTATTATTTTATTTCTTCTCACACTTTGCCAAGACGTATTTCAGCCGTCCAAGCGGCCTTGATCACATATATATATATATGACTCACCAAATTGCCCAAGGCATTTTTATGGAGGACACACACAGAGTCAGTTTTTCTCCTTTACATGCCCTTCACATCACTCTGCAGCTTCGTGCCCAACGCTTTTCAAGGATTTGGATCCTCTTCATCAGGGGCTTGCTTCTTGGAGCCAAAAGGAACGCCCAGTCCTTCCTTTATTTTCCTGGCAAAGCATGTCTTTTCATATAGTTCTACTGCTAAGTGCAGAACGGCATACTGGGATATATAGTCCTCTTTATATTACCCTAAGTGGGTTCAGTTCCTCTTGACAAATTAAAAGCATATTTCATTTCCTTCGTAGGATAGTGACATTCGTTACAAGTTTTCATTGTATTTGGGTCATCTGTGCTGCATAGCGCAGAAACTTATTTTCTGCAGCAGCCTCCATTCACTTTAACTGGATGGTGCTTCTCCGCAGGACAGGACTGCCCTGCTCGAAATGACTCACCAAATGGCCCAAGGTGTTTCATGGAGGGCACACACAGAGTCCCAACCTTCCGGTTTTCTCCTTTACATGCCCTTCACATCAGACTGCAGTTTTGTGCCCAAAGCGTTTCAAGGATCTGCATCCTCTTCATCAGGGGCTTGCTTCTTACAGTCAAAAGGAACGGCCAGTCCTTTCTTTATTCACACATGAAGTCACCAAGGAAAGGGTAACTTTCCTGGATGCTGAAATGTACATGAAAAATAATCGACTGGAAACTACAGTTCATCGTAAAACCACAGCGACGAACGTCACCATAGAAGCAGCAAGTTTCGACCAGCCATCCTTGACAGCCAGCATTCCATAGGGAGAGTTTCTCCACCTACGAAGAATTTGCAGTGGGGAGGAGGAATGCAAGAAGCAAAGTGCAAGAACAATAAAAAGATTCAAGGGCAGAAAATACAGCAAAAGCATTGTAAATAGGTGCTGGAATAGAGCTAATGAAAGACCAAGATAAGATTGACTTATACCAAATAATTATTAGAAACAATCAGATTTGGAACCCATAAGACTAATATTGGACTTCTCCAAACAATCCAAGGAAATCGTTGGCATAATAAAAAAGAACTGGAAGATCTCACAGTTGGATGGAACAATAGGTGAAAGAATGTGATCACACCCAACCATAACATATCGCGGAGCCAAAAATCTAAAAGATCGGCTTGTGCACAGTCATTTCAAAACAAAACAACATAAGGATACGTCGCTCAAAACAAAAGGTTTCATCAAATGCCACAGTTGCAAGGTGTGCCAAATTGCAAAACCAGTCACGGAAATAATGATGGCCAATGACAAAGTCGGGCAAATCAAAGAACTGATAACCTGTAAGAGTCAATATACAGTATAAGTGATTGAGTGCCCTTGCATGTTAAAATATGTGGGGAGCACCATATACGAACTAAAGAAAAGAATACTCAAACATGTACGCGCCATGAAAAACAAAGACAAGAATAATGCAGTGGCCAAACATATGGAGTTACACCACAACAGTAATTGGAAAACACTGACATTTTATGAGATGGAAAGCATACCAGTGAGTGTACGAGGTGGTAACAGGGAGAAAACACTGCGACAAAAGGAATTGCCCCATATCCTAAATCACAGAAGCATGACACCTTATGGATTAAACCAGTCGGAAGAATTGTATATACACATTTAATAAGTCAGCCTCTCTTATTGTGCAAGTGGACACAAATTACACCAGGAAACCAACATCTAGCAATTGCTGGAAAATTAACATCTACAGGAGTATGACTCACCCACTGGAGGGTAAATAGATGGCAGCACAAAAGATACCAGGTTGAATTATGCACACATATCCCCACTGGAGAGGTCAGAATCTATCCGACAAAATAGGTTTCAAGCACTTCGAAAGGGTTGCCGGCAACTGAAATGAAATAAATACATTTCCACTAATGGATCTAAAAGAATTGAATCACATGCCGAACATTTTGGTATTCACAGAAGTAAGGAGACCTACCTTTAGGACTCCTAAATGCCTTCTGTGAATACCAAAAGTCTTAAAGTTAGGATTTTTCTCAGTTTAGGAGTCCTAAAATTAGGAGTCCTAATTTTACTAATCCTAAACTGAGAAAAATCCTAACTTTAAGACTTTCGGTATTCACAGAAGGCATTTAGGAGTCCTAAAGTTAGGACTATAAACTTCTGTGAATACCAAAATGAGTAAGTGCCTTCTGTGAATACCAAAATGAGTCAGTGCCTTCTGTGAATACCAAAATGAGTCAGTGCCTTCTGTGAATACCAAAATGTTAGTAAGCTTAGGATTTTGTCTTAAGTTAGTTCTGTGAATCCGGCCCCTATTTTTTGTCTCTTGGAAGGTCTTTTCCATTTCCAAGTCATCTGAACAGTTCCTTCTCATCCTTTTTAACTCCCCATAAGGAATACTAGTTTTATGCTGGTAAGCATGGAAACTATCGCCATGCAATATACTATTAGTAGCCGTAGGTTTTCTGTATATTATGGTCTCCATGTGGTTGTTCTCAATATATACAGTGATATCCAGGAATTGTATTTCTTTCATGCTGATGTTATGTGTGAATTGTAACCCTACATTGTTGTTGTTTAGAATCTGCATGTATTTCACAAATTCTTCCTGGCTGCCATTCCAGATCAGGAAGAGGTCATCTATGAACCGCCGCCATAGTTTGATTTTTGCTGTGTGCGCCTCGTTCCTCTCTGCAAGCTATGATTTTCTCCCACCAACCCATGGTAAGGTTGGCATATATTTGAGAAAAAGAAACTCCCACTGTGGTCCCACATGTTTGTTGAGTATATTTGATTGTTGATAGTTTCCATGCATACCAGCGGTAAGCATGGAAACTATCGCCATGCAATATACTATTAGTAGCCGTAGGTTTTCTGTATATTTTGGTCTCCATGTGGTTGTTCTCATCATCTCCATAAGCATTCTGGTGTGTTGTAGCTCCTGGACATTCCTTTGTTTCAAGAAATAGCTGATGGCATTCAAACCCACTTCATGGCTTATTGAGGTATATAAGGATACCACATCTAAGGTTGCTAAGTGGAATCTCTCTTGCCAGTCTGTGTTTGTTAGTATCCGCAAGAAGTCCCCGGTGTCCTTAATATATTAATTCAAGTTTGTTACCAATGATGCCAGATAAAAGTTCACATACTTTGAAAGATTTTCATATAATGAGTTGCAACTGAAGATGTTTGGTCTTCCTGGTGGTTCATTAAGCGTTTTATGGACCTTGGGTAAAAGATTGATTGTTGGCATAACTGGACTATAATTTTTTAAAACAATTTTTCATCATCCATTATCGGTCCCATTTGATGCCAGTTGTCGATTTTGGATTCCAACTCCAGTGTTAGATCATTTAGTGGGTTTCTTGTCAGTTTGGTGTAGGTCTTTCTTTCACTTAGTTGTCTCATGGCTTTTTTAATGTAATCCTTTTTGCACCACAGTTCCTCCTTGTCTGCAGGCTTGATTATCAGATCATCTTTGGTCATAGGATTTTTCAATGCTAGTCATTCAACCTTTGATATATTTTTTTCTTGTATTCACATTGCATGTTCCATCTATCCTTTCTAGGTCATACACCACCAAGTCATGGAATACATCAATTCTATTCCCGGGGCTGAGAATGGGACATAATTTGGACTTGGGTTTGAGACCACTTTTAGTGCTTCTGTTGCTCGCAAGGTTGAAATCCTCTAGTACTTGTGAGTCTGTCGTTTCATTGTCCCCAGAATCCAACATGAGGTCATATGATGTTTTAAGGACTGTTTTATCTGATATCTTGAGGTTGGTTTCTGGAGGTTTAGATATTCCCTCCTGTTTTTGATTGTGTTCCGATTTAGAAATTAATTTTGGCCATTTGAGCTTTCCTACAAATGTATACACTTCCACTCTGGTGTCTACATGGTCATAGTGTTGCTCTGGGCAGAAAGTAAGTCCTTTGTTTAGTAAACTTTGTTCATGTTGATTCAGGATGTAGTTCTTCGTCATTCGTGTTTGTTAATTTTTTCAGATGATTGCGTAATGGGTACTCCTTTGTTCTTCCCACTCTCTCTTCGCGTTTTTCTTCTTTTCTTAAATTTGATTGAAAGTCTCTGCCCCTTCCTCTCCCCCGTCTATGTCCTTTTCCTTGGGTTTTGGGGTTTCTCTGGTTGATGTGCATCAATTTCATCTCCTCTAAAAAAGTTGTGTGACATATATATAATCTCCAAAGGATAAAGTTTTGCTATAGTTAGGTGAATATGTCAGTGACAACATTAACGTTTTGAAAAAAAAACCACTGAAATTCAGCAGTTACAATTAGCACAGCTAACAATAACTTGCACTCCCTCCATGCACAGCTTATGACTTCAAATTTTACATCACTCATGACATGTTCTATGAAATCACTCATGGCAACACTCATGACATCTCAAATTACATAATTGATTACATCACTGATAACATCATCCAAGCTTCTTTTGTACACATTGCTCTATAAACGGGTATAGCATTAAAGCTTTGAAACTAAGAGCAAAATAGCTCAGAATAATATGGAGCATTATTACAGCTATCATACATTCAAATACCATCGATAAGGAAGCAAGCTTTAGTTTGCCAATATTGACCCTATACCACACACTTCATAGACAGCCAAGTTTAGGGTTGTGGAAGAAGTGCCCTATTCCTGTATAAAACTACCCTTTGAGGCTTTGTCCTCCAAGAAAAATATATTTCTCCATGTTACAGCATTCTCAGACAGGTGCTGGATTTTGCTGCAAGTCCATGTTTGCAAATATTTGTATTTGTATCCCAAGCTTTATTGAAAGAAATAATACTGTTCACCCTTCTCAATCAGGTTTTCATTATGGTTTCATCACAGAGTCTGCTCTTCTGGAGATCACTGAGCTTATAAGATGCAAACTTCACTTACGGAAAACCTTGGTTGTCATTTTGTTAGATCTGTCTGCTGCATTCAATTCAGTACAAAAGAATTATTAGATACTCTCCCTAGAGGTTCTGCATGTTTTCCTAAAGTATATAAAAGGAGAGCAGGTTGTATATCCTTTTCTTTTCTTCCACCTAGGCTTTTGAATTCCCTACCTGCTGACCGCTGAGCTGTTCACATGGAATGTTTCTTCAAGGCTCACCTTAAGACTTTCCTCTTCTGTGAAATGTAACTTGGTCACTCTTCGTCCTATCCCAGCTTAGCGCTGGGATGCTACATTTGAAGCATCCGTTTGCACTCCATGAATTACTTTTCATTCATTCATTCATTAGATTTGTATCCAAAAGCAATGTTGGATGCTCAGGAATGCCCATGCATCACCCATGGACACCTCCCTGAGACGAAAGAAGCGATTTAAATGTTGGCGGTATGTTTACTCCATTGCAACGGTGACAGAGAACACACACTGCAAGTATAATGGTCTGCCTGTCCGATTTAATTGCGGGAGGATCATAGGTTGAGCTACAGCAGTGACTGCTCCATCACTGTCATGGCCAAACCTCTCAGACAGCCCAACAGAGTTAAGGCAGTTGAAGAAATGGCTACATGTCCACCCGCCCAATTTAGATGGGTGGACATGTAGCCATTGTTTTACTGTCCGACACCGCCAGGCAAACCCTGGGGGTGAGGGACAGAAAAATTTGAAAATGCTCTCCTCACCATGGGAGATGAGTCTTGTGGCGAGGGGAGCATTACTTTATTCATTATAAAAAAGAAAATTCAGTTTTTCTTTTTCAAAATAAAACTGTTTGGTGCATTGTGTTGTGCTGGTGCAACCCTGCACAAACAGCATATACTTTGACTGGAACTGCTGTGATGGTGGTTACCACCAATGTCTTGTAAATAATCACTGGTTTGGAGGTCATTTATAAATTTGGTGGGGACCTTTCACCATGGGGAGGGAGTAATCTATTGCTTCACCCCAGCCGAACAACAGGCCATCCGCTGAAATATAAAATGGCCCCAAAGTAACACGAGGAAGCACAATGCACTTTCATTTTTTTAAATGTATTATTTTTTTCCACTATGGTGGTGCCAACCCCAAAAAACACACAAACTTTCTAACTATAGGCCAGTATTTTGTTGTCCCCTGAGAGCAACATTACGACCTCCTTCGGGGTGTGACCATGCCCCCTATGAAAAAGCATACATCATAATCATTTATTTTTGCCCTTAGGGGAAGTTGGCTGATTTTGCTGTGTATTTACACGCTGGACGCTGGCTGCCAGATTTCTGCATGGATGGCTGTCTCCCAAAGACTTTAGATGTTTAAAAATGTCCCCTCACACTGATAAGTGTGATGGCCATTTCCTAGATTATCAGTGTTCAAGTCGGGGTTCACTACCACTTTCACGATGGAGTCAAATTGAGTCTTAAAAGAAGTGCAACTTGGGTGAATATCTGTCCTTTGTGGCACAGTTCTATTTGAAAATTGCTGACGATGCCATAACATAATTTTCTGTTCTGAGGAAGCCTGTAACAAGGCAAAACGTGTTGGCTGCATGTGTGTATATTCACTGAAGAAGAACCAGATTAAAAAAGACAAACCTTAGCAAAGGACCTACTTGTCTCTTTGTGTTCTGCTGTTTTATTTACTATATTCCTTATGTGTTCTCTGCTTTGTTACCTCTTGTCGCGGTTCCAGGCCTAATCCTCGGGAGCGAAGAGGGACCTCGACTCTCCCTCAGGGTACCACCAGATCCGTCTACTACTGGATTACTGGTAACTGCCCATAGGGGAGAGAAGAGACAGCTCAGGACCAACAAGGTGAAGGACAAACACTGTATACTCAGGCACTGCAGGAATATTGGGTGCAAGCGCTGAAGCTCTAATAGGAGGCAAACAGAAAAATGTAAACAGATTAACACTGGCAGTAATTATCTCAATTGTTATGTCTAATACCCCTAGGCACTATCTCTCTTCTCAGGTTGTGACCCTCCCAGACTCACCGTCATCAGCAACAAGGATAGGTAGAGTTGATAACAGGATTCCACACAGGAATAAGCAAGATACTCTGTGTAAACAAATCCCACAACTATCAGGAAATATTCCGATAAATGTTCAAGCGTTACTGGCTCCAAACTTCATGAAAAAGATGTCCACCCAAGAGGAAGGCAATTCTTACACTGAGGCACAATCATACAGAAAACGAGGAAGCTGCTCAAAGAATTAAAGCTCTATATTGAATGTCCCAAGCGCCCAGGTTAAATTAAATAACAACCGCGAGGGAAGCGGCAGAGCCCGAAGGAAAATAATCGCTGCAGCGAGGGAAGCGGCAATGTTCAATGAAAGTAACCACCGCCACAAGGGAAGCGGCAATGTTAAAAGAAAGTAACTGCCACCGCAAGGGAAGAGGCAATGTTCAAAGAAAGTAATCACCGCCACGAAGGAAGCAGCAATGCCCCAACAAAAAGAAAAATTAAACGCCGCGATAAAAGCGACAATGCCAAATTGGCATTAACATAATAGTGGTGCGCGCACAGCACCAATAAACGAAAAACGAGTCAGGAATAAAAAGAGCTCCCTAAAAAAACTCGTCACCAAACAGAAGACGAAAACGGGGATTCACTATACACAAAAATAATCGGCCAGACAAAGCAATTCACCTTGGATTGAGGCAGGAGTCTGATCCAAATATCCAAAATACAAAGGAGGAGTTCCAAAAAGGGAAACGAAGATCCAAATAGTATCCAACAAGGATTGGGAGGCGTGGTCCACTAGGAAGTTAGTTGCCAAGCACCTGTACCTGGAAGCAGGCTTCTTTTACATCTCCAGTCATGTAATAGGGTCTAGGAGTGTACACAACCAAATTCTCTAATGTGATGCATTCTGTGTCTTGTAGTATTAATAGACTTCAAGCAGATGTAGGGAATTACTGTGCAAGTTGGAGGATTTTCAATGGGAACCGGGTACTCTCACATTCATAACTATGGATGTAGAGAGTTTATACACCTGTATAGAAATTGAACAGGGGACTCGGGCATTAACCCATTATCTATACAAGAGAAATGCAAGCCATTTACAACATTCTGAGATGCTTCTGCAAATGGCCAATCTGGTCTTGGCACAGAACGCATTCTTGCATGGAAACAAATGGTTCTTACAGTTACAAGGTACGGCCATGGGTTCTAGACTGGCACCGTCGTACGCGAACCTCTTTATGGGGCTATACGAACGGGAACATGCTTGGGGACGAGGTGCAGGCCCTTGGCTTGATAACATTTTATTCTACGTCAGATATATTGACGATATTTTGTTAATATGGAAGGGCAGTGAAATAGCGTTTGCAGAATATTTCAATTATTTAAATGAAAACAATTTCAACGTCAAACTAACGACTAATAGTTCTAAAGTTGAGATTGTATATTTAGATCTGAAGTTGTACGTGGTTGGCAATAAAATCCAGAGTGACATGCACAAAAAGATCACAGCTTGCAACAGTGTGTTGCATGCCGATAGTTGTCACTCCAGCACTGCCATTTCAGCCATTCCATATGGAGAAATGGTCTGTGCACGATGAAATTGTAGTCAGGAGGACAACTTCAACAGAACCATAAAAGACATACAAAGCAACTTTAGGACAAGAGGATATTCAGAAACGTGCCTAAACAAAGCTGAAAAGAGAGCCAAAAAACTCGTTAGATCGGAAACCTTAGTATCTAAGCAAAACAGAAAGAAAGATGAATTTAATGAGCAGGTTGCATTTATAACAGAATATGGCATGTTTAGTGGCCATATTTACAACATTCTGAGACGACATTGGGGCTTTTACAATGTAACACAGTGCCAGCCAATGCCATTTCTGTGCGACCTAAAGTTGTCTACCGTAAAGGTAAAACAATTAGAAATATGCTATGCCCTAGTCACGTTGAAGAACGAAAATCCAATCCATGTATATGGATGCCGACCGGTTCGGTGGGTTTCCATACATGTGGAAAATGTCATGTCTGTCAATTTGGAATTAATAGGTGTACTAAATTCCAATACAATCGATCAAAAGAATATCCCATACTCTCCTTCATGAACTGCAACACTACTTTCTGCATATATGTTCTGCAATGTTATTGTGGGAAAATATATGTGGGAAGCAGTAGTAGACTGCTCAAAATAAGAATACAAGAACACGTTAGGGACATCAAAAAGAGAGATGACCGTTCTCCAATAGCCCAACATATAGCAGAGACACATCCCACCCAGACTGAGATCCAGTTTCATGCTATAGATCATGTATGTGAAGGGAACAGAGGAGGAGATAGAATGGTCAGACTGAGGCAAACAGAGGCGAAATGGATATGTTGTTTGAGGGCTGTCTCTGAAGGGTTAAATTTTACTAATGAATTTCATCATTTTTTATAAACCTGTTTGAGACTGTTAATGTGTCTGACACTGGCTATTTGTCCAATTTGACACAAATAAGTGCATGTTTCATTGCATGCGTCAATGCTTCAACAATCGTATTTGTTAGTGCAACTATGTTAAACTGTAATCATATAAATTGTCACATTGGGATTTAATCAAGCATAATTTTAAAAAAATGCATTAACAACATAACCTAGTTCCTCTTTTCTGTGCAACAATCTGAAGAATTAATGTCCCCAATTGAAATCTCTAATTGTGATCGCTATATATGAATGAACTATGTGTTTACAGATAATGCTGAGACTGGATTCTAGCATTTTTTATGGTCACATGTAAAGGGGTTATACATATTTTTCGATCACTACCGAATCGGTGACACTTAACACACCACTGAATTAATTCAAATGCTGTGATATAGGGAAAAGTATCGTCAATATTATATGGGATAGATGGATACACTAACTTTAGTTCTTGGTTCATTTTAAGAAGAACAATAAACATCAATCCGCTACTTGCTTTGAACTATAACACGGGGACGTTCAATCAATCAATCAAGGACATTTATAGAGCGCACTACTCACCCAGAGGGTCTCAAGGCGCTAGGGGGGGGGGGGGGTGCTGCTACTGCTCGAACAGCCAGGTCTTGAGCTTCTTCCTGAAGGAGAGGTGGTCCTGGGTCAGGCGGAGGGGGGTCGGAAGGGAGTTCCAGGTCTTGGCGGCCAGGTAGGAGAAGGACCTTCCTCCTGTTGTCGCTCTTCGGATGCGGGGGACGGCGGCGAGGGCGTGGTTGGTCGATCGGAGGTGGCGTTTGGGAGCGTAGAAGTTGAGGCGGCTGTTGAGGTATCCTGGGCCTTGGTTGAGTAGGGCTTTGTGTGCGTGGGTGAGGAGCCGGAAGGTGATTCTTTTGTTGATCGGGAGCCAGTGCAGGTCTCTCAGGTGTCTGGAGATGTGGCTTCGTCTGGGGACGACGAGGATGAGTCTCGCCGAGGCGTTCTGGATACGCTGGAGTCTCTTCTGGAGCTTGGCGGTGGTTCCGGCGTAGAGGGCGTTGCCGTAGTCCAGACGGCTGGTGACGAGTGCCTGGGTCACCGTCTTCCTGGTTTCGGTGGGGATCCACCGGAAGATCTTACGTAGCATGCGCAGGATGTTGAAACAGGACGAGGAGACGGCGTTGACTTGTCTGGTCATGGAGAGGGAGGAGTCCAGGATGAAGCCCAGGTTGCGTGCGTGGTCTGTCGGTTTGGGTGCGGTGCCCAGGGCGGGGGGGCACCAGGAGTCGTCCCAGGCGGAGGGCGAGGAGCCCAGGATGAGGACTTCCGTCTTGTCTGAGTTCAGTTTCAGGCGGCTGGTTGTCATCCACTCGGCTACGTCTTTCATCCCTTCGTGAAGGTTGGCTCTGGCGGTGGCGGGGTCGTTGGTGAGGGAGAGAATCAGCTGGGTGTCGTCGGCGTAGGAGATGATGTTGATGTTGTGTTGGCGTGCGATGGCCGCGAGGGGGCTCATGTAGACGTTGAAGAGGGTGGGGCTCAGCGAGGATCCTTGAGGGACGCCGCAGATGACTCCGGTGGCCTCTGACTTGTACGGTGGTAGGCGGACTCTCTGTGTTCTTCCGTCGAGGAAGGAGATGATCCATTCCAGTGCCTTCTCGTGGATTCCGACGTTGCTGAGGCGCTGCACTAGGGTGCGGTGGCAGACAGTGTCGAAAGCTGCGGAGAGGTCTAGGAGGATGAGGGCCGCTGTTTCTCCGTTCTCCATCAGGGCTCGGATGTCATGGGTGGCAGCGATGAGGGTGATCTCGGTGCTGTGGTTGGCTCGGAAGCCAGACTGTGAGGGGTCGAGGGATCCATTCGTCTCGAGGAAGGTGGCCAGCTGTTTGTTGACGATCTTCTCGATGACTTTGGCTGGAAACGGGAGGAGCGAGATGGGGCGGTAATTCTTGAGTTCGGTGGGGTCCGCTGTAGGTTTCTTGAGTAGGGCGCTGAGTTCGGCGTGCTTCCAGCTCTCCGGGAAGGTGGCGGTGTCAAATGAGGTGTTGATGATGTCCCGCAGGTGGGGTGCGATGACAGCGTCGGCCTTGTTGAAGACGTGGTGAGGGCAGGGGTCGGTTGGAGATCCGGAGTGGATGGAGTTCATCATGCGGACGGTGTCTTCGGTGCTGATCGGCGTCCAGGCGCGGAGGGTGGTGGTGGGGGGCGGTGGTTCGGTCGTGGCGTGCGTCGGTTGAGTGCTGAAGCTGTTGTGTATGTCCGCGATCTTGTTGTGGAAGTAGGAGGCGAGTGAATTGCAGAGGTCTTGCGAAGGGGTGATGTCGTTGTTTCCGGCGTTGGGGTTGGAGAGCTCTTTCACGATGTTGAAGAGTTCCTTGCAGTTGTGTGCGTTGTTGTCCAGTCGGTCCTTGAATGCAGTTTTCTTGGTGGTGCGGATCAGTTGGTGGTGCTTCCGGGTGGCAAGCTTGAGGGTGGTCATGTTGTGCGGAGTTGGTTCCCTTCTCCAGTCTTTCTCGAGGGCTCGGCAGTTCTTCTTGGAACTCATGAGTTCGTCGGTGAACCATGGGCCTTCTTGCTGCCGGGTCTGTTGGGCGGGGTCCTCAGTGGGGCGAGTTCGTCCGCGCAGTTGCTGATCCACTTCGTGAGGTTGTCGGCGGCCTGGCTGGGGTTCGCTGAGCTGGCGGGAGGGTGCTGGCTCAGGGAAGCGGCGAGCTGGTCGGCTGTGATCTTGTTCCAGCTTCTTCGAGCAACCTGTTGCTGGTGGTGGTGGATCGTCGTTCTTCTGAAGGTGAAGTGGACGCAGCTGTGGTCCGTCCAGTGGAGTCCGGTGGTGTGGCTGAAGGTGATGTCTTTGCTGGATGAGAAGACGGCGTCGAGTGTGTGTCCGGCGAGGTGGGTGGGGGTGGACACCAGCTGCTTGAGACCGAGGGTGGCGAGGTTGTCGAGCAGGGTGGTGGTGTTGCGGTCGTTGTTGTTCTCCAGGTGGAAGTTGATGTCCCCCAGGAGGATGTAGTCGGCGGAGGGGAGGGCGTGCGGGCTGATGAAGTCGGCGATGTCCTCGCTGAATTGTGTGCGTGGTCCCGGGGGTCGGTAGATCAGGGTGCCTCTGAGGGTGGTTTTGGGGTCCATGTGGATCTGGAAGTGCAGGTGTTCGGCGGTTGTCAGGGTGTCGTCGGTGTTGGTCTTGATGCGGATGGTGTCCCTGTAGATGATGGCGAGGCCTCCTCCAGTCTGGTTGTCGTGGTCTCTTCGGGTGATCTTGTAACCCTCTGGGATGGCGATGGCGATGTCGGGCGCTGAGGAGTCGTTCATCCAGGTTTCCGTGAGGAAGGCGACGTCTGGGTCTGTGGTGTCGAGCAGGTTCCAGAGCTCGACGGCGTGTCTGTGGACGGAGCGGGTGTTGATCAGGATGCACTTCAGGTGGGTGGTGCTGGTGTTCGGCTTGGTGGGTGCTGGTGTGGCGTGGGTCCGGTTGCAGGTGAACTTACAGGAGTGGCAGCTGAAGGATCCGTGGGTGCGTCTCGGTGTGGCTCGGTAGCAGCCCGGGGTTCGGCCGGTGTTGAGTGCGTTGAGTTCGGTGGCGTCGTAGGTCCGGCGGGTCGGCTTCCGACGGTGGGGGCCAGGGGTCCTGGCACTGGGCGCGGTCCAGGCGCGGACGGGCGTAGACGGGCTTACCTTTGGCGCACCTTCGGCGCTCATTCGGTGCTCCCGCTGCGCGCGTCCGCTGCGCGGTCGCTCCGGGGGCGTCATAAGAAGGGAGCCGGTAGGGAGGGTCTGCGGGGAGGCGGGAGCGGGCCGACCAACCAATCGACTGGCGGGGGGGCAGGGCCGCGGGCTGGCAGCGGCGGGAAAACGGGAGGCCGAGGCTCGGAGGGCGGCCCTGCGGCGGCTGGGGCAGCGTCAGCGGCGAGGATCTGGTGCAGCGGGCAGCAGGTAAGCAGGTAGGCTGAGGGGGCGACCAGGCCAGAGGCGCAGTGGTCGCTCCCTTGGAAGCGTCTGGGTCCCCTTAAGAAGGGAGCCAGTAGGGAGGGTCTGCGGGGAGGCGGGAGCGGGCCGACCAATCGGCTGGCGGGGGGGCGGGGCCGCGGGCTGGCAGCGGCGGGAAAACGGGAGTCCGAGGCTCGGAGGGCGGCCCTGCGGCGGCTGGGGCAGCGTCAGCGGCGAGGATCTGGTGCAGCGGGCAGCAGGTAAGCAGGTAGGCTGAGGGGGCGACCAGGCCAGAGGCGCAGTGGTCGCTCCCTTGGAAGCGTCTGGGTCCCCTTAAGAAGGGAGCCAGTAGGGAGGGTCTGCGGGGAGGTGGGAGCGGGCCGACCAATCGGCTGGCGGGGGGCGGGGCCGCGGGCTGGCAGCGGCGGGAAAACGGGAGTCCGAGGCTCGGAGGGCGGCCCTGCGGCGGCTGGGGCAGCGTCAGCGGCGAGGATCTGGTGCAGCGGGCAGCGAGGATCTGGTGCAGCGGGCAGCAGGTAGGCTGAGGGGGCGACCAGGCCAGAGGCGCAGTGGTCGCTCCCTTGGAAGGGTCTGGGTCCCCTTAAGAAGGGAGCCGGTAGGGAGGGTCTGCGGGGAGGCGGGAGCGGGCCGACCAATCGGCTGGCGGGGGGCGGGGCCGCGGGCTGGCAGCGGCGGGAAAACGGGAGGCCGAGGCTCGGAGGGCGGCCCTGCGGCGGCTGGGGCAGCGTCAGCGTTGCTGACTATAGAGCGTTTACTCTGTAATCTAAGATTTTAAACTGCCATTATCCAGTAGAGATGGCCTAAATACTGTCTGTTGGACATTGGGTAATGGCGCCGGCTTTCCCCGACGAACAACAAAGCTGGAAAGTGTATTAATGATTATTAGTTAAATGTCTACTACATTCCCCAGGAGTCACTATCGTTTCCGCCCACAACATTACAAAGGAGGTGATAGTTTAAAATAAAGATTGAGGGTGTAACAACTACATTTCCCATCACTATTGGTACGTCGGGAATGACGCCAGACGTTTGGTTGCCGAGAAACGATAAAAAATGAGATATTGAGTTGTAATGGGACTTCGTTTCCCATGACCATGCTAGCGCTATGAACTACGAGAGTTCAAATGTCAGTGATGCGCGGCAAAAACAATTATGCACAGCTGTTTTGAAACGTTTAATTTTGGGTGGAAATACGGGTATTTAAAGACGCTCGCACAAGGGTTCCTTGACTCATTTGGAAAGGACCCTGCACGAAACGCCGGCGGCACGCTAAAAGTAAGTGCTGCGGGAATCCCTTTGTAGCACTGTCACTCTTTCGGGATAATGTGGGTTTCCACCTAACTCGACTGATAAATTTCCGGCTTGATCCCATGCTTTGCATGGGACAGCCGGTTAACAGCTGTAGGTTCTGCTTTCCAATGCACCTTAAGCAAAGGGCCACAGCACTATTTTGCCTAAAGTAGTTAATAAAAGCCTGTGGTTTCTAGTATGAACTTCTGTCTTACATCACGTCACCATAGGGGAGTGGTTACACATTTTACCAGCACTGCTTCTCTATTAAATAGTGGTGAAGACATTTGAAAAGGGGATTTATTTGGTCTGTCAATGAAGTATGATTCAAACCTTAACGTGGTTTCTTGTAATATCTCTGGTCTCTGTAAATTTTGAAGCAGAC
Organism: Lissotriton helveticus; assembly: GCF_964261635.1. Lineage (NCBI taxonomy): Eukaryota > Metazoa > Chordata > Amphibia > Caudata > Salamandridae > Lissotriton > Lissotriton helveticus. The sequence goes on from NC_136059.1 coordinate 1,073,295,977, forward strand.
TAGAGTAACTAAAAGAGACTCTATCAGGTAAACAATAGCACACCAAAATTTGCCATGTTAGTGTGACAAATAGAGCCACTACATTTTATTTTTGCTGGTACCTAGGTTGTGTGCCATTAGCCTGAGGCTGCTACATTTTTTACCTTACATACATGTAGGGGACGACTGGGCGTCATGCAGCTAAAATGTACATGCAGTAATAAGTTACCGTCTACTTTGTTATGTCAGAATCGCATAACATTTCTACATAAAAAAGAAATGATAGACAACCCCAAGAAATAAGTAGGCCTATTAATATGTACTAAATAGAATGTATTTCTAATAAAGATCCATATACATTATTATAGATGCCCGCCATTTACTGAAGAAACCTTGATGGGCCCTACAATACTTCAAAAATTACACATGTAAAAGAGAGAGACACCATTGGGGATATACCATATTACCTTTGACAATGTAAGTAGAACTCTCAGGATTTTGTCTAATATTCTAGCATGGTACAACATATAGGGCGAACTGTTACTTAGGTGTCTTATGTATTTTTTAGATCCTTGCGATGCGGATGATAAATATTGAAAACTGCTATATAATATAGAACAAACCTGAAAGCCATATCGAATACGAGGGGGACTAGGAAACACGTTTTTAAGTGTAAGTGTCATGTGTATGTATTTATTCAGTATATACCATCTGCAAGAATATGCGGCAATCTAGTATGTGATTTCGATAATTCATAGGTCCTCTTTTTTGGCGTATCTTTGTTCAAGTGATGCAAGCTCTATCCATTACAGTTCTACCGATTTTAGAGGTATGACCCAATGTTTCAAAGTGCCAAAAACGTGTGGTGTATGTAGATCTATTTCATATTATTTGACATGAAACCGATTTAGCTAGGAATGTGGATTTATGATACATCTAGAATATATAGTAATTATTTAGCCATACATGATATTTCAAAATATCTGATCAAACTATAATAGATAGTGTTTACTCTTTCGTAGCAAAGCAAGAAGGTATTTTGAGGCTAACTTTCCTCCCTGTGTTAGCTTCTTACCTAAATCTTGTGAAAGACTGCATATGAAAGATGAGCACATGTCAATTTTGTTTATCACTTTCCAAATGTGTGAAGTACAATAAATGCAAATCTGGATTTGTTAGATGAATTTATAATAAGTGTAGACCACAATAGAAAATATGGAATTTATGGAGCACAACATTTAATGGTTAGTTGTACTAGGCCTAGTGCAACTACCGTTTTTTAAATTGTATATATAATATTTGTTTGTATTGCTTTTATCCTGTAGATATTTTCTATGTGTAATTCTTTGTTTTATGTACAAATTGCTTCTAGCCCTGAAGAAGTCACGTTGGTGACGAAACGCGTTGGCAGCTAGCAATTTTCTGAATTTCCAATTTTCTTGAATAAAAAGGTTCCCAACACAACTTTCAAGACTTGGACTTCACCTTTTTGTTGGAAAGTGTTTGTTATATGTCTGAAAAATACTGTTGCACTATTTGGCAAAAATTATAATTTGTGTATAATTTCCCTTGTGCGGGTCACTGTGCTTTTCAGACTTCAAGCAGATGTTTACGCTAGCTCGTAACAGTTCTCCCTCCTAAAGGCATTCCCACTGGTCTGGGTTTGGAAGGATAAAGTGCATGAAAAGTCCTTACTAACGAAGGGGCATGTACTTTCGCGGCTGGTTCCCATGTTCTATCTTCAGGGCCCTATCCCACCCAATACACTAAATATTGTATTTTCCCCGATATCTTCGAAAGTCTATTATGCGTTTCACTTCATATTCTTCCTCGCCACTAATGATAAGAGGAGGGGGTGGAGGTTCAGGACATGAAGGAATTACATATTGTTTGAGTAGTGAGGTGTAAAAGACTGGGTGAACTTGTATTTCTGGTGGTAGATCTAATTTCACGGCTACGGGGTTGATGATATTCAGTACAGTGAAAGGTCTGATGTATCTAGGTTGTAATGTTCTAGGACCTGGTAATCTCAAATTTTTTGTTGCTAGCCAGACTTGATCGCCTATCTTATAGTCAGGAGCAGGTCGTCTGAGTATCTGCTTGTCTTTTCATTCCCAGTTGGGCTTCTGTCAGTTCGTGTTTAGCCTGGTTCCAGATGCGTGTGTGCTGTGCATGGTGTTCTGAAACAGCAGCGATTTGTGGGATAAAAGGGGGTAGATAAAGAGGCAGGAATCTAGGATGATAACTGTAGGGAAAAAAGAAAGGAGACCTCGGAGGAGGAGGAATTTGAGTTGTTATATGCAATTTCTGCTAACGGGAGTGCCTTTACCCAGTCCCCTGTAACTACGCTTAAAAGACACCTAAGATATTGCTTTAGCGTCTGGTTGGTTCTTTCAGTTTACCTGTCTGTTTGTGGGTGGTATGCTGAGGAAAGACGATGATCCATGTGAAGTGATGTATACACCCCCTGCCAAAACGAATTGCGGGCCTTTATCTGACACTATTACAACCCATGTAGGCGTCTGATATGTGTGATGAAGACTTCTACCAGATCTTTGGCAGTAGGTAGTTTTTTGAGTGGAATAAAGTGCGCCTTTTTAGAAAGCATATCTACTATAACTAGGATAGTAGTGAAAACTTGTGACACAGGTAAATCAGTAATAAAATCCATACTAATTGAAGACCATGAATCATGAGGAATTGGTTAGGGTTGCAACAGACCAGCAGGTGCCCAATGCATTGATTTTTACCTTGTGCATACAGGGCAAGCTTTAACAAATTCATGAATATCTTGATTCATATTCTGCCACCAAAACCATCTCGTGCACATTTGCAGAGACTTCTCACTCCCTGGATGTCCTACTAAGGGGAGAGCATGACACTACTTAATGATTGTAACCTGCAGTTCTTTAGAAGGAATGTATAGATGGTTATCATGAAAATAGAGATCGTTTTCTATCTTGTTCAAGGGGTTAGCCAACCACTCTTCACTGTTAAGTGTTTTGTACATCCTAATCAGTTCCTCATAAAACGATTCTTCTGCAAGTGTCTTTTTCACACCTATTGCAACTATTTTGTCAGGAGAGATTATGAATGGTGGAGTGTCTACTACGTGTTTGTTTTCTTTTCCTAGTCGTGATAATGGATCCGCTCGCCCTTGTTGTGCTCCTAGTCGAAAGGTAATAACAAAATCGTATTTACAAAAGAAAGAAACTCATCTTATCTGTCTGGGAGTAAGGGCCTAAGCAGTTTAAAAAACCGAAGATTTCTGTGATCTGAATAGATGCTAATAACATGAGGGGAGCCTAATAGATAATGTTGCTGTTCCTGGAATGCTAATTTTATGGCTAGAAGTTCTCGTTCCCCAATGGTGTAATTCTGCTCAGCTGGGGAGAAAGTCACTGGATGGAGGGTTCCTGTCTTGACATCTCTTTGCAATAAGACTCCTCCTACAACGTATTGAGATGCATCTACTTCAACATAGTAGGGTTGTGTTTCATCTGTGTGTCTCATAATAGGGGCTGAAGTAAACTTGCCTTTTAAAGCTTGGAATGCCTGTTCTGCTGTTTCATCCTACTCAAAAGTTGTTCCCTTCTTTAATAGCCTGGGTATTGGAGTAATGAGGTCTGAAAAATGGTGTATAAAGCGTCTATAAAAGTTAGCTAATCCTAGAAAGGATTGTACCTCCTTCAGAGACGTAGGCTCGACCACTTCGTAATAGCAGATATCTTGGCAGGGTCCATGTGAATACCCTCCGGAGAGATCACGAACCCGAGGAATTCCACTTTCTTTGTGTGGAAGACGCACTCATCCAATTTGGCAAAAATATGGTTTTCATGTAATCGTTGGAGTATTAGTTTAACATGATTGACATGTTCTTGTTCATTCTGTGAGTAAACCAGGATATTGTCTATATAGACAATAATGAATACATTGAGATATTCCCTTAATACCTCGTTGATGAAAAACTGGAATGCTGCAGGAGCATTGCACAATCCAAACAGCATCACACAGTACTCAAAGTCCGAATTTGTGCAGAATGCCGTCTTCCATTCATTACCGTCCCTCACATGAATCAGGTGATAAGCTCCACGCAGATCAAGCTTAGTAAAGATCTTAGTTTTACGAACTTGGTCCAAAAGACTGGAGATGAGTGGGAGAGGAAATTAGTTTTTTATGATTACCTTGTTCAAGGCTCTGTAATCTAGGCAGGCTCTCAAACCTCCTTCACGTTTAGGAATAAAAAAAAGAGGTGACGAGACAGGAGAAGTTGAGTGATGTATGAACCCCTACCTTAACATATGTTGAATATATTCATATAAATACTGGTTCTCTGGTTCCGTTAGTGAATACACCCTACTGACTGGTAAATATGCACCTGGTACAAGGTCAATTCTACAATCAAACTTTCTGTGTGGCGGTAACGCCACCACTTTCACCTCATCGAAGACCTCTGCAAACTCTTGATATTCTGATGGTAAAGCGGAAAGATTAGAATCTGTAATTGCACAACTAACAGAGGGGTTTATGAGCGAGGTGCCACGGTAACAATGCAACATTCAATAAGGGGAACAGAGAGTAACCCTTCTATTGGGCCAATCAATGTAAGGGTTATGTATTTGTAACCATGGCACTCCCAAAACAGCGCCAAAGTTTGGTGCATATATCAAATCAAACTGATTCCTTTCGGTATGACCATTATCACTACCATGCCAAGAGCAGGTGTTTGGTAAGCTATCAAACCAGAAGATAATTCTGTGCCATCGACCGCTCTAACTTTTTCAGGGTGAGTTTTAGGAATACAATCTATCCCCAAAGATTTAGCCAGGTTAATATGCATGAAATTTCCAGTTGCCCCAGAGTCCAACACAACAGACAAGGTGGTTCTAAACTGAGATGGAAGTAGAAATACCACAGATATAGTTAGATGTTTGGGCACTATGGTCGAGGTGTTGTCTAGAAATTGAGAGACCTGTGAAAACTTAAGATTTGGGGAACCGGTCTCAGAGTTCTCCAAGTCTAGCAGTTTTTCAAATGGGCAGTGGATCCAATCTTAACAACAAGTGGTCTGGTTACTCCCTTTAGTGTGACTGTCCAATCTTTTACATAGTGCCCCCCTTTACCACAATAAAGATATAGATCAAACTGTCTACGTTTATTGTGTTCTTCTTTTGAGAGCGGGCTTCGAATACCCCCTATTTGCATAGGCTCCACATTATATTTTATTTCTTTCTTTTCACTTCGAGTTATGAGAAAGCAGGGGAAGTCTTTTTTGTTTCGCTCACCTCTCCGTTCACTTAATTGATGGTCTAATTTGACTACTAAGTAAATGAAAGAAGGGCAATCCTCTGCAGGGTTCACTATCTGTGATTAAATATCTTTCAACTCATTTTGCAGCCCTCTATAAAACCAGGATATTTGTTTTTCTTCTGGCCATTGCGTTTCTGCCACAAGACAGTTGAAGGTAGTGACATAGGTTATCAAATCTTTTGATCCTTGTTTCAGTCCCCATAGTTCGTTGTCACTCGCCTGCATGTAGGAGTGACGTGCAAATACATTTTTCATGCTCTCTTTAAAACGAGATAAATTATTCAGGATGGGGTTGTCGTTTTCTTCAAGACGTACAGCCTATAAAGCAGCATTACCTGTTAAATATGATATAATGAAGGCTACTTTAGCGGCGTCATCAGGGAAGGAAGCTGATCTACACAGGAATTGTAAATAGCACTGATTCATAAATGCTGCTTATTTACTACTATCTCTATTAAATCTCTCAGGCATAGCTAGCGGTGTTTGTGAGGGTGTAACAGCTATGAGTTTAACAGGCGATGAGGGTACACCAGAAGGAAAAGTAGCAGAAGGGGAAGGTACTTGAAAATGGATGGGTTGTATGTAAGTTTTCTTGAGTTTGACTGTACTATCTGCTGTGCTAGTGTCTGATTGTCTTTCGGCTTTCAAAATATTTAACTCTGAGGCTAATCTCAGATTATCTGTCTTCACAGCTCTGAGTTCATTCATTGTTAACCGGTTACTACTGCAACAAGCTTATTCATAGTTACGTTTTGAGTCTCAGGAGACATAGCCTCTCCCATAAATGTACCAAAAGCATCATCCTTATCCATCTTCGCTCGGGGGGATTAAATAAACATGGTCTTGGCAAACTGTTGCGGTTCCAGGCCTAATCCTCGGGAGCGAAGAGGGACCACGACTCTCCCTCAGGGTACCACCAGATCCGTCTACTACTGGATTACTAGTAACTACCCCTAGGGGAGAGAAGAGTCAGCTTAGGACCACCAAGGTGAAGGACAAACACGGTATACTCAGGCACTGCAGGAATATTGGGAGCAAGCACTGAAGCCCTAATAGGAGGCAAACAGAAAAATGTAAACAGATAAATACTGAGAGTAATTGTTATGTCTAATACCCCCAGGCACTATATCTCTTCTCAGGTTGTGTACGCTCCCAGACTCACCATCATCAGCAACACGGATATGTACAGTTGATGACAGGATTCCACACAGGAATAAGCAAGATATTCTGTGTAAACATACCCACAACTATCAGGTAATATTCTGAAAAATGTTCAAGCATTACTGGCTCCAGACTTCATGAAAATAATGTCCACCCAAGAGGAAGGCAATCCTTACACCGAGGCATAATCATACAGAAAAGAAGGGAGCTGCTCAAAGAATTAAAGCACTATATTGAATGTCCCAAGCGCCCAGGTTAAATGAAATGACAGCTGCGAGGGAAAAGGCAACGCCCAAAGGAAAATGACCGCCGCCACGCGGGAAGCAGCAATGTTCAATGAAAGTAACCGCCGCTGTGAGGGAAGCGGCAATGTTCAAAGAAAGTAATCGCCCCCACGAGGGAAGTGGCAATGCCCCAACAAAACAGAAAAATTGCGATAAAAGCGACAATGCCAAATTGGCATTAGCAAAACAGTAGTGCACGCGCAGTACCAATAAACTAAAGGCGAGTCAGGAATAAAAAGAGTTCCCTCAGAAAACTCGTCACCAAACAGAAGACGAAAACAGGGATAGCGTTATACACAAAAATAATGATCCAAATATCCAAAATACAACGGAGGAGTTCCAAAAGGGGAAACAAAGATCCAAACAGTATCCAGCAAGGATTGGGAGGCGTGGTCCACTAGGAAGTTAGTTGCGAAATACCTGTACCTGGGAGCAGGCACCTTTTATATCTCCAGTCATGTGACAGGGTCTAGGAGTGTACACAACCAAATTCTCTAATGTGATGCATTCTGGGTCTTGCAGTACTAATAGATTTCAAGCAGATGTTTACGCTAGCTCGTAACACCTCTCATCTGTGCCTCTGTGCCTAAATATGTGTAATTTTGGGTCAGCAGATTTCTAAAGAGGGGCCAACCACCTAAAAACACACAAAATTTTAAATTATCTGGTGCTATTTTGTTTTCCCCTGGTGGGATACAATCACGCCCTCCTTGGAGTTTAATGGAACACACCAGAAGAAAGCATGCATTTATTTAATATTTTGCCCCCATGGGGGTCAGCCAAGCAGGTAATTTGTTAAGGACAGCATTCTTGGAAAGGGGAGCCTTTCCCCTTTCCAAGGATGTTTCACTCAACCATGAAGCGTATGTTATTGGCATATATTTTGAAGAAGAAATCACTCACCTGCTGCTCCTCATCCCTCTGGTGGGGCATCTGTGACGTCAGCATTCCTCACAGTGCACTGATGTTGTAGATAAGCTGGAGGGGGTATGGGGGCTTGAATCAGAATTGACTCCACTTCGCCCACGCCCATTTGAGGAAAAAAAGGAATCCTCCTGTGGAAGCAATGCAGATCCTTTTAATGCCTTTCCAATGTCTGCCTAAAGCCCACTGGCCGACACAGGAGGTAGTCGGGTATCTACCTTTGTTCCATTGACCTTTGATGCCTACACTTAACAGGTTTACCAACCCATCCTTTCTAACTCCTAGCTAAACTGTCCTGGCAGCAAAGTGCCCATCTGCGTTTCTTCTGGAGGCCTCTAGCCACATACCTTGCTTGAACAAATAGTCTGTTGTTCTTGTTCTGTTCTTTCAGAAGTTCGTTCTCTGTCTATGTGTCTTAGTTTTGTAATTTCTGAGCTGATATGGCTGAGATGGCTCTGAGGAGCAAATGGGATTCGCTTGGTATGTTTGCAGCTCAGCTCTACTGAACCAATCTCACAGGAATTATACAAGTCTACACCAGGCTTAAATACACTTTTTTTTATTGTTTTGAAAGGGACAGTATTTTAATGAATGATGTAAAATGCAAGAATTAGCATATTAATCCTGTTGCACCTTCACTAAACTCACATAATAAATCATATTAATATATACATATATGAATAACTGGTGCTCCTTCAAATTATAATGAAGGAAACATTATTTGCTGTACAAATGCAATAATTACTAAATGTAGTATGCATTTCTTAATGAAAAATGTGCACTTTGATACTTGAATATAAAAATATATGACATGCAATGGGGTATATAAAATGCAAAGGTTATATAACACCAGAAATATTTACAATCCCGCCCTCTCCCCATCCCAACTTTCGAATGTAGTAATTCTGCCATTTTGGTAGAATTTTGAGATTTAGCTAGACGCTCCAAAAGTAAAATATCACCATAAAACTTGATTATGGAATGAGATTTGGGATTTTACCTTCCAAAATTAATTTTTTTCACACCCATAGTATACTAATGCTTTCTGAATCCAATCACTGGAACTTGCTAAAAATATTGCTAGTTAATGTGGGGATGTTAAAATTTGCAATTGCAGCAACCCCCTTGGTTGATGCTTCTCCTCTTAAAATGATTAGATTGTAGTCTAGCATAACATAAACATACTAATAATAGATGGCAAAAATGTTTGCTTACATTTTTTGCTTTCAACCTGATTTCAAATGCTAATTTCACTCTAGTTGAATAAATATGGTTTATGAAAATAAGAACTAGAGGATACAGAATCAGAAATCTTTTGAAATGTATGATGCAAGATGTTAATTTCCCTGGGCGTTAGATAAAAGATCATCCAGAATGAATCACCAAAAGGAAAATATTGTTCAAAAGATTTCAGCAGTGCTTTTTTTGCAGATGTTGCGGCACAGATATTCAATTTAGTTGCATCAGCCGACATAAATATAGGGACATTTAATTTCTCTTACAACAAAAAGCCATGCCCATCACGGCAAATGCTTCATATTGCAAAGACGAGCATTTTTTGGAGCCCAAAATTTGCAAGGTTTTGCCTCTTGCCATTTCAGTATCTGAATTTTTACTCTTGCAAATCAGGCGTAACATGTGGAATCGGTATTTACCATAACAAGCCCGTTATTGCCTTGCAATGCCCGTGCTCTCACCCCCTCTATCAACGCCGCAGTCTCTGCCACCACCATAGCTGCCGGGAGGTAGGTGACTACACCTCCCAAGAAGCTCAGCGCCGTGCCTGCACCCGGGACGCGCTTAAAATTTGCACAGGGCTACCGCAGCAGCGCGGGACGCGGGCGGGCATGCCCGGGCCAAGGGCGGGCCCGTCCACGCCCATCCGAGCCCGGAAGATGCTGGGCTGCCCCCCCCCCTCTGACACCTGGTTACCTGCACAAGATCATACCTCCCTGCACTCAGGTACTGTTACGCATATTCCAACCCATAATATCAGTATCAGTGTTGTATTTGTGTTATTGTATCCAGTGGTGGCTGGCGACATTTGAAAGTGTTGGGGCAGGAAGTTTCTGTCTGAGTGCACCGTGGCGAGTGAGCGTAGCCAGCAAACCCAAACAGCTTTATTTTAAATTTGCAAACTTTGCAGATAAATCTAAATTTCAAAAGCATCAAAGCAGGCTTTAAAACGCTTTACCTGGAAAAACGCTTCATATCATTTGTCTGCCAGTAACCAGGCATATAACAAAATAAGGCGACTGCATCTGTTAAAATCATCTCTTAATCCCAGTCAGTACAGGGCGAAACGGCGGATGCAAATACAATAGAAACACAGCACTGTACTACAAGCGAGCCCATGAACTGCTTCGGATGCACTGCCTATAATAATGATCTTGCAACGCCCTGCTGAATTCAGAGCAGGCGTCCATGCTATAATCCCAGACCAACTACAGGCACATGGCAGCAAACGCACATCTCATATGCCTGGCTGCACGAGGCGGGCCAAGCCTTTTATTTCCTAGCTCCATGTCACAGTGACAAATCAGTTTGCGATTCGGTAAATTTACCGAGTCGGTAAAATACCGAATCGGTAAATAAGAAGTGGTAAAATTGTATATTGAGATGTAGGTAAGCCCTTAAATACCGAATTTGCTTGAAATTCGGTATTTAAGAGTCGGTATTTACCATGGATTGAACTCAGGTGGTAACCAGGTGCAGCCTATAAAAAAGGACCCAAAAATCAATTCTTTTTTCACAATGGCGGCATTCTATGTCATTGCGAGACGGCTACGGCTATGGGAGGAAGGAGAGAGGGAATGGCAGAGACAGGAGCAGGCCTACAGACAGAGGATCACCTTGTTCTTGCTTACAGAGGCAGAGATACTCCAGAGGTACAGGTTGGACCCAGACACCATCTTGGACCTCATCAGGGACCTCCAACCACTGTTGGAGCACACTATCCCAAGGGCGCACGCTATTCCACCCCACGTGCAGGTGCTGTGCAGCCTACACCTGCTTGCGTCTGGGAGCTACCAGAGTGTGGTTGCTGCGGTAGTTGGGGTGACCCAGAGCAGCCTGTCACGCTTTCTCCACAAATTCCTTGACGTCATGTTACAGAGGATGGACCATTATATAACTTTCCCAGCAACCCATGCAGAACTGCTCCAAACAAAAACTGACTTTTATCTGATGGCGCATTTCCTCAATATCATTGGCTGCATTGATGGCACCCACATTCCCATTTGTCCCCCTGCTGGCACTGAATACATATATAGGAATAGAAAGTCCACCCACACCATCAATGTGCAGGTGATCTGCAATGCCAAGTGCGCCATCACTGACCTTGTGGCAAAATTTCCTGGTAGTACCCATGACTCCTTCATATTTCAAAACAGCGGTTTCTATGCACGGCTGACAGCAGGTGAATTTGGTGAAGGATACCTCCTAGGTAAGACACAGTGTGCAACCCCATGAACACCTATTGCAGTAAGAAGTACAGGTATGCATGTGAGTAATGTATTCCCATTTCCTTTTAGGAGACAGTGCATATGCCCTCCGCTCCTTCATACTCACCCCCTACCTCAACCCCTCAACACCCAGCCAAAGGAGTCATAACAGGGCCCACAAGAGCACAAGAAATGTTGTGGAGCGTACCTTTGGTATATGGAAGAGCAGGTGCAGGTGCCTGCACAAGAGTGGAGGTGCACGGCAGTATACGCCCATCACCTGCTGTAAAATCATTGCTGCCTGTGCTATATTGCACAACCTTGCTGTGAAGAAGGGCACTGAGGTGGAGTTGTCAGACTTTGAGGATCATGATGACGAGATTGCTGTGCCTGAAACACAACCTGTTGGAGTGGCAACACCAAGTGATGGCAGATACAGACGTGAGGAGATTACACGCAACTATTTCTGAGTAAGTAATGAGACACAGACAGGTTGTGTATGGGACCAACGTATTTTAATGGTGCCACAACGTTCAAGCACCTAAGTGCAACTGAATAAACATTATACACGTGGGGACTGTATGTCCCGGGTTACTTCACCCATGACCGGTAATGTCACTTGCGCCCGTGCTTCCCTGAGCCACTAGGATGTTGTTCGCTTTGTTCAGCGTGCCCTGCAGCCTCAGCTTGGTGCCTCGTACTCCTCCATGTCTCCACATTAGTGCTTGCTATGCTGCTCTGGCTACTAGTGTCATCAGCCTCTGCCACGTCCAGGGCAGGATTCTGTGCTGTCTGCGAAATCAACATTGCCTCTAGTGCACTCGTTATTCTGGCCATGCCCCTGGTGACCTCAGCTGTATTCTGTGTCAAAGTCTCCTGCATATTTATGCCCCTCCTGCATAGCAGGGATGTGGCGGTGGCCAAGCGATGGATGGCCGTATTGTGGACACGGGCTTCCCTGCGCCTTGCGTGTGACAGACTATCAAGTTTGGAGCATAGCTGCGTAATTGAGTTGCTCATCTGCTGCATCCCTGCTGCTATGTCCGTATTTGTTTTGGCAACCTCTTTATTTGCCTCCACAATGTCTCTCGTGCCCTTCCCCATGTCTCCTATTTGCACATTCAGGGCGCAGAGTTGGCGTTGGCAGGCTTGGATGGATTTGCCCTGCATCCTTTGAATGCGCACCATGCGCCCCTCCAGCCTACGGAACACAGTGCCCTCACCACGTCCGCCTGCACTGCTGGGTCTGAGTTGTCTTCTGCGAGCAGTGACTGTCTCATCTGTGGACTGCAGTGCTGCTGAACTCACATCTACGGTGACTTGAGCCTCCCCCTCACCCTCTTCTGCCTCCATTAATGGCAGTGAGGCCACGACACGCCTCCTGGCTGGTGGGGTTGCAGGAGTGGACTGGAGCAGTGATGGTGAAGTTTCTGGTGAGAATACCAAGGGTGGGGATTGGGAAAGCTGTGGGGAGTGCAGCAACTCTGGGGTCTGTACAGTGTCATCTTCATGGGAGATGCCAGTCGTGTCACCTTCCTCCTGCGAGGCTTGCACTTGGCTTGGACCTGCTTCCTCACTCTCCTCCCTCGCTGGTTTAGTCCCTTCTGTGTCAGTGGGTCCACTGCGTGATTTGGCCCCTAGGTATAAATAAGCGTATGTCAACTGAGTGCTACTGTGTCACAGTCACTACAATAAATGCTTTACACATTTCACTTTCATTTATCTGCATTCATTTCGTTAACTTGCTGATGTCTGCGCTGTTACACATGGTCTGACATTTGCTGACTACATTTCCCATAATGCATTGCTCCTGTATAGTGATAGCAGTACTGGACTGGGGTTTGCTTGTCCACAAAGGGTAAAGGGGAGCAGGTTGGTATGGGGTGTAATGCAGCGCATGCGTCTTACCTTTTTTTGTTGCAGCTCTGGCTGAGCTGTCCACATCTCCCAGTCTGCAGACGCTGTCTGCCTCAATGGTTGAGGCCACCATCTCCTCCAGGTCAGTCAGGGGGGGCGCTGGGTTCCTGCCTCCACCGGTTAGGCCTGCCTGCTTGTGGATTTCAGCCATCTTTTTTTTGGTGAGGCTCCTGAGGTCATAGAATCTTTTTTTGAGATCCTCAGTATTCCTGGTTGTGACTCCCACAGCATACACTTTTTCTAATATTGCCTGCCAGATTTTTCTTTTGGCAGACTCGGGAACAGTGAGGGAGTGCCTGCCAAAAAGTTTGTTGTGCACTCTCACTACCTCCTCCACAAGTACCTGCAGCTCCATGCTGCTGAACTTTATTTTCCTCTTTCTTTCTGCCTTCTGGCTTTCACTGCTGCTTGCCATTTTTCAGTTGGTAAAGTTTCAAAAAGAACTCTCCCTGCTGCTCTGTGACTCTGTTCGGCTCTGACTGCCTCTCCAGAACCTTCTAATTAGTTGCAGCTGCCTGGGTAGCCACTTCCTGGTAGAGAGGGGGAGGGTGGTAGCACCTGATTGGCTGTTTTCTTAAGTTTCACTTTTGCTTGCTTTCCGATTCGGAATTTACTGAATCGGTATTTACCGAATCGGTATTTACCGAATCGGTATTTCCGGAATGAATGGGAAATACCGATTCGGTAAATACCGATTCGGTAAATACCGATTCAGTAAATTCCGAAAGTCCGATACCGAATTTTACCGATTCGGTAAAAAATACAGATTTTTCCCCTATATCTCATTTACCGATTCTTGAATACCGAATCGGTAAAATTCGGTATTTAAGAATCAGTAAATGACATTTACCTACATCTGGGCCCAAGTGTAATGTCAATGGAGTGGCCGTGCAGAAATTAAACCGCCCTCAGCTCACACTTGCGCAGTCGGAGTCTGCTGGACTCCTGCTGCTCTCGTCGTCGCCTGCGTGCCTGCGCTGTGCGTTTGATGTTCAATCACCTGACCATGACTCATGCGCACGCACTGCTGTGAAGCACAGGCCAGAAATGTAAACAGACGAATTGCATCTGCTTACATTTCATGCTGCCCGTGATTCTGTTGCTGATTCTGCCTAGTGTGGCACAGCCCCGGCGCCCCTGTAGACCAGCCACCACTGATTGTATCTGGCAAGGGACTGTCTACGATTTGTGGATCTGTCATGAGTAAGCACAAAGGGGTAGCAGGGACCTTAGATGCATTCATTGTTAGGGCAGAATCATTGCTGAGCTATGGGACAACTCTCCTTAGACCGTTCCACACTACAGAGTCGCCCGTTACTAGGTATCCCCAATCTGGGTGGCACCCCACAATTGCGCTTGTCCATAACGCCCCAAAATTTATCTCTGAATTACCACTTGGCAACTCTGGATATACCCTCTATGGTCACCTCTAATGGGTCTAGCATAAACACCAGAGCACGAGTCGCTAAACCCCGAGATGAAAACAAGGTGAGAGTACCACCGGCTAAACAGAAGGGGGGCATTAGCATCCAAAAAACCAAAGGCATAAAGGGTCCCAGATCCGCTAACCATGTAACTAATCATGTAAAAACATTAACTAGTTCTGTTAGCACACAAACTGATGTCGTTTTTCCATCAAAAAGGAATGATACCACTGGGGATATTGCTGTTGCCGCCTCTGTGGAGACTGTTCTGAAAACCACATTAGCCCTCATTAAAGAACTGATCAACAGGAATTTTACCCTTCTTTGGGAAAAGTTAGAACGAGTGGTCACTGCTATCGACAATTCAAGTGGCAGTGGCAGCAAAGCGATTTTATATCCTGATGCCAATGCGGGGAAGGGCTTGCTAATGCCAGCAGATGCTAACTTGAGATCCAATTTGCTAATTCCAAGCCCTACCAGTCACATAGAGCCCGCATCTACTAACCTTTGTATAACAGGTTGCAAATCTAAAGAACCTCCTGCGCTGAAACCCAGCCCGGAGCAGGTGAATATACAGGATGCAACTCGGAAGCTCAACACGAAGACCTTGGGTCTATGCAGCAATCACTCTGTATGCTTAGATTCTAGCGCCACATCAACTGACTCAAGCAGAATTACAATAGACAGTACAAGGAATAACTGCTCGAGATCCAACACTGATGTTCTGAGCTGACCCCCAGCCACCTATCCATATGTATTAGTTCTGGCTGGTGTTCCTACTCTCACAGGGGACCAGAGGGAGTCTTGGGTTGACCTACACAACAAGACTGTGGATTGGGTAAATAAGCACAAAAGGTTTCACCCATCCGACATGAATGAGATCCTTAAGGACTGCAGAGTTGGTCAATCCCCAAAAAACATTGATGGTGACTGTATTGTAATCAACTTTCGCAGGCCTCACATGGTCTGCTGCATATTAAGTTTCTGTGAGCAAACATTCATCCAAAGCGGATGTACGTTGTTACAACGCATGCTTTTACCACGCATGCTGTTACAACGCATGTTTTACAACGCAAGACTTTACAATGCATTGCTTTGGGGGGTGCTGGATAGTGAATAGTTTAATTTACTATTCCAACTCCAGTCCCCGTGGATAGTAGGGAAGGTGTTGGATAGTAAATTAAAACTATTCCCTATCCTAGAGCGCCCCCCAGTGCAATGCGTTGTAATGGTTTTTGTTGTAAAACCTGCGTTGTAAAGGCACTGCGTGGTAAAAGTTGCGTGGTAAAGGATGTTTCCCATCCAAAGCTCCAGTATTTGTGCGTTCCCCTGGTTTATTTTTATAAACTGCAATTTAGGCCCACTTCAAATATGCCTGCCCCCATCCCTGTATCCAATAGGTTTCAGGTCTTAACAGATCTGGACACACAGGATTGACAACCATCCCTTCCAGAATATCGACCTTTCCCTACGGAAAATCCTCAGGTTTTTGTACCCCCCCTTCTCACTGATACGTTCGATGACCAGCAAGCCATATCTAAGGCTAAGGTTGATTCAGATTTGAGTATTTTGAGCTGGAATGTAGCAGGCCTCCAGTCGAGGCTTGGTGACCCAGACTGGCTACGTTTGATCGAGGAACAGGACATAGTTAAGTTCTAGGGGACCTGGGCTACCCAAGAATTATATATCAATGGGTTTCATTGCTATAATATTGTAGCCCCTACTCCTAAAGTTGGTCGCCCCTCAGGAGGTTTATTTATTGGGATTAACATTGCTCCTGGTGGCGGCATCAAGGTTCTACCAACTAACAGCTGTAACTTTCAAGTTTTACTGTATAAAAGGAGAGTCTCTTTTTATTTGATTAATTTTTATATTGATGATATCAACTCCATCCCTAATGGGAATTGCATTAAGCTCTTTGATTTTATTTCCATTCTTGATTGCCAGCAAGAATCAACCAAAACTATTGGCATCCTTTTGGGTGCTGACTTCAATGCTAAATTAACAGATTCACCACCTAGCTCGGGGTTTCATAATTCCAGCCTTACCTGTCGCAGGGGAGCAGAGTTGGCTATGTTCCTGAGTATGCATAACCTCACCAACGCAACGGACATTGTGGGTGCAACACAGGCATGTAACTATCCTGTGCCAACATTCAGAGGAAGGGGGTGTTCCTCCACTATAGATTTTGTCTTTATTTCTCCCCTTCTCGTAGATCATCTAATGGAAGCAGAAGCTATTGCTATGAGTCAAGGGGACTACATTCCAATCAAAATAGTGTTGAGATAGCCCACCGGCCCATGTTTACCTATAAATGCAGGGCCAGGAACTTAACGCCCTTCACCAACAATTTAAGATTGATATGGAGGGGTAATGATCATAATAATTTGTTTCACACAGTGGTGAAGGACAATATGCACCTCATAAATTCATTTTTATCAGCCCAAGATCCATTCCCTGAGGCTGTCCATGAGTTCATTAAACTTTGCCTAGCAATTAAAACTCTTTTGTCAAAACCCATCTCTCTTATGTAACAAGGTCCTAGATTGTTTGATCATGAGTGCTCTGAGGTAAACAGACAATTGCACAGAGCCCTATCATCTAACCCAAGGTGTAATCTTGAAGTGAAATTGGCCAAGCTGAGGTATAAAACTGCGACTTCTAATCGTAAAGGGGAAATTTTTTGAACATCACTGGGCGGCCCTAGCCAAAGCTGCAAATATAAAAAAGGGCGATATATTTTGGACTGCTGTGAGGGATCTGCGATCCATGGGCAGCTTCTGTCAGGAGTTGATCCTTGCGCCTACGTAATAATCCGGACTACATCGCCCAGCATGCTCTTAGTCAAGGGAGGAGCATATACTGTCAGGAGTTGATCATTGCGCCTACGTAATAATCCGGACTATATCTCCCAGCATGCTCTTAGTCAAGGGAGGAGCATATTCAATATAGGTCAGCAAGAGCGCACAGGAAGTGCGCGTAATTCCGTCCTTCCTTGGAGGCAAGCAGGCTTGTTTGTCTTCTGAAATCCCTCTGATGGTGTTCCAAGAAGTCGTGACGCCTACCGGTGTTGTTGGTTCCTGTTCTTGTCCGGATCCATTGTCTGTTCGGCGATTCGCACTGCGGGAAGTAGCAGCTCTCAGAAGCGTCCCACTGGGTTCTTTCTGATGCTAACGCTAGGACTCACTTTTGGAGCCGGGTGGTTGTAGTGTTGTTTTCGGACCCCTCTTCGGTTCCTCTCACGCTGACGTAAGCATTAGAGAGTTGAACAGAACTCGGGGCTTTCTTGTCCTGACTTCGAAACTGACATTGGATTCCTTGTTTCCTCCCGCTGATGTAAGCGTTGAGGAAAGTGGATTACTGAGCCGAGTCGAGCTCAGGTAAGCTCCATTTCTTTTTTTACTCGCACTGATTCGAGGCGCTGGAAATACAAGAACTTGGTTATTCACGCTGTGGCCTGGCGTGGGGAGTAAAGGACCCTGGGTTTACTCACGCTGTTGTCAGGCGCTGGGAGTATTCCTCCTTGGTGTTTCTAAAGACTCTGAGTTTATTGTTTTGTTTCTTACCGCTGGAAACTATCTGGAACTATTCCTGCCCTGTTACTCATGAGCTGCATCCCCTTCCTGATACCTCTTGCTGCAACCCCTACATACTGTGGGGGTGATTTTCCATTTATGAGTGGACCATTCCTTGTTGCATTTAAGGTCATCTTTTTGGTATGTATGAGTGTACATAGAGTGTTTTGGCTGAAAGACGTTGTGATAGTGAGAATAATGTTTCATACCTTGTCTGTTGTAGATTTGTCGTTTCGTGGTCTTGGAGAGAAGTATCTCTGTTGGTGACCCTTAGTTGGTATCTTGGGGAGAAAAGGCTTCGGCAGCTAGACCACACGTATTAGTCCAGCCTTAGTGAGACATTATGAGGGTAGACTGTTTATGCTGTGTATTTACACTGTGTTCTTTCTTACAGGCTTCCCCTTCCCAGCGGTTCCGGCCCATACCTTCTCTCTTTTCCCTCACCTGCTTGCCTCATTACTCTGAGTTTCATCCAGAGTTGGGGACGTCGGGAGGTGGACCCCTTTGTGCATCATACCCAATCCAGGAAGCAAACGTGGATCTGACAGAATCGTCTGATTGCAGAAACAGCATGGCCGGAAGACAAGAGGATGTCTCTATATTATCAGGGGTTGAGAGACGAGATGAAAGACGTCCTTGCCCAGATAGATCCCCAGCCCACAACTTACACAGACTTAATGAACCTCACGCTCCGTTTGGATCATAGGTTAGCCGAAAGAAGGGGTGAAAGGTCTTATGCCCCTACGGAAAAGACCGAGAAAGGAAATAGAAACACTCCATCTTCCTCGGAACCACTTTCAGAGCCCATGGAGGTGGGAGCTATGAGGGCTCCCTTGTCTAGGACAGAGAGGGAGAACTGTAGAATAATGGGTCTATGTATGTATTGTGGGAAGAAGGGCCATTATGTGAAGGACTGTCCCACGAAACCCAAGAGAACAGTCAAGTTTGGTGTTTCCAAGAAGGTGGCGGTCACGACCGTTCCCCTCTCTAGTCCCAACCCTACAGAGACGATAGAGCACAAGGTAGGAACCCCTTCACATGGGTTGCAGCTGCCTTCTTTGGCGGGAGTCACAGAAGCAACTTCTGTAACGCACATTGTGCTTCCCATGTTCCTAACGGATCACCAGCAAACGCATCAAGTAGGGGTTATGGTGGATTTCGGTGCCACCGGGAATTTCATTGACAGCGGGTTAGTACAACGTTTAGAACTGAAGCGCATACCTAGAGACATACCGGAAATGGTGTTGGCGGTGGATGGGAAACTCCTGAAATCTGGTCCTATCACGGAAATGACAGAGGAATTGGAGTTGATTAGACAGGGGGAACACACAAATCATATTGAGAAAATCACGTTGAACATCATTGAGGCACCACAATATGAAATAATCCTAGGTATGCCTTGGTTGTGGTACCATAACCCCACGGTAGACTGGACTGAGAAGGTTGTGATTTTTGACTCAGAGATATGTCGGAATACATGCAATCATTCGTCTGTTAATCATGCATTGGCTCTGTCTCATGGTTATCAGGTAGCAACCGCGGCTGAAAAAGACATGAAGGTTCCGCCTGAGTATACCCAGTTCAGAGAGGTGTTTAGTGAGAGTAAGGCGGAGTCCCTGCCACCTCACCGCAGTTATGACTGTCAAATAGACCTCATACCTGGGGCAGTGTTGCCTTCCTGTCGGGTTTATGCGCTATCAGAACCCGAAACACAACACCTACGAGAGTACCTAGAGCATTATGTAAGAATAGGGTTCATTCGACCATCCCGTTCGCCAGCGGCTTCTCCTTTATTTTTCATAAAGAAAGCCAATGGGGAATTGAGGACCTGTATAGATATTAGAGTGTTGAACAAGAATACCATCAGGAACCGATACCCTCTTCCACTCATCCCCGTTTTGCTGGACCAAGTGAGGGAGGCAGTCATTTACACCCGACTTGATTTGAGAGGGGCCTACCACCTTGTAAGGATGAGAGAGGGGGATGAGTGGAAGACGGCTTTTAAAACGCGATACGGGTTGTTCGAGTATCTCGTAATGCCATTTGGGCTGTGTAATACCCCCGCGGCATTTCAGTTCTTTGTGAATGATGCTCTGAAGGACTATATAGACAAATTCGTGGTCGTTTACATAGACGACATACTGATTTATTCGAACAATCCGGAAGTGCATGTTAGGCATGTGTCTCTCATATTACAGAGGTTGTTAGAACATGGATTGTTTTGCAAGTTAACCAAGTGTGAGTTTCATGTGCAAGAGTTTGAATTTCTGTGTGTGATTCTGAGTCCATCAGGGTTGAGCATGTCGGACAGGAAAGTGTTGGCAGTGCAGGAATGGCCTACTCCAAAGAACGTGAGAGATGTGCAGTGTTTCCTGGGGTTCTCCAATTATTACAGGAGATTCATCTCTCACTTTTCCCAGCTTGTTTCTCCCTTAACTCGTCTTTTGAGGAAGGGGAACCCTTTTTGTTGGACTGTGGAGGCCATGAATGCCTTTATGTATCTCAAACGAGCCTTTACCTCAGTGCCTATACTGCAGCATCCACAGAGTGAAGTACCATACATAGTGGAGGCGGATGCGTCCGACATAGCAGTGGGGGCTGTTCTGTCTCAACGAGACCGTCATACTGGACAATTACATCCCATAGCCTTCTTATCGAAGAAATTGAGTCCTGCTGAGCTCAACTATACGGTGGCAGAAAAGGAACTATTGGCCATCAAGAAGGCCTTTCAGGAGTGGAGACATCATCTCTGGGGAGCAAAACATCCGATCACTGTGTACACCGATCAGCGGAACTTACAATACATGAAAACAGCCAGGCACCTCACCCAACGGCAAATGAGATGGATGCTGTTTTTTGCAGAGTTCGACTTTGTAGTTACGTTTCGGCCAGGGTCCGAGAATCTGAAGGCTGATTCCTTGTCGAGACAGGAAGACATCCATGAAACCAGGTAAAGAATTACTGAAGCCATCATATCACCTGAGAAAGTGTTGTGTGCCATCACGATCGAGAACTTTCTGGAAGAGGTTCAGACACATAAGGATTCGGAGTGGTGGAAGAAATGGGCAAGCCAAGCTCCTCAACGAACCCTCAAGCATGGAATCCCTTTCTATCACAACAACTGTACCTGCCTTCCTTGGAGCTTCGCCTCAAGGCGTTTAATTGGTGTCATGACTCTGTTCTGGCCGGTCATTCAGTTTTGGTGGGAACACATGGATAAGGATGTTGGTCTATGGGTGAAGCAATGTGATGTATGTGCACGAGCAAAGAACGAGCAATTCAAAGCAAAAGGCAAGTTGGTCACCATGCCAACCTCCTCTCAGCCGTGGCACACCATAAGCATGGACTTTGTTTTAGGTCTACCGATGGACCAGGGTTGTGATGCCATCATGGTCGTGGTAGACAGCCTCACAAAGATGGGCCATTTCATCCCGTGCAAGAACGTCCCCACTGCGGGTCAGACCGCCCAACTGTTACTGATCCATGTGATCAAACTGCATGGACTCCCAAGAGTTATCATCTCGGACAGGGGGCCGCAGTTCATCGCACGCTTTTGGAAGATGTGGTGCAAGACGCTTAAGATAGAGGCAGCAACGTCAACCAGATTTCATCCACAGACGGATGGTCAGACGGAGAGGCTGAATCAGACTCTGAAAACCGATTTACGGTGCTATGCAAAGGAAGCCAGTGAGTCATGGGTTTCCTGGTTATGGCTGGCGGAGCTGTCTTATAATAACGCCTGGCACAGCTCTATCAAGGAGTCGCCTTTCAGGGCCAATCATGGATTCCATGTAAGTTCCTTCCTTTGACTATACCTTGTGATGTGGTGGAGCAGCCGACTGTGGCCTCTCAAATGAAGGTCCTGCAGGAGATGCATCGGAAGATCCAAAGGAATCTCGTCCGGGTGAAGCCTCTGTACAAATCCTGGGCCGATCGTCGTTGCCAGGAGGGTCCCACTTATGCTGTGGGTGATCGGGTGTGGTTGTCCACCAGGAACATCCGTTTCCACTTCCGCAGCATTTTCCATCCCAGGTTTATTGGACCCTATGAGGTGGTTCACCCTGTCGGATCTGTCGCCTATAAGCTGAAGTTGCCTGCTTCCCTGCAAATTCATCTGGTGTTCCACTGTAGCTTGTTGAAGCCTGCAGGGCGGTCCCGGAGGGCTGCAGCTCCTCTGTTGGTCCGAGATGGACAGCTGGAATACGAGTTGCGGAAGGTGTTGGACTCCAGATACCGCCGCGGGCGGTTGTGGTATCTCATCTCCTGGAAGGGCTATTCGGCAGAGGACGACTCCTGGGAGCCTTCCTCGAACGTCCATGCTCCCAGGGCTGTGCGAGAGTTCCACGCCGCTCACCCGGATAAGCCTGGTTCTAGGAGGCGCGTGGGAGGTGGGCATACTGTCAGGAGTTGATCATTGCGCCTACGTAATAATACGGACTACATCTCCCAGCATGCTCTTAGTCAAGGGAGGAGCATATACTGTCAGGAGTTGATCATTGCGCCTACGTAATAATCCGGACTACATCTCCCAGCATGCTCTTAGTCAAGGGAGGAGCATATTCAATATAGGTCAGCAAGAGCGCACAGGAAGTGCGCGTAATTCCGTCCTTCCTCGGAGGCAAGCAGGCTTGTTTGTCTTCTGAAATCCCTCTGATGGTGTTCCAAGAAGTTGTGACGCCTACCGGTGTTGTTGGTTCCTGTTCTTGTCCGGATCCATTGTCTGTTCAGCGATTCGCGCTGCGGGAAGTAGCAGCTCTCAGAAGCGTCCCGCTGGGTTCTTTCTGATACAAACGCTAGGACTCACTTTTGGAGCCGCGTGGTTGTAGTGTTGTTTTCGGACCCCTCTTCGGTTCCTCTCACGCTGACGTAAGCGTTAGAGAGTTGAACAGAACTCGGGTCTTTCTTGTCCTGACTTCGAAACTGACATTGGATTCCTTGTTTCCTCCCGCTGACGTAAGCGTTGAGGTCAGTGGATTACTGAGCCGAGTCGAGCTCAGGTAAGCTCCATTTCTTTTTTTACTCGCACTGATTCGAGGCGCTGGAAATACAAGAACTTGGTTATTCACGCTGTGGCCTGGCGTGGGGAGTAAAGGACCCTGGGTTTACTCGCGCTGTTGTCTGGCGCTGGGAGTATTCCTCCTTGGTGTTTCTAAAGACTCTGAGTTTATTGTTTTGTTTCTTACCGCTGGAAACTATCTGGAACTATTCCTGCCCTGTTACTTATGAGCTGCATCCCCTTCCTGATACCTCTTGCTGCAGCCCCTACATACCGTGGAGGTGATTTTCCATTTATGAGTGGACCATTCCTTGTTGCATTTAAGGTCATCTTTTTGGTATGTATGAGTGTACATAGAGTGTTTTGGCTGAAAGACGTTGTGATATTGAGAATAATGTTTCATACCTTATCTGTTGTAGATTTGTCGTTTTGTGGTCTTGGAGAGAAGTATCTCTGTTGGTGACCCTTAGTTGGTATCTTGGGGAGAAAAGGCTTCGGCAGCTAGACCACAAGTATTAGTCCAGCCTTAGTGAGACATTACGAGGGTAGACTGTTTATGCTGTGTATTTACACTGTGTTCTTTCTTACAGGCTTCCCCTTCCCAGCGGTTCCGGCCCATACCTTCTCTTTTTTCCCTCACCTGATTGCCTCATTACTCTGAGTTTCATCCAGAGTTGGGGACATCGGGAGGTGGACCCCTTTGTGCATCATACCGAATCCAGGAAGCAAACGTGGAACTGACAGCTTCTAACTCCCATTAGCTGCACCATTGCGACTGAGTTGTGGGTAAACCACTTCACAAAGATTTATGCTGCTCCCACACAAGAGGCGGACTACTTCGAGCCTGGGCCATTAACTAGAATACAGATAACCCTGTCTGAGGTGGAAGAAGCCATCCAACAGAGTGTGGGCAACAAAGCCCCTGGCCCAGATGGGGTACCTATAGACCTCATTAAATGCAAACCCGACTTTTGGGCGCCTCTTCTTTGAAATGTTTTTAACAATTTAATGCATGCTCCGCTACCCAGTTCCTTGTCCACAAGCATTATTGTCCCGATTTTCAAAAAGGGGGATCGTTCCCAACCCAATTGATATAGGCCTATCTCCCTAATTGATAATACCTTAACATTTTTGGGTAGAGTCCTATATAACAAGATACTAGAGTGGTCTAAGGAAAATGGTATTTAGAGCCCTGTCAATTAGGTTTTCGAAGCAAGGTCGCCACCAATGAACAATGCCTAAATCTTGATCTAATTATGGGAGAGTACACCATTATGCGGGGTTCGCCAATCAATTTGGCCTTTATGGATTTTACCTCTGCTTTCAAATTTGTCAATAGGTCAAAGTTCTGGTCTATCCTCTTGGCCTACGGATTGGACGAGCCCCTGGTACATTTTTTGGCACACCTTCATAAAGACCTTAAGGACCGGGTCAGAATTGGGTGAGGGGGCATGGTCACCAAAGCTATTAAGGTAGGTAGGGGGTTAGACAGCATTGTGTTCTAGCCCCCCTCCTCTTTATCATCTACATTAACGGACTGAATAAAACATTAAAATGATTGACTCAAGACGTTCCAAAATTCAATGGAAAAACACTCTCCGTACTACTCTATGCGGAAGATGCGGTCCTTATGGACTGCACTCCGAATTCCTTATGCACTCTAGTGCGGGGTATTGTTAACCACATGGACAGTTTGGATCTATGTACTAACTTTAAAAAGTCTTTTATAAGGTTGTGTGGTCCTAGGAAATGTCAACTTAGTATTATATCTGTGGGTAATCAGAAGTTGACGAGCACTAGCACCTTCCCTTATCTTGGGGTGGTCTTTGCTGCGAACGGCTCCTAGACTGAGCATATGGCTCACTCCAGGAGCAAGTTCTCAAAGGCCACCAACTTGATTCTCGGTCTTCCATGCCCAAAGAAAGCAGGTGCCATTTTAGCTATTTTAAATCTTTTTAAATTGCAATGCATGCCAACAGCCACATACGCAGGAGGTTTGGAGCATTGCCAAGAGTCCCTGTATCCAACAGGAAGAGAACAGATTCTGCAGGTAGCTACTAGGTGACCCAATCTCCACACCTCAATATATCTGCCATAGGGAACTTAACCTAAATTTTATAGAAGATTTTATTAGGTCCCGTCCCGCCCCGCCCTCTTCTGGTTATCCGTCTGGAAAAACCCGGCCCGATCCTGAATGAGAGAGATCATTAGTGATTGTATTGGATGCAAGAAAGGGAGGATATCCCTTGGTAGTCAAGGGTGTATCAGAGCCTATGTAGCGCTAACAAGGGAAGTATTTTCTTAAATACTAGCACAGCAGTGACTATGCATAAAAATGAGCTTAGGAGTGTGCTTTATTCATTATACAGAACAGAAAGGATTGGAGAGGAATTTAAAAAATCCCTTGTTCTCAGCTATATGGCCATAGAATACCCCGTGCACTCGCTGGCTAACTATCTTACACTGTCCATGAGCCATTGGGAGAGGAGCCTTTTATTTTGCCTAGGGGCAGGCACTGTTACATTTGTATTATGTTTTCACCTCGGTCACCACTCTGACCTTGACCACTTACCCTGCCCGTGTGATGGTCAGAGTGGTCAATCTATTTTACATTTTTTGTTCTTTTGTAAATACTATTTAAAGTATATTAAGTGGCTTTTAACCCCGTATTTTAAAAAGTGTACACCCATCAGTCTGGAAAATGCTTACCTGAGGTTATTTACTCTGGATGAGGAAGAGCTGCTATTTTGCACAGGCACTTTTTTGAGAATTGCTGCTCGAGCACGTTAGATAATGTCTAATCTTTGAGTCTTCACACTATTTATATATGAATTTTTGTATGAATTTGAAATACTATTGCATATTGTATGTTGCTAATTGATTTTATTATGACTCTCTTACTTGTATATTTTTAATCTGTTTTGTTGCTGTGCTTTATGGATAGTACGTTATCCGAATAAAGTGTCTTTTAACTTGAACCATAACAAATTCTGCATGCTTTGCCATTTTTACAGGTTTTATCCCTGGAGACAAATTTTGTCAGGTTCATCCTGCTGGAATTTATCAGGGGTAAACTGTGAGGGGGTGACAATTATCACACAACTCATAATTCCGATTGCTGTGCAAAAAATGTGTCCTCCGGGATTGGAATTTAGCCCTGCACTTTTAATTAGGGCCAAGGTACTCAATCAGCAGGAAATGCAGACCTCCAAACCCAGTTTCACTTTCCAGATAGAAGTGATTGAGAATTCCAAGGCCTAGATCAAAGCAGGTATTGTGCGGAGAGTATAGAGAGAGTACAATAAATTATTGCTATTGAAAAGAAGATGTTAATGTCCAGCCAGTTATGGGATTTGGCAAACACTAAAATTACAATGTTCCATAAGAATTGTATGCAACAATATCCAGGGTATCTATCTACAAACACTTTTTCCCTTCTGACTACAGATTGTGAACACTGGGACACTCAGGGACACGAGAAAACAAAACACACGAGAAATAAAAACACAATCAGTTACTCTATTGATAAAATACTTCAAACAATGATTGCAAACAAGTTGACCCTGTTAACATTTATCAGAACCTTTCTATCAGGTCTACAAACCTTAACCCTCATAATACCATTGACTGTGAACATCAACCAAATAAAACAAGAGAAAACTATTGTGATAGGGGAACAGTGAACAGTGCAACAGTTACCAAACTGGAACATGCTTTTTGGTGCTTGGGAAGTCGAGTAACAGGGTCCAGTAGATAAGCCTACCTTTTATAGGTAGGTTGTGCAGAACCTTTAAAATGGGCATGTCTTGTGACTTGGGATCCTAGCGCGGGCAGGTAAGCAGCTCCTCTCTCATGGAAGAGAAACCTTCTTGATGAACAGGACAAACCAAAGCCTGGACCTAGGATACAAGGATCAAGTCCATAGGCAGAAGCGTCGACGCTGAACCATACAGACGACCGCATACTGGCAAACACATTGCATGACCTCTGCAACAAACAAGGGCGTATAGATGAACAACAAATGCTGTTGCAGGAAGGGGTTGTGGTAATCAAGCAGAGTCACCACACAGCTCATCTGCATTTTTTGCAGTAGTTTCTTGAGAGGCACCCCTCCACGGTTCTCTTGTGAGAGATTGCTAAGGTGTTCAATTGCTGTCTGTGTTTTTTCTTGGGCTGGCCGACATCTTCCACACAGGCCTACGTTTAACCCCTTCGCTGCTAGGCCTTTTCCCCTCCTGTGGTAAGCCTTTTTTTGGCTATTTGGGGAAGTGTGCGCTTAGGCCCCTGTAACTTTTTGACCACATAAGGTATCCATGCCAATTTTGCCTCCTTTTCTTCCAACATCATGGGAATTCTAAAGGAACCCAGGGTTTGTGGATTCCCTTGGAGGGGTCCCAGAAATTAGCCAAAATACAGTAAAATGTTTTTTTTTTTAGAAAAACGGGCTGCAAATTAAAGCCTCTGCGTATTTCCCTGCAAATGTTATCAAAAAGGGTTTGTGGGGCTTAAATCAACATTTTCCCAGCTTTTAGGTAATGACAGTCTTTTGTCAGAGAACAAACATTTTTTACACAGTTTTGGCAATTTTCTGGGACATAGCCTATTTTTGCTATTTTTAGTGCTTTCAACCTCCTTCCAGTTAATGGTAAAAATTAGTATGAAAGCAATAATGGATCCTGGAAAGCTATACATTTTGGAAAAGTAGACAAAATTCTGAATTCAGAAAGGGTTCATTTGTGTAGATCCATCAAGGTTTCTTTATAGAAACTAACAGTTAAATATTGGAAACATTTAAAATTAGTTGAAAAAAACTGCCTTTTGTGTCAACGTTTTCACCTGTAACTTCTTGTAATTATGACAGCTCTTTGAAAGCAATAGACCGTTACATTTGCTGGAACCTTCCTAGTTGTGGGGATATATATGACTTGTAGGTTCACTAAGAAGCAGACGAACCCAGAGTCAAAAACTGAGTAGCAATTTGAAATGGCTTTTTATTATGTACCGGGTATATAGCAATTATTGTGCGAAAATGTATACATGGAAAAATCGGTATTAAAGACTCCCATGTATTTCTGAAATGGGTAAAAATTATCGAGTTTAGAAACAGTACATATTTGCAAATTTTCAAAATTGGGAATACTCATACAAGCATGATAATTATTGGTCATTTTTCAAAATGTCTTCTTTTTTACACAATGTCTTTCATTTGGAATGCAAAAATGCATCACAACACAACAGGTAATAACAGATGCTTTACAAATCTGAATTACCCTAAGTCTCCCGATAAAAATGGTACCTCACTTGTGTGGGTAGGCATAGTGCCCACGACCGGAAAGGTCTCAAAATCCAACGTGAACACACCACATTTTCACAATGAAAATGTACCCTTTTTTTGCGAAGTGTGTAGCTGTCGTTTTTTAACCCTAGCTCTGCCGGCACCTAGGAAAACCTAGCAAAACCATACATTTTTTAAAACTAGACACCAACGGGAATCCAGGATGGGGTGATTTGACTGCCTGCCACGATGTTCTGGTACCCAGAAACCTAAAACAATTTAAAGAAAGCCACATTTTCCCCACATTTCTGTGGTGAAAAGTTTTGGAATCTGCGTGGATCTACACATTTCTACCCACCCTGCAGCCCCCAAAGTCTTATGAAAAAAACAGTACCTCACTTGTGTGGGTTGGCCTTGTGCCCACGACAGAAAACGCCGCAAAACGCAAAGTGGTCACACTTCAATCTCGCAGTGAAAAATAACCCTTTTTTGGCAAAGTGCATAGCTGTAGTTTTTGTACCCTAATTCTGCCGGCACCTAAGGAAACCTAGCAAACCTATACATTTTTGAAAACTAGACATCCCGGGAAATCCAGGATGGGGTGATTTGACTGCCTCGCACCAGGTTCTGTTACCCAGAATCCCTTGCAAACCTAAATAATTGCCAAAAAAAAACACATTTTCTCCTCATTTCTGTGGTGGAAAGTCCTGGAATCCGCGTGTATCCCCAAATTTTCACCCACCCCGTGTTTCCCAAAGTCTTCTGAGAAAAATGGTACCTCACTTGTGTGGGTCGGCCTAGTGCCTGCGACAGGAAATGGCTCAAAACGCAACGTGGTCGCACCTCAATTTCGCAGTGAAAAAAGACCCTTTTTCTGCAAAGTGCCTAGCTTTAGTTTTTTAACCCTAGCTTTGCTGGCACTTAGGGAAACCTCCTAGCAAACCTATACATTTTTGAAAACTAGACATCCAGGGGAATCCAGGATGGGGTGACTTGACTGCCTCCCACCAGGTTCTGTGACCCATAAACCCTTGCAAACCTTAAAAATTGTCCAAAAAAACACATTTTCTCCACATTTCTGTGGTGGAAAGTCCTGGAATCCGCGTGTATCCACAAATTTCCCTTCCACCCTGAATTCCCCAAAGACTTCTGAGAAAAATGGTACCCCGCTTGTGTGGGTCGGCCTAGTGCCTGCGAAAGGAAACGGGGCAAAAAGCAACGTGGTCACTCCTCAATTTTGCAGTGAAAAATGACCCTTTTTTGGCAAAGTGCATAGCTGTAGTTTTTGAACCCTAGCTCTGCCGGCACCTAGGGAAACCTAGCAAACCTATAAATTTTTTAAAACTAGAAACCAAGGGGAATCTAGGATGGGGTGACTTGACTGCCTCTCACCAGGTTCCGTTACCCAGAATCCCTTGCAAACCTAAAAGATTGTCAAAACACATGTTCACCACATTTCTGTGGTGGAAAGTTCTGGAATCTGCTTGGATCCACAAATTTCCACCCCCCGCGTTCCCCAAAGTCTTCAGAGAAAAATGGTACCTCACTTGTGTGGGTCTGCAACAGGAAACGGTGCAAAACGCAACATGGTCATACCTCAATTTCACAGTGAAAAATGACCCTTTTCTGGCAAAGTGCCTAGCTGTAGTTTGTGAACCCTAGCTCTGCCGGCACCTAGGGAAGCCTACCAAACCCACACATTTCTGGATGTCGCCTTACTATGTTTTGGGCCCTTGCCTGTCACGGGTACTTGGGCCTCCCACACAAGTGAGGCACCATTTTTATCGAGAGACCTGGGGGAACGCTGGTTGGTTTGTGTGAGCCCGGTGATGCCACACTTTCCCACACAAAAATGTGTGTAAAAACTGATTTTTTTCAGCTAAAATTGAGATTTGCAAGGGATTCTGGGTAAGGGGACGTTGGGGATCCACGAAAGCCATACCTCATTGGAAGCTCCAGGGTGTCTATTTTTTTAGAAATGTGCGGGTTTGGTAGGTTTCCCTAGATGGCCGTTGAGCACGGGGCCAAAAACCTAGGTGACCCCCCTTGCAAAAGCAGGTGGTTTTGAGATATGCAATTTTGATGTCGCCTCACTACGTTTAGGGCCCTTGCCTGTCGCGGGTACTTGCGCCTCCCACACAAGTGAGGCACCATTTTTATCGGGAGACCTGGGGGAACGCTGGGTTGTAGGACACCCCATTCTGGTTTTCCCTGTGTGTCTAGTTTCAAAAAATTTACAGGTTTGCTAGCTTTCCCTATTTGCCGGCTGCGCTAGGGCCCAAAACCCACAGGTAGGCATATTGCTAAAAACAAATGCGTGCCTAGTCCGCTTTCTGCTGCCCTGGGGGGATTTCAGGGGTGGGGTTGCCCCGATAGGCCCCCAAGGGGGGCAGAAACACTGTGGCTATTTTTCTTGGGGGGCAGCCCCCACCCGCACACATGGAAAAGCCAGCGTACTCGTTGGCGTCAAGTGGGCTTTTTGCCCCCTGTGGGGGCAGATTGGGGGCTACTGCCCCCATCTTCCCTCCGGGGGGGCAGAAAGAAAGGCTGTAATTGTTGCGGGTGGTGGCATTGGCTTGCCCATTTTGGGCAGCCCCCACCCTAATAAAAATGTGGCCAAAAAAAATCCACGGTGTCTAGTGGGTTTTTTGCCCCCCCCCCCAGTGGGGGGGCAGAAAGCCTACTAGATGCCAGGGATTTTTGAGCACATTTTAATTAGGGTGTGGTTTGCCCAAAACGGGCATGCCAATGCACCCACTTTGAAAAAAACAATTCCCAAAAAAATCCCTGGCGACTAGTGGGCTGAGCTCGTCATGAGCATGGGAGGGGTTAAGTTGAGATACGAGAAGTTTTCTCAGCAACATACCGCAACCTAATTTCAGGCAGAGATTAGCAAGATCAGAATGGCCATTCTGCTACTCCTCCAAGCTAAGGTCTGCTTTTTTAAATGAATGGGCTAGAGAGCACCCAAGACCAAGGACCCATTCTAGTCAAGCCCTCCAGCAATGTGGGTTAACTTTGGTTTCAGTTCCTCTACTGTACTTTGGCCTACCCTTTTGTAGCTGTATGGACTTGGGTCTGCTTTCTCCAAGGCTTCCACCAGTTGCAGATTTGATTATAATTATGTCCTTAATAAGTGTGCAGAAAATGGACAAGCATGGCTTTAAAACTGGTGGCTAATAATTTCACTGACTGTTGGAACTGGAGTCAAAAGAAGAGTGTTTACCAGTTTTCTGGTGAATGAAGTTCATTTAATGACTGCAATGAGGACTCTCAGAAGACACCAACCTAACACGTATCTTCTCAGTCTCCGGGCATATTGGGATACCTCATGCTCACATTCCTGCCCCAAATTAATGACACACTGTTGTAAATATAACCATAAATTATAATAATGATCACCACTGTAGCAAATTCGCCTTTTATGCATAGTCATCCCAGATTTGTTAACAGATTTTTTAGGCCATAATTGTGCTTGCTTTAGGACTCTGTCCACTTTAACACTGCAAATTAGTAGTACAATGCCTCTGCTCCTCCTGTTACACACGTGGTATATATTAAAACTCTACGTTTGTACATTATAAATGGTGCCTAAATACACCTGTGCTGCACCAACAAACGATGGACGGAATGCTGAATAAGGCAAACATTCACCCTCAGTCAAGAGATCTGAGTTAAATCCATAGTTTTTTTGCTCAACATGCCACCTCAGTTTGGATACAGAAATATGTAAATCAGTCTTGACCCTGCTCCTCATGGGAACAGTACAGCCCGAACTGCCAAGGGGGCTCCTTCCTGGATCAGGAACAAGCATCCTGGGACCGGTTTCGGGGTATCACCCCTCATGAGTCAGGCTAGCTTGAATCCAGTGGCCCAGAGAGCAAGGGACCCACGTGTAAACTTAACTAATGGCATGGACAAGTAAACATCTTATGCAGGCTGCATTGCGCATTTACACTACCCACATATATGAAGAAATATGTGTCTGCCAGAAGCACCATTGTGCTCTGGCTTGAATAAGGCTTAAGTGTACTGCAGTAACACATTATTGGTACAAATGCATGTTCTATCCAGGAGAAGCCTATTTTTATATATTCATAAGTTGGCCTTCAAGTGTGCCTTGTACGTCCAAATGGCACGGTGCAAATATTTTTTTTTTAAAAGGGTCCATTACATGGTGGGTATAAGCGTGCCCTTAAAGTAAAAACAAGCATTTGGAATGCAATAGGTCTCGCATTTGCGAGAATGTAAGCTATTGGCATTGTAAATGACAATGCTTTTTATTTATGCTTTAAAAACCAAAACATAAATAAAAGGCATTGCCATTTATAATGCCAAAAGCTCAAACTAGCGTAAATGCTAGACCTAATGCCTTGCAGATGTTTGTTTGTGTTTATATTGGCACACAAACATGCCTCTGTGTCTGGGAAACGTTGCTAAGAGACCCAAGAGCTCAAGTTAGTCACAAACAATTTGCAAGCTCATTACATGCTCCAGGATTCCACCTGAATGGAAATACATACAGGTTTATCACACAATCCCAGGGCTCGTAATGAGCTTGTGAATTTGTGATCAAGATGCTGCATTCTGCACTCTGTGATGTGGGCTCTTGGGCCTCGTGGCCCCCTCTTGAGTTTATGCCCAGGGTGTGCATTCCCTTCAAAACATTTACTGCCAACACTACAAAAGAACAATGTAAAAAAATCCCCTGAAAACAAAGGATTAAGACAAAAACGGGAGGATAGCCGAAGTTAGGCGCTGCGCTGGGAGGAAAAAAGGAGTATAAGGAGGGACGAAGAAGGGATAGTGACCAATTGCAGCCAAACCTTTTGAAAGGACAATCATAGTAACCAATAAAAAGCCAATTGGCGTTCTGTCAGCTCAGGATTATATACAACAGATCGAGAGAGAGCGCATGCGCTGTCAAGGCTCAACCTAGAAAGGCCTATTTCATTGTGAGGGCCTTGTATACATTTCCTAAGTAAGCTCAGATGGAATTCCCTATCTCTGGTTAAGAAGAGGCTTACCAAATGCTACAAGGTTATTTCATGCTTAATTGTTACACTTTGATTTGATGGTGAAATCAGATATTTGATTACTTTACAGAAAAGCAACGTAATAACAATAATGTGATAATTTTTCGATACAGGACACAAGCACGTTATTATTTTTTGTGATCATTATTGCACTATCCGCAGGAGGTTTTTAGTCCCAATCTTAAAAGGGAGAGGCTTTATTCAGGTTAAACCCGCTCTATTGTACTTTCAAAAGCTTAATGATCCATGGGAGATTTTTAATATTGCGAGTTTCTTGTCGCAGCAGTGAGACTTAGAAAAATCTGGTACCCCATGCTGGCATTAGAATACTGTAAAGTCCATGTTACTACTTTTTTAATACTTGCCTTTGTATCACTAAATTATTTTTATTGTAATGGTGTATTGCCATCATTGTTTTAACCATACTGAAGATTTTATGTATTCATGAATTTTGTTTTATTCCCGCCCTAATTTTCTTAAATCGCCCTATTATAGAAGAATCAGTCATGGCATTTTACTGTGTAATGTATATGTTTTTTACTGTGTACCGTATGTGTTTTATGTAATGTATTGTGATATCTAATAAATGGTACTTTTATTGTTTTCAGTAACCGAATAAAGGGGTTTGAATGAACCTAATAACAATACACTTTTGGTTACCTGAGGCAGAACTGGCTTAAAGCTTTTAAACTAAAAAAACACTGAAATTCATCAGATATCAAAAAGAAGCAACTATAATTTGCAGTCTCACCATGCACAGTGTTGTCAAAAATGTAATTTCAGATGTCATTAGTGATGTTTATCAATGATATGATAAGACATCATGATATGAGAGGCCAAAAGCAGTGCATTGCGAGGGTGCGATTTATACTTACTTTAGTTAACAACACCTGTTGAATTTCAGTTGGTTTTAGAGTAAACTGATAGATTTTACCTAACTATAGTGTCACTTTAACCTTTAGGCATTTTCAGTGAATTTCTGAGGTTTGTTTAAACATAAAGTGAGATATTATCACCAAACCTCACTATAACATCACTTTAACTTTTTGTTGTTTTAGGGAATTTCTATTTTTTTTAATGTAAAAGAACAGTATAGAAGCTGGTATTCCTCCAAGGGTCAGAAGCCGAAAATATGAAAGGCAGGCCTCTTGGCTTTATCATTGGGTCAGCAAATCAACGTATTTAAAGCAGACCTATTGGCTTCGTCAATAAGTCACCACATTATGTTATCAATAACTATAATGCAATTAAACATATTACAATGTATTCTCATGTACATGGATATAATTAATAACAATTACTGTCACAAATATATTTTAACTAAAGAATTTCTATTCCAAGCAACCATAAAAATGTGTTGAGCCTTTTTTTCACTCTCTTCAGGCCACAAAATGCAGTCATCATACAAAACACAAGGGGTTCTGGCACTACAGCTGAAGAGCATAGAGTTCTAGCTTGGTTTGCTTTAAAACACGTAGTAAGCTCTCCTGGGGTCTTGCATTGAATGACCTAGGAGAATTATGGTGTTGTTTTCTGATGTTATTAGGGACTGCTGCACACCTTGTTGGCTTCGGCAACATTAAAAAAATGGTTGGTGATGCCCCTGCCCTATCTTGGAGCACCACAAGGAACCAAAATATCTAGTACAAGCCCTCAAAGCGGTGTTCCACCGACAGAAGTAGTGAATATAAAATGTTCAGCTGCCTTGCTCATTTCATATTCACTGCATTGTTCACTGCATTAAAACATTTTTTTGCAGATATCCCGATCCCACCCAGGACACCCACAGCACTTCAAGCTGTTGAATGTCAGTGGGGAGGCCCATGACCCCTGCGAGCCCGCCAGCTCCTGAGTCAACACACATCTTGAGTTTCGATGGGAGCCAGCATTGCTCCCATCTGGCTGATACCAGCTTTTCTTTCAGCTCTAGCCCCAGGGGATGAGATTCCCAAGTCCATTTGATTGCTTGAAGTAAGGGGATGACCTCTCACCCAAAATTGCTTCAAGCCCAGATGAATGGCGTTCATGAGGTAATTCAATGGTTCAGGGAGAGGGGCCCCATTATCCGAGGATGTTGGGTTCCTTGGGCCATAATATGGCTCGGGAAAAGGAGTTGCATGTCTCTCCCCTTTTTTTATAACGTGGTGACCCCTTGGGCAAAGGCCCACCCCAGGATGCATAAAACTGAAAAGGGCAGGAGCCTGCACTTAAAAAAAAAATTTATACATTTGATATTTTATGCATTTATTATACCACAAAGAATGATTTACATTTTTTGCCAGAAGGTTGGGTGGGGGGCACCCAGGCCAAGAGAGGTAGGGTATCCCTACCCTGCCAGCCTAAATTATGTTTTCTGCCGCGTCCAAAATTTGGAATGGGAATGGAAAAATAATCCTGCCACAGAGAATCGGTGGACCACACTGATAAAATTATTAGATCTGATTGGCTGCCACAACATCAACAAAGAGTCAATGAAATCTTATCATTTGATCAGTGCAGTCAGCAGGTCCTCTGTGGTGTGAAATATGCATACATTTTTAACCTAAATTTACCAAACGGGTTTATACCAAATTACATAAGCATGTTTTCTGTATAAGGGTCTAGCTTTATGCCAAATTTGGTGTAATTCCATTCAGCTAATTTTATAATATCGTGGTTCAATTTCCCAATGGGAAATTGCATAGGGAAAACTTGTTTTGGTACCCTTCTTTTCTTGGACCCCACTTGAAGGATCATTCTGAAACCTTCCAGGAAGAAGCTGAGGGTCGTGTTTAGAAAATGTTGGTGACGATTTGTCAAGCTAAGTCAGAATTATTAGCAATATGTATATATGTATGTGTAGATATATCGCATTGAGAACATAGTGCATAGTAGAGTACCGAATTATAGTTAATGTAGTGTGCAATGACATAGAGTGCTGTGGTGAGGAGCGCAGTGGTGTAGAGTGTTGCAGAGTAGAGTGGTGCAGAGTGCAGTAGAACAGAGTGCAGGTCATAGAGTTCAGGGGTGTACTGTCGAGTAGTGCAGAGTAGAGCACAATGGTGTAGAGTGCATTAGAGTAGAGTACAGTGTTGCAGACTAGAACAGAGTGGCTTAGAGTGCAGTGGTATAGAGTGTTGTGGATTTGAAAAGAGTGCAATAGAATGGCGTGGAGGAGAGGGACTTGTAATGATATAGGGTAGAGGGGCATAAAGTAGAGAGGTGTATAGAGTGAAGTGGGGTAGAATAGAGTGGTGTAGAGTAGAGTGGCATGTAGTAGAGTGGTGGACAGTAGAGTGTCATAGAGAAAAGTGGCATTGTATGGATTGCAGTGGGGTAGTGTGGAATGGCATGGCATACAGTTACATGGAGTAGAGTATAGTAGTGCAGACTAGAGTAGAGTAGTGTAGACAGTGGAATACTGTAGAGTGTAGTACAGTGGCATACAGACGAGTGAAATGGAGTTGGACTGGTGTAGAGTACAGAAGAGTGGCCTAGAGTAGAGTGGTCTACAGTAGAGTTGGGTAGAGTGAAGTGGAATAGAGAGAAATGGGGTAGAGAAGAGTGGCGTAGAGTGTTGAACAGTAAAGTGGTATTGTGTGGCGTAGAGTGTGGTAGAGTGATGTAGAGTGGCACTGCGTGAAGTAGATTGACATGGCATACAGTAGAGTGACATAGAGTAGAGTGATGCAGACTAGAGTAGAGTGGCGTAGAGTGCATAGGCATAGAGTGCAGTGGCCTACAGTGCAGTGGTGCAGACTAGAGTGCAGTGGCATAGATTGCATAGGCATAGAGTGCAGTGACATAAAGTAGAGTGATGCAGAGTAAAGTGGCATGAAGTACAGGGGCATAGAGTAAAGTGATGCAGAGTAGAGTGGTACAGACTAGAGTACAGTGGAGTAGACTGCAGTGGCATAGAGTAGATTGGTGCACAAATAGAGTGCAGTGGCAGAGAGGGTAGCAGAATAGAGTAGAGTGGTGCAGAGTAGAGTAATGAAGAGAAGAGTGGTGCAGAGTGCAATGGCACAGAGTACAATGGCGTAGAGTGCAGTGGCATACAGTACAGTGGTGCAGAGTAGAGTGTAGTGGCATAGAGTACAAAGGGTGTAGTGATAATTTAGAGGTAGTACTGCTGTACATCACATACATTCTTTAACATATATACATCACTACAAATAATTTTCCCTATTTCTGCGTAATATGATACACTGCCTCTTGACTTCCTAGAAATAACAACATTATTACTAATCTAGACTTCACTGTAAAACAGAGAACACACACTACCTGTGGTCTAAACAATGTGGCTGCCTTTCAATTTTGTTAGGGCTGTCATAAACCAATAATATTCTGTTTTGTTATCAGCACATCCCAATGTATACGATAGCCCAATATAACACAACGTTTTTGTCCCTTATTCCTTTAAAACTACTGAACCAATTTAGATAAAATAACATAAAGGGTCCTTTCACACCATAATATCTATTCCTGCCAAATGTCATGTTAATCTGTATACCCATTTTGCCTCTATGAAAAATGCATTGGTGGAAAATCATTTTGGGGGACATCCCTTTTTTCCTTTGCATCCCCTTAACTTATCATCACAACACTTTGCATCATCAACAAATGTAGAAAAAGGAATAGGTCTGCAAGATTTTGTGGAAGTTCCTCAAGTGATAGCCAAGTTACTTAGAAAATGGCATGATAGTAAGCACCATGTTCTCACAAATTATATAATTTGAGATGTCATAAGTGTTGTTATGAATAGTATAATTTAACATGGTATAAGTGATGTATTCTGAGAGGGTATAAGCAGTGCAGAGTGAAGAAGTGAGTTGTAGTTCATGTAGTGTGGCTAGCGAGTTGACAACACTGTACAGAATTTATATTAATTTTAAGGGGGTGTGTAAACTATAAATAT
The DNA here is from genome assembly GCF_964261635.1 of Lissotriton helveticus. NCBI lineage: Eukaryota > Metazoa > Chordata > Amphibia > Caudata > Salamandridae > Lissotriton > Lissotriton helveticus. The sequence goes on from NC_136059.1 coordinate 1,073,334,198, forward strand.
AATACAGTGATCAAGTTCTCAGTGAAAAACAAAACATGTCGGTGTGGCTTTGAATACCTGACAAAATGATCTAAAATAAAAGGACTATAACTGCTAAATCCGGGAGCGCTACCATAATTCCTTCTGCTAGAAGGATTAGGAGAAGGTAATCAACCCTCCACAATGCCCTCCGGGCAAGAACGCGTCAGGCATTGACGGCGGGACGGCTGTTAAGGGATTCTGCTTGTTGGCTGTGCCCATACCTAATAAAGGCTTTGAGCTGAGCACTGAGGCTCAAGTGCATTCTTTTGGAGCACTATATATATATATATATATATATATATATATATATATATATATATATAAATATATAGATATATATAAAGAGATATAGATATAGATATATAATCACCTACTGGCAGGAAACCCGCAGCATTCTATTCGGAATAACTTTGGCATCGATTGATTAATCTTCTTTACATTTTCCAATCTTTTGGCCAGCTCAGTTCTGCTCCTTCCCTGAAAGTTTGGGGGTGATTGGTCAAGCGGGGGGCGAGAAAAAAGGGGGTCCAAAAAACGTGTTTTCCCCATGCAATTTTCCTTAGGACCTTTAGCCACGGCTACAGCCCGAACGGCTGAACGGAATTACATCTGATTTGGCAGAGAGGTAGTCCTCAGTTCTGATTTGTACCTTTCGCTTATCTGGTATCAATCTGTTCAGTAGTTTCTTTGAAAATTACGGTTAAAGTCATTTATATATCTATGGACGCGGTGGATCCGCGGATTGTGCAGGGATTGGCCTAGTAGGATAAGCGCACCGTCCCGATGACGTGCTGAATTCAAATTGGCTGTCAAGCGGTTGTAAACATTCGAAATCAGGAACTGTTGGCAGCCAATTTTGTGCCTCAGTAAAAGCGAGGCTGAGGAAGTCAGTGAAATATGTGTGCAAAATGTGAAAAGGGGGCAGGGTAGACACACCCTGACCCCCTAAGCCTGCTCAGGGGGTCACATAAGGACCAGTAGGACAAAAAAGTAAGATAGTATTTTTCTTTTTGTTTGCACTCAGATGGCCTCTGTAAATGAAGTGCCAGTTTGAAAAGTAATATTTTTCTAAAATGGTGGATAAGATGCAGTTTAGAAAAAAGAAGAGAAATGATTGGTTGTTTGACAATATTCTACATTGAAAACTAGGGTGCATGTTTCTGTTTTTTGAAAGCCTGATTCTTATTGGTTAACATAAATTGATAGTAAGGAACATTTCATAAGATAAGCTGGTATATTGAGAAGTCAAGCACACTTTCTGTTTTGATTAGTAACATTGTGTGATGAACCTTTTACCTGTGTGCTCCGTTAACTGCTTCATGAAGTGTTTCTATGGTAACAGGCAGAAGGCAGACTGGGGGTAGAGTTCAAATGTATGTCATTTGAAAGAATTGTAATGTCTAACAAATAGAAATGTGTGTTTGGTTTTGTATTAATGTGGTAAGGAATGTGATTTGATGTTCAGGTGTATATGTGTTGAAAATGAGAGGGAAACTCTGCCATTCTATGGTTCTGGTGAGAGGTGTTGAAAACAGAGATTTTGAATAAGAAAATATGCTGTGTGACTAACATACTTTTTATTCTACCAAACAATTGGAAAGGTGAGTTATTAATTTGTGAGGGAATGTATGTGGTGCATGTTGGTTTTAATCAGAGTAATGTGTTTGTTCTGCTAAAGTGAAAGAATACTTTTTTTCTCTAGATTTTTATTGTGAGTATGTGTGCATTTAGAAAGCATTCTGAGATAAGCATTTGTTTATTTTATGTGTTTGCACACAGATGACTATGCTGTTCTCTTGTTTTGGTAGAATTAGAAACCAGTTTTTTTTATTTATTTGCAAAAATGAGTGAAGTTTGTACATTAAAATGTAGTACTCATTCTAGACTACGAAATGTGTTTTGGTAAAGTAGAAGGGATAGTGTTGTTTGTCTAGAATCACACAGGGGTATATTATCAAGAATGGCGATAAAATTATCGTTGCTTTAGCGGAAGGAAACTGCCGCTAAAGCGGTGATAATGGGATTGATAATATGCTTTTGTGAATTCCTATTAAACAACAAATGGAGTGCCAATACTGATATGTTCTTTTGAACCACACTGTCTGGAAAGCAAAGATCACTTTACAATGCAACCAAATGCTATTTAATAGCTGTTTATTTAGAAACGTGTTCTTCAGAAATTCATTTGAAATTCAAAAATTTTTATGTGGCTATAGGTGACCACAGATGGTGGTCTTAATATTGATGACTCTGTACCTTCTGTACACTGGTAAGCTGTGGTTTTCTTCTGGTGATGTAGTGCCTCCAGTTTTCTGTTGAATGAATAGCTAAGAGAATCCTTCTTTTTATTTTTTCACAGGCTTTTGGTCCTGAGGAGAATCTCCTAACTTGAAGAGATTCGAAACGCGTAGACCTTCGGGTCTGCCTAGTTGCCCGTGTTATGCCAATTAAATTTTCTCGCAACTACTCTTGTGGCAACAATACACCCAACTTTGTTGGTTATAGTTCACTATGAATGTAATACATTGTTGATTAGAACTGTGTACGGTGTATTTTAAAAGCATTCTTAAAACATAGATATTTGAGTTGGCAGACCCGTCACACTTCGGTTTGTTTATTTACTATACCACCCAAACTGTTTTTGATTTTGGATTTTTGCTTAAATGTATGTTTCTGGTATGCTTGTGAAACGTTTGAGTACGGATGAATGAAGTTTTGAAACACCTTTTTGTTTAAGCTCTGTGTCCATTTTTCACTGTTAATATATAAAATATATGGTAATTTTTTGAATTTCAAATGAATTTCTGAAGAACAGCTATTAAATAGCATTTGGTTGCATTGTAAAGTGATCTTCGCATTCCAGACAGTGTGGTTCAAAAGAACATATCAGTATTGGCACTCCGTTTGTTGTTTAATCTGTTTGGGCTCAGCCTTGCTGATTAGAGCCTCCCCTCTTTTGGTATTACTTGTGAATTCCTATAGCAGACAAGGTTCTGGTATTAACCTGGGCTGCTATGGGAATTCACAAGGGCATATTATCAAGCTCATTATTGCCACTTTAGCAGCAGTTTCCTGTCGCTAAAGCGGTGATAATGTTATCGCCGTTCTTGATAATATGCCCCACAGTGTGTCTTCTGTGCATTTAGGAATCTCTCTGAGAGAAGCATTTTGGTACTTCGGGGCATATTATCAAGAAGGACGTTAAAAATTATCGTTAGTTTAGCGGCAGAAAACTGCAGCTAAAGCGGCGATAATGGGCTTGATAATATGGACTTGTGAATTCCAATAGAAATATATAACAGAAGGGAGAGAGTTAGGGAAGTTGCAATGACTATGTGAGGTGGGAACTCCTGGTCCCCGGGATTAGATGTAACAACAAAGGATGAGTACCCCCTGAGGGAAAGAAATAGAAAAGAATCTCTACTTCTAGAGCATACAGCTCAGGTCAGCACAGTGTGCCCCAACCCATTGCTGGACAGTGCATGTCCTTGAAGAAGACCCCTCACTCACCAACCTAGTTGGTGACATGCTTCATCATCGGGGTCCCACCCCATAGGCCGAGTGCCCATAGGGTGTGCTGCGACACCTGATTACAGTGGAGCGGGTTACTTTTTTATATGTGCATAAAGTACAGTGATAAGTGTATTAAAAAGGGTCAAAGCTACTCACTTCAAGAGTTTATTCTTGAGTGTTTGGACCCTTGTTAAAAACAGATGTGGCACCTGTGCCTAACTAGGAAGGCTTCGGTGTCTCAAGAAGTGTGATATGTTTAAAAATAGCGTAGTGTGCTATGTGAATCAAGTGAAGTTAGGTCTACATCTTTCAACCATATAAAAAAAAAATTATTTGGTTTTCGTCAGGACCGTGAAGATTGGACGGAGTGGTCCGCACTCGCTAAGGTGCGTCCAGCCCACATTCACGTGTTTTTGTGTCTTGTAAGTAGGTGCAAAAAGTGTGCTGCGGCTCTTAGATCAACTCACCGTGGACGACGACACCATCCTGGTGAGTTTTGATATTGAGAGCCTGTATACCAGCATCCCCCAGGATGCCACTTTGGAGGTACTCAAGAAGGTACTTGACAAGGCAGAATGGACATCAAGAACCCCTAGAGAATTCATCTTGGAGTGTGCAAGACTAGCCCTCAAAAGAAACTATTTCCAGTATGAGGACAAGATATTTCTCCAGACCGCGGGTACATCTATGGGGAGTACTTTTGCCCCGAGCGTGGCAGGCCTATATGTACACGACTTCGAGGAGAAATACATCCTGAACAATACAAACCCCTATAGATCGAATATCCTACTATGGAGAAGGTATATCGATGACGTGCTCACCATATGGAAGGGCACTGAAGATATGCTACAAGCTTTCTTCAACTGGATCAACACACTTGATGACCATTTGAAGTTTACCCACGTGAAGGACCCGAATACCTTGGTCTTTCTAGATCTGACAATAACGAGAAAGCAGGGGAGATTATCCACTGCCACTCATTACTAACCTACTCCACTGTAATCAGGTGTCGCAGCACACCCTATGGGCACTCGGCCTATGGGGTGGGACCCCGATGATGAAGCATGTCACCAACTAGGTTGGTGAGTGAGGGGTCTTCTTCAAGGACATGCACTGTCCAGCAATGGGTTGGGGCACACTGTGCTGACCTGAGCTGTATGCTCTAGAAGTAGAGATTCTTTTCTATTTCTTTCCCTCAGGGGGTACTCCTCCTTTGTTGTTACAATTCCAATAGAAACCCATGTTCGAGTGTGAACATGGGCTTCTATTGGAATTCTTGACTGCATATTATCAAGCCCATTATCGCCGCTTTTGCGGCAGTTTTCTGCCACTAAAAGTGTGATAATTTTAACGCCCTGCTTGATAATATGCCCCTTCATGTGTTTTCCGATATGTTAGTTAAAAACGTATTGTGTTCTCACTTTATGGTAGAATTAGAAAATATGTGTTATCAAAAGAGACTAGCTTTAATATGACCAATATTGTTTGCCTCCCTTAAACATCCCCAAGCCTTATTTTGACGGGGACCCAGTTATTAAAATGTAATTTACCCTCGGGTACTGGGACCCTCGCCAAGCCATTTTAACTCACACTTCATTCTACACCTCACACTGCACTCTCAGTAAAATACCAGCTCCGCTGTAATCAGGCGTCGCAGCACACCCGGGACACATTAGGTGTCACTGGGTGGGCCCGATGATGAAGCGTGCCACCAACCAGGTTGGTGGGTGAGGGCTTCATGAACTCTCCAACGAGGTGCCAATTACAAATCTAATCAGAGTTCTAACAATATTGGTCATATTAAAGCTAGTCTCTTTTGATAACACATATAAACTACGGGGACTCGGACAGGCTTTCTAGTCCTCTCTCTCTCTCTTGATACGCGCAGAATTAGAAAATAGCCATTGGTTATGTGTTTTCAAAATGAGTTTAGTATTAATAGTAAAATGCAGTTCTGAAATATGTATAATGTATGGTTGATGTTTTTGCCGACAAATAAGTACATGTAGTCTTGCACTGACACTTCCACCAGTATGATTTCAGACACTACCCAAACATCACTACACTATTGTAAACCCTTAATCTACCTCCAGCATGACCGCCTTCACTACTTATTCACCACTTTACTATCCTAAACTTGAAATCTACACCAGCAGAACCTCCTACATTAGGCAAACACCAGTTTATTTCCTAGAACAGTCCCCTACCATGACCTCCTATATTATACAAACACCACAGCATTATCTTAAAGGCTGAAACTCTATCCCTAGCATGATTCTCTATGGTACATAAACACCACTGCACTATGCTAGAACACTACCCCAGTATGAGTCCTTATACTACCTAATCACCATTTCAGTACTCTAAAGCTTAAATCTATCATAACAGGACCCCTTACACTACCCAAACACTACTATAGTAACCTACTACAGTATGTATAATAGATATTGTTATTTGTGTAGAATCATATAGTGAGTCTGTGTATTTAGGAATTACTCTGAGAGAAGCATTTTGATAGTTCATGTGTTTCTTTTTCCTGACATGTAATTGTTTAAAAATGTATCATGTTATCACATTTTGGTAGAATTATAAAATAGTCATTGGTAATATGTTTCAAATTTGAGTTTAGTATTACTACTAAAATGCAGTTTTGAAATATATGGAATGCATGCTTGTTGTTTTTGCAGGGAAATAAGTACATGTAGTCTTGCAGTGACACTTCCACCAGTATGATTTCTACACTACCCAAACACCACTGCACCACTGTAAACTCGTAATCTACCTCTAGCATGAGTACCTACACTACCTATTCACCACTTTATTACCCTAAATCTTAAATATATTTCAGCAGATCCTTCGACACTACCAAAACACCAGTTTATTTCCTAGAACACTCCCATACCACGATCTCCTATACTACACAAACACCACTGCACTACCTTAAAGTCTAAAACGCTATCCCTAGCATGATTTCTTATGGTACATAAATACCACTGCTGTATGCTAGAACACTACCCCAGTATGACTCCCTATATACCTAAACACCATTTCACTACTTCACTGGACACTGGACCCTTGCCCTCATCATATCTTCCGGCAACTCATCCCTTCGATCTGTCCTGCAGTGACTCAATTGCTGAATCACTCGCTAGAAGCTGCAGAATTCCCATCCAGTTGGAAGAACGCCACAGTCACCCCCCTTCTAAAAAAAGCTGGCTTAGACATCAACAACCCGGCCAATTACAGACCCATATTCCAACTTCCATACCTGTCGAATGTACTAGAGAAACTGGTCAACAGGCAATTGGCCAGCTTTCTCGAAACTAATAACCTGCTGGACATCACTGAAACAGGGTTTAGGGCCAACAACAGCACGGAAACAACACTCCTGGCCGTGCTGGATAACATCAGATTGCATGTAGATCAGGGGAAAACAGTTGCCCTAATACTGTTTGACCTCTCGGCAGCATTCGACACCGTCCCACACAATCTGCTCCTGGAAACCTTAGCATCTAGGGGCATTAGGGACAGGGCACTGGGATGGCTGCAGTCTTTCCTATCGGATAGATCACAATCAGTGCACATGGGCAATTTCTCATCCCCACGCCGGAACATCAAATACGGGGTCCCACAGGGGGCCTCGCTAAGCCCAACGTTGTTTAACGTTTTTGTGTCTTCCCTAGCGGGAATAGGCAGAACGTGGGGCGTCGAAATCTGTTCCTATGCCGACGACACCCAACTTACTGTAATCTTGGATGAAAAGAACAACCCTAAAGACAGTTTACTAAACTGTCTCTCTGAACTGGCTGAATGGATGCACAAGCACTGCCTTAAACTAAACGCAGACAAATCAGAGATACTACTGTTTGGAGGTCGCACTCAACTGTGGAACGACAGCTGGTGGCCAGAAGCCCTGGGCACTCCACCTGCTCCGACACCAACAGCAAGGAATCTCGGAATAACAACAGACACATCCCTATCCATGAAAACCCATGTAGCTGCCATTTGCGGCAAAGGCTTTGCAATACTAAAAATGCTTAAAAGAGTCTTTCCCTGGATTCCAATAGAGTGCAGTAAGATCCTGGTCCAGTCTCTCCTGATGAGCAGGCTGGACTATGGAAACTCCCTGTTCGTAGGCATGGCAGAGCATCTCTTCACCAAGCTCCAAATGGTGCAGAACGCTGCAGCCAAAGCTATCTGCATGAAAAGGAAATATGACTCAGCCAAGAGCTGTCTGCGCGATCTCCATTGGTTGCCAATGAAGCAAAGAGCAACTTTTAAAATGATGTGTATAACACATAGAGCACTGCACAAGACAGGCCCTCTCATCCTCAGAAACAGGATTCAGTTCTAGGCTCCCACCAGGAACCTCCGCTCTCAATTCTTCGCTCGTGCAAGAACCCGTCGGGTAAAGAGAGCCAGGATGGGTGAGCGAGCCTTCTCCCACATCGCTGCAATCAAGTGGAACGAACTGCCTACGGCCCTTCCACTCACTGAATGCCACTTGGCATTTAGGAAACAGCTAAAAACCCTCCTCTTCCCCCATCCAGACTAACCCAACTCGAACTATGCCAACGTTACATGCACTTTAGCAATCATAGCGCCGTGATATCCTACTTGGATGATTGTTAGCGCTTTATAAGAAAAGAAAATAATAATAATAAAGCTTAAATCTATCACAGCAGGATCCCTTACACTACCCAAACACCACTATAGTATCTTACTACTGTATTTATAAATAATATTGTTATTTTTCTAGAATCACACAGTGAGTCTGTGTATTTAGTATTCAGTCTTAGAGAAGTATTTTGGTGGTTCATGTGTTTCCTGATTCCTGACATATAATTGGTTAAAAACTTATTTTGTTCTCACATTTTGGTAGAATTAGAAAATAGTCATTAATAGTAAAATGCAGTTCTAAAATATATAGAATGTATGCTTGATGTTTTCGTAGAGAAATAAGCACATGTAGTCTTGCAGTAACACTTCCACTAGTATGATTTCCTACACTACCCAAACACTATTGCACTACTGTAAACCCGTAGTGTACCTCCAGCATAAATACCTATTCACCATTTTACTACTCTTAACCTAAAATCTATCTCAGCACAACCTCCTACATTATCCAAACACCACTTTATTCCCTAGAACACTACCCTACCATGACCCCCTACACTACACAAACACCACTGCACTACCTTAAAGCCTGAAAGGCTATCCCTACCATGACCCTGTACACTACATAAACACCACTGCACTACCCTAAAACACTACCTCAGCACAACCTCCTACACTACCCATTTACCAATGCACTACCCTAAACTCTAAAACACTATAACAGCACAACCCACTACAGTACCCAAACACCATTGCACTACCCTAAACCTTAAATCTACACCAGCACTACCCTAAAACACTACCACAACACGACCCTCTATACTACAGTAAGACCAGTGCAGTACTCTAAACCTACCCCTAGTATGACCCCTACACTGTATAAAAACTGCGGAACTACGACTCCATACACTACACAAACACCACTACAGTATCTTAAACTCTAAAACACTATCCCTATTATGACCCCATATACTACATAAACACCACTGCACGACCCTAGAACAGTACCTCAGCACGATCTCCAACACTAGTCAAACATCATTGCACTACTCAGCATGACCACCTACAGTATACAAACACGCCTGCACTATCTTAAATCCTAAAACACTATCCCTAAAACACTGTCTCAGCAGGACCCTCTACTGTACACAAAGACCACTGCACTACCCTACACCCTAAATCTACCCCCAGTACAACCCCCTACACTACCCAAACACCACTGCACTACCCTGAACATTAAAATCAATCTCAGCATGACCTCCTACACTACCCAATCACGACTTCACTATCCTAGAACACTACTCCAGCAGGACCCCCCTACACTACACAAAGACCACTTCACTACCTTAAACCCTAAATCTACCCCAGTACGATCACCTATACTACGCAATCACAGTGCAGTACCCTAAACTCTAAAACATTACCCCAGCACAACCTTCTACACTACCCAAATACCACTGCGCTACCCTAGAACACTACCCCAGCACGAGTCCCTACACTAGACAAACAACGCTGCACTACTCTACATTCTAAATCTGTAGTGTTGCAAAACCATAGTGACTGTTTATGTACCATTTAGTAATCTATTTACTAAAGTAAAAGTGAACCAATTATGAATTCACTCAGTGTCTCTCCTTATAGTATTGTGATCATTTAGAAAATATTCATGTCAAGTCAAGTCAAGTCAGGGGCATTTGTATAGCGCACAAGTCGCACCCGGAGGGTCTCATGGCGCTCGCAGATGGCTCTGACAAGAGGACAGGACGGCTAGTTTGTAAAGAGCCAGGTCTTTAGCTTCTTACGGAAACAGCTGTGTTCTGGAATGATACGGAGATGAAGGGGCATTTTATTCCACGAAGCAGGAGCTAGAAAAGAAAACGCGCAGCCGCCGTTTCAGGAAGTTTGTATTCTTAGAGGTGTCAATAGGAATTTTTTGCTAGATCTAAGTTTTCATTGAGGCTGATACCATCTTAGTTTTTTTTACCAGTATCCAGGGCCTCTTTCATACATGTGTCTATGAGCCAGGCATAGTGTTTTAAAAAGAATTCGCTTTTTCACCGGAAGCCAATGCAGGCTTCTCAGGCATGTAGCTGATGAAGTTCTTCGCGGGAGGTTGGGAACTAGCCAAGCCGCCGTGTTCTGAAGAACCTGGAGCCGGCTCAGATGGTGTTCATTTATGGAGGCTAAAAGCGAATTCCCGTAGTCCATTCTGTTTATAATTAGACCCTGAACTAAAGGTTTCCGGGCCTGGATGATTTATTAAAAAGATTGGTAAGATGTTCCACTAGTGCCGGCGCAAGTATAGAAAAGAGTTTAGGGGAAATGTGATCAGAAGGAGACCCTGACTTTATTTTCAGCCCGGCAGACATGCTAACATCACAATCAAATTTTATGAATTCATCCATAATATAGGGAGGGTCGGGTAGCAATATTGCCAAGGCATCAGATTGGTTTGGGTTTTGACAGGAAGGAAAGGAGGTGAATAGTGGTGTTTTTGTCCTCAAAGAATTTAGAAAGCGCATTAGCCCACTCTGGGGAACTCGGGGTTGCTAATGGACTGCTGGGAACGGTAAATTCTTTCATGATTTGAAAAAGGTCTTTAGAAGAATTTTGAGCTTTGTTTATCCTCTCCATAAGGAATGCTCTCTTTGTCGATTTTATGTCCCTCATATACCTGGAGTGCAGTAGTTTGTATGTTTTCCGATGTGCCTGATCTTTACTTTTCCTCCATTTTTTCTCAGCGGTTCTGCATTTAGATTTAATGATTTTCAATTGCTCTGAGAACCAGGGTGCAATTCTGATCTTGCGCTTAACTTTGCTCAAAGGAGCAATTTTATTCAGTGCTAACTCCATGGCTTCATCAAACTGGAGTGCTGCAGTACTGACATTTACAGTAAGAAATTGTGTGTCTAGATAAAAGTTTTTTAAGAAGATAGGTAAGGTGATTTTTATCAGGGGTCTGCATAATACAAAGTTGTTTTCTAACACCGTTTTTATTATGGTTGTGGGAAAAGAAAATGTTAATAGGTAGTGGTCTGTCCAGAGCAACAGGATGGGAGGGTCTGCTGTCATATCAGGGGAGTTTGAAAAGAGAAGGTCCAGCGTGTGGCCGGCTTGATCTGTAGGGCCAATGACCATCTGATCAAGGCCCAGAGTGTATTCATTTTGGATATTAGCTTTCCGGTGTCCGGGTCGGATTGTGTCTCCGCATGATAGTTGAAATCACCTACTAGAAGGAATCTGTCGGAGGCTAGAACATGTGGTGCAGTAGTTTCAAGTAGCTTATTTGCAAAGTCTCCTTAGGCACCAGGAGGTCGGTATATTAAGACTCCTTTCCAAACATTATTTGGTTTTCCCTCAATCTGGAATATAATAATTTCTAAATATTTGGAGACAAAGCTTTCCAGACTAACCACATTTACATTTGTTTTGGTTGCAACCAATAGTCCCCCTCCTCTAGTTTCTTTCCTGTCGAGTCACGTTATTTTGTACTCTGGCGGGAAAGCGGTATGTATGTCAGGAGCAGCATATTTGTGCAACCAAGTCTCAGCCACAAAACAAATGTCTGGGGCTGCAAAGTCAAGAAAAGCCCAAATTTCCAATGCGTGTTTGGGGATAGAACGGGCGTTAATATAGATGGCATTCAATTTTTCGGCGAGTATGGTCGTGTTGGAGAGGTTAAAACTAGGAGGTGCGGGATTATCCGTCTGATCAAGTGGACGGGCGGATCGAGAGATTTGAGGATATCTGTCTTTCCCAACTGCAAGAGTCTCAGTGGGTATGATCAGAGGGGTGTTTAACTTTTTAATTTCTTTGCTCGAGTATCTAAGAATCGTCATGTTTCGGTAGTGTCAAGGTTAGGATAGGGGATATATTACCGCAGGAAAATGCAGGGGTCCTGGCGTCTGGCATTGTCCGGGCAGGGCGGGCGCAGGCGGGCTTGCCTTTGGTGTTTTAGTGTTATGGAGTGCTTCAAACTGGTATGCACTATGTATGTAATGCTCTTACAACTTTCACAGTTGTGCTTCAAGCCTACAATTTATTTGTTAGAATTTATATGAAATGTGTTTGTATAGTAATAAAAATGTATACTTTTTAAAGTTTTTAATAAATACTCATATATGTTTATTTTTTACAGATACTGTTTATCATTGTTAAAATAAAGTTATCATGCCACAGTAAGAAAGACAAATAAAAAGTCAGAAAAAGGATACTTATTTGAAAAAAACTCAACCACAACACTTGGAAGACCAACATAATGTGGCAAAAAAGAGAACAATTTCTGGTAAGACTTCAAAAGACTTTATGAAAAAGATTACTAGATTGAGAAAAAAAATACAAATGTTCACAGCAATGAAAATGTTCCAAGCACAAGAAAAAGTGCAAAGAATAGGAAAGGCAAAAAAGACAATGTAATAACAAAGGATACAACTTATAGTAAAAGACACACAAAAAATATAGGAAGAGAACACAATTTTATAAAAAGAAGCATATTGAATCCATTGTTAAAAAGGCTTTTGAAGTAAAGAGAAAACTCTTCATTTAAGTATTGAAGAGAATTCGATCATCAGATAAACCAATACATTTAATGAAGGCCAAAAGTAAGAGGAAAAGAGTAATTAACAAAACTAATTTTTGTGATATTTTTTTAGGACACCAAAAACACAGTTCAAGTTCTGAGCCTTTTTTTAATGAAGAGAGTTAATTACAGAGCAATAATTTGTTGCATGCAGTTGACACCAGTGATCGAGCTTATGAGGTTAGAGATGGTTGTCCAATTAAGAAAGAGAAATGGTTCCTAGAAATGCAGAAGAATTGATAGCTGATGAAGTTGTAGGCAGACGTCCTAAAGCCCCAGTGTACCCTTGGGATTGTAGTAGTATTTGTAATGTACGACAAGAATGTATTGATAAATTACGCAATTTCTTACAAGCATATTGTAAAAAGAGTGTTAAACAAAAGATTAAGCTGTTGCAGGGACTAGAACTTTGCAGAGTGAGAAAACATACTGGTTTGCAAGTTCATTCTCTGGCTTGTCTTCCAAGGAAAGTATGTCAAAGTGTTTTTCACCATTTCAGTATTTTCGCAGTACATCATACTCAAATGTGGAAGTTAGTGAAAAGATTGTATTATGCAAAAAGTCCAGCACTATAGTTAAATTAGTTAAACAGTGCTCTTTTGCGAGGGTCAGTATCAGGTTTGAAAAAGGTTTGTGATGATATTGAGTTTTATTACTTTGGTCCTGAAGAAGAGAGTGAAGAAACTCAAACATTAATAGAAGAAAATGTTGTAGAGAATGTTGGGCATAGTTGTACAAAAGATTTTGAAAATGAAATTACAAAGTTTAAGGTGATTTCAGGTGAAAGGCCACATTTTTCTTGTATTTGTTGTCGAACTCACTACAAAAGTCAGACCAGGAGTGTTGATCTGTATTTAAAAGTAAAAAAGAAAATAATGATACGTGGAAAGAATTTGCAACTTATTTGTTGGTAGAGAATTGTTTTGATTTGGGTTCTGATCAGCGTATTTATAAATATTGTTATAACAAGTTAGATGAGAATAGAAAGCCTGCTAGAGCTGTGCATAATAATTTAGAGTTAGTTGCTATTCCTCCACAACTGACAGATCTCAATACCTATGAGTCTATTCTCATTCAGTGTGTGCACCCGTTTCAGGTTATTGTTCGTATGGAGCCTAAAACAGGTAAATTGCCTCCTTCAGATTTACAAAGAGGATTAAAAGGTAGAGCGGTGTATTTACCATTAGATTTAAAGAAAAATATTGAAACTATTGGTGTAGACAGTTTAGAAAGTGAACCTCTAGTTATACTTGTTAATGGTGTGCCAACTAAGAATAAGAAAATCTGGCAGGAGTTAGTGGATGTTAGGAAAGTGCAAAAGGCAACATTGTATTTGATAAAAAAACAATACATACTATAAGAATGTTTATATAGGAGAAGAAGAAATACTTTTAAAAGAAGATACTGAAACGTCAAGTGGACAAATTGAAAAAGTGGACATGTTAAGATGTGAAGAAATCTATGAACATTATAGTGTGCGTTCACTTCATTCAAAAGAAGTGATGGGAAACACAATTGTTTGTTCCAAATGAAAAAGGCAAAAGGAATTCCCATGAGTGTAAGGGAAGAGAGCTAGGAAGCTCGTTGTTTTCCACAGTTGTTCCCAACTGGAAAAGGAGGACGATATGATGAACATCCCGTGCAAAAGATTATATGGATAAAGCAACTAGAGAGATGGTCATCTAGAATCTCTGCTCATTAATTTAATGGCATGTCAGCATGGGACTAATGAATATTGGTACCGTCGTCATGAATAACTGAAATGTCTGCTACGGAACATAGGAACTCCAACATGGTTCCTTACTCTGAGCTCTGTTGAGTATGCTTGGGATGATTTACTAGAATTTCTTCGAGAGGCAAATTCGAATATAAAACACATTGAATACAAGACACCTGGAGAATTGTGCTCTTTGGATCCTGTTAATGTATGCAGGTATTTCAATCATAGATTTGAGGCTATGATGTCTTTTATCTGCAAAAAAAAAAATCCAACTCTTGGAGAAGTTGTGGATTTCTTTTGGAGAAAGGAGTAGCAATCAAGCGGTGCTCCTCATATATATAAGCTGTTATGGATTAAGGACGCTCCCAAATTTGGAACAGATGCGGATGATACTGTTTTGAGTTTTATTGAACAATATGCAACATGTGTTGTACCCAAAAGCACAGAAGAAAACAACTTAAGATCACAAGTGTTATGATTCCAAAGCCACCGATGTGGAAAATACTGTCGACGAAAGTACAAATCTAAGGACAAGTTCCACACCAAATGTCGTTTTGGATTTCCACGTCATGTAATATCGAAAGGAAAAGTGAATAGTTTTTTGTCATCTTTGCGACATACTATCACAAGAAAGTCTCCAAAAAATACCTACAACTTAAGAAGAAATGAAGAGTCAAAATACATAAATGACTACAACCCAGTCATTTTGTCCATGTGGAATGCTAACACGGATATTCAGTATGTTGCGGACAATTCCATTGCTGTTGCTCGATATGTAACATCTTATATTACAAAATCAGAAAAGACAGAATTGAAAGAAATGTGGGAAGAGATTTCTCACGAGAAGACTCCAAGTAAGAAATTATACAGTTTCAGTTTGAAGATGTTATCGCATCGAGAAATCGGAGCATATGAATGCTCAGATCAGTTATCATTGGCAAGTCTATACTCCAAATCTAGAAGAATCATTTGGGTGAGTCTAGGTCTTGCATCAATGCGAAATCGGGTACTGAAATCTGTTCAAGAAATAGAATAGTTACCAGAAAAAGATGCAAAAAGTACAGATAGTTTGAAAACTAATATGTTGGACACATATTACCCAAACAGAAGTCATCATCTATGAAGTGCTGCAAAACTACAATTTTAAACGGAATACTACAGAAAACATCAATGATGGAAAATATGGAGTCATTGGTTCTGAAGGATGGTTAGTGAAACAAACGAACGGGAATTTTACTATTTAGCTCTTTTACAACAGTTTAAACCGTGGCGTTCAGAATTGGATTTCCAGAGCTATGAAGATTCCTTTAATGCTTGTAAAGATAGCATACAATGTAGTGCTTTTGCAAATTATGTAAAAATGTTGAACGATGAAATTGATCAAGAAGCTACAATTGCAGCTGAGATTGCTAGAGACAGTTCTCAAGACAGTCAAAGTTCTGCTGCGCTGAGTCAAGATCCACTAGGACAAATCAAATCAAATCAAATCAAATCAATTATCTTTATTTAGATATAACACATATATCTTTAAAAGAAGATTACAAAATTCACATTGTGTATCAATAAATAAGATTTAAAAATCATCGAAGAATAAAAACATGGTCAATTAACAGTCATTATAAAAACGGAAATTGTCTTCTCTTAAGCCTCTTTAAATAAAATAGAGTAGCTTGAAGCATGATGTATAGGGAAAAAAGTCGTCTCTTCCACCCTTTTATATTATACTCGGCATCAATGGTATCCTGCTTTTAGGAAGCATCCGACATTCCTGAGGCTACTAATCGTTTTATTTTAACCTCCCTAAGAGTTGGAAAATGGGAGAGACACTTTAGCAGGGCCTCTTTTGATTGAAATTACGGTATGCTTGCAGAATGAAGTTTATGAGTCTTATGTTTAAGGATGTGTTTTCCGGATTTAAAGCTACCATGATAGCTTGCCTGCAAGTCCTGGCACCCAGCCTATTCCATTCTGGTTTTAGTCTCCGCCTGCATTCTGAATTAAAAGCTGGGCAGAGGCAGATCACATGCGACATAGTTTCAGCTGTTTTGCCACACCCTCTACAAGTTAAATCTTCAGCGGTGCGTCGCCAGGAGGGTAAATCTTTCAGGAATCGCCAGTCGCCAGTCGCCCATTCTAATGGCGATAAGGCTGCGTTTTAGATGGAGTGAATATGTATGGGCCAGATAGGAGGTGGGGGCTAGCCGTCTATAAGAGTTTACAAGAGCCCAGGCGTGACTGCATTTCAAAAAGAGTGCTTTATCGATGATACTTGATCTCAATCTTACACCCTTTTTGATCCCTATTTTGAATGCTGTCTGACTAGGATTCAGGGCCCACAAATCACTTGCTGACATTTGGTGAATGGCGTCTTTAAAGAGACGGCCGTATGTTCCACCTGGATTTTTCTGGGTTATTTATTCCCAGACTAGGGATTCTAATGTATTGGGGTCCGCTTGTCTTAGTTTGTGACTGAGATTAAGATATGCCCCGATGTTGGAGGCATCGTAGTTTATCAGTCCCATCTCCAGTCTTATCTGTGCAGCAGATGCAGATTTTGGCAGCTGGAGAACCTTTTTATAAATTTTGGTTGTGTGCTGGTTCAATGCTGTGTTAATTTTCCCCCCAAATAACTCTATGCCATACGATAGAGTAGGGCCAATTTTTGCTCTCATCACCTCCAAAAGAGGCGATAGGGTTGGGCCTGAGAGATTTTTTGCAAGCTTACCTAGTGATACCACAAGAGTTATTGCTTTGACTGCGATCTCATTACGCTGCTTTCTAAAATTGTATTTAGAATCCAGGTGGACGCCTAGATATTTATATGACTGGCCTGTTACGAGGCTTATGTTGTTGAATGACCAACCACCACCTGTGTGTCGTTTCTTACCAAAAGGAACAACTTCCGTTTTTTTTTAAGTTGACCTGTAATTGGTTAATAGTCGTATAGTCATGCAGTTTATCAAGGAGCCTTTGTAGGCCAACCCTAGTGAGGCTAAAAAGGACAAGGTCATCGGCGTACAAAAGGTTGCTTAGACCCAAGCCACCGACTTTTGGAGAATGGCTGTTGGTATCATCCAGGGTCGCCGACAGATCTGCTATAAACAGGTTAAAGAGAAGGGGGGCCAACACACATCCCTGCTTCACGCCCCTAGTTGTCATTATTTTCCGCGAGAGATGTGTGCCGGACCCTAGCTTCACCCGAACCCATGTACGCGAGTGGAGTTCGATAATTGCCTGTAATAGATTCTCTGGAATCCCCCACTTCCTTAATTTTACCCATAGAGCCTCCCTGGGGACTCTATCAAATGCTGCTTTGAAGTCGACGAAGCAACAAAACACTAACCTAGATGTTAGTAGTGCCTTGTCGACTATAGTTGAAATTGCTAGCAAATTAGTGCTGGTCCCTGAGTTTGCAACAAACCCTGTTTGATTCATTGGCAACAGTTTATAGTCCTTTGCCCATAACTTTAGATCCTCCAGTAGGAGGCCTGCATAATGCTTGGCTTCAATATCCAGGAGGGCAATGAGTCTGTAATTGCTCGGTTGGGCACGTGATCCTGATTTGTAAATTGGGTAGATTATGGCGCCCCGCCATGAGTCCGGGATTGTTGCTGTTCTCAGAGCGTAATTGAAGAGATTAGTTAGTGTTCCGGACCAGAAGGCAATGTCAGATTTAAACAGGCTCTGTGGCAGGCCATTTGGGCCCGGAGCCCCATCAGATCTTGCTTTTGTCATTGCTGTGGCTACTCTTTCTTGTGTCACCTCAAGGTCCATGTTGGCGGGGTGTAAGCAGTCGGTGGGTAGACTCCGTATGGTGGCAGGCCCATGGTTAATCTCATTTAAAGAGCTGCTTCCTTTGGAATCTGGGTATTCTGGAGACTTGAAGTGGTCAGATAGGTATCTTACCCAGTCTGATTCCTGGATGTTTGCAGATCCAAAGCTCGATGTGCTAGGATTAGTGTGGTTAATAAGAGCCCAGAATTTTCTAGAGTTTTTTTGCTTACTCTCCCACACCAGTTTGCACCAAAATTGGTTTTCGTGAGATCGTTTATTTTTTTTGATCGCCAGCTTGAAGGATCTTTGAGCGGTTTGATAGTGAATTGTATGTTCACTGTTCCCCGGAGATTTAGCCAGTGCCCGCAGAGCTGCGTTTCTGGCTTTCTTAAGTGACTTGGTATGCTAGGACAACCAATTGTTGAAAACGAAGCAGCAATCACCATGAATGAGGTGGAAACAGCAATGTATCAAGCTCAAGAAGATGTAACAAACTTTTTGGAAGAACAACTAAATGTTGAGCAAAAACAAATATATGAGCAAGTGAGACAACATAGTGACCATGGATTACTGCATGAAAAGAAAGAGTGCTCATGTACGTCATTTCAACCGATCCGAGTGTACGTGAGTGGACAAGCTGAAACAGGAAAAACGTTTTTTAATTAAAGTAATTACAAGTTATCTACAAAAAATAACTGAGTTGCCTTTGTCTTGTGTTGTCACTGCTTCAACTGGGTTGGCAGCACACAACATTAAAGGAATTACTTTACATTGTTTGCTAATGCTACCAGTAGAGCATGAAAACAAATTGGAATACCACAAGCTATCTGGAGAAGCTTGCTGTGAAGTTTCAAGAGTCTTGAAAAAAATTAAACTTCTCATTATTAATGAGGTAAGCATGGTCTCAAACTTTATGCTTGCCTTTGTGCATTTAAGAATGCAGCAGATTCTTAAAACAGAGTATGACGTATTATTTGGAGGAAAACACGTCATAGTTTTTGGAGATCTACTGCAACTGACTCCTGTAAAAGGACAAACAGTTATTAAAACACTTGCGCATGAAGACGCCAGAAAGTCTCTGAGTAGTGTTGGAAACGTGAACATTTGGTCATATTTTGAATACAAAGAACTCATTATAAATATGCGACAGGCAAATGATGTTGATTATGGAACTATTCTCCAAGATATAAGAATTGGACTACTGACAGAACATGGCAAACAAACTTTACAGACGCGATACTTTCCAATTTGTTTCCAAATGAAAATATAGTTCCTGAAAAAATATACATTGAAATTGCAAATAAAAAATCTGTAATCTGCTTAATGCCAACACTGCGTGTGTGTGCTATATTTAATGAACAACTTTTAAAACTGGAAAATGAAGACATAATAAAAATGGAAGCCATCGATAAAATAGAACATGAAGAAATCACTATTATTTTGACCGAAAAATTGAAGACAAAATTGGATTCTTTAGAAAATCAATATCTAAAACTGCTGGTTTAGAAAATAAGCTATATGCATGTAGGAACTGTCGGATAATTTTAAGGCATAATTTGGATGTAGAAAAAGTTTAGTTAATGGAGCAATGGGCAAAGTTGTGGATTTTGTTTATTATCAAAATAAAGATGGTATTGAATTCTTAAAGATTAAATTTGGTCAGATTGAAGAAGTGAAACAAATTCGTCGTTGTTTTGTTCGTTTTTTGCTTGTTAAAGATGTATATGTCCGTAGGAAACAGTTTCCATTTTCTCTGGCATATGCATTGACTATTCATAAATCTCAGGTTTAAGTGTTGAGAGTGCTTTGGTGAACATTGGAAATTCTGTGTTTAAAGAAGGTATGGCATATGTTCCTTTGTCCAGAGTCAGAATCTTTTTTTGTTTGTTTTTGATTGATTTTGATGATACTTAGATTACTGCAGCTGCCAACTGTGTCAAAGAGTACAATAGGTTAAGAAGAACATATGCTCCTAATTTAGGTAAATATCCTGTATTTGAAAAGCGTGTGGTTGCTCGAAAAAGAAGGTATGAGAATATCTGTTCTGAAGGTGTAGAGAAGGGGAAAAACAAGAAAATTTTGTGATTGCAAGCAAAAAGAAAAAGGACACAGTTGAAGAGATTGTTGTTCCTTGTTACATTCTCTTTATGAAAAATTGAGAACAGATAAAAGTAAAATACAAAGCGTTTCTGATGTTCGTAATTTTGTGGATGTATGTTCTGGTTCTACATAATTTACACAAAATATCCAACAAGATGCTCAGGAGTTTCTAATGTATATGCTTACAGAATTGGAAAATGAAGGTGTAGACATAGAGAACATAGAGAATATTTTTGGCCTTTGTTATAAATGGGCCATCAATGTGAAAATTGTATGTATACATGTAGCACTAATGTAGACACTGAAAGATTTTTATATTTGACATTACCGGACTGTAAATCAGTGTCCTTCAGTAAATTAGTTAAAGCTGCAAACCAAAACATGCAGTGTAGGCAATGCAAATCAGAAATGTTATCAACATTGTTTATCCAAAGATATGGAAAATATATCATTTTAATGATGCAGCGTTGTACAGCTGATGGAAGAAAATTGAACACTTTAATAAAACATTTTGTTGCTACACAACTATCAATATCCGGAAGGACTTTTGTAGCAGTAGCAATCATTTTCCACAATGGTCCTTCAATAACATCAGGACATTACACTGCACATCTCAAAAGTGAGAAAGGCTGGAGTCTTTGTAATGATGCTGAGTTGGTTTTCAAACAATCTTTGCCTTTCAAATTGCCAAATTCCTATCTAATATTTTTAAAGCCAAAGTTTTGAGAAGATAATTCAGCCTCTGAGGAATTTATTGTTATCATTTTATAGGATTATCGTTGCACAATTTACATAAAAATTACTGCAAAAATACAATTTGGCCTCAAGGAAATGTATTTCTTTGAATTATGGACTTTTTGTTGCTCATTGTCTCAGTGTATAACTTTAAGTGGCATTCTTTATAGTATTTATAAATTTAAGTTATAACATTTTCTTAGCAGTAATCATGTTATATACGTGTGATTTGTATTATCCAGTATTTTACTACAGATGTATTATTGGTTTTTTTAAACAATGTAATAGATTGGTTTTTTTGCCCGCTGTTATGTGATGAGTACAATTGAAATCACTGTTTCTAGTGAAATTCAATATATTCTGAGGACAGCAAAAAAGGCAAAGAAATTACTCTTTTTTTTTACAGATCTTAATTTTAAAATATCAAATTTACCACCATTTAGATTATAAAAAAACAAGTGAAAAAAATGTGTACTGTTTTTTACGCGTATTACTGTTGAGGTAAGTTTTAGTAAGTCTTAAAATGCACAATGGGCTGTGTTGCCACACAGTTGAAGAAAAGGAACATGTATGGACTAGATTTCTGTCAGAAAATTGTAATGCAAAAAGGTATAAAATATGGGACAGCTTCAGAACACCTGTTTGCAAGATATATGGTATAGTACAGAATAGACTAATATGGTTGTTTTGCAGGTCTTAATGATTTCAGAATTAAAAAATGGATACTCTGTAACTTAAACAACATCAGTCAGTGTTTTTGCATATTATTGCATGTCATATTAGA
Source organism: Lissotriton helveticus (assembly GCF_964261635.1). Classification (NCBI taxonomy): domain Eukaryota; kingdom Metazoa; phylum Chordata; class Amphibia; order Caudata; family Salamandridae; genus Lissotriton; species Lissotriton helveticus. The sequence goes on from NC_136059.1 coordinate 1,073,356,041, forward strand.
TTGCATCCCTTCCCTTCAGTTATATATAATAATGTCCTATCAGTTTCCTAAAATGTAAGTAGTTGTAAATGTATTCTTTGTTATTAGTACAAAAATTTACTCCTATAATGATAATTGACCTAGCCATTAACTCTCTTTCTTATTTATAAGGTGAGAAAAAGGCATTCTGTAAACCTTTTCTTTTCCATGTAAATATAATCTCATCATACACTGTACTTTGCGGTGAAAAGGTGTTTTATAGGTTTTGCTGTGCGTGTTTCCACATAACACTCATAGAACAAGACACATCTCCAGATTCATCAGAATTCATTAACCTGGACATATTTGTGAATGTTACACCATTCTCCTATTGGTGTAGCAAAGCACACCGAGGAAAATTGTTTTCACTTCTAATTTTTTCACTTTTAATATATGCTGCAATGCACAGCATATATTGAAGGTTAAAAATGCCTTTACTGATTGTTTTTGTGCAGGAAGGTGTCCCTTCTTGCTCAAAAACAATCTCCACATGACACGGACATCCTTACACCATGGCGCAAGGGTGCCTGTCTCACCACATGGCTGCAGTTTGTGCAGCTGTGCAGAGGGAAGCACATAGATGCAACATATTTATGTACATATGTTACATCCCTGTGCTTCGGAAGTACCACAGCACACTGTAGTTAAACAGTTTACAATGTCATGCTGCAGCACTTCCTTGTAATTCTGCACTTATGCATTCGCCACACATCAGACGTCTATTTTTACAGTCAATTATGCACTACCCATACATTCATCTCAACTTTCACACACTAGCATACTAGTTTAGAACTTTCTTTAACCAGAGTAGTTAGTTCTGAAAAGAACTTTTTTTTTCTTTTTGAAGTTTTTTGGGGGGGGGGTTTGAACGATGTTGTATTATTATTTTTTTTTTTAACAGGAGTAAAAATGAGAACTGGGAAAAGAGAACTAAAAACTGGGAGGAGAGAAGAAAAGAAATCTAACACTGGTGCTTGTCAACAGCTCGACACACCAGATCCACTGACTGCTCTCCATAAGCTATCAGCCGTCGACATTTTACACAGCTCATTCTAAGTTTCACAAATTGAGGACGAATATCAGGGTGTGTGGTAGAGGTTGATGGTGTTGCTCCACTCGTACTCGGGCCTTCTGATGAAGCAGGAGGAGCCTTTCTCAATCTCCTTAACTCCTCTCTTGCAAAGTTGACCGGATGCTCAGATTGCAAGTGCTTTCGCATACTTGCAGTTCCGCATGAGTACTTTTTGTTGGGTCTCCCCTTGAAAGCACTTCATTGCATATTTGGCAAGTAACTTTTGTTGCATTCCCCTTTTTTAAGCCTGGTGGAAAGTAAAAAAAATTCCAGACAATGCTGGTATATTTTTCCTTTAGTGGAGGTTCAGGAACAAATTCTTGCTCTGATGAGTTCTCTGAATCAGAGGATGATGGTGGATTAGCAGCTATAGTATCATTAAATGAATCTCTACTCCAAAAAAGAAAGAGCAGCAGATCTTCTCAGGAGATCTATCCCTCAGAAAAGTTCTAATAAGAGTGATTGAAATGGGTGGGGTCCTATAATAGTTTCAATAGGAAGTGTAATAAACCAATCAAATCTCTGTTTTTAAAGTCACATGGGGTGCGCGTAGGATGCGCGTAGGATGTGCACACTCAATACGCAGCCTGCTTGCATCGTGCTCGCGTCCAGCACGACTTCGCGAAATTGCATTAAAAAGTTATGTACTTTTTAAGAAAGTTAAAGAATATTATTTTTATAATAACCTCAGATAATCTCTTGTCTTATTATTTATATTAAATATATATAAATAAGTTCTCGAAAATTAAAGAAATCACATTCGATATGCATATGATGTCACGCGCTACCGCGTGTCCGTCACGTTATACGTACATCTCGTGTATGCGCCAGGCATTGCGCACAGGTCGCATAGCAACCGCATTGGAAAAGTCGTACCAGTCGCGACACCCTACGCGGATCCTACACAACCACCTTAAAATGGCAGACATGTTTTGCGCAGTAAACGAGCAGGGTGTTCGTACGGTACGCAACTCCAAAAAAAAAGAAATAAAAATAATATAAGTATATTATGAACAATATATAATAATGAAAAATATATATTTTTATGTAAAAAAATATAATTAAAAAATGTGTACTGTAATTTAAAAAATAACATCTAAAAATAAAGATAAAAAATATAGTTAGAAAATATAAAAAAAACAACAATAAATATATTTTAAAATTATGATTTAAAAAATCTTTCAAATTCACAAAAAAAACATAGGATTTGCATATGTTATAGTTACGAATTAGCATTTACAAAACCATTGAAATTCACTGAAAAAACCATAGGTTTCAGGGGTGTTAAAGTTAGCTGGACATTTCACTCGTATAAAAACATTGAAATTCCCCCGTTGTAGTTAGTTGTACTAACTATAACTCGCGCGCCGCAATCCACTGCTGATGATGTCACATATTACATCATTCATGACATCGTCAGTGACATCACTGATGACAGCACTGATATTATATATATTTTATATAGCAGGCAATGATATCCTATGGATGGAAATTCAAGTTACTGGTAAGTATGGTTAGAATTGCCTTTCAAGATCAGTACTGGGCTCATAGATGCAGCACTGAGGTCTCTCCTGATAACAGGTGAGTAAATCAGAATTCGTAGTTCGGCTGATTTTTTGAGGAATATTTGTAAGTTTCAAAAATCGACACAGAAACTTTTTCGGCAAAAAACAGGCAATGATATCCTATGGAAGGAAATTCAAGTTACTGGTAAGTACAGTTAGAATTACTTTTCAGGATCAGTACTGGGCTCAAAGATGCAGCACTGAGGTCTCTCCTGATAACAGGTGAGTAAATCGGAATTCGTAGTTCGCCTGATTTTACTTCGGTGCAGTATATATAGAGCCACTTTCCTACACTATCCCCTCTCTTCACCACTGTGCAAACACGCCCTGTGGCACGTTTTAAGTTGGGGACATAACTCCCCTTCAATCTTGAGGGTCCCTTGGGTCCTAATAGCTCCTTAGGTACATTCAGTAGGCGCCACAGAGCTGCGTAGCAGAGAGATGTAAAAAGGGGCACGGCTTGCACCAACTCTCTGCAACGCAGCGTAGTGGCGCTTCCTGGAAGCACCTGGTGGGCTACTTGGCCCCCATGGTCCCTCAGGATTGAAGGGGAATTTTTTCCCCAACTTAAAACGCAACGCACCACAGGTGTGTTTGCACACATCACCTCTGGCCCCGTCCCCTCCCTTCACCACTGTGTAAATGCTCCCTGTGACCGTTCTAAGTCGAGATATTAAGGTGAAGGAAGGGGGCGTGGCCTGAGGTGACATGTCTGCAAACACGCCCTGTGATGCGTTTTAAGTTAGAGAATTAATTCCTCCTCAATCCTGTGGGTGCCTGGGGGCAAACTAGCCCACCAGGTACCTCCAATATGCGCCAGGGGGCTCTGTTGCTCTTACTGGAGGTACCTGGTGGGCTAGTTGGCCCCCAGGGACCCTCAGGACTGACAAGGAATTAATTCCTCAACCCAAACCGTGCCACAGGGTGTGTTTGCACAAATGTGAACTCAGGCCCCGCCCCCTCCCTTCACCACTGTGCAAACGCGCCTGTGGTGCGTTGTAAGTTGAGGGATTAACTCCCCTTGAATCCTAAGGGTCCCTGGGGTGCAACTAGCCCACCAGCTACCTCCACAAAGCGTCACTGAGCTGCATTACAGAGAGGTGTAAAAAGGGGCATGGCCACAGAACACCTCTCTGCAACGCAGCCCCCTGGTGCATCCTGGAGGTTTCTGGTGGGCTAGATGGCCCCCAGGGACTCCCAGTATTCAAGAGGAATTCATTCCCCCTCTGCAAATCCGCCAATGGGCGCATTTGCAGAGTGATGAAAGAAGGGGCATGGGTGATGCCGGACTTTTTATTTTTTTATTTTTTAAGAACGAGGGCTGTGTAGCCCCCCATCCCCCAGGGCCTGCCCCATTTGTTTCTTAAATGTGGAAGGTGACCGCGTGGCCCACCTCCTGAGGCCTTAATCGACCCCGGGCACCCCATCCCCTGGGGCCAACCTTTCAATTTTATTGAAAAAAACCTCACTTTTGGGGAGGGGGGCCACGTGGCCTCTTGTAGCGCCAGGGACCCCATCCCCCGGGGCTGGGCCATCTCTGTTGTGGACCGTGGAGGGTCTCCAATCCCCCCACGGTCCCAGACGGCTCCCCGCGTTCTGCGGGAGCATCCATTGCTTTTCCACATGGGGAGCAGGTAATATGCTTCTCCCCATGTGGAAAAGCAATCTGCTTTGCTACATTGAAGCAAGAGCAGGTTTCCCTGCTATCGCTTTAATGAAGTAAAGCAGTTTGCAATGACAGGGTGAGAGCTGCGAGGCTCCCGCCCTGTCATTGCAAACTACAGTGTCCCGGGGTGGGCACCCTTGGACACTGCAGGAGCCGGCCTTGGGAGGTGGGGGTCCCCAGGGTCATGACAAGGCTCCACGAGGGGGGCCCCGCGTCCCCCCTCCCAACATCTTCAAAGCCCCGGGAGGTGGTGGTCCTCGGGGCCTGGGGGTCCGTGACGGACCCCCACATTTTAATATTTAGAGCCCCGGGGAGGTGGCGGTCCCCGGGGCATGTGGGGGTTTCAAGCCCCCCACACAGGTTTTTTTTAAATTAAAAAGAAGCCCCGGGAGTGGTGGTACCCGGGGCTGTGAGGGGGAAGTGTCCCCCCCGCAATCTCAATTAAGTCGAGCCCTGGGGGCTGGCAGGCCCCAGAGTTTGGGGGGCCTTAGAGGCCCCCAACATTATAATACTAAGCCCTGTGGGGAGGCGGTCACCGGGACTGCAGTGGGGCAGTGTGCCCCTGCAATCTCAATTACGTTAACCCCCCAGGGTGGCGGTCCCCGGGGCAGTGTGGGGGGGAATTGGGCCCCCCACACTGTATTTTCTCCATGCCTCCGGTACTTGGCCCCCCAGGGGCTGATTAGCATCAAAGCAAGGGAGACCGCGCATAGTTTTTTTTTATCAGCAGGATCCGCGCACCCTGCGCAGATTTTGCAGATTTAAAAAAAAAATAATACGGCCCTTGGTGGTCTTTGTGGGACCCCCCTGAGCAGGCCTAGGGAGTCAGGGTGTTTCTACCCTGCCCCCTTTTCGCGTTTTTCAAATTTTTTTCTTAGGTGGCTGCCTACACTTCCTGATTTGGAGTGTTGACAGCCAATTAGCATACAGCTCGTGCTCGGGAGGGTGCGCGGATCCTGCGCGGGCATAGATATATTTGTGATTTTAATTGTGATTTTCTCAGGAACTACTGAACAGATTTACACCATTTAAGCATAAGGCACGACTCTGAACCAAGGTCTACCTTTCTTCCAAATGTGGTGTTTTCCGTTCAGCAGTTCGGCCTCTAGCTGCGCTTAAAAGTTCCTATAGGAAATTGCATGGGGAAAACACTTTTTGGGACCCCCCTTTTTTCTCGCCCCCACTTGACCAATCACCCTGAGACTTTCCCGATAGGAGCGGACCAGAGCGGGCCATAAGTTTTGAAAATGTTGCGACGATTCGTCAACCAGTGCCAAAGTTATTCCAAATAGATGTTGCGGATTTCATATGGAAAATAGGTCCTAACTATAACTACCTACTGGCGACACTCAGTAGGTAATATATATATATATATATATATATATATATATATTGCACTACGGTCAAGCTATTCTCTGGTTAAAAGCCATGTGCAGTATATCTTGGCCACCATGGGAGGCTTGGGCACAGGTCCTGGCCACACAGCAGGAAGTCACTCTTGAAACTAGATATATGTCTACACTTCAGTGTCTTTTAATTGTTTCTTTATTTATGTATTTGTTCAAAGAGTTTCTCTCCGAAAGAGTCCATTACAGCCTTTGAATTGCAGAATATCACCCACACCACATGACTCTGAAGGTCAATAGTATTGTATCTACCCTCGTGTTATCCCTTTGAACAGAACCTAGCTGCATATTAGAAGCTACCATAGGCCTAACCTTGCCTCAAACTGGTCTTAATTCAATGACCATGGTCGACTGCTGGCTAGCCCCCTCTTTGGGCACTGGAAATATTTTCTTCCGGGGAAGCCTGTGTTGAAATGACACTATGTTTGGAGGATAAACCCATACCCCTTTGGCTTGCCTTAAACCAGGGGGATTACACCGATTATTCAGAGACTAGCTATGTGGGTAGGCAATAAATAATTCCCTAAGGCAAACAGGAACCCTCCCATCAAAAATGCACATACATTTAAATATCAATGTTTTGATCTAGCATCTTTTGGTGTGGTTTCCACTCTCTTTTGTGCCTCCAACCTCCTGTTTTTGACTGTGTGCTGGCTTTCGGTTTTGCTGGGTTTAGGACTCTGGTCACTTTACCACTGCTGATCAGTGCTAAAGTGCAATTGCTCCCTGTCTAAAATGTAATGGTATTTGGTCTCTCCGTGAGTGGCCTATTTGATTTACTAGTAAATCCCTGGTACAGTGCACCCGGTGTGCCCAGGTTCTCTAAGTCAAATGATACACTTGTCACTAGAGTACACGTCTGGGTTAGATGACAATCTGGTTTTGTGAATTCACTCTAGACAGTCACACATAAAGGGAGATGAGGTGTGCCCAGCATATCATAATTGCCCATCTCCAGACTGATGAGCCTTCCTGAGTTAGAGTGGTGGGAGCAGTTGACACATACATCTAAATAGGGCTGTGTCTATCCCCTCACAAAGCAATCTTCAACCCCTGCAGTGTGTCTGGAGCCAGGTCCAGGCAGGGCAAGGTCATGTGCACTACAAAAAGATACCTTTGTAGCTTGCCACTTCAAAGGCTGAATTGGGTTTAAGAAATTGAACCTCTGACACCATATTCTATGCCAGGAAGAAGAGCTGGATTGCTGTCAGGAAGGACTGCTATTTTTTTGTTTCCTTTGCTGTGCTGGCCTGCTGCATCCTCTTCTGTCCTGGAAGTGAGAGTACCGGACTTTGCTCTCTACATCCTGCTTTCTAAATTTTCTCCAAGGGCTTGAGTTGAGCTTGCCTCCTGTTGGAAGTCTCAGAGCCACTAAACACTTCACCTGTAGCACCTGGGTTCCTCTCCTGAGAGTGCTACTTACCAAGAGGTGCCAAATCCAGTTGTTTCTGGGCCCTTGGAAGTGAGTTTCAGAGCTACAAAAGAATCTGACGTCAAGCAACTTCTGAAACAGCGCCTGTCTGCAACTTTGACGTGGTGCTGCTGCCTGCATCGATCCTGTGTTCCTCACTCTGCATAACAACTGCGACTTACAGTGCAGTCTCTGGTAATACTGCAGCACCTCCAAAGAACCACCACTGCGGGAGTCTCGAGCACCATGCCACCAAAATCTGTGGGGCATTGCTCCGACACCACGCCTGTGGTCCTGTGGTTCGACATCGACACATCAGAATGAAGTCCTCAGGGCTTGACTTGCAAGGCCTCATCGATGTCACCCAACAGTAAGGAACCTAGGGCACCATTGGCAGCCACCACATCACCTCCCCTTTGCTTTGCTATGTCCCCGGGCGTCAGCGACTACACAACTCTACACTACTGCCAGAAACCGATTTCTCACTTGCTTCAATGACTCCATACATCCTTTATGGATCGGACTGTCCTCGACTGCCAACGTGCTAATGACATGCATAGCAGTAAGGAACTGATGTCGCACTTGCCTCGCCAGTGCCTCTCCTCCCCTGTGTCTTGCATCATCTTTGATTTCCTACACCTACAAGGCAATGTACCTGGGTCGGCGTGACTCCTGACATTGGCTCATGCTCCATTGAGATCAGACTAACGTGACATCAAGCATGACTAGACAGCGCAATTGGAGCTATTGTTTTCTAAGAAATATACTTGATTTAATATTTGAAAATTCATATCTTGACTTGTGTGTGCTGCAATTTTGTTGTTGCCTTCTTGTTTTAATCAGATAACAATTGGCTATTTTTCTAAACTGGTGTGGAGTAATTTTGTGTTTTTTTCAAGTGTTAAAGTGTGTGTGTATACACATAATTTACACTTTGCCTTTGGGGTTAAGCCTGACTGCTCTTGCCAATCTATCAAGGGGATGAGCACTGTTTAACCTTAGGGTGTAACTTACTTACCATGACTAGAGTGAGGGTCCTTGCTTGGACAGTGTGCAAACTACTGCCAGAGATCCCATTTCTAACACTATGGATGTTTGCCCTGCTTAACCTATGCAGGACCCTTGGGCCTCTTACACTTCTTTACTACAGGGTGTCCTAATCTGCCCTGGTAAGATGCACAGTAGTGGTGCCTCCTGTATGCCTTCAAGAATGCTCCTCGCCAGGATCAATGTTTGGACAGACCTGAAGGTCCGAGGAACATGTCTACAGGGCCCCAGTGACCCCCCTTAACTAGGCCCCTAGCATGCCCTAGAATTAAAGGTACAGGATCAGGCAGGGTGAGCAGGTGGGTACAGGAAGTCCCACCTAGCCTCCCTGGCAAGAACAGTAACCATAGCCTGCTGCTTTGTTTGGGCCGGGTCTGGGGTGCATTATCCTGCACTACACAGACGGTACGTGTTATGGGTCTGCACTGGAGAGGGGGTTCACGATTTCACTGGGGGACTTAGTTCTTGCTTTGCCCAGGAGCACCCCCTACCACGGCAGTCTTTTTAATGTGAGCTCTACTGAAGAACTTGACTCTCCTGCCCTTCTTATAAGGAAAAGCATGTTTCTAGAAAAGAGAATGAAAGTGATGATATTCCTATGGCTGCAGTATAAAAATAAAAGCAGTTTTTAATCAGGCATCTGACCTACCTGGAGGGAATAATATACTGCTTTCCTCGGTTGCTCACACATCCTAGGGCTAACTTGCTGAAGTGTTGGCTGATTTTGATGTTTTCGCTCAGTGCAGGATCACCTTTAAACCTCTTCCGGGCCAGCTACTTCATAGAAATACAATAACTATTTGGACGTTATAAAAAATGTAAAGCCACTGATGTACATGTACTGCAGGCGATGATGTCTCAAATCCTAGCATCATAGCTTTGATTCTGCTGCCTTTTTCGATTTCGCTCCTTTTGAGGTTGGCCTAACCTACAAAGTACGGGTGAAAACATTAAATTGCGAAACATTTTAGGCCTAAAGAACAAACTTTCAGTCACACTGAAGTAGGTAACTGTTACTTTTCAAGGAATTCAGTGGTAAGCTCATTATATGGCAAGGCAAGTTCTAACAACAATTAGCAGTAAGCACAACACAAAAGGCGCTGATTGGAGCTGATGGGTGGTTATTGTTTCTAATCAATAATAAGCTAATATATCAATTGCTCTCATTGTGTAATTTGACAGTGATTTGGCGCGTAATGCTCAAATTGCCGATCATTATTAAGGAGCTTGCATTAGAGTCATTGTTATTTAAATATCTTCTTGTTGCAAACTCATGTTTCCTTGAAAAGTAATTATTTAAGGGCTTTGTTTTCATTGCTACTTAAGATATCTTTGTAATCAATTCACTGGCACGCTGATACTTTAAACCCATTCTTCCATCATTACTGTTTTTATTCTCGATTACGTTGGTGGAATTTGCAGGGCTGTTGACAAAGAGACAGAGACGGCAGCAGGATTCATTATGTGCGACATCAGGGGCCTCATTTAGAGTTTGGTGGAGTGGGAGGAATCTGTGGTTCCCTAATCCATTTAGAGTTTCCAAACTCTGGGTTACGGTCAGCGGAGCTTTAGCAATCTCTGCCGACTCCTGACCCGGCTGGCTGACCTTCATCTACAGGACATTGGGTCATAGTGCTGGTCGCCTTGCCTTACTGAAGGCTAGGCAGCCATCACTGATTTTTCATGCCAATATCCTCCATGCTAGGCATTGCAGACATCGGTAGAGAAAATGCCCAGTTACTTACCGGTAATCTTCATTACCTCCTCGTCTGTCTTCCCGTCCCATTCCTTCACACGAGTCCATACCCAAGTGCATGGTGATTGATTCACACACAAAGGGTGATGCAATACACTTGACTCTTTAATGTCCGTCCTCTTTCATGTGAGACAAACATGTTAAGAGATGCCCATGTTACTACATTACAAATGTCTCAGAGAGAAGCCCCCTTAAACATTGCCAGGACGAGGAAATATTGTTTGTGGACTGACCCTGGACAGAAGAAAGGAAAGAATGATGAGCAGCATCATAGGAAAGAAGGATATTACACTTCACCCACCAAATCAAAATGGACAAAGAAGGCTTAAGACCCTTCCCGGAGAGACCATAGGTGACAATCAAAGTATCCACCTTGTGAAATTAGCAGGTGCGGTCCAGGTAGATTCGAAGTGCCCTCAAACCATCAAGGAAATGTGGCTTTTTCTCCTCGGCAGAAGAAGGGTCTGGACAAAAGATCAGGAGGACAATATCCTCTTGACAGTGGAAATCTGACAAGACCTTCTGCAGGAAAAACTAGCTAGGATTCACAATTACTTTGTGGCTGCAAAAACGCAAAAAAAGGGAAGAAGCCAGCATTGCCATAATCTCACTGACCCTGCGACCTGATGAAATAGCCACCAAAAACAAAACATTCTCAGAAAGAAACTTAAGTTCAACTGAAGAAAGATGCTCAAAGGGAGGTCTAGTCAATGCCTGAAGCACTAAAGGAAGATCCCGGGGGGGCACAGGAGACCATGACACAGGTTATTGATAAAGAAAACTCCTCAAGGGATGTGCCACCAGCAGAGAAGTTGGCATCATATCAAAATGCCTAAAGGCTAGAATGGCTTCCCATTGTGCCCGGGGAGTAGAGAACACCATGCCAAACATGAAACTATCCCTTAAAAAATCAAAGACCACGACAGGATCACAGAAACTGGGAGACAAACCCTTGTCCGTGCACCAGTAATCAAAATTCAACCTCTCAAGTGCCACAACCCCAGCCAGAGGCAGAGAGGAGAGGCTCCCATAATAGAAATGAATGACTAGGGACAGTCAATGGGGATCAGTACCAAATCCAGAAGAAGGAGAAATCAAGGCCTCCTGGACCTTTCTGAGATCACCAAAAGAACCACCACATGATCCACCCAAATCTTTGTGAGAAAACTGGGAATCAAGGGAAAGGGGTGAAAACAAACAGGACACCCCGGGGCCAATGGATGGAGAAGGTATCTGTCTCTCAATCTGTCCTGACAGGGATCCGACTGCAAAACTGAGCAAGAAGGGAAAGTTCTTCTGAGGAAAAAAGTTCCAGCCAGGGCGGCCGAATCTGGAGATAATTTGCTGAAAAGAATGAGCGAAAGTCGAATGATGACAGAAGAGGGAAACACCCTGCTCAGGGAGTCTACAAGCCCATTATCCCTCCACGGAAGATAGACTGCTGAGAGAGAAAGGAGGTTCCTCTCCACCCACAGGCTGATCTTCTGGGAGAGGAGAAAATGAGCATGCTGCTTATCCCCTTGCCGGTTGACAAATGCTCACATGAGCTGGTTGTCCATCTGTAAACTGACTACATGGTCTCGTAGGAGAGGAGCAAACCAAAGAAGTGCCTGCCATACCGCCTTCAACTCCCTCCAGTTTGAAGACTCAAGAGTCTCAAAGTGGGACCACTTCCCCTTGCCTTTCGATTCTCTACCTTATTGTTAGACATGGCATCCTTGGTGTGGTTTCCCCTGACTCTTTGCCTCTACCTCCTGTAATTTTGACACTGTGCTGGATTTCGTTTTTGCTGGTTTAGATGCTTTGGGCACTCTGCCATTGCTGATTAGTGCCAAAGTGCAAGTGCTCCCTGTGTAAATTGGTGTTTTGATTGGTTATCCATGATTGATATATTTGTTTTACCAGTAGGTCCCTGAGTGTGCCAGAGCTGGTAATTCCACTTCTACTAGTGGGCCTGCAGCACTGATTGTGCCACCCACATGAGTAGCCCCAAGGAGATGTCTCAGGCCTGCCACCGCAGTGCCTGTGTGCAGTTTGCTAACTGCCATGTTGACCTGGCCAGTGCACTCACTTGCCAGGCCTTACCCTTCCCTTTTCTTACACATAGGACACCCCTATGTTAGGCCCATGGTACCCCTCTGGGAAGGGTGGAGTGTATGTGCAAGGTAGGACATGTCCTAGTGTGTGCAACATGTCCTGATAGTGAAATACTGCCAACTTTGTTTTTCAGTATTGAAAGGCTATCTTGCCCATAGGACGGAATGGGGAATATTGTGTAACATGTTTACCTGCATATCTTCCTATATGAGTGAGATAGAAGATTGCAGTCTGGTATCCCTAAACTCAGAATTTAATAACACATCTTTTAGGAAGGAGGGTTTTTAGATTCTGTGTTTGAAAATAGCACTTTTAGAAAGTGGCTATTTTCTTGTTCAACCTATCTGTGTGCCTCTGCCTGGTTGTGGATTGACTATCTGGTTTGAGGGTGACAGGGGCTGGGGTGGCTCCACGAGTCTGGGTGTGTCAGCACTAGGCTTCATAGACCATTCTGCATTTGGAGTGGTGGGAGGAGTGGGCCTGAATAGGGCTGTGCCTGCCTTCCACAATGCTGGCTCCACCTCCTGTGGTGTGTCTGATGACCCTGGCCCACACTTACAAAGGTAGAAGTTGAGCATTGGCAGAGTGCACCCAGAACTGATTTGGACTGGGTCCAGGACCTCTCACACCAACAGAACAAAGACTTTTGGGGTATAAATATGAGAGCTGAAACCCCTTAACTTTAGACTACTTCGTGATCATGAGGAATCGCTGCCGAAGAAGATCAGCTGAAGAGACTGAAGAGGAGTACTGCCCTTGCGTGGGCCTGGGGTTGGCCTGCAGTTTGCTGTTTCTACTGAGGAGTAGACCAAGGGACTTTGCTGTGTGCTATGTCGACCCTGCTTGAAGAAGGACTTTGCTGTGTGCTGTGTCCATCTAAAGAAAAGTCTCCAAAAGCCTGAGAAGAGCTGGCCTCCTCTTTTTGAAGTCCCAGGCACAAAAGACCTTCATTTCCAGCTTCTATGAACTTCTTTGCTGGGAGTTCCAGACTGCCAGGAGGGCCTATTACTGTGTGTGAGGCTTTTTTGCTGTGGGGAGCTGGAAGTGTGACCCAACGAGAGAGAAGCATGATGCCGCCACAGCAGCCGCTGTCGCATTTATCGAGGAAGCGCGTCGCTGCTGCCACATCACCGGAGAAGCTTGCAGGTGCCACAGAGGGTCATGTTGCATCACCGGAGGAGCGTGTCGCAGGACCGTCTCATCGATGAGGAAGCGTACCGCTGCGACGAAGTGTATCGCGGTCACCGTGGGTGTTGTCGCATCACCATAGAGGCACAATACACACCCAAAATGATGCAACAGAGACTACAAATACCAACAAATAATTCTCTCAATGCTCACAGACAAAAGGCATAAAAATTGCACCTGCCTTAAAAAAATCCCTAGATTTCACAACAAGTCTGACGGTAAGGATCACCCACAGCAAGAATCCCCCAGAAAACTGGGTGGTCTCTGTGACCTTACTGTCCTCACAACTGACAGACCCACATCACCAACACCTGCTCCAACAAGTTCATAGTTATCCTCACCTCTCTAAAACTCCAGTCCTATTTATTTATAAACGTTATTCAATCTTTTATATAGAGATCATAAAAGTACATAACATCACTTACAAAACAGTTAAAATATAACCAATCACAATACTTTCATAAAACCGAGCTCCCTTAATCAAAATTCAGGTAAAATACATATAGCTAATAATCAATTAATGAATCAATCAAGCCACTTATAGAGTGCAGTACATACCTGTGAGAGTCTCAAGGCGCTTGGTGGGGGGGGGGGGGGGGGGTGCTGCTACTGATCGAAGAGCCAGGTCTTGAGGAGTATTCTGAAGGCCAGTAGGTCTTGGGTCTGCCGTACGTTGGTGGGGAGGGTGTTCCACGTATTGGCGGTGAGGTGGGAGAAGGATCTGCTGCCGGAGGTCGTTCTTCGGATGCGGAGTATTGTGGCAAGGGCGAGGTCGGCAGAGCGGAGCTGGCGGGTCAGGGTATGGAAGCAGAGTTGAGTATGCCAGTCCGGTGTTGTGGAGAGCTTTGTGTGCATGGATGAGGAGCTTGAAGGTTATCCTCTTGTTGATGGGGAGCCAGGGCAGGTCTCTCAGGTGGAGTGTGATGTGGTTTTATCGGGGGATGTCGAGGATCAGTGACATGACATGCAGAGGCATTCTGGATGCGTAGCAGCCATCTCAGGAGCTTGGCCGAAGTGCCTGTGTAGAGGGCGTTTCCGTAGTCCAGCCTGCTGGTGACGAGGGCCTGAGTGACCGTTCTTCTTGTTTCGGTGGGGATCCACTTGATAATCCTGCGGAGCATTCGGAGGGTGTTGAAGCAGGATGAGGAGACGGCGTTGTCCTGCTTAGTCATGGAGAGTGTGGAGTTGAGGATGACCCCTAGGTTGCGTGCGTGGTCGGTGGGAGTTGGGGCTGTTCCCAGTGTTGGCCACCAGGAGTCATTCCAGGCTGACGGGTTGGAGCCGAGGATGAGGACCTCCGTCTTGTCCGAGTTCAGTTTCAGTCGGTTGTTCTTCGTCCATTCGGCGACGGCCTTCATTCCTTCGTGGAGGTTGCTTTTTGCAGTGTGAGGGTTGTTGGTGAGGGAGAGGATCAGCTGGGTGTCGTCGGCATAGGAGATAATGTTGAGGTCGTGCTGTTGGGCGACGTGGGTGAGGGTAGCCATGTAGATGTTGAACAGCGTCGGGCTGAGGGATGAGCCCAGGGGTACGCCACAGATGATCTCAGTGGCATTGGAACGGAAGGGTGGGAGGGGGACTCTCTGAGTTCTGCCGGAGAGGAAGGAGGTGGTCCAGTCCAGGGCTTTCTCTTGGATTACGGCGTCATGAAGGCTTGTTCGTAGAGTGCGGTGCCAGACTCTGTCGAAGGCGGCTGATAGGTCCAGGAGGATGAGGCCGCTGTTTCTCTGTTGTCTAGCAGGGTCCTGATGTCATCGGTGGTGGCAATGAGGGCCGTTTCGGTGCTCTAGTTGCTGCGAAACCCGGCCTGGGACGGGTCCAGGATGTTGTTCTCCTCGAGGCAGTGGGTCAGTTGTTTGTTGACGATTTTCTCAGTGACCTTTGCCGGAAACGGGAGCAGGGAGATGTTGATTACTTTCCGGAGGTGGGGTGCGATGGTTGTGCTGGCTCTGTTAAAGATGTGGTGAGGGCATGGATCTAACGATGACCCAGAGCGAATGGTGTTCATGATCTCGCAGGTGTCCTCGTCGTTGATGCTGGTCCAGGAGAGCAGGTGGTAGGTGCAGGTGGTGGTTGTGGAGGCGGTGGTTGTCGGGCGGTCGTGGAGTTGAAGCTGTCGTGGATGTCGGCGATCTTGCGGTGGAAGAAGGTGGCAAGTGAGTCGCTCAGGTCTTACGAAGGCGGGATGTCGTTGGTGTTGGAGCTGGGGTCGGAGAGTTCCTTCACGATGTTGAAGAGCTCTTTGCTGTTGTGTGCATTGTTATCTAGGCTCTCCTTGAATGAGGCCCTTTTGGCGGCTCTGATGAGTTGATGGTGTCTGCGGTTGGTGTTCTTGTGGGCTGTGTAGTTGTCCGGTGATCGTTTGTGGAGCCAGTTTTTCTCCAGTTTCCGGCATGTTTTTTGGAGGCCTGGAGGTCTTCGGTGAACCAGGTAGTTTTCTTGCTGATGTGGTTGTTGGAGGGTGTCTTGAGTGGGGCGAGGGTGTAGGCACAGTCGTCGATCCACTGTCTGAGATTGCGGGTGGCGTGTTGGGGTCGGTGGGGTCGGCGGGGTCGGCGGGTGGGCTCTGGGTGGTGGCTAGCTGGTCTTCGGTGACTTTGCCCCAGCAGCGATGGGGCATGTGTTGGGGGCGGTGGTGCTTGGTGGGCTTCCTGAAGGTGAAATGGATGCAGCGGTGGTCGGTCCAATGGGGTTTGGTGGTGTGGTTGAAGGAGACGTGGGGGCTTGCGGAGAAGTTGGGGTCAAGCGTGTGACCGGCGGAGTGGGTGGGTGTTGTCACGAGCTATCTGAGCCCGAGGTTGGTGAGGTTGGCGAGGTTGGCGATCAGGGTGGTCGAGTTGGTGTCGTTGTTCTCGAGGTGGAAGTTCAGGTCCCCGAGGAGGATGTAGTCCATCAAGGCGAGGGCATGTGTGCTGATGAAGTAGGCAATGGGTCGCAGAACTGTGGTCTGGGTCCGGGGGTTCTATAGATGAGGGTTCCTCTGTAAGCATGGGCGGATTTTGCGGATCCACGATTCACGGATTTGCGGATTCACGGATCGTGGATCCGCAAAATCCGCGGATTATGCGGATCGGCGGATTTGGGGGCGGGGCTTCCTCGAGTGTGTGGGCGGGGCCAAACGGACGGGGCTTCCATGCGAGCGCACATGCCGCTTGTGTGTATAACAGGTCAGAGACCGATCAGAGCAGCAGATTAAGAGAAAGAAGCTCGGGCGGGGCCAAACGGACGGGGCTTCCATGCGAGCGCACATGCCGCTTGTGTGTATAAAAGCCGATCAGAGCAGCAGATTAAGAGACAGAAGCCCCTGGTCACAGGAACAGCACGGGGATTCCGCTCGTCAAAGTCAAAGATGCAAATGCCTCTGGCCAGCATCACAGCGGATTTTCGATGGTATATTTGGGAACAAGGCACACCTGCCCAGCCTCCACAACGCTCACGATTATTTATTTTTGGGCTGATGAATGAGTCACTGCATTTGCGCTTCAACTAGGGCACATGCTTTATTGATATCTGTTGAGGTTTATTTTTTGTGCCAGGACCGTCGTGCCCGAATGAACCCTGCCCTTCATATTTATTCAAGAAAACACCACCATTTAAATAATTTACGATGGCGCCGGCAAGCTGCCAGCGCCATCCTGCAAAAGTTACTTAATTAGCTTCAACAGGAAGCTCCAACTGATAAAATAAAGCAGGCGCTCGAGCCCTTGCTTTATCTTATCTGTTAGAGCTTCCTGTCGAAGCTAATTAAGTAACCATTTGAGGATGGCGCTAGCAGCTTGCCGGCGCCATCGTAAATTATGTTAGGCTTGAACTTTTGACCGCAAAATCCGCTCCGATCGCGGATTGCGGATTCTCGGTAAATTCGCGAGAGTTCGCGGATCGCGGATTTACCGAAAATCCGCAAAATCCGCGATCAGAGCGGATTTTGCGCTCATGCTTATTCCTCTGAGGGTGGTGTTGGGGGTCGGTGGGGATCTGGAAGTGCAGGTGTTTGGCGGTGCTGAGGGTGTCGTCGTAGTTGGTCGAGACTCTAAGGGTGTTCTTGTGGACAATGGCGACTCCTCCTCCTACTCCGTTGGTGCGGTCTCTGTGGGTGATCTTCAAGAATTTTGAGAGGTGCACTCAGTAATATGATCAGCACGAAAAGTTCAAGAAATTTGAGGATCTTCAGTTCCTTCTTTATTGGTTTCTTTATTTCCGTCTTTATAAAATACAATGGCACAGCCAACGCATTTCATTCCCTTTCGTGCCTTGGGAATTTCGTCAGGGCTGCAAGAAAATTTTATACATGTATAAACATATTTATCACATACATTAAAACAAACAATAACATGTATTACACGTGAGTTAAAAAATCGACTAAGGATACACCAATAGTCAAATGGGTGATTCTTTTCAATTTTTTTTTTATCTATTCAACATCAACTGCTTCATCTGTCTGGAGACACGCTTGCCCTCACCCATGCGTGGTCTCAGACCCGAATTTTAAAAAGGCATATGTCCCAGATCCACACCCCAGGGTGTTGAATCAAGGCAAAACCATGTGCATTAAGGTGCCCATTGGGGAAGAGGACACCCAAAAACAAAAAGACAATAAGACCAGAAACCGTCGTGCTGATAGGCGAAGATGAATAAGTAGTGAAAAGAAAGAAGACAGGGGGAGAAGGGAGTGAAAAAGAAGAATAGAGAAATCGTATGTGACTTCTACGGCGCACCAAGGTGTGAAAAGAAGTTATAAAAAGGGGGGGGAAATCGACATAAAACATTCCTCCCTAGTAGTGACCCAGACTTTTATAAAAGAGATATGTCAAATTCAAAGGGAATCTCACCAAAAGAATTTGTTACAGTCTCAGTACCACAGTTCAAATGAAAGACAGCATGTTCCTCATACGCGCAGATAGAACATATTATCAATAGTCCAACTGTCCAAAAGCCTGAAATATGAGAATAATGGTAAGACCCACCGGCTCAGACCGTGCCTAGCTCAGATATTATTCGTGAAAGCCGTACACAGGACAAAGTTACATGTCAGCATATGAGAAAGAGTATGTTCAGCAATACATCCCTGACCACGGGATAATATTCACGAGATGGGATCCATAGTAAAAGAATACATTTTCTTAATATATCAGTTATCCTGTACTAAAGGTCAAAAAGAGATCCGAAACATATGAAATCTGATAATTCCCAAATGTGTTCATGGTCAATAGTTATCAAAATAAGGAGGCGAGTACCTTCATATAGGCTAGTAGCCCAGAGCATGAACCAGTTATGTTCTTCCGTGTGATGGAGAGTGATAATGTTCACCAGACAGAGCGTGCGCCGATTCTCGCCCCCTGCACAAAAAATATATATATACGAGCATATTGTATTGATGCATTCTGGTGGAATAAAATTATGCCAAATGACAACACTCCTTATTGATGAGTTCTAACACCACCATTGTGGATATATCCCATTTGGGACATGTATCATATGGGTCGCATGTGAATAACTGCCATCTAATGTAACAATTTCGTATCCATGCAAGTAGGAAAACCTAAGGATATAGTTGTCTCATTTCCCAACTGCATTCATGGTCAAACAAATGCCAAATGGACAGGTCAAATACCTTCATGTGGGCTAGTTTCCCAGAGAGAAATCCAAATCCATTCCAGTGTACGATGGAAAATAATAACGTTCACCTAACAAGGCGTGCGGAGAGTCTCGCCCCCTGTATAGAAAATATATATATATTGTTTTGGTACACTCCAGTTAGAGTAAAATCATGTCAAATGCCAACACTCCTTATTAGTGGGTTCTAACTGTACCCTTGTGAATCTATCCTGTTTGGGACATTTGTCACATGACGGGCTTGTAAGTACCTACCATCTAATTCAACAATTTTATATACATGTAGGTAAAAAAAAAAAGAAAAACATGAAAATATAACTATCTCATATCCCGACATTCTAATACTTGGGGCAGCATAGGAATGGTTGGGTCGGGGATAATGGAATCCGGCCTGGATGTATAAACACATTGCATTGGACCTCCATGCTGATATATTCTATTTCAAGGTCCCGCCCTCCCATTGTAACTATCATCGTATTGATTCCAGTGCCCCTCAGAGATTTGTATGCTGAATGTAAGAAACTGATAATTTACCTAGGGGCAGCCGGAAGTCCTGTGCGTAAGCAGGTGCTTCAAAAGAGTAAGTACTCGATATCGGGTGGCGTCTATTCCGATGTCCAAGAGCAGTATAAGGCACCGCCACAATACCTAAAACAAGCGATAGTATATAATGATAACTCGGTCCCGACTAAGCGTACTTAATCGCATTTGAAAACATCAAGTTTCTAGTCTCCTAGAGCATACCTCTGATATGGTTTGCAGCACTATCTACTCCTCCGTCCGTGTTTGGGAAAAGTGGTCCTCAAACATCCGCCATACCCAGCGTCATTCCTTCAGTCAGGAAACCGGTTACGTGAATCCTCGACTTGACGAAGCTTGGTTCGATATATGTAGCGCGGGCCCGCGCGAGAATGGCGGCCATATTTGAGTGGTGTATTATTATTATTATTATTATTATCGATTTGTTGAGCGCGATTGCTGCCCAGAGGTGTCCAAGCGCTGAGATTAAACAGAGATGTGACAGGGCCGAAGGTGCAGGAACTAGAGGGATTTGGCAAATAAGGCTGTTTTCAGCTTCTTACGGAATGAGAGCAGGTCGGGTGTAGACCGAAGAGGGGGAGGGCATTCCAGAGCTTGGCGGCGTTCAGCGAGAACAGCCTGCCCCCCGACCTAGCTCTCTTCACTCTAGGGACCACTGCCAGAAAGGCACCCGTGGACCGCAGATTCCTGTTAGGGTGGTAGGGAGTGACCAGGCTGTTGTTAATTGCTGAACCGGTCTTCCAAAAGGCCCGGTGCGTAATGCACAGTGCCTTGAAGGCCACTCTCTGCCTTACTGGCAACCAGTGTAAGCTTCTCAGGCCATGTCTGGCCGACTGGGATCGTGGAATCTGGAGTATGGTACGTGCCGCGCAATTATGTACCACCTGGAGCTTCCGAAGAGTCATCTCGGGTGCCCCTAGGTAAAGAGCATTATTTGAGTCCAGACGGGACTGGATGAGGCCTTGTACCGCCACCTTCTTGGCATCAAGGGGCAGAAGTGGAAGAACCTTCCTCTGTGATCTAAGTAAGCCAAAACAGGTGGCAGACAGCCTGGTGGCCTGAGTGGAGAAAGAGAGCTTGTTGTCAAGCCATACTCCCAGGCTCTTCACACTATCCTTGGGAGTAGGCGGTGCGCCTAGACCATCGGGCCACAAGGAGGTAAAGGGTACTGGTGAAGCAGGACCTAGGAGCATGAGCTCTGTTTTTCCTCCATTCAATTTGAGGGAGGAGTTGGTCATCCATTCCCTCACGTTCTCCAAACAGTTCAGCAGGCCAGCCGAGGGGTGCCTGTTGTTCTCTTGGGCCAATGAAACCACTAGCTGGGTATCGTCGGCGTACGACACGATCTTAATGCCGTACGGTTCGACTACCCCAGCCAGAGGCTTCATGTACACATTAAATAATACAGGGCTCAAAGACGAGCCCTGCGGTACTCCACAGCTAAGTGGCCTGCTGGTAGATGTTGTGTCGCCATCAAAGATCTGAAAAGATCTGTCAGCTAGAAAGGAACTGAGCCACCTTAGCGCATCTCCCGAGATTCCGATGGTCTGGAGCCGGTTCAGCAGAGTGGCATGGCTGACCGTATCGAAGGCAGCACTTAGATCAAGGAGGATCACTGCCACTGATCCTCCCTGATCCAGTATCCTTCGAGATTCTTCGGCGACTGCTAACAATGCAGTTTCAGTCCCATGGTTTGGTCTGAAGCCTGTTTGGGACGTGTGAAGTAGGGAATGATTCCCCAGGAACTGGCCCAGCCGGGCGTTTATGTATTTCTCCAACACCTTGCCAGCCCACGGGAGAAGTGAAATGGGGCGGTGTATGGTAATCCAATTCCAACAATAGCAAGTGTCAAAAAGTGTAACGGTTATAATGGGATCAATAATAACATCCCTCGTAATGAGAATTCCTCTTCTAAATAGCGAGGATCATTCATCAATAATTTGGGAAAACTTTAAAGGAACAAACTACAATTACTTTGTGGATTTAATAGGTCTAATGTGTAAATGCCCTGGTTTCTATCTAGGGCAAAGGATATCCAGGTGTTCACTTGATGTTAAGAATTTCCTATTTGTATATCGCCTGTACAGTCAGAACGATAAGTTATAATGCCTGCAGCAAGTTCATATGTCTGCTGATCTGAGAACAGTGGTTAGTGCAAAGGAAAAGAAAAAGAAAAAACGGTGACAAGCAATTAGTCGATTTTTTAACTCACGTGTAATACATGTTATTGTTTGTTTTAATGTATGTGATAAATATGTTTATACATGTATAACATTTTCTTGCAGCCCTGACGAAATTCCCAAGGCATGAAAGGGAATGAAACGCGTTGGCTGTGCCATTGTATTTTATAAAGACGGAAATAAAGAAACTAATAAAGAAGGAACTGAAGATCCTCAAATTTCTTGAACTTTTCGTGCTGATCATATTACTGAGTGCACCTCTCAAAATTCTTGTAAATCTTTGGTATAACAGACATCCTTGGCAGTGGATGTGGAGAGTGATTGCACCATAACTACTTATGAAACAGAAGAAGTTAATGTGCTAAACCTTGGTCTCCTGCTGTGGGCTTTTGTTGTTGTATTCTGTGGGTGATCTTGTAGCCTTCCGGGATGGCTATGGTTATGTCGGGGGCTGAGGTGGGGTCAGCAGGTCTCTGTCAGGAAGGTGACATCTGGGGAGGTTGAGTCGAGGAGGTCCCAGAGTTCGATGGCCAGAGCGGGTGTTGAGGAGGATACATCTGAGGTGGTTGGGTTCTTTGGTTGGCAGTTTGGCAGGCTGGATGCTGGTGAAGCTGCAGTTCCGGCAGGTGAAGGGCCTCCATATGAGATGAGGGATGTGGGAGGGAGGAGCAGCTGGGAGGCGGGAGCGGGGTGGCGAATGGCTTAGCAGGGGGCGGGGCCGCAGGGGACGCAGCAGTGGGGAAATTGGCGGCGGGGGTCAAAGAAGGAGAAGGGACAAGGGACACAAAGAAGGGGGCACAAGGGGGAAAAAATGGACACAAATGCCAATGGAGGGGGCACAGAGATACAGGCAGGCAATACAATACGAGGCAATACAGAAGCGCAGCACAGCAAATCAGAGCAAAATGCAGGCGGGATACCAATCAATGGGAGGCAGTAGCAGTGGATCACAGGTCACACAGGGGGCTGCGTGGCTGTGAGGGGAGCAACCTGCCTGGTGGCAGGGTCGAAGGTCACTGTAAACATATAGTCGTTTCTCATAATTTCTCATAATTCAATATTAAAGCGAATATTTCCTTTTCCTCAAAGGAAGGATGCTACTGCGAAACGCGTAAATGAATTCGGGAGAGATTTTAAAAAACACAATGCAACGCAGCATTGACTAAAATTATGTCTCTTTAAACGTGGAACAATACAACGCTTTCTTTCTAGGGCATACAAAGTGCAGAAAATATCAAGTGCAAATCATTTTGTATCGACTTAGAGTCGCAAGGGCATTTGGATAAATCAGAATGCCTAAAACTTCTGTCTGG
Organism: Lissotriton helveticus; assembly: GCF_964261635.1. NCBI lineage: Eukaryota > Metazoa > Chordata > Amphibia > Caudata > Salamandridae > Lissotriton > Lissotriton helveticus. Next base: position 1,073,378,910 of record NC_136059.1, read on the forward strand.
ATACCCCAGCATTAGTGGAATTAGATTTAGACGGAATCTCATTAGAATAAACTTATGGTGTGAGAGTGGAACCACTGCCAGATATGAAAACTCACCCTCCACAATTGCGGGAGTCAGATGATACAGCTGCACCATCTGTGCACCACAGTTCTTCTCCATACGGATGTATTGGGCCCTCGTCTTGTAAATCTCAGCCAGCCTACTTTTGGAAAAGTCCTGGCATGTCATTGGAAGTCTAAGGCACTACATTCCTGCTCTACATAACTTATCCAGCCACACTTGATATGGTTCTCCAACTTGAGGATGTCGGTAATGATCCCTTGATTCAGGGGGACTGTGTCCCTATGCCAAATCGAAAACCACAGCATAAGTGGAGCCAATCAAATTGAATCAGTGATATATGGGACATCTGGTTCGATGTGAGAGATATAATTGGAGTATGACTGTGGAAGAGAGATCAAAGATTTCAGGAATTTGTTTTTCAGCTAGCTGTAGTAATTCAATCAGAGCCATGCCCCATACGCCTGCCCTGTATGTCACAGCCGACATTGTTTTGGCTTGATAGATCTTTTTTATAGTGCCCAGAGGTCTGGCACCTAACCGTTTAGTAAAACTTTTTAATGCCACTAAGCTCCTATTCATCGTCTATGATGTACTTTCCACCTGTTGTTTCCAAGCCTGATTGTTATCCAAGAGAACTGCTAAATAGGAGAAAGTATCAACCACTTTGACTTTCTTAGAGTCCAAATAAAACTGGTGGTTTATCGTTTTCCCTGCCCCTGCAATTAAAATGAATGTCTTTGTTTCATTTACCTTTAGGTCCAGCAAACTCATAAAAGCTGCATATGCTGTTGTCAGCTGCTGGAGCCCCCCCCCAGTTCTTGAAAGGAGTATGGCATCCACGGCATATGCCAAGATAGGGAGCCGATGGGAGTCACACATGGGTACATCCAAAGACACTCCCCTCAGTGCGTCCTCCACAGCATTTGTGTAAATAGAAAATCCAAGAGAACTGCTAAATAGGAGAAAGTATCAACCACTTTGACTTTCTTAGAGTCCAAATAAAACTGGTGGTTTATCGTTTTTCCCTGCCCATGCAATTAAATTGAATGTCTTTGTTTCATTTACCTTTAGGTCCAGCAAACTCATAAAAGCCGCATATGCTGTTGTCAGCTGCTGGAGCCCTACCCCAGTTCTTGAAAGGTGTATGGCATCCACGGCATATGCCAAGATAGGGAGCCGATGGGAGTCACACATGGGTACATCCAAAGACACTCCCCTCAGTGCGTCCTCCACAGCATTTGTGTAAATAGAAAACTAAAATGGCGCGAGGACACAGCCCTGCCTGACCCCTCTCAGGATCTTTAATGAGTGGGTTCTCTCCCCATTTTTCCTATTTCAGACGGATGCAGAAGCATCTGAGAACAGTTGCCGAATAAAATCCATTAGGGGCTGGTCCAATCCCATTTGTGACATAATATCCCAGAGTTTCGGGTGGGAAATGCAATTGAACGCTGCCGTTAAATCCATAAAGGCTGAACATAGTTTCCCACCCTTGGCCCTCACATATTTATACGTAATAAGAGCAAGGTTCAAACACTGATCCACAGTGCTCTTCCCCTGTTGAAAGCCATACTGGGTTGACATAAAACAAATTCCTATCAGACGTCCAAGATTCAAGCCTGCACAGAAGGAGACAACCCATCAATTTTGTAGTTGTGTCAATGAGGGAGCTGGGTCTGTAATTTGTAGGATTTCCCTTATCTCCCTTTTTGAAAATTGGGACTATTAAACTCATCTTCCATGATGGGAGGGGATCCAATAACACTATCTTATTAAAAACATTTGTCAACAAAAGGACACAGAGAACTGGGTATGTTTGAAAAAAGTCAATTGGGACCACGTCCGGACCTGGTACTTCCCTCTTACTGCAGGCTTCTAGGCCCAACTTAACCTCCAACATAGTGAATACTAAACTCTCTTGAGGATTTGTGGGTCCTACAATGAGAGGCCTGAGGTCAGGTAAGTTGGTGGAAAAATACTTGAATAATGGGTCACCCAGTATATGTGAGTCTAAGGTACGGTCACCTTTTGTTTTAAAATAGGGCGCATTGGTTATTGCCCAGAAATCTTTGGTGCTCCCTGAGACCAACGCTGCCTCTGGGCTAGCCAAATATTTCCTTCCTCCTTACCCTCTCCCTAGCTTTCCTTGCTAATTTGTAGTCCTTACGTAGCAAAGCAATTATTGACACATCCCTCAGTTGTGTCTTTAGAGTGGTCATTAATGCCTTTCTTTTTTTATACAAGGGGAATCAAACCACCCACTAGCCATTTTGGATCTATTGGGCTTATACCGCATTACGTAACGTTTTATTTTATCCAATAGGTTGGCGAAGCCTGATAATATTACACTAGGAGAGCTGTTAGAGTCCATACATACTTCGATACTGGTTAGCGCTTTACTAACCGTCTCGGAAAGGATATTCGCACTCTCAACTTGAGCCCACTTCAATTGATAACCATTCCTTCTGGCGATTATAGATGGAACTATTTCCTGTTGTTGTTGAGGGCAAAGTGGATTTCGCAAGTTAAAATAGCGTGGTCGCTAAATGCTGTAAATAGAACATTCGCATTGATACAACTATCATTTAGCTGGGTTGCAATCAAAAAGAAATCTATGTTAGATTTGTGAGCGAGATGCTGAAAAGTTTTAGGTAGGGAATCAGTGGAAGAGGAATAGTTGTCTACTATCACCCAGTCCCTAGCCAAAAGTAAATGATTCAGTCTGTTCCCATAGACACTATGAAACTCATAGTCATTCATAGGCAACCATCCAGAGCATCTGTGTTCGACTCCAGGGGAGTTCAAAGGTACCACCCTTCTGATATAGTGCAACCCTTCTCAGGTTCCACGTTTGACCATTCTCCAACCTGTTCCAATTACTTCCCTCCTCCAGCACCTTAAATGGGCCAAAAGATCAGGACAAGCCCTGTGCCACCTTGCTGCAACCAACTACCCCTATCCAAGAGGGAAACAACTTTGTACCAGGCTGTCTACCCCGCATCCTTTGTGGTAAATAAATAAATAATACCTCTATTTTTGACTGGATATAACAATAACAGATAGCTCAATAAATAAGAGTCAAGATTCGAGGTAGTAGGAGTTTGCAGGTTTAATACAGCATAAAGGACAGGACCAGGACAACCTGCACGGGCAAGATCTGGGATGAGCGCGCTAACTTTTAATAACAGTACACAAGTATATATACTAAAACAATTGCATTACAGTACATACAGTAGGCGTAGCAGTGGGTGGGGTTAATAGCAGTCGCGAAAGATAAGGGTGAAAGTAGGTGTAACAGGAGGCGTGTACATAGACATGTGATGTAAACGTAACAGAATATGTCATAAATGGGGCGGAAACATGGAGGGGGCTACCTAAGAAGCCGGGACCTCTAACCTAGTGGTGCACGCAAGCTGGCAATGACGTATTACTAGGAGAAGCTGGGGGCTATGACTTCTGCGCTAGAAGCAGAGACTGAAGTCTGGAGAGTCAGAGGGACATGTACCTAAACACTATCTAGTATCTGATGTTTAGAGAACATGTTGATAGAATCCAAGAGTTATCAGGGCAAAGGCTAACAGACTCTAAGACTGGTGCATGAATTATTCGACATGTAGTGCGTGTTGAGGAATATTAAATGACCATTAATACAGTATTTCTCTTACATGGAGACGTAAAGGCTAGACCATGACGGAAACTATTGATGCGATTCAGTAACTTAGGAATGCAGAGAAGGAGGGCTGGACTGATAACTAGAATCATAACATACTCTTGGCAGACTGGCAGGCAGAGCCAGGCCGAGCCGGGCACTGTGAGGCAGGAAGTAAGTGAAGGGTCAGGGATACAGGTGGGGGCTGTATCGCTCCTCAGCGAGGGTTCAGGAGACAAGAGCTGAATCTGAGTCCGGGCCCTTTTGAGGCCTGGAAACGGGGACTTTACAATGAAATAACGTGCACACTGTGAAACGTGGCAACGTAGCTTTACATAGGCCTAATACTCGTAGTTTTCACGAGGACTGGAAACTGGCATACTAGAGTTGGACACAACTGTAATTGCGTCTTTAATCGATCATGGGGAATACATATGCATATTAATCATGCACATATAACATAACATGGGGAACACGTAGGGACACAGAACATGGCAAAATTTACTTTTCCACATTCCCTCCTTGTCACTACGTTTCCATCAGGAAACATCAATATTCATGATACCATCTATCATTTCATACAGTATCATTTGCTCGTCTCGAATTTTCTTGGAATGGGATCTAGGACGGGACTTGGGACTAGGAATACAAGAGGTAGCACAAATGCCGCAAATCGCAGGGCCACATTGTATACAGAGGCAGCAACTAAATATGATCGCTACTGCAATACCTAGAAATGACAATACTTTCCATCCCCAGGCAGAAATTATACTCCAAAACCAACCGGACCATGTCCAGGTGCCTGGATTCTGGTGTAACTGATGGGCAATTTTATGAAGTCTGGTTATAGCTGAATAAACAGACGGCGCGTTATTAGGAATGAAAATGCAGCAACTAGATCCGATGACTCTACATGCTCCTCCTCTATCGGCCAGTATGACGTCAAGAACGAGACGATTTTGGAGCACGACAAATCTCATAGCAGATTGCTCTTCGGTTAAGTTACCTAGGGCAGAGGCAGTCTCATTCACTACTGCTTCAAGGGTTCTGGTTAATCTACGGATTAACTTACTATTCTGGATAGGTCCTATAAAGAAGAAGAATCCTTTATTGAAATCTGTATACTGTTCTAGAGCAGTTTCAGTTTGATCGACAATTGGGGACTCGATCTCCCTTCTATGTCTAATGTGTACTAGATGTGTGTTTCTGTGATAATCAGATGGGGCTAGAAAAACTGGTGGCAGTAGGAAGGCAATGTAACAGGTTCCCTCCCAATCGAGGGGCAGACGAACATATGCGGTCTGACCACAAACAAAATATGAATGACGTGAAGCTTTGAAAATAGATTTCCCACTGTCACTATACTTGACAATAGTAGTACAACCACTATGTCCTACATGTATGGAACCATTATTTCTGACACATAATTCGCCTTTGACTGGTAGTACTGAAATAGCAGGTAAGTCTGGAATAGGATCAGACTGAACATTCAGGACCATAAAATTCGAAGAATAATTACCCAAATTATAAACTTCATTTTCTAGATCTAACCCTGTTCTGTGGGGAAGACCTTGCTTGTCTGGAAAACATGTACTGTTCAGAAAGGACATATCTGTTGAGGATGACATTAACGTGGACCATGCTCCACACGAACCATTATGTGAAAACGGATAAGGAAACAGTGGCAGAACTCCCTTCGGTGTCTGGAAAGGGGGGAGTCGACCACACACCCAACAATTAGTGGCATTGCTGGTCTGGTGTGAATAGTGTAACATACGGATGAATGAATTGTTGCGCATAGCAAGACGATAAGATAGTTCGTGAGGAGGCAGATCACTAAACGTGTGTTCTACTGTAACATTAGAAAACTTATTTACATGAGAAATTGGAAAACATAAATGAAATGCATAACTCGTGCAGGTAACCATTAAGCTGAGAAACAATATAAAACTTAGAAAAACGATACATCGGATTGAGTTTTGACTAACTCTCTCACTATGGGGGTCTATTTCATACATGTCAGATACCTGTCTAACCGTTTCACCTAGGGGAGGACTTAGACAATTAAACTGGCTGACTTATTTTACTAGACCGTAACTTCTCTTTATACTCCTGTTGCGGAGTTTTCTCTAACAGGGGAGGCTTTGAATCAATGTCATTTGCGGGACAGTCCTTAAGAATAGTATCTTGGCAGTCTTTAAAATCTTGACAATCCTTGGAAAAGTTCTTGGAAACAGTTTGTAGTCCATGAAATTTCTTGACGTGTGACAGGTGCACCCACCCCTTCCTGCCTTCCAACTTGACGGCAGTACGGGTGGTTAGAAGGACTAACTTCGGCTCCTTCCAGCGAGGCTCCAGCGGACTTGAACGATCAAAATTGCGGACGAGGACCAAGCTTCCTGGAAGGATCTCGTGTGGCTTGACTTCAGTATTGTCGGGAAATGCAGCGGCAACCTGTGAACGACAAGAGTGTAGGGCAGACATCAAGGAAGCTAGGTAATCTGTCAGCATATTACTGGAAACATCTGTAATACTTCGGGGTCTAGGTGTACCCCACACATTCGGGGGGCGGCCGAATACGACCTCATAAGGAGACAGACCTGATCTGGAGTGTGCGACCATGCGCATATAGAATAGAGCGACTGGCAGGGCTACTAGCCAGTCTACACCTTTTTCTTGACAGATTTTGGCAATGCGGATTTTCAAGGTTTGATTATGTCTCTCTACGAGACCGGCTGCTTCTGGATGGCGTACACAATGGAACTTCCACTGGTACCCTAACAACAGGGAAACGTGCTTCATTAGCTCAGATGAGAAGGGCTGGCCGTTATCAGAATATACGACCCTAGGGAGTCCATAACGGGGGAAATATTCACGAACCAACTGTTTGGCAGTGGTCGCGGCTGTGTAATCTGGGACTGGATATGCTTCTGTCCACCTGGACAAAGCGCATACAACTACAAGGACATACTTGAAACCTCGACATCGCTCCATCTGAATATAATCCATCTGGAGGACTTCAAAAGGGTGGTCAGGGGGCTGGAATCCACCTTGTTCCACCGGGACACTTTTACCTGGATTGAACTGGCAACATATCATACAGGTGCGGACTTTCTGCTTGGCTGCAGCTCGTAAATGCTTGTTAAACCAAATGTTCTGGATACTGTCTAACATGGCTTTTTCTCCTAAGTGTGCAGGACTATGTGCGGTATTGATAATGACTTGAACCATTGAGTCGGGGAGAAACCATGTGGCTTTTCCCTTCGTCAACCATCCCTGATCTGTCTGGACCCCTCCTTGTTCGGACCATTTCTTGATTTCTTCGGGAGTAGCATGTAACTGGATATCTATAACATCTTGAGTAGGGTCCTTAACTGTCATACAAGTAGTCTGTTCTAGAGTGGATGTCGGTGTCTTGTTAACTGGTATGTCTGGTGTCTGTGCTGTAAGCTTGGCTGTTCGATCTGCTAGATCATTACCTTGGGAAATAATGTCTGTAACTTTAGTATGTGCTTTGCATTTCATGATAGCGATAGATGTCGGTAAATGTATTGCATCTAACAGAGCTTGAATGAGGAGACCATGCTGAATCTTGGTTCCATGAGAAGTCATGAAACCTCTCTCCTGCCAGAGCACTCCGAAGTCGTGTACAACTCCAAATGCGTAGCGTGAATCTGTGTAAATATTAACTTTCAGGTTCTTGGCGTGTATGCAGGCCTGAGTCAGAGCAACTAGCTCTGCTGCTTGAGCGGACAGGGTGTCAATACGGTGTGTTTCAATAACTTCAGTGTCAGTAGTCACTGCATACGCGGCTACTAGTTCTCCTGTACTTGTTCTCATACATGAACCATCCACATAAAGTGTCAGGTCGGGGTCTGGTAATGGAATATCAGTCAGGTCTTGTCTTGGCTTTGTCATAGTGTTAACAACTTCCACACAGTCATGTGTGGCAGGATTTGAAATAACTGACGGTAACAGTGTAGCAGGATTTAGAACGTTGCAGCGTCTGATTTCTATGTGTGGCTGGAACAGTGTCAGTTCATAACCTGTCAAATGTGCAATTGTCAAGTGCTGAGTCTGTGTTCGGTTTAGGAGAACTTCCACGGAGTGTGGAACTTGTACTGTCAAGGAGTGTCCTAATACTATGGAATCACTTTGTCTGATAGCTAGAGCTGTGGCTGCAACTGACTTGAGGCACGCAGGCAGAGCCTGGGCTACTGGATCTAGTGTGCTCGAAAAATAAGCACAGGGCTTGTATTGTCCGGCTTGATCTTGTGTGAGAACAGATAATGCTGTACCATCACGTTCTGTGACAAAAAGTGTAAAAGGCTTACTGTAGTTCGGTGTAGCTAGAACGGGAGCTTGACATAAAGCTTTCTTTAACTCATTGAAACTAAGTGTATGTTCAGATGTCCAAGGGAGGACAGTCGATACGGCTGCCTCCTGTGTCGTTAACTGTATCAGTGGCTTGGCTAGAAATGCATACTGAGGAATCCATTGTCTGCAATAGGAAGTAAGGCCGATAAAAGCACGTACCTCCTTCTGTGTCTTGGGCTGTGGAAGACTCGCTATTAACTGGATACGGTCAGGTGTCAACTGCCTACCCCACTTGGACAGTAAGTGGCCTAAGTAGATCACTTGCTGGACACAGAATTGAAGCTTTGAAGGGGACACCTTGTGCCCCATCTCGGCTAGAAAATACAAAACTGTAAGTGATGCTCGCTCGCAAGCACGTTCAGAACGGGCTGTGATCAGTAGATCATCAACATATTGGAGCAGGGCAGTGTCAGTTGGCATGTGAATGTTGTCTAGTTGTCTCTTAAGTGCTTGACTGTAAATACTAGGACTTTCTGTGAAACCTTGAGGAGCTCGTGTAAATTTATAGCTCCTTCCATTTAAACAAAAACCGAAAAGGTACTGGCTGTCTGGATGAATTGGAACACTGAAAATGCATTCTTGAGGTCGATTACGGTAAAAAATATTGCCTCAGGATCAATAGCTGTCAACAGAGATGAGATATCTGGAACAACTGGGTACTGGGGAATAATACATTTATTGAGTTCTCGAAGGTCAATCACTAATCGATATACTGGGGGTGCATTTGGATCAGTACGTTTCATGACTGGAATGATAGGAGAATTACATACATTGGAGTCAGTTTCTACAACTACTCCTTGAGCAATGAGCTCGTCAATAATTTTGGATAAGGCTGCTACAGCCTCAGGCGGCAATCTGTACTGTCTGATTCGTGGCAAGACTATACCTTGCTTAAGAGTCACACGATGAGGTGTGATTTGCATGAAACCAACATCAGTTGGACCTTGCGCCCATAGATGCTGCGGAACATTAGACAATCTTGGATCAAAATCTCGTAAAACATAGTGACCCTTGAAGTCACGTAAAAACAAACGTATTCCCTCTGGGGAACAACATATAACTGCACCTAATTCTTTCAATGTCTTAATGCCTAACACATTTTCTGGACATGACTTCGTAAGTAATAGATCAGTAGTTCGGGACAATGGACCAACTTCTAGAGTAACTGGTTTGGAAATCTCGTTTACAATAGGCTTTCCTGAAAATCCAAGGGAAACATTTCTAGAGCCTGAGAGCGGAGCCCCTGGAACCTCGTCGTGACTTATAGTCGTCCTACTTGCCCCTGTATCGATCAGAAACTTTCTGTCTTTCCCTAATACTTGACTATGAACATAGGGACCTTCTTGATCTACAGGAATCTCGATGAGAGGCAAGCCTACCTCCCTCTCTAGGCTGTTTCATGAATACGCTTGGTACTCTGGATACTCTGTCTGGGCATACTGGTACATCTGCTGTGTAACATGCTGTGTTGCAGCGATAGGCTGCGGTGCTGTAACTGTCTGTTGTGCATTCTGTGGCTGAGAAGTCTGTGAAACTTGTTCTTGTCTAGGCGGACGTGGTCTTTCTTTAGTTTTACCAGTGGCTATATTGTGTTTCAGAACTGCACACTCGTTTATAAAATGACCTGGCTGTTTACAATAATTGCATGTCCCTTTAACGGGAGCTGCAGGATGACTGGCTTGATTCGGACCCCTCTTCTGACTGTCTTGTGGAACAGATTGTGCAACTAGTACTTTCATTTTCGTGTCTTTCATACGTCTTCTCTCGTGTTCTTGCTCTTCTCTGATTCTATTCTGGTGATACTGGAGCATCTGTAACATCTGTGACGGGGTACTAGCTTGCCATGTACTTTCGAGTTTCAAAACTCGATTCTTAACTTGTGGACTTGAATTCTCGACTAGTTTAGTAACAAAAAGATGAGGGTATGACTCGCTACTCGTCTTCAAACCACTGTTTATTATAAAACATTTCTCAAATCTGGAATAAAAATCACTAGTGTCTTCGTCTTGTTTCTGTTTACAGGCTGAGATTGCATCCCAGTCTTCCTTTTTAGTGGCTAATAATCTAGGCAAAACTTGTATTAACAGTTCTGGTAATTCTTTACATTTCTCTCCAAGACCGGTACCTGGTACTCGTATCTTATCTTCAGCTTCTAGAGCTGTCCAATCGATCTTTTTCTCTCCCACCTCCCAATCTTTTTCCTTGAGTTTTTCGTATACCCCTGCGGGCAACAGGACTTTTAGCATTTTAATAATATCTGGATACGTGTATTCTCCCATACGAAGCATGTCTTTTAATTCTCGGTGGAACCCTGCTGGATCTTTGTCGTGACAGGGAATTAATTTCTTCATCTCTAAGAGTTCCATCTTGGTAACTGGGGTGTAAACAAATACTCGTTGCATTTCACCATCTGCTGTCCTAACAGGGTGTACTTCTCGTAACGGATTCTGTCTGTCTATGAAAAACGGTTTACTTTCTGGAGGTGAGACATGAACAAAATGCGGGTTCAAAAACGTTCTATATTTGTGGCGCTGTTCTAGAATGACACTAATTAAATCGGTACCTAAACCTTTCCATCTATACTGGAGTAACTCGTTCAGGATATCATGTAACGGACCTGGATCAGAATGTTGATCCTCATACAGTGTAATGAGGTGCTGGATCATATACATACCCACCAGTCGCTGCTCGGCTGGGGGCAGTTTCAGAAACATTCGTGCCACTATTTCGTCTGGAAAAGTGGTAGAATCAGTAATCCATCGGACTGCTGATCGGGCTAGTTCTTGTTCATGCATAGTACTTAATTCACTATAACCGATTCGTGATTTCAGAATGTGATCGGTAGCTTGAAATACTTGTTCTAGAGAGCCTTGTTCTGGTGCTGGGAGATGAAACACTTTCTTGTGTTCTAGGCGTAAATGTCGGTCTGGAAATCTAGATTTACCTACATACGCTATTCTGGCGGTATTCTCGTCCTCTACCTCTTCAGTAGAAGAGTCATTTTCTTTCTCGCTTCCTAGAGCTTCTTTGCGTTGTTCGTGTAACCTTATTATTTCTTTACGAATTTTCTTGTACATATTCTCTATACTATTGAGTGTCTTGTGCTTACCCTCGGCTATATTATCACTCCATCTTGTCAGAACTTTCATCTCGGTCGGATCTTTAGTCGGGGAATCTTGTTCCCGTATTAAACAATTGATCAGAAACTTTAATAGCATAAACTGGATCTCAGCTTTCCTGAGAGACATGACTTCAGCAATACTTTCTGGATCTTGTCCTGTACGAATGAATCGATACATTCTGTCTAGATCTTCTTTCATATTCGGTAGGGTGACCAAATACTCGGACACCTGTCTTATACGTACGGAATATAGAACCATACTATCCTCGCCTGGGACTGGATCATAACAGCATTCAGTAAGAACTCGTCTGATTTCTGCAATGGACTGATATTTGGGCGTACGCTGTAACGCACGTTCATGTAACTCGACTGCTCCTAAACGCCTATTTGGCGGCGGGGTACCAGGAGGACCTCCTCCCGCGGCCCCTATACTGGAATCATCGATTGATACTCTTCGTGTTGGCAGGGTGACTGATGTGGCGGGAATTTGTACTACGGGCTGGACCGGGGGTACCGTAACAGGTACTGCAACAGGTGCCCCGGTGGCTGGAAGACCATGAAATACATTATTTACAGGAGCTGGTGGAACAGGATTTGCATATTCTGGGACTGTGTCGTCCAAATAGGACGAGAGAAAAATATCAGCTGCGGTCGGTTTGTGACGTAGCTTGGTCGGAACTAAGGGTGGCGGAAAATTACTAGATGCTTCCGGGGTTGCTTTTGGCAAGCCCTCGCCAAGAAGAGGATACATACCCTTAATAAGGGCATTCCTCTGTCTGTCTGACTGTTCGGTTTTAACTCGTTCACCTATCTCGATTAGTTCCCTTTCTTGGGCTCTTTCTAAGGATTCCCTACTTAATTCTGACTTTCTGATTTCCTTTTCGGTTCTTTTATGAGATTCTTTGCGCCATAATTCGATGGCATCTTTCTGTGACTGTCTGGCTTTCTTTTTCCATAATGCTTCTTCTACTCGCATGATGCACTCGGCATCCCATGTACCCGATACGGGCCATCTGTACTTTTCTTCTAACTGTTTGGTGTACTCCACCCATAAATCTAGATATAATATGGCACTTATGCCATGCTTTTGATACATAAAATGACCTGGACTGTCCCTAGGCGGGACAGGAACTGCTTCTTCTAACAGACCTTTCCTAGTTTTTAACTGACGTAACTTGGAAAACAAAGGCATGACTTAACTGTAGTCTAGACACAATACGATACACAATAAACACAATAATTACACCACTTTCATACCACGACATTGAAATACATGAATGACATTTAAAATAACAGTTCTGACAAAATACTACCTGGAATACTGGAAACAGAATACATGAATTTCTCGAGAACAGGACAGACTAGAACAGAAACTAGATGCACTGCTAAAACAGTACGAAACTTACCGGTCTCATAAAGAGACACGTCAGGACCCGCACCCACCTAAGTGGACACTTCGTGTTGGATCTGTGTACCCCAAACCCACGGACCAGAGACAAATTAATTGACCCTGTCTAGATACTACCCCAGCAACGGTACTCACCGGGCAGCAAGAACGGAAGGCCTCAGACTGGACTGGACTGCTACGACGCCGGACGGACGAACTTCGGACTTCTGTTACGGGTGGGCCTCCGGATACCTCGGACCTTGGACTCTCGGCTTGGGCTCTGGTCGGGACTCGCCGCGTTCCTCCACCGCCTCGTCTGGATGCTGGACCGCAACCTCCGTCTCCTCCGTGGGCCTGAGGGATACTTGAAGCAGAAATATCTGCACGTGCACAGTATGGTTCCGTCACGGCTGCAGAGGGTCAGGGGGCTTGCGTGGCTTCACCGGCGCGTGGGGAAAGGGCAATTCCCTATTCGGGCGCCATTATGTGGTAAATAAATAAATAATACCTCTATTTTTGACTGGATATAACAATAACAGATAGCTCAATAAATAAGAGTCAAGATTCGAGGTAGTAGGAGTTTGCAGGTTTAATACAGCATAAAGGACAGGACCAGGACAACCTGCACGGGCAAGATCTGGGATGAGCGCGCTAACTTTTAATAACAGTACACAAGTATATATACTAAAACAATTGCATTACAGTACATACAGTAGGCGTAGCAGTGGGTGGGGTTAATAGCAGTCGCGAAAGATAAGGGTGAAAGTAGGTGTAACAGGAGGCGTGTACATAGACATGTGATGTAAACGTAACAGAATATGTCATAAATGGGGCGGAAACATGGAGGGGGCTACCTAAGAAGCCGGGACCTCTAACCTAGTGGTGCACGCAAGCTGGCAATGACGTATTACTAGGAGAAGCTGGGGGCTATGACTTCTGCGCTAGAAGCAGAGACTGAAGTCTGGAGAGTCAGAGCGACATGTACCTAAACACTATCTAGTATCTGATGTTTAGAGAACATGTTGATAGAATCCAAGAGTTATCAGGGCAAAGGCTAACAGACTCTAAGACTGGTGCATGAATTATTCTACATGTAGTGCGTGTTGAGGAATATTAAATGACCATTAATACAGTATTTCTCTTACATGGAGACGTAAAGGCTAGACCATGACGGAAACTATTGATGCGATTCAGTAACTTAGGAATGCAGAGAAGGAGGGCTGGACTGATAACTAGAATCATAACATACTCTTGGCAGACTGGCAGGCAGAGCCAGGCCGAGCCGGGCACTGTGAGGCAGGAAGTAAGTGAAGGGTCAGGGATACAGGTGGGGGCTGTATCGCTCCTCAGCGAGGGTTCAGGAGACAAGAGCTGAATCTGAGTCCGGGCCCTTTTGAGGCCTGGAAACGGGGACTTTACAATGAAATAACGTGCACACTGTGAAACGTGGCAACGTAGCTTTACATAGGCCTAATACTCGTAGTTTTCACGAGGACTGGAAACTGGCATACTAGAGTTGGACACAACTGTAATTGCGTCTTTAATCGATCATGGGGAATACATATGCATATTAATCATGCACATATAACATAACATGGGGAACACGTAGGGACACAGAACATGGCAAAATTTACTTTTCCACACCTTTCCAAAGGAGTTTTACCTGTGCTAGCATTTACTGTTGTGCGATGAACGCACAACATATCTTTAATGACATCTGAATTGGCAATCCTACACTATATGCCACCTCCATTGTGCCCTTCGCCAACCTGTTGACTCTTTCCACCAACCGGCATTTTGTGGATTGTACAAGGATGTAGACATGTGCTTAACACCCAGATTATCCAGAAATAACCTTTTTTAACATTATTAAGGTGGCAAACGCTTCCTGATCAGGGAAGAAAACAAGCAGACCAATGAAATCCAAACAGATCTTCTCCCTCACATCAGCCGCACACTGTTACTGAGCAGAGGCCCCAAAGCCCACTCTCAAACTCTTCTCTGATTCTTTACACACCCCATAGTCCTGCACCCCTGTTTTCACCTGAGAACCCATAAGAGGCCACCAATATTTTTCCCTCAACCTCTTAAGCATAAATATCTGACCCAGATGACCCTCAAGTGCTAAATGTACCAACTTTGGTCACACCAAACAAGGAGGCACACATTTAATACCTCTCATAACAATGTCCTCGCCTTGAAAAGCTAACCTGCTCTGACCTACTCAACTACCAACCTACAGTGTGTTATCACTCTCCATAGCCTCCATCCTCTCTGTCTTGGAGACACAACTCTCAAACCCCGACTTGGCATCCATTACACTAGCCACCATCTCTTCTGTGTTTAAGTCACCTTCTTCTGCAGCTCTATCGGGTAGCCTTGACAAACAATCCACCACTTTGTTCTTCAATCCTGGGATGTATTCCACTCTACAATCAAAGTCCTGCAACCTCACCACCGACCTGGACAACCTGCCTGAGCAATGTATTGCCCCCTCTCTGGACCAATAACCTTGAGTAAAGGGTAGTGATTCGTCCTCAAAACTATTCTGCTTCCCCAGATAAGGGTGCGAAAATGTGATGTAGCTTTAGCTGCAGCCATTGCCTCCCTCTCTATGACAGAACTGTTCCTCTCAGCCCATGACAAAGAGAGTGAGGCAAATGCCACAGTCTTCTCCATTCACCTATGCACCTGCGTTGGCATCCACCTGGATCATTGTTTTGAAGCAGTACTGGAATGGCACAAGGACTTCTGCACTGGCATTGTCATACTTGATTTGTGTGAAAGCTGTTTGCTGGTTCTCACCCCAAGACAATGTTTACCCTTTCCTCAATAGGACTCTCAACATTTCTGTTTTGTGGGTGAAGTTATGGACAAAAAGAGTAATACTCAACCAAACCCAATAAAAGGTCTTAGTTTGTCTTCGTTATTGGGTACTTCTGAATTCACTATCGCACTTACTAAATGAATTTGGGATTCACTCCTTCTTTGGTTATCAAATATTCCATGTACTCCATCTCCTGCAATAAAAAAGTATGCTTTTCCCTTTGTACTCTTACATCAATCCTTTCCCCAAACACTAAAATGTAATCTTGAAAAAACTCAACATTTGAGACTCCACACAACAAATTCGAAATTACTAGTTGGTGACACATGTTGAAGAACATGGGCCAAAAGGCAGCCTTTTAAATTGAAAAGTGCCTTCTGAAATTATGAACACAGTAAAGTGTCTGGAATCTGGGTGAAGTTGCACCTGCTGAAATGCATTTCATAGGTCTAATTTTGAAAAGTATTTCCCCCCTGACAACTTCAAGATCAGTTAATTGATGTTAATTGATGTTCAGAAGTGGAAATGAGCCCATCACTACTTTTTCATGAGGACTAGGTAAGCCCACACACAACATAAGAAAATCATCCCACTTCTTCATGATGACCACTGGTGAAAGCCATTCTGTGGCCTCCACAGCCACTAATGCATCCTCCTTGATCCTCTGCTCCAGTATCTCTTTCACTTTATGCCTTACTGCGACAGGCACAGTCCTTCCAATGTGCTTCATTGGCACTGTATTTTCTTGAATTTAATTTCATGCATGTACTGCTTAGAGACCCCCAACTTGTTCTCACATAATTTATCATGTTGTTTCAAAATCTTGTCCAAGTCTTCGTCGACCACTACCATCACTTGATTGTCTGCTCTGGGGTTGACCACTGCATGCTAGTCATACTGATGTGTCCACCCAAGAACAGGTAGCCCCTCAGCCTCCACCTACACCTTCCCTTTGGTCATTCTTCCCCCAAACTTGATGACTTGATGACTGCCTGTAATGTAACCTACCACACTGATGTTCTCTCCTTTGTAAGCTTTTAAGACCACACTGGTGGTTTGCAACAACTTATTCGGCCAACCATGTCATACAGTTGTTTCGGTATTATGGTGTATAATGACCCAGAATCCACCTTCCAGGATATCACTTCACTGTTTATGTTAAAATCAGCTTGGGGCATGTTTATCACTTCCAGTCATGCTTCCCTTTCTCGGGTTCATTGTCTATGACCAGTACTTTGTGTTCCTAGACGTAATCCTCCACAGAAGCAATATTCTTGATATAAGCTAGACGCATCCATGTGAGGTGACCTTTCTTTACACAATTGTGACAGTCCTTACCTACTGCAAAGTGATGTTTTGAATCTCCAAAATGATATGTGCTTCCCATCTATAGCACATACGAGATGAGTTCTTTACAGGATAAGCAGTTGTGCCTCACGTTCTCACTCCACTAGTTTTGCTACTATTCAAACTGGTGGTAGATAACTTCTTCCTCACTATATTGACCAAATCATGATCTTCTTCTACCTCTGCCACCTCAAAAGTTGGTTTATTATTCCCGTCACGTCTCTGCATTTCCCCATACATCTTTCTGATTCCTCAACACATTTAATTATGGTTAGAGCATCTTATAAAGAACAATTGTTGGCTGCCTACAATTGTTCTTGCATTAGTTTGCTGCTGATTGTACAATTAACTGATCATGTATTAACTCTTCAGTCATTTGACCGAAATGACACTTGGCAGCTAGTTCATGTAACCTGCCCACAAAATCATCCACCGACTCCACTGGACAATGGATTTGGGTATAAAACTTGTTCCGTCTAATTGCAATATTAACAGTCTTGGCAAATCAGTTGTGTTTTGCCTAGTATATGTCTTCAAAGTCATTCCCTTCGTTATCACGAACCGATGGCAGATATTTAAATATGTGGTGGCCTTCCTAACCCAAAGAAACTTTCAAAAGTGCCTTTCATCTTATTGCAGAAACATCGGTTTATTCCAAGGCTAACAGATAATTCTCAAAAGTGTCTATTCAATCCTCCCTTTCAATAGGTGGATCACAAGGAAGCATTTAAATTGGTGGAGGCATGACTGTAGATTGACTTATATTCGTATTGTGGCTGGTGTCCCTGTCCTTGACGTATCCTGAATAATGCAAGTCTTAACACTGTGATTATGAATATTACATTGAACTTCGTGGCAATGTTGTGGTACAAAATCAATTAATTACTACAATACTCCTAAAACACCACCAGGTGACAATATGTAACTACAGAGCTCCAGAAACTATTTGTTGTGGCAAAGTATCAGAAATGTAACTGATGTAGAATTAGATAACAAGTATTTGCAATGCAGTTATTTATTTCATTATTTGAGGGATTTCTAAAGCGCACTATTACCTAACAGGCATCTTGGCGCTAGTAACACGGCTACCATAACGACGGGGAGAAGGCATAGAAAGAAAAAACAGATCTAGTTCTTAGGAAATAACCAAGTTTTTAATTTCTTTCTGAAAGCAAGAAGATCATCATGTTGTCTGAGTGCAATAGGTAGAGTATTCCACAACCTGGCCACAGCGACCCCAAATGATCTACCCCCTGCTCTAGCTTTTTTAAAGTGGGGTACTTTTATAAGCTTGCCCCCAGCGGAGCGAAGCATTCTGTTGGGAACGTACCATTCGAGGCATAGGGATTTAAATTTAATTCTTTGTCTCACGGGGAGCCAGTGCAGCTCCGCCAGTGCTCCAGAGGCAGAAGACCTCCTAAGGCCAACCTAGTACCAGTTTGGCCGCGGCAGATTGCATCCGCTGTAACCTGTCTAAGAGGAATACGGGGGATTCAAGGAGCAAAGCATTACAATAGTCCACCCGACTAAGGATCGTACTGCGTGCTATCAGGACGCGGGCTTGATGGGGTAAAAGAGGGAAAATCTTCCTCAGTGAATGAACAATAGCCAGGCAGCAGCTCACCACCTTCGCCACATGTGCCGCCAAAGAGAGGTTGCAATCAAATGTTACCCCCAGGTTGCGCACTGTCTTGACCGGCTGGCCAGGATTGGGGAACTCTGGGGGCCACAGGTTCCTGGGCGGCCCTGCTGTGTGTCTGCGCACCTCAAGATGCATCATCTCTCTTTTGGCTATATTAAACTGTAATGAATTCTCCCTCAGCCACTGTGACATGTCTTCTAAACATTCTTGAAACCCTTCTACTGAGATGGACTGGTCTCCCTCCAGGGAGAAAATAAGTTACGTATCATCAGCGTAATTGATGACCTTGATGTTAAATCGCTTGATGATCGCCAGCAAGGGTCTCAAGTAGACATTAAAAAGAATAGGGCTGATGGCTGAGCCCTGAGGTACCCCATGTCGGACCTGAGTGGAGGCAGATTGGTAAGGGGGAACATTTACACAAACAGCAGAGAGAAATAAGATCTCGCTTTAATCAGCGCACAACGCTCCCTGCAGCGGAATAGCCTCAGTTACTTACAAAGTGTGGAGCGCTCGCAATTCCATGCAGCTATATCCTGTGCACCCTCCAACTGGGACCAATCGCACAGACGGTCCCAGCCAATTGGAGCAGCGTTAGGAATCAGACCGGGAAGAGGCAAAAGACTCCACCGACCTCTCCCGAGTTAATGCTCCACCCCTCTGTATGCCGAGTGACATGAAAACCGTCAGGAACTGTGGAAAAGATGCCGTCGGAAATAAACAGTAAAAGAGCCTCACAGAAAACTTAAAATAAAAACACCGTAAAAACACAATTGGGCTCACAATTGCAGGATTTCAGCTATCGGCCTTGTAAATGACAATGCTTTTTATTTATATGTTTAAAATCATGCTTTAAAATTAGGTATTTTTAGTTACAATACCAATAGGTAAAAGTTTCAACAATGCGAGACCTATTGCATTGCAAAAGAGTCAAAGAAAGCAGGTCACCAAGTATCGCCACCATGAGTGTATAAACAAATTACAGAGATTAGTAAAACAAAAACTCTAAAGTGTAAAATACAAGGACTGGAATCCACAGTTGCCTATGTTCATGGCCTTTACTTTACAGGCAAAACACTGACCGGTTTAAGAATAATGACTTCAAAAACAGTTAAGGTATTCATGGTCAGACTGGGATAGAAACGAGGCCCGGGCACCTAAATAAAAGTGGCCCCCAGTAGTAAATTAGATAGCTAAACACGTGGTCCATGTTTGTAAAATTGGGCAGTTCGAATTTGTAAAGACACACGGCATGAGTGTTAATTTCAGAAAAATCAACAGTAAAAACTGGTACCCTAGACCAGAAACTGGCCCAGAAACAGCCAAAACATGGCCCACACACTGACCTGTTAGAGCAGCCTTTTGAGCACTGACTGGTTGACCTTTAGGCCAGTCCAACCCTGAAGCTATTCCTTGGCAGCAAAGTTGTCCCTGTTTGCAATTTACTTGCTTTACTTAATCTCGCATCAACTAAGAGTGTTAGATTTTTCCGCAATATTGTGTTATTCTATTTCTTTTTCACGCAGCACATTACTCTTGTTGGTTCATACTGTGAATGGAGTCATATCTAGGGGTGTGTGTGAGTTGGGGTTGTGGGTGGATGTTTTTGAGGGGCCATGAATGAGAGATCTGAAGTTCAGGCATAGGGCAGTAAATGTTTTGTAGTGTTGGTGGATAGGTCATAAAAGTGTTCAGACTACATGCTCAGCCAAACCTTGGCCTCTGTAGAGAGCACACAAAGCAGTGTCTGTTGGAGCAGTAGTGTGTCTTTGCATTTTGAAGGAGGCTGAGACGCTTCTGTTGCCTTCTTCAAAGCCCTCCGGTTAGCAGCAGAATACACAGTGGGGGAAGTGGGGCGGGGCAGGATGAGAGAGGGAGAATGGATGGGGGGATGATTTGAACATTTTTGCCAGGACTGTAGCATAACCAGGGGCTGTAGAGAAGGTGGGAGCACCTATTAGATAGATGGAAAATTACGCCTGTGCTGGGCTCACGAGGGCACCTGCCTGGCATGAATGCAAACTTGACTGGCAGAGCGCAGCACCGGGCGCCTGGAAAGTGCTGCACTGTGAACCTGAGGTGGAACCACGTCAAGTGTGGAAGAAAAACAGGGCGAGCATTGAAACTGATATCTGTTGCTTAAAGTAAAAGAGAAATCCAGGTATAAAAAAGAGCTGACCATTAAAGTGAAATCAAGGGGTGACCGTGTACAAGATGTCGAGGAATGTTTATGAGAGCAAAATAACGGCTTTAAAGGGATAACAATGAAAGTGAATTAGGAGGTGACCATGAAAGATATATTGAGGGGAGAGAGTCGGTGAAAATAATTCAGGGGTGTAACTGTTAAAGAGAAGCCGAGAGGTGACTGGGAATGGAACCGTAATGGTGACAAGAGAAATTCTGAGGCCACCATGAAAAAAGAATCCATGGGTAACTGAGAAAATAAATCAATGCTTAAGTGGAAAAGAGTGAAAAACAGCAGGGGGCTGGCTCTAATCAGTAAGTGGAAAAGAAGCAAAAAGGATCAGTGGATGACGGATCAAAAGAACCTAGCCAAGGACATACAGGTGGTTCACCAATTTGGTGGAAACCAACCTCTGCTAGCCGAAAAGAAAAAAGTATTTTCTTGAGTCCCCTCACTCAGCCAGGGTTGCCCCTAGGTGACATGCTTCATCATTGGGGCCATCCCAAGCAACTACTGCTTGGGGCATGCAGCAACTTGTGGAGTTATGTAGGAGCACTTATTTTGTAAGGATATTTGTAGTGCAATGTAGGCGGAGTGGTGTAAGTGATATTTAGAAATATACCTAAATAGTGAGCCAAAGCTTTATTCCTGCTCCCAGTTGGCAAGGATAAAATGGGGTTAATAAAAGGGAAAAAAAACTTTAATGTTATTATAATCCCTAGTATTATGTTGACATGTTTCGTGGTTTTCCCCTAAACATCTTCTTCAGGACAACAAAGGGACCAGCCCCTTGTGTACCACTCTGTGCAGGACCTGTTGTTAAGTGAAAATAAAGATAATGAATGCACATCTATTGTGTGAGCATTTAGAAAAATACATACAGTTGATTCTGAACACGTAGTATCTGTCATGGAGAAGAAAAAGCAAAATGCAAGTTAATATATATACTGCCTGACCACCACTCCTGTTGACAGGTTATGATATTCCACCGTGCGTAAATGAAGGTACTTCATAAAATGGTGTAAGTTAGTAACAGTAATTAGTGCTTAGATCTTGTGTGTATTAATATACAACACTTGACATCACTATTGTGAGAAAGCAAGGTTAAAGATTATGTTAAAAATACTCGTAATCATGGACAAAACAGGATGCACACAACATGAAACATAATAACAATTTCTTTTTGCAATGTACCTATTTTATGGCGAAACTGCGCCTCATGGTCTGTTTCGGTGGAGGGGCCTGTAGAACCCTATATTGTAATAAGAAGAATACACAAAGAAATGCAATTGCAGGGATTTTGTTTCAAGCCATTCCTCTCTTTTAAGCATCCCTTGCACTGATCCTAAAAATTGGTAAGATATGCGGTGAGAATATGGGAAAAAGAGTTTCTGGATTTCCTGTAGGAAGAAAAAGTCTTACTGTGCTCAGCAACCCACCGTCAATACAACCTACTCATTCCCAGGGTGGACCGCATCTTAGCGTGTCTGTGCCTCGGTACCGGTAGAAATAGTCTTTCAAAACACCCGAGACATTTACTCATGCTGTTAAAAACTAGTGCGTGTTCTTTTCTTTTAGCAATGGTCCACCCTGTTGCTAGTTTTTTTGTGTCTCTTCTTGTCTTACTGCATAAACGGAGTTGCCTCTGAATGTCTAAATTATCTATTTATGTACCTCAGACACTCCAAATGGGTGGGGGGGGTTGGTATCGAACCCTGCACTTAGGGACACTGTGAGGCTCTACAATGGCGGCCATATTGGAGTGGTCATAAATAGCAAGAGGCTGTTCCTCATACAGCTTCCAGTTTAGAAGAATGAGGTGTAAATATCAAGTTCCTTATTTTTTCATTCTTGTAGAGCGGTCCCTGTTTTACAGACACATGTCAGAGGGATAGAAACATGCCAGGTAGGGTTTTTTTCACGAGAGGAAAGCAAATTTGGGTCTTAAAAACACTGGCTGTTTTAAGGTGGTTCTACATCAATAGACAGCCTGGGGATGTTTTCTCACACATAATTTTGGTTATTACAAAACGACCTACTTTCAAAAATACGGCTGTTACTTTGGTCTGTTATTCTTAAGATAGGTGTTATACTGTGCAATTGTCCTACAGCTGTACGCTTGCTGGGTGAAAGTTTTTTTAATTGATGAGGTTTCATCTTAAATTTTAGATTGCCGTCTGTCTGAGGTATCTGGGTTCATTTATCTAGTGAATTGGCCCCATGGTATACTCTCGTTCAAGCCAGTGATGTTGGTGCGTAACTTGAAAACCCATCTTTGCTCCTTCTCTAGGAGCATCTGTTCCAAATTATCACACGGTTTAATATGTTCCAACACTACCCACCACATGTCATTTGGGGTTTGTTGCTTCTTATTGAAATGTGACGTCATGCTGGTAGTTGCCCTATGGCATCGGATGTTGCTCCGATGTTCGCTCACTTTCCTGGTAGTCATACCCACATAGTGTAGGTCACAGCAGCATGCAATCAGATATAAAACTCCTATAGTGTTGCAAGTGGTAAATTATCGCAACTGTTTTCCCTGTATTGAAAGTGAACCTCTTTGTAGTTGTGGTGAGATGGCATACACTACAGTTACCACATGGGAACAAACATGCCTCCTTTGCAATCAAAAGCGAGCATTTTGGATGCGTGCCAATGAAAATCATGGGTGGAGCTTCCACCCCACTTTCGAAGCAAAACTGACACCAATAGATCTCGCAAGCGAGCAGTGCATGCGCTGCATTGCTAAGCGAAACCTAACAAGCAACAGCGCATGCACTGCGTCGCTAGGCGAGATCTAAAAATGAGCAGAGCTGGGCAGCCAGTGAAGTCCATGTAAGTGGCACACTTGAGTGTTTGATCTTCGCACTGTGATGATGAGGCCAGACTGGCTGCTAGCGTTCCATACAGCACTCACTGCATTGAAGGGAGCAGTTGTACGTGTTAGGCAGGCTTCTAGGCTTGATACAGTTCTCAATGCAGCAAACCAAATCTCAGTGCGATGCTGGCCAAAAGAGCGCTGCTTTAAGAGCAGCACCACTGCTGATGCTTCTGCA
The DNA here is from genome assembly GCF_964261635.1 of Lissotriton helveticus. Lineage (NCBI taxonomy): Eukaryota > Metazoa > Chordata > Amphibia > Caudata > Salamandridae > Lissotriton > Lissotriton helveticus. Next base: position 1,073,402,564 of record NC_136059.1, read on the forward strand.
GCACAGGGTAATATTTTAATTAGTTGCCTGGCCCATTTTACATGCGCATTGGGCTGGGTAAAACGGGGTCGGCTGCAAACAGGGCACAGCATGGCCTACAGTGATGAAGTGCTTATCGGCAAATAACTTAAAGTAAGCTTTACATTTGCATGGTATCAGCACAGCAAAGGAGGCAGTTTCTTCTGTGTGTTCTTCTCTGGGACAGTCTTCTGGATTCTCTTGACGGTCGGACTAGTGCCTGGCCAAGTCGTCAAAAAAATGTATACGTTTGCTGGACATTGTAGGGTTATTGACCAAGTTCTTTTAGTCCTTCAGGAGAAAAGCCCTTCACACCATCCGAAGCTAGGGACAGCCAACAAATGCCAGAACCCCATGATGCATAAGGACTTCACATGACAAACCTTCTATCAGCCAAGGGGCTGACCTATGCAGAACTCAGAAGATTATATTAGCTATACACTATAATACTGACCAAATCAAATCTATATACACATGAGAATGCATGCTGCATTGCCACTGAATCTTGTGCTGGGCCCTTACCACCATCTTCCTCCTGATAAAATAAGCATTCATCAGTTGTTGCTGTTGCTCTAGTTGCTCTAATTCCTGATGTAATACACAGAATAATAATAGAAGTAAATCCTGCAAGGTAATAATTGGAACTGCAGCAGAGTCCATTGAAAGCAATTTCAGCTTAAGCTCAGGGATGCTCACATAAATATTGCGCAAAATATATAAATACAAAATACCTGTGATTGTTTTTGCGTTCCTTTTTATGGTAATATGGATCCTTCTGGCACACATCATCCACTGCATGTTGGGTCACTGATCCACAGTGATGTACACCTCCAAGTCCCAAGGCATACTCAATTCAAGGTACTGGCAAAATCTAACTCTCTCAAACCAATAATTTTTAACTGTGAACCTATGAGACACTTTGGGTCATATGTACAATTTTATGACGGAGCGCAGAGCCACGTCAAATTGAGCAGTGCCACACTCCGCCATTCCCAAAACACAGGAATACGCCATATTTAAAGCAATATGGCACATACCTGTGTTTTCCCGAGTGCTGGCGCTAAAAATAGCTGCCTAGCGCCAAGGAAGACTCCGTTGTGCCATAGTGCAAGGGTGCCTGTATTGAAGGGAATGATTTTTTTATGTGCAGGAAGGTGTCCCCTACTGCACATAAACAATCAATAATGGTGATTTGTTACTTCTATGTGTGCTGCATTCTGCAGCACACATAGAAGTATCAAATCCCAATTACTTAATGATCGTTTATGTGCAGGAAGGTACACCTTACTGCAGTTAAACAATCATTAATGGCATTCATTCTTTCAATGTGTGCTGCAGAATGCAGCATATATAGAAAAAGCAAAAACGAGGAGAAATAAAAATATTTCTCCTTGTTGTAAGATTCTAACACCTGCTATAGCATGGCGTTAGTTTTTGGCGCTGCCTCAGATTTACACCGCCTTGTAAATCGGGGGCAGCATCAAAAAGCAGTGGGCGTTGCTGTGGAACACCCACAGTAACACCCATTGCATGCCCCTTTCAAGCATTTTTCTGCGTGAAAGGTTACTATATTTGCAAAGCAGTGTTAAGCCGCAAAAAGTGATTTAATGCCACTTTGTAAATATGGTGCAGGGCATTGCACCACCGAACGTCAAAAAAAGTTGATGATCCGGTGGTGCAATCCCCTGTTAAATATATCCCTAGATTCCAATTAAAAAAATATATTTGTATTCAATATTGTCATATATAATATGTTGGTGTTGTCCGTGATCAATTATTGACTGTGCTTAGTGTGTATAGAGGTAGTGTGTTTTGGCATTAGAATCACCCTTCTATGTGTGCTTTTCTTGCTTGCAAGCAGGACACAGCCGGGGCAGAGCTCAGGTGCATGGCAGACTAGCCATGTTCACCGCCGCTCCCGCTGGTGGCCTTTAAATGCAATATTATCTTGGACACTACAAACCTAGTGGAACCCCCCCCCCCCCCCCAAGGTAGAGGAGGTCTGAGCCTGATCGCGGCGCCCTGCTGGAGACTCACCTTTTCTTAAGGCGACTGATGTTGGAATCGGCGAGAGGGCGGCTGTGAAGGCTGCGAGCAGCCATTGGAGTGTGAATGAAGGAGGTGCTGAAAGTCTTCCTGCCCGGCCGGAGCATTGGGTGCCCAGTGGAGCCACAGTGGAGTGGGGGTGGGCACTGGAGAGGTAGCGGTGTCTGGCAGTGAGTGCCGACTCACCAGATCCTTTGTGGGGAGTGGCGAGCGGGCCCCTGTAGTGTATTTCCTATATTCCCAATAGGGTCTGCGCATTGGAATAATATATCCTATAGATTTGAGGTAGGACTGAAGTCGACTAGGTCTTTATCGAATATACTAGACTTAATTATGAGTGCCAGCTAGCTCAGAGATCACTAGAAACTTTCTCGCATACACAAGAAGGGATTAGTTCCTGATAACCGTATAAACATGACAACTTTGTTTCCCAAGAATAAGAAATGTATCTCTAGAGTCGCGGAAACAATAGATAGTTATTTCACTCAGTCAATCGTGCATGCTTCGTTTCACCAGAGGTGCAGAGAAATAGAGAGACGGGCGTTTTCAATAAGAGTATTTATTGAACAGTGTTCTTTCTCATGCAGAGGAAATGAACTGCTACAATCGTAATACTGGTTGCAAAGCACAATGCGTACAGTATGAAGAGTATTATAAAATATTACTGTAAAAGCATGATATGGTTTCTAAGCCATAAAATATATAGAGAACATACATTAATAAATAAAGACTAAAAGTACTCAACTGGTGCTTCTAAAATACGCCTACCCCGGTGTACCTAACCTAGGTCTACTACAAGGGAAGAAGTAAATGAGGTGTAGCTTAGTTTCAGTATTCTTTTGCCAAGAATCTAATCCAAGAATTCTCTATGGGTCTAATCAGCTCCGGAGCTTGGTTTAGAATAAAGGAGGTCTGGTATCTCTCTCTCATGACTCGATTTCCCAACAACCCGCAAGGTTGGTTGGAAACACTGGAGCTGGATTTCTCGGCAAGAGAAAGGACAGCGTCTTTCTCAGTGCGTCTGCTGGAGGGTCGGCTTCCTTCGGTACTTGCTGTAGCAGGGCATCGGGCAAGTAGATAGTTGAACTGCTCCAAACCACCGTGTGTTTGTTTGGGCAAGGGTGGGCATATTTATACCTTGAAGGTGCCGAGTTTGACGTAAGGTTGCACATAATCACGTCATCAAAGACTCAATTCTTTGAAAACTCCATGAGTTCTTGGATAAATCAATATTCATGCAAGGGGAAGTCCTTGGCTGCTGAAGGCGGGTTTTTCCAAGAAATCGTTGTAGATTTTCGGAACTAGTCGAAGTAGCCAAGCCGTATTAGGACTACTTAAGCTATGTGTTAATATGGTTATGATTTCTATGCCTATATAAGGATAGGGTGATTTCTACCTATATATGGGCATGAATCGGGAAAATTAGACTAGGGTCCTAAATTCATATACAACACCCACTCCACGTATTATGTCTAATCTTACTAAATCCGTAAGCATCTAAAACATACCATAACATAAGCATGTGTTCACAATCCTACCCCACAATTCACAAAATGCATTTGAGAAGGTTGCACACGAAAAATGAGCATTTGTATACTACGCATTTAAAAGCAATAAGCGTCATTCAAAACATGAAGTATGATCCTGGCAAAGCTAACTGAATGAATCATGTAATGACATTCATGAAATGGCTCTAAGTTACAGAATGAAAGGTCGAGACCATTCCATAGCAGAATATATATAAACTGTTATTGTTATTTTCAGAGGACAAGGTCAAATATCGTCTTTTTAGGAAGTATTTAATGAATTTCTTGTTCTCTAAGAATAGTATTACTTTAAGCAGATTACTTTGTGCCCAAAAAAAAATTCTTTTAAGGTCTTTTGGGAGCAAGTCAAGATCAGCCGTAGGAAAAAATAGAGTTCCAAAGGCTTTTGGAAGTATTGTTATGAAAAAGTGAAGGCCAAATTCAGAGTTCATGGAATACTGTGTGCAGATTTCAAAAGTTATTCCCAGTGTCAGGAGAAAACATCAAATCGTCTAAGCTGCCAAAGAAATCGTCTACCGCAGTAGGTGAGAGTGGAACTACTTCAAATAGATTTGCTACTGAGATCTCAATGAACGCCGTCATCAGGATTGGTAGCCGTTGGGGGCAACACAACACGTGAGCCGTTACCGGACCCAGTAATGCATCTCCATCCGTTGGTGCAACCGATGGTAGTGTTAGACAAACATCTAACACGCATTCTTCTACACAAAGCAGGTATCGTAGAACAGGTAAGATGCAATCTTGCCAGATTGGTCTGAACGAAAGAAACCAAGTGGTATTAAACGAGCTAAGCCAAGCATCTGTGTAATTCTGTCACGATACCGCATGGCTAGGAGAGCTTGTTCCATGGTAGTCTGGGTATCGTTGGTGACTGGACTTGCCGTATTGGAGCAGAATAAACAAAAATAGAATTCCTGCTATGAGTCCCAAAATGAGAGGCAGGCCTCCGAACACAGAGCGCACGAAATTTGGAAAAATGCCGAGGACTACTTCAAAGGGTGCTAACAGTCCCGAAAAAATCGTCTTAAATACATTTGCGATGCCACTGGTATCAGACATGTTTAAGATTTGACCTAACATTTCTGCGAAATGTACTGGGCAGTTGGTTGATAATAACGCATGTATCTTTGCAGAAGTCCTTGTAACTTGCAGATCATACGTTTCTTGAGACCAGGTCAGTGGCACAGCTTTTTGCAAAAGAATGGCTTTCATTCTGCTTAAAGTATCAATTTGTATAGAAGAGATATTCATTGAAGGCCATAACGCTGACTCCCTGTCTGTCTTGTTTTTTGGATACAATACTTGCATACAACAAGTGACCCTGGCTGACACACTAACTAGATACGCTTTTCCTGGCAACATGCCACAATAGCTGTGATCATTGAGCATAACATAGATGCCATTGGAAAGCTGCCTGAAAATTGGTTCTATCATTGCTGCTGGTGAACCATGCAGGTGGCAAGAGAGGTTATTTGAAGAACCTTCGCAGGCTCCGTGTAAATTAATACCTTTGCATAAAAATGTACCGCTTAGTGAGTTTTTACAATTTTTAGTACTAAGAATTACCTCCTTTCCCCCACTCCAACATTTGTGTGTGTATGGTAAATTCCAGGTTGACTTAATGTATCCTTTACCCAACCTTTCATACAGGCCTGCTGGTATATGCCGTAGACAATACTGAAAAGGAAAATCGTCACTGGTATCGTGATGGTGCCATGTATTATCCATTCTACGACTGGTTTCTCAGAAACAGTTAATGGTAATCTTTCCAGTTTTTCAATGCTCAGCACTGTATAGTCTGCTCCTCTTTGTGCCAAAGAGATTTGTTTATCTGTAAGGTTTAGGACAGAAAACAATGACATGGTGCTGATTAGACGCCATGGCACGTAGCCTGAACGCATATTTTGTAATGTCCAGTCTAGCAGCATTATAGAACGTAATTGAGACTGGCCATGGTGTAACATTAGCAAGTCCTGCTCTATTATGTCAATGGCAGATGATACAATGCAGTCCAAAGAATATATTCTGGAGGACAGAGTCGTTAACCCATTGTCCACTACAGAGAGAGCTTTCTCAAAATCAATACGATCAATTTCTCGTATCTTTTCTGCAGTGTCCATTTGCGGTATTTTCCATGCTTCATTGTAAGAAGAGTATATAACGGCATATGTGAAATGTTTTTAACGCGGTTTACGAGGTCCAAGTAAGAAGTCTCGTAAATCAACGGCTTCTTTAAGTAATGTTAAGTGTTTTTTAATTTCAGGAAGTGTGGAATTCTGTAGCCACTCAAGGCATAGTTTTCCTACACTGTATGTGGTGACTATCCCTGGATGTTGTCTCTGGGAATATCTTGGATCTGGCCTAGTTACTGTGAACCCTTGTGTTTTGTTCAGGAATCTATCTTGACAGTTATTCGTGTCTGTGGGCCAGATTAACCATTTTTTCCAATCAGGATTAGTTTTCTTCTGCTGTAAAATCTGTTTTACGTCTTCCTCCTCATCTGCATTGCCATTACTGTCAGGTGTGGCTTTAGGTATGGACGGTTTGTTTAAATCTTTTATCTTAGCTAAGCCAAGACATGATGTTTGTTGTACAGTGTCATTTAAAAACATTATTTGTTCTGGGATAATGCAGGCTCTGAATAAGGCTTCTAAACCTTGCACCTGCCAGTCTTTTGTGTCCCAAACAGTTTTTGTCTCAATGTTGTCTTTCCAAAAAATAAAACCTAATGTAGACAGCTGAGCATAAAAGTTTGCAGAATAAATTTGTTTAGTATTGGTCAGCATGTTTCTCATTCCTGTCTTATTCACATTTTTTAAATAAAACGTTTCTGGATTTATGACATTAAAACCTGAGAAGTATGGAAGCTTTTCATAAAATGTATTAGAGCAGCCCTTTGGCGGCGTTGGACAATGTTCCCATTGATTATAAGTAAAAACATTTCTAGGGTTTGCAGATTTGTGCAAATAATGGTGACCATAATGATTAAAACAATACATTTGTTCATAATCTGATGAACCTTCTAAGTATTCATGTTTTGTGAATTTAGCTGAAATTTCTAAATCTGTCATCATATTATTAACAGTTTCAAAGTCCCAATCATCAGAAAATGTGCTGGGTGAGACAAAGTCATTCAAAGAAACCTTAAACTGGTGTGAAATCTTCAACAGCTCCACCGGGTCATAAATGTCATAATCAGTTGTGTCTCATGCTGTACCACCAAGTATAGGAACGGCTGTGATGTTCACTGATGACAGGTCTCTTCGTTCACGATGAGATGATTTGTAAGGTTGCAGGTGCAAGTTGATGTTCTTACTTGCTGTGTCCATTGTACTCTATTTTCCATCTATCATTTTTCCCAAACTTAAAACAAGAATGATCCAGAGCAGGAGAAAATGTACACCTAACACCATCCAAAATTCAACCCATGGTGAAACCAGATATGTTTTTTCAAGTTGAGGAAAGAGTTCTGTTACTTTTTTCTTTGAAAGTTTTATTTGCTGGCGTTGTTTTGGGTTCACTGGGATCCTCATAAAATGTATCAAAGCTGATAAAATAGCCAGAGGCAGTTCTGTCAATAGTTGGTATGGCATCCAGATTCTTTGAAATCGCTGGAGTTGCTTGTTCCCTTGACATGTTTGTATAGTCAGATGCTACATCACTGTAGACGGGAGTTTCTTGAGGAACTGTTATTTGGGTATCAAGAGGCACAAGTTCAATGGCTTTGTTGCATTGTCCTTCTTTTCTTACTGCAGATTTATCAAAGGTGATGAGTCTTTAAGTTTGAACCTCTTGGATTGTAGCAAGATTTGGTCATCTGCTACATCTTGGGAGTCCACTGGGCCTACTACTTATTATCGGCCACATGATGTGGTTTGACCAGGTCGATGGACACGATTCTGTTCTCCCTTTTTCCAGCAAGGGGCGTTAGTAACACTGATCTTGTTCCAAGAATTGCTAAGACAGGTACTGCTTTTCTGTAAGAAGGCCCAAATTCCTTCTTCACCGCAATCTTTTCCCTGACTAGATCCCCAATCTTTGGAATTCAGACAGGTCTTGCTGGGACAGGTGGTTTTTCTTCTGTGGTCGTTGGCTTTTGTGTTGTGTTACTCAGACTTCTTCTTGTTTCATTTAAGTACTGTAAAACAGCCAAACGGTCTTTGATATCAAAGGGTTTCTGTTCCACCACTGAAGTTTGACAATCAAGATCCTGGATAAGCATTCTAGTACCAAATAGTAATTCATATGGAGTGATTCCCCCAGAGAATTTCTTGGCAGATTATTAAGACTACGTTGGACACTTATTAGATGTTTGGCCCACCCGTCACAGACCCTAATACCCTAGCTGTTATAGATTGCTTTATGTCACAGTTTTTTCTTTCCACTACCGCATTTCCCTCAGGATGGAATGGACTTGAGTACCGCAATGCAATGCGCAAGCTAGGCATGGCCTCTTTGTAAGCTCGAGAGCTAAATGCAGGACCATGGTCAGAATGTAGCGTGCCGATTACGTATGTGCCGATAAAGACTCGCAAATCTTTTATAACATTTTTGGCGTCAGCCTAGCGAGGGGCCACATGCAAATTAATTTTGTCCTAATAGTTGTGGGACCGCGTCCGTCCATGGTGACGTTTGCGTGTAGAAAGTCTACTGCTGTCTAACAGTGGTGTCTGTACCGGGCTGGCTACACTGTAGTCAGGTACCTGGTGGCTTTCAAAGCTATGATCTCTGTAACAGGTATCACAGTTGATTCAGAATTTGTATACTTCAACGCTCATTCCCGACCACCAGTACATCTCTTCTAATTCTATTAGAAGATCCCTTTATGTGTCAGACCTTCTCCCATATGTGCTTCATGAACCAAAGCACCTCTCTGGTTCCTGTTTGGAATTTCTCTATCCCCCACTCCAGGGATTCGAACAAAAGGAACGGAGTTTGCATCAATTATGTATGTATATCCGAGTGGATAATTTAGAGGCAGCACTGCATAGCTGCCTGTCATTGAGGCATTTACTGCTAGCATTGTTTCACCGTCTATTTCTGTTTTTGAACGAGTGATTGCAGCTATGGACGCTGTTTGCACAGCAGCCTTCGCGGCCTCATCAGCCAATGAATTCCCTGCAACGTGAACGCCATCACGCTGATGACTCAGTGTATGAATCACGTGAGTCTTTTGTAGTTCATTTTGTAATAGAACTACTTGTTCCCAAAGCATTTTGTGCTTAATTGTGCCACCTTTTGCATCTTTGAAACCGTTTTTAACCCCGTTCTGCAGATATTCATTGTAAGACTGGACAGAGTAATACGAATCGCACACTATGAGTGTGGGGAATTCGCGATCTGTATTTTCAAGTGCCATCTTGAAAGCCTGTAGTTCAGCTCACTGAGCTGTACAGTCTCCGAGTTATTGAGTTTTAGTGACCATAGGTCGAAACTTACCTTCGCGCCAGCAACCTTTAACAATCGCGCACGCAGCACTATACGCTTGTTTACCCCCAATTGCGGGCTGTGCTGATCCGTCTCTGTAAATTATAAATCCGTAATGTTATAGAGGCAGAATTTCAGTCAGCAGAGGACCTTCTAGTTCGTATTGTAGAAACTCTTGTGTTTTCAAGTAAGGGTCAAAAACGTATTCAACGTCTGTTGCAGCAAGAGAATTAACCCATTGTATCCATCTTGGATGTAAAGCTTTAGCATTTGGAATGCTCGCTTTTGTCACTGCCTCTAAAGCAGGTACAGGTGTAACGATCATTATGCGTTTACCCAGCGCACGAGCTCTCTCTTTTGCTACTGCAGTTTGAACCGCTGTCAGAATTTTTTCTGTTGAAGTGAATTTCATTTAAGCTTGTGTGTACAAGTGTGATTTGTATGCTATTGGTACCTTTTCACCTTCATTAAAGGTGCGTTTACCCTGTATGAGAGCTCTCTCTTTTGCTACTGCAGTTTGAACCGCTGTCAGAATTTTTTCTTTTGAAGTGAATTTGATTTCAGCTAGTGTGTACAAGTGTGATTTGTATGCTATTGGTACCTTTTCACCTTCATTAAAGGTTAGGTATGTGAATCCGCATCATCCTGGGATGATCCGAATCACAAGGTTGCGTACGTTGTCGCGTGATTGTAGCTGTGTTTTTGCCAACATGTCTGTTTGCACTGAAAGCACCATTTCTGTGTGTTTTTGAGTGCAATTAGTTGGTTTGAAATCAGGTTTTATTAGTTCGTAGAGAGGTCTAACCCTTTCTGTGTAATTTAAAACATAAGTTCTACCAAAATTCAGGAAACCTAGAATTGACTGTAAGTGTTTCAGCCTTTTTGGAGGTTGAAGCAGCGCACATTTCTCTAGAAAGTTGGCTGCCAGGCTTTTGCCTTCACTTGATAACTCGTATCCTAAGAATAGGACGTTGAGGTGGGCAATTCGTGATTTCTCAAAATTTAATTTGTACCCTTTAGAAGCGAAACAAAGTATTATGGTGTTCACTCTTTTCAAGTGTACGTCCAAATCATCATCTCTAAGATAGATGTCATCGACATAGGATAATGCCTAATCATCATACGTTTGTAGTAACTCTGTTACTCTGGCTGAAAATAAACCTGGACTATTCTTGAATCCCTGGAGGAGACGGCAAAATTGTTGCTGTTTCCCCATTATTGAGAAAGCAGTCAAGTACCTACTTTCTTGTGCAATGTTTTGACAGAAGAAACCATTAGAAATATCTAATGTAGTTTTTTTGCACACAATGTTATTTAGCAGTGCTGCACTGTGTGCATTTTGTACTGCAAAAGTTTAGCAACAAGAGTTTAAGTGTCTGTAGTCCAAAACTAGACGATATGTATTGTCTGGTTTGGAGATAGGAAACAAAGGATTGTTCATAGATGAGGTGCATGTTACTATCCCCCCTTGGTATTCAAGTTGATCTAAGATCTCCCTGACTTGTTTTTTAGTTTCTTGCTTAACTGGCTACTGCATCTGTGCAGTAGGTTGATTTTTTAACTGGATTTTATGGTGAGGAGAGTCCTCATCCCATCCTACGTGATTTTTGTATAATGCTTGAGCCTGGGCAACTGCCCATTTCCTGGCATAGGTGTATTTTTTATGAATTGGAATGTGATAGGAGAAGGCTGGCATAATTATCTCTTCGCCATGTGGGCACTCCCTGCCACTCCACCGGTGGCCAGTCTTGTTCAGGTAGAAGAATGTCATAACCCTTAGATAGTCTCTACCAAAAGAGTGCTTTTATTTTCCTAGTTATGTCCCCCTCCATCCGGAGTGTTACTTCATATAAGTTATGGGGTACACTAACCCTGGTGTCGGCAGTTTCAACTTGAATGGATTCATTCAAGTCCACTGTCCCTAGATAATCCTTCAGGATCTTGCGTGCTATGGTGACCTCTGCTGCGCTGTCTAGCATTGTCTGGGCCCACTCCCCGTTCTTGAGTTGTGTCCTCAAGATCCTCAGCATGTCTGATCCTTAGACTTGCTACCTTCTTCTTGGTGAATTGAGTTTTCTTATTTTTTGGAACGTGCTGTTCATCTTTGGACTTCACGCGTTCTTCTTTTTGTTCTGATCGTCATCTTCTTTCGGATTTCTGCGAGGAAGTCTGAAAGGTACGAGAGGAACGTGTACCAATATCTTGATATCTATCAGGTTTTCTCAAATTATTCCTATTTCTAAGGTTATATCTCTTTTCAGAGGGCTCCTGTTGAGGAGACCTTCCTCTGGACTGGGAACGCTTCTCTCTAGGAAGTGTCTGTTTAGTGTTTTTCCACTTCTTCCTAGGAGTAGTGAGATTATTATTAATAAAAACCTTTTCAGAATTTTCAGTTAGTTGAGGTTTAACTGGTTTCCCACCCCCACTATGTCTACCTAGTTCTTCATAGGATTGTTCAATAATTCTGGCAAGCTCATATGGTTGCTCAGTAATGTCTGTTTCTTTTAGCTTTTGGCGGATCGCCACGGATGCTGCTTCACCTTTAATGTTGTCTTATAGTATAGCCCAGACCTGTTTAAAATCTTTCAGTAATTTCATAGCCAGATTTAAGGCCGGTTCTGGACCGTATTCATTTTGAATCTGTCTCAGAACGTCTGGTATTACCTCCATGGATGGAACACCATGTGTTTTTGTGTAGATTGAAGCAAAGACTGTACCCCAAGTGTCGCAGTCCTCTACGTGTGGTGCAATCCTCATTGGTAAACAGATTGTCAGAATCCTGTGTTTCTCATGAGGTGTACTATCGGGGAATACTGCCTCTATTTGAGTAATTTTTTGTGCTAACAAGAACGGAATTTGTTCTAATTTTGCGGGCAATTTACCAATGACTGATTGTATAGTCTGTGGTGTAATTTTGTTTGTGTTCCCCTGATGCGGGGTGTGCTGTGGAATCCTTATAGCAGGTTGGACTGTTAAAGTCCGCATGACATATTGAAAAATTGTCTATGTATTTTAATTTGCTGTTTTAGCTGAGCTAATAGTTCTGGACCTGTCATTCTTTCAATGTCAGGATGTGGTGTATAGCTGGCTAGTACCAGCCATGTTGCTCCTGGTCTACCTAGTGGACCGAGCCTGGTAATGTGATTTTGATGTTGTTGGGCGCCATTAAACCAGACCTGATGCTCTTGGTAAGTTAGTGGAATTTCAATGTCCTCGAAAGGAACATATTCCGCTGGAGGTTCCTCTATTTTGTAGTAGCGGAACACATGTGTTGTTGGATTTGCTTGTGGGAAGATAATCCATGAATAGAATACCTCTGTCTGCCGGTATTCTTGTGCCTCTATGGCAAATATAACTCTACCACCTCTGGGTGATAGACCATTTTCTATAAGTTTTATAGCTATAGTTTTCCTTAACTTTTCCGGGATGATTATAGCATCATCGTCTTCTTCATTAAACCCTGTAACGTCTACACCCGGCTGGGTTGCATTACTGCAGCTCCACCGGTTGCGTTGTTGTCACCGTTATCCGGCATTGTTTAATGAAAGTTTGCAGAGCAAGTTTCAAGGAAACAAAGATTAGGTGCACAATATACCTTCAACGTTGAACAAACCAAAAACTAATACATAGGACTTTGTCCTACTCAGTTTTGTTGGATATTATATCCTTGTGGAAAATCGGGGGTCCCTACCTCATCAGAGGGGCGGAAGCGACAGGGGTCTCCCACCCCCACGCCGGCACAAACAGCATCCCGGGGTCATTGGACTTCCTCTCTTCGCCCACAGGATCCGCAACCCATTGCCGACCCGGAACCCGGCAAACCGGAAACCGGAAGCGAAGTCCCGACCAGTGACCCGGAACCCGAACCATCCGGAAGCGGAAGTGCAGCAACTACGCTCCTCCAGGAACGTAGAAAAGACGGGAAAACAGTCAAGACCTTGTTCAGCCCAGCGGACTCGTGGCAGGAGAAAGCGAACGGCGCGGAACCCCCGACGGAGAGTGGACGAGGAGAGGAGAACGTTGAGAAGGCGGAAAGCGGAGAACAGGAGGAGGAAGAAGACCTGTGGTCGGAGGACTGGTGGCGACCTCCGGAGGTGGCTGGAGAGCGGCCGCAACTCGGATGAGAGTTGCGGCGGGGCACGTGAGTACTCTCTATCCTTTCTCCGTGTCCCTGTGTAAAAATAGTGTAAATACCTGTAGAGCTTGTACATAGTGTGTCACGAGCACCCTGCACTGTTCATATAGATAAACGAAGTATCACGAGCACCTTGTGTATATATATCACTCTCCTTGCACTGCCCCAGGCACCCCAACCACCATACCCCTCCCGCTTGCAATTGACCCTCTCCCTCTACCCTTCCCGCCTCCCCTCCCACACTTCTCCTTCCTGACCAACGCACTCCCGGTGAAGGTGACAGTACTCGATAGTCCTCATCGGACCGGACTAACCCCAACTTGTTCTCTCTTTTACATATCTCCGAGGAGACCCATCACCCGACCGTCATCTGATGACCACAACCTACAGAGTATCCCGGACAAAGACATCAACCCTACAACAGATCTCTTCCGTCACGACACTCTCTCCGGACTTCCTCCTTTGTACCTCTGTGGAATACTACTGTGTGTCCTACCTCTGAATAAAACCCGAAACCATAGCTCATTATATCCGGCCTCCCAGCCTGTTATTCCGGTCCGCCTCACCCACAACTCCACAGGTGGTGTCAGAAGTGGGATACACCGGAAGCATGGAGGCCGCGGTTAAGCAGCTAGCGGAGAGCCAGGAGGTGCTTGGAAAAATGATGGAGAGATTCCTCAAGACCGCCGAGGATGACCGTGGCCAACTCCACGACGTCCTTAAAGGACAGGGAACAGCTCAGGACCAAGCCCTCGAGAAACTGACCACCGTCATGGGACAACAACGGCCCACCACCTCCTTACCCTCAGTGGTCCTCCAAAAATATGTGTCGGGTGAAGACCCCGACTATTTTTTTACCAATTTTGAGCGCTTGGCGCAGGCTGCTGCATGGCCTGCCGATCGCTGGAGCCACTATCTTGGTCCACTATTGACAGGCGAACTACAGGCTGCCTATCAGCAGGCCAATATCCAGGGGGTGACCCCCTACCAAGACGTCAAAACCTGCATACTTGAGAGACTGGGAATCGACGACGAAACGTACAGGGTTCGTTTACGTCAGGCCAGAGAGGGCCCCCAAGAAACACCGCGGGCTCTCTCATTTCGGATTCAAGACTTGACAAACCGATGGCTGAAACCGGCCACCGCCACGAAGGAAGAGATCCTTTCCAAGATATATTTGGAACAGTACCTGGCCTCTCTTCATCCAGCCACCCAGAAATGGGTGAGACAACACGCCCGCCTGACCTTGGACAGCGCGGTGGAGATAGCCAGTGCCTACAGCAGAGCCCAGGAGTCCCAACGGGTCAAGGAAGAACCACATCCCCGCGTTCCTCATGGCAACCACTCACGGCCACCCAGACCACCAAACCCGGTCAGAAGACCAGATCCCGCTCCCCTGATGCCATACCCAATCCTGCCTCGACCTCCCCCACCTGGGCCACAGTGCTATCACTGTGGAGGATACGGGCACATAGCCCGGGTGTGTCCTCAAAAGGAAGAACCTATGGACATAGGGATGGCACGGAACTATGTGTGCCTCACTAACGATGACACCCCACCACCTTTTCGCTGTCCCGTGCGAATAGACGGACACCGTATGATGGCCTTGGCAGATACGGGGTGTAGACATAGCGTCCTCAGACCCCAGGAACTACCCCATCCTGTCGGACCCCTTACCGGGACTGTCGCTATAAAGTGTGTTCACGGCGACACCAAGAGTTATCCAACGGCCCAAGTAAGGGTACAACAAAACACAGACATGGGAAGAATGTTAACAGTCGGGCTGGTTCCTACCCTCCCGGAACAAGCCATACTAGGCAGTGATTATAGCGGTCTTCCCCACCTCTTGAAAGACACTACAGACTCCCTAAGGAAATGGTGGGCGGAGGCCCCGTTTCCGCATGGATCTCCAACCACAGACTCTCCCTCAAAACCCGGAAAATCTAAGAACCAAAAGAAAAGAGAAAAGAGAACCTTTAAAGGTGCTTTCCCTGCTCTTGCCGAAGTTCATCCTTGGGAAACGGACCGCGAGTTCCGAGCTGCCCAGCAAGAGGATCCCGTCTTACAGGAGGCTTGGAATCGTGCCCTGGACGACGAGGACCCACTACACGTAGGTCCTTACTTCTTTCGTAAACACGGACTCCTCTATAGGAAAGGGGGGCCCCAGGACCCCACACAGCTGGTTATCCCCGGATTATTCCGGGAAAAAGTCCTATACCTGGCCCACAGTCATTTGCTGGGAGGACATTTCAGTGACCTAAAAACCGGCCAAACTATCCTTGAGAAGTTCTACTGGCCGGGTGTCCATGGACAAATAAAACAATACTGTAGGGAGTGTCCGGTCTGCCAGAGAAACAGCCGGTATCGACCCCCTCGTGTGCCTCTCCAACCCCTTCCTCTTATTGATGTCCCTTTTTCCCGAGTGGGTATGGACCTGATAGGACCCCTGTTGCCCTCCAGGACGGGTTGTAGGTACGCCCTGGTGTTAGTGGACTACGCCACCAGGTTCCCGGAGGCCATCCCTTTGAAGCAGCCCACAACACAAAATATCGCTAAAGCCCTTATCTCCATTTTCAGTAGGGTAGGATTCCCTCATGAGATTTTAACAGATCAGGGTACTCCTTTCGTGTCCTCTCTCATGCGCCAAGTATGCGCCAATTTGGGTATCAAACAGATAAGGACTTCGGCCTATCACCCCCAGACAGACGGGTTGGTGGAGAGATATAATGCCACCCTAAAGGCCACCCTGAAGAAGCTCCTGGGCCTGGAAAGTAAAAGGTGGGAGGAGATGCTTCCCCTAGCCCTCTTCGCCATTTGATGCAAAGTGCAAAGTAGCACCGGGTATTCCCCATATGAGCTGTTATATGGCCGTGCCCCGAGGACCTTGTTAGACATGGCTCGCGAGGCATGGGAAGCAGAGCCAGACCGGACCCGGCCTCTCCCCGAGTATGTCGATAACCTCCGAACCCACTTGACCCAAATCAGAGAAATAGTGCGGCAGAATCTGACAACAGCGCAGGTCACACAAAAACAGCAGTATAACAAAGGAACCAAGGCCCGTTCTTTCAATCCAGGAGAGCTGGTGTTGTTACTCCTGCCATCCTCCGACCATAAACTATTGGGACATTGGCAGGGCCCTTTCCCTATCGTGAGACAAGTGACTCCCGTCACCTATGAACTAGAGCTGGATGCCAACCGAAGTGTCACCCAGATCTACCACGTCAACCTGTTGAAGAAGTGGGAGGGACCCCTCCCTGTCCTAACAGGCTCACTCTCTCTGCCCTTCGAGGGCTGTATAGACCCTGACCTTCCTGAAACCAACAAACAGGACCTTAAGCGGGCCTTGTCCTCGGTCCAAGCAGTGTTTTCCTCCCTACCCGGACACTCCACCATAGTGGAACATGCCATCCACACAGAAGCAGGGAAAATCGTGCGACAGAGACCCTACCGGATCCCTGAAGCACGCCGAACAGTTATAAAAGGAGAGATCGCCCAAATGCTGGAGATGGGTATAATTGAACCGTCTAACAGTAGTTGGAATTCCCCCATCGTGTTAGTACCCAAACCTGATGGCTCCACCCGTTTCTGCATTGATTTCAGGGAGGTGAATAAAATCTCGGCTTTCGACTCCTATCCCCTGCCTCGAGTGGACGAGATGGTGGAGCAGATAGGCAAGGCTGAATACATCAGTACCCTGGACTTGTGTAAAGGGTACTGGCAGATCCCTTTAAAGCCGGAAGACAAACCTAAAACTGCGTTTTCAACGCCTGAGGGTTTGTTTCACTTCAAAGTAATGCCCTTCGGGCTCCATGGGGCCCCTGCGACATTTCAAAGGGCCATGAACCTGGTCTTACGACCCCATACCGACTTTGCCGGGGCGTACTTAGACGACATAGTTATCTACAGTGATAGCTGGGAAAAACACCTACTCCATTTACAGGCAGTGGTACACTCCCTGGGTAGTCATGGTTTCACCATTAACCCCGCCAAGACGACCTTGGCGGCCCGAAGTGTGAAGTATCTGGGGTATCTCTTAGGGGAGGGGGTCATTCGTCCCCAAAACAATAAAATACAAGCCGTACACTCCATACCCTTCCCTCACACAAAGAGAGAACTCCGTGCCTTTCTCGGGTTACTAGGGTATTACCGGAGGTTCATTCCCCGGTTCTCCCAGATAGCCGCTCCCTTGACAGACCTTTTGAAGAAGTCCGCTAAAACCGAAGAGAAGTTGCAACAACCCACTCCTGTCCTCCTGCAGGCCTTCAATCACCTCAAGCAATCCCTGTTGTCAGAACCCGTGTTGGTCAGTCCGGACTATTCCCGTCCATTTATCCTGCAGACGGATGCTTCCGATCAGGGTTTGGGGGCGGTCCTGTCCCAGAAAGACGAACAAGGGGTAGAAAAACCGGTTCTGTATATCAGTCGGAAGCTCTTCCAGCGCGAGCAAAACTATGCAGTCATAGAGAAAGAGGCTCTGGCGATTAAGTGGGCAGTGGACAGTCTCAGGTACTATTTAGAGGGCCGGGAATTTATTCTGTACACAGACCATGCACCACTTGAGTGGATGGCCCGCAATCGGGGCCACAACGACAGGGTCCTTAGGTGGTTCCTATCGTTACAGCCATTCCGTTTCCAAACGCTACACCGAAAGGGACTAGACCAGGGCAATGCTGATTACCTCTCACGTTATCCCGCTCCTTCCACCCCTACTAGTAAGACAGCTAGGGAAAGGGGATGTGGAAAATCGGGGGTCCCTACCTCATCAGAGGGGCGGAAGCGACAGGGGTCTCCCACCCCCACGCCGGCACAAACAGCATCCCGGGGTCATTGGACTTCCTCTCTTCGCCCACAGGATCCGCAACCCATTGCCGACCCGGAACCCGGCAAACCGGAAACCGGAAGCGAAGTCCCGACCAGTGACCCGGAACCCGAACCATCCGGAAGCGGAAGTGCAGCAACTACGCTCCTCCAGGAACGTAGAAAAGACGGGAAAACAGTCAAGACCTTGTTCAGCCCAGCGGACTCGTGGCAGGAGAAAGCGAACGGCGCGGAACCCCCGACGGAGAGTGGACGAGGAGAGGAGAACGTTGAGAAGGCGGAAAGCGGAGAACAGGAGGAGGAAGAAGACCTGTGGTCGGAGGACTGGTGGCGACCTCCGGAGGTGGCTGGAGAGCGGCCGCAACTCGGATGAGAGTTGCGGCGGGGCACGTGAGTACTCTCTATCCTTTCTCCGTGTCCCTGTGTAAAAATAGTGTAAATACCTGTAGAGCTTGTACATAGTGTGTCACGAGCACCCTGCACTGTTCATATAGATAAACGAAGTATCACGAGCACCTTGTGTATATATATCACTCTCCTTGCACTGCCCCAGGCACCCCAACCACCATACCCCTCCCGCTTGCAATTGACCCTCTCCCTCTACCCTTCCCGCCTCCCCTCCCACACTTCTCCTTCCTGACCAACGCACTCCCGGTGAAGGTGACAGTACTCGATAGTCCTCATCGGACCGGACTAACCCCAACTTGTTCTCTCTTTTACATATCTCCGAGGAGACCCATCACCCGACCGTCATCTGATGACCACAACCTACAGAGTATCCCGGACAAAGACATCAACCCTACAACAGATCTCTTCCGTCACGACACTCTCTCCGGACTTCCTCCTTTGTACCTCTGTGGAATACTACTGTGTGTCCTACCTCTGAATAAAACCCGAAACCATAGCTCATTATATCCGGCCTCCCAGCCTGTTATTCCGGTCCGCCTCACCCACAACTCCACAATCCTTTTTCCCCACTCCAGACGTCTTTTGGAGTACTTTTTGGGTCTGTGTGAAAAGCACGACTGAGTTACTGTAGTATCTAGCGTTAAATTATCGCCTTACCAAACATTGGGCGCCATGTAGTGTAGTTCCTATATTCCCAATAGGCTCTGTGCATTACAATAATATATCATATAGATTTGACTAAGGATTGAAGTCGACTAGGCTCTATTGAAAACACTTAATTGTGAGTACCAGCTAGCTCAGAGATCACTAGAAACTTTCTCGAATACACAAGAAGGGATTCGTTTTCTGATAACCGCAGAAACATGACAACTTTGTTTCCCAAGAATAAGAAATGTATCTCTAGAGTTGCGGAAACAATAGATAGTTATTTCACTCAGTCAATCGTGCATGCTTCGTTTCACCAGAGATGCAGAGAAATAGAAAGACGGGCGTTTTCAATAAAAGAGTATTTATTGAACAGTCTTCTTTCTCATGCAGAGGAAATGAACTGCTACAATCGTAAAACTGGTTGCAAAGTACAATGCGTACAGTACGAAGAGAATTATAAAATAATACTGTAAAAGCATGTTATGGTTTCTAAGCCATAAAATACATAGAATACATACATTAATAAATAAAGACTAAAAGTACTCAACTGGTGCTTCTAAAATACGCCTACCCCGGTGTACCTAACCTAGGTCTAATACAAGGGAAGAAGTAAGTGAGGTGTAGCTTAGTTTCAGTATTTTTTTGTCAAGTTTCTAATCCAAGAGTTCTCTAAGGGTCTAATCAGCTCCGTACCTTGGTTTAGAATGAAGGAGGTCTGGTATCTCTATCTCAGGACTCGATTTCCCAACAACCCGCATAGGGTGGTTGGAAACATTGGAGCTGGGTTTCTCGGCAAGAGAAAAGACAGCGTCTTTCTCAATGCGTCTGCTGGAGGGTCGACTTCCTTCGGCATTTGCTGTAGCAGGACGTTAGGCAAGTAGATAGTCGAACTGCTCCAAACCACTGTGTGTTTGTTCGGGCAAGTGTGGGCATATTTATACCTTGAAGGTACCGAGTTTGACGTAAGGTTGGACATAATCATGTCATCAAAGACTCAGTTCTTTGAAAACTCCATGAGTTCTTGGATAAATCAATATTCATGCAAGGGGAAGTCCCTGGCTGCTGAAGGGGGTTTTTTCCAAGAAATCGTTGTAGATTTTCAGAACTAGTGGAAGTAGCCAAGCCGTATTAGGACTACTTAAGTTATGTCTTAATATGGTTATGGTTTCTATGCCTATATAAGGATAGGGTGATTTATACCTATATGTGGGCATGAATCGGCAAAATTACACTAGGTTCCTAAATTCATATACAACGTGCGTGGGGCAGTGGCCACACCTATTGCAATATTGAGGCAAGCGACCGCTGGGGGATAGGCGTGCGGTCCCGCACTGCTCCCATTACCTCATTCAAAGGAGGGCAGTCACGACGAGGCCCCAAGAACCGGCCTGAGGTTAGCGAGGAGGTGCGACACCCTGGAGGGGAGCACAGAGTGGAAACAGTTCCCCCACACCTAACACAGCGTGGTTGCGAGAGGAGGGCACCCCCCTGCGACGAGATATCACAACAACAGTCAGGAAGTGGGGAGCCACGCCCCATAGATCTGGAAACCCCGGGACAGAAGGTGAGTAAGGTTGATCCTGGGCTGCAGTGATCCTTGGGACGATGGTGAGCCCGACAGTGACCCCCACACTTGAAAGGAGTGGAGAAAGGTGACACAGAGCTCTGATGGGGCTAGGGAGGAGCCGAGCGATGCTGCAAGACTCAGGGATTTAATTTTGGGGCCCACATCAACAGTGAAGGCAGAGAGTGGTTGTCTGCTGAGACTCGCACAATCTTAGGGATTGCGCCATGGCACTCGCAGGGCAGGAAAGGTGAGTGCTGACGTTTTCCAGCGCTGGTGGGCACTTCCTGATGCCTGGTGTATGCAGATAGTCGGTTGGGTGGTTTCCCACAGTTCAGAACTAAGTGGCAGGCCCAGAAGAGACTGGACTACGTCATGTTGCCCTTCGCTGGGGAACACAGACCTGGACAGATACTAAAATGGTGAAAGATAAACTTAATAAAGTGCAATCTTATAAAATGTCAAACTATGTGCAGCCGTGCCCTCAGACGCCTGTTGTAACAGTGGCAAACCAGGATGAGCCTAGGTGTGAGGCGTAACGTGTTTCAATCCCGAACCCAACACTAGCAGATAATATGGCGGTGATTCATTCATCCAGGAAAGATATGGTACACAGGATTGATGCTGTGGCGATAGATGTGAATCTTCTGAGGTGTGATCTCCACAAGGTGTTGGCCAGAGTGTCTGCCACGGATCAAAATGTGAAAACCATGAAACAGGAGGTCTGTTCTCTCAGGGACATGGTGGTTCAGTTACAGAAAATGGTGGGCCAGCTGGATAACTGGGCAGAGGATATGGAGGAATGATCAAGAAGGAAGAATTCATGTCTTTAACATAGAAATAGCACACAGAGCGTTGTGACCACCGCCAAGCCCTGCAGCTCCTCCTAGAGCTATTATAGCACAATTCTTTAATTTCAGAGATCGAGCCATCATCCTCCAGGCCACTAGGTTTATGGGATCACAATTGTTTCAAGGCCTCTCCATTGCAATCTTTCCTGACTATAAACAAAGACAGACCTTCCTGGCAGTAAAACGATGGCTACGGGACGCAGAATTGAACCACAGTCTGCTCTACCTAGTGGAACATAAAGGAAAAGCCTATTTCTTTCAAACTGCAGAGGCTGTGATGGCTTGGCTGGACAAATCAGGCCGGTGGGACTTCTGTTTAGCGCTCCATACAGGATCTGATGGGTCCCGGCAGTGGAGGGGGCCCTCAGGCGGTGGAGTCTACAAGGAAAACCCAGGAGGGGCAGGAAAGCAACTCAAGCAGAATCCGGATGCGCTCAGACGGATCTTTGCACATGAAAACAGCCTCGGACTCTGAAGATGGATCGCAAGATATAATTCTGAAATCCTTCCTGTCGATGGATGCTGCGAGCTGAAAGAGGAGTAGGTGCTCTGGCAGGGGTGTACCAGATAAGTGTTAATGATAGCAGATATGGGACTAATGCATAAACTGAGGTAGAGTGCCATTTAGTAGAATTGTTACCTCCGGCTGGAAGGCCTATTCCCGCCTTCTAGGGACCAAGTCACATTCTGCAAGCTGGAGGTTTGTCCTCGCACCTGGCTGTTTGTTTGGTTGCTTTCATGCTTAGCAGGGTGGAATACCGGCTCTTAAGTCACCAAGCTGGAGATAGAGTTGTTTTGAGACAAAGTGACATTAGAGCTACAGTTATTGTTTGTTTGTAATATGTTCTTTGGAGGAGGTATGGGCCGACGGTGGTGAGCCCGGCCTCACATCGAATGGGAAGACCGGTTCAGCCATGTTGCCCAGGGGTTGAGGGGGTAGGGGAGCTCAGTTTGTTCAATATGTTGGGGCAAGGGGAATTTTTTCAGGGAAATGTCTGGTTGGCGCACTATGATGCAGCTGACGTCCAATTTGCAAGATGGAATGCAAAGGAGGGGGCGAAGAGTGTTTGGAGGATTGTGAATATTGTACTATGCAGGAAAAGTTTTCTACTTCTTTGAAACTTCTTAATTGGAATGTTTGGGGATTGGCAGCATTCGAGAAACATAGGACAGTATATGCTTATATAAAGAGGTATAAAGTGTCAACAGCATGCTTGCAGGAAACTCATGTGTGGGGGACTCAATTCCATGTCTTAGACATAAATGGAGGGGACAGCTGTATGCCTCCTCTTATTCAGGGTTTGCATAAGGGGTTCTTATTTGGGTAGCGCCTGGTGTTCCCTTCAAGCATTTGCATCACCAGGTGGACCCAGAAGGAAGGTATGATCATCCCAGAGGGGAGAGGATGTAACCTTTCTGTCAAAGCAGTTGACCTCAAAGCTGGGGAACCGGGTTCGAGTCTGGGCAACGACGCTCAACATCCTGTGATTCTGGGCAAATCACTTAACCTCCCTGTGCCTAACAAAAATGAATGTGTCCATCTGTACCGAAACTGGTATTCATGTAAAGCACTCTGCTACCC
Source organism: Lissotriton helveticus (assembly GCF_964261635.1). Classification (NCBI taxonomy): domain Eukaryota; kingdom Metazoa; phylum Chordata; class Amphibia; order Caudata; family Salamandridae; genus Lissotriton; species Lissotriton helveticus. Next base: position 1,073,425,608 of record NC_136059.1, read on the forward strand.
GATGTCTCTGGCCTAGTTCGCGCTATATAAAACTCTAAACAAAATAACAATAATTTGATCCTTCACTGGGCTTTAGAAGGGAGGGAAATTAGTGTTATCAAGGTTTATGCTCCCAATGTTGATTACCCAAATTTTTTCCCTTCCATTATGGTGGCGGTAGTGCTGTTTCTGGGGGGCGGCGCTGGTAATGGTGGAAGATGTAAACTGTGTCCTAGATGGGAATTTGGATCGAGAGCCTCCCTGACTGCACACCAAACCACGTATGACTGAGTCACTTACTGATATTTTGCAAGCCATGCAACTCCCGGATATATGGAGGGCATGTAATGCCGAACAGAGAACATTTTCATGCCAAACACTAGCTTCTAATATGTTTAGTCATCTGGACTATTGTTTTATTTTGCAGGAGCTAAACATTGAGGTAGCAAGGATAACATATCAAGCGAGGTATACCTCCAACCACTTGCCGGTCCTGCTCACCTTTGAGGGCCATAGACCTAAACCGGCCGTCCCTACTTGGCGGCTTAGGGCGAAGGCACTACTGGACCCCGCCTTTTCAGCTGTGGTATCTACTGCACTAACTAAATACTTTGAGGAGAACTGAGATTGGCCTCAAGCAGAGCATATGAGTTGGATGCCATGAAGGTGGTTCTCAGAGGGGTCTGTATACACACAACATATGGGGTAGGACACCAACTAATGAAAGGTATAGATACTCAGGAGCATAGGCTGACCAGGCACGAGGTGGAGCTACCCGAATCCCCACAGAGAGGGGGAGAGTGGTGTGACGCCCGAGCCGTATTTATAGAGTCATGGAAATGTCTTGAATAGAATAATTACACGGTGTATAGGCAATGTCTCCATCGAGAAGGAGAGAAGTCTGAAGCCATGCTAGCCAGGTTGCTAAAAAAGGAATTGACCGCAGAGCCAATTTTGCAGCTTCATAATAGCGTGGAGAAATTGGAACAAATACAAGCAGGGATATTTGAGATACTTGCTAGGCACCTGGCCAATGTTTATGCAAGCGCACGGGACCTCCAAGAGGGGCGATAACCAAATTCTTGTCCTCAGTGGTGCTACCCCTCCTAGATCAGGAAGTAGGGGAGGTTCTGGGAAGCTTAATTACAAAAGAAGAGATACTGGGGGCTATTAAACGCCTTAAAGCTGTTGAATCACCCAGGAACAATGGTTTACCAGTGAAATGTTATCAGCACTTTCCACCAAAATTGGTTGACCCACTGCTGGAGGTTTATAACGAAGTGCTACAGGTGCAAAGCTTACTGGCTTCTATGCAAAAGCCCTAGTGATAATGATCTCAAAGCAAGAGATAGACCCGCAACTGCCGAATTCATACAGGCTGATATTGCTGTAAAATCTAGACGTAAAGTTATTGAGTGGCATTTTGGCGAGCAGACTTCTTCCCCATATGTCATATCTGATCCACGCAAGTCAGGCTGGTTTCATCCGACGATGCAGTACCACATTTGATCTACGTAGGCTAGCACATATTTGGCACAACCCAGGACTGCCAGAAGAGGACCATGCCCTAGCCATTTTAGACATCGAACAAGCGTTCGATTCGGTGGCCTTGCCCTATGTGTGTATTTGAAAAAGGACAAGGGACCCCATAAGGTAAATAAGGACCTTGGGTGTCATAATTTAAGTAAACAGTTAGAGACGCAGGAAATGCAGTCCTGTAACTTAGCCACCGAGCTTCGGAGTTCACTGATCACTTCTCCGTCTATTCGTCATCGTCACCAAAGACCACATTTCCTACTTCTCTAATCCTTGGAGCTTCTACAATTAACAAGGCAACCGCTTCGTGCATTGTTACCTCGCTCCCCCTCACCCCTTCTGGCCTCCCAATTCAGTGATTTGATCAGAGCTACTCTTGGCTCAATTTAATTGCCCTGTGGAGGGAAGGCCATTCTGATTCCTCCGATGCCTCACAAATAGGCACCAAATATTTCAGGCTTGCATTAAACTGTCCTAATGATGATCCTAGTTTGTGTTAAAGGATCGAAATGTCGTCGACTCGCTAAAACACCTTGCACATCAATCTATTTGATAAAACAGTGCATCGGTTGTCGTCTCTAAGCTTGTTCTAACCATTTGCATTATATACAAGCTGTTCTTGTCTTGGCTGAATGTTTTTTTTTTTAAATGTACATGTTATGTGACTATGTATGACGCAGGACTGTGTCTTACTTTTTTGATGTGTGTTTAATATTTTGCCTTGATCATTTATTAAATTCACTGTCCAGCTGGACAGCAGCAATATAGCACTGATTCTAGTCTATTACATTACATATCTATCCCAGCTTCTTGATAAGGACCACTGGCCCTATGTGTGGGCAACATTACAAAAAATAGGTGTGGGACTGAGTTTTCTCAAATAAAAACTACTTTATTTATCTCCTTGCTCCATGATTAAAGTAGGGGGAAGAATATCGGAGGCATTTTCATTGGAATGGGGTACCAGACAGGGATGCCCCCTGTCACTCCTATGGAGCCTCTGACAGTGGCGCTCAGAATTCAGCTAAATGCATGGGGGATTACAGTACGCAACACTGCCCACGTGGTCTCACTGTATGCTGATGATACGTTGGGGTACTGCAGTCCAGTAGCAGTCGCTGGTGGGAGTGCTGCCTGGCGGTGACGTGGGGTACGGGAGGAGCAGGGTGGGGGGTAGTAAACTATGAAATACGGCCAAATGAAGGTAAGTAAACATATAAATAAATAAAACAAATTTCGTTGCACGCACTGCATCGCCAAATTCGCTTAGATGTCCTGAGGGAGTTCAGCGTGGCGTTGGGCCTAAGAGCTAACCAGGACAATTCCAAATGATTACCAGTTGGGAGATTAGCCAACCAAGCAGGTGAACTACTTCCTGCTGTGGGGTTACCCTGGATGACTACAGCCCCAGGATATCTGGGGTTTAAGTAAGCACAAACGACTGAAAGTTTCCTGGAACTTAATATAGGGAAGGTGGTGGACGGGATCCTTGGCTCTGTATGTTTTTGGAGGGACTCTTCCAAGATGCTTTTATGCACTGCAAAATTCATTATACAAGATTCCAGCTACTTACTTCAGAATGCTAGAGAACTTGGTGCCAGATGTACAACCTGGAAAATAGCACCTTGCAAATTGTGACTCATTTGTGACTCTCAATTTGCGAGGCGCTATTTGGCACATACAACAGTGTGTTTAACACTGTCTGCGATTCCCAATGGGGTTGCAAATTATGAGGCTCATGAATATTAATGAGTCTCATGCAATTTGCGAGCCCATTGGGAATGACAGGCCCAGCAGATCACCATGTCTGGAACTGCTTTTAAATAAGGCAGCTTTTTTTTTTAATGCAGCCAGTTTTTCTTAAAGGAAAAAGGGATGCATTTAAAAAAAATATGGAATGTTTTCATTACATTTTTTAAGGGCAGGTAGTGGACCTCTTCCAAATTGTGACTGCATTACCACCCTCTTGAAGAGGGTGGTAATTTGCTAGTGTTTTGCAATTGCGGTCACAAAACATTCATACATTGCTTTGTGGACTGTAGGAAAGTAGAGTCTGCTTCTTATGGTTACCCCCACTTTTTGCTGAATGCACCTCTGTTTTTAAATAGTCTGACTGGGATCCTGCTAATCAGGACCCCTGCTTTCTCCATTAAATTGCTATCACATATACTAGGTAAACTCCAGATTGCATACTGGTTTACCCTTGTCAGTCCCTAGTATATGATACACATGTACCCAGGGCATAGGTACCCCATAGGCCTCCCATAGGCTGAAGCATGTATTATGCCACCCATGAGAGGCCATGCAAACTAGAACTACTGGCCTGCCATTGTAGCCTGTGTAAGCTTGTGCTTGCACCACTTACGAAAGATGTAGGTTTTACTAAATCTATAGGTCACTACACTTAAAACATATGTCACCCCTATAGCAGGCCTTAACAATCCTGAATGCAGGGTGCTGGGTTTTATGTGAGCGGGTGCCTCTGCATGAGCAGAGCTCCTCCAGCAGCCTTCGGAGACCTTTCTCCTGGGTTGTCTGTGTCTCAGCGAGACATATAGGTAGAGGTGCATTATAACCTTACTGTAAATGCAATCTCGAAAATGGCTGAAACAAAACAGGTAATGTTTGGTTTCAAACACCTTGGAGTCCTATCTCGATTCACCCTTCTAAAGCAAACTTCGTTGGGTCCCTGGTATTCCTGGTACTAGCCTTCTCGAGCCCGACAGCACAAAATGGTTGCTGCCAAACAGAGACACATTTATGCCCTCCTGCTGCTGAGCTAACCTCGAGCAGGGGAAGGAAGAACAATAGGCATCCTGCCACGGGGAGGTGTGACCACCTTCCTGTCAGGATTTAGTGTACTGGGGCTGGGTGGGTGCCCTTCCAAGTACCTGAAAGTCTGCACAAGGGACACACTTGGTGTCCCTGTGCATAGTCCAGCTCAAACCAGTTCTGGGAGCCATTGGCTCCTGCTCTGGTGCAAAACTGGACAAAGGACATGAAAGTATCCTCCCCACTGTCCAGACCCTCCCCTAGGAGGGTCCCCTGAATCTGTCCAACCATCTCCTGTAGGTACGTAAGGGCTTACCTGGCTGTAGGACCCTAGATTTGACGTGGACCAGATTCTGGTTAAAAAAAACCTGACCTTCGACCGTCTGGACACTATGGACTTCGCTGCACTTCGGCTGGACCCGACTTCATTTCCCTCTCCATCCTAAGCATTGTCTATGCCCAAGCACCATACAGGGTATGTGCAGGACCTGTGGAGCATCAAGGACAACTGAAGTATCTCCCTTGGGGTGAAGGAGTCACTCCCCTGCATTTGCAGGCACAATAACGCAACTGACTGGTCTGCTGATCCTGAGGTGCATTCCTCATTTCTCAAGGCTTGAGCTGCCCTCCTATTAAGTTTGAATCCAGTTTCCCTCGTGGGACAGCATAACTGAACCCTGGTGCATCGCATACTTTTGCACGTGCATATGATTGTTGGTGTTCCCCAACTAAGTGCATTGGGCTATTGATAGCTCTAACATCTGTGCACATTTTCTACAAAGGACTTCAGCCTCCTCACACTGTGTGCCATGCAAGCTGTGACTTTGTAACTTTGACTGAGGTCTCCCTGTGACTCCTGTGCCTCTGGCCTGTGGGTCCTCTTGAGGGTCAACCCTGCTTTAACTGGGCTCCCCTGGTTGCTCCAGGTCTGCCCAGACTCTCCTTGCTGTGGTGAGTCCCCTGGTCCTTGCTGGGCCAGACCGTACCTCTTCTTGACCTTCTTCAGGGGTTGCCACTGCCGAATCTTGTTGGTGCTCCAGCCAGACATCGATCCCTCAGCACTCAACATCCTTTGTGGGACAGCTCATATGCAGTTCCTGGTCATCCTCAATGTCTACTGGTCCCTGCAGCTGTAGAGACAAGATCTCCATCAACACACCTGAAGCTCTGCTTTTAGGTTCCTTCCATCACTAATCCACTTGTGGGTTCCAGCAGACACCTTTCTTCTTTCCAGCAGTGGCATTTCTTTGAAGTCTCCCTTTGAGAATGATGACTGTTTCCGACACCAGTTAAGCCCTATGCGCCAGGCTTCCCTGGGATCAGTAACCCTGGTACTACGGTATCCAGAGGTGGGGTGGCTCTCCAACCTTCAAAGTTCCAAAGGGTTTCCTCGTAATCCACTGGGAAAGGTCCTTAAACACTAAAACTCCAACCACGACTTTCCCATAGAATTGTACGGAGCACATGATTGTGTTTCCACACTGCACCCATCCTCCATGGGTCCCTACTTACTCACCTTGGATGGTTCCTTGGGGTTCCAGCGATTCTACAACCTCTAGACACTGCCTTGACTCGAGTCGTGGTTCTTCTACCACTATTTAAGTATATGGTTTGGTCCCCCCTGGGGCCTACTGTGTATTATTGCTACTTACTGTTGATTTTGTGCTATAGTACTGTGTATTGTGTTGTAATTTCCGTGTAGGAGACACTGTGTCATACTAGAGAGTGTTATATTAATAAATACATATTTGTATAACTACTGTCTGGTCCTCCTTTCATTTAACAAATACTATAAGATTGCACTCTCGTAAAACAAGCTGCTTTACATTCCTTCAAGGCTAAGCCTGAATGCTGCTCTCCACAGTTACCACTAGGATAGATTTCTAAAGGTTATCTATGACCTAATCACCATAAGGGTTGTTTGGACTAGTGCAAGGTGCCCACTTAACTTAGTGGACAGCATATACCAGGCCAACTTCTCACATGCTACATTAATAACACTGTGGATGGGGGCCCTACGGATATTTTAAAGACCACTCATAGACACACTTCCTATATACCTTGTAACACACACATAAGTGTCTATGGGTCTGGTTGAAACCTAATACCTAAGATGATGCAAATTGAGCAACTCAACAAAGTGAAGAACAGAAAAAGTTAAATTAACTAGTCCTGACCTGTCCCTAGAGAATAAGGACCCGGTCCCTAGTAGAATAAGGACTTGGTCCCTAGTCGGCTCAGATGCCGGCGAGAAGTATCGACGGAGAGAGCGGTGCTTCCTTCTCCTGAGCCACTGCCAGGTGAGGTGAGGCTCATTTCTCCTGCACAATAGAGATACACTTGATCCATGTGTAGGGAAGAAACAGACACCTAGGATCTCAGGTGATCACATTCTTTTTTATTCTTTATCACTTTGCACATTGCAGTAGCATTCACATATAGGGCCTGAAGAAGGCAAGGACTACTTGGTCCACTTTATTGCTGAAACATGTTGACCTACATACCATCTGGGCGGTTATTTATTTAAAACTGCTCTTTGCTATCCTGTTTTTAATATTGGAGGATTGAGCAGAAACAATAAAAATAGATGTGTTGCTCCTTCACCCAATTTTAATACACTTTTTCACATCCACATGCACTGCAATCCCGTCACCCACAAAGAGAGACAACTGGTTAACAGCACACGGACCATACAGCAAGCTATTTGTTGATGAAGGATGTTTCATCTTATCCTCATATATCACTCATAGCATGCATAAAGGAAGGTCCTTAAGGAGTCCCAAAAGATGAAGGGCGTTATAGAGTGGTGACTGATGGGCATCCTTATTCTCTAGGGACAGGTCAGGAAGAGTTAATTTAACTTTTTCTGTTCTTCACTTTGTTGAGTTTCTCAATTTGCATCATATTAGGTATTAGGTTTCACCCAGACCCATAGACACTTATGTGTGTGTTACAACTTCTCACATGAACACTATTAGGAAGGGAACGTTCCTTCCGAATAGCAACTCCAATTCCTAAATAGCGAGTCGCAAAGAAATTCGACTCAGTATTTAGGGATTGTACATGGCCCTGGGCCATTTTGCATGCGCAAACTGGTCACAAACCAATTTGAACATGCAATTTAGGGTCGTACATCTGGCCCTTGGTGACCAATCTTTTGTGGGTTCCAGGCACAAAAGTATTAGCCTCTCCCCGCTACAGAAACCTTCACAGTTGGGGGCGGTAGGGATCCTGTATATCGAATTGTATTATAAAGCTGCACAGCTACAACACTAGATACACTGGATGGATGATCAAGATAACTGGGAAAAAAGTCTCCTAGAGGGGTTGTATGATGGAGGGTCCCTGCTGGAATTATTAATGCGAGGGACGGGGGTCCCCAAGGATTCCCCGTACATTATCATGCACATTGCTGAAGTGTGGGAAACCACAGTCAGAAAGGTAGTGAGGCATGCACCATATGCACCTCTATGGGTGATCCCACCACTTGCCGGGTTTGCTGAATCAATGTAGGTCCGAAATGGAAGGAAGTGGAGTATCTGACGATGGGGGATTTATAAAACATGGTTGGTTTATGACAAGAGTGGAGGTGGAGGCCTCCTTTGATCTGGGCAGAGGACAGTTTCTGCAATATGCAAAGATTTCCCGCGTGGCCAGGGAGTTATGGCCGTCATTCCCGGTTGAGCCCCCCGTAACTACAACATTGCAAGTAATGTTGTATATGGCCCAAGGGCGACATATGATAACTCACCTTTACAGGCAATACGAGAGGACCTACCAAGGAAGCCACTCCCCATTAAGGTGAGATTGGAGGAGGCAGCAGGAGAACATATGATGGAGAAAGAGTGGTGCAGAATACATGAAGGGGTAAAATTGGGGTGCTCTAACGGTCGATTCAAACTAATTCAATATAACTTTGTGCATCAAGCTTACCTTACCCCGAAAATACCGAGCAAAATATCCAGTGCATACCCCCGATGCGGGGAGGCAGTGGTGGACTTCCTGCATGTGGGGTGGTCATGCCCGTTGGTGGTAACATTTTGGGAGGAAGTACTGCAGCAAATACGGGAGGCCTCGGGATGAGAGGTCCCCGGGTAGATACGACCAGTATTACTAGGACTTCTCCCCATACCGAAAAATAGGAAGCTCAGTAGAAAATTTGGTGATTAGGTTTAATAATCGCAATAAGACGGATCGCGATTGAGTGGCTGAAGCCAACACCCCAAAGTGTGAAAGATGGGTGGGAGATATGCGTGAGTGGGCAACGGCTGAGAAAGTAAGAATGACGCAAGTTCATAGAGATGACAAATTGGAAGATGACATTCAAGCAAGGACTGCAATGATAGCTGACCTAAAGCACCCTCTTTCCCCCCCCTTCCACCCTCCCAAGAAGCAGAAGTAGATATAGAGAAGGACCGCAGGGAATGGGATCCACATGAGAACGTTATAAGTAAGGCAGTCGGACAGACCGAACACTACAAGGATATATGAGGTAATGCAGACATCCAAGGGGGCGTGGGGGGAGTTAAGGGTTAATATTGGTTTGTATGTACAGTATCTGGTGACATGTATAACAGAGAGTCATACCAGGGAGGGAGAGTACCGGAATGGTCGACAAGATGCTTTATTTTATAACCGTGTATTATTCGAAACGATGTATAGAATGTGCTAATGCCAGTTGGGAATATATCCATAGGGTAAGAGAGTGTATGGACTATTCCTGATAATGTCTGTGAATGTTGTACGGAAATGCCAAAAAAGTTCTGTAAAAAAAAAAGCAAGACACACCGAATTAACTTAATTTATTTCTGTAAGATTGTTACCTGGTTCATTATTTGTTATATGGATAAACTGGTTGCTGTTTATATATTTAGAGGTATTATTAAGCAATAGATTTTTAAAATACAAAATAACAACGCTTACTGGGCATTCACCTCTTTTTTAACCGTGGTAAATTCTGTACCTAGACTTAGTAGATATGACGCTATTCTCTCCCACTCAGTCGATACAGTCCTGCACTGCGTTTCGTGACTTCTTAGTAAATCTGGCCTGAGTTTAACCGTGCATTTTACCTTTCTCATTGCTCAGTTGCCGTGGTGAGTGCATGGTTCAGGGGAAAAACCTGCAAATCAGTGTAAAACAATAGGAGAAATAGAGATACCCTGTTTTCAAACCATTGCTTTAAGGAATGTTACCAGTTTTGTTTGTCGTTTTGCCACATTTTGTTATTGTTGCAGTTGCAAGTAATACCACAGTTTGTGCGTTTCTCCAAATATATGCAATTCTAACGCACTAGTCACTATAGCTATCAAGTGTATTTATCAATTCGATGCTGTGCATAAAATAATTGCTTATCGCTGAATGGATTCTCGCAGTTATGATGCGTAACAGAAAAAAAATGATTTTCTACACGTAATCTGAAAGATGAAATCACTACAAAAATGTCAACAGTAGGGAAACAAAAAGCATTCTAAAGCAATAAAGGTTAGACAACATAATAGAGTGCGATGGTGACATTTACTTCACGGTTCAAAAATGTAAGAAGCCTGTGGCAGCAATGTTAGAGCTCAACAAAAGAAAAAAATCCGATGACAGCTGACTCCTCATACTAATAATCACCTTTCATTGGGAAAAGTGACATAAACAGCGACACAAAAGAGCATGCTTACCTTCAGTGTCTTGCAAGATTATACCATGCCAGGCAGTTCATGGTGCTGTGCGTCTCTTTCGAGTCGCCATGCTTTGCCTTGATGTAAATCTTTGTGTTGTTCTTTTAGTAATTGTCCAGTGTTTATGTTGCCCCTCCGTGGCCCCGGAGAGGTGTTTTATTACTTTTCGATAATGGCGCCTCCAGAGTGGAACGGCAAGATTATAACATTTTGCACTTTTCAAATGAGCAATACACAAAAGTAAAGTCTGAGAGAATTCTACATTTTCCATTACAATAAAACTAAAATGAAGGTGGCCGATTGAAAATTAAACCCTGAGGGCCCCATTAGAGGTGAGGGACACCCAGTGAAATGGTAATTCCAGTCCCAGTTCTCCGGGTTAATTCTCACTTCTCCAATCTTTTACCACCGGACTCTCAGCAAAAGCCTCTGGCTGAGGCAAAAAAGAACCACAGATTTACCCTAGATCTTATAATTGCAATGGGACCAGTAACTCTTGTTACCAGCCACAATAGAATTAAAGGGCCACTTGTAATGAGCGCCTACGTGGGGAGAGATTTAGTTGCAAATTGCAGCACACTGAATGAAAGCAACAAATTACTCCAGTAACACAAAAGCTAAATCAGGAGGCAATTCTGGTCACCACATGTAGTTAGTTTCAGTGCATACATATATAGTCTCTCTAGTATGCTTAGACGTGGTTCCAAGCAGAGTTACTGGAATTTATAATGTCTGTGCATGCAATTGCATTGGATCAAATCAGGAAGTTTTCATTAGTTCTATTGAAGTTACAATACTTCTGTTCTGCAGTGGTAAAGAATACATATTTGTTTTTTACATTCGCCAAAAATGCCACTGCCTATTTAGTAACCAAGGAAGTAATTGTGAATATAATAACCTATGCCAAAAACTGTGGACTGGTGAAAAAGTTATCACCACCATGATTTTATTGGCTTCAACTGAGGCAAGCCCTGACTAGCTGCTTAAAAATAAATTTTATATACCAACGTTAGCACAACTCTTGCAGTTGTAGACCCATTTCGAGAATCATGATTGTTCCCCTGATTCAGCTCAATGATACAATTACCTTATTTTTTTCGATACAAAAAAGATGCAGGGCTCCATCCAGACAGGATACATTTCCATTGGCATCACTCTGTGCAGTAGCGGTCGGCAGTAGGTGTTTCTGTAGGGCGGTGATGTGGCAGGGGGAGGGGCAGGGTGGGGGTAGTAAAGTTAGGATTACGGAGTTTTACAGGTAAGTAAACATTTAAATAAATAAAACGAATTTCGTTGCGCGCACTGCATCACATTTGGTGATGCAGTGCGCGCAAAGAAATTTGTTTTATATCTACTATGTCAGATGTCAGGCTGGGTAGGTGACGGCCAAGGGGCCAGACTCCTCTATAGCTGCATAGGACAGCTCCACCGGGCATCGGCCAAGGTTGCTCAGGCTCCACTGTAGGGATCTACATCAGTGGAATTATTATTATTATTATTATTATTATATTTATTTTTGTAGAGCGCGCAGCTACCCTGAGGTTTCCCGGCGCTAAAGACATAATGAGCGAAAATACAGAAGGAGACAGAGGGATTATGGGAAGATTATTGGTTAAACAACCATGTTTTTAAGTTCTTACGGAATTGGAGATAGCATTCGTCTGTGCGAAGCTGAATTGGGAGAGAATTCCAAAGAGAGGGGGCCAGGTAAGAAAAAGAACTTCCGCCCAGTCTTACTCGGTTAATCCTAGGTACCTGAAACTTATGTTGGCTGGAGGAGCGCAATGTTCTTGGGGGGCAATATTGATGGACAAGGGGGCTCAGATAGGATGGTGCTTTGCCTGCCTTAATTCTGTGCATGAAACACAGAGCTTTACATTTTGTGCGGTTTTCGATACAGAGCCAGTGAAGACTCCGAAGACCAGACGAAGTTGGAGATTTTTTAGGTAGCTTGCATAGCAGCCTAACTGCTTCGTTTTGCACTGTTTGAAGTTTCCTTGTGACTTCTTTACAAGCTCCCAGATATAATATGTTGCCGTAGTCCAATCTAGATGTAATTAGAGCTTGGACTACGGTTTTTAGTGTGTTCTGGGGGAGCATCCACCTGATTTTCTTGAGCCACTTGAGGATGGTGAAACAAGTGGCTGCCACTCTGACCGCTTGTTGTTTCATAGACATTTGGTCATCAAAAATGATGCCGAGGTTGCGAGCGGTCTTGGAGGGGGTGGGTGTAGGTCCCATCTGCGGTGGCCAATGTTGGGGGCCCCATAGGGTAGTGTGTTTACCAAACAGAAGCAGTTCGGTCTTTCCTCCATTGAGTTTTAGTTTGTTATCATGCATCCATTTGGCAATGTTGTTCAGACCGGAACAGAGGGAAGATGGGTTAGAATGTGCGTTAGCGGACAGTGAATAAACGAGCTGGGTATCGTCAGCATATGAGTAGATCGTCAACCCAGATTTTTCGGCTAAAGAAGCAAGGGGACTAATGTACAAATTAAATAGGATGGGGCTGAGGGTCGAGCCTTGGGGAACCCCAAATAGTGAGTTATGAGGTTTTGAGGAGGATGTGGAAGAGAAGACTTGGAAGGTTCTGTCGGTAAGGAAACTTTTTAGCCATGCCAGGGCAGGTCCGGTTAAGCCACAGGTTTGCAAGGTGTTAAGGAGGATGGTGTGGGAGACCGTGTCAAACGCGGCACTGAGGTCGAGTAAGATGAGTGCCACGGTCTCCCCATTGTCAACATGCCGGCGTATAGTTTCGGAGACCCCTAATAGGGTTGATTCGGTTGAGAAACCTGCCCTAAATCCCGACTGGGATGTGTGAAGGAGGTTATTGGTTTCTGTACAGTGAGTAACTTGGGAAACAATATGTTTTTCCAACAATTTGGAAAATAGGGGGAGGAGCGAGATTGGGCGGAAGTTAGAGGGGTCATCTGGATCTGCGGTAGCTTTCTTCAATAGTGGTGATACCATGAATCAGTGAGTTACAGGATACATAGATACATCAGTTAGAATCCAAACAATCACAGAGGAGTGAGGAGGGGGAGGAAAGGGGACCGAACGAGGAGACGAGTAAAACAATGTCAGATGTCAGGCTGGGTAGGTGACGGCCAAGGGGCCAGACTCCTCTATAGCTGCATAGGACAGCTCCACCGGGCATCGGCCAAGGTTGCCTATAAACCAGTAGACAAAAACTGACAAGGTATCATGCTGCTATAGTTGTTCAAAACTAGCAAGCTTTATTAGCATGGTTTTAAAGACATAAGCATTATGAAGGAACACGTTTTATGCATGCACATGACAGATCTTTTAATGAATATATATATTTTTCTGTATTGCAGCGGTTTTAATTAACTATGCAAATACAATGTACTTACTTACTTACATAAACATAGAATGGGTAAAACCCTTTGACACATCTGTCCCTTAATTCTTTCACAAATGGACTGTTATGAAAAAATGCATGCCCAAGCATCAATGAAAGACATCCAGAATCTGGAAAACATCTAAAAATCAAGCAGCAATTCCCTTAATATGAAACAAATGAAATAATTTCATTAAAGGTATCAAAAGGTTCTACTGGTTTCCACTAGACAAATAATTACATAAAAAATTCCTGCATTGCCAAAACCTTCATAAGACAATGTCCAATGTATCTACGCAATCCAACACCTTGCCACTTCCGCCGGTGTTTCTTAAGATTTAGTATCTTACAGCATGTTGTCCAATTGAGTTTCAATTTCTAGAAATAAGGAGGGGTTTTGAACAATATCATCACACTTCCAAGTAACCAATTCTGCCTTTGTGCTTTCAAGAGCTCTTTATTGAAATGTACTTTTTGAATCTCATTTTGCTATCCCTGGGAGCTTCCTCCCCTTCATGAAGGGATTGTACCCATGCTATGGCAGATACTTGTTGCAGTTAACACCACAGGATGACCAATTCCATTATTTGATTTCTTATCATTTTGAATTGATAATTTACAAAGCTGATAAACAAATAATAAAGAAGCATGAGTAAAATTAATTGTTTGAACTACAACCCATATAATGCATTGGGGGGTTGGTGCAACAATCAGCTCATTGGGAAAACAAAAATAATGCTGGGTACTCAATCAAGCTAATGAACCTGAAACTAGAGGTTTAGCATGCTGAAATGAAATGGAGAAGACATTTCTCCAACCCAGATAAAGTGGTGCACACTCTCTAATGCTCTTATACAAATCAAATGTTAAAACTTAGGAAAGGTACTTCTTCTCTGCAATGATTCATAATTCCACCAACCTTCCTACTGAACACTTCTGCATTGTCTCTGAACATCAACGCCCACTGCCATAAAGGCCACAATACAACTATCACAAGTCACTTGTGACAATGCTCCCTGCTTTTTGCTAGAACGTTTCTAACATTCAGCTTACCATCATTTATGACCCAATTCTACAGCCTAAAATAGAATCAGTGACGCAATGACTTTGTTTACTGTGATGAAATCCCTGGGGTGAGGTGGGGGAGGGTGACATTTGACATGGGGAGGCAGACGGATAAAGGAATAGTCTCAGGTGCAAGTGAATATTGGACATCCTTTTCCTTATATCCTGTTGAACACATAGTACAGTTGAGAACACACCACACTGAGTGGCCGTTAAATGTGCGTCTGCCTCTTGGGCCCCACCACATCATGAATGCAGGACACATGAGTCGTGGATCACAAGCCCTGAATTGTAAGTGATTTACCCAGGGAGCTGATGTATCTAGTGAGTCTCATGGCCCCAGTGGTGTGGGAGAAATGGTCTCTTGAGTGCGGCAACTCTGATATGACACTCCAGGACATGATTGGCCTGCCAAGAGCCTAGAGCACATGGGCAAAAGATGGGGCACGATCTGACAAGAATGAGGAATTGAGTGAGTTGCTACTTGGAAAACATGCCGATAATATGTCTATTCAAATAATATGGCCCAGTTTGAAAGCTATGAGCACCTAAGGGGGCATTCCTAACTGTTGGTGAGTTTGGCAGTCAATTCTCTATAGCAGTAAGTGGCATAGCGAACCTTTAGAGTTACAGGGTAACTGAACTCAGATCTGATTACCACCTCAGATGCACCCAAGTGTGAAGACATTGTACTTAGATATTTGCATTAACGGGGAACCTAAGGTAAGTAAGGATTACAATGCCCAGGGTGGTCAAGTCACCCAGGAGAAGGGCCAAGCGACAGAATACCTGGGCTTTCCTTCATGTGAACAGAGAACATTATCTCACAAAATAAACTTGATAAAATACTTACAGTAATATTGCTTTCATAGATAGCTAAAACTGCGACTGTATCAGTTGATGTTGGTATCATGCATGATGATTAATGGATACTTAACTGATGCACACCGACAGGTTTAAACACACAGAGGTTGCTTTAAAGGAACTCCTCTCTCACTATAAAGTTGTTCACCAACAAATCTCAGACCTCACTGAGAGTACCCACTTCCTGGAATATAGGGTGGATGATTCTGGGGAGAGAAGTTAACATAATAGCATCAGATTGGTCGACCTGTCAGAAGGCATTGAAGGTACGGACATGGGCTTATATCTGAAACAGTGGTTGTTGACAGTGTTGACCTCTAAGCGACTCTCAAACTTCTTTGCCCTGGAAAGGCCATACAGTGTTCTCGAGAAAGGGGGACCTCTGGCCTGTAACAGCCTGCCTCCATTATTACAAGGACATGGGTGCCTGGTCCACACAAAGTTGAGAACTGTTCATTATGGTTATTCCCAGATGACACTGCAGCCATGCAATTCAAGAGAGCCTCCTTTACCACATTTTTAAAAAGCCCTCAGTGTGGCAGATATCCATTATTCTTTATTGGTCCTGGCCAAGCATAAGGTGATGCTTGTCAGCAAGTCTTTACACTTCACAGAATCATTGAGGCTTGAGATTGGCTAGAGTTGCATAAACCTGGGAAGGATGAAGAAGTTTCTGCGAAGCAATTGCTTCCAAAGAAAAGCAAAGGAAGAAGAAGCAACCATAATTTGGGGATGTCAAATGACCAACCAGATGCCAAATTGAAAATGAAAGAGTTGTTTGGTGGTTACTGCATACAAAATCAGTCACCACTGATACCCAGATATAGTTAGCAGTGGGAACTCTGGTCTTCCTGTCTCAATCTCAGAATCTCAAGTTCTACCATTTGAGCAGAATAAACCTCCACAGCCTTACCCCAGATGATCTCTTTGTAGGGTGAAGGGAGTGACGCAAGGGGAGGGCCCAAGACAACAACAGAGAAATTAACATTAGATGCTTTGTGCTAAGATGCAAAAGCATTTCAAGGTATTTTAGGATGGGGTACTCAAGATTCGATATGAATCTTGTCTCTGTGGTGCCTATACATGATAATGTTGCAGTTCAGAATATTATTTTGAGATTCAGTAGGGGAATGGTTCTCAGCTGAACACATTCACATTTAAAGGAATGCTTTTCCAATACACATTCATCTCTGCTTTAAAGGATGAAGATGTATTATGATTATGATTACTGAAGTTGCTATGTTGGGAGAAGAGCTGATACTGCTTTACTCTGGTTTGGGGTAGTTGGGTAGTGGTGATTGCAGTTGATAGAATGTTCCTTTTATGCTGGTAGGAGTGCTGGGCAGTGGTGTACATCTGGGTGTGGCGAGACAGCATTTGAGAGTTGGGGTGCCTTCTCGATTATGCAGGCTACCTTTATTTCCTGTAATCAAACTATAATGTCTCTTACCAATAATGCCTTCTCATACCTTACATTGAACATGAGAGGGATGGAGTTGGCTGCTAAACTCTACGGAATTAATTCAAACTACAACTTTAAGAGGTCCATGTCGTTTTCCATCAGGAGATGCACCTCACAATAAGAAAACTGTCCACTATAGCATAGATGAAGAGGACGGGTGTTTGCCTCTGGTTACTCTTCTTACTATAAAAGAGCCCTCATATGGGTCAGGCTAGATGTGCCTTTTGAATCCTTGCAAGCCCAGATAGATAAGGAGGGCTGATAAGTTTTTGTTAAAGGGAAGCTGAATGACTCAAACAAATATACTGGGAACTATATATAAACATATCTATGCACCTAACCATGATCATTTGGGTTGTTTCACCTCTCTTTCTGCGCAACTTGGTTGTAAAACTTACTGCCCTATTGTTTTGTGTGACATCAGTGATATTGACTTAACCCATTCAACCAAACGACTGTATAATTCTCAATCTTTCAAAGTATTTTGAGTTTTTATGAAATCGAAAGATTATAAGGGCGTGGTAGATGTCTGAAGAATATAGCAGAGCCTTGATGGGGACTACTCATTTTATTCTTCTCTCTATGATATCCAAGTGCAGTTAGATGAGGTAGATTGTACTGGGGCCAGGGAATCTATCCCATCCTGAAAATTGAATCATTATCAGATGTATGAAAAAATTGGGGTACCCCTGAAACAGGTTCCTAAATCAGGGAAAATAACTAAGTTGTAAGTGTCATCATTTAGGAACGAAATCTTTGGAGTGGACCTAAGCATAAATGCTATACATTAGATACATGTCATCAAATACGTCTGTATCAACCAATTATGTTTTGATATTTTTTTATTTGGACTTTTATAAATATATAGAGGGTGCAATAAATACAGAATAATCAAAAAATAATTAACAATTTGCTTTCAGTAAAATTCATCCATAGGTGTCAAACAATAAGGTTGACAATCACAATGCAATTCAATTTCTTTACATCAAAATGTGCAAAAAAACAACCATTCAGTTATTCAAATTTCTTAAGACACACAATTGTCATATTATAAGGTACAATTTTTAGCATGGCTAGGAGATACGTTCCAAACTAGCAGATGTCCCATTTAGGGAATCGCTAGGAGAAGTAATTATAGAACACTTTGCAGCCAAACATGACATTGACTCTAGAGTACTCTTAGAATGGGAAGCATTTAAATTAGTGGCCAGGGGATATTGCATCAGCAAGATGCTGGGCATTAGAAAGTACCTGGAGAGGGAGTTGAGGGGTTTGGATGAGTCCATCCATGAAGCGGTATGTGATCCAACTAGGAAGAAAACATGTGTCCTGGTGGGAGAAATATGCCCAACTTATTGAAAAGTTGTGATGTCATCATTTAGAAAGATATGTGTCTAGAGCTCATGAGGAGGATGGAAGAGTAGGGGAGAGTAGGTTTGGTTTGTTCAACCAGAGACAGCGGGACTCCGATCAGTATGGAATCCATCCAGCCAGTTGGTTTATTCCCAATCAGACATAAAGGAAAATTTCCTGGACCATCTATGGCAAAACCAGCATGGCATCAGCAGAAGACATTGAAGCCTATCTGGATAGTGTGACCCTGCATCTTGGCAAAACCAGCTTGGCATCAGCAGAAGACATTAAAGCCTATCTGGATAGTGTGACACTGCATCTTTGGTGAGTAGGAGGAGTAGGGTTTAGGGGACCCTACCCATGCAAATTAGGTTAAAGGGGCAATCAAGGTACTGGCTAGCAGAACTCCAATCACTGAGATGCGTACTGCAGAGTTCTTGCAGACCTATGCATCTCTTCTTGTCCCTCAACCTGATAAGCTGTATGAGGCCACTCTGAAATGTGGACGCTCCCCTCTTCAACTAGAGAGGCCCTAATCAGACTTTGCCCAGGTCAGGCAGGGCAATGTAGGAGGTCGGCTTTTAAAGGCCAAAGTCCATGCTCTACTTGGATTTTAGAATATTTAGGGGGTGATAATGAGTCTGGCAGCGCAGCAGTGGCAGTCCAGCCACCACCACCCCACCGGCCGACCACCCCATTACAAGTAGGGCAGTCGGACCACCACTGAAACCACCAGGGATCAGAAATCACTGTCTGTGGTGCAGCAGTCTTGAGGCCCCAATGTGCTTGGTGGGACTGTCGCAGTGCTGTCAAGAATATTACGAATTTCTCTTGGTCACAGTTTTCATGGCTGTTGCGCCTCCATGAAAACAATGGTGGAGAGGACACAAAGGAGACCCTATAATGCCCCCTGTTGCCTCAGGGCCAAGGGGTGCATGCAGGGGTTGCACATGTTGTACCCCTCTGTGTGCATGCACCACCATTACCTGCACGGCATGGACTGTAGCAGTCCATGCCGAGCAGGTACTGCCTTTGATGTTCCCATTGCAGTGTCTATTTCATAAGCACTGCCATGGGACTGCCAAAGAACTGCACTCCACTGACTATAAAAAAGTCATAATCTGGTGCGCAGTGCTTACAGGGGTTTGGCGGTGTGGATGAGGGGTGGCGGTGTAGCGGCATGTCATTTCCGCACTGTCGACCTCATTATCAGGCCCATAGCAAAATACTAACTTACAGGATACACCCCACTTCTCCATCCTAATCCATTCAGGCCAAAACAAGTTGATACCTGCATGCAACATTTCTAACAATCTCAGGAGACTCTAAAGGGTCCTTGATTAGACTGCAGCTAATAAACAGCATGATGTAGTTATTGTCTCGGTGGACCTAAAAAAGGCATTAGACACTCTGCAGTGGGGTTAACTCCGCTTGATAATGTGTTGTTTGGGGATGGAGATAGGATGGGCCAGGTGGATTGCATTATTTTATTCTAAACTGGTGACCAGAGTAAAAAGTGGAAGTTATATTTCTAGACAATGCCATATTTCTAAGGGTATGATACAGGGATGCCCACTGTCCCCACTGCTTTTTGTGGTAGCCATTAAAATCTTTGTTGCTTGGTCAGGGCTGAGGGCCGAGCGGTATGTCATTGTGGGATGGAGTTCATACAATCTCTCTGTATCTGGAAGTCCTGTTAATGGTAAGGAGGGCCTTGCACCAACCTTGCATATCCTACTAACTAGATTTTGGGCCAATCCTAGGCCTTAATACCAATTTCTCCAAAACATGTGTATTCCAACTCACACCACATGAAGACGAACCAGGTTTGGAACACTAGAGTATGACCTGGGCTCTCCACTCCTTCAAATATTTAGTGATAAAGATTTATCATAATGAGGAAGACTTCACGGAGGGGAACTTAGGCCTACTTCTGATGTCACTGAAGGGAAACATAGCCTTATGGACATCCCTTAGGTTACCTGTTGTGGCAGATTGGCACTTGTGAAAATGTTTATTCTTCCCAGACTACTTCATCGCTACATAAACCTACCATTTTGGTTGCTTCTGAATTGGTATAAACAGGTAGATTCACTTGTCAAAGAATTGATATGGGACAGGCAATGTACACTGGGAGGTATATATGTGCATACCTATGCACCTAACCATTGGGAAGTATATATGCACATAACTATACTCCTATCCATGATCAGTTGGCACATTTAAAAAAAATAAAAAAATTCACAAAAGTAACTTACACTTGTGAGTGAATTACTATTTTTGGCTATGCATTAAACACGAGTGTAAACGTACTTAAAAGTGACGATTTGTACATCCCTCCCATCTGAAAAAAAAGGGTTGAATTCAGAATTAGACGTCTAGAGGCCTAATTACGATGTTTGCAGTCGGGCCACTGGACTGCTATTGAAATGGTCAGGAGACCACCGACAAGCATGTGGTAGTCCAACTGCAGAATTATGATAGGACTACCAGGCTGGCGGTCAGAACTCGGCAGTACCAAGGCAGGGGCATGCAGCAGCTTCAGAAATATGACACAGCAGATACTGCTGCTGTGTAGCATATTCAGCATCAGCAGCAGTGCGCCGTGTGCAATGCACTATGTTGCGCATGACACACAGTGCTCATACAACAGTGTAAATGTAGGGGGGCACCATATGTGCCCCCAGCACATTTTACACCAGGCTTAAAGCCCAGGGGCATTGTTTGAGGCTGCTTCAATCCTTTACCGACAACCTTCACAAGGCAGACTCCCTTCCATGTAAATATTGAGGAAAGGGATATCATAATCCTGACGGCGGTGCATGCCTCGGCACTGCTGCCATTCAGAGACGCACCTCTGACCGCCGAACCGTCGGGATCCTGGATCCTGGTGGTGTCAGCAGTGTTGTATCCGTCTGATGTTGATCTGACCGCTAGTATTGCAATACAGCAGTTGGACAGAAGGGCTGTTGGCAGTCCGACCACCACCAATGGGATGGTGGGTGGTCAGACGGCCAACATTGTAATCAGGCCCTAAGTTACCATTGACAAAAAATAAACAGTAAAATGTCCAGGCACCACACATGGCGAACCACTGGTACTGAATCATCTTTCTAAAGCAAAGGATGGACGTATTGGACAAAAAAACTTGTCATAAATAATGTTAAAAAAAATTAACTTCTTAAAAATTCTTAAACATATAATCTAATGGTAAAAAAAATCTAAAAATAAAACATAGTTATTGAAAAAATATTTTATAACATTTTTGTATTAATAAATTAATGCAGTTACTTTATTAAAATATATTTAAACTACTTTTAGTTCATTCTATGCATCACTTTTAATAATTATTATGCATAATAAAAAAGCATTTTCTTTACTTCAGGTGGGAGTTTTTATTTTAATTTAAACTTCAGAAAAATAATTTATAGGTAATTTTATATATTTAAATTAATTTAATATGAAATTCAAAATTAAGTTAATAGTGTTGTATCATTGATTGTATTTTGTTCTAAATTTACTATGCATAATTACAATTATTTTACATTAATATTTATTGTAAAGGTATTTTAACTAATTTATTCAGAGTTTAATAAACTTTTGAAACTTTTCCCATACTTTCAAATAAGGAGATCTCCATCCTGACTGTAGAGTCTCACTAGGGTAAAGTATAAGGAAAAATAAACTAGTATATTGAACAAAAAAATTGTAAAACTATATTTACAGATTTTTGGGTTTAAATATTTTTATTGAATTCACAAATGCCAATGAAAACAAAGCCAAATGCAAAAAATATAGGAAAGTAATACAGTTGTCAAGTGTGATACGAATGAATCCGACAATAGGGAGTGAGGGCAGAGCCAGTGTAACAGGAAAGCAAAAATCTAGAGGGAGAGTGGGGGGAGTGTGAGCGGTAGGGAGAGAGAAGGGGAAGAGGGCAGGACAAACAAAGGCAGGGAGGGTGGCCAAGGGGGTCAGTTTTCCCCTAGAAAGGGGGACCAAATAAGGAGGAACTTGCCCGCTATTTCCATCATTAGGTTATAGATCACCTTCTCATACGAAGCAGTCTGAACACAGCTGTGAGCAATTCCCCATGGGTTGGGACCTACACAGAGCATGGCTGATGCAGTATACAGTTCTTGGCTGTTCTGATGGCGGTGGCATTATATTTACGTTCAATAATAATGCAAATATATTTTTTATATATTTATTTGTAATAAAACAAAATAAAAATACATTTAAAGCACTATCAATGTAATTTTTAATTAACCATTTAATTTATATTTGTTGAATATGCATTAATATTTGTATTATATATTTATATTAGTGGTGAGGTATGCCAATAGTTGAAAATACCTTAATGGTACAATAATTATTGTATTGTAACATTAATATATATGTTCAAAAGAGTTTAGTAATTGTTTTATCATTAAGCAAAAATGTTTTATTTTTAGAAATTTTTTAAATGCTAAATTATATTTCTTCATAAATTCTAAACATTTGAAATAAGTTACATTTAATTTAACAATATTTCCTAGGAGGGTTTGTCTTAAGTCCCTACCTCCATTATGTTCTTTAGAAGGGTGCTGCCATGGCAGTTGTTGCTCGTGGTCCCTGCCACATTAACATTAATCAACATGAACAATGTCCCCCACTTAATATTTATAAAAATAGGTAATATATCCAAACAAATATATGCCCAACAACACTTAATTTTCAGATAATTTATTATCAAAAATATGCATATCTTTCTCATTTGTTTTATCAAAATTTGTTCTAAAAGACACACTTATACACATAATAAGCAATCCACATAATGGTGTGTAAAACAAAGAAGAGCCCTAAATCCATCCTAGGAGAACATTCAATGACTGTACATGTCTCCAAAGTAACAGACATACAAATCATGATAAACGAGGAGCTGGTATGCTGATCCACTCTGACTTATCTGATGCATTTAATATCAATAACCAGAATATCCTGCTTAACATCCTGAAAGCATTGGAGTAGTCCTGAAGTGAATAATATCTTTCACTTCAGGGAGATTGCAAATGGTCACTCTATCTCCACAGAAAACATGCAACATCAACTATAAGGTCCTACAGGGGTTGATCTTCTCGCCCTTTCTATTTAACAAGTACATTTGGACCCTTGCCAAATTACTCCATCAAGTAAGGCTACCCTTTTACATGTAAACTGACGATACTCAGTTAAACTTTAACCTAATGTTCAAGAATCTCCCAATCAAAGGAGGAGGCCTTTAACGAAGGACATGTCATGAAGCGAGCTTGGTGGCACTACACCCACCATGTGTGCTTCAACATTCTATGTGTCCCTTACCTATTCCTCAGGAGAGATATCCCATAACAGGAGTTATAACTGGAGTGTTAAAATTGCTAATGATGGAAGTGATGTCATCAGCAGATTTCTTTGGAGTCATAACTGTGGGTCAGAGGGCTATCCAACTCTGTGACCTGGTTTAACAAGAAGTACACTCTTATCTAATCACCTCAAGGTCTTCTCTGACCATTGCATATATAGGATTACTATTGAATTCTTGTCACAGTGAAATTTGGGTGAAAATGCTGTCATACAGGTTGCTGACAATAATCCTCCAAACTCATATCTGAAGGAAAACGGGATGCACTAAATTATGAAGGTCGGGGGAGAGAGAGAGAAAGAGAGAGAGACAGAGAGAAAGAGAGAGCAATGTTGTATATTACACACATGCTCTATCTTAAATTGGCTCTCATCAAACATCCAATAACTTCTCCCACAACTCTTATTGGATGCTGTGAGGATTCGAAGTAGTGGACCTTCTAGAAGCTCCTGCTGTTCCTTAGTCTCTGCATTGCCTAACAGAACAATACAAATCATGTGTGTGCCTGTAACCTTACCTTATTCATGACCGTCTGCCCTTCCCCAAAGAATGTGCCCTGGGAACATTGTGTGGTCCTGCTTTTAAAGAGTGCTATCTATGGGATTGTGTCAGCAACTTGATGACATGAACGAAATCTGCAGGTGTCCATGATCTTTCTGAAATACCACACAACTTTCAGGCCTCAAGATATTACATATGGCCTCTGAATATTTAGAAATGCTTCATTTTCTCAAATTCGTAGTTTGGTGACCCATCTACTATGATTGGAGGAGACTTGTTGGATACATCTGCAACCATTGGTTTAACTCAGGAAATGTGAAACATAGGATGCATGTTCCAATGAGAAGGGAGTGTTAACTGTAAAATTGACTATAATCTTTCTAATGATGTGGAATGGTCCTACAAATCGAGCAACGAATTTGAAGTGGGTCCCAGGAATCATAAGGTTTTTAGTCAACAAACTGCTTAACAGTGAAAAACTTGTAATTAGCTATTTGTTTTCCTAAATTTTGATGAGACGTTTACTGTATGGCATGGAGTTTCTGCAGTAGTGATGTTCCTGAAGGGTACTGTGAACAGAGACACTTTTTGAGGAAATATTTTGGGTGTAATCCATATGAGCAAAATCAATAAGGTGATCCTCCCAGGGAGGAGTGCAAAGAGTTGTAAGCAAATTCAGCTCATGCAATCCATTGGCACCAGGCAGTGGATGCTCCATCAAAAAATTACACCGGTCACTGTTCAAGGGACAATTTACACATTCAGTTTGACCATCAGTAAGCGGATAACTACTAGTAGATATTAAGTGCTTGGTACCAATGCTTTTCATTAACTGAGTCCAGAATATTGATGTGAGCTCTATTCCTTGGTAAGTAACAAGGACCTCCTGTGGACCATGGATGGAAAAAATATTCACACTGAAGTCTCCAGCGATTTCTACAGCTAAGACCAGCTTTTTTAATGGAATGAAATGTCCCATATTGGTAAAATATTCGATTGCCACTAATACTATTCAGTACCCTTCTGATGGAGTTAATTCAATAATAAAGTCCATAGTGATCATGTCCTAGCGGTGATGAGGTGTGAGCAAATATTGTAACATTCCAGCCCTGGTAATCTGAGAGACATACAGAACACTTGGTAACATAATTGTGGATGGTCTTCCTAATACCACAACACCCACAATCTCTGGTGAGTAGTTTTATCTGCTGCAGAAGAGTTGTGATACTATTTAAAACACATAGAACCTGATTACTAGTTTGTTGATGCAGCACCAGGTCAGCTCCTTCATCTCCGCACCAGCTAGATTATGAATGTTTCTCATGTCTGTTGGGATTTTATTTTACGTTCCCATGGTGGTGCCTCAGAAAAAGGGCAGCCAAAAACAGTTCCTGCAAGGCATACACTGTAAAGTCCAGGCTGTGCAGGAACTGGTGTGCATGCACACAGCGGGGCGCATGCAGGACCCCTGTGCATCCACATGGTGTGAGGCACTGGGGGACCCTGTAGGGCCTCCTTTGTTCCCTCTGTGCCACGGTGTTCATGAAGGAGGAATCGGTATGAAACCCGTGGCGGAAAGGAAATTTCTAATATGCTTGGCGGGACCGCCACGGTCATGCCAAGCATATTGCTGCCTCTACACTGCATCACCACTACCAGGGAACGTTCCCCGGCGGGTGTGGCAGGGCCATGGCAGTCTGACCACCCTAATTGCAGCAGGGTGGTCAGGAACTGCAGAACACCCACGAGTCTGGTAGACCATTGACCGCCAAACTCGTAATCAAGACCTTAGACTTCATTACTCTGTTGGAAAGATACTGTAGCCTCTAGTGAACTGATCTTCACATAGAATCCTGTTTCCACTGTGTGTTTTTTAACCTTTCTTGTCATAGGTGATAGGTCCACTCACTAATGTGGTATACTGTTTTCCTTAGGAGAAGTGTGAGAACACTGGATGTAAAATGTTTGTCATTCTTAGAAGATGATGGAGCCTGCCCTCGCAAAAATATAAGAAACTGCTTTTTTTGCACCTAAGATATTCAAGGTAAGAAAAATTGGTGTGATCCACGCAAACCACTAACGCATGGAATTGCCACATCTGTACTTTTCAGAAATGTGTAGGGTTGGTATTGTTATTTAGATACAGGCAGATCCTAGGCCCAAATGAGGCAGGCATCTACCACAATAAACATCTATGTTATCTGAATATCATTTCCTCTCTTCACACTGTCCTATCCCTAGGCCTTTCCAGTCCCATATGATAGGCCCATCCACACCATTTTATTGCAATAAGCGTGGGAATGTAGAATCATAGGACATTTTTTATGATATACTACATTTCTTAATAGTTTTAGCTTCCAATAATTTTTTGCTTGCAATTGCACATAACATTTGGGGGGAAAAATGACCTGAGATTAACCTGGTGTTATAGGTAATACAAACCTCGGAGTGGTACAAATAACCCCTAACCCTAAACTCAATTTGTGGATTGTGTTTAATAAATGCTTAGTTTTCCACATATCATTTTTTGTCTAAGATTTTTCCTTTAGAAGGGATGCATGGTTTGTACACAATGAATGTACATCATAAACCAGAGCTTGGTTGATGGCTCCGGGTATCATTGTTTCTTATTACTGACAAAATGTATATATGTTTGCAACTAGAAGAGTCCGATGAGTGTAACAGTATTACTTTCATAGATCTGCCTTAATTCTCTTTTTTCTCCATTCAAGTGAATTATTTCTTGATTTCAAAGACTTATTCAGAATTTTGGCCAATTTTCATACATATATTGCTTAGTTGGTTCACAACTGGACTTGACACCTCTTTCCACAACAACTGCAAGAAGGTAGACATCATATAAATTTGAAATACTGACTCCTACTTAGAAAATTGCAAAAAATGTAGTGAAAAATGCATTAATTTAAGAAGAATACCTTACACATTAGTTCATGCGATTTTTAGGAGAAAAAAACAAACATTGTTGCATATGGCATTTTTTGCTAGTTAAAAAAACATTTTTTTCCATATTTGGGCTATTTTCTCAGGCCACTCCAGGGAACATCATAAACCGATACAATCCCCAATATGTTTATAGGAAAGTATGCACATTTAGCCTGTTTCTCTTTCATAGTAAAAAGTTATGAAACACTACCTGTCCCCAAATATAAAAAAGGTCAACACTAGAGAGGGAAATACTTAGTAGCGAAGTGATTAATTTTCAATGAATTTTCAAATATCTAGGGGGCATATCATCAACGGCTGGAGATATAATTATCGCCACTTTAGCGTCCGTTTACGGGCGAAAAGCGGCGATAATTAAATCGCATTATTTGCAAGGATAGGCTAGCATGTGATTCCTTGACTCTGCTCCCGTTTTGTTCACGCCTCGCTTTGCATCTCTAATGAGATGCAAAGGAGGCGTGCCAAACAAAACACCATGGGAAAATATCCCTACCCCAGCTTCATGATATCATCAACCAGGGGTATTGATATTTTAAATCCTGTTAACTATACCTTAACGCAGGAATTTAACATCTGTTAAATTCCTGACTAAGGCATAGCTAACATGGGAGGTGGATTACGGTGGTACGAACAAAGGGTCGTATCACCAAGGCTATCTATGTTTAGGGTGCAACATCGCTGGTTTGCCAGCAATTTTGGCCCATTTCCCTGGAATATTATCGCCCTGGAGTAACTCGTTGTTAATAACGCGTTACCAGGGCGATAAATTCCTGCGATATACGGCGATAAATAAACAAGCGCTTAACGCGCTTTACTTTTATTTATCGCCGTCCCAGTAAATATGCCTCTTGATTATTCATGTATTAAATCATAATTATTATTTAAATAAATGTAATTCTTATTATAAGTCACTATAAAGAAACTGGAAAGCCAATACAAATGGCCTGATTTATGGTTTAATGAATGGTACTCCATTCATAAGTGTAGGGGAGGAAATTACCTCGGCCACCCTGACTGTTCCTTTTGAAGTACATAAAGTTGGTGGATTGCCGCCGTATGTTTTCAGGACCACACACCAAACTTCACCAATGTTTTTGTTTCTCATAAACAAACTCCCAAAGCAAGAGAATGTTTCTGAAAAAAAAAAACAATGCCCCCCTGACCCGTGGGAACTTGCACCAAGGATTTGGGATCATTAAAAAAATCTGTCCCTCTCTGCCAGGCTTTCGCTGGTGGTGATAGACAGAAAAAAAGACCTAATTAGGTCGGGCTATGTAATGTCCTTTCTCCGATGGCCCCTGCAAAGCGGGGCCATCAGAGGAATTTTACCTTCAGCAGGGTTAATGGGGAACGGTTGAGAAAAATCTTAAGCCCCTAAATGAGGCACAAGGGTCTTTGGCTTGGCACAGAGGGTACTCCACCATGTTTGCGATGTACTACCCTGTGAAACTCTAAATCAGGCCCTTATTTAGGTTAAGTTTACTCTAGTGAGGACAGTCTACAGATATCGCAACAGTTTTTTCAAGGTTGCAAATAGAAGCAAAGTAAAAATAAAGAAATATGAGGAACATCTATTTCATAAGACATTCAACAACTAAGTAATTCCTCTTGCTGAACTGATTAGATCATTCGGTTTTGAATTATTATTATATATTATATATAGACGACGCCCAATTTGTTGTCAAACTTGCAAAAGCGGACCGGGCTGTCACTGGAAAATTCTGTGATTGCATGAGAGCAGTAGGCAACTGGATGGCGAAAAATTGCCTCAAGTTGAACTCCTCCAAAATGGAGGTGATGGTGTTCGGAGCCCAGCCAACGTTCTTGACATCTGACTGGTGGCCTGCTGACATTGGCCCTACCCCGAGCCCTTCTAGATGTGTTAGGGACTTTGGACTTCTGCTAAATAACAAAATCTCCTATACTGATCAAGTAAATGCTGTAACTTCAGCTGCTTTTTTCACTTTGAAAATGTTTTTGAAAAATCTTAATTGCCTACCCTTTCACCTCTAAAAAACAATGGTCATCTAAAAAATTGCCTAATGTAATGGGCTTTATTTTAACACCCATAATCAGCTCCTGAATAAACTGAAAACAGTACAGAATTTACCAGTATGACTGGTGTGCAAAATCCCTAAATGCCAATCAGTGTCCCATTTCATCACCAAGCTTCACTGACTTCTTTCTGGTGAAACAGAGAATCACATTCTAAGACTTATGTTCTGTATCAAAAGCACTGCATGGAACTGTTCCTAACTTTTGGAAAAAGTACTGTCTTTGGTACTCACCTACCGGATCCCTCAGATCTGCATCAGCCAAACTTGTCTCAGTCCCTAGATTTAAATTTGCTAACTAGGAAGTAAGAAATTTTGAGCTAGGAGCGTCTAAGGCTCGGAACAATCTCCCCTGGCAAACTAAAGTTCAGATGAATATTGTGGCCTTCAGGAAGGCCCTCAAACTCTGGCTGTTTGTCTCCTTTTAAGGATCTCATCTACTAATTTCTCTCACTCAGCTAGTGCCAAGACGCCCTTGGAGGCATATGAGCGCTTTACAAAAAACATATAACAGAACAGATAACATAATATTATATGTAGAACGTTTAACAACTTGTTGAAATGTATACAAACATGTGATGCACAAACAATGATAAAGATTTTGGCTAAAGTTCAACCCAAAATTACATATTCTCCAAGAAAATTCCACATGCATCAGGATATTCCTAGGTAGTTAATACATTACAGTCAACACTTATTATCAACAATAAATACTTGTGTTTAATAAAAATTAAAATAAAATATATCATTTGTTATTTATGGAAATGGGGAGAAGGATCCCTAAACCATTTTTTTTCTGCCAAGCTTATGTCTCGGCCCACAACAAATGGATAAGACCAATGTGCCTCTTGCTGGGTGTTTGGAAAATCGAACATGCCTTGCGTATGATGAGTTCGGATACTGATGAAAAGATGTATATCAGTGTCTCCAAATATTTGGCCTCTTCATGGCTGATCCACAAAAAGGCTATGGTTTGACAGCTTTTGTAGTGCTCCATAGGCGTCCGACTTCTGGCACGGGTCATTTTTTTAAGATCTTTTTTTGAATTGACATTTTGCGCAAACATAGCACAGCAGATGCATTAGACAAACAGCATTATCAAGTGAAGCCATAGAAAATGACATGTAGCACAGTGACAGCAAATCCATAAATGCATATAAGACAATTATCTTGAACAGTTTTCCTATCAATAACCTCTTGTGAAATAGCTCATCTCAGTGTAGAATGAAAAAGTTGCAAGAAACACAGATACATGAGCTATATACAATAACATGCAGTGTCCAGGCCTTAATACATAGTGATTAGGGTGGGAGGCAGGAATCATGGCCGATGTCTGCAGGATGGTCCAGGAGGACTGAAGTGGACCCCAGATATCACGGGAGTCATCAATGCCATGCGTATGTGGCCCTGCACTGTCTGTGCCTCCGGCCTCAACTGCGGACCACCAGGGCTCACACATCCAATTGAGTCCTCACCGGCCTGGATGTAGCATCACCGCAGGAGGCACACGCCACCATCGCCAGGGCCAACTCCAACCGCCATCTGCCAGAGTCGAAACAGTGGTACTGGCAGACTAGCGGAGTTGCTCAGATCTGTTGTGGATGACATCATCTGCCTGATCCCCTGCTCAGCACTCCAGGTGCCACTGACTCAGTGCACCACAACCCACTGACCATTACTGATTTAGTTATGTGCAGTGGAGAGGTTGTACAGCAATGTCACCTCGGTCAGTGTGGGAGACCTGGAACATTGATGAGGAAGATGATGCAGGTCTAACACACCCCACTGTGTCTGCACCAGGAATATCCTAAAGGGACACAATCTTAGTTATTTTCATCGCATGAGCGTGCTGAGCTCTAGTGTCCCAACCTCAGTGCACTGCAACTCACTCTGTTTGAATATCGAGTGACCTCTTTACTTGCTCCGGCTCCCTCCATGTTGCTCAGCAGTGGACTCTGTTATGTTGGTGTTTTCTGTTTCTGTTTCACAAGTGTCCACTGTTCAAGTTGTTGCCAGCACCAACCCCTCCATGTGGGCTGGGTTACACTCGCCCCACACACATCCAGCACAGGCGTCACTGTACATGTGGCCCTGCCAATAAAGGGGCTGGGCGCACGTTCCAGTAGCCAGTTCAACATAATATCTGCGTGTGTCCCTGTGGTTTTGTTGAATGCATGAGGGCCCTGGGCCCTACGACATTACATTGTGCTGTGTACAGCGGACGTAGACATGTCACCGCAGTCAGCGAGTCGGAGCCTGGACCTGTGGCTTTGTCGTCAACCACTCAATACGTAAGGGGAGAGGACTGGGCAATCGTACACAGAGCCATCGTGGGTATGTGACTGATATTTGCGTGGGCCTAGGCGTGGTTCTGTACTGGGAATGTGTATCTGCATGTGTCTCTGTGGCAGTGTGGGTCTCCTTTGTGGGGTGTAGGTAGCCCCTGAAGGGTATTAGACACCCACGTTTGTGATCTAGTTCGCCTTCCATGGGTTCAGACCCTACCCACACCTGTTCGGCCACCTCCTTTCGGCATTTTGACACCTGGAATTGGGGTGCCATGTGTGGGCCGATGAGGTCTTGTGAGCCAGCCGTGCTTGCGGGTACTCCCTGCTG
Organism: Lissotriton helveticus; assembly: GCF_964261635.1. Taxonomy (NCBI): domain Eukaryota; kingdom Metazoa; phylum Chordata; class Amphibia; order Caudata; family Salamandridae; genus Lissotriton; species Lissotriton helveticus. The sequence continues at coordinate 1,073,457,184 of NC_136059.1, forward strand.
TGGGGTGTGTTGCAGGGCTTAGGTTCTCCTCTATGTAGCTTGGCTGCCCTGGTCCAGGTAGTGGGTTATGTGGGATGTCTATGGGATGCTGTAGGGCGTCGGTGTCAAAGGTGTGGTGGTCCTCTCAGGCATCACTGATGGGTGGTCCGGTCTGCTCTGCTGGAGGTGTTGTGTGTCCCTCTGCAATGTGAAGGGGAAATGCATGTTGACATTGTGTTGACATATATGTTGGCACATTATTATTGTTTACATGCAGCCTGTATGACAATGTACATTGTGACTGTTTGGGAGGTGCAGGATTTAGATGTGCGACTATGTACATTTGGACTACATGACGGATGTGAGATTGTACGTGTACATGTCCATTTCACAGTTTCCAGGTCTGTCAGATGTAGTAGACCTGTTTCTGTGCATGGTCGGACCCAGTTGTGTCCTCTGTTATGCAGAGTCGGGTTTGCGCATTGTACCACATTGTCATCAATGTGGGTGTGCTGTTCTTGCTATGTGTGTGTGCTGGAGTGTGCCACGGGGATCAGGGACATGATCCAGGGTAATTGTGGGTTTGCAGTGTGCTACACATCATTGTGCATGTGTGCCATTGTGCCCATCTTCCCCTGTCCCCCCTGTTCCTGGTCATTACTCACCCTGTTGATGTTGTGTTAGGTCCTCCCGAGCTTTGTCCGCACTCCCGACTCCTTGCACCGTCTCTACACTGTTGACTGTGGCCTCTGTTTCCTCCAGCTCGTCCTGTAGCACAGAACTCCCACCTCCTGTCACAGTTGATGCCTTCCTGTTGGCAGCGGCTTTGTGCATGGTTTAGATTTTCACATCAGCCAGCGCATCTTGGCCTCTTCGACACGCCGACTGCATTCCCGGTAGTCTAATTGGGGGTCAGTTGATGGTAGTGTTCTGTCAGCTCTGTGACATTGATCTGGTTTTGATGCGGACTGCAACCTGTCTCCCTCTCCCTCTTCTCTCTGGCCTTCCCCGACCCCGTTGTTCCTTGCTGGTGGCCTGTGGGGGTTGTGGGGTTCGCGTTGGCCTCTGCGCTCGGTCAGGGTGCATTCATGTTGCTACGCACTTTGGATTGTTTCTGGTGTGTTGTTTTTGTAGCTTTTTTAGTGCATTTTCCCACCAGATGCATGGGATTTGCAGGCCTGCCGCTGGTTTTCGCTGGTTTTTGTATGGCAATTGGCCTCATCGCAGCTTTTTTTGCTTTTGTGTTTCGCATTTTTGCGGTATGGCGTTGACTTTAACACGGTCATTTGACGCGTTATCAGGTTTCTATCGCATGGTACTGCCGAGCTGTGAATACTTGGTTAACACGGCGTAATTTTCCTGCGATGGACTGCGATCTTGGGAGTTGAGTTAAGTTACTTCTGTGATGTTATCACACTTTCTTGAGAATATGCCCCTGAGTTCTTGTGGTGGAGTTCCATCCATAGATCTTTCAGCCCCTAGTCCTGCAATTGCTTGAGTAATGTTTTAGATATTACCCCTCATTTTGTTGATTTTCTGCTGGGTATTTGTCAGATTTACCCTGCAAAACAAGGTTAAAGTCTCCACCTTATGTAATATGGCCCTCAGTTTTCTCCGCTATTGGTTCCGTCATGTCTGTGATAAGCATGTGTTTGCCAGTGTTGGAGGATATGAGATTAGCGTTATTAACTTGTCACCGAGGCAGCACTCAGCCAAGGTAAAACTCCCACAACCCTAGTGTTGACCACTTCTGTCATTAGAAATTTCAAGTCCTTTTTTGTCACAAGGAGAATCGATTGTTTCCTGTTTTGTTTTTTTACTTGGCTGATGAAAATAATGTTCTTTTAATGACGATAGGTGAAAAATGTGTGTCCTTCCTAAGTAGGAGGCTCTTGGGCAGTGAGGCCACATGCAGCCTTGTTCACAGGATACTCCATAATATATTGTGCCCCTTTATAGGGCAGATCAACTGTTAATATTGCGAAATAGAAACTTCACTATCAATAATATTTGTGTTTGTTGTCTCTACCTCTTTTAAACAGGGCTGAGGATCATCCAAGACAATGGTTTCTGCAACAAATGTTTGTAACTAATTGTGATGTTACTCTCCTCTCTGGAGCATTTTAATCTTACAAAATGTGCTCCTTAACAGTCCTTAACAGTCCTAAAAGAATTAATACTTCAGGGTGCTATGTAGGGTAAGAATCAGGCCTGAGTGTGTCTGTAGAAACGATGGCACACCTGCGGTCAATGATATATAAAAGTCACACCCCACATCGAGCATCACTGGGTAAGGCTTAAGGATGCCAACGGCCTACAATGTCACTCTTGAAATTCACAGATTTCAATTCCTAAAGCAATTGTGTCCAATTTTCACACTACCCTGGTTGCCATCTAAGTCATTTGTCAATTATTATGTCATTGCAGTCTTCAATTAATTAAGTTATTTTTTTCTCTCTGCAGTGATCTTGATTGTGTGGGAGATTGATCCCAAATGTAAGTCCAGCCTACATGGATTCAGACACCTATACTTATTCCGCCACTTTTGGAATCTGTTCATGACTTTGTACATTTACCTTATTCTAAGCACTGTTTTGTGATGAGCCCTGTGAGATATAAACTTCATTTTTTCAGAAGCAAAGGTGTTCCTGCTTTCTTGCCTCCCATATAATTTGACTTTTCAGCTTTTTTCACAATATGTTTTTTGTAAGCAGACCTTCCCCACTGTAAGTCGATATCCCTTATGGGCCATCAGGATCTTGATGTGAAAGGTTTTTACCTTCTTTAAAATGACTCTAAACAAAAGGGTGATACAGCACATGGTAGATTACATGGCATATGCTACAAATCTAGAAATCCCTGAAGAACTGCAGAATTCCAATTACTTGACACTATCCATATTCCCAATATCTACAAGAAGATGTTAAATAAATACATTCTAAGCTATCACTCCACTATCCTTTTGGTAGCTTGGGAGAGTTCAAAGCATAACACCCACGGTATACTGAGGTTGCCAGAAGCAAAAAACAGACTGCAAAACAGGCTTAGGATGCAGGCACAGGTATATCTAAAAAGAGTACAAATGTATGTCATTTTTACCACTACATCACAAGTTAGTTATGACAGTACTACAAAATGTATAATAATTTGGTCAACATTAAATAGCTATGGGTAAAAACAGGACCAATGGGGATACAATTTGTATACAATAAATACAATGGATCACATGCTGATTTAGATAAACATGTTGTTCTTCCAGTTTTGAGGTAGTTTAAAGGACTTCTAAAATATATTGCTTTTTTTCTGCAATATTTCATTTTCTGCACTCTACTGTCAGACTCTTGATTACTTTTTTCATGGGTATGATTTCCCTCCCTGCTTATACTATGTGTTGTGCTAATTGCCATTATTAAAATTGTCAATGTATCTGTCAAACTTTGGTCTTTGCCATTGAGAACTGTTTAATTGTTGATATGTTATTGAAGCACAATGTGGTACATTCAACCGTGAGCCTTGCATGCGGTCCTTATTAACGTATATACTAGGCAAACTGCTTTCAAAAAGTACTTCTCAATATATTCACAGTGTATCCACCTGTATAGTTTTGACTTTAGTCCTGCTAGCCAGTGGTAAAGTTCTTGAGCGCTCCCTTTAAACATGGTGGAATTGGCATATTCCTAATTGATATATTTAGCTTGCCTAAAAGTCCCTAGTATGGGGTGCAAAATGTACCTAGGAACTGTAACCTAAGTGTCACTAGTCGATTGCAGCACCTATTGTGCCATCCACTACAGTGACAGTGTGAAACGGCCTTCAGGTCTGCCATTGTAGCCTGACTGTAGCACGTAAAACACTACAATTTGACCTTTTGAAATAAATCCATTTGACAGATCAATATCTCTCTTTTAAATATTAATGTCAGCTGTATTTAGACCTGTAGTCCACAAGGGAGGGTCCATGGTATTCACAAGTAGAACATGTAGACATTTTATGCTAACGTCCTTAGAGTGAATAGCCTTGAAAAGCTATTTTTAAATGTGGCAAGTCTAGCTGTCCTGTGTAGAAAACTAGAGTACAGAATAACATCCTAATACTATATATTGGGAGTGAGGCTAGCTTGAAAAATAATTAAATAAGTATTTCAAAAAGTAATTAAAAATGCAATTCAATAGTGAAGTCAGATTGTTAATAAATATTAAAGAAATGTAAGTTTTAGGAAGTTACCTTTTCCCTGCCTGAAGTTCCTGGAGGCAAATTAGCATTTGCTCTCAAATGTCTTTCAGCCAGAGATTGCCATTTGATTGGGGGTGAAAAGGAGTGAAATGCCTCCCAGGGACAAATAATAGGCTGACCTAATGGGGCACAGAATAAGAAAGGTGGTGGCTATATGCATCTTTTTTCACTTTACAATGCCAAATGCTTGAGGGTAAAATCCTGCTTGACAGGTCTGTTGGGTTTACATATAACCCTAGGGGTACACTTGAAAGGAAGGACACAATGATTTTAATTCATTTCTTGTATATCACTGTCTGCTGTAAAACCCTGCGTTTGTTCTACCAGACTTCTGTCTCTGGGTTTCAGTGTTAGGTGTGGGAGTACACTAGGTTTACCATTGTACATTCCCCCACACTGCTCCCCAGTGCTAATAGCCCAGGTTTTGTGGTGTAGGAGTCCCAGGAGTCATTCACACCTACGAGCTTGTACAGGCATAAATATGGCACATCTAGCCCCCCAATCCAAAACACTTCTGGACCTGAGGAAGAACAAAAGAGGACTGGGCCTGCTGTCTTTGACCTGAGGCCTCAAGGACTGGACCTGCTCCCTCTTGTACTGAGGACAACAAATAGGACTCTAAGTGTCATTAGACTGATCTCCTTTTCAAGCTGCATGGATACAACAGGCTACAAGAAACTGTTCCTTAAACTGCCCAGCTGACAGGTGGCAACTCGACCAGGACTAGATCCTGCTGTTGGGCTCTGCCTGGCATCCTGTGAGTTTCTATGTGATTCGCCTGAGGTCCTGGGGGCTATACACGTGTATTCCAGTGGTGGAATGGGAGCTAAAGTACTAAATCACAAGGTAAACTCTTTGACCAGGATGAAACTAGGTGGTGTATCTGATCTGTACTTTATTGCATTCAGTCTACTTGTAGTGTTCAGCGACCGTTGACTATCATTGGCAATTTGTGCTTTTTAGTGCTATTTTGACTTACATTTTGGGAAATTAATATCTCCAGTTCCCGTTATTGGATTTTTGTCATTTTGGTGTCCTTTTATTTCTAAAATTTCACTCAATTATACTTTACAGATTAAGTTAGATGAAGCCTGTCTACTTTGTACCATTGGTACTAAGGGATTGAGCTTAAGTTAAATTAGTGATTTTAAGGATTCACCTTGATGAGAGTTAGGATTATTCCTTGAGTCGCCCACCCACTAAATAATTCTACGGGCACTAAATAAGTAATGCCAAAAGCACTAATGCTCATGTTCTGTTCGATCAAGTTGTTTCCACAGTTCAAACAGTGCATGATGGCCATAAACGACTGGATGACAAACAGCCACCTATTACTTAATGCCAGCAAAACCGAAATATTGCTCCTTGGTGATGCACATAAACAGTAGACAGATGACTGGTGGCCGCCTGCCTTAGGACCCTGCCCCCGCCTATGTCAGCAGCTCGAAATCTAGGGATAACACTCGATAATAAACTCTCCATGGCAGGCCACATCAACAACGTAGTGTGTACCAGTTACGGGCTAATGTGTAATCTCAGGAAAATCTTCAAGTGGATTCCCCTTCCCTCGCACATGCCCCTTGCACAGGGACTAATCATGAGCCGTCTAGATTACGGTAATGCACTACTCGCCTTCATAAACGAGGAGCATTTGACAAAACTTCAGGTCCTGCAGAACACTGCAGCCAGGCTGGTCCTAAACCTTCCTCCCCGCACCCCCCGTGCCCAGTTTGAAGCCCTTACACTGGCTTTCCATTAAAAAAAAGGATCAAATTCAAACTATGCTATCTAATCCACAAGACCCTTAATGGCAATGGGCCAAAATATCTAGATAATAAGCTGATAAAATGCCGACCAGCTAGGACTCTTTGCGCTACCAGTAAGCATCTCCTAACAGTTCCAAAAGTCCGAACAGTAAGGAATGGAGACAGATCTTTCCCTAAAAATGCCCCTGAAACGTGGAACCTCTATACCTCAGACTGGAACCGGATAATCAGAGTTTCCGAAAAACCCTTAAAACCTGGCTTTTCTAGTTCTGCCGAGTCCCCCTTCCCTGACTTCTCTGAGTATCTGCTGGCGCTATGAGACCTACGGGGGATATAACCACCTAACAAATACCAAATACATACATGATCCGGCACTGTAATTTTGTCACTCAATTATGTGATGTGGCATATTGGCATAATTTCTGGAATTCCCCAAAACAGACCTGTCAAATTTATGAATTAGGCAATTTATTCCACTGCAATTTTAAATTTGTACATGTTTCATATATGGTATAGTTGAGCATGCATGATTCTTATTTATATCACAATAGGACTTGCTGGGAACATACAAATTAGGGTGACACCCTCATTACAGATCATTAGGGTAACTGACTCCATGTCTGGAATTCTCACTTGCAAATCACTGATTTCGGTGTGTTAGTCAAATTAGCTAAGCAGAAGCAAATTAAGACTGGAACACTCAGGATGCATTGGGTTATCACATGAAAGTGCAGAACTGAAAGCAGTGTTCATAGTGACCATGAGTCAGGTGGTTCCCCGAATACACTTGCACGAGCTTCAGCAACTGTGGTTAGGCTCATGTAAGGCGAAATCTTCCCACTTGACTCGTTTCGAGTGGGTCCTCGCATTTGGTACTCCACTCAACAGTTTGCTTGTTTAATCGAGCAGTATATTCAAAATGCCCTGGCGATTTTCTTTTGAATCAGAGGATTGGTTTTCTGTACATAAACCATGGAATACTGTACCATCAATCGACTGAATGCACAAAATATAGTTCATGTGTGTGTGTAAATTTAAAGCGACCTCTGCCTTTCTCCATATGCTCTCTCTCCAAGATCCCTCACACTGCTATCTTTCATTAGCATGCCTATTCATTGCAAATGTATTATGATTGCCAGAATTAATCATTTACCATATGCTACGTTTTCTTCCCTCCGAAATCACTTCACAATATTTTTCTTGGCAACCTGTATTGTAGTTAGATAGAACAACACATGTGAACCATTCTTCATTTACTATGAGATTAGATTCGAACTGCAGTATGCATTCAGTGAATTCATTTTTCTAATGGAAACATTGGATAATTAAACAGGAGATGTTATGGGAGGCCCCAACATCCTAATTTCCTTGGCTTCAACATGCCTTAATGTCTTTCATTTTGTATTTCTTTAGGGCTCGCATTACTGTCAAGCTTCTATTTTCCTGGGGTTAATTGGATTATTAACCCATATTTATAAAATGCAACTCTAATTTAGCTTAAGAAATTATATTTACTAAGGCCAATTGCACCTTAAAATGTAGAATTTGCTATTCATTATCGGCTTTCTGTTTATAATTAAGAATGTTGCTAACCTATCCGACTGTAAAACAATAGGTTATATTTAAATAGACAGAAATAAAAAAGAACTTACTAATTGTTTTCAGCCTTCTAATGTGAATGACCTAGTATTATAAAATGATTTACAAATAATAGATTTATAGCACAAAAATGAGTTCAGCAGATGTAACTTTGTAAAGGCAGTGTCCCTGATTCACAAATAAATTTGTTTTATTCTTCTTAATCTGCTCCTCATACATCTGTACTATGTTTCAGTTTTTGTACAGTTCTATGGGATTGACAAAAATCCCACAACATACACATCTACATTGATGAAATCAGATTTATATGCATATTCTTAAATTGGGAGCTAATTTACTAGTTGGGAATTTGACTATTTGCATTTATTTGTAAAGTCCAGTTTAATGTCCTTTTTATCACCCGCGGCCCATGCAGGTAAGAGCGGTGGGGCTGGGTGGGGGAGTGGGGCATTTCGACAGACGATGAATAGGAAAGCTTAATTATTTATTTAATTTTCCCTGGTGGTCGTCTGTCGAATCCCAACCCCCAACCCGGCCTCACCGCTCTTACCTGCACGGGCCGCTGCTGCTCTTTTTTTTCCTGCTGCGTTTTGTAGTTATCTTATTGTGTGCTTTATTTTGACATTGTGTTGTTCTTGGGTTCTTCTTCTGTGTTCTATAATTTAGTTATTGTGTCATGTGATTAATTGAATTATTTTGCTGTTGTGCAGTTATGTTGCATTGCATTGTAGAGTTATCATGTTCCAATATTGTGCTGTTCTGGGGTATTCTTTCATTTTGTTGTTGTATATTAATTGCTTTTCTATGTAGCCTCTTTACAAGCTGCCAAATGTTACTACCTTTCCAGAAAACACCAGCACATTCCATTGGAGTTATAGGGCAACAAAAAAACAATGCCAAAGATGCTTTAATAGGCGACCTCCCACTTTGCCTCTTTACATGAACCATTCAGCTTACAACATGTCAAAGACTTTGTCTTAAAATAGCACTCCCAAAGCACAGTTTTGTGACCTGACCCAAGATGTATACATATGTTAATTTTTCTATTTATGGCAGCCTTAGTGTAATTTTACCCCAAAAATGTTTGACTTTGCACACTTTACCACCTCAAACCAGTGCTAAAGTTCTTGTGTTCACTCCCCTACAACATGGTTAAATTGGCTTATACCAAATTGGCATATTTAATTTACTTATAAGTCTCTTGTAGAGTGGTATACCATATACCCAGGGCCTGTAAATTACGTGCTACCAACAGGCCTGCAGCACCTAATGTGCCCCCCAATTAAGTTGCACCTTAAAACATGTCCTGTGCCTGCCACAGCAGCCTGAATGCATTTTTAATCTGCCATGTCGACGTGGCATTAGATCCCCCTTGCCAAGCTCTAAACTTCCCCTACATATGTCACCTCCAAGACAGGCCTTAGAGTGCCTTGTAATTGCATGGTTGGACATGTTCTTTTTAGTTCTACATGTCCTTGTAGTGGAAAACTCCTAAATTCATTTTTCACTAATGTGAGACCAACTCCTCTCATAGGATAACATTGGGGATTCCTTATCATATTTAATTGAATACACTGTAATTGTCTATTGGGAGCAGCAGCTATGTATTTTTTGATGTCTTTGGAACTGTAATGAAAACCCCTATTCAATGGTAAAGTTGGATTTTTGAATACAATTTTGAAAATGCTACTTTTAGAATGTTGGAATTTTTCTGCGTATTGTGCCTTCAGTATGTCTTGGGTCACATGACTGGGTGTAACTGACAGTTAGACATTTTGAATTCCTCTCAGAAAGTCACACAAGAGAAGAATTATGTGTGCCTGAATGGACAGTCAGCCGAGCACAGCTTCACTTGCAGCTGAACAGGGAATGATCTGCCTTCACACAAGCACATATCACCTCCTTATTGTCACTGCATACAGCTTGGAGCCAGGGCAGGGAAGTCAGGAAATTCAATGCACTTCAAAGCCACTGCTTATAGACTTCTCTAACCTCCCAGAAGGAGGGCACCAGAGTATAAAAATAGGACCTCAAACACCAACTCTTCAGTACACCTCTGGACCTGCGGATACTCTACAGGAGGGATTACTGAGCTGTTGAAAGGACTGCCACTCTACTGCTCTGAAAGACTGCTGTCCTGCTGTGCTGACCTGCTACCCTCTTGTCTGAGTGAGAAGGACTGGACCTGCATCTATTGAAGCCAGGTCCCCAATTTGACTCCAGTGGCTAATTGGCTGGCCTATTGTCTAGAGCCTCAGAGACAAAAGGCTGTAACAACCTTCAAGACAGCACCTGGATTCTGCCATCTGTGAGTCCTACCCTGAAAAGTGGCGCCTCCCCAGTCCTCGACCCTTAGAAGTGGGCCTAAAGGTTATCTGCCAGCGCATCTGAGGATTCAGCAGAACTGATGTATCTCCTCTGCTCCACAGGACGAACTTATGCAGAAACAGTGTATCGCCACTGCTGCGAGGGTACTCCCAAGCAAAGGGCTCTGCATTGACCCCACAGCTGTATCGGAACCGCAGCCTGTGCGAAACTTTACTGACCCAAACCCCAGCATCCCTTGTCGACGGCAGCCTCGATGGCACGGCAGGTTTGTGCATCGCATGTTTATAGCTCCTTGAAACTGACACATCACCTTGACTGCACACTGCATCTTAGATGCCGTACTTCCAATCACAAGCCCTCGTCTATAGGATCCTCAACAATGCAGTCGCAAAAAACATCGCCACAGATGACAACGGCAGCTAATGAGATGCAGAGTAGGCGTTCCCGCGACAACGCCACTCCACAACATTCTCAACGACCAGCCATATCGGCGATAAGAACACAAAACATTCGATAAGGCACGCTAGCTGCAGGAATTTAACACCTGCTCTTACCTGGTGTAAAGTAGGACGACAACCGACACCAGACAAGGGAGCACAGCCCAGAGCCACACCTGAAGAACAACAAATGCCACGGAGCTAATGATCATGCATCCCAGAGCCCCAAGAGGGCAACAACACCCACTGCCACCACCCCCAGGTCCACCACCCCCCCAGGACCCCCTCCGCCCCCTAACCACCCCAGAGGCAGCGCAGGCATAGACAGCGGACCCTCAGAAAACGCACCAACCTCACAGACCCAACACCAGAGAATGTCATTGCCTACTACAGGCTCAAAAGTACAACCATCCTCCGCATCCTGACCTTCAATGCCCACATGCCGATTGTATTAACACAGCGGACAATCAACATCCCACCTCAGACAAAGCTGCTGGCTATGCTGCATCTGTTGGCCTTTGGTACCTTCTAACCAACAACTGCCAGAGTCGGAGGAGTCTCTCAGCCAGCCCTATCAAAATTCCTCACAACTGTATTGGATGCCATCATCAGCTTGGTAACCCAGTACCTACACCCCACACTGGGCAGGAACAGCGGGAGACCAAGCAAGGCGTCTACGCCATAGCTGGCTTCCCGCACTTGTTAGGGGGAAATTGACTGCACACATGTCCCACTTGTGGCCCTCTGGTGACACTGCACACAATTACCTGAAAGGAAAGCACACACATTCCATCAATGTGCAGGCAACAGTTGACCACCGGGTAATCCAACCAACGTCTTTGCCAACAATCCAGGCAGTGTGTATCATTCCACTTCTACCGACAGTTCATCATCAACCAGCGCTACCAGGATGGCACCCATGGAGATGCACTGCTCGTTGGTAAGTACCAAATGAACACACGACACACCTCAACTCCACAATCATGCAACTCACAACACTGGTAATGCACATGTTACAAACTCACATACAACATGCCCAACAACATGCCCACCCACCAGACATGACAGCACAACTTACTGTGGGAACCTGGACCAGCCATGTACATAAGCCATCAACAGCATGGCACATCAGCCACACAATAGCAGATTGTGGGGAGAGATGGGAACCAGGCATGTGTGAAGGAGGCAAGTGACCAATGAATGAGAAGGTACACAATGCCAAGTGTGGCGTGGATGTAATGGACAGACTCAAGGATGCAGACGACACAGATATCCATGTCGACATACATTGCTGGAGTATGGAGTGTAGTGGCCATTGGACACAACCATGTCACCCCAGCCAGTGGGGAAGATCCCGGAAATGTAGCTTGTTCCGTCCCCCCTGTAAGTGTGAGTGGAGTGGGCCAGCCCAGCATACGCCAGGCCAGCGTAGGTGTGTGAATAAAAATCAAGTAGCTCTGGGCGTGGTTCTCTTCCGGAATGCCCAATGTCTCTGCCAGGGCAGCACCTCTCACCCCACTATGAGGCCGACGCCGTTGTCGTGAGTGGAGTTGCCTGCGATCCTGCCTACCCCTGCACACCCAGGACTCACTGCTCATCTGCCGACACTGGCATGCGTCAAAGTGGGCCCACCACTTGCCGATGCATACTCCAAGCCTGAGACCTGCGACCTTGGCAGCCTGCTCAGATCGTCATGGCCTCCTCAAGCAAGGCCTGCAGTCCTCCTTTCTCGTTGACATACTCCACCGGCATACACAGTGGACAAGTAGGTCACACATTTGGAACTGAGTCTTGATTACACAATAGCAGAGTACATATTTATGGCTGATTTTATGCCTCTATACTCCCTTCAATGTGGTGCCACCAAGTCTGTGCATAGCATTCCAACCACAAGTGTCTGTGGGCTTTTGTGGACTACTGCCCTCAGCCCACTCTGTGCTCGAGTAGGTCACACATTTGGAACTGAGTCTTGATTTCATCATGGCAGAGTTCATATCATTGCACACAAGGAGAGGTGGAAAAGGAAGACGCGTTTCAGTCAGGAGGAAAAAAGGATCATCATTATGGAGGTGATTGAGCACAACCAGCAACTGCCCTGGTGTAACAAACTCTGTGCATCACAAGCCGACGACACGTGCTTGTTGGACCCTTGCTGACCACTGCCTAGGCCCTACACAGCGGTCAAGTAGGTGACACCTACAGAACTCAGTCTTGATTTATTTAATGCAGATTTGATATTATTGTACAGGCCTCATCGCAGACTGCATCCCCTTTCAGCTCCAGTGCCACTAAGTCTGTTCCACGACATCTATGGACACTTTCTGGTTGAACTTTGGTGGTGACTGAGTCTATGGACTGGGGGTTGTCTTTGTCATCATGTTGGTGATACTGACTTGGTGGCAAAAACGAGGCAGTAGCATTCCACTCCTCCATATGCCGCTTCCGGATGGCTTCCACCCTCTGTATCATACCCTGGAGGACACCTTCCACTGACCCCCGCAACCCTCTGTCACATTCACCTCGGACATCGATGAGGACCCGCTCAACTCGCGTGGCCCTATCCCACTGCACCCCAAGTCACCGTCCTGTGGCGGTGTCCCTGTGCCGGCCGCAGTGCATCCGGGGCCACTAACTCTGTGCAGCTCCTGTCATGGACCCTTTCTAAAGGAATGTTGGATAGCCTCTGTGACAATGACCTGGGGCTCATCCACGCCAGGTGTCTGTGGCCCTGTGCCGTCCGCTGCCTCCAGCCTCAACTGTGGTCCACCTGGGCTCCCACATCAAATCGAGTCTGGACCCGCCCGGACGTCGCATCACCACAGGATGCACACGCCACCACAGCATGGACCAACTCCAAACAACAGGTGCCAAAGTCGGAGGTGTCTTACTGCCAGACTATCAGAGTTGCTCACACCTGTCATGGGTGCCATCATCAGCTTGATACCCTGCTCAGCTCTTCAGGTGCCACTAACTCAGTGCACCACAACTCATGGACCATTCTAGTTGCATATTGGGTGAACACTGTACTTTCTCCGGCTATGACCATGATGCTTCACAGTTGTTTAAGTTTTTCTGGTGTTTTCTGTTTCCGCTTTAATTGTGTTCACTGTTCAAGTTTTTGCCAGCACCAATGACTCCATGAGGGTTGGCTTACACTCACCCCACACACATCCAGCACAGGCGTCACTGTATATATGACCCTTGCAATAAAGGTGTTGAACGCACATGCCAGTAGCCAGTTCAACAAACGATCTGAATGTGTCTGTGTGCTCATGATGTATGCATTAGGAGCCTGGGCCCTACAACATTACCTCATGCTGTGTACAGCGGACGCAGCCATGTCACCGCAGGCAGAGGGTGAGACCTTGCACATGTAGCTTTGTCGTCCCTCACTCAATATGTAAGAGGAGTGAACTGGGCTGGCGTACGCCAGTCCAGCATGGGGGTGTGAATGATTATCCTGTGGCTCTGGTTCAGTACTGGATATGTGCAAAGGCATGTATCTCTGTCTCAGTGTGGCCCCTGTTAGGAATTGTAGGTGGTCCCTGATGGGACTTAGACGCCCACTTATGGGATCTAGTTCGGCTTCCATGAGGTCGAACCCCACCTGCACCTGTTCGGCCACCCCTTTCTGGCAGTCTGACACCTGGCCTTAGGATGTGATGTGTGCTTTGGTGGGCTGCTGGGAGCCAGCCATGGTAGTGGGTGCGTCCAGCTGTGTGGTCTGTGCAGGGGGTGGAGCATCCTCAGTGCAGCTGGGCTGCCCTGCTCCTGTAGGTCGATTGCCTAAGATGTCCACGTACTGTTGTAGTGCATCAGTGTTGAAAGTGTGGCGATCCTCTTCAGCATCACTTTCGAGTTGTCTGGTCCATTCTGCTGGAGGTGTTGTTTGTCCCTCTACAATGTGAAAGGGAGATGCTTGTTGACATTGTGTTGGCATGTATGTTGACGCATTGTTTAAGTTTACATACAGACTGCATGACAATGTACATTGTGACTGTTGGGTGGAGCGAACTATTTGATGGGAGACAGTGGACATTTGGACTACATGACGGATGTGTGTTTGTACACATACATTTTTGTCTCACAATTTCCTGCTATGTCAGATGTGATTTCCCATTTTCTACGCACAAGCGGACCCAGTTGTGTCCTCTGTTCTGCAGGGTAAGTGTTGCACTGTGTACCACATTGTCGTCCATGTGGATGTGCTGTCATTGATATGTGTGTGTGCTGCATTGTGGGAGAGTCACCCCTGCAGCTGTGATTTTGCTGCCCCTAATACCTTGGAGGCGGTGTGGCTTTGACTTTTGTGCTTTTAAGGTGCAGTGATGTTGGCGACTTGGGTCATTTGTGCTCTGGGATGGTTTTTGTACTCTTGTGCATTGTTTGCCTGCAGATGTATAGTTGACGTCAGTGGTTGTTTGTGCATGTGGCTGTGTCAGAGTCTGACCTGCTCCTTTACAGATGTGGTCCATACTCAGACACCTGTGGCGTGCACAATGTCATGGTGATTGTTCTCCAGCCATGCTGCTCATCATGTAGTGTCACTTGCGTTGTCAGTGTGGCTCACAAATACCTATCTTTGCCGTGTTTGGCACGGGTGCATGTGTGTGTTGTGGAATTGGTGATGTGTGGGGTGGGACCCCTTTGGGCACATGGTGGACGGGGGCCTAATTTATGTTTGTATATGTGCTGCAGTGTGCCACGGGGATCAGGGACATGACCGATGGTCATTGTGGGTCTGCGGTGTGCTACACGTTGTTGTGCATGTGTGCCATTGTGCCCGTCACCCCACGTCCCCCCAGTCCCTGTTCGTTATTCACCCTGTTGATGTTGTGTCAGGTCATGTCGAGCAATGTCCGGACTCCCGACTCCTTGCACCATTTCCACACTAATGACTGTGGGCACCATGTGCTCCAGCTCCTCCTGTGGCGCAGGACTCCCACCTCCATTCGCCGTTGTTGCCTTTCTGTTGGTAGCGGGTTTCTGCTTGGTTTGGCTTTTCACATCATGCCAGCGCATCTTAGCCTCCTTGACACTCCGACTGCATTCATGATGGAATACCATTTTTCCGTCTGTGTTGCCAGTGACAAGGTGGAGGGAAAGGACAGTTGTTGTTGGTGCTCTGTCACCTCCGTGACGACGATCCTTTTGTCATGCGGACTGAACTGCGTCTTCCTCTTCCTCTCCTCCTTGGCCTTCCCCGACCCTGAGGTTCCTTGCTGGTGGTCTGTGGGGCTTGTGGGGTTCGCACTGACCTGGGCATTTGGTCCGGGTGTATCGATGGTGCTGAGCAGTTGATTATTTTTTTGGTGTGTTTTTCTTGTTCTGCTTTTATAGTGCATTTTCCCGCATGGTGCCTGGGAATTGCAGGCCTGTCGCTGGTTATCGCTGATGTTTGTATCGCGAATTGCCTCATCGCAACTTTTTTGCGTTCGTGTTTCGCATGTTTGTGGCGTCGCATTGATTTTAACACAGTCATTTGACACGTTATCGAGAGATTATCGCATGGAGCCGCCGGGTTGTGAATACAACGTTAACACAGCGTTATTTTCCTGAGATAGACTGCGATATGCAAAGTTGCATTAAGCTAATTTGGCGATGGTTATCACACGTTCTTGAGAATATGCACCAAATTTTTGCCTTTAACAAAAGCAAGAAAATCTGCACTTTCCTAAATCCGGACTTTAATTGTTCAAATGATAACGGAACAGCACCAAACGTAAAGCTTTACTGTTGACACCATTATCTGTCAGGTTGGGACTGGCCTAAAGGGCGATCAGGCAGTGCCCGATGGGCTGGCCTGAAAGGAACGCTTGTGGGCCATTGCTTTGTCAGTTTGTGGTCCGATGGCCTGTTTGTTTAATGTTGATCTCCCTGATATTAAAACAAACATTGCCTGCAGCAAGCTCAAATCCATGTAGTCTTCCATACCTTGCAAATGATCTATACAGTGTGCCTTTACAAGTACAAAACGGACCCAATTTGCAAATAAAGTCCACCTTTTATAGCTTTCTATTTCACTAACGTGGGCTACTTTTATTTTGGCGCTCGGGCCTATTATCTGCCCATGTCCGACCATTACAGTTATCTGCTGCTAAAGTGATTAAGAGAAATATTTTTTTTGCATAATTTGGCAATAGACTTTAAAGAAATGAAATGCAAAATATCGCCATAAATACCCTGTCAAGTTAACATTTTGACAGTTCTACATTAAAAACAACAAATGTAAAGACTGTCATTTAAGCATTGGTGGAGTGGGAACACTGATGTGATCTATAGCACCCTGCTCCACCAACTGTGTCATCAGAAACCTCTGACCAGACTTCCCACCTGCTAAATCGCCCTCTGGCCATAGGGATGGCTGTCTACCCTAGTAAGGGTGTAGTGACCATTGCTAGATTTCCCCCTCCAGGTCCTCCATTTGAGGCATGGTGCCCTGTGGGGGGAAAATACTCATTTTCCCCACAGAAAGGGAGAAAGTTCCCTGCACATCTAGGTCTTTACTTTTCTGTTTTTCAAAAATAATCTCGGGTTTTGCCAGTTTATTCTTGAAAAAGAAAAACAATTTGCCGAGTGGGCAAATCATCAATGGAGCTCTCTGCGAAAAGTTCCATTATTTTTAATGGGGCCATATTCTAAATACGGGGTAAAGTAGCATAACATACTACTTTGCACAAAAATATGTCCACACGTGGCATGTAGTTAGTTACAGGCTAGTTAGCTGTTCGTGATCATGGTTTCGGTAAATCACAGCAAGCCTCTTTCTCCGGAGCGCCCAAATCAATACCCTTCAAGTGGTTAATATGCGAAAAAACCTGGAAAAGTCGATGTGATGGCGCTTAATTACTCTGCACTGTACAGCTCATTTAGAGTCTATTAATAATAAATAGATGTCCAGTTTGCAATTGCCACGATCTGTAATTTCCTCCGGACAGATAATTTGACACAACAAATATATCAGCCTGTAATGTCTCCAGCCCTTCGTGTCTCTCCTGCATTGTCCAGAAAATCAATTTAGAAGTCGATCCATACTACACTCATATAAACAAGTGAACGCGCAAAAAGTGCCACGCCACAGCAGAACTGATCTCTTCCAAACCCAAGGGCCTGACGTTGACAACATTCCATTAACCGTGTGAATGTTTTTGAAGGGGTGGGGGGGCGGGGGCTGGTGTTTGGCCCCTCCGTCCGTCATCCTGATTTCCACAGCCCCAGGGTGCGGTGTAGGTTTTCAAGACAGAAAATGCGTGGGAAATTAAACACGTTTTTGCTGCATTCGGTTTTTCTTTTTTTTTCTTTATAAGAGCCATGTGTTTAATTCCCAGAAGGACGTTCCTTTTCTGTCCCTTCCATGGTGAATGCCATGCGGCGAATTAATGTATTTTCAGTTTCGGAGAACACCGCGGCACATATTGAAGTTTGGCCGTTCATGCTAGCAATGCTAAATGTCTGGGAGCTGGAGGAGTGAGCGACAGTCACTGCTTGTTGCAAGTGAACGGTTTAAACGGTATCGATCTGTTAGTGGAGCGAGGTGGCCCATTATTTCAAGAGTAAACAACTCTGGTCTATTTTTGGTCACTCTCCAACATTCGTGGAAATACTTTCTCCTTTGTTAGGTTTGTTCTCTGAGGGCACCAGCGTCTCATGGCGTCCTTCCTTTAATAAAAAGATGAACTTCTTGTGAAGGGGGGTGCGGGGGGAGATTGTCCTTCCAGTGGACCCACGAACGAAAACTGCGACTCGATGACAGCTTTCCTCAAATCAACAAAGCTGAGCCGGGCACTGGCAGAAGTCAGAACCACTCGAAGAAAAAACCCACGCGTCTTCAAAGCTAAAAACATCTCTGTCTTTTTATAATACTCACTGGGGAGCTTCTAAATAAGGATCACACAGCTGCCATGATTTGCTCATTGCATAATGCCGAATACCACCTCCCACACCACTCTAAATTGGCTGACGTGGCAGCAAATTCGGTACAGCTGAATGTACCTGAGGTCCTTTACATATTGTGTTATGTCGTTTTACGTTTTCAGCATTTGGACAGCACCCATGTAGGCTCTGATTAGGAATGTGTTGATTTCTAGTGTGGGGACATCGAAGTCCCAGATAAATAATTCACTTCCTGGAATGGGGAATTACTTCACAGACCTGGATGGAGATACTGGGTCCCTTTCTGTGCGTTTGCCCCCATTTTCAGGCAGAAACCCGCTGACATTTCAGCAAGTGTCAGATGGAAGGGCTGGTGGGGATTTGTGAATTTAAGATCATGGGATGTCATGGCAGGAGGTCAGGGCAGCTTGAGTCTGCCTGGGAGGCAGTGGCGGTACTGCTGCAGGGGCTGGGCAGGGCCATTGGGCTGTAATCCTTAAATAAGCACCTGCCCCGCAGCTTCTAAGAAGATCCAATGTCTCTGGGCCTGTAACAACAGGCTTGGAATTTGGGGACCTGATAATTCCAGGTCGAGCCTCTCAAAATTGCGGGTGCTTGAAATATTGTTCTGGGGGAAGTTCCACCACTTACAATAAGGATCTTGGACGTATTCTGATTTTGGCTCTGCATTGGTAGTGATTAATAATGTTTATACATCTTTGCCTATAAGGGTCCACAACACAGTTGTCAAAAATATCTGCATATCTGTAAAACATTGTAGTAATATTTGAGGGGGTAAGTACCCCCACCACAAGTAATAATTTCAGTCTTTGTCAGGGTTAATAACTAGAGTCACTAAAAAACACAAGAATATCAAGCCCCTGGTAATAAAGGTACAGAGGAGACAGGCTTAGCTTAGAGCCAATGTGTAAAGTGTTTATGTAGTACTAAAACAATAATAAAGTCACTACACAACTATGTGTACTTTGTTTACCTTTCCCCGTACCGCTTGCATAGAGCTGGTTTGAGTGCCACTCCCCGCCGCCCCAGATGCAGCACCGCACCGCAGACTTCTACCATATGGTTTGGACTTGTAATGTCCTTTTCTACCTACAAGATAAGGGTGACTGGAAATTAGGTAAGGTCTTGGAATGGGAGATCCCCATGCAGCCCACACAGATTTTACTTGAAGTGCTCAAGGGGTCAGGGGGGCACTAGGGCGGTACAGTCTTTCCTGGGTACAGCCCTATTGGTGGCCAAACAAGATATCGCTTCACAATGGATGGCATACAAGCCTCCCACACTGTCCAAATGGAGGAGGGGGTGGACTGGTGCACGCAACAGGAGCGGGTAGTCTATGAAGCATGTGGGTGCCCCAAAACATGTCAAAGTCTGGGGGAAATGGCTTGAGCAGTTTGTCGAATAGGCTGCATCGACTCAGCAGCTGATGCGCTATGCCCAGGCAATGTTTACAATGTGTCAACTGTGCTACTCCACGTAGACACTGAATTGTGCATGTTGTATGTCGTAATATGCTGTGCGTGTTCTATTCTATTGTTTTATCACTGAGTTGCTGTGTCAAACAGAAACACTCAATAAAACTGATTCATCAAAAAAATTAAAGTCAATACACAGCACAAGAAAGAAGTAAACCAAATTAAAAAAATAGAGAATATTTTAATAAATAAAATGGCATCAAAACAACAAAAAAACAATAAGGGGAACTGGAGATAGGAGTATTTAAATATTAAACTAAAAATAGTCCAAGGGTTTGAAATTTGTACCTTCATACTTAGCCTCTAGGAGGGCTCTACGATGTTGGCTGCTCGTTGGGTGAGGTCCCGAGCCTCCGAGCAGGAGAAATTAGAATTTTGGACCCAGAGGAAGTTTATTTCTGCCTGTGTGCTTTTGGCACGTATCCGGGTGAGGGTTTCTACTTTTAGATGAAGTAATTTTTTTTAGCTCTGATTCTTCCAGCAGGGCAAGGCTTCAGGCTGTAGCCAAAGAGGATAATTCTCCACAAGGTCCTGCTGAATTGAATTTGCTGCTGCTCTTAGCAGGAGCCACCTGCACCTTCAGCCCAGCGGTAACACATTTTCGCCAAATCAGCTTGGCAGGTTTTTCATGGTCCTCCACAGGTCTTTGGAGCCAAAACGCTTCTAAGTCTCAAGATTGGCAGGATGTTAGAAGTACTAGACTTTGATATGGACCAGGGTTCCAGGTCTTCGGAAATAGTACTTGGGGGTTAAGACAAACTCCAGCAGAAGTCACTAGCAGGGTCCAGGGTATGTCTAGTTGGAACTGGTCATCTTGAAAGTTGCAGGGAAGGCCTTTTTTAGCTTGTTGTGTCCAAATAGCATGTACAGGAGGACAGCCTTCTGACCTTGGATTCCACCTCTTTTTCCAGAGTAAAAGAGGGAGAGCAGATTCAGTTTTTCTGAGCTCTTCTCACGTCTCAGACAATAGGTTCCATCCTCTCCAGATCTTCCGCTGGTCCAGTAGTGTTCTGAGGAGGGTACTGGTGATGTCATATTGATACCTGGCACTTGCCTATGGTTGGGGGAAACCCATGGCTCATTCCTAACGAGGAGGGTAAAGGTTTCCAGGGGTAACCTGTCAACTTTGCAATATTTCCTGTAACCTACTGCTAACAATTCATTGTGCTCATCTATCCCTAAAATAATATGGCAAACCTTTCTCCCTGGCAAGGGTACAACACTTCCCTCACACCTATGGCCTTTGTGCTGTCTTGGGAGAAAATGTTACTCCTCCTCAAGGGGGCTATTCAACTGCCAGATGGCAGTTAGAGCTCATGAATAAAAGCCTCAAGTGCCCATAGGCAGGGAAAATTTTCTAAAATCACCTTTTCCTTAATAGTTACTACAAATTCGATGTTACCATTAAATTAGATTTTGAATAACTATTAAAAAGAACATTTGAATTATATTTCTAGATGCCCCCCAACCAAAATTAGCATGCTGCTTTCTACTTCTCCCTTGTACTGCTGATGCACTGCCTGCAAGCTTAGAACCACAAAGGTCACTGGCCCCTGCTCAGTACACAAATGTACATGTGTTCCAAGTGGAATTATGCTTTGTATTTAAATGTATGTGTGTTTTTTATTGTCTCTTTTATGGTCTATACGACCGAAATAAAGAATTTTTGGATTGGATTGGCTTTTATCATATTCCATTGGCATGTCTTAGTAAATAAAACCGCTTTTCCTAATGATAATAGAACAACAGCGTTTGATGAGAAGTCCTGTCTGGACTTTATTACTTACTGTAAGAACCCCTTTCAGGGAGCCACCGGGCAAACATAATTACTGGGCTCGACCATGGCAGTTGAAGCCTTTTACTCCTGATGTCCTACTTACTATGGACCCTGCGAAACTGGGCCAAGTACCCCTTCAGCACTCAACTCTCAATAGTAGCATGGGGGGAGCAGTCCAAGGTTTCCTGGGGAAGTAGATTCAATTGGGGTGAACACTGGCTCACCACTCAAAATGCATTCAAAGCAGCAATAAATAATTGTGCAGTCAAATTATTGCTTTTATGAAAAAAGGAACATTTATAAACAAACACAAAGTGAAATACAACATACACAAAGACTACATACATCCCCCTGAGATCAGGGCTCTAGTGTTCAATAGGCTAGTCTCTGAGTCCTACTATCCACTCCTAATGGTAGTGGTTATTCCCCATTCACTATAGGGGACATTCAGGTAAAGTCCCACTAGGAGTCTCGGTCATCCGACTCCAACCCTTTTAATGCCAAAAGTGTTCCAGTGCCCAAAGAGCTATGAGGCAGAACAAGTTTCATGGGAGCCTTCCAATCCTATCATCACTTTTACCCACTTCCTTAGGGTTGTGCTACTGGAGACCCCAGGAGAATTTCACTCGTAAGCATTGCACAGTGGCTACAGCAGCTGCTGATGGTAAGTAGCACTAAGGGCTCTGAAGGGGCAGTGGCTGGGCATTCAAAGCACTTCCACAGGATAGGCAGTAAGTTCCTCCGAACCTTCTCACAGGCGGGGGGAATGATCACTTGGGTTCTGATCCTCAGTTGGGGTTTGGGTTGCACAGATCACCAAGGCATCCTCTCCCCTTGATGACGAACAAACCAGGAAACGCTCCTAATTCTTCATGGTGACCCCCTTTGGCATTCGGGGTCACCAACCATACTCGGCACCGAGGCAGCAGCGCGATTGGCACAGAAGTAAGTCCCTCTTCACGGAGGCCTCCTCTGGTATACAAGGTTGCTAACTTCACTCCGCACACAGGCTATAGCCCTATTGCCACAACAGTAATCATCACGCAGCTCATGGGATATTACTCGATCTGCATGGCAGTAATCTTCACGGAGGCCTCATGTGGCGTACGGGGTCACTGACTTGAATAAGCACGTATGCAATGGCCTGATTTGTGCAGCAGCCGTCTCATCACATCTTGCCACAGGAATCCTCATGCCAGAATACCCCAGTGGATCTCGGTTCCTCCAAGCACTTTCCTCCACCTCAAAGGGCACACTGGTCTTGGCAAACAGGCAAGCACTGGTACTCCATGGGCAGGTGGTCTTGGATTTTCCTGGATAATGTCCCCTCAACCAGCTGAGAGACTGACATGCCTTAGCGTCCAATCCTGGTCCCAGGCAGAGGTCTTGCAGAGCTTCTCCTCCTTATACAGTCCAACTGGCTGCTTGACAGTTGTCAACTTTGGAGGCCTTGAGCTCCCCTTCTTAAAGTACATTTCCAGACACCAAATGTTATTTAAAGTCTCGCTCTTTGAATTTTGTGTTGGGGTTCTGCTTCCTTTTGAAGTGTCCACTCTTCTATCCTGCTCATCCTCCAGAAAGCACTCTGTCACAGCAGAAGTGACACCAAAGTTGATATTCCCACAACACAGTCGATGGGAATGACTAGAAGTTCACACCTGGATGTCAGCCTCAGTGATTTGGACATTAAAAGGTTATGACAGGACTAAGCATGGGCGGATTTTGCGGATCCTCGATTGGCGGATTTGCGTATTCACGGATCGTGGATCCGCAAAATCCGCGGATTTTGCGGATTTGCGGATCGGCGGATTTGGGGCGGGGCTTCCATGCGAGTGCACATGCCTCTTGTGTGTATAAAAGGTCAGAGACCGATCAGAGCAGCAGATGAAGATACAGAAGCTCCTGGCCACAGGAACAGCACGAGGATTGCGCTCGTGAAAGTCAAGGATGCAAAGGCCTCTGTCCAGCATCACAGCTGATTTTCGATGGTATATTTGGGAAGAAGGCACATCTGCCCAGCCTTGACAACGCTCACGATTGTTTTTTGGGCCGATGAATGAGTCACTGAATTTAAGCTTCAACTAGGGCACATGCTTAATTGGTATCTGTAAGTGCTTCCGGTTGAGGTTTAATTTTTGTGCCAGGACCATCGTGCCAGAATGAACCCTGCCCTTCATATTTATTCAAGAAGGCGCCACCGTTTTGTGCCATACCTCTACTCAACTGGAGTACTTTCTACTGAATAATCAGTAAGTGCTACCTCGTTGGGTAAATGTATAGTGCTTTTACTACACTACAGCTGCCTAAAGTGCCAGAGAGTTGTCTACAGCGACCAGGTGTGTGTTACTATGCAATCGCGCCGAAGGGCGCAGGGGTCCCTTGAGTGAGCTATCATAGTGGGTAAATGGCGGGAAGACGGTGCACACCACGAGTGTGTGGGCGGGGCCAAACGGACGGGGCTTCGTGGGAGTGCACATGCCTCTTGTGTGTATAAAAGGTCAGAGACCGATCAGAGCAGCAGATGAAGATACAGAAGCTCCTGGCCACAGGAACAGCACGAGGATTGCGCTTGTGAAAGTCAAGGATGCAAAGGCCTCTGTCCAGCATCACAGCTGATTTTCGATGGTATATTTGGGAAGAAGGCACATCTGCCCAGCCTTGACAACGCTCACGATTTTTTTTTGGGCCGATGAATGAGTCACTGAATTTAAGCTTCAACTAGGGCACATGCCTAATTGGTATCTGTAAGTGCTTCCGGTTGAGGTTTAATTTTTGTGCCAGGACCATCGTGCCAGAATGAACCCTGCCCTTCATATTTATTCAAGAAGACGCCACCGTTTTGTGCCTGTTGTAACTATTTTACGATGGCGCCGGCAAGCTGCCAGCGCCATCCTAAAATAGTTACTAAATTAGCTTCAACAGGAAGCTCTAATAGATAAAATAAAGCAGGTGCTCGAGCACTTGCTTTATTTTATCTATTAGAGCTTCCTGTTGAAGCTAACTTAGTAACTATTTGAGGATGGCGCTGGCAGCTTGCCGGCGCCATCGTAAAATAGTTACAACAGGCCAGCAAGGCTTGAACTTTTGCCCCCGTAATCCGCCGCTCGCTGATTTGCGAATTCGCGGTAAATTCGCGGGAGTTCGCGGATCGCGAATTTACCGAAAATACGTAAAATCCGCGAGCGTAACGGATTTTGCGCTCATGCTTAGATAGGACCCCAGCTCTACTCTTTACTATTCCCTTATCAGCCTCATCTTCTTCCTGAGATGTGTCCAGGTCCCTTACCAGTGACCTTTAACTTAATCAAAGAGCACCCTTTGAAATGTACTGAAGAGACTGACTCTCCTTTGCACAGCGTGTGTCCCATCACAGCTCACAGGAAGGCAGCAATCCACAAATCGGTTTGTGAGGGTTCATCTACCTCCATATTTTACTCCAGTCAGCCCTGGGTCTCTTGAAATGGAACCCAGAATCTTGCATGTATTGTATCATTCACTTGTACACATACACACAGCACACACATGCACCCACATGAGTGTTGCACAGCCCTACATATTAATTTGATGTAGACCAAGGGTCAGTTAGGCACACAGCAATGGAACTTTATGAGTGAGCCTGTAGGCCTCACTCCAGTGACACAAGTAAAAAGACCTGTTCACTTCTACTGATCACTACACAGCACTAAATAGAATGCTCCCAACATCTTGCTTGTGCTACTTAACTCCTGCCAAAGGCAGTAGCCTTTCATCACTATAAGGACAACGCTTTGGGTAATCCCTCCTGGACCAACAAAACCTCAATATGTGAGACAAGCCTATGTCATGTCACACACACATGATCTGTGCTTCCCCATGAAAAAGCAATCAGCACCAGGAATCCAAACATCTTTGCAGCTGGGGCACTTAAGCAGCCATGGTCCGTGTAGGGTGTGCCACCGGGGAGGTGACATGGGGCGGGGGAGGGGCAGGGTGGGGGGTTGTAAAATACGGGAAACAGACGATTTCAGGTAAGTAACGGAAAAAAAAATTGTATTGTCCGGGCTGTATCGCATTTGCCGATGCAGCCCGCCCCGCCCCTCCCCCGCCCCGTGTCACTTCCCGGTGGCACGCCCTACATGGGCCGTGGCTGCACTTAAGGCTCGGCTACACGTCAGTTACCATGCGAGGTACTTTTCCATCCCAACAGACACTCCTCCCAGATCTAATCCGGAGAGGTCCGGTGGTAAGGTTGGTAAAAGTGGTGGGAAAGTCCATCAGCATTCCCGTGGCTAAATCTGACTCTGTGCTCCACTACAGAGTCAAACGCTTGCAGAAACATCTCAACAACTTTGGATTTGCACCCATCATAGCCATTAAACATATCAGTGGCTTATGATCTGTTTACACCACAAACCTAGTGCCAAACAAATGAAAGTGGAACTTATGCAAGGCCCACACTATGGGAAAGCACATGCGCTCAATAACCTGCCAATTCTGGTCTCTTTGTAGTAACCTCCTACTGATAAATGTTACAGGATACTCTCTACCCTTGTTATCCAGTTGAGCTAACACAGCTTCAACACCCTTGTCAGAGGCATCCGTCTATTGCATGACCACCTCATGCCCAAGGTAGACTATAGAGGAATGTCCCACCTGACACTTGGTTGCCTTGATGGTCAATTTTCCGTCGTTATACTAGCCAACACCTATTCTAAGTGTCTCAGGTGCCCCTGCCATGAATTGCTTATCAATGCAATGTCATCCAGGTAGGCGAACCAGAACCCTTCCAGCCCTGTGAAAACATGGTTCACCAGGTGCTGAGAAGTGACAAGAACATCCATCAAATTAAAGGGAAATCACCTGTAATTGATATAGTCCTTCTGGTGTAGAAAATACTGTCTTCTCCTTGGCATGTGGTGCTATTGCCATCTGCCAGGATTCACTGCTTTAGTTCTTTGCAGCAGCTAACCGATCCACAAGCTCTTTCATCTTTGGATTGGATGGGCACTGGCTTTGGTTACCTCATTGAGGGCTCAATAGTCCACACAGAACCACAAGTCTACAATATCTCTCAATGACCCAAGGTCCAAAATTGTGACAACATGTGCCTTAATGCATCCCTGAACCTGATCAAACACTCTCTCTGCTGCTCAGGCTTTAACTCAGGGGCAATCTGAACCCCTCCCACACCATTTGTCCTCCATAGTCCTGAGACAAATAGGCTTTAGCACCAATGCCTCATGACTCTCCTGATACAAAGTCAGTATAGATTTCTGGTCGTACCGCTCCTTTATTTGCGCTTGGCTATCCTGAAAGTTTCTCTTTGCCTCACTCATGTACTGCCTAGTAACATCCTAAGGCCAATCACACAGCCTACCACATCCTTCTGTGAAGACTCTGAGGTTCCTTCCCACCATTACCTGTCTTTGGTACGTGGACCCCGCACTGGGTGTCCATACAGAAGCTCACAGAAGCTCGACGGGGCTGAACCCTACCCCATTCTGTGGAATCTCTCAATAGGCAAAAAAGAGACTTGGCAATATGAGATCCGTGAAGTTCTCTGGCAGAGTTCCCATCATGCTCTTCATGGTTATGTTACCTACTCCACCAAACCATTGGTCGTTGGGTTACCAAACCATGCATATTTGGAATCGACCCGGACTCTGGCACCTGGACCGATTAAGGAGCCTCATCCTCCGCTCCCTTTGAAGCAGAAGCGATTAACTCCACAGCCATCATCTTCCTGGAATCTGCCCTTACCTGCAAACTGACTTGTTTAGGTCTGTGCAAATCAGGAATTACCCCAGTCTCACTCTGAGAATGATGGTCAGCCTGAAATGGCCACACACATAAGACTTCCAGTTCTAGCACCTGGCCTGGGGCAATCAAGTAATCACGCAAGAGACATCCAGTACTTTGCTTTTCTTTTACCCCTAATATCCACCATGGACACTCATCACTGGCAAGCGGGTTCTTCATGCCCTCACACTGACTAAACATAAATCCTTGGTACCAGGTAGCATCTTCTCAGACATAAGGCACTTTCCCTCATCCATTGTGTAGAAGGCTCCAGTATCTCTCAGGCCAGACACCTTTCTTCCATTTTTACTAACTGCCTGCACAAACACCACCATGTTAGGATGAATGTGCTTCACAGCCTTTGGGTCCCTCTCCCGGACCTCCACAACTACTAGGTTGAACTCAATGGGGCCCCTGTGGGTCTCTTCACCCAGTTTTAACATGCTTGCTATCACAGGTGCTGCTGGGTCATGATCTTTCACCTGACAATCCCACTAGAAGTGTCTAACTTGATGGTACTTGTAGCAAGTCACCACCTTGAACTTGGGAGAACTTCCATACCCTCTCTTCTCATGATGCTCCTTCCTGGAAATTCCCTTGCCATCGCTTTTTTGCCTGGTTCCTCCTTGAGTCCCGTGAGAATTACCATGGCCCCTACCCTTTTCAGTGAAGAGCTTCCCTCCTCCTTTGGCTTAGAAACCATGCTGTTCCAACCCCTTGTGAACCCTGTTAGCTAACCACTTGTCAGCCAACACTACAAGCTTCTCTGGATCCATCTCTGTCAGATCTAATAGATATTGTCTAAGTGGGGGAAAGCATTCCTCCTTGAGTTGCTTGGTTACCATCAACTTATTAAGGGACAGAAAGTCCTAGGCCTCCTTCAATCTCACTCATTCCAAGCATGCAATGCTTCTTGAATTCAGGTCTCATGAGCACCATAACTTGCTTTCTTGCAGTCCCCAGACCTCTGATAGTACTGAGCTGGATCAGCCCAAAGTGCCTAATCAGTGCCTCCTACATTCAGTCATAGATCACGGTCTGGAATGCCAGAGGCATTCTTCCAATGACCATGATGACCTACCATTAAACTTTTTAAAACTTTTTTACTGTCCAAAAACAAACTCCCAAAGTGAGAGGTAGATTTTGAAAAATAACAATCTAATGCCCCCCCACCCATGCTGGGAGATTTCTCCCTTGATTAAATTTCCCACATCATATGACTTGCCCACCACCAGCGTATCAACCAGGCTTTACTCTCCTAGTCCTGTGTCATGATTATCGTGTCAGGGGGTTCGGTGGTTAGCAATTTTCATCTCTGAAGGTCGAGCTGAACCGCAGCCCCCTCCACCATGACTCATCCTCACATGAGTCCTCTTATATTATTGCTCTGATTCAGTAGACTACTCTAGTAAAGGAGTGTCAGTGGTCGAGGACTCTGGCCCCTGTATGCCTCCACCGTGTCGCTGTTGGGGTTCGGATCTGTAACCATAGGTTGGTCTCTGGCCTTTTGTTTAGTATACCTGACCTAGTTGTTGATTTCTCTTAGTGAGTGGAGGTCTTCCCTCCACCCACTACCACGCATGATTCCGTGTTTCAAAGAAGAAAAGAAGAATAATTGATCTTGAAATATACCTTCCAGTTCAACAGGGAATGACAGCATGTATTAAAGCGATGTCGTTCTTAATTTCTATCTAACATGGGCAAATGATTTGCATTGCTTTTGGATCAGTCTTGTGTAATTTGGAAATATCAGGATGTATACAATTCATATGTTGCCCCATCCTGTAATCTAATAGCACGAAGTATCAGGTCTTTTATGTTAAGAAAGCAAGCTACTGTCAATGTGGCAGAGAAGGAGGTCACACACCCAGGGCCCTATTGATTCACTCATTTACAAAGCATGGTGAGAGTTCTTCCTTCGGGATAATCATCAATAGCCAGGTGTTCAAGAAAGTGTTCCGGTGGTTGTCTCCAGCCCCTCTGGGAACCCCACAGATCTTAGATTGTCTTGGGGGCAACTCATTGCACATTTTGCTTCCTAGGTTACTTTCTTAGGTGAGGTGACCACCTGGACATAGATTTTAGTTCTTTAAAGGTATCTTTCCATATCTGATATCCACTCTTCAGCTTTAGTGACTTACTCCTTTCATTGGGAAGATCTAGCCGAAGGTGAGGCAAGTCTGAACCAACTTCACAAATTTTAATTTCTTTAGTCACTTTAGAGTCCTGCATTGCATGAAGACTGTAAGATGTTGATGCATGCATATAGGGGCAAATTCTCTGTACGCATTGTGGCTGGCATTGAGTCTTTTACATATTATTTGCAGAATGCCTCTTGTATATTTACCATCTTGCCTTGTTTTGAGATGAACTTGTACTGTCTCTGGTAGTAGACATCTGGTTGTCAAATCTCAATTGGTTCTGTTGAGCATTGTTCCACAAATGGCAAAGTCTAGACATGGCTTTGAATGAGCAACTTTGTCTGTAGAGGCGCACCTCCACCTTCCCTAATCTAGCAGCACTCACAACTTAGCACTGGTATCCCTCTCTCTTTATGTAGCCCTGGCCATAAAATCAGTGTTGAGGCCAATATTGGGGGTACGTACCAGCTTGGTTTAGCAGTGCCAGGCCACTTGTATTGCTTATGTTAGTTCAGAACCTCCTCCAACAGGCCTCTGACTGGGATGCGCAGTTGCTTCTGGAGTCTCAGGAAGTGACAGTATTGTATATTTAAAGCTGTTCAACGGGTCACCTGTCTTTCACCACATGCCGGGAGAAGGGTGGCAGCACAAAGGGGGGGATATGTACGAGAAAGTGGACATGCTCTGCCACTTCTGAAACCCATGGCTGCACCATATTTACTAGAATATGGTACAGCCTTGCGTTTGCCCCTGAGAGGGCGCTAAGTTTAGCAACTTAGCGCCAACGCAGGTACCCTATCGGTGTCTGCGGGCAGGGGAGGTTTGTTTATGTGTAGGAAGGTGTCCCTTCCTGCATATAAACAATCCTAAAATGGAATTATGTCACTTTCATGTGTGCTGCTTCATGCAGCACACATGAAAGTGACAAAATGGCATTTGTTCATAGGTTTGTTTATGTACAGGAAGGGACACCTTCCTGTACATAAACTAACCATGGCATTTTGCTTTGTCCATGTGTGCTGCACAAGGCAGCACACATGGAAAAAGTAGAAACGAGGAGAAATAATGCATTTCTCCTCATTTTGCCAACCTAAACTTTTCGGTGCTTATGACGGCTCCCGGCCGTCATGAGTCACGCTAGGCGTGTGATCATGACGGCCGGGAGCCGTCAGAACGTTGCCTCTTCGCCCATGTGCTGTTAATTCCCTGCCTGCGCGGGAGAATTAATCAGTGGGCGGAGTTCTGACGGCTCCTGGCCGTCATGAGCACATGCCCACCATGATTTATGACGGCCGGGAGCCATCATGAGTACGGCAGCGCCACGCTCAAACCCCGTCCCCCACCCCTTGTACCGCGGCAGAATTCGCGCTGCAGCGAATGGGCTAAGACCAGGGTTTTCTTGGTCTTAATTTTGGTGCTGCCCCCTATGTACGCCACACTTGTACATAGGGGGGTAGCATTAAATACAATGGGTGTTGAGGTAGAATGCCCACCACAACACCCACTGCATGCCCCTTTCACGCTAACCATAGTGTGAAAGGGGGCCTAATGTACAAGGCAGCGTTAAGCCATGTTAAGTGGCTTAACGCTGCCTTGTACATAAGGCGCAGCCCCTATCGCCATGACAATGTTGGTAAAATGTGGTGCTGATAGGGGCTTGTACATATGCCCCTGGGTGACCCATCTGATGAACGACCATGCAGTCTCCAAGGTCAGGAAAACAATTGCTGATATCATTTGGGGTTAAGCCTGCACCCCAGATCCATCCACTCTGTCTACTGCTCCAAGGACACCATTGAAAATCGAACTGCAGACAAAGAAGAAAGCCTTGTGCCTCGCCCATATTTGGCTCTGTGGCAGAAAAAAGTAAGATAGCCCATGCATTTTACGTAGTCTGACAATCATCAATCAGTCTTTAAAATCAAACTTTTGCATAAAAATCAAACATAGCGCTAACAAATTTTGCCATAAAAAACAAAATGGTAGGGGTTTTAATCAGTCGAAAAACACATTTCTATCCTTTCAGCTAACCTCATTCTGTAAGTTTTTAGCACAAACTGACAATAAAATAGATGAAGTGGCATAACCTGAGGTTTTCAGCCGTGAAGATTAAACAGCTTTTTACTGCAGATGTTTGCCAAGTAACATTCCCTAGTGAAAGACTCTAAGCAGTTAAGATAGATTTGATGAGGTTTTTAATTGCCGATATGCAACTGGTAATGGAACCTTTTTATTAAATGTTGTACAAAACGCAATCATTATTCAAGGGCCTGAACGTGCTTTTGTGGTGCACGCTTCGGCTTTCGGAAGTTCTGTTAGAAATGTAGAAAAGCATCTCCTTGAGTTTTTTTTTAATCCACCTGCTACTATGCATTAAAAAGCACTGGTGTTCACAGTGCCGCATGTTCAAAACCTGTGACTACATCTTTTTGCACAATACAATCAAAGACTGCATGCATAAGAGAGAAGCGCACCCACTCAAATTGAAAGGCAAAAAGAAAAGACAATTGATAGGTGCCAGGTTATGAGGGCTCGGGTCCCACCGATAATTTATTATAAGTGCCTAATGGTTGGGTCAGGACTATTCACATTGTTTGCGGGAGGACTGAGAGCGTGATCTGCATTTCTAAGGGGGATTGAGGTAGGGTGTCAGAGATATTGTTTGCCACTCAAAACTACCTCTACATTCTCATACATTTAGCGCCCAAACATTTAACATTCAAGGCAGAACATTTACTTTGCCTCTTGTTTTAAAATGTCATTTTGACTCATTCATAGGTTGAACTCCTCAATTTGTTGAAAATATGAATGTGATTTACATTAGTGAAATAACTCAAATGTCTTTTTCACATTTCCATTTGGGAATACATCTAGTTTATTTTTATAGTGTATGAACAGTCTGTTCAGGACACCAATAAAAAACAAAAGATGATCATAAACCTCTTACATCCCTACATGGGGTTAATATGAATATATGCACTGTATTTCGGGTTTGGTGCTACAGGACATGAATAAATGTTGTGCTTTATTATTGTTCACGATGTAAAATGATTTTTTTAAAATCTCAGTGTCTTTTCCAAGGGCCATCATGCCTGTGTGTAGGGGCATCCAGTAGGACACGTTCGTCATCTTCCCTCCCCCTGGACTGCTCATATGAACAGGGTATCACCTATAATTTGGTGAGCCTGGCTCCTATGGAAGACATTCAGGACCTATATTTTCAAGCCCAATAGAGAGTCTTCTGCTGGGATGTACAAACCATCCCAAATCAACGCTTGTGTTACTTTGTGCCAAGGGGACGTTCCGTGGGTGGAGAATGGGCTCTCCCATGCAGCCACCTATGGGTTTTGATACACATCTCAATTGACAAAGAATTGTAGAAAGGGATTTGCTCAAATTCCTGTGCCTCCATTCCTCTTTGCAATAAAGGAAAATGACTTAAGACATAGTTGATGTGTCGGAAGGGACTCCTTCCTGCACACAAAAATCTACTGATTAAAGCACAGACACACTTGCACTATGTTGCGAGAACACCTGCATTGGCGCATGGCAGCCACAAGTGCGCCAGCGCAGGGAGAGAGCAGAACTGCAGCACTTCTAAGTAGCTATGGTGCAGCTAACTGCAGCACTTCTAAGTAGCTATGGTGCAGCTAACTGCAGCACTTCTAAGTAGCTATGGTGCAGCTCCACTCTCTCCTATTCGTGCAGCACAGCATCTTCACTTGTCATGGCGTGTTGTGGGTCCTCTTTGGAATATGTTGCCAGCTAGGATGTTGATTGCTCTCAAGACACCCTGATATGGGAGAAAGAGGTTTATCCCCCTCGACTATTTACCATATATAGACACTGCTAGTCCCGTGCAAAATCACAAAGTAATAGTCTTTCTCTGTGATAAGGTTACTGCTGGTGATCCCTTGTCAATTTGAGTTTTGCCGAAAAAGAATAGAATAAACGTGTGGTTCCAACATTGCAAAATGTTTTTGAGATGCTCTTCCTTGAAGTGTTACCATCAGATTGTTGGCGTGATTATGGGACGTGTTTGATGTGTTGATATTCTGTATTTCCACATAACTGAGGCACCATATATGCATTACCCATTAGGTTTTGCTAAATGATCAAAACGTGTGCACGCAGGGGAAATGTGCTGAATTTGGATTTCTGCGCTTTTTTATACCTTTGCACACTGATGAAAAGAGCTCTGCTGTTGCAAGTTTTGAGGTTTTATAATACATTTTTTTAATAAGTTTCTCTAAAGCTGTCTTTTTGAAATCCTTACCATTGCAAAAATGACCCAGATAGTGGTGGTGCGGTCACCCAAACATTAAGAGTAGGATTGTGGTTCTCCCTTTCCTACGGGTTATGATTTTGAAAGCTTTTCACATTTTATGGATAATTCGGTATGTGTGAAAGAACCTTTTCCATTCCTGGAAGAAGCTTTGCTAGTTTTGCTTTCTCGTGATATTTCACACCCATCTGGGAACATTAGGAAGATCATAAAAGTGGGCACTGGAAAATGGAATGTATCCATAAAAAGCATGTGGATCTATTTCACACGTTTCAAACAGTCTGGGACCGTGGGGTGGCAATAGCACTTGTAAGACTTGCTGCTTAAAGGAGAATTCCAGTCCTAAATATGTTCAGTGTTTGTTAGCATCTTCTAAGGGGCTCAGGGGCCACCGTTCCTCATCTTTTGGCCACCATAAAGAGTTTCTGCCAGGCTGAGCAAACGTCAGCCTGACAGGAGCTAGACGTGTTAAATGTGCATGCTTCTGGCCAGACTGGCCGGACTGGCCGTAGCGGACACCGAGCAATCCCCGGTGCGCCGCACGGGTGGGGGGCCGGGTTGGGGCCCCTGGGGGTCGTTTTTGTTACAGGGCCGTTTTTGCAGCTTAGCTGCAAAATCGGCCCTGTAACAAAATCGTCCGAAAACCGGCCCTGGCAAAGAGCTCGGTGGCACCCACAATCCCCGGGGGGGGGGGGGGGGGGTAGAGGGGGGGAGGCGGGGAGCACTTTGCCAAGGCCGGTTTTGGTTCCCAGTCCGACCCTGCTTCTGACTGCCTGAGCGGAACTTTGCCAGGATGTGGGCGTGACCTCTTCAGCTCAAGGCCCTCCCCCTCATGATGAGAGGGAGCGTTACTGATTGCTGCCTTCCCTCATTGCCTAACCTTAGGTCAGTCAGTGAGGGAAGGCATAAGTCCCAACCCTCCTGGGATGTCCAAGGCAGTGCTGTGCAGGCAAGTATGATTTTATTTTTAATGTTTGGGGCATGCGTGCGTGGATATTTGGGAGTGAGTCTTGTGAATGGATGTGTGTGTGTGTGAATGCATGAGTGTGAATGAGTGTTTATGTGTGCATTTGTACCCTGACAGCCCCTCTCCCTGCAAAAAGTACAGTCTGCCATTACTCCTGGTTTTGTTAATTTTTGGGTTGTTTAAGGTCTGAGGGGATGTTTGAAAATGTACTTTTGTAAATGCTCAGAAAGTAGAGTCATAGCCTTTCTGCCTTTTTAACGGATCTATGATTTGTGAATATTCAGTAAATTCCTCTACTTTACGATTTTCATAGTGGAGAACAGAAAAAGAAACAGGAGTTGCTAGTCATTTGTTAGTTTAAGGCTGTGCAATAGAAGGATTTTGAATGGAGCTAACTAACACAGACCGTGAGAATGTTGACAATCTGGCCGCGATTTATCCCTCCAGGGCTTATTTTAGACGCCCATGGCCAAAGGAAATCAAAGAATTTTCGTTTCCTGGAGATGAATAGTTGATTTCAAAGGAAGACAGATCTACGAAAATCTGCCTTCTAAAGGACTGTTTCAAAGGCACGAAAGGTTGTTTTTGAGGTAGACAAGTGTGTACAAAAGACATGTTAAGAAAAAACTCGAGACAGAAATGCAGTTTCAACACGAGTAAAGGCCATATTTACAAAAATAAAGTCACACAGCTCAGGAGAGTCATCTTCAGGATTATGGGGGCCCTGGGCAACAGATATTTCAGGGGCCCCTGTATGCAACACATTTAGGGCCTTAATTATGAAAAGTGACGCATCGCTGCGTGAAAACAGCGATGCGTCACTTTTCACTGCGCTCTCCCTGCGACATGATTGATGCGTCATATTTATAATATGACGCATCATGTCGCAAGGAGTTACCGATACGTCAGTATTTCTGTCGTATCTGTAAGCGCAAAAGTCACGCATTGCTGGGGTGTGTCACAAAACTGACACAACTCCAGCAATGCGTCCTTTCACATGGGGAAAGCCCCTTGTGGAAGGGCTTGCGTCAGTCTTACGCCTGCTGTGAGGCAGGCGCAAGATTTTGACGCAACAGCGTCCTAAAAGTGACGCATTGAAATCTCATAGATTTCACTGCGTCACTATTACGAGGCTTCTTGCGGGGGAACGCCCCCTCTGCATACATTATACCTGACGCAGGTATAAAGTAGCGCAGGGGTTTACAAAGTGACGCATCTGCTTAGATGCGTCACTTTGTAAATAGTGCGCAACAGGACGCATGTTTTACGACGCCGATGCGTCACAAAAAGTGACGCATCGGAAACGCAAAACTGACGCAAGGGCTCATAAATGAGGCCCCTTGATTTTATTACCCAGTTCCTGTAATTCAAGTCCACATGATGACAAACAGTACTAAATTATGTGTTAAACTTTAACAGGATCCCATAACAACAGTGGAAACATGTCTTGACTGGGACCCCAAAAAACCTTAAGATGACACAGGGTAGAGAGTCAGAGTCAGTAGTATTAGTTGGAAGAGAGAAGCAGCTGTGTAAATAGAGACATGCAATAGACAGGTGAACAAATAGATGTCAAGTTTACTTTTCCTAGAGGTGACCTTGGAAGGTGGGGGGGCCTGGATAATTGCTCACTTTGCCCATTCTTTCAAATGTCTCTGCAGCGCAGTGCTGTGTTGTGTGAAAGGGAGAGAGCAGAACAGCGCCATATCTATTCAAGTGTGGTGCTGGTCTCTAATTCTCTGCGCTGGCGCACTTTTGGCAGCACTGAGCCAACAGAGACACCCTTGCTCCATGGCAGAAACGTGTCTAAAGCATAGGTTTTGTACTGGAAGGGTTCCTTTAACCACTTCACCGCGGCGTGAATTCCGTCGCAGTTTGAAAGAGTGGGCGGGGCCGCGTCGGCCAACGGACGTGCACAGCACTACCGAGGTAGTGCTCGCGATGACCATTGGCCGATACGAGCAGCGACCGGGTTAAAGTACAGTAAATATGCTTTAAGGAGTTTTCCACTTTGTCTCTATGCTGTAGAATGTAGATTTACCACAGATCCTGATAATTCCAATGGAGCTAACAACTCCTGTTACCCGCCAGATCAGAATTAAATGGCCACTTGTAATGAGAGTCTATGTGGGGAGGAATTTAGTTGCAAATTACTAGGATTTTTTACATGTCTTAAACAGTCACCAGGTCAAATGAGAAATGAGAATGGTAATATTATAGGAGTTGCCCACTAATCAGCGCACGGTTATGCTCATGTCCAGTTTTACTAAGACTTATAGTTGCTGCGCTGCTTTTCCTGACTAGGAGAATGCCGAACAGTGTCAGATCTACCAAGAAGTGATGCTGGTCTCCTCTCTCCCTGTGCGGGCGCACCTCTGGTAGCCATGTGCCACCGCAAACTCCATTGCACTATTGGTCAAGGGTGGCTGCATTCTCTAAAGCACAGGTTTTATTCTGGAAGGTGCCCCTTCCAGTACAAAAAAAATACTCTTGAAGGCTGTTTCCCCTTTGTATGCGTGCTGTACATTTCACAAACATTCAAAGGAGGTAAAATGAAAACATTTTCCTCGTGCCTACTTCAAGGAGGGACAGGATTTTGGTGCAAATCCCTCTCTACGATTCTTTATCGATCATGATTTGTATCAAAACCCATAGGTAGTTGCATGCGAGCGCCCATGCATCATCCAGGAACTAGCTACTTGAGGGGAAAAATGCAAGGAAGCAAATTTTGCAACTATAAGTTACTTTGGGATACTATCCAATGCAAAATCCTGATTTGGGTTGAACAGGAAACCCCACCTTAACACTTTGCCTAAGGTTTGAGCCTCAAAAGTACCATTTGTAAATCTGAGCCTGAATTTCTGAACAGAGCAAACAGGGATACTGGGAAGACTGGATAGTTTTACAACTGAGGAGGCATTCCTTTTAAGCTAAAATTGTTATCTATTAAGCCTGAAAGACACAGGTATATACGGGCTGCCATAACAATAACTCCCTTGTTTTTCATGGCAGCAAAAGAACTTAGAGAAAAGAAAGTCT
Organism: Lissotriton helveticus; assembly: GCF_964261635.1. Lineage (NCBI taxonomy): Eukaryota > Metazoa > Chordata > Amphibia > Caudata > Salamandridae > Lissotriton > Lissotriton helveticus. The sequence continues at coordinate 1,073,494,881 of NC_136059.1, forward strand.
TTCTTCTGTTATCAGTGCCGGGATTGAAGCAGAACCACAAAAATATCATACTAAGACTAGTGATAAAATCGGTCAAGACATATATATGTACCCATGTCTCCAATGTGGAACATTAAAGTGCAGAAATATCAGAATTAACAACCACTGACGAAGCCAATAGACCTGACTTGCATCTTCAGTTATAAGCCAGATCCATTGAATTTTCCATAGCTGCCTGGTGCACTGAGGGGCATATTAGCAAGAACCTCGTTAATGATCGCTGTTTTAGCGGTAGGAAACTGCCGCTAAAACGGCGATAATGGGCTTGGTAATATGCATTATAGAATTCCAATAGAAGCCAGGGTTAGATGTGCCGGACATCTAACCTGGGCTTCTATTGGAATTCTATAACGCATATTAGCAAGCCCATTATCGCCGTTGCCGCTAAAACTGCAATAATTTTAACGAGGTTCTTGCTAATATGCCCCTGAATTCATATATTAGCAGCAGACAGGAGCAGAGGAGCTAATGGGCGTGGTGAATTTTATCCAAGGCCCTGCAGCTGAATGTGGCTGCAAAGGCTGTCAATGGGCTGTTCCTCTATCAGATATACTGTATGGAGTCCCTTGCAATTTATTTGTTAAATTGATTCAATGTGTCTTGCACTGACCACAATAACAGAAAAGGATTGTGTTTGTATAAAATGCATGTGTGAGATAAAGTACTGAATGTGACAAAAAGTGTGATGATTGTCTGCACTTGCAAATGTGCTGCTGTAGTGCATGCATTCCAGCTTGAGCACTTATAAGGAGGTAGAAGGAGACAACCAAACAGCCAGTAGCTTGATGGTGATTGCAACATGGTTTACTTGGAGTTGTCAAATTTTCTATGGTGCTGTTCATTGTATCTCTAAATTGGGTCAATCGTGAGTCTGTTGAATTGGACCATTATTGTCTTAACTGGACTAAGTGCTGTGCACAGGGGTAATTATTCCACAGCAGTTAACTGTGAGATCTCACAAGATCAATATCCCTCAGCGGGTGGTTTTAGGCTATACCCAGGATCCCACAAAAGTTAGTTATAAACTGTGACCATAAGCAGCTATTCTGCAGTAGTCATCTATGGGACTTTTATTGAGCAACTGTTCCTTAGCACTTCATCTAACACAGGTAATCTGCTAGGGCAGTGGTTCTTAAACTTCTGACTTCTGATGACCCCCACTTAATCATTACTGGAATCCAGGGACCTCACTGAATCAGTATTGGAATCTGGGAACCTCAATTGAGTAATTAAGTATTTTTGATAATTTGAACCACAGAAAAATGCATTAAAAATACAAAAACTAGCATTCATCAGACACATATACAAATCATTAAATATATTATTTTCTTAACAAATAAATGCAAAAAAATCCGATTTTTAATGAGAAGGTTGGTGCTTTTTTAAATATAATTGAGGACACTCATACTCCAGTCTGTTATCTGTATGATGCGCTTACACTGATAATATGAACTGATATGAGGATAATAAGTTAATTTGTAGCCTCCACAGTTAAATTCCTTTGCATTTACAGATTTTTTTTACAATTTTCAAATGTGCATTTTGCTTCTTAATGTATATACACTTTAATCTGTTAATATTATTTTATGTTCCAAGCAGTTGCAGACCCCCTGAGTAGGCTTTGCGAACCCTCAGGGGACCCCAGACCACAGGTTAAGAACCACTGCCCTAGCAGATTACCAGTGTTGGATGAAGGGAGGCTCTAAAAGGACCAACCAGGAAATGCCCATAACATGTCATCCTTTACCTAGATGCCACGGCTGGACACACTATTGTTCCAGATTAAATATGTGAAAAAACAGCAATGAAGAAACCAGGATATAATTGGAATCCTACATCTCACAGACCATGCTGGCTAGCTTAAGACCAGACCTCAACCCGAACACACAGGCTCCATGAATGGATTCCTTTTGAATAGAAAACCTTAGTTGACTTTAGAGAGGACAAGGGCAAAATCAGAAAGTACGTTTTTTCAAATGATCACAATGGTTTTTTGAAACTGTTGCAAAGATGTATCAATGCAATGAATATTTTTGTCAACAATAAATGGTTGTTTAGGACAGGAGACAGTAAGAAAATAGAAAGGCAGTGGTGGGAGGAAAAGAGAGAATGTAGTAGGCAATGTGAAAGAAAAGTGAGAAAAAAACAAAGAGAAATCAATCAATCTATCAAGTTGTGTTCGTAGAGCACAATATGTCACCTGAGAAGGTATCAGGGTGATAGGTGCAGGTTTCCGTTGAAAAGCCAGGTCTTGACTCCTGGGTGTCATCGACGTGTGAGAAATAGAGAAATGAAGAGAGAGAGAGAAGAGGAAGAGAAAGTAGAGACAAAGAAGTAAAGACAGTAAAAGGCAGGCTAAGAAGGAATAGGCAGAAAGCAATAAAAGACAGAGAGGAAGGGGAAGGGATGAGAGAAAGCGAAGGAGAGAACAGGGAGAATCAGAGAAAGAGAAGCAAAGGGAAAAGCAGAGGAAAATGAGGGAAAGAAAAAATAAGAAAGAAAGGGAGAGTAGCAAGGGAAGGAAGAAAAGGATAAAGGAAGGGGAAGAAAGAAAAAAAGGACAGAGCAGAGATAAAAAGACACCTGGGGGAAGGGACCAGCAATAGGGAGGGTGAGAGTAGATCGAAAGAGTGTCTCCGTTGTATTATGTCAGCACTCTAGTGAATGTATGTTTTATAACTAAATGCACTTGTATCTACTCAAATATCCTTTTTACATTATCAATTATACTGAGATTTATTCTATCCAGTGATGAATGTAATGTCAACAGGGTCATATATCACATGAGGATGTCACCATAGTCAAAAATCATATGATGTAATTTCCTGTGTTGCCATCTGGGGACAAACAGCATGTGATGTTAGTTCTCCAACCCCCTACCATGTTGGTGAATTAAGTCCATGAACATATGACATATGAAACTTACAGTTTTATTGTGCATCACCTGCTACAAGTAAGGAAATAAAACTATTGACTACCAGTGTGAGCCTTTCAGCTTAGTGCGTTCAATGCATTTAGGGAAAGATATACAAGGGAAGCAATATGTTTTTTACACTGCCGAATGATTTAGCATAGATTCTGCTTCCTTTCTTCCTTGGATCAAGCTTGCTTTCCTTAGTTGCCTATATTAAAGTGTTGGGAAGACACAGATCTGCTGTGATCAGTGCTTCAAGTGGAGTTCCTAAATATTGACTCTTGGACAAACTTTTCTGATCCCTAAAACGTGTAAGTAACTACTAAAACTTTTAGAATCCATCTAGTCATGCAATTTAAAAATGTAAATTAGCACTGTGGTAACATTTCTAAATCAAGCACGCAATTATGGGATTGTGATATGGTTTGTACCAAATTTGGGCTCCAGGCTTAACCCTAAGAATAGTGAGTGTGCCTGTTAAACTAGACGTGGGAGTGTCAATCATATTTTGTGGCATGCTTCATAATTGTTGCCCTCACCCCACCCCGGTAAGATGCAGGACAGAAATAACCTCAATATGAGAATAAAAGCAGTATTCAGATAGCCTAATAACGCCTTCAGGTAACCCTAAGACAATGCCTTTAATAAGAGGTATTTCAGGTGTGACTAAAAATACAAGGAAGTGGATGATGATTAGGTGCAATGACCCATTCAACCAGTTAAAGCCAATACGTTTCTGCTGGTGTTAGTGCTAAAACATTGTCAGGGGCATTTGTCCCCTGGAGTGTGGCTTAACAGTACCAACCAACCATTCAAACAAACTGCAACAATCAGAAGTGGTTGTTGTGTGTCTCCAGCAAGAACTGAACCTGATACAGAATCAGTTTTTGGGTATGAGGTAGTACAAAAATAGTGAAATCTCATATAGAGGTCTTACTAGTTGGTATTTAATTATAGGGTGCTGCTCAAACAATACACATAATAGAAACACATGATGTTGCAGCAGATAAAATAAAGAAGATGCTATGCATTGAGAAAGTAGTGGGTTTAATTACTTCACCAAGTGTATAGGTTCATTCACAACATGCTTGTTGGACTTGGCCCTTTCTCCAGGGTCCTCCCCAGACCTTTTGCCTTCCTCCTCCTATTTTTTGCTGAGTTTGTTTTTCTCGGCCTTGGGACTCTGTGCACTTTACCACTCCTAACCAGTGCTAAAGTGTTTGTGCTTTAAGCTTAAAACATGATAACACTGGCTTATACTCAATTGGCATATTTACTTTACTTATAAGTCCCTAGTAAAGTGGTATTACATGTACCCAGGGTATATAAATGTAATCCTGCTTGTGTGCCTGCAGCACTGGTTGACCCACACTCATAAATAGCCCTTTAAACAAGTCTCAGGCATGCCATTGCAGCCTGTTTGTGCAGTTTCTAAATTACCATGTCTACCTGGCAAAATAAAACATTTTTTTTCACAAAATGGCAACTAGCCTGGATGAAAAAAAGAAGCAGTTCTGGGAAAATCCATAGATTTTGGAGTAGAAATTCACCCATTATATAGTGGAATGCTCCATCATCTGTGGCTATCTATACCCTGGGTGGACCACCAGGGTGGACTCAACCACTAGACGGAGTTCTTATATAAATTGTTATTGAATTATTAAGCAGTGTTCCGGAAAAGATTGTTAAAAATGCCTCAGGGTATACCCAAGGGATTCCCTTTATTAGTGGGTACCCCAGGCACTGATAAAAAGGACCAGATTTTCCTTTTTATCAGTGGAGCTTTTACATTTCTATCTTGGCCTCTCAAACCGAAGCCATCAATAAACAGTGCATGATCTGATTCGGATAGTGGCACATCTTGTATGTCAGGCCTTGGCTTTGTGCATAGTTCAGTAACATCTAGGCAGTCAAGTTTCGCTTCACCATCAACCATCTCATTTCCAGGAATGGTTAACAGAGTAGCAGGATTAAAAAAGTACCCCTCCTAAGGGTGATATTCTCAGGATGATTGCATGGGCATCCGCAGAAATTTTTCCAGGGGTGGGCTAACCTAGCAAACGAAGGGGCGTGGCTAATGTTAATCAATAGGGGCAGGGCTAAAATGGCAGACAATCAGGATCGGGTAAAGCTCAGGCCAAGCTGAGAAAAAAAAGAGGTGAATTCTGCATTTAAAACTGCACAACAATTAGAGCACACTTATGAACCCTAATATTACCCCCCCCTGGCACCTTACAACTCATACATTCCCTGATCCCTAAAATTGTCCCCCTGGCACCCCAAATACCATACCCGCCCTGAACCCTAAAATGTCCCCCCTTGCAACCCAAAACCCATACCCACCCTGAACCCTAAAATTACCCCTGGCACCCCAAAACCCATATCCACCCTGAACCCTAACATTTCCCCTGGCACCCCAAAACTCATACCTGCCCTGAGCCCTAAAATTACCCCTAGCACCTCAAAAATCATACCCACCGTGAACCCTAAAATTATCACTGCCACTCCAAAACCCATACCCACCCTGAACCCTTAAATTACCCCACTGGCATCCCAAAAGCTGAACACTACGGGGCAGATTCACAAGCCAACTGGCAAGGGTGCAAATTTAGGACAGTGAGTGTAAAAATTCAGGACAAAGGGTCAAAATGCGGGACAAAAATTCAGGACAGCGGGTCAAAATCCAGGACAAAAGGTAAGGTTTACAGACATATACTATTGAGCATCCTTCTCTGATGTAAGTAAGTAAATAGACAACCCCTAAAGTACAAGTGAAAATACGTTTATATTAGGTTGAGACAATTGTGCATTTCATGGTTTGTCACTATACGTGCAGCTTTAAGCAAATGTGTAGGTCTTTTTGTGGTAACAAAACCGCCCCCACCTTTCCAGCTCCCAGTGAAAACACCTGATGCCCAGTCAGGCCAGTCTGGCCTTGATACCACCCTCCAATGGCGCCCCTCATCTTCACATAGACCCTCTCTCATGTGTATTTAATTTCTTCTATAGTGCTACTCATCCCAAGTATGTGGGGCAGAGTTTTGGAGTGCGTTACAACACACACATATTATAAAGAGACAATCACTCATATAAATGGGAAAGTCAATGTATAGGAAATGTTGCTTAAGATAATGGGGCTTACAATGTGTAATCATACTTTCATCCATCATTCAGTCTTTCACTATTCATTCTGTCCTTCCATCTGTGTGTCCAACAATGTCCATATTCATCCATTTACAAACCTAACCATCATATTTCCTTCCATCCATCATTTCACTTATCTATCCCTCAATCCACCCTTTTACTCATCCATCATCCATCCATCTACCCTTTCACCCTATCCATCCATACACTCATCCATCCACTCTTCTACCCATCCATTCATTAACTCATCCATCCAGCCATTCACCCGTTCAGTCATCAATTTACCCATCCCCCTTCCTCCTTCAATTCCCCTTTCACTTAGCCATCCATCCTTACCTCAACCCACCCATCCATCTACTCATCCACTCATGAATCTATCCATTGAACCTATCATTCATCCATCCTTTCACTCATCCATCCACCCTTTCACTCCTTCACTCATTGATCCATCCTTTTGTCCATCTACCCGCCCTTTCACTCACTCATCCAGCCTTACATCCACCCTTTCACTCATCCGTCCATCCATTCACCCTTTCACTTATCAATTAATCAATCCACCCTTTCACTTATCAATTCATCAACCCATCAATCATTTCACTCATCCATCCACCCATTCACTCGCCCGTCATCCACCCTTTCACTCATCCATCCATCCATCCACCCATCCATCCATCCATCAGTTCACTCATCTATCGAGCCATCCATCCACCCATCCCTTCACTTACTTACTCACTCACCTTTTCACATTAATTATGAGACCTATCAAGAACTCCACCCTTGCTGTAGTTCCTAAAGCAAGGGGTGGGGTGGAGCAGGGTTCACTATGCCCCTGCACATAGGCAATCTGAAAAAGTGGAAGGCATGAGTCATGCATGATGCACAGTGCCTTGATGTGGGGCGACTGACATGGTGTTGTTTCCAGAGCATTAAGTGGGATGAAAAAACTAGGGGGGTCTCTCCAAAAGGGTGTTTGATGTAGTAAAATGCATGGCTTAAAACACATAAGCTAAAAATCTGTGCTTAATATAATGTGCCACCCGACTGGTATTTTTGTTGCTTCTGTCATTGCATCCAGATATATAATACAACAAGTAACGTTACACTTGGAACAAGTAACGTTACACCTACAACAAGCCAGAACTATTGGCTTTGTCTTTGGATGTTAGTTGCATAAAATAAAAAAGCAGCAACCATGGCTGCTATACTATAACTATAATCCTTTCCTTTCAACTTCTTTCCCCGCCTTCCTTTGGCTAACTGGATTCTCACCTAGCAGCAGCGTGGGCGTTTTTGCACTTCCATGTGATAGAATGCCCTGCCCTGGACTGAGGCGGTAGAAGGCCACCACATGCTGTGCCAGCCCAGACTGACACATTGTCATTCTGTATGTGGCAATCAGCCCCACACAGAATGATAATGGGCGGGGTAAGGCTGCTCTTGTGCACAGAGGAGTGCGAGTTGGCCCCATCACGGAGCTGATGCCTTTTGCAGGGAACAGCTCTGTTCCCTGACATGCCTAAAATTAACGCAGACGGTTGGATGATATCCTGCCTGAGGATGAGCCCCGGGCGTCAGGCCTCCCTCTGGGATGCATTTGTGCATGTGGGCATGCACAGGGGGGCAAGGAGAGGTGCTCCAGGGGAGCAAGCGCCCCTCCTTGCCCCCCCCCCTGCGGACGCCCATGGATGATTTGATCATGCATGGTAAGCCGACTGTTGGTCAGGTACTATGTCCAAGTATGGGTTAGCAACACCTCAACTGAGTGTGGTATGACTACTGTCAAAGGGTGACCCATAACCATGTGCTTACATAGTTCTAGGCTTATACAGATTGAAGCAACAGCTTTAAGGCAGCTAGTCAATGCTGCGGCTACAGGATCAAGTGTGGAAAAAAAATAAGCCACTGGTCTGCAAACATTGCCGTGAATTTAGGTAAGCACTAATAGAGCGCAGCCATCTTTCACCCTGCAAAACAAAGTAAAACGTTTATTATAATCAGGCATTCCCAGGGGTGGATCATGACAGAGACCTTCTTGCAGCTATGAGAATGCATGGATGCAGATAGTACTGGATCTGACACTTTTTTGTGTGCCAAATTCTGGCGGCATTAGGCCATTAGGGAAACATTGGAAATCCACTTTCAACAGTAGCCCACCATTCCCAAAAACATTCAGACTTCCTTCTGATTAGTTGGCGGATTCATTTTCAGAATCGCAGAGATTCTCTCTTGGGACACCTTCCTTGCTTCTTTCTCAATGTGGTGTCCTAGATACAGGACTTCCTTTTGTCAAATTTGGTCATTTATACTTTATGTCTGTTCTCATCTAAGTGCTTCAGCAAAGTAATAGTGTCACATTTGCAAACCTATTGTGTATTCAATGTCACCAACAGGTGTGTTGGACTAGTACTGAATGCTGAGGCATCACTAGGGACTCTAGATTCTTTATAAGTATCTGATTAAAGATTGATGGACTTTCCATATACCCTTGTGGGACTCGGCACCATGTCAAGACATGGCTACTGAAATGGAAAGCGAAGAGAAACTATCCTCATGCAATGGTTTAAAAAAGAAGGCTTGGCACATATCAGTGACAGAGAAACCACTCAGCGTCACATGGAATCTGAAACATTATGACAGCTGGATTCCATACCACAGGACAGCAGGGAACCAATATTGCATTTACCAATCACAAATTCTTCACTATGACGTACTTGCCATTGGGCTTCTGCAAACCCAGGATGAATTAGATTAATGGACTCCCCATAATCTCCTCCAGAATATTTTCCTCCATTATTGAGTTATTCACAGTGGTAATCCCAGCAATAATTTCAGGAGTCAGATTGTATTGTGGGATTCTCGGATACTCAGAGTTTGGCTTCACAGTAATGCGGGCTGGTTCAACACCAATGATAAGCCCGATATATTTACCTGCAAAGTCCCAGACTTTAGGCAACAGTGTCTCTCAACTCTGATGGCAAATCAGCTTTTATTAGCAAAAGGTACATTCCAATGTCTGATCTCTGTCTAGATGGCTTGAAGACAATATCCTCATCATGAGTGTGGAGCTCAATACCAGTTGGGGTACAGTAAATGGAGCAGTTTAGCTTAAATAAAAGGTCTCGTCCAAGTATATCCACATGGCTCAAATCACATACCAGAGATCGGTGATGAACCTTGAAAGACCCTATTTTGACAGGTACCGTTTCTTACAGCTTGGAGTCTTTCTCCCAAGAGGGGTAGGCTAGGAACCTCTGCTGTTTTCACAGTAGAGTGGGTAGCACCAGTGTCAATGAGGACTGAACAGAATTCTCATTTAGTTTGCCATCCACATATGGAACACTCAAGTCTACCTCTAAGGTTGCTTAAGTACGCAACGCTCCTCCTCTCTCATGCACCAAGATTGCAGAAAGTCTGAGCTGTAATCGGTAAACAGACATAATATCGACTACAAAATATCGAATGGACATAATATCGAGTCCAAAATATAGGCTGGACAAAATATTGAATGGACAGAATATAGGCATCAAAAATATCGTTTTGAAGATAAGTTATGTAATATCGAATGTTAAAAATATAGAAAGTTAAAATATCGAAGTATATAATATAGGTTATTAAAATTATCACATTTTTAATAATATAGCATTTTTTATAGTGTTTGTTATGTTATTATATGTGTGAAAAGTGTGTATTTATGTTATAATTAATTTTAATTAATGAATCTAGTTTTTTTAATTTTTGCGTAATTTAATTCTGTAGCGGGTTGTGGGTGTATAGGGGAATAGGGTGGGAAGTAATTTAATTATAATTAATTAAATATGTAAATTTATATATTGGTATTCATTTTTAATTAATTGTTAATTAATTTATATTTGGTAATTAATTACATTTTAATTGGCAATTAATTTTAATTAATTGATTAATTGCTAATTATGTCAATTTTACTAATTTATTTTCCTTAGCGGGTTGTGAGTTTATAGGGGAATAGGGTGGGAAGTAATTTATTCATAATTAATTAAATAATGTAATTTATTTATTTGTTTTTAATTTTAATTAATTGTTAATTAATTTGTAATTGTTAATTAATTAATTGTTAATTTGTAATTAATTTGTATAGGTAACTAATAGTAAAAATAAATTGTAATTTGTAATTTTAATTGATTAATTAGTATATTATATTAAATTGGTAATTACTTTTAATAAATTTTTTATAGATATTAATTTATACTGTTTTTAAATATTATAAGAAGTATTTACTTTCCCTACTGTTGCACTCTCGAGTGGGAATAGTAATTTTTACCCCTACGCTATCCAACGCTTTCCCTCCTGTTGCACTCTTTGGAGTGGGAATAGTAATTTAAACCCCTAGGCTATCCAATGCTTTCCCTACTGTTGCACTCTTTGGATTGGGAATAGTAATTTTAACCCCTACGCTATCCAACGCTTTCCCTACTGTTGCACTCTTTGGAGTGGGAATAGTAATTTTTACCCCTACGCTATCCAACGCTTTCTCTACTGTTGCACACATCGGAGTGGGAATAGTAATGTTTACCACTACGCTATCCAACGCTTTTCCTACTGTTGCACCCACTGGAGTGGGAATAGTAATTGTTACTTGTACGCTATCCAACGCTTTCCCTACTGTTGCACTCACTGGAGTGGGAATAGTAATTTTTACCCCTACGCTATCCAACGCTTTCCCTACTGTTGCACCCACTGGAGTGGGAATAGTAATTTTTACCTCTACGCTATCCAACGCTTTCCCTACTGTTGCACTCTTTGGAGTGGGAATAGTAATTTTTACCCCTACGCTATCCAACGCTTTCCCTACTGTTGCACCCACTGGAGTGGTAATAGTAATTTTTACCCCTACGCTATCCAACGCTTTCCCTACTGTTGCACTCACTGGAGTGGGAATAGTAGTTTTTACAACTACGCTATCCAACGCTTTCCCTACTGTTGCACCCACTGGAGTGGGAATAATAATTTTTACCCCTACGCTATCCAACGCTTTCCCTACTGTTGCACTAACTGGAGTGGGAATAGTAATGTTTACCCCTACGCTATCCAACGCTTTCCCTACTGTTGCACTCACTGGAGTGGGAATAGTAATTTTACCCCATGCTATCCAACGCTTTCCCTACTGTTGCACTCACTGGAGTGGGAATAGTAATGTTTACCCCTACGCTATCAAAAGCTTTCCCTACTGTTGCACTCACTGGAGTGGGAATAGTAATTTTACCCCATGCTATCCAACGCTTTCCCTACTGTTGCACTCACTGGAGTGGGAATAGTAATTTTTACCCCTACGCTATCCAACGCTTTCCCTACTGTTGCACTCTTTGGAGTGGGAATAGTAATTTTTACCTCTACGCTATCCAACGCTTTCCCTACTGTTGCACTCTCTGGAGTGGGAATAGTAATTTGTACCCCTACGCTATCCAACGCTTTTCCTACTGTTGCACTCTCTGGAGTGGGAATAGTAAATTTGTACCCCTACGCTATCCTACGGTTTTCCTACTGTTGCTCTCTCTGGAGTGGGAATAGTAAATTTTACCCCTACGCTATCCAATGCTTTCCCTACTGTTGCACTCTCTGGAGTGGGAATAGTAATTTTTACACTTCCGCTATCCTACGGTAATAATATTGCATATTATTTAATTATATTATGTTACTATATATATAAATCTTTTAACAAATATGATTGTACATTTTTTTTATAACCTTCATTAATTATTTAATTATTATAAGGTAATTTAAGTATTTTAAGTATAGTTTAGTAATTAATTTTTAATATTAATTTAATTTAACATTGTTTTTAATAAAGTTGATATTTTTATAAACTATATTTTTGTAAACGATATTTTTTACTCGATATGTTTGTACTTACCTGTTTGTAGATACAAAGTCGATATTCTGTCTGTCGATATTTTGTGCCCGATATTTTTGATAGTCGATATTATGTCCCTCGATATTATGTCCCTCGATATTATGTCAGTGATCCCTGTAATCATCTGACTGAATCATGGAATATTGCTGGGACTTGTTCTGATTCACAAAGGGATTAGTAGTCACATTGGGAACCTGATTCATATTGTACCTCTGGGTAGGTGCAACATCAGCATTTTAGTGTGGATTTGTTTGGGCTTATTGCACATTGGGACTCTGAACTCTTTGTACCAGCTGTGGTTAAATTATGTTATTACCCTGAGACAGCACACATCCATCATTCTGAACCTGAGTTCCATTAGATACGTTACCAACATTAAATTGACATTCACTCTGCCAATCCCTCACACTTGCCACACACAACACAAGGGTTCATTTTCTTCAAAGTTGGCACATTAACACCTGTTCTTGGATCAATCAGAACACCTCATCCTCTACCTTGCAACAGAAACCCTAGCTGCTGGAAACCTTTAACACCTTGCATCACAGGGACCTGTTGATATCTGCCCTGCACAGACCCGCATTGTCAACAAATGGTTGGTTCTAACCTCTCTGTGCTGCTTTTATCTGAACAATCATCAACTGTTCTTTCAACTTTTTCTGCTCCATTTCAAACTCATTGCTACAGTACTTTGAGTGCCAAAGAATTTGATTGGTGGATTTACTCTGTCAACAAATCAAATGTTGCTGAATCATAGAACTATCCTCAAGCCTCAACATATATGCAAACCTGTAAACAAAAAGTCCCATCTCTTTTGCAAAGATATTTCCTGTCCCATAGAACTGTGTAAATGCTTACAAAAGTCTTTCATAGTAGTCATGAACTGATTCTTTGGATTCTTGAGTCTGCCTGTCGCTCTTGACCCAATCGATCTCTTTAGGAGAGATTTTTATTTTAAATGGTAATCACCTGTTGATATTTTTTCATCACTAGTGGGGACTTAGCTTATGATTGTGGATGTCTCATCAGCTCTTCTTCAGGTCAATCAACTGCAATCTTGCATTCACCCCACAAGTCATTTGGAACCACGATCTCAAATAAAGTATCCAAATCCTTCCATAAATGTTTTTCACAAATCTCTGAACCTGTCTGTTCCACTCCACTGGATTCTCTCTCGATTTCAGAAAATCATTTTTGAATGATAGAAGATCAGCCCTGCTCCACAGTACATGGCCAAACCCTCCACCAATCACCTCTCTCATGGGAAGTATGTAAGTATACATTTTCATCGTCGTCCTCCATTCCAGAGAAAGGCATTTGGGGGCCAGATGTAGGAGCCAAAATACCGGTCGGTAACGGCCGAATTCGGCCGTTACCGACCGGTATTTGGGTTTTCAGATGTAGGGGCATATATTTTACAGAATCGGTAAATTTACCGAATCGGTAAATTTACCGATTCTGTAAAATACCGAATCGGTATTTTTACCAATTCGGTATATCCAAATGTAGGTGGCACTCCTGAGAGTGCCACAGGCCTTACAGATTCGGTATTTTACCACCCAATCCAATTGGGTGGTAAAATACCGAATCCAGGTGTGCATGCACATGTGTGCATGCACACCTAGCCATGTGACAGACAGACATGCCCTTAGGGCATGTCTGTGTGCCACATGGCTCACATGCCCGTCTTTGGGGTGCTAGAGGGTGTCAAAGTGACACCCCCTGCACCCTTGCTAAAATCGGTATTTACCGATTCTGTAATTACAGAATCGGTATTGCCCATTGATTCCTATGGGCTTCAAAGCCCATAGGAATCAATGGGCAATACCGATTCGGTATTTACAGAATCAGTAAATACCGAATCTTAAAGATTCGGTATTTACAGAATCTGTAATACCTACATCTCCCCACTTCATATTTACCAACTCTTAAATACCGAATCGGTAAAATTCGGTATTTAAGAGTCGGTAAATATGAATTACCTACATCTGGCCCTAGAATCCTAACTTTCTGTGTCTTCTTTTTTTTTTACCATCTACCTTCCCACTTATCAGCTTACTCCATTTCTGTACACTGGGTATTAATTCTCTAATATGTAATTTAATTCCCAATGGACGATTGTTTGCAATGTCTCAGTCAATAAAGCACAACCTGTAGCTTTTCTGTAGGATGTTGAATCTATGGGTGTCAAGCCCATGTTTCTGAGCTAGTTCTAAAAGTCTGTCATGAGCCTGTCTTGCATGCCTAGTAATGTCTTTACATGGGAATAATAGTTCATCATCTTGATGAACCTCTAACAGAGATGGACTAAGCGTTCCATTATCATTTCTTCCATGTCTATTCAGTGTGGCTAAATTCATGACCCTTTCTCTCTCAGGAGTTTGAGTAATAGTTCACCCACTTTTTCCAGGATTTCCATTATTTGTCGGAGTGTCTAGACCTCCAAGCCAATCGTAAATTTCCCAAACCGAAAGACCTGGTTGTTCAACTGGAGTATTTAGAGTTCTCTCTCTACTATAAGTACCACTGCTTAACGCATGTGCTGATTGCAAAAGGGACATGTCAGAAGCTGGTGTTTTCATGGGCATTTCTATCGCAGGGGGACTAAAATTCATCATTGGTGTGGCAGTTGAGTTGGGCATGAAACGAGTGATGGTATTTGAGGAAACCTTCTGTACCAGTCAATCCTTGTTTGATTCAAAGGAGGGTTTGCTTTGGAATCACGAGAAGTATTCCCTGGTGTCAGACCCATGGGGGTCTGTGAAACTTGCCTCATCAGTGAACTTGTTGGATTATTAGATACAGCATTAGGTTCAGGTGAGGAGGAATAACTAAAAGCATATGTGATATTCCCTACTGATCCAGGCTTATACAGTGGGACCACAGCCCCAGTTGTGACTGGAACTGTCAATGCATCTAGGACATTTAGAGTACGTGATGTGTGAGGATCTGTGGTTACTGATGGTGCAGAAGGTGCATCAAGGTTCCGCCCATAGGTGCACTACTCAGTTTAGCTGTCTGTGTTTCATTATATGGAAGTGGGGGATTTAGGAATAATTCGGTTACAAAATCCTCATCGAATTCGCTATTACTATGTAAATGCACAGGAATTTATATAGCGCAAATCACCAAGCGGTTTCTAAGCGCTTGCTTAGGGAGCCCGTCCTGGTATTCCCCTGTGAGATAACCCCGGCAGGGTATCCGCAAGGTGAAAGCCAGGTATCCCGCCGCGAGGGGCCGTTGTGGAGAATAAGCAAGCTATTGCCCAGAGTCGCAGAGTGTGAACCCGTGAATCGAGTAGGCACCGGAGCGAGAATTGTCGAGTCCATGGACATTTTAGGTCTCAAGACCCCGCCGAGACGGGAATTGAACCCTGGTCCCGGGCTGACCTCTGCTTCCAGGTCTGCCTCCTCTAACCAGTGAGCCACACTTCTCCACTATCTTGAGGCTTCTTCCCCGTCTCTTCTGCCTCCATATGCTTTTTCTTTCCTTTGCATTTAAACTTTTCTTTTCCTCCATTTGTCAACACGAGATATAATCGAGTTCCCTAATTTATGTCAGTTCTCCAACTTTTCTATTCTGCATCCCATCTAGCAACTGCACAAATGCCTATGGATTTATTGAGTCTTCCCTGAAATCTTTCTTGCTGTTTAAGATGTGCAGTATGCTCCCAAGGATAAAGGGGCATATTTACGAGAGAAGTGGTGGAGTGAGCTTTTAGCCTCCTTGGCTTAACGCCAAGCTCCGCCACTTCTGAAACACAGGTCTGCATCGTATTTACAAGAATACGGTTCAGCCCTGAATTTTCCCTGCGCTGGTGCTAATTTAGCTGCCTAGCGCCAACGCAGGCACCCTTTCATCATAGTACAAGGGTGTCTGTATTACAGGGGAATGATTGTTTATGTGCAGGAAGGTGTCCCTTGCTGGAAATAAACAATCAATGACCTTTTGCTGTTTCTATGTGTGCTGCACAATACAGAACACATGGAAACAGCAAAAATGAGGAGACATAAAGCATTTCTCCTTGTTTTCCTAGTTTAAGAACAGGTTTTCCCTGGTCCTAATTTTGGTGCTGCCTCCTATTTACGCCACCCGTGTAAATAGGGGGCGGGGCAAAAATCAAGGGATGTTGTGGTAGCACACCCACCACAACACCCATTGCCCTCCCCTTTCACGCTAAGTATATAATGAAAGGGTGCCTTATTTATCAGGCGGTGTTAAGCCACCTTACTCTATCTTGTAAATAGGGCAAGCCCCCTATTGCCACGACAAAGGCTGAAAAAGGAATGTTGTGGTGAAGATAGGGGCTTGTAAATATTCCCCTAAGTGCTTTATATTGTGTAGAACTAGAAGGCAGTTTAATTTGATACAGGATCCTTTTCAAGTTCTCAATAATCACCAAATTGAATTAAAATTGCAATACACCATCTTTCTCTGTGTTCTTATGCTACTGTGTGAGCCAAAGACATGTGTGGAAATCCACATCTATCACTATAATGCACCTGACATAGCTTCAGGTGGTGTTTCTTCGCCCTTTTCTAACAGCACAGCCACATCTCCCCTTACTATATTTTGTATTGCTTTTAAGAACTTATTTGCTCAATTTAGTACAATAGTCACAAATGATCATCCGTTGAAACCAGGAAATAAATTTCGCCCACAATTTTCGTGTTCATTCATGCAACAAATACCAGCGCAGCTCTCTCTGATGTATACAACCAATCCCAGCGTGACGTTACACCTACCGAACGAACTCTAAGAGCACGGCACACTGGCGTCAACCTAATTCCCGCAGCAGCTCACCCTCATTTACAATTTCTCTTGAGCACATTCTCCAAGCAATTCACACAAACTAATGCAAGCAATTTCAACAACTAGATTTGTCTGCCCCTCTAAAGAAATGAACGAAAGATTATTCATACACACCAGAAGAGCTATTTTAACATTCACTTCAAGTGAAACCTCAACCAGCTGAGTCTCACTTGCATTGGTGCAGTTATTCCCTGTGCACTGATATCATCTATACCAACTACGTCTCACTATCACACAAAGCATTTCCCTATTTTAAAGGTGTTGTTGACGACATCTCACGACAAGCACCACAACACAGTAGACAACTATATCCAGTGTCTACTACACTGAGACTTACCATGTAGGTCTATATCCCGAGATCTTATGCAATTATGGGCCTGATAACCATGTCAACTTCTCTGCATTAAGCTCCACATTCACACATCAATGTATATAAACGCCCCATGACATTAGAGAGCCTTCTAAAACACCGTAAGCGTAGCAATTGCAATGTGCATTCCTATTAATAATCACACTCCTTTGCTGCTACAAGTCATCTCCGAGCCATCAGTACTCCATCAATGTTCTGGCCAAACCATGGGGTTTTGGGTTTGGACAGGGCTTTGGTAATTTCTAGATAGGGTTACCTAGATACCTAGACCCTCCAACATCAGTGGATAAACCATCCGATGTGCTACCGATTTGATCCAGCGTTTTCTGGACACACACTTTATTTGAGTATTTAAATGCCCTCTATATGTGTCTTAGTCATTTACTCATGGTCCACCGATTGACCATTTTTTATCATCCTGAGTGTTAGGCTTCTCACTCTTCATACATCCAATTAACAGTTCACCCCATTTGACTACATAAAAAGGACCAGGAATCGGCAGCCATGTTCAAAGGGGTTTATTACAAATTAGTAATCAGATTCAAATGAATCACTCTGAAGGCCATGCTATAGAAATATAATATTGCAACATCGAAACCAAGTCTCCTGAAGAAATTAATCCGAATCAATATGCATCATACAAGAAGCTTCGTAAATGCATTGCACACTAGCCTCATCGATACTTGATGGTCAGAAAACAATCTCAAATTATCTCTCCAATACATTAGTAACCAAAAAACAGGCACAGAACAAAAGGATAGAATGGATCAATAAGTTCAGGGAGTCCTAGAAATCAAGGAGTTCCATGTCAGCATTAAAGATAAGACAAATTAGGCTAATAAAACAAGTCTTAGCATATCATAAGTTCAGTCTAGAGAGGAAGGAAATGAAATAAGTGTCAGCCTGAGCCACACCACACTTAAGACAAGGCCAAAGGGATCATTGAGAGCTAAACCTTTTCACAGGGCAGTGGGGAATTATGGAAGGCGTCTGCAAGAGGCTCAAAGGAAATTCTGCATGGAGCTGCGGAATGATTCGGCCAGGAATCCACAAGAGTAGGCAGAAGAAAGTTTGGCAAAGTCACAGGAAAAAGATCAGGAAAGGTCTTTTGCAAACGCTCATTCCCTCAGCGGTCGATAGGTTATAGTCCATGAAATATGCAGGTGAAGTCCAGTTAGGCGCATCATCAGAGGCTGTCCATTGTCCATAGTAGCCATACATTGCAGGCTGCATTAGTAGATAATAATCCATTACTCTACATGGGATTGGCACATCATTCATATGCTCATGTCAACACTGAATAGCCTTTTGATAAGAATTCATTTCCTGTGTGCTCATTATCGACATTCATTTCTCAGGCAGTGTATCTATTGCTGTTACAAGAAATAGATCTATTCTAAATTAGCAATGTATGGGAACACCTGCAAAAAATCAAGTCAGCAGAAAGAACACTACAATGGCTTTATGTAATTTAGAAATTAGAAATACAGGCCTTTAGAGTCAATGCTAATTTAAGATATTAAATCAATGAAACCCATTTAATATGTGTGTACATCTTTAAATATACACAAAAATAATTCACTTAGTACCTTTAGTTCATGTTTCATTAGCAAATAGTGAATAATCATATTACACATTAAGTTTGAATTAGAACTACATTTGAAAGTACATATGTGTAACATTAATGTATACATTGATAAACCTTTATTGTTTGGCCTATGCTAGAACCCTACACATATAAGGATAGTTGTGAGATAATAACAATAACCCTAACAGTTACACAAACAATATAGCACACGTCTAGGACTTTTGAGTAAAGGTTCAGCAGAAGAGTGAAGAAGATGGAATGAAATAACTACACAATACTAACATTCATCCTTCCAATATAGCACATATTATAATCAGTAGCGACCCATTAGGGGAGTTCCGTGTGGTAGAAAAGCGGGGCAGGGTGGGGCAGGGTGGGGGGTAGTAAACACCGGAATATGGATGATCGGAGGTAAGTAAACAATTAAATAAATAAAACGATTTTCGTTGTGTGCACTGCAACACAAAATGCGATGCAGTGCGCGCTACGAAATCCATTTTATTTATGTAATTGTTTACTTACCTCCGATCATCCATATTCCAGTGTTTACTACCCCAAACCCTGCCCCTACCCCGCCCCGCCTTTCCACCCCACGAAACTCCCAAAGGGGCCTCTGCTAATTCTAATTCATAAAACTTTTATTGGTAAGGAAGATTATACATTTTGCTATGGCATGTCAATCACGTTATTAAGCAATACCAGATGATTACTTCTAGACCGTTAAATTAATACACATTTCTTATTTAGTGAAGACCGTTTCTAAATTAAACATCAGAATTTCTTCTTTTGATGTTAGTAAACATTCTATTTGAGAAACTGTAATTCTACGGTTAAGACTCTGCAATAACATTGTCAGATGCAACTTGTGCATAAATCACAGTGGCACATAAGAATCGTGCAATGTGCACATTCGTTTTGAGTGAGATGTAGTTCTTCTAGACTTGTGTGACGTGGAAAGAGTGGGCAACTTTGCTCTCCACCAGTCCTATTTACAGCGTTTTACTGTGCTGAAAACAGGTTAACCGTGACCTCATAGTAAAGCTATCTGGCTTGTGGACATCTGCGTGGCTGCAGTTTCCAATCTTGCCCAGCTGGAGGACTTGAGAACCAAAAAGTGACTGAGCTTGAAGCTAAAAACTACTTCTTCAGTGGGAGCTCAGCAACAATGTATCTAATCTTGAAAGACTTTTGCACGACTGTGAGATACTGCTCTAAATACGCCTAGTATGTCAGAAGACAAAAACTTTGACCAAGGTGCTCCTCTTCATGTATCCACTCCATCACTGTCATGCCTAAAACTGCGTCGACATCTGGATCAATCATGAACTGAGACTTTACATTGGTGCTTTACTGCTTCCATGAGCTTTAAGCCTTATATTTTGAAAAATTCTCATCTCAAGTTCCCTTCACCCAATTTTGATCTTTTTTTGTCTTTTCAATTTTTAACGTTTTCTTAATTTGCTTCGTAGTTTTATTGTGTTGTGTTTTCACCTTAAATTTGTGCTATTTGAAGTTAACATGCATTTCTCTTGGAAAGTGCATGCTGCTTGTGCCATAGCGACCAAGGATTTAGCAGAGTTCTGCCTAAATTTAAGTATTTTTAAGTATATTTTAGTAATTAATTTTTAATATTAATTTAATTTAACATTGTTTTTAATAAAGTCGATATTTTTATAAACTATATTTTTGTAAACGATATTTTTTACTCGATATTTTTGTTCTTACCTGTTTGTAGATACAAAGTCGATATTCTGTCTGTCAATATTTTGTCGCCGATATTTTTGATAGTCGATATTATGTCCCTCGATATTATGTCAGTGATCCCTGTAATCATCTGACTGAATCGTGGAATATTGCTGGGACTTGTTCTGATTCACAAAGGGATTAGTAGTCGCATTGGGAACCTGATTCATATTGTACCTCTGGGTAGGTGCAACATCAGCATTTTAGTGTGGATTTGTTTGGGCTTATTGCACATTGGGACTCTGAACTCTTTGTACCAGCATTGGTTAAATTATGTTATTACCCTGAGACAGCACACATCCATCATTCTGAACCTGAGTTCCATTAGATACGTTACCAACATTAAATTGACATTCACTCTGCCAATCCCTCACACTTGCCACACACACCACAAGGGTTCATTTTCTTCAAAGTTGGCACATTAACACCTGTTCTTGGATCAATCAGAACACCTCGTCCTCTACCTTGCAACAGAAACCCTAGCTGCTGGAAACCTTTAACACCTTGCATCATAGGGACCTGTTGATATCTGCCCTGCACAGACCTGCATTGTCAACAAATGGTTGGTTCTAACCTCTCTGTGCTGCTTTTATCTGAACAATCATCAACTGTTCTTTCAACTTTTTCTGCTTCATTTCAAACTCATTGCTACAGTACTTTGAGTGCCAAAGAATTTGATCGGTGGATTTACTCTGTCAACAAATCAAATGTTGCTGAATCATAGAACTATCCTCAAGCCTCAACATATATGCAAACCTGTAAACAAAAAGTCCCATCTCTTTTGCAAAGATATTTCCTGTCCCACAGAACTGTGTAAATGCTTACAAAAGTCTTTCATAGTAGTCATGAACTGACTCTTTGGATTCTTGAGTCTGCCTGTCGCTCTTGACCCAATCGATCTCTTTAGGAGAGATTTTTTATTTCAAATGGTAATCACCTGTTGATATTTTTTCATCACTAGTGGGGACTTAGCTTATGATTGTGCATGTCTCATCAGCTCTTCTTCAGGTCAATCAACAGCAATCTTGCATTCAACCCACAAGTCATTTGGAACCACAATCTCAAATAAAGTATTCAAATCCTTCCATAAATGTTTTTCACAAATCTCTGAACCTGTCTGTTCCACTCCACTGGATTCTCTCTCGATTTCAGAAAATCATTTTTGAATGATGGAAGATCAGCCCTGCTCCACAGTACATGGCCAAACCCTCCACCAATCACCTCTCTCATGGGAAGCATGTAAGTATACATTTTCATCGTCGTCCTCCATTCCAGAGGAAGGCATTTGAAGCCTAACTTTCTGTGTCTTCTTTTTTTTTTACCATCTACCTTCCCACTTATCAGCTTACTCCATTTCTGTACACTGGGTATTAATTCTCTAATATGTAATTTAATTCCGAATGGACGATTGTTTGCAATGTCTCAGTCAATAAAGCACAACCTGTAGCTTTTCTGTAGGATGTTGAATCTATGGGTGTCAAGCCCATGTTTCTGAGCTAGTTCTGAAAGTCTGTCATGAGCCTGTCTTGCATGCCTAGTAATGTCTTTACATGGGAATAATAGTTCATCATCTTGATAAACCTCTAACAGAGATGGACTAAGCGTTCCATTATAATTTCTTCCATGTCTATTCAGTGTGGCTAAATTCATGACCCTTTCTCTCTCAGGAGTTTGAGTAATAGTTCGCCCACTTTTTCCAGGATTTCCATTATTTGTCGGAGTGTCTAGACCTCCAAGCCAATCATAAATTTCCCAAACCGAAAGACCTGGTTGTTCAACTGGAGTATTTAGAGTTCTCTCTCTACTATAAGTACCACTGCTTAACGCATGTGCTGATTGCAAAAGGGACATGTCAGAAGCTGGTGTTTTCATGGGCATTTCTATCGCAGGGAGACTGAAATTCATCATTGGTGAGGCAGTTGAGTTGGGCATGAAACGAGTGATGGTATTTGAGGAAACCTTTTGTACCAGTCAATCCTTGTTTGATTCAAAGGAGGGTTTGCTTTGGAATCACGAGACGTATTCCCTTGTGTCAGACCCATGGGGGTCTGTGAAACTTGCCTCATCAGTGAACTTGTTGGATTATTAGATACAGCATTAGGCTCAGATGAGGAGGAATAACTAAAAGCATATGTGATATTCCCTACTGATCCAGGCTTATACAGTGAGACCACAGCCCCAGTTGTGACTGGAACTGTCAATGCATCTAGGACATTTAGAGTACGTGATGTGTGAGGATCTGTGGTTACTGATGGTGCAGAAGGTGCATCAAGGTTCCGCCCATAGGTGCACTACTCAGTTTAGCTGTCTGTGTTTCATTATATGGAAGTGGGGGATTTAGGAATAATTTGGGTACAAAATCCTCATCTAATTCGCTATTACTATCTTGAGGGTTCTTCCCCGTCTCTTCTGCCTCCATATGCTTTTTCTTTCCTTTGCATTTAAACTTTTCTTTTCCTCCATTGGTCAACACGAGATATAATCGAGTTCCCTAATTTATGTCAGTTCTCCAAGTTTTCTATTCTGCATCCCATCTAGCAACTGCACAAATGCCTATGGATTTATTGAGTCTTCCCTGAAATCTTTCTTGCTGTTTATGATGTGCAGTATGCTCCCAAGGATAAAGGGGCATATTTACGAGAGAAGTGGTGGAGTGAGCTGTTAGCCTCCTTGGCTTAACGCCAAGCTCCGCCACTTCTGAACCACAGGTCTGCATCGTATTTACAAGAATACGGTTAAGCCCTGAATTTTCCCTGCGCTGGTGCTAATTTAGCTGCCTAGCGCCAACGCGGGCCCCCTTTCACCATAGTGCAAGGGTGTCTGTATTACAGGGGAATGATTGTTTATGTGCAGGAAGGTGTCCCTTGCTGGAAATAAACAATCAATGACCTTTTGCTGTTTCTATGTGTGCTGCACAATACAGAACACATGGAAACAGCAAAAATGAGGAGACATAAAGCATTTCTCCTTGTTTTCCTAGTTTAAGAACAGGTTTTCCCTGGTCCTTATTTTGGTGCTGCCTCCTATTTACGCCACCCGTGTAAATAGGGGGCGGCGCAAAAATCAAGGGATGTTGTGGTAGCACACCCACCACAACACCCATTGCCCTCCCCTTTCACGCTAAGTATATAATGAAAGGGTGCCTTATTTATAAGGCGGTGTTAAGCCACCTTACTCTATCTTGTAAATAAGGCAAGCCCCCTATTGCCACGACAAAGGCTGAAAAAGGGATGTTGTGGTGGAGATAGGGGCTTGTAAATATGCCCCTAAGTGCTTTATATTGTGTAGAACTAGAAGGCAGTTTTATTTGATACAGGATCCTTTTCAAGTTCTCAATAATACTCAAATTGAATTAAAATTGCAATACACCATCTTTCTCTGTGTTCTTGTGCTACTATGTGAGCCAAAGACATGTGTGGAAATCCACATCTATCACTATAATGCACCTGACATAGCTTCAGGTGGTGTTTCTTCGCCCTTTTCTAACAGCACAGCCACATCTCCCCTTATTATATTTTGTATTGCTTTTAAGAACTTATTTGCTCAATTTAGTACAATAGTCACAAATGATCATCCGTTGAAACCAGGAAATAAATGTTGCCAACAATTTTCTTGTTCATTCATGCAACAAATACCAGCGCAGCTCTCTCTGATGTATACAACCAATCCCAGCGTCACGTTACACCTACCGAACGAACGATAAGAGCACGGCACACTGGCGTCAACCTAATTCCCGCAGCAGCTCACCATCATTTACAATTTCTCTTGAGCACATTCTCCAAGCAATTCACACAAACTAATGCAAGCAATTTCAACAACTAGATTTGTCTGCCCCTCTAAAGAAATGAACGAAAGACTATTCATACACACCAGAAGAGCTATTTTAACATTCACTTCAAGTGAAACCTCAACCAGCTGAGTCTCACTTGCATTGGTGCAGTTATTCCCTGTGCACTGATATCATCTATACCAACTACGTCTCACTATCACACAAAGCATTTCCCTATTTTAAAGGTGTTGTTGACGACATCTCACGACAAGCACCACAACACAGTAGACAACTATATCCAGTGTCTTCTACACTGAGACTTACCATGTAGGTCTATATCCCGAGATCTTATCCCATAATGGGCCTGATAACCATGTCAACTTCTCTGCATTAAGTTCCACATTCACACATCAATGTATATCAACGCCCCATGACATTAGAGAGCCTTCTAAAACACCGTAAGCGTAGCAATTGCAATGTGCATTCCTATTAATAATCACACTCCTTTGCTGCTACAAGTCATCTCCGAGCCATCAGTACTCCATCAATGTTCTGGCCAAACCATGGGGTTTTGGGTTTGGACAGGGCTTTGGTAATTTCTAGATAGGGTTACCTAGATACCTAGACCCTCCTACATCAGTGGATAAACAATCCGATGTGCTACCGATTTGATCCAGCGTTTTCTGGACACACACTTTATTTGAGTATTTAAATGCCCTCTATATGTGTCTTAGTCATTTACTTATGGTCCACCGATTGACCATTTTTTATCATCCTGAGTGTTAGGCTGCTCACTCTTCATACATCCAATTAACAGTTCACCCCATTTGACTACATAATAAGGACCAGGAATCGGCAGCCATGTTCAAGGGGGTTTATTACAAATTAGTAATCAGATTCAAATGAATCACTCTGAAGGCTGTTAAAAGTTAGGCTGCAAACGTCAACATTATCGGCGCCATCTTGCTCTTCTTGAACCCATTCGTTCACGTAAGCGGCAGCCATTTTGAGCACCATGGCCTCCCTGTCCCTCGCTGATAGCCAGCGCCTCTCTCTCTCTCCCTCAACCTCGCAGACACCCCCCGCTCTCACATGCCTTGAGTCGTAAACCCCTCTTCAGTGCAGCTCTGTCCCGGAATCCCATCCTGTTCCCAGCGCGACACCTCCCTTCACTCCTTTCATGGTCCCAGGCCCTTTGATACAAACCCCCTTTCCTGCGCGCCCGTTTGTCTTCCTCGTTCCCAGGCCGCCACCTGGCCCTGCGGATACTGTTTATTGCCCCCCCCCGTACAGTAGGAAGCT
This sequence comes from Lissotriton helveticus, assembly GCF_964261635.1. Lineage (NCBI taxonomy): Eukaryota > Metazoa > Chordata > Amphibia > Caudata > Salamandridae > Lissotriton > Lissotriton helveticus. Next base: position 1,073,520,449 of record NC_136059.1, read on the forward strand.
TCCCCCATTAAAGGGCCCTCGAATTGATCAAAGCCCCCACCCTATGATATCCGATCAACCCCACACATTCCGTGAATCGGCGGAATGTCCAGCTGCGCGATAATCAACACCTATTGTGACCGGGGTGGGGACTTCAACTGTAAATGTGTGTGGGAACGGGCCTGAAGGGGAGATTCCGAGGATGTCCTTTCATACTTCAAAGCATTACAAGAATGTGTTACCTGCAATAAAGATCATAAAACTGTGTATAAGAGGCCAGGCCTCAGAGATGCGGTTAGAGCACCTCGTGACGATACTGGCTGTCCGAACTGATGTGTTCTCCTCCGGAGAGAATAAACCCTTGTTTCCTGCCTTCCAGTCCCCAGCGCCTGCCTCTTCATTGGTTAATATCTTGTGGGTTTAAGAGGCGACACCGCCGGGCACTACTTAAGGATCTTTTATACTGATTGGTAGCCTGACCTTTTTACAATTGGCGTCCCAAGCGTGGGGCCCATCAGCGACACGTGGATCCAGTGGGAGAGGTCCTGATGACAGAGTGAATGACTGCAACGATCGGGAGTGCACCTGTCCGATAGACCCTCGTCTGACAGCCGATCATCCGAACTTCACTGGTTCCGAACAGACCTCTCTCGAGTGATCTACGGTCCTGACTGGGAACCATCAGGAGTGCCGCGAGGATTACGAAGAAAAGAGGACGATCGGGCGCTGGATTCGGAAGACAAGAAACTGTCCATGCGGTCCGGGTAAGGTCGTGTAAACACGACGAATTGCGAAATGATTGTTCAATTGTTTAGAAAATACTAGTATTACTCTTTGTTGATTTATTGGGAGATTCGCTGTCTGCAAACGGAGAAACAACAGGCTCTCTCTTTGCAAGCAGTGAAGGATAGGTAACGCAGCCGTCGTGCCTATCTTTCTCCCCCACTGATTAATTATCTGAACCTGAACTATTGTTCCCAGACTGTTTTCTGGAGATTCTCTGTCTGCAAACTGGAAGGCACCCCCCCCTTTTTTTTTTGCAGATAGTGAAAGGGTAGGTAACGCAGACCTTTGCGGGCCTACTTATTCTCCCCACTGAATTGTTTTGATTGACCGAACGTTGACTATTTGATATTGGTTCATGAGGTATTCACTGTCTGCAAACAACGTAGAATAGGAATATTCTGTCTAGTCTTTGCACGGAGTGATAAGATAGGCAGTGCTGACTTTTGTCCCCGTTGTGATCCGTCATGTCTGTCTTCTCCCCACTGATTGGTAGCCTGTTTAGCCCGGACCGCCTATTAGAGATGAACCATCCGGCTCCACTGGAGGGCACCCCTAATAAGGACATGTTCATGAAGCATGGATTGATCGCTATAGCCTATAACAAGCTGTGGCATAAATATACGAAATAGGATCGAGAAAGTCAGTGGCCACTGATAGGATCCTTTGATGATGACAAAATAAACGCGCTAGAAGCAGCCCTCGGTAAAAACAAGACAACGCCCACTATGCTCGATAGTTTCGGCATGTGGCGCAAAGAAACTGAACAACGTAAAAAGAAAACTGAGAGTAGGTTGGGAAAAGAGCTGGGAAAAGCAGCCCACCTAGCTGCTCAGAAACTAGAAGGAGAGATAAAGGAAAGAGAGAAAGCCAAACAGAAACTAGAAATGGAAACATCAAGCCAGTGTCCGGTTAGAACGTCCCCCATGCTCTACCCTGATTTACCCTCGAAACAACGAGCCAACGATGATCTGCTGTTAGGTCCTCCGACCATCTACATGCCCCCTCCATATGCCCCTTCCCAACCCTTAGCACAGCACTCACCACCCCCAGGTACAAACGAAGGTAGCGCCACAGCTTCGGCCCCCATGGCCTCTGTGCCGGCCGAACCCCTTGTATTAAATACTACGCAAACGACAACGTTAGGCGACCCTGAGACCCGAAGGGCTGGTTCTGCAAGAACAAACAGACTAAGCAAAGATGAGCGAACAGGGATCGACAAGATAGCAAGGACACTGGTAGAAAGGAAGGAAGATGAAGAGTACATCACGGATATGTTTAACTCGTATACAGGGAGTCACAGACGACATTTTACCGTACGACTGTGTTACCATGTCTTGAACGCATACGAGGACCGATATCGAGACAAAGGTCCCGAGAGCCTAACGACTCTGTACCGGAAGGTCGATATCGGGGATGAGGGCGAGTGTGATGTGACGGACCTCCTTATGCGTACGCTTGAGGTTTTCCGCCACCTCACTGAACGAGAATCGGGAACTAAACCCACGACATCCGTAGCGACCGAACCACAAACTGAGCAATCTAACACCATGATGCCGATACGAGAGGCTGCCCCTTACTGGGTTCCTCCACGAGGTGCAGGGACTAACGATGATGCAAACCACCAAGATGCAAAAGGAAGGGTAGTGTACAACTGGGTCTACCAGCCATGGGACCGGCAAGAGATTCTGACATTCCGGAAATCTCTGCCTGACCTACGTAAAAACCCCACTGCCTTCTATACTGAATTGGGTACAGCCCTAGGTTCAACGATTATGACCCTGGCTGACATCGACTTGTTTTTCGGGTTATGTCTACCAGCTGATGTGTGGAAGCAAATCCGGAAAGTCGACCACCTTGAGCTGTTTGGACATACCTGGTCACAACTCGATAACATTGATAAACAACGAGGACCTGGACAAAAGCCTTTGAAATCCATTCTAGACCTTCCAGATAAAATCGTGCAGAAATTAAAAACCCTGATTCCAGAAAAGAAAGTGGACTGGTCGATAGTAACGGCCTGTCGCCAGAAACCCCAGGAGGATGTATCGGAATACTTCTCCCGGTTTGAAACGGTGTTCTCCGATTACAGCGGCCAGGACATGACCACTGCAACCGGACACCATCTGTTTGTCCAGAATTATGTTAAGGGTCTGTCGTCGGAGGTCTCCCAGAAACTACAGGCTAGCGAGAGTAGTTGGGCAGCCTCCAAACCTACGGCTATCCTCCAGATGGCCCAATATTATGAACATCAGAAAAATGAAAACGATAGGGCAACAGAGAAAAAGAAGAAGGACTTGAAAGAGAGGGTGATGATTGCCCAACTGCAAGGGGTGACTATAGGACGAGACCAATACCGGGGAAACTATCAGACGAACGTCCCTAAGGCTGCATTTCCCCAGGACCGCACTTTGACTCCCCACAGTGGACGTACAGACCTTAGAGAGGACCAGTGTGCTTTCTGCAAAGGAACTGGCCATTGGAAATCCCAGTGCCCAGTTCTTCTGGAAATAATCAGAAACAAAGACCCCAAGGACATAGGAAGTGGACCGAGAAATAAGGGACAACAGCGAGGGCCCCCAAATGACACGACTAACGACAGATCGGGCAGACCAAATACATTTGATCGACCCAGACAGAACCAATACCAGCAATCTGACTACGATGACGCCCACAACTTTGCATAGGACTGCCAAGGGCAAGGGAGGGATCCAGTCGAGCTCTATGTTGACCAGCAAGGCCCTTACGTCACTGCTAAAGTCCTGGGTACCAAGTCTCCATTTCTGGTGGACACTGGCGCAACACGTAGTGCGTTATCTAAACGACTGATTCCAAGGGCACCCTTGTCTGGCTCACTTATAACATCGACAGGTTTCGATGGAACGCCCTCCACTAACCCCTTGTCCGCCCCGATCCTCTTTGACGTAGAAAACAACACCACTGACACCACGTTTTTGCTTTCCTCCAATAGCCCTGACGCCATTATGGGACTTGACTTGACTTGACGTCCCGGACGTCCTAATGTCTGATTATCTGTATAAATTGACTGAAACTCTGTCTGTTATTCATCAGCAGGTGCAGCAGGCCATCCCCGATGTTCTCAAGACGGAGTTCGAGTTTTCCTTTACGACAACCCCGTTCTGCTTAGACATTGCCCTCCCCGACGCATGTTTTCCATCACCGACTCTGACACATCCCTGCTTGACACTCTGCCTCCGTATCTGTGGGCCAAGGCGGATTCGGACGTAGGGCGCATGTTGATTGACCCAGTGCACATTACTGTCCGACCAGACGCAACACTCCCAAAACTTCCACAATATCGGATATCGCCCGAGGGCGAGAAGGTATTGGTAAAGATTATTCAGTCACTGATAGACGCAGGAGTGGTAGAGGAAGTGGTTAGCAACGTTTGCAACAGCCCTATCTTGCCCATCATCAAGAAACAGGGAGAGGGAGATGAGAAAGCATACCGTTTTATCATCGACCTTCGAGAGATCAACAAAGTGGTGGTACCCCAGTACCCTGTGGTCTCAGACATCACCACCATCCTGACTTTGATTACTTCCACTGCCACCACCTTCACTGTCATTGACCTCAAAAACGCATTCTTTTCCATCCCCATCCACCCAGACAGCAGATATCTCTTCGGCTTCACCCTAAAAGCCCGCTCATATAGGTTCTGCCGAGCACCCCAGGGCTACACAGAAAGCCCTAGCATCTACAGCCAGGCCCTCAAGAGACAACTGGATCAAGTCCAGTTACCCGATGGAGTGGTGTTAGTGCAATATGTCGATGACATCCTTTTGGCAGCCGACACCACTCCATTAGCAGTTACAGCCACCATTCAACTCCTGCACTTCCTTGCGGAAAATGGCCACAAGGTCTCCAAGAAAAAGTTGCAATTCTGCCAACCCCAGGTCACTTACCTAGGCCACCTTTTGTCCAAAGAAGGAAGGAAACTCACTCCCGACCGGATCCAAACCATTCTCGAAACTCCTGTCCCTAAAACCCAGAAACAGGTTCGCTCCCTACTAGGCCTCACCTCCTTCTGCCGACAGTGGTTACCAAACTTTAGCCTCATTGTGAAACCGCTGCTTTCTCTGCTAGGTAAAGACGTCCCCTTCCCACTCCCTTGGACCCCTGAGTGTCAAACCTCCTTCACGGAACTACAAGATGCCCTTTGTTCAGCCCCTATCCTAGGTACCCCTGATTACAAAAAGCCCTTCTCCCTTTAGTCTCCCAGGTGGCTAGTGTAGTGAGGCCCGTTAGTTCCCGCAGTGTGTTGTGTACCCCTTGCCAGAAAGGTCGAAGATTGGGACAGTCCCAGAACATGTGACGGAAGTTCGCAGCTGGGATACAGCATCTGGGGCACAGGAAAGGCGTGGAGGGGTAGAACTTCTGTAATCGCGCTGGGGTGAGATATGCCCTGTGTAATATATAATATTGAATATTTTTGAAGCGGGCGTTCCTAGAGACGCGCTTAGGGGCCTCGAGAGCTTTAGTCCACTCCGAGTCGTGCAAAATACGGCCTATGTCCTCTTCCCAAGCAGCTCGTAGGGTCGCCAGGGGGGTGTATGAGAGTTCCCGGATGGATTTGTAGAGCCATGTGACCAGGTGGCGACCCACCCCCATATGTAGAATAGTATGTATTACTGGATGCGTGTCTGGCTCGCCATTTTGAAGATTGAAATGGGGTCGGTATCCGTCGAGTAATTGTCTATACCTAAGGAATTGGCCTGGGGAGAGCCCGTACTCCGCGATCAGGCGGTCCAGCGGTTTCAGTTGACCTTCCTCGAAGAGTGACTCCAGGTCCGTGATACCACAGCGGGACCAGTCGGCGAGTAGTGGGGCCGCAAAGTAGGACTCCTGCTTGGGGCCGCCTATTAGCGGCAGCAGCGGGGAGTATGGGGGCCTAGCGGTGGACAGCCGGTGTATCCGCAGCATACATCGGCGCGCGATCGTCACCTGAAGGGGGTAAGTGCGCCGCGGCTTGGTGCCCGGAAGGAGCAGACGGGTGAGTTCCGGGGTTGTAATTCTACCTGTAGGAGTAACCGTTTCCTGAGGGTAACGGTCCGCTGTCCAGTAGGACAGCCACTGGAGTTGTGCTGCGAGGAAATATGCCTCGAAGGATGGAGCTCCGAGTCCCCCCTGTGTTGTGGGGAGTTGAAGAGTTTTCAGGGCGACTCTGTGGCGGCCGGCTCCCCAGATGAGAGTTCCCAAGAGGGAATCAACGTCGCGAAAGAAGGACCCGGGAGGTATCACCGGCAGGTTTGTGAAATGGTAGAGGAGCCGGGGGAGCATCACCATTTTAGCAAGGGCTATCCGTCCAATCGGGGCCAGTGGTAATTTATTCCAGAAGGCGACCGCCGGCCGCAGACTCTCGAGTACCGCGCGGTGATTGCCCTCAAGGATGTCCGTCGGAGAATGGTATAGGCGGACACCAAGGTATCGGGGAGCTTCCGCGGACCATGAAAGACTATGTGGTCCGAGGTCGATGTCTCGGGGGGGTAGGTCCGGGTGTAGGGGGTAAACCACGGACTTGTCCCAGTTGACTTGTAGACCCGAGGCAGTTGCAAAGTCCGCCAATGTGGCCCCTATGGGGGTCAGGTCCATTGCAATGTCCCGGACATATATGAGGAGATCATCCGCGTACATGGACACACAGTGGGTCCCATCTGCAAGCGGTACTCCCCAGTCCTTGCCATCCCGACGCAGTCGAACCGCCAGCGGCTCGACCGCTAGCGCGAACAAGAGGGGCGACAAGGGGCAACCTTGTCTTGTGCCTCGTCGGACTGCAAACGCCGGTGAGATACGTTTCCCGATACGAACTCGAGTAGTGAGGTCGGTGTATAGGAGGCGAGTATATGCCATGAGCGTCGGGCCGAGATTAAGGCGACGCAGGACCGAAAACAGGTAGGGCCAGGTGAGGGTGTTAAACGCCTTCTCCAGGTCCATAATGAGGCAGGCAGCGCGGGGAAATCTGTCGCGTACCTGATCTTGGATATGGAAGACTCGGCGAAGGTTCTGGGAGGTATTCCTCCCGGGGACGAAGCCGCATTGGTCGGGGTGGACCAGCGGGCGTATGATCCGCGCATAACGTTCAGCTAGGATCTTCCCCAGTATCTTACAATCAGCCGACAGGAGGGTGATAGGCCGGTATGACCCCATGTGAAGCGGATCTCTGTGGGGCTTAAGAAAGGTGACAATCACGGATTCCCGTAGCGACTGGGGTAGTTTCCCCAGGTGGAGTGACGCCCCGAACATCCGTGACAGACGGGGAACCACCAGGGGAGAGAATGTGGCGTAGTATTCTAGTGGGAAGCCGTCCAGTCCTGGTGCTTTATTTCGGGACATGGCACGCATCGCCTGGGTGATGTCAGAGGGAATTATCTTGGCGTCTAATGTGCGCTTGTCGGAATCCGATATTGTGGGCAGCGTGAGAGGGTCTAAAAACTGATCCGCGGTAAACAGGGTACAGCATGCCGGGGCTTCGTATACTCTTGCATAATGGCGTTGGAATGCCAGGAGAATCTCATCTTGTGATTGCACCAGTACACCCTCCGGGTTGAGAATGTCCGTGATCGGCTTGATTTCGGTGTCCTGCTTCGCCATCCAGGCCAGAAGCGCCCCGGTTTTGTCTCTGTCTTTGTGCACCCGAGAAGCGTAAGCCCTGAAATTATACTTACGGAGGTCAGCGCAGGCAGTTTGATATTCCGTTTTGGCCTCCGCCGTGAGTACGGCGTGTTCCTCCGAGTCATCAGGCCGCTTGGTGAGAGCAGCTAGAGCCTGTTCCGTCGTTAAGAGCGATCGCTCTAAGGTGCGGCGTACCCCTACTATCTGTTGGATGCATTCTCCTCTCGCCACCACTTTATACGCGTCCCACTCCACTAGTATCGAAGACGCTGTGTTCTCGTTGTGTATAAAGTAGTCGCGTATGCAGGTTTTGTGCGCGTCCTGAAAGACCGGGTCCGCCAGGCAGTCCCTGGGGAGGCGCCAGGTGGGGACCGGTGGATGTGGGGGGCGCCAGGTAAGCCGTATTATGTGGGCATCATGATCCGAGAGGATCCGTCCCAGGTAATCTGTAGATGTAACCTTAGAGAGGATCGGAGCAGAGCAGAGGAAACGGTCCAGGCGGACCCGAAGGTTGTGTGGAATCGAGTGGAAGGAGTAGATGCGAGCCAGTGGGTGTAAGTGTCGCCATACATCCGTGAGCGCCCAGTGTGTGGTCCATGCCTTGAAGAGGGCCGCCTGCCGGGGGGCCGGGGAGTGCGTGGGGGGAGGATGTGAGCGGTCCAGCGAGGGGTCTAGTGTGCAGTTAAAGTCGCCTCCCAGCACCCATGGGACTGTGGTAAACTGGGCTAGGACGCCCGTAAGGTGATCCCAGAATCGGTCCTGATCTGTATTAGGGGCGTATATGCTGCCCAGAAGTACCCCTTGCCCATCAAGAATCCCCTCCAGTAGCGCATATCTGCCCTCTCTATCAACTACTCGCCGGAGCGCCCGGAAGGGAGTACCAGGTCTCACCCAGATCAATGCGCCGCGTGCAAACGCTGAATATTGTGTGGCGCAGATGGTCCCTCGCCATTTGGCCTGTAGGCGAATGAGTTCAGTAGCGTTGATGTGCGTCTCTTGTAAGAACGTAATGTTGGCCGCCATGCGCCGTATGTAGGAGTATACAGAGTAGCGCTTGCTGGGCGTGTGTAGGCCCCGTACATTCAGTGTAAGGATACTAACGTCAGAGTGGGGGACAGCCATTTCTAGGGTGACGTGGTCGGGGGAGGGGCATCGCTACAGTTCCCGTGTGCCGCCCATGTGTGCGTGTCGTATGTGTTCCTGTGCGCAAAGCTTCCTTAAACGTGGGGGGGGGACTGGGGGAATTAACAACAACTAGAACCTTGGGTGGGCAACTGTCCCAATACTGAGGATACGTCACTGGGGGTGGCATATCCAAACTAGTGTCCCACTAGGGGAGAATACCAACAGAAATTTGCGGGGGTGGCAGCATGTGTCGCTGCTGGGCCTGTGCGCGGGTCGGGCTCTAGCAGGAGAAATGTGTATCGCTCGCTGGAGCTCGCAATTATCTAGTATAGTAGTCTGGGCTTCTAGAAGTCGCGCATTACAACAGGCAATCACGGAAAGGATATGTCAGTTGACAGTTCAGGTGTTCACGAAGAGGTGGTAGGCTGGCTGGCCAGGGCAGCGTCCAATGTGTGTGTCACCACGAGGGGGGAAGAGACTGGGCCACATCCCGACATTGTTCCATCACTGTCCCGGTCTTTCTCTGGAGTGAATAGGTGCGGCTGACCCTCCAGGTCCGAAGCCGGGGGCGACGAGTGCAGTCCGGTCGCCGCCCGTAGGGCGTCCCGCCGCTCCTGTATGATTTCTGCGAGGTCGGGTGAGCCCGCCTGGGAGGACGCCCGGCTCTTGGAGCGTCCAGATCGCCCACGGCTCGCGCCCCGTCTCCTGGGTCGTCTGGAGTCATTGTTGCGTGCCTTCTGGGGTCCGGGTTTAGGGATCAGTGGGCAATGGAATTCAGTCCAATCCTGCGCGTCCGCCGCCGTATCGAAGAAGAGGGCTTTCCCTTTGTGGATTACCTTGAGGCGGGCGGGGAACAGTAGGGAATATTGAAGATCGTTTGCGCGGAGGCGTCTTTTGACTTCCAGAAACGTGGACCGTCGCTGTTGGACCTCTCGGGCATAGTCCGGGAACACCATGACGTGCTGGTCTTCCACCCGCAGGGGGCCCGCCGTCCGGGCCGCGCGGAGCACCGCATCCCGGTCTCGGAAGTGCAGGAACTTGGCCAGCATGGGTCGGGGGGGAAGACCAGGTTTGGGCGCCCGGGCTGGGACCCTGTGGGCCCTCTCGATGGAGAAGAACGGCGATCGGTCGCAGTCCGGGGTGAACGATTTAGTCCAGGATTCCATGTATGTCAGGGGGTCCGAGTTTTCAATCCCCTCCGGCAGGCCCAGGACACGAATGTTACAGCGTCTCGAGCGCCCCTCCAAATCCACTGTTCGTTCCTCCAGGGTCGTCACGCGGCGCAGGATCTCCTGCATGTCTGCCTCTTGCGATTTCACCGCTGGTCGTAGTTCGGTCACAATCCGCTCACCCTCTTTCACCCTGTCTGCCAGTTTACGGTGTTCATCCCGAATTAGGCTGATGTCTGTAGTCAGGGTGCCCAATCGCTCCTCCATCGAGAGGCGAGACATTTCTATCGCTGCCAACACCTGGTCCAGCTTCGCTGATAGCGTAGGATCGGCTTGCGACGTGTTGGTTTGCGTCCATGCTCTCGTCTGTGGCATCTTCTCGGCGGCTGTTTCCGGGACCGCCGTCATCTGTGTGGCTCTCGGCTTCCCCATGGGTGCTGCTAGGAGGGAGAGGGGGGTTCCCCTTGGTCGTTGCGTGTCCCGGGGGAGATAGGTCGTCGCCCCTCAGTGTTACCGGGTGGCGGCAGTCGGGTGCTGGTCAGTTCCCTCGGTCCTTTCCAGGCCCAAGGTGAGGTCTGCTCCTCCTCGGGGAGCCCCCACCAGGGGCGTCAGGGGAGGTTTACGGTTGCCAGGGGCCGGCCACTCTGACCACGTGAGGATTCCCTCTGTTCCGTGGGGTGAGGTCGTATGCTCTGGGCGCAGCAGGTCAACGTGGCTGGGTCAGGGGGCAGTTTAACATCTGCCGGTCTCTCCTGTCCCCTCAGGGTCTGGGGCGGCTTCCCCTCGTCCCAGAGCAACAAATGCGTGCGGGTCTCCCTCGGCGTGCGGCCCAGCGTCAGTAGCAGCCGATGGGGCCAGAGGACAGATGGTGAAAGTTCGAGGGGGTCCCAGTGGTGAGGCTCGCGTGGCACAGATGGACTGGGATGTGTACCCTCTCGTCAGGTAGGGGCTCCTTGTCGCCCACAGTGATGCTGTGTGGGGGCGGCAGAGTCCGGACCCTCCGTCCGGTACACAGAGTGGTCAATGCACCGATGTCAAGCGGCAGGGCCCCTGGGGTCCTGGTGCGGTGGGAGGTCGTCCTCGGTGTGGCGGGCGGCCGCCGCTGATCTGAGGGTGCCGCCGCTCCCAAAGCGGGGACAAGGCAGCACACATCGAGCCCGGTGCCGGGGTCCCCTCAGGCGCCATGTTGGAGTCAGGCAGTGCGGTCCGGAGGGTCGCCTCCGGGTCCAGGGATGTTTCGGTCCTTCCGCCTGGGGGTTGGAGGGGCAGGCGTCCCCCGATGAGCCCCGGAAGGTGCGGGGGGCCACTGGGGCACCGGAGCCAGAGTCCCCGGGTGGGGGGGGGGAGCAGGCACTCACCGCCCAGAGGAGTCGCGGTTGTCTGCAGGGTCCGACGCCGCGGAGCAGGTACAGTCAAGCCCTGGAGGCAGGCGGGGTCGACGTGGAGGTTGGGTCCGACTCCCGTCTAGGACCAGGCGCAGGCAATGTGGGGCCTCGGAGCTGCGGCCGCCATCTTGCTCTCGAGCGAGGAGCTCCGGCGGGGAGCCCAGTCGCGTCTTCACCACACGGGGCCGGCCACGTTCCACAGCTCGGGTCTCCCTGGCGGTCGGTCGGCCGCACCGTTCAGGGCTTCCGATCAGGTGATGCAGGCATACAGTTGCGCTGGTCTCAGCGGAGCGGAGCCGCGACCGCCATTTTGCAGCTCGGCGCGCGGCTCCGGCGGGAGGCGCCACTGGGGGATTCCGCACGGTAGCGCGGTCCGCACCGCACCAGGGGGGTGCCGCTGGATGTGGGGGCACCCCGGGTGCCGAATTTGGAAGTAGAGGCTCCCGGCGATCACTGGGACAGGGCTGGATGCTAGCCCGATCGCGGAGCCTCAGCAGAGCACAGCCGCCATCGTGGCTTGCTAAGCCACGCCCCCAGCTGCTGTACATACATACCGGACAACTCACCCTCAGTGTACAAAGCCATCGAACATCTTCACGGACTCTCTTCAGAAGTCCACCAGGATCAGGAAGAATGGTCGCTTGGTGGTTGGTTCTGGAACACCGTTAAGAACTGGGGCTGGAGACTGTTCACCATTATCCTGATTCCTGTAGTTGTAATATGCGGTCTATGCTTAGGAATTCAATGTCTGCCACCTCTGTGTTCACTATGTACAAATTGTATTTGCCCTAAGACTGTGGACTTTGGAAACGAACGCATGGCAGCATTATATGATGCCGAGGTTAGGAATTTGATGAAGATTGACATTGAGTAGGCAAGTTGGCTAGATATGTTGAAAAGGGAGGACTGTTAAAAGTTAGGCTGCAAACGTCAACATTATCGGCGCCATCTTGCTCTTCTTGAACCCATTCGTGCACGTAAGCGGCAGCCATTTTGAGCACCATGGCCTCCCTGCCCCTCGCTGATAGCCAGCGCCTCTCTCTCTCTCCCTCAACCTCGCAGACACCCCCCGCTCTCACATGCCTTGAGTCGTAAACCCCTCTTCAGCGCAGCTCTGTCCCGGAATCCCATCCTGTTCCCAGCGCGACACCTCCCTTCACTCCTTTCATGGTCCCAGGCCCTTTGATACAAACCACCTTTCCTGCGCGCCCGTTTGTCTTCCTCGTTCCCAGGCCGCCACCTGGCCCTGCGGATACTGTTTATTGCCCCCCCCCCCGTACAGTAGGAAGCTTCCCCCATTAAAGGGCCCTCGAATTGATCAAAGCCCCCACCCTATGATATCCGATCAACCCCACACATTCCGTGAATCGGCGGAATGTCCAGCTGCGCGATAATCAACACCTATTGTGACCGGGGTGGGGACTTCAACTGTAAATGTGTGTGGGAACGGGCCTGAAGGGGAGATTCCGAGGATGTCCTTTCATACTTCAAAGCATTACAAGAATGTGTTACCTGCAATAAAGATCATAAAACTGTGTATAAGAGGCCAGGCCTCAGAGATGCGGTTAGAGCACCTCGTGACGATACTGGCTGTCCGAACTGATGTGTTCTCCTCCGGAGAGAATAAACCCTTGTTTCCTGCCTTCCAGTCTCCAGCGCCTGCCTCTTCATTGGTTAATATCTTGTGGGTTTAAGAGGCGACACCGCCGGGCACTACTTAAGGATCTTTTATACTGATTGGTAGCCTGACCTTTTTACAAGGCCATGCTATAGAAATATAATATTGCAACATCGAAACCAAGTCTCCTGAAGAAATTAATCCGAATCAATATGCATCATACAAGAAGCTTCGTAAATGCATTGCACACTAGCCTCATCGATACTTGATGGTCAGAAAACAATCTCAAATTATCTCTCCAATACATTAGTAACAAAAAAACAGGCACAGAAAAAAAGGATAGAATGGATCAATAAGTTCAGGGAGTCCTAGAAATCAAGGAGTTCCATGTCAGCATTAAAGATAAGACAAATTAGGCTAATAAAACAAGTCTTAGCATATCATAAGTTCAGTCTAGAGAGGAAGGAAATGAAATAAGTGTCAGCCTGAGCCACACCACACTTAAGACAAGGCCAAAGGGATCATTGAGAGCTAAACCTTTTCACAGGGCAGTGGGGAATTATGGAAGGCGTCTGCAAGAGGCTCAAAGGAAATTCTGCATGGAGCTGCGGAATGATTCGGCCAGGAATCCACAAGAGTAGGCAGAAGAAAGTTTGGCAAAGTCACAGGAAAAAGATCAGGAAAGGTCTTTTGCAAACGTTCATTCCCTCAGCGGTCGATAGGTTATAGTCCATGAAATATGCAGGTGAAGCCCAGTTAGGCGCATCATCAGAGGCTGTCCATTGTCAATAGTAGCCATACATTGCAGGCTGCATTAGTAGAGAATAATCCATTACTCTACATGGGATTGGCACATCATTCATATGCTCATGTCAACACTGAATAGCCTTTCGTTAAGAATTCATTTCCTGTGTGCTCATTATCGACATTCATTTCTCAGGCAGTGTATCTATTGCTGTTACAAGAAATAGATCTATTCTAAATTAGCAATGTATGGGAACACCTGCAAAAAATCAAGTCAGCAGAAAGAACACTACAATGGCTTTATGTAATTCAGAAATTAGAAATACAGGCCTTTAGAGTCAATGCTAATTTAAGGTATTAAATCAATGAAACTCATTTAATATGTGTGTACATCTTTAAATATACACAAAAATAATTCACATAGGGGCAGATTTATGTTAACTGGCGCATCCCCAGGGATGCGCCAGTTAATGTGCGCCACAGTGCGCCACAGCTCCGCCACCCATGGTGCGCCGCATTTACAATGCAGCGCACCATGGGGCAAAAACGGCACAGATGCGTGACGCATCTGTGCCGTAAAGGCGGCGCATTGCTGGAGTTGCGTCGCAAGCGCGACGCAGCTCCAGCAAGGCTCGGGGGTGCCCTATCTGACCAATGTTGCATCAAGACCTATGCCTGCTTCAAGCAGGCGCAGGCTTTTGACGCAGCATTGGCCTAAATGTGCCTGAGTGAAATCTCATAGATTTCACTCAGCCACTTTTGCGAGGCGCACCTGCCTCGAAACGCCCACCCTGCGCCGGAACGCCCACAAGCGGCGCAGGGCTTTACAAAGTGACGCATCTGCCTAGATGCGTCACGTTGTAAATCGTTCGTAGGGATGCGCCACGTTTACGCCGCCTTGCGTGACGCAACAGCAGCGTAAACGTGGCGCAAGGCCTTCATAAATCTGCCCCTTAGTACCTTTAGTTCATGTTTCATTAGCAAATAGTGAATAATCATATTACACATTAAGTTTGAATTAGAACTACATTTGAAAGTACATATGTGTAACATTAATGTATACATTGATAAACCTTTATTGTTTGGCCTATGCTAGAACCCTACACATATAAGGATAGTTGTGAGATAATAACAATAACCCTAACAGTTACACAAACAATATAGCACACGTCTAGGACTTTTGAGTAAAGGTTCAGCAGTAGAGTGAAGAAGATGGAATGAAATAACTACACAATACTAACATTCATCCTTCCAATATAGCACATATTATAATCAGTAGCGACCCATTAGGGGAGTTCCGTGTGGTAGAAAAGCGGGGCAGGGTGGGGCAGGGTGGGGGGTAGTAAACACCGGAATATGGATGATCGGAGGTAAGTAAACAATTAAATAAATAAAACGATTTTCGTTGTGTGCACTGCAACACAAAATGCGATGCAGTGCGCGCTACGAAATCCATTTTATTTATGTAATTGTTTACTTACCTCCGATCATCCATATTCCAGTGTTTACTACCCCAAACCCTGCCCCTACCCCGCCCCGCCTTTCCACCCCACGAAACTCCCATAAGGGGCCTCTGCTAATTCTAATTCATAAAACTTTTATTGGTAAGGAAGATTATACATTTTGCTATGGCATCTCAGTCACTTTATTAATCAATACCAGGGCCCTCATTTATGAAAAGTGACGCATCCTTGCGCAGGTGCAGGGATGCGCCACAATTCCTTACGACCCGCTGCGTCAGAATTTTGCGACGCGGATGCGTCACATTAATGCAATGGCGCATCATGTCGCAAGTGATGCCGTAAGCCGGAAAAAAGACACGCAGACGCTGGCGTCCTGACGTACCGGAAAGTCACGCAAGTGCGGGAAAAGTGCCGTAAGTCGCAATCGCGGAACTGACGTAAGCATACGCGTCGCTGCGCCACTTTCACGTTGCGTCACAATCCGGAAAACGCCAAAAATACACGCATCCATCTCCTAATCCTCCCGCAAATGGAAAACATTGTTACCATGGAGCCTGAAGGACACAGCAGCAGCAAAGGGAACCTTCCACATGGCAGCCAGGATGCCCAGCCACATGTCAGCCAGGATGCGCAGCCTGAAACACAGGGAGAAACCCATGTAAAGAGGAAGAGGAAAATTAATTTCAGTGCTGAGGAGAACAACATACTCATAAATGAGGTAACAGACCACCAGCACCAGCTCTTTGCAAGTTCCAAGTTGCCACTATCAAAAAAGAGGCAATTTGGCAGTCCATATTGACAAAGGTCAACTGTGTGGCCCAATCTAAGAGGACAGTCATTGACCTGAAGAAACGCTGGAACGACATAAAGCGCCGGACAAAAGAGAAAATGGCAAAAAAACGCAAAGAAGCAGCGGCGACAGGAGGAGGCAGCCCATCACAACAGGAAGAGCTGGATGACCTTGAGGAGCGGGTTGCGGCGGTCATCCCAGACGAGTTGGTGGTTGGAATTCCAGGACAGGACAGTGCAGAGCATGAGGAACTGCAAGACACACAGGGTAAGTCCCTACAAGGGGAAATGTGCAAAGAAGGTAATGTTGTGCAGTCCATAAACTAAGGTAGCCGGCTCAATTACAGACGTGTAGTGGAAAGAGTAGTCATGCAATGTCATGGACTGTGAAGGGTCTTCAAAAAGTATTGTACCAGGGACATGCACATGTCACATTTGGTAAACACCTACCCCTGTCAAAGTAATAACATATTTTCTAAGTGAAGTCCCAGCCCACTGCTGCACCTGACAAGTGCCACACGCAGGTGCAAATATACAACTACCCTCATGAAATACCATGATGTTATTTTGATCATGTAGTGGTGGCACAATGTGCCACACCCACAATAATAGGCCACAGACAGCCATGTAACATAGTACAACATATCATGTCATTGCACCATTCCCACATTAAAGTGTGAGAAAGCGCAATTCCAGGGCTGTTGCTGGGGGTGTACCCACAAACATCCATGTCCAATTGACAATGTCCAATAGCAAAGTCAAACTGTAACTATTACGCTGGGCCACAAATATATGCATCCACAGGGTCTGTGTAAGGCATGCACAACCTCAAGAAATACAAACTGTTCCCTCTCGGATATACCCAACATATAGCTTTTGCATTCAAGTGGACACATAGAAAGCGGAAAAATCTTTAGATGACTGCATCATGCAGGAATGTGTCCCTTCCATGCACACAAACACTGATCCCCTGCACCGCTGGACCCCCTGCAACATGGTGCAAGTTTGCCTGGGTCGGCGCATGCCAAGCATTGTGCACCTGTGTCGTTTTGAAGGACAGGTGACACCAATAAAGAGACCCTACTCATAGTCACCCCATGCAGGCCCGAAATCTGTCATTGTACTACTTTGTGCATGATGGTTTCAGCCACATCATCTGCATATGTAAGGGAAAGTACTCAGGAATGTTACTCAGCATGCGAAGCCCTGTGCCACATTACACAAGCATCATGTATAACGTATGCATGGTGGGTCTGCACATCCAAATAAAAATATCAGTAGTGGTGATGTGCAATCCATAAAAAAATGTGAAATACATTAGCATCTGGCAATTGTGTCAGTACCTCACACCTGCATCATGGTAGGTATAGGGGTGAGGCAGTGCCACTGGGAGAGGCCTGCACCAAGGTTTGATGTACTTGAATGATGCTCCTCACATGAATGCATGACTTAAGCACTGACCAGCTACGTCTGGATGAATGACGTTTATAACATGAATAACAACATGTAGTGACATACAGTGAATACAGCACATCTATGTTGTCACGACGATGGGAAAAACATAAGTGTACCAATGGTGTTCTTGCAGTGAAAGAACATCCAACATCAATAGTTTGCAGGAATGTGCACCATCTCACCGAAGGCCTCCATTCATGGTCTGTACCTATGCATGCACTGCAGCACACCTATATTGCAAGGTGCGCAGTCCAGCTGATAAACATCAAGCAAATATGCACCACAGTTAATTATACAAATGGATCATCAGCGAGTCTGCAGCACTGTATGTGTAGCTTAAGTGCCAAGAATGTATAATCACATTAGCAAGCTGTTGCATACAGATGAGAGCAAATGCTCAGGAGTGAGAGCAACTTCTATGTCAATGGCATTGCATGTCCCAACAAAACTATGGCAATGACATGCAAAGTAGGTGTTACGTATCCAAATAATGCAAACAAGTTGACTAACTGCACCTTGCAAGATTAGCAAGGCTGTCTCAGACATGAGACAAAAAAGCAAACTCATGCAAATGCACAATAGCTCCCGGAATGAAAAGCCACAACATACATGTCCCTAAGGATGGTGACATCGTGCCACAACATATATGCATGGGAGTGGTACTGGACAGCGCTGCAAACAAGGTTACAGGGTTGCCCTGTGACAAAGATACACTCGACAAATGTGCAACAACAACAATATTGTGTGCATTCCTATGGCACAACCATGAAAATTGTTGCTGCAAGAAGACAGTGAGGCAACACTTTTCACCATGTCCCTCCTTGCAATAGCATGGATGTACAGTACCTACTGGACATTGCTCAATGATTCAAGCAATGACAGATCCTTTAGAAATCATAAGTCAGTGTATGCACAACCATGCCGCAACTCCACCAATGCATAGTGTCAGACGATGGCAATAGCACTGCCCACATACATGGCTGCCATGAGGTAGGGGGAAAGTAGGGATGCAAGTACATTCATGAGGGGTGCAGAAATGCTGGTGTCATTCGAGATCCTAACAGTGCTATTTGTGTGCTGTAGTGACACAAGTATTTAAGCATTGGTGGACTGTCTTTGCACAAGGAGTGGATGAGATGTCATGCACTGCCCTTGTTCCAGCTGCAAGAGGGTGCAAGGATGGCGGTGGTGATTGCTGGTCAAGTCACATATGTCATGCATTCAATGATGGTAGTGCCAGGAGAGTATGAAGTCAGACCTGAATCATAAGTACCTGCAGCCGACCTATGGAGCCGTACTACAGGTACTTAAAAGTGTCCTGTTCAGTGGTATGTTGAGGTCCCTTGATGCTTGTGTCTGATGTCAGTGAAGTTACCCTTGCGGTGTTGTTGGTCAGGTAACTTAACCTGCTGAGGTGGAACTGGAGGTCATCGAGAGGGATGCTGTCTGTGGATGTCACACACTGGGGTGCAATGAGGTCAACAATGGTGTTGGAGAATGGGGCACATGGCCTGTGTGTCCTGCACATGAGTGTGCTGTTGAGTATGCCCATGGGCCTGGTCATGATAATGTAGTTGTCGTAGTACATGGTCAACCATGGCACATTAGAGTGCCTGCTCATTCTGAGTGTACCAGTGTATGGGTTAACAATGCCTCTTCCATGATTGTCGTGCTGCCACATGCAGGTGACACAGAAGTTGTCAGTGACAGTGATGGTGATGTCTGTAGCAGAGTTACGTCCTGGGAGGTGAGGTGGCATACAGGGTTGAATGTGAGGAGGTTGCTGACATTGTATAGTTGCAGTGTCCAAGAGGAATAAACCTTGGTACACAGTGTGGAGCTGAGCCAGTCAAATGCAAACAGCATACACCATGGTTGCCGTAGTCATTAGTGATGACCATTACAATGTATGCTGCACAATGTCAACAATGCAATGCATGTGTTCCAAAATATCATCTCAAAATACTTCATTGTGGCCACAATCATGTTGTGATGTAAGTACTACATGTGGTAATGAGTGTCAGTATGAAAATTAAAAAAATTGTGACAAATCCTAAAAATATCACAAATGTGCATTTATGTGTCAAAGAATAACATTTGGTTGTGTCATGGGGTGACATATGTCTGAACTATTATTTATATATATGTACATCATGAGAAATAGGGGGTGAAATGTTGAGAATATGAAAAAATGCTGTGCATATTTCTTCAGGCTATGAAAAATGGTGTGTGCATTACTCACTAATCTGACTCAATTTTGTGTGTCGTGGTTGTTCATCAAGGAATTTAATGCTTCAGGTCTGGGTGTGTGGTGACAAGGATAGATTGTCCATGTACTCACTGAACTTTGAACAGTGTAATGAAAGTCTCTGCTGTGCAACACCTACTCTACAGTTGCAACATGCCTAGTATTAACAATGAATACAATGGAATGTGATGACATGGCATGTTTTGGTGATATGTATGTGCCTTTTGGCACAAGACTGTTACACCTGCTCTGCATGGGGGCACAGTGACAAACATTGGCAATTGGGGGGGGCAGCTGTGAGTCAACAAATGCAGGAAATAATCAATGTCTTATGGATGCAGGGATGTGTGTGAGTGTGTGCAGCAAAACATATAGTGGCCCATTCACAGAATGAACTTAAGACTCAATCCAAAACTTACTACTATATTGGTATTCACAGAATGCACTTACTAATTGTAGCATTCACATAATGAACTTACTACTTTTGCTATTCACAGAAGTTAGGATTTTGTCTTAAGTTTCTCTGAAGACAGACTTAAGACAGACTAAAGGCAAAATCCTAACTTCAGTGAATACCAAAAGTACTAAGTTCATTCTGTGAATGTCAAAAGTAGTAAGTGCATTCTGTCAACACCAAAATAGTATTAAGTTTAGGATTGAGTCTTAAGTCTGTTTGGTGAATCAGGCACACATTGAGGGAAGTCTGACCGCAAAGCTGTGTCCCATTTCTCTGGAGCCTATGCAACCCTGCCTTTGTGTCACGTAAAACGAATTAGCCAGCCAGGCTCACTACTCTGAGTCAATCACAACGCTGTGAAGTGCTGGTGTGACTGGTAATAGGAAATGGGATAAGTCATGCAGCCACATGCTGGAGTGACGGCCATGTTTGCAATGGAGGCTGAAATGCAGCCTGCATACCAAACATGGAAGTGGGTATTACTGCTCTGGTCATCATGGGTGGCACCTGAGTCATCTTGCCAATATGCACATGCCCCACCTCATATTAGATCTCCCCTACCCACCCTCCCATGCCATGATGATACATAGCATGATCACATCAGTCACTCATCCCTTGTGTCTCAATTATAAGTCAGTTCAGTGCTCTCATCAGAGCCCACACTCCACATATGGTCCATGAACTACCACTAAGGCCCCCACCCCTGTCTTCATGTGTTCCGTTATCACTGAATATGTTACCTCACACTTAGCCTACTCAATTTCAGCCGCTGTGCAAGCGCACAGCAGACGCATGTACATGGTGTGCTGAAGGCACGCCAATGGCTAGTCTGAATGCGCACATCTGTGTCCAAAATGCACTCATTTCCAGCAGCAACTGATATACAGTCATTCACTGATGCAGCTCACCCAGCCTCCATGCACTCATACATGGAAAACATTGGAGAATGACAACAGGCCTTTGCAAACATGACCCGCAGACATTTCACATGCCTACACTGCTGACAAACCTCAACCACCACCCTGGCCTCAAACACAGCCAACGCCAGCGTTTCTGCAAGTGAAAGTCACACCTGGATACACAACTGCGCATACCAGACCTCCACCCTCTGCAAGCCTAACAAACAGCACTACAGGGACACGGCATGGTAGAGCACTGATCTCTAAGAAGCAAGAGGCACCAGCAGATACCTTGTTAAGAACTGTATGAACACCAAGACACCTGGGGCCTTATTTATGAAGGCCTTGCGCCTCTGGTGCGCCACTTTTAAAATTGGAAAAAGTGACGCACCGGCGGCGCAAGTCCTTCATAAATAAGGCCACTGAAATGTAAAACACATACATGGACGCAATGAGGGAGTACAACAAAAAAATAGTCTACGATAATGGCAAGTCCTGCAAACTCGTCAAGGTCCTGCATGAATAAAACAACCTATGCTGCAAAGCTACAGACATCACCCTGGCACTACAGACCTGTGATAAGTGTCCAACAAAGTTCACCATAAAGTAAAAAATGTCACTACAACAACTTTGCCGTACACAGGAGATGCCACAGGCAGCACCACGCAAACCTCTTCCAACACAACAGCCATACTACCATCCCCACCGGGACACCAGTCACAGCTCATTGCACCCCTTCCAACATGAGATACAGCCACCTGTGGGATCACTACAGCCCTGTCCTCATCACATCAACAACAGCACCAAGATCACCCTATTCACAGCCACAGGTGACATCTGCACCCTCCGGGACCGAGAGCTGTGAGTGTGCTCCGACACAGACTAACACCACACAGATTTGCTACACTACATGAAGCAGGATTCCAAGGAACAACGCTTAACTGGGTCACTCATCCCAGCAAGAGGTCCAAGGATCCGACTGACAACCTTCGTCTTTATAATCATGTAATTCCAATGCTGAATGCAAGAGGGACCATCTATGTGTCTGACCCTTGTCAACATCAACAGGGCTGCCTCAGCGCCATTTGAAAACAAACACAGCCTCAACATTGTATCCATTGCTGATGACAGACAGCTCATACTCTCTCACACCTAAGACTACACCAACCAAACACTTGAAATACATTGCGGAATGCATTACGTCGCAGTCTGCATGAACCACAGCTGCATGAAAAATAAATCAGAGAATACAGAAGTCTGTGTCCTTGGAACAACTCATTCAGCATGTAAAAACACCTGTTGGATCTCCCACTCTGATGGGAAGGGGCTGTGGCTACCGCTCAAAGAGACAGGTCTTGATGAGTCTTCTGAATGGGAGTAGGTCCTGGGTCTGCCGTAGGTGGGCCGGGAGGGTGTGCAAGGTCTTGGCGGCGAGGTAGGACAAGGATCTGCTGCTGGAGGTTGGTCATAGGATGCGGTGGACAGTGGTGAGGGGGAGGCTGGTGGAGCGGACCTGGCATGTGGGGGTGTAGAAGCTGAGTCTGCTGTACAGGTAGGCTGCTCCGGCCTACTGGAGTGTATTGTGCGTCTGGGTCTGGAGCTTGAAGCTGATCCACTTGCTGATGGGTAACCAGTGTAGGTCTCACATTTGGGGGAAGATGTTGCTGCGGTGTGGTACGTTGACAATCAATGAGCCGTAAGTGTATTGGATGCGTTGCAGTACTTGTAGGTGTTTGTCTGGGAATCCTCAGTACAGTGTGTTGCGGTAGTCCAGTCCGCTGCTGCTCAGGGCCTGCGTCACACTAATTTTAGTCTGGGGTGGGGATCCACTTGTAGATCCAGCATAGCATGTGGAGGCAGTTGTAGCATGAGGAGGAGATGGCGTCGACCTGCTCAGACATGGAGAGGGAGGAGTACTGGATGTATTGTAAGTTGCGTGCATGGTCAGTGGGTGTTGTTGCTGTTCCCAGTGTGGTTGCCCACCAGGAGTCGTCCCAGGCTCAGGGTGTGGGTCCAAGGATGAGGACCTGTGTCATGTCCAAGTACAGTCTCAGACTGCAGCTCCTCATCCACTTGGTGAGGGACTTCATTCCCTCGTGGAGGTTTGTTGAGGGTGTGTGTGGGTCCCTGGAGATGGAGAGGATGAGCTGGGTGTTGTTGGTGTAGGAGATGATGTAGAGGCTGTGATGGCGGCCCACGTGTACGAGGGGGACACGTACATGTTGAACAGTGTTGTGCTGAGGGATGACCCCTGGGGTACGCCGCAGATGATGTTGATGGCGTCCCATTTGATGGATGGGTTTTGGACACTCTGGACGCTCTGGGTTCTGCGGGAGAGAAAGGACGTGGTCCAGTCTAGGGCCTTCAATTGGAATCATGATTCTCGGAGGTGTGTCTTCAGAGTGTGATGGCATACTGTGTCAAAGGCGGTTGACCGGTCCAGAAGGAAGAGGGCTGCTGACTTGGTGCTGGCTAGTTGGTGCATGATGTTGTCTGTGCCGGACATGTGGACTGTCTTGCTGCTGTATGTACGTATGAATCCGGACTGGGACGGGTGAAACATGTTGGGGTCTACCAGCCCGCGGCCCAATAGCATGTTCATCATTACCTAGATGACCTTCGTTGGGAACGTGAGCAGGGAGATGGGCCGTGAGTCCCCGAGGGCCTTGGGGTGTGCCTTGTGCGTCTTGAGGAGGGCATTGCTTGTGGCGTGCTTCCATATTTCATGGAATGTTGCTGCATTGAAGAAGATGTAGATGAACTTGTGTAGTTGTGGTATGATCGCTTCCTCTGCTTTGTACTATAAGTGGTGTGGTGATGGTACTGCTGGTGATCAAGAGTGTACGGAGTTCATGACCTTGTGTGTTGCGTCCTTGTCGACGTAGTACCAGGATGTGCTGTGGTTGGCGCTGGTGGTCCTCGCTGGGGAGGTGGAGTCTGGCATAGTTGGGGTGGATGTGGTGGTGAAGCTGTCGTCGATGGCACTAAACGTGCGCTGTGAGAAGATGGACAGTGAGTCCCACACTTCTTGTGAGGGTGGGATGTTGACAACGTTTGCGCATGGGTTTCTCTGTTCAATAACGATGCAGAAGACCTCATTGCTGTCGTGTGCATTGGTATCCAGAAAGGTTTGGAAGGAGGATCTCTTTGCCAATCTGTTGAGGTGGTGATGTATACACGTGGCGTCCTTGTGGACTGTGTGGTTGTGCAGTGTGTGTCCATGGAGCCATGTTCACTCCATCTTCCGGCATGTGCGTTGGTAGGTCTGGAGGTAGTCGGTGAACCGGGTGGCTCTGTTGCAGGTGTGGCTGTTGGAGGGCAACGTGAGTGGGGCAAAGGTGTTGGTGCAGTCCTACATACACTGTCAGAGTTTTTGGGCACTGGCGACTGGGTTGGTGGGGTTGTAGTTCGGGCCCTGGCTGAGGGGTGTGACCAGCTGGTCTACGTTTACTTTTACCCAGCATTGGTGAGGCAGCAGTTGTCTGCAGTGGTGTGTGGTTGATTAATTGAAGGTAAAATTGATGCTGCGGTGGTCGGTCGAGTGCAGGTCAGTGGTGTGGTTGGAGGTGACGTGGGTGCCTCTTGAGAAGACGGGGTCCAGCTTGTGGCTGGCGGCGTGGGTTTGGTCCCGAGTTGTCTGCAGCCCATTCTGGTGAGGTCGTTGATCAGTATGGTGGAGTTGTCGTCGTTGTTGTCCTTGAGGTGTAAGGTCAGGTCCCACAGGATGATGTGGTGCGTGGAGGGGAGTGTGTGGGTGCTGGCGAGGTCATTGATGGAGCAGCAGAACTGAGCACAGGGTTGGTGTGCTGTACACGAGGGTCCTCTGAGGGTGGTGTTGGGTGTCGGTGTGGATGTTTATGTGCAGGTGGTTGGCGGTGTTGATGGTGTTGTCTGCATGGGTGCCGACCTTGAGGGTGGACTTGTGGTCGATGGGGACCCATACACCAAATCAGTCAGCGCAATCCCTGCGGTTCAACTTGTAGCTGTCTGGGATGTCTATGGTGATGTTGGTCGCAGAGGAGTAGTCCCACCAGGTCAAGTTTAATAATCACACATCTGGGGCGGAGGTGTCAAGCACATCCCAGAGCCACATGGGCTGTGTTCGTGTGGAGTGGGTGTTGTGGATAATGCATCAGAGGTGGTTGGGTCAACTCCATGGGGGTTTGGTGTCTCACTTGCATGTGAAGCTGCATGTGCGGCAGGAGAAGGGTCCCGTGTGTATGTTATTGTGGTGGGCTGGAAGCAACTGTTGTTTTGGATGGCATTGAGTGCATGGAGGGTACAGGCGTAGTACTGGAGTCTGGTGTAGTGGCGTTAGTGGCCACAAGGGGTTCTGGCACTGGGCATGGTCCAGGCGCAGATGGCTGCAGACTGGCTTGCTTAAGGTGTGCCTCTGGTGCGCAAGTAGCACAGTCGAGCACAGTTTGGGACATATGGGGATGTGGGAGGGAGGAGCAGCTGGTAGGCGGGAGCAGCAAGTGTGCATGGGGTGGTGGAACAGTGGCACTGAAACCAAAATGGTGTGCAAACAGGGTGAAAAATAGTTGCACTGAGGCCACTAATGGGACACTAATATG
Organism: Lissotriton helveticus; assembly: GCF_964261635.1. Classification (NCBI taxonomy): domain Eukaryota; kingdom Metazoa; phylum Chordata; class Amphibia; order Caudata; family Salamandridae; genus Lissotriton; species Lissotriton helveticus. The sequence continues at coordinate 1,073,545,773 of NC_136059.1, forward strand.
GTGGTTCTGCACACCTGCCAGTGTGTACTCAGCAGCGGCAGCAGGGGCACACAGGGGGAGCTGGGTGTAGGTTGAGCAACATACCAGGAGCAATCTGTATTATCCAAATATAACGTAATTAGCATGAAGACACAGGAAATGGTCCACACACAAACAGCACAGCTGTGATGGCTATGACAGGTGGGATGATGGGAGATGGTAAGAAATCCATGTCCCCAATCCTCAGTAATTGTGGCCTGATACCTGTTGCACACATATAGAGTGCAAAAAGCCACTTGGACTTGCTACTGTGCTGGAATGTGTCCCCAATATACACCAACAAATCAGACATCAGGACATGCACTCAAGGTGAATGTTGCAAGTGTGCAAGCACTGTCTGGCCATGTGCCATGTTTTTGGACAAACATTTTGAATCCATCAAATGATTCATGCCATGTCATTTTAGGTAACATGAGTGATGATGTGTAGCTTTAACTTTGACATGTTGACACACATCAAAGTCAAAAAGGTTAGATGACTCAGAATTGTGCATCTGTACACCATATGTCAGACATGATCATAAACATACATCTATTTTTTATTTCAGAGCATGGTACACATCCTCATGAGCAGGAACCTATGTTTAAATCCGATGATGACGGCGGGGAAAGTGTATCAAGTGTGGACACAGACGTCATCCAGGACCTGTTAGAATCAATACAAACTCCCTCTCCCCGCACCAGAAGGCAAACCAGCACAGTGGGATCTCCGCTTGCCCAACATGGAAGCACTCCTACGCCACCTCCCACAACATCTCTGCCTCACCACTCGCCGAACACGCTGAATTCTTTTGAACAACGTGTTGTGGATGTACAGGGTCAGTTGGCACAGGAGGTGCGTAAAGGCATTGAGAGCATGGCAGGAACCCTAGAGGGAGTGCTCCGTTGCCTAACATCCAATAGTGGCAGTGCGGAAACTGGTAGCAGCAATGATGCACCACCACGTACTTTGTTTCACGCCATGAATGAGATATCAGAAGTCATGCAGCAGAGGCACTGACAAATGCCTAACACAAGTGCCAGTCTTGAGGTGGCCAACAGGCTGAGGGAAATTCAGGACACCCTTAAAGAAATGAATGCAAAACAGGATGCCTACCTGACCAAATTGGCTAACTACCAACGGGATGTAACAGCTGTGCTTGAAAATCACCAACTCATGCTCAGTGCATTCATGCGGTACCTGATGGGCATGGAACATGATGCAGGTACAATCCCATCATCTGCAGCCCCTGATGTGTCTATGCCTCCTGTGTCGACTGCACCACTGATTCCACCATCAGCTGTGACAACAAACACATCTGATGAAGAAGATTCAGAAGATTGTCCAGTCCTCCGCAGAACCATGCGTTAGTATCACATATTGTACCTGGACAATACATATACACTGTCTGGTGCACATAATACTGACATTGTACCACAGTAATGATGAACAACATATTACTGCTAGCTAATGGATGTACAATAAATTATCTGTGGCCTCCCTCCATGAGGTGAACATATGATGTTGACACTCCCTTATCACCCAATAAAAAATTACTCACTCATGCATGTCTCAAATGTCATGTTGATGTATGGACTGTGCATGTACAAACTCAACCCTACTGTATGTGTCCCTTGATCATTAGAGTCCTGTCATACCTTGCTAATTGCTAAGTTGTGTCACTTACATAAATGTGCACCCACAACATGCAATGTCCAACTGGCAACGTTCATAAAGTGACTAGTAACGTGTGTACAACAGCATTGCTAATGTGCAACATAACGAATGATGACTTAAGTTAGAATGACTAACACTACAAGTTTGTACAAGGAGGGGGTGACTGGGAAAATCAGATCTGCTTGCACGCTACCATGATTGTGGGTCAGTCCAAGGTGTATGTATGTGATGATGAAATATCTGACATACCACATGTATGTATGAAAGGAAAACATCAGCACGTGGCTGCCATCAAAGGCACATCCTAAGGTAAGATGAGTAGCACACAATTCTATTAACTTAAGCATGGGAATAGGGACATGCTTCACACCAGTGATTGAAACAACACCACTCAACACTCACATGGTGTCTCATGTATGAAGTCCTACAAAAACTTCAGTGCTGCTGCAAAGACTGTGGCCCTCATGCCTCAATGCCTTTAATACACACTTGGTACAGTCTCCTACCACTAGATCATCAAAGTGAATGTCAACTTAGATGAACATAAGCAAGGCATACCACACAACACCTTAGCCCAAGTAAGCCACACTACACACCATCCTCTGGTGGCCACATGTCTACATGTTTCACATCACAAACACCGTGATGGACATACTTTAAGGAGCACCCACACACCCCTGCCCACAGCACATCTTCCACAGGGCTGCATCCTCCATTGCACACGAACAGTGACAGTACATGTCCTCCACCATTGGAACATGCACCTCCACAGTAATAGCAAATGCTGAGAGCTAAATGACATTAGCAGTTACACCCCTGCTGACCAAACAGACGTCAAGACCCACAGGCACATCTTTACACACACATATGCAGTCAAATTCATTAACCAGAGGGTCATCATGCACCCAGTGATGTTCATAGGAACATAGAACATCCCCAATTCTGCGCCATTGAGGTACTAGAATCGATTCTAGATCATGTAGGATTGATAATCGATATGTTAGAATTAGCATGGTGTCCCTAGACTCACACCGTAGACATGCAACATTAGTATTTGCAGTATTTACTTTTACTTAGCTTCACACCACGTTACGCTATATGAATACCATATTGTGGCTTTCTTTAATATCGTGCATGCATAGGCCCTATTCTCGTTTGCCTCTAAAAACCCTGCTCCTGGGGAAGAAACCAACTGTTGCAGAAACTGCTGTTTCAGCTCGTTAGACTCGGCAAGGTCGTAGTTAGCTGAGGAAGGGCCGATAAGCACATTCCGGGAGGGGTGTTATGTTATGTTATGTTATGTTATGTTATGTTAAATTATATTTATATAGCGCACGGCTACTCCGACAGAGTGTCCCGGCGCTTTCCACAAATAAATCAGTGTGTAATAACATAACACGAAACAATACAGAAAAGAAACCCCCCAAAAAGCAACTAAGCATTAAAAAGCCATGTCTTCAAGCTCTTCCTAAATTGAAGCAGGTTAGGAGTACTACGTAACGCCAGTGGTAAAGAGTTCCACAACTGGGGTGCCTTAAAGCCAAAGGAGCGGCCTCCAGTGCGGGCCCTATGCACACGAGGAACCACGGCAGTAAAAAGAGCTGCAGAGCGCAGTAGGCGAGCAGGGCGATAGAAAGTCAACCTGCGCCGTAGATAACCGGCCCCAGGGCCAAACAGTGCCTTGTGCATCAACGTAAGGGATTTGAACATAATCCGCTTACGGATAGGCAGCCAATGAAGCTTCTGAAGCAGCCCCGAGGCTCGCGATCGCCTATGCAGGCCGAAAATCGCGCGGGCAGCAGAGTTTTGTGCAACCTGCAGACGCTGGACCAGGTAGTCTGGGAGGCCAAGGAAAAGGGCATTGGCATAATCCAGCCTTGATCCAATGAGCGCCTGCACGGTGATCCGCCTATGCTCCGCAGAAAGCAATGGAAGAAACTTGCGGAGCATCCTCAGAACACCAAAGCAGGCGCCCACCAGACCAAGTACATGGGCTCTCAATGACAATTTATTGTCAAGTTTAACCCCGAGGTTTTTGGCAACCAATGATGACTGAGCCGGGGGATTCATTTCAACCGGCCACCATTGTCGCCACTCAGGGTCAGTGGCACATCCAAAAAAGAGAACCTCAGATTTGCTGGAATTGGCCTTCAAGTTGTTATGCTGGAACCAATCAAATACCATGGCCAAACAGGCCCGAATACCCTCTCCATCAAATGGCTGATCTTTGCCACATGTGAAGAGGAGTTGCGTATCGTCGGCGTAGGATACGATCTGGGCCCCATACGCCTCCACCGCCGCCGCCAAAGGGGTCATAAAGATGTTAAATAATGATGGGCTCAACACAGAACCCTGTGGAACCCCAACCCCCAAAGGCGGCATCTCGGCGGAGCGCTGCGAGACCCAGATCGTCTGGCGGCGGCCTTCCAAAAAAGATGTGAACCATTTGAACACCGTCCCCCTAATGCCGATGTCATGAAGCCTGGCGAGGAGCGCCGCATGAGGGACGGTGTCGAAGGCCGCCGACAGGTCCAACATGACTAGCATGGCCTTGCCACCAACAGGGTGCAGGGTGGACTGTCTCTGAGAAGACAGAAGGGAGTCACCCGTCTGACCTTGCTGCCTGAGCGAAGCAAGGAGCTCTTTGTGTGCCTTATATGGGTTTTCCTATTACTGTACTAGCTTGTACCAATTTGTATTTTTCCATGTTAGGCTATGATGATGCCAATGCAACTGTATATATGTGATGTGCTGACAATGTGCCAGCAGTCTTCTTGGCAGACCTCGTGGGTTAGGTCGCAAGGAGCTCCTCTGGCAGAGTTTGTGTTTGTCTAATAAACGCTTGAACCTTCTACACTGCCGACCGACTGCTTATTGGTATTGGTAAGGGGATTTGGTAATGTAATGATAATTGTTGGGAGGCGATAATATAATTTCGGTACTTCAGTTTGCGACTCCGCCGGGACTCCGCGTTGGGGTCGTCCCTGTGTAAGCATAGGTGACGTTGAAAGGGGTTCTCCTGATTGGGGGGGGGTTGCAGACCTGATACATAAGAATTCGGGGTTTTGCTCTGCCCTCCTGGTCCGGAGGGCTCCAGCTGCTAGTAGCCCCACGCCGGAGTCCTTCGGGTGCAACCCGAGAACCTGCAACGCTGGTACTAACAAACGTCGGCAGTGGAGAACGTTCTGGCAGACCTGCGTGCCCCAGGTGAGTGTTGTGTCTCGTTGTATGTTGAATTGCATATACAGATTTGGATCGCGGAATCTAAGCATTTGGTGGCCTATGGTCACGGAGGAACTCTGAATTTGCATTAGTTGCCGCAGACGCGGAGAGAATTTGGGCAGAGGTCCGACGGGGGCAGTGTGGAACTGCACGTGCGGACGCTCTGGGTATACTAAAGATAAGGATTACACGCCTAGGGGAACTGCGGTTCCTGCTCGGCCGGACTGTTCTCGGGAAAGCCGATGGTTGAGATTGGGTAGCACCCGGACAAATCTGGAGCGGCGCTTAAACGCGGGCTTACCCAGAATAGTTCGGGAAGTGAACCATGAATGCTGTCGGATGGCCTGTAGACCGGTCTGTGGTTTAAAACCTGTGTGACTATCTTTAGGCAGTCTGAGGATGAGACTGTTGTTGGAAGTGTTCTTTGCAGCCCTTTGAATAGTAGCAGAAGAGTTCTCCACAAGTAGGAGCCGACGGGCTCCACTTTTTGATTGCAACTGTTGGAATTTATGTGTTACGTTTTACGTCCATATTCTTTGTCAGATATATAATGAAAGACGGATGGGAGAATGATTGATGTCATGGCCATGAGAATGAAAGCACAATGATGACGTGATACTTAATTTTATTGAATTTGTACTAACGGAAAAATTCCTTTTCAGCCAGAAACGAGATAATCCAATATGCCGTGCCTTAGCAAGTTGTGCTTTGGTTGTGTCCGTAGTGATGAAGGGAGATTAGACGAGAGTCAGCCGACCCCACCGGAGGGGACGCCTAGTCACGATATGTATTGTAAGCATGGTATTGGCCCCCTTATTTTTAACTCTTTGTGGCATAAATACACTAAGACAATATAGAATTACAATGGCCGAAAACTGGGTCTTTCGATGAAAAGAAAATTGCGTATTTACAAGAACGCCTTTTTGTTAAGCGCAGTCGGCAATCGATGTTCGACACCCTTAACAAATGGCAGAAAGAAGCAAAAAGAAGACGCATTCGATCTGAAAAATTACTAAAGATAGAGCAGGGACAGACTGTTACTCAGAAGGCCATCGCATATGACAAAAGCAAGATAGAACGAAATATCGAAATTGCGGATAGACAATTTAGACTTCAAGTAGACCAATGTTATGTAGCTAGAGAGGGAACGAAAGATGAGATAGAAGAATTGCTAAGCGCAAGGCCTCCCCCGCCATATGCCCCGGAGCGTATATATCCCGCAATACCTGTCCAGCCCGAAGCTAGGCCACGGGCATCCGCGCCAGAGGAACAGGGCTCCGTTACTCGAGAGCGGAATAACGGTGTTTCCTCTCCTCATGGGGGGGCTTTGGTTACGCTTATCCCCGAGTCTGCACCAATACTCACATCCCTTCAGTCGCAATCGAGTTTCCCAACACCGGAGATACATTCCCCCCAGGTTTGCATCGCACCTGGCGGGTCTGAACAGACCCCGAGGGGAGCTGTAGGGGGCCTAGACAGCAAGCGATTGTTCACTAGATCATCTGTGGAATATGGCGAAAAAGAAGCATTAGAAGATCAGGCAATTAAGTGGATACGGAATGACGTGTACACTATGACTGACATATGGTGTACGGTGAAGGATTTAGAACCAGTCATGCAACAACACGTGCTATACCAGATGTCTAATTCACTTATTTGGTCTTGGGAAACAAGCTTCAGGGATGGGACGGCCCCTCAGATCCTGTATACTATCAGGGATTGGGCTCATAAATTTAGTCTAACACCGGAGGAAGTATTTAAGAATATAGACACTTTGGTTCAATATCGAAACAGATTATTCTTGAAGAGTCCGCAGTGGACTACGCAGCACCCTATGCGAGAGGTGCATCCCGTCTATCATCCCGAGATCCCCGAACAACGAGATGGTAATCAGACAGTCATACGGCAAGGGGTAGCGGCTAGGTTCCAGGAACAGTGGGTCTATACTCCATGGAAGAGAAGTGAGGTGCTGGCGTTGAAATCCCAACTGCCGGATCCCCGAAAGAATCCTACCGCATACTACAAAGAATTGACTGAGGCAGCCGCCTCCGCTGTAATGACTTTAGCCGATGTTGAACTATTCTTTGGACTACTAGTACCGGTTGATATATGGCGACAGGTGCACGATTCTAGTCATGTTGAGTTAGGTGGCACATGGGAGGAGCTAAGGGGCTGGGACCAGGATCGCAAACCAGGGGACAAACCGAGAGCGGAAATAACTTCTCTTCCGGCGAAAATAATAACTTTTATGCATACTCTGATCCCACCCCGAAAAGTCGACTGGGACAAACTGTCCGGCTGTAGACAAAAGAAGGACGAAAGTGTGTCCGACTTCTTTACCAGGTTCGAAGAGGTTTTTATTGATTTTAGCGGGCAAGATTTGGCAACGGAAGGGGGCACGAGGTTGTTCGTTAACAGGTTCGTTACGAACCTGGCCCCGGAAATTTCAGCACGACTGGAGGCGGCAGAGAGTACCTGGACTACCTCTTCCCCGTCTGTAATCCTAAGCATGGCCCAGTACTATGAGCATAGAGAAAATGAAAATAAAGATAAGGTGGATAAAAAGGTTAAGGATCTGAAGACTCGAGTACTGTTACAGCAAGTGGTTCGAGGGCAAGGAGGAGGTAGAAGTAGTCGGGGCCCAATGACGAGAGGGGCGGGGACAGGAAGGGGTTCAGGAGGAGTCCCGTCAATCGGCATCAACCAGTGTTCCTATTGTAAAGAGGAGGGACACTGGAAGGCACAGTGTCCGTACTTGGCCGCCCAGAACGGAACGATTCGGGGACGAGGTAGAGGACGAGGGGGCCCCGACCGAGGTGATATGCACAGAGACGACCGGACAGGCAAGTTGGAAAAGAATCATTTCGATGATCCCCAGCACAGACAGTACTACCATGGCGACTATGACGAAGGGAATGACAATGTATATGTCCCAGCATAGGACAGCCAGGGACAGAGCGGGGGCCAAGTGTCAATTCCGGTCAATCAAAGGGGACCTTATGTAAAAGGGGAAGTATTGGGGACCTCTGAGGATTTTCTAATTGACACAGGAGCAATGAACAGTTCCGTTGCTCGATCATTGGTTCCAGGGGCGGCTCTGTCCGGGCGAAACAATGTTTCGGTGGGTTTCTCCGGAGTCCCCGTCGTAAGCCCCATCTCCAAACCTCTCCCTTTTACGATCGGTCCAGCCACCATTGACACTCCTTTCTTATTGACTTCGAATATTGGAGAGAATCTGTTAGGATTGGATATGCTGAAGAGATTGAATGCAACTATACATTGTTCTGCGGATGGGGTCTATCTAACCATACGTCCCTCTGTAACTCCTGTTAAACAATGTTTCACGAAAAATGAACGAATCCCACCGGAGTTCGATGACATTCCGACTTCCCTTTGGGCGATAGGAGATGCAGATGTGGGTAAACTGGATATCCCCCCAGTTCACATCACATTGAAACAAGGTGCGAAATTACCACGCATCCCGCAGTACAAAATAGCGCCGGCGGGGGAACGGGCTTTACTGCACATCATTCATGACCTGATTGACAAAGGGGTTGTAGAAGAAACGAATGCCAATGTTTGCAATAGCCCGATTCTCCCTATTTTGAAGAGGAACCATGATGGAGGGGAGACAGGTGCTGCCTATCGTTTCGTAATTGATTTACGAGCCGTTAACAAAATAGTGGTACCACAGTATCCGGTGGTGACCGATATCACTACCATTCTCACCATGATCCCTCCGACTGCACAGTATTTTTCGGTCATCGACCTGAAAAATGCTTTCTTTAGCATTCCTATCCATCCTGATAGTAGGCAGATCTTCGGATTTTCAATATCTGGTCGCAGCTTTCGCTTCTGTCGCGCTCCTCAAGGCTATACTGAAAGTCCGAGTATATATAGCCAGGCTCTCAAGGCTCTGTTGGATGACCTGGACTTGCCGGAAGGCAACGTCCTCTTGCAATATGTGGATGACTTACTCATTGCGTCTGATACGGAAGACGGATGTAAAGAAGCTACGATTAAATTGTTGCACCATTTGGCTGTTAAAGGGAACAAGGTATCATTATCGAAATTTCAGTACTGTCGAAAGGAGGTGACCTACTTAGGTCATCTCTTATCGAAGGAGGGTAGACGACTAACACCTGAACGAATTACCACCATTTCTAGCATGTCTGTACCTTGCACGCAGCGTGAAGTCCGCGCTTTCCTTGGCATCACATCTTACTGTCGCCAATGGATACCTAATTTTTCACTTCTGGCTAAACCCTTGTTGCATTTGACTACTAAAGATGTGCATGAACCCCTACCCTGGACGGATGAATGTCAGCTCTCTTTTGACTCTTTAAAAACTGCTTTATGCTCCGCTCCTGTTCTGGGTACTCCAGACTATCGTAAACCTTTTGTACTATATGTACACGAGGTCGACGGTTGTTCATTGTCTGTTTTAACGCAGGCCTTTGGAGGTAAGCAAAGACCGTGCGCCTATTTGTCAGCGACATTGGATAATGTTGCAAGAGCACTTCCTAGCTGTCTGAGGGCTACGACTGCAGTGGCAGTGGCAATCCGGCAGTCAGAAGGACTCGTTTTAAATTCCAATTTGACTATAATGGTGCCGCATGCAGTAGACACCTTACTAAATAAAACAAAAACGCAGCATCTTACGAGTGCACGTCTTACTGGGTATGAGCTGACCTTATTTGCACCACATATTACAATTACTCGATGCGCAACCCTGAACCCAGCCACATTATTACCGCTCCCTACGAGTGGACAGGATACTGATTTACATGATTGCATATATCGCACAGAAGATGAGACCAAGGGTAGGATTGACCTCACGGACACACCCTTAGATCACCCCCAGGGGGAGCTATATGTGGATGGTTCCTGTTTCAAACTAACAGATGGCACAACGACAGCTGCATATGCGATCACGACCCTAAAAACGGTTGTTGAAACACTCCGAGTAACCCACCGATCAGCTCAAGCTGCTGAACTTATGGCCTTGTTGCGAGCCTGTGAGCTGAGTGAGGGACTCGAGGTCAATATCTACACAGACAGCCAATACGCCTTTGGTGTAGCCCATAGTTTTGGGCGGCTGTGGAAGGAGAGGGGTTTCCTTACTTCACATGGTCAGAGAATACAGAACGGACAGCTAGTTTTGAGGTTGTTAGATGCTCTCACCCTACCCAAGAAAGTGGCTATTATAAAATGTAGTGCTCACAAAGCAATAGTGGATGAGGTGGGGGAAGGCAATGCTTTTGCAGACCAGGTGGCCAAGCAGACAGCACAGTCACTGTTGTCACCCATGTATGTCCATTCCTCTGCCAGATGGGTGGGGGGGACTCTGGCCTATTTGATAATACTATGGAAAGTGTGAGAATACTACAGAAGGAAGCCACCTCCGCAGAATTAGAGAGATGGGAACGCGAGGTAGGGAGATTGGATGAAAATAATTGTTGGATTGACTTGACCGACAAATGAAGGTGGCTACTGCCCAATGCACTGGTACAGGCCGTGGTAACCATGGCACACGGACCCGCGCATATAGGGGCAAAAGGTATTTGCGGGCTTTTAGATCCAGTTTGGAATAACCCAAATATCCAACGGACGGCTGTCCGCTTGGTCCAATATTGCATGGTTTGCTTGCAGCATAATCCAGGAAAGGGAGAAACTGTTTTGAGCGGGAATTTTGCACCACCCACATTGCCCTTTGAAGTGCTCCAGATGGATTATATTCATATGGAACGCGTCAACAATTTAAAGTACGTACTGGTCGTGGTCTGTGCATTTAGTAAATGGGCCGAGGCATACCCTACTAAGGAAAACACAGCTTTGGCAACTGCAAAGGCCCTCCTGAAAGAGTTTGTGCCTCGCTTTGGATTGCCTCGCTTGATCTGGTCGGACAACGGGGGGCATTTCCATGGGGCCCTTGTTCAACATATCTGTAAGGGTTTACACATACAGCAAAAGTTCCATGCTGCCCGACACCCCCAATCAGCAGGGCTTGTGGAGAAGTACAATGGCATTTTAAAACTGAAAATGGCAAAAATAAAGGAGAGCACGGGGTTGAAATGGCCTGACACTTTACCCCTAGCCCTTATGTCTTTACGTGTCACCCCGCACTCCCGATCGGGTCTCTCTCCCTATGAGATACTGTTTGGGAGGCCTGCTAACGTGTGGGGGGTACCTAGACCTCGTTCTTTTGCAGATATTGAATATCCTATGTTGATTGATTATCTTTATGCTTTGACTAAAGACCTTCGTTCTGTTCATCAGCAGGTAGCTTCTGTACTGCAGCCACTGCCAGAGGGCCCCGGTCATCGCTTGCAGCCCGGCCAGTGGGTCCTGGTAAAAAAGTTCGAGCGGGACACCAGCTTGGCTCCTAGATGGTCTGAGCCACGGCAGATTTTGTTGGCCACCCGGACGGCGGTTAAAGTGGATGGTCGTAAGCATTGGATCCATGTTTCGCATCTCAAACGACTACCACTTCCACTCCCTGGTGAGCGGTCACGTCCAGGGGAAATTCTGACACAGGAAACTGAAAGAGCAGATGCATTCGTGCCCTTTTCTGACGCCTGCGAAATTGAGCGTAGGCCACAGGAGGGATCGGCGAGATCAGATGACTTGGTCTCCACTGAAGTTGCAAGTGAATGTGCAACAGCTTTGAATCCTGTTGCAAGTACCCCAGACGACGAAACCTCACAAGTACGGAAAGCCCCGGGTGTGCTCTTTTCTGACCCTGAAGTGCTGGGTCGCGAGCGATACAATTTCCGGCTCAGGAAGTCGGCACGCGGCGCCTCAGACCCCATTGTTAGGAGATAGGGAAGGACTTCATTGCACAAGATAGGGCTTGCTAGACTCCAGGTCTGGGCGCTGAGCGAGACACTGGACTGAGCTCGTTGAGAGCTGGAACTTTTGATCATTGTGCTCTGTTCAGAAAGAAGATTCTGTTAAAGCAAGACGGCTTCTACTTTGGGATAGGGATACGAGTCTGCCTGTGAGACTCTGACGGACGCAGGAAAGAAGAACCCTCTGGCAGGTCGGACTGCTAGGCCTATTTTTGGACTTTTAGCTAGCAATGTACCCTTTTGGTCGTGTTATAATAGAAGAAGAGTTTCCTATTGCGCCTCGATACATACCTTTTTATGAACCGATGTTTTCTACATGGACCACGAAGGTCAAAATAGCATTTGTTGTGACTATAACTGTTATCGTAGCTGTGTTCATGAGTCTGTTCGTATATTTAGAACATAAATACCCATTACAGAAGTTTTTGCCAACTACCGTTGCACCCCCCGAACATTTCCTGTTCACCCTAGCACCACACAAAGAAAGACATCGCCAGAAATATGCTAAAAGCGTATTCATAGAAATGTTGCACCAAACACACAATGTTACTAACACTACGGATTGCTGGGTTTGTGGGCTCCTGCCATCTGTAGTGCGCAATCATGATCTGTTTCTCTCCCGCCCTCTGTCGTATCTAGGTAGTTGTGAAGCTTGGTACAAACTGTTTCTGGCAATATACCGGCATGGGGGTGAGCATCACAGGGACCTCGATGTCAATGAGCATAATATTATTCTTGATTATGTTCGAGCACACTATGCTTATAATAGAACGGGACATGGGAATCAGGTGACAATTGACCCACAAGGTTGCATACAACTGTATTTAGCGGAAATGAACAAAACTTGGTTGCAAGATGAATTGTGTGACTTTAAGGACTTTAATGCCACACAATATTTTCAGATTTTCATTGAACGTAATGTTACCAGAGATCGCACTGTACCTATCCCGATTTTGAATGTTTCTGCAGGATTTTGTGTGCAAGGGATGGGTAGGGTACAAATGGGGAATAGCATCTGCAATTATACCTATCGACTGCGGAAACGTATTAGCCCTCCTTTGATTACCCCACACAATGTGTATTTTGTGTGTGGGGAGCACGCATACACTTGGTTACCACGGAATTGGGGGGGACGTTGCTATCTATCCTTTCTGTTTCCTCCTGTTTATGTGGCCCCCTCCAACTATCACAAAACGCATCAGTTATACCCAATGCGATCCCATCATGGGAATACAGCCGCCCCGGTGACAAGTACACCAGTAGCAAGCTTTGCCGAGGTGACCTCTAGCCGTTCCAATATTGCACCCTTACACAGATCACGTAGACAGTTCGATATGACGGAAGTTGATCAAACAGATACCTCCTTGCAGAAATTTACGGATTTTAGTAAGGGTCTACTACCCTTTTGGGGGCCTATTTTCAATAGTAGGGAAATTAGGAGATTGTCTAGAATAGTGGAGAATGTCATTAATATCACCACTGATATTTTAACAAACTTGACCGTGGAACTTCAGGCTACTAGGCTTGTAGCGCTTCAAAATCGTATGGTTTTAGATGTTATCTTAGCTGATCGGGGTGGGGCATGCCGTGTCATCGGCAGTTCTTGCTGCGTGTATATTCCTGACTCCGCCCCCTCGGTCCATCTAGCCATCCAAAAGCTGCACCGCATTGCCTCTGAAATGCATACCGAAAATGGGTCCTGGTCATTGTCAGGTTGGTTTTGGGGACTCCTGTCCACGTGGGGATGGAAGCTGATGTTGATCTTAGGAGGCGCAGCTGCCATCATCTTTACGTGTTGTGTCTTGATGCAGTGTGGTCCTGCCTGCTGTTCTTACTGTGCTTCCCGTATCACCACGCTGTGCGTTCCAACCCCTGTCTCTATTAAAGCCCAAATGCTGCAGAAAGAGGTACATGACATGATGGCCATCGATGAAGAAATATTCGAGGAGTAGCTGTTTGTCGTTATTTAGCTCCACCACGCTAAAAGGAGGGTTTGAGGTACTAGAATCGATTCTAGATCATGTAGGATTGATAATCGATATGTTAGAATTAGCATGGTGTCCCTAGACTCACACCGTAGACATGCAACATTAGTATTTGCAGTATTTACTTTTACTTAGCTTCACACCACGTTACGCTATATGAATACCATATTGTGGCTTTCTTTAATATCGTGCATGCATAGGCCCTATTCTCGTTTGCCTCTAAAAACCCTGCTCCTGGGGAAGAAACCAACTGTTGCAGAAACTGCTGTTTCAGCTCGTTAGACTCGGCAAGGTCGTAGTTAGCTGAGGAAGGGCCGATAAGCACATTCCGGGAGGGGTGCAGGGTGGACTGTCTCTGAGAAGACAGAAGGCAGTCACCCGTCTGACCTTGCTGCCTGAGCGAAGCAAGGAGCTCTTTGTGTGCCTTATATGGGTTTTCCTATTACTGTACTAGCTTGTACCAATTTGTATTTTTCCATGTTAGGCTATGATGATGCCAATGCAACTGTATATATGTGATGTGCTGACAATGTGCCAGCAGTCTTCTTGGCAGACCTCGTGGGTTAGGTCGCAAGGAGCTCCTCTGGCAGAGTTTGTGTTTGTCTAATAAACGCTTGAACCTTCTACACTGCCGACCGACTGCTTATTGGTATTGGTAAGGGGATTTGGTAATGTAATGATAATTGTTGGGAGGCGATAATATAATTTCGGTACTTCACCATGACAAACAACAGCATCAAGAGGTCCCTCCTACACGCCACAACAACATCCACACAATCCTCAAAGTAGGTCACACTGCCACTCCATATACACAATACATCGCATCATTGCAAGAAACAATGTTCCATAACACACTAGCAGTTAGACTCCACTATGGCATGAGGCAAGGTAATACACCCCACTGGAATGTCTCCACCCTTGCAGACCGGAGCAGATGATTCAGCCTAATACATTTCACAGCACAACACACAGAGTACTGATGCTGAGTTCCTCTGGGACTGTCCCTCAGTACCGTTGTATGCTATGTCTACATGGCTCCGCTTGCTGAGGACATCAGTGAACATGGACTCTACATAGTACCCTACGCCTAATACACCCAGCTCTGCCTCTCCCTCACCAAGGTACCCAACATCACAGGACACGACTAACCACAATGGATGCGAGATGTGCCAACAAGTATGTGCCTCAGCTGGACAAATCTCCATTTGTTGTCAAAACAGGTCATCATCATCATCACAAGAACCACTACCACATGGGACTATACCTGGGGGTACCCTGGGCTGGATAAACAGTTCAGCACTCATATGTACCACACAAACTATACATTGTACAGAACACATCCCTCACCCTGTCATTACGGATAATAGCAGTATCCTCACCATACTTCTTTACCCTCTGCTAACTCTGCAAGTGCATACAAATTATTGCCAACTGATGCATTGATTAGATCTGCCACACATCCATCATCATCAGCCTGTGCAATGTGAAAGCCCTCAATAACAGTATCAAAAATACCCTCAGTACAAAAAAGATGAATGTCCATACAACCGTAGGTAGACGTTCCCTGTGGCTCCCATGATAATACCACTTCCGCCTGCACATACAGGAGCTCTACTGCATCCACACCCATACAGATATACTGACACTCAAGGAGCTCACACACGCCTACACAGTCAGCCAGAACCCTGGGCCAGCAAACCTCTACCAATGAATCTGCTTCTAGGCCCACAAGACATACGTCTGCAATACAGACCTAGCCATGGTCACATTTCCCTGCATCTACATAGCCAGCCTGTAAACCAGCTTTCTTTTCCACTTGCAGGAAAGACGTGGGTCATACTGGCCCTCAGCATTGGGAAACACTGCAAACATTGAGGTACAGTCTCAATACCAGGTGGCCCAATAAATGACGGCCCTTGTGCCATCTGACCCTCACTTGTTGTGACGTTGTGTGATGCCTAACCCTGCCTAACAGTCAGCATCCATCACGAAGGCACATAGTCATGGGATAATGCTGCATGCAGCAAATCCAACCCTTGCACGCATTGATCTGCGTTACAGGCACGTGCAATGGGTGTTGCTGGGTGCCTTCCTAGCAAAATCCATTGCCTTTTGACACTGCCCCAGATGTAATAGGAACATGAAATGTGAGGCACTGTCCAGAAATTACACAGACCCAGTGCAGCCGTGAAGAAGGCTCAATGTTGACAAATATGATGAATTCTCCTTGTCTCCCCTTTTTCTCACAATGCAGTAGACATAGTAAGAGGAAGAGGCCGTTGTGATGATTGATTAACTGAGAGGTGTCCATTCCTGTACAAGTCTGATGTTCACCGCAAGGCAGACACACTTGCCCCATTGTGCAAAGGTGACTGCGTTAGCGATGAACAGGACATTGTGCAACAGTGCTGGTGAGAACAACAGGACTGCGCAGTAACTAGCAGATACGGCACGGTCCTGCACTTCATCCTGCAAAAGGGTAGCGCTACAGGAAGGCCTGCTGTGCTCCACTACGGAAAAACGTCATGAAAGAGGTCCCAGAATCTTTACACATGATTGTTGATCACATGGGCTCACCTGAGACACATTACCTAAAGTCCCTCAAGGGTGAGTATTGGCCTGTATGAATTAGTGATAGTGTAATGAACATTTGGCTTACAATAGCTAACATGTAACGGTAATCTCAGATATGAGATCATTGTTGACATTCCTTGGCCAGCAAGGGTAAGGCTCACCCAGAGCTGATTTTTCAACTTCATATGCCTACAAGTACAACTTATTGTAATTGAAACACATATTTTATTAACAAAAATTGTTCACACTATTTAAATGTTATGCTAAACTACACTACACTATTCAAAAATATTTATAAAATCCTACACTAATGTAATCTAAGGCACTAACATCTACACTTATCTTGTCTAACTGTTCCTATACCTACCTCACACATACTACACAACACACAGATGACCCCCCACCCCCTATTCAACAATCACACATCAGGCATACATACACTTAATCTAAACACATACTAATTAACCTACCTAACTAAACAATGATTTTTTTTTATACATCTAAAAATACATTTAACATACACTATACATCAACCCCCACCCACTCCTAATAACTTAACACTTATCCTAACACTATTCCTAAGTACTACAACTATCCTAAATACTATCTAACCATTTAAAAAATGTAAACAATAACAAGGTCCGTAACTTGACATGTGAAATTCCATCTCATGGACAACGACCACAGTTGTTCACTCTGTGTTCATTCCTGCTCGTCCATTTGTTCAATGGTGGCCTTCATGTCGGCAACCATGGACAGCAGGGTGGCCAGCTGCAGTTGCATGCCCGCAACCTTCAATGTCAGTTCCTTTTGGGCCTTTTCAAAATTTTCCATTTTGCCCTCAATATTGTTAATTTTGGCCATCAGGAGCACACCGTCGATCTCAGGGGGAGCTGCTGCATGCCCTGTTGCTGTACGTCCAACTTGCGCTACTGCAGCTCCACCTGTCCTCGTTGCAAGGGCCTCTGCTGTGGTGGGTCCAGATTTTGGAGCAGTGGTTGTCACTGGGCTCAGATCCGAGGGATGTCCAGAAGTGGATTGACTTGCAGATCCTGAACCAAGACCTGCTGGGGGTGCAACCAAACCAGATGTTGATGGTGCTGATGTCTGAATGCCTGAGGGTCCACTCTGTGTAGGAGAATCAGTGTCCATCTGGGGATGTTGATCTTCACATGATCCAGTTGGTGGTCCGGAGTGCATGAGTGAGGTTTTAGCCTTTTCCTTCCTGCTCCGCGTGTTGGATGGTGGAGTGGGAGTTGGTGATCTCCATGCTCCAGCAGCACGTGAGTGCTCATGTCGGCGTCCCATCTGCCTGAATGAACGACCAACATTCCGTATGTGGCGGTATCTCTCTAGACGGATGCGATACTGCCTCTCCTCATATTGTGTCATGTTTTCTGTAATGGAGCAATGACATCCACATCAGTCTGCACTTACACATTGACACCTGTACACATGCACATTAATGCAATCTCCTAAAAAATTTGTGAAGGGGCTATCGTTAACAGGGCATCAATTTAAAAGCATGGTAGCATCATCATCGATGGTCATACACAGGGATGCTAAGTCATGTTGCGTAATACCTAACATGATAAATAATGTACATGACATGTAAGGCCTCAATACATATGAGATGGTGCATTCAAATGCATTTGTCCTGGCCATGAACCCAATGCTCGCCATTCACATATGCAGGCCCCTTCTCAACATGATGCCAGTGCATCTGTGTGCAGGCAAGGTTTGTATAGGCATTGTAATTGTGCTCTTCATACGCAGATACATAGCAAGGTATATGGACCATCATCCCTGTATGCTGCACAAGCCTACACACATGTAAAATGCACCATGGAAACGAAACATGGCCAAATTAGGATTGTGTTGCAAGGAAAGACACAGGTGTGCACTGCAATTGATTTGGGCACCGCCTCCTATCATTTAACTCTTGTACATGGGGTGCTGCTTGGGAGTAAATACGTGCTGCGTTTTCACACTACGCAACACACACTGCACAACACTTTCATGGTAGACGCATCTTGACAGGGAACGTCATATCATGGCCAGCATCAAGGCCTGGTATGTGGATTGACTATGCATGATAAATGATGCAATGGCCATTTATACACATGTACATCAATGCATATTTACTACTGATGTCAATAGTCAAATCTGCCGGTGGCCCTTTTAGTTGCATAGGTAACTGCATGATTATTGTGCTAATTGATGATGGACTTGCAGCACTGTTTCATCCCTCTAACAATGGCAAGTACTGACACACGTGGGGCACAAGGAAATCCTACTTGTAGGAGGTATGTCTATGTTGTACTACAATTAGCATGTGTCATGTAGCCAGGGTCTACATACACTGACTGTCACGTACCCCAAGGCTCCTTGCTCAGCACGACACTCTTCGACATCTCCATGTGCACACTTGCCACCATTGCATGCACACACCACCACAACATACAAACCTATGCCAATGACACCCATCTGGTACGGTCCCTCACCCAAGACCCAGCCCCAACCAAAAACAACCTCCATGAAGGAAAGATAGACGCTGCAGAATGGAAGAAGGTCAGTCAGCGGATACTGTAGACACACAATACAGAGGTTATCATTCTTGGCAAATCAACATCCGCCAGGGACGACGCCTATTGGTCCACAACAATGGTCACTGCAAGAACACCCACGGAGCATACACCCCACTTGGGATTCTTCCAGGTCTACTCACTCACAACTAACAAACAAGTGGACGTCATGTCATCCTTATGATTCTACACCCTGCGCATGCTCCGATAGATATTCTGGTGGATCACCACCGGAACGTGTGAGACGGTCACCCCGGCCCTCATCAACAGCCAAGTGTACAACGGGAAGGCCCTATACACAGGAACCACTGCCAGACTTCACTTAGAATTACTACCCATAGTAAATGCATCGGCACAACTCATCCTCGACGGCCCTCACCACAGCAGCATTTCTACAGGCCATATTGACCAACACTGGGTCACCGTCAACACAAGGATCACGTTCTGCCTCCTCACCCACACACACACACAGACACATGACATGGGCCCAGAATGACTCCTCAACCGCCTCTCGTTCTCAGATCCTACCGGCCACCTCCGCTCCACCAGCCTCCCACTGGCCACCATCCCAAGGATTGACTCATCCACCACTGGAGGTAGATCATCCTCCTACCTGGCCACCAAGACATGAAACTCCCTTGGCGCACAACTACGACTGACCAGGACCATCTTACCTTCATTAAAGAACTGAAGACCTGCCTATTTCATCAGTAGCAGCACACCCCCTCCCTTCAGTGCCTTCAGACCCTCACACCTGAGTATGGTGCTCTATGGAGGTCTACATGTATTGTTTGATTGTGGTCTCATTTTATGTGATAGATACTTACAGCAGCACAAGAAGTGTTACTGTGTCCCTTGCACACTGTAACACCTCATACATGTGACCCTTATCTTTGAGTTTATGGATTTCCACATGGTGCCATTGAGTCCTTCACACTTCCATGCACATGTGATGTGTAAACATGCTGCATGCAAGAATGATGATTTTGGACTGTCTGCATACTTGGCATGCATGAGACATTGTAAGCATACAGACAAAGATAGTAAGGATTTCACACTCACCAATGGCCTTAGGATTCTTGAAGGACTCCACCTCATCCCTTGTGTATGGTGGTGGACCACCTACAAGGGAAAGACAATAGAGCAGATTCTCAGCGTATGTTGCATATTTCAACACAGTACAGAGATTACATGAGAGTCAGTGGTATCTTCAACATTGGCTTACGATGCGTCCCATGAGGCAACCTGATTCATACAACAGTCTCTGGCTAAGTGCTTCACATGTGAAGCACACTCTTCCACTGCATGTATGACACACATGTGATCCCTTGTTTGTGGTGTCACATTGAGATGGCATTTGCCAAATACTTGCACACTTGTCCCATATCGATAATATGTTTGCATTGTGTAGATGTATGTGATTGTGCTTTTATGGGGGACTTCATTTATAATGCAGCACACCATGGTGAAAAAACGGCACAGATGCGTGAGGCATCTGTGTGGGAATTGTGGCCCATTGCTGGAGTTGCGTCGCAAGCGCAACGCAGCTCCAGCAAGGCTCGGGGATGCACCATCTGCACAATGCTGCGTCAAGACCTACGCCTGCTTCAAGCAGGCGCAGGGTTTTGACGCAGCATTGCCCAGAAAGTGACTGAGTGAAATCTCATAGATTTCACTCAGACACTTTCATGAGGCGTTCCTGCGCAGGAAGGCCCCCCCCCCTCTGCGCAGGAACGCCTTCTTATGGCGCAGTGCTTTACAACGTTGTAAATAGGGCGCTTTGTTTGCGCGGCAGATGGTCAAATAAAGTGACGCAATTGCGGTGCAAAGAGGCACAACTGCCTCATAAATCTGCCTTTATGTATGTAGCATTTTTGTGTAGCAAATTATGTTTGAGATTTAGCAAATTAACACCAACCTGTAGTTGATGCTAAGGTGCATTTTTTTCCAAAAATGCACAATTTTGCTTTTTGGAAGGTGGCAGGTGATGCACACACATGGCCATAGGGCATGTATGTGCACCATATGCACACACATATACTTTTGAGGGCTGCAGCAGGGTGTCTTTGAGACACCCCTGCACCCTTGTAATAATTCACAAATGTCGATTAGCAAATAGCTGATTTGCAATTAGTGTATTTATTTCAAATTATTCCTATGGCCCTCCTGGGCCATGGCAATGCATATGGAATTATCCCTTAATTGCAAAGTATAAACATGCAAAGTTGCACATACAGAAGATTGATGAATTCCTAAAATAATAGCGCTTTTTCTTCATACATACCATTTAGCAATTCATAAATAGCGATTCCTTGAAAATCTCAAGTTTTGATTAGCGAAAGGGTTTGTTGATAGATATGGCCCTATATCTGATGTTACAGCGGCGCAAGGGGATCATCAGTGAGGCCCCTGTAGTTTCACAATGGAATAGCTTAACCTTACAATACAGCTGTTAATACATGAAATAAATGTAATTTGACTTACCAATTGTTCCCTCGACCTCGATTCCAAGGTGGTCCAGGAGATCCTGCTCACGGTTGATGACATCAGCCCACCGATGCTTGTACTGTCTGAGGGTCCGGTCTACTCCAAATATTCGCAACATCTGGTACCGGACCCTCTCCCACCTCAGCTTCCTTTCTTGGGTTGGGTAACCCAGCAGTACCCTGCCTCCACTCCCAATCATGTTTGGGAGGTAGTGGACAATCAGCCACAGTAGCCCCCCATACTCCTGCTCAGTAAGGTTCCTAGACCTGGGTGACATTGTGACGGTGACGGTGTTGGATCTAGCCCTGATCTTATGGGTGAGAGTATTCTGCTTAATTCAGAGACTCTGTCCCTCACCACCCCTTGTTGTAAATATTTTTGTCCACCCTAAGCGTGGAAGGGTATACTCAGACATGAGTCCCTTGCTCATTGCACCATCAGGATTCAAGCAAGCCGGGCCGAAGACGGCTGTAATGCCAGAAACCGGTCCCCGGAAGCTTGTTTCCTTCCCAGTGTAAGAATTGGCTTTTGTAGTTTGGTTTGCCCTGTTCCCATCATGCACTGGGACAGGAACAGACTAATTTGCATACAGCCAGGTTCTGAAACTGGGATGGTGCAATGAGCTAAAAAACGGTGTTGGATCTAGCCCTGATCTTTTGACTGGGTGAGAGTATTCTGCTTAATTCTGAGACTCTGTCCCTCACCACCCCTTGTTGTAAATATTTTTGTCCACCCTAAGCGTGGAAGGGTATACTCAGACATGAGTCCCTTGCTCATTGCACCATCAGGATTCAAGCAAGCCGGGCCGAAGACGGCTGTAATGCCAGAAACCGGTCCCCGGAAGCTTGTTTCCTTCCCAGTGTAAGAATTGGCTTTTGTAGTTTGGTTTGCCCTGTTCCCACCATGCACTGGGACAGGAACAGACTAATTTGCATACAGCCAGGTTCTGAAACTGGGATGGTGCAATGAGCTAAAAAACGGTGTTGGATCTAGCCCTGATCTTTTGACTGGGTGAGAGTATTCTGCTTAATTCAGAGACTCTGTCCCTCACCACCCCTTGTTGTAAATATTTTTGTCCACCCTAAGCGTGGAAGGGTATACTCAGACATGAGTCCCTTGCTCATTGCACCATCAGGATTCAAGCAAGCTGGGCCGAAGACGGCTGTAATGCCAGAAACCGGTCGCCGGAAGCTTGTTTCCTTCCCAGTGTAAGAATTGGCTTTTGTAGTTTGGTTTGCCCTGTTCCCATCATGCACTGGGACAGGAACAGACTAATTTGCATACAGCCAGGTTCTGAAACTGGGATGGTGCAATGAGCTAAAAAACGGTGTTGGATCTAGCCCTGATCTTTTGACTGGGTGAGAGTATTCTGCTTAATTCAGAGACTCTGTCCCTCACCACCCCTTGTTGTAAATATTTTTGTCCACCCTAAGCGTGGAAGGGTATACTCAGACATGAGTCCCTTGCTCATTGCACCATCAGGATTCAAGCAAGCCGGGCCGAAGACGGCTGTAATGCCAGAAACCGGTCCCCGGAAGCTTGTTTCCTTCCCAGTGTAAGAATTGGCTTTTGTAGTTTGGTTTGCCCTGTTCCCATCATGCACTGGGACAGGAACAGACTAATTTTCATACAGCCAGGTTCTGAAACTGGGATGGTGCAATGAGCTAAAAAACGGTGTTGGATCTAGCCCTGATCTTTTGACTGGGTGAGAGTATTCTGCTTAATTCAGAGACTCTGTCCCTCACCACCCCTTGTTGTAAATATTTTTGTCCACCCTAAGCGTGGAAGGGTATACTCAGACATGAGTCCCTTGCTCATTGCACCATCAGGATTCAAGCAAGCCGGGCCGAAGACGGCTGTAATGCCAGAAACCGGTCCCCGGAAGCTTGTTTCCTTCCCAGTGTAAGAATTGGCTTTTGTAGTTTGGTTTGCCCTGTTCCCATCATGCACTGGGACAGGAACAGACTAATTTGCATACAGCCAGGTTCTGAAACTGGGATGGTGCAATGAGCTAAAAAACTGTGTTGGATCTAGCCCTGATCTTTTGACTGGGTGAGAGTATTCTGCTTAATTCAGAGACTCTGTCCCTCACCACCCCTTGTTGTAAATATTTTTGTCCACCCTAAGCATGGAAGGGTATACTCAGACATGAGTCCCTTGCTCATTGCACCATAAGGATTCAAGCAAGCCGGGCCAAAGACGGCTGTAATGCCAGAAACCGGTCCCCGGAAGCTTGTTTCCTTCCCAGTGTAAGAATTGGCTTTTGTAGTTTGGTTTGCCCTGTTCCCATCATGCACTGGGACAGGAACAGACTAATTTGCATACAGCCAGGTTCTGAAACTGGGATGGTGCAATGAGCTAAAAAACGTTGTTGGATCTAGCCCTGATCTTTTGACTGGGTGAGAGTATTCTGCTTAATTCAGAGACTCTGTCCCTCACCACCCCTTGTTGTAAATATTTTTGTCCACCCTAAGCGTGGAAGGGTATACTCAGACATGAGTCCCTTGCTCATTGCACCATCAGGATTCAAGCAAGCCGGGCCGAAGACGGCTGTAATGCCAGAAACCGGTCCCCGGAAGCTTGTTTCCTTCCCAGTGTAAGAATTGGCTTTTGTAGTTTGGTTTGCCCTGTTCCCATCATGCACTGGGACAGGAACAGACTAATTTGCATACAGCCAGGTTCTGAAACTGGGATGGTGCAATGAGCTAAAAAACGGTGTTGGATCTAGCCCTGATCTTTTGACTGGGTGAGAGTATTCTGCTTAATTCAGAGACTCTGTCCCTCACCACCCCTTGTTGTAAATATTTTTGTCCACCCTAAGCGTGGAAGGGTATACTCAGACATGAGTCCCTTGCTCATTGCACCATCAGGATTCAAGCAAGCCGGGCCGAAGACGGATGTAATGCCAGAAACCGGTCCCCGGAAGCTTGTTTCCTTCCCAGTGTAAGAATTGGCTTTTGTAGTTTGGTTTGCCCTGTTCCCACCATGCACTTGGACAGGAACAGACTAATTTGCATACAGCCAGGTTCTGAAACTGGGATGGTGCAATGAGCTAAAAAACGGTGTTGGATCTAGCCCTGATCTTTTGACTGGGTGAGAGTATTCTGCTTAATTCAGAGACTCTGTCCCTCACCACCCCTTGTTGTAAATATTTTTGTCCACCCTAAGCGTGGAAGGGTATACTCAGACATGAGTCCCTTGCTCATTGCACCATCAGGATTCAAGCAAGCTGGGCCGAAGACGGCTGTAATGCCAGAAACCGGTCCCCGGAAGCTTGTTTCCTTCCCAGTGTAAGAATTGGCTATTGTAGTTTGGTTTGCCCTGTTCCCATCATGCACTGGGACAGGAACAGACTAATTTGCATACAGCCAGGTTCTGAAACTGGGATGGTGCAATGAGCCAAAAAAACGGTGTTGGATCTAGCCCTGATCTTTTGACTGGGTGAGAGTATTCTGCTTAATTCAGAGACTCTGTCCCTCACCACCCGTTGTTGTAAATATTTTTGTCCACCCTAAGCGTGGAAGGGTATACTCAGACATGAGTCCCTTGCTCATTGCACCATCAGGATTCAAGCAAGCCGGGCCGAAGATGGCTGTAATGCCAGAAACCGGTCCCCGGAAGCTTGTTTCCTTCCCAGTGTAAGAATTGGCTTTTGTAGTTTGGTTTGCCCTGTTCCCATCATGCACTGGGACAGGAACAGACTAATTTGCATACAGCCAGGTTCTGAAACTGGGATGGTGCAATGAGCTAAAAAACGGTGTTGGATCTAGCCCTGATCTTTTGACTGGGTGAGAGTATTCTGCTTAATTCAGAGACTCTGTCCCTGACCACCCCTTGTTGTAAATATTTTTGTCCACCCTAAGCGTGGAAGGGTATACTCAGACATGAGTCCCTTGCTCATTGCACCATCAGGATTCAAGCAAGCCGGGCCGAAGACGGCTGTAATGCCAGAAACCGGTCCCCGGAAGCTTGTTTCCTTCCCAGTGTAAGAATTGGCTTTTGTAGTTTGGTTTGCCCTGTTCCCATCATGCACTGGGACAGGAACAGACTAATTTGCATACAGCCAGGTTCTGAAATTGGGATGGTGCAATGAGCTAAAAAACGTTGTTGGATCTAGCCCTGATCTTTTGACTGGGTGAGAGTATTCTGCTTAATTCAGAGACTCTGTCCCTCACCACCCCTTGTTGTAAATATTTTTGTCCACCCTAAGCGTGGAAGGGTATACTCAGACATGAGTCCCTTGCTCATTGCACCATCAGGATTCAAGCAAGCCGGGCCGAAGACGGCTGTAATGCCAGAAACCGGTCCCCGGAAGCTTGTTTCCTTCCCAGTGTAAGAATTGGCTTTTGTAGTTTGGTTTGCCCTGTTCCCATCATGCACTGGGACAGGAACAGACTAATTTGCATACAGCCAGGTTCTGAAACTGGGATGGTGCAATGAGCTAAAAAACGGTGTTGGATCTAGCCCTGATCTTTTGACTGGGTGAGAGTATTCTGCTTAATTCAGAGACTCTGTCCCTCACCACCCCTTGTTGTAAATATTTTTGTCCACCCTAAGCGTGGAAGGGTATACTCAGACATGAGTCCCTTGCTCATTGCACCATCAGGATTCAAGCAAGCCGGGCCGAAGACGGCTGTAATGCCAGAAACCGGTCCCCGGAAGCTTGTTTCCTTCCCAGTGTAAGAATTGGCTTTTGTAGTTTGGTTTGCCCTGTTCCCATCATGCACTGGGACAGGAACAGACTAATTTGCATACAGCCAGGTTCTGAAACTGGGATGGTGCAATGAGCTAAAAAACGGTGTTGGATCTAGCCCTGATCTTTTGACTGGGTGAGAGTATTCTGGTTAATTCAGAGACTCTGTCCCTCACCACCCCTTGTTGTAAATATTTTTTTCCACCCTAAGCGTGGAAGGGTATACTCAGACATGAGTCCCTTGCTCATTGCACCATCAGGATTCAAGCAAGCCGGGCCGAAGACGGCTGTAATGCCAGAAACCGGTCCCCGGAAGCTTGTTTCCTTCCCAGTGTAAGAATTGGCTTTTGTAGTTTGGTTTGCCCTGTTCCCATCATGCACTGGGACAGGAACAGACTAATTTGCATACAGCCAGGTTCTGAAACTGGGATGGTGCAATGAGCTAAAAAACGGTGTTGGATCTAGCCCTGATCTTTTGACTGGGTGAGAGTATTCTGGTTAATTCAGAGACTCTGTCCCTCACCACCCCTTGTTGTAAATATTTTTGTCCACCCTAAGCGTGGAAGGGTATACTCAGACATGAGTCCCTTGCTCATTGCACCATCAGGATTCAAGCAAGCCGGGCCGAAGACGGCTGTAATGCCAGAAACCGGTCCCCGGAAGCTTGTTTCCTTCCCAGTGTAAGAATTGGCTTTTGTAGTTTGGTTTGCCCTGTTCCCATCATGCACTGGGACAGGAACAGACTAATTTGCATACAGCCAGGTTCTGAAACTGGGATGGTGCAATGAGCTAAAAAACGGTGTTGGATCTAGCCCTGATCTTTTGACTGGGTGAGAGTATTCTGCTTAATTCAGAGACTCTGTCCCTCACCACCCCTTGTTGTAAATATTTTTGTCCACCCTAAGCGTGGAAGGGTATACTCAGACATGAGTCCCTTGCTCATTGCACCATCAGGATCAAGCAAGCCGGGCCGAAGACGGATGTAATGCCAGAAACCGGTCCCCGGAAGCTTGTTTCCTTCCCAGTGTAAGAATTGGCTTTTGTAGTTTGGTTTGCCCTGTTCCCATCATGCACTGGGACAGGAACAGACTAATTTGCATACAGCCAGGTTCTGAAACTGGGATGGTGCAATGAGCTAAAAAACGTTGTGGGATCGAGCCCTGATCTTTTGACTGGGTGAGAGTATTCTGCTTAATTCAGAGACTCTGTCCCTCACCACCCCTTGTTGTAAATATTTTTGTCCACCCTAAGCGTGGAAGGGTATACTCAGACATGAGTCCCTTGCTCATTGCACCATCAGGATTCAAGCAAGCCGGGCCGAAGACGGCTGTAATGCCAGAAACCGGTCCCCGGAAGCTTGTTTCCTTCCCAGTGTAAGAATTGGCTTTTGTAGTTTGGTTTGCCCTGTTCCCATCATGCACTGGGACAGGAACAGACTAATTTGCATACAGCCAGGTTCTGAAACTGGGATGGTGCAATGAGCTAAAAAACGTTGTCGGATCTAGCCCTGATCTTTTGACTGGGTGAGAGTATTCTGCTTAATTCAGAGACTCTGTCCCTCACCACCCCTTGTTGTAAATATTTTTGTCCACCCTAAGCGTGGAAGGGTATACTCAGACATGAGTCCCTTGCTCATTGCACCATCAGGATTCAAGCAAGCCGGGCCGAAGACGGCTGTAATGCCAGAAACCGGTCCCCGGAAGCTTGTTTCCTTCCCAGTGTAAGAATTGGCTTTTGTAGTTTGGTTTGCCCTGTTCCCATCATGCACTGGGACAGGAACAGACTAATTTGCATACAGCCAGGTTCTGAAACTGGGATGGTGCAATGAGCTAAAAAACGGTGTTGGATCTAGCCCTGATCTTTTGACTGGGTGAGAGTATTCTGCTTAATTCTGAGACTCTGTCCCTCACCACCCCTTGTTGTAAATATTATTGTCCACCCTAAGCGTGGAAGGGTATACTCAGACATGAGTCCCTTGCTCATTGCACCATCAGGATTCAAGCAAGCCGGGCCGAAGACGGCTGTAATGCCAGAAACCGGTCCCCGGAAGCTTGTTTCCTTCCCAGTGTAAGAATTGGCTTTTGTAGTTTGGTTTGCCCTGTTCCCACCATGCACTGGGACAGGAACAGACTAATTTGCATACAGCCAGGTTCTGAAACTGGGATGGTGCACTGAGCTAAAAAACGGTGTTGGATCTAGCCCTGATCTTTTGACTGGGTGAGAGTATTCTGGTTAATTCAGAGACTCTGTCCCTCACCACCCCTTGTTGTAAATATTTTTGTCCACCCTAAGCGTGGAAGGGTATACTCAGACATGAGTCCCTTGCTCATTGCACCATCAGGATTCAAGCAAGCCGGGCCGAAGACGGCTGTAATGCCAGAAACC
Organism: Lissotriton helveticus; assembly: GCF_964261635.1. NCBI lineage: Eukaryota > Metazoa > Chordata > Amphibia > Caudata > Salamandridae > Lissotriton > Lissotriton helveticus. The sequence goes on from NC_136059.1 coordinate 1,073,574,250, forward strand.
GGTCCCCGGAAGCTTGTTTCCTTCCCAGTGTAAGAATTGGCTTTTGTAGTTTGGTTTGCCCTGTTCCCATCATGCACTGGGACAGGAACAGACTAATTTGCATACAGCCAGGTTCTGAAACTGGGATGGTGCAATGAGCTAAAAAACGGTGTTGGATCTAGCCCTGATCTTTTGACTGGGTGAGAGTATTCTGCTTAATTCAGAGACTCTGTCTCTCACCACCCCTTGTTGTAAATATTTTTGTCCACCCTAAGCGTGGAAGGGTATACTCAGACATGAGTCCCTTGCTCATTGCACCATCAGGATTCAAGCAAGCCGGGCCGAAGACGGCTGTAATGCCAGAAACCGGTCCCCGGAAGCTTGTTTCCTTCCCAGTGTAAGAATTGGCTTTTGTAGTTTGGTTTGCCCTGTTCCCATCATGCACTGGGACAGGAACAGACTAATTTGCATACAGCCAGGTTCTGAAACTGGGATGGTGCAATGAGCTAAAAAACGGTGTTGGATCTAGCCCTGATCTTTTGACTGGGTGAGAGTATTCTGCTTAATTCAGAGACTCTGTCCCTCACCACCCCTTGTTGTAAATATTTTTGTCCACCCTAAGCGTGGAAGGGTATACTCAGACATGAGTCCCTTGCTCATTGCACCATCAGGATTCAAGCAAGCCGGGCCGAAGACGGCTGTAATGCCAGAAACCGGTCCCCGGAAGCTTGTTTCCTTCCCAGTGTAAGAATTGGCTTTTGTAGTTTGGTTTGCCCTGTTCCCATCATGCACTGGGACAGGAACAGACTAATTTTCATACAGCCAGGTTCTGAAACTGGGATGGTGCAATGAGCTAAAAAACGGTGTTGGATCTAGCCCTGATCTTTTGACTGGGTGAGAGTATTCTGCTTAATTCAGAGACTCTGTCCCTCACCACCCCTTGTTGTAAATATTTTTGTCCACCCAAAGCGTGGAAGGGTATACTCAGACATGAGTCCCTTGCTCATTGCACCATCAGGATTCAAGCAAGCCGGGCCGAAGACGGCTGTAATGCCAGAAACCGGTCCCCGGAAGCTTGTTTCCTTCCCAGTGTAAGAATTGGCTTTTGTAGTTTGGTTTGCCCTGTTCCCATCATGCACTGGGACAGGAACAGACTAATTTGCATACAGCCAGGTTCTGAAACTGGGATGGTGCAATGAGCTAAAAAACTGTGTTGGATCTAGCCCTGATCTTTTGACTGGGTGAGAGTATTCTGCTTAATTCAGAGACTCTGTCCCTCACCACCCCTTGTTGTAAATATTTTTGTCCACCCTAAGCGTGGAAGGGTATACTCAGACATGAGTCCCTTGCTCATTGCACCATCAGGATTCAAGCAAGCCGGGCCAAAGACGGCTGTAATGCCAGAAACCGGTCCCCGGAAGCTTGTTTCCTTCCCAGTGTAAGAATTGGCTTTTGTAGTTTGGTTTGCCCTGTTCCCATCATGCACTGGGACAGGAACAGACTAATTTGCATACAGCCAGGTTCTGAAACTGGGATGGTGCAATGAGCTAAAAAACGTTGTTGGATCTAGCCCTGATCTTTTGACTGGGTGAGAGTATTCTGCTTAATTCAGAGACTCTGTCCCTCACCACCCCTTGTTGTAAATATTTTTGTCCACCCTAAGCGTGGAAGGGTATACTCAGACATGAGTCCCTTGCTCATTGCACCATCAGGATTCAAGCAAGCCGGGCCGAAGACGGCTGTAATGCCAGAAACCGGTCCCCGGAAGCTTGTTTCCTTCCCAGTGTAAGAATTGGCTTTTGTAGTTTGGTTTGCCCTGTTCCCATCATGCACTGGGACAGGAACAGACTAATTTGCATACAGCCAGGTTCTGAAACTGGGATGGTGCAATGAGCTAAAAAACGGTGTTGGATCTAGCCCTGATCTTTTGACTGGGTGAGAGTATTCTGCTTAATTCAGAGACTCTGTCCCTCACCACCCCTTGTTGTAAATATTTTTGTCCACCCTAAGCGTGGAAGGGTATACTCAGACATGAGTCCCTTGCTCATTGCACCATCAGGATTCAAGCAAGCCGGGCCGAAGACGGATGTAATGCCAGAAACCGGTCCCCGGAAGCTTGTTTCCTTCCCAGTGTAAGAATTGGCTTTTGTAGTTTGGTTTGCCCTGTTCCCACCATGCACTTGGACAGGAACAGACTAATTTGCATACAGCCAGCTTCTGAAACTGGGATGGTGCAATGAGCTAAAAAACGGTGTTGGATCTAGCCCTGATCTTTTGACTGGGTGAGAGTATTCTGCTTAATTCAGAGACTCTGTCCCTCACCACCCCTTGTTGTAAATATTTTTGTCCACCCTAAGCGTGGAAGGGTATACTCAGACATGAGTCCCTTGCTCATTGCACCATCAGGATTCAAGCAAGCTGGGCCGAAGACGGCTGTAATGCCAGAAACCGGTCCCCGGAAGCTTGTTTCCTTCCCAGTGTAAGAATTGGCTTTTGTAGTTTGGTTTGCCCTGTTCCCATCATGCACTGGGACAGGAACAGACTAATTTGCATACAGCCAGGTTCTGAAACTGGGATGGTGCAATGAGCTAAAAAACGGTGTTGGATCTAGCCCTGATCTTTTGACTGGGTGAGAGTATTCTGCTTAATTCAGAGACTCTGTCCCTCACCACCCCTTGTTGTAAATATTTTTGTCCACCCTAAGCGTGGAAGGGTATACTCAGACATGAGTCCCTTGCTCATTGCACCATCAGGATTCAAGCAAGCCGGGCCGAAGATGGCTGTAATGCCAGAAACCGGTCCCCGGAAGCTTGTTTCCTTCCCAGTGTAAGAATTGGCTTTTGTAGTTTGGTTTGCCCTGTTCCCATCATGCACTGGGACAGGAACAGACTAATTTGCATACAGCCAGGTTCTGAAACTGGGATGGTGCAATGAGCTAAAAAACGGTGTTGGATCTAGCCCTGATCTTTTGACTGGGTGAGAGTATTCTGCTTAATTCAGAGACTCTGTCCCTGACCACCCCTTGTTGTAAATATTTTTGTCCACCCTAAGCGTGGAAGGGTATACTCAGACATGAGTCCCTTGCTCATTGCACCATCAGGATTCAAGCAAGCCAGGCCGAAGACGGCTGTAATGCCAGAAACCGGTCCCCGGAAGCTTGTTTCCTTCCCAGTGTAAGAATTGGCTTTTGTAGTTTGGTTTGCCCTGTTCCCATCATGCACTGGGACAGGAACAGACTAATTTGCATACAGCCAGGTTCTGAAACTGGGATGGTGCAATGAGCTAAAAAACGTTGTTGGATCTAGCCCTGATCTTTTGACTGGGTGAGAGTATTCTGCTTAATTCAGAGACTCTGTCCCTCACCACCCCTTGTTGTAAATATTTTTGTCCACCCTAAGCGTGGAAGGGTATACTCAGACATGAGTCCCTTGCTCATTGCACCATCAGGATTCAAGCAAGCCGGGCCGAAGACGGCTGTAATGCCAGAAACCGGTCCCCCGGAAGCTTGTTTCCTTCCCAGTGTAAGAATTGGCTTTTGTAGTTTGGTTTGCCCTGTTCCCATCATGCACTGGGACAGGAACAGACTAATTTGCATACAGCCAGGTTCTGAAACTGGGATGGTGCAATGAGCTAAAAAACGGTGTTGGATCTAGCCCTGATCTTTTGACTGGGTGAGAGTATTCTGCTTAATTCAGAGACTCTGTCCCTCACCACCCCTTGTTGTAAATATTTTTGTCCACCCTAAGCGTGGAAGGGTATACTCAGACATGAGTCCCTTGCTCATTGCACCATCAGGATTCAAGCAAGCCGGGCCGAAGACGGCTGTAATGCCAGAAACCGGTCCCCGGAAGCTTGTTTCCTTCCCAGTGTAAGAATTGGCTTTTGTAGTTTGGTTTGCCCTGTTCCCATCATGCACTGGGACAGGAACAGACTAATTTGCATACAGCCAGGTTCTGAAACTTGGATGGTGCAATGAGCTAAAAAACGGTGTTGGATCTAGCCCTGATCTTTTGACTGGGTGAGAGTATTCTGGTTAATTCAGAGACTCTGTCCCTCACCACCCCTTGTTGTAAATATTTTTGTCCACCCTAAGCGTGGAAGGGTATACTCAGACATGAGTCCCTTGCTCATTGCACCATCAGGATTCAAGCAAGCCGGGCCGAAGACGGCTGTAATGCCAGAAACCGGTCCCCGGAAGCTTGTTTCCTTCCCAGTGTAAGAATTGGCTTTTGTAGTTTGGTTTGCCCTGTTCCCATCATGCACTGGGACAGGAACAGACTAATTTGCATACAGCCAGGTTCTGAAACTGGGATGGTGCAATGAGCTAAAAAACGGTGTTGGATCTAGCCCTGATCTTTTGACTGGGTGAGAGTATTCTGCTTAATTCAGAGACTCTGTCTCTCACCACCCCTTGTTGTAAATATTTTTGTCCACCCTAAGCGTGGAAGGGTATACTCAGACATGAGTCCCTTGCTCATTGCACCATCAGGATTCAAGCAAGCCGGGCCGAAGACGGCTGTAATGCCAGAAACCGGTCCCCGGAAGCTTGTTTCCTTCCCAGTGTAAGAATTGGCTTTTGTAGTTTGGTTTGCCCTGTTCCCATCATGCACTGGGACAGGAACAGACTAATTTGCATACAGCCAGGTTCTGAAACTGGGATGGTGCAATGAGCTAAAAAACGGTGTTGGATCTAGCCCTGATCTTTTGACTGGGTGAGAGTATTCTGCTTAATTCAGAGACTCTGTCCCTCACCACCCCTTGTTGTAAATATCTTTGTCCACCCTAAGCGTGGAAGGGTATACTCAGACATGAGTCCCTTGCTCATTGCACCATCAGGATTCAAGCAAGCCGGGCCGAAGACGGCTGTAATGCCAGAAACCGGTCCCCGGAAGCTTGTTTCCTTCCCAGTGTAAGAATTGGCTTTTGTAGTTTGGTTTGCCCTGTTCCCATCATGCACTGGGACAGGAACAGACTAATTTGCATACAGCCAGGTTCTGAAACTGGGATGGTGCAATGAGCTAAAAAACGGTGTTGGATCTAGCCCTGATCTTTTGACTGGGTGAGAGCATTCTGCTTAATTCAGAGACTCTGTCCCTCACCACCCCTTGTTGTAAATATTTTTGTCCACCCTAAGCGTGGAAGGGTATACTCAGACATGAGTCCCTTGCTCATTGCACCATCAGGATTCAAGCAAGCCGTGCCGACGACGGCTGTAATGCCAGAAACCGGTCCCCGGAAGCTTGTTTCCTTCCCAGTGTAAGAATTGGCTTTTGTAGTTTGGTTTGCCCTGTTCCCATCATGCACTGGGACAGGAACAGACTAATTTGCATACAGCCAGGTTCTGAAACTGGGATGGTGCAATGAGCTAAAAAACGGTGTTGGATCTAGCCCTGATCTTTTGACTGGGTGAGAGTATTCTGCTTAATTCAGAGACTCTGTCCCTCACCACCCCTTGTTGTAAATATTTTTCTCCACCCTAAGCGTGGAAGGGTATACTCAGACATGAGTCCCTTGCTCATTGCACCATCAGGATTCAAGCAAGCCGGGCCGAAGACGGCTGTAATGCCAGAAACCGGTCCCCGGAAGCTTGTTTCCTTCCCAGTGTAAGAATTGGCTTTTGTAGTTTGGTTTGCCCTGTTCCCATCATGCACTGGGACAGGAACAGACTAATTTGCATACAGCCAGGTTCTGAAACTGGGATGGTGCAATGAGCTAAAAAACGGTGTTTGATCTAGCCCTGATCTTTTGACTGGGTGAGAGTATTCTGCTTAATTCAGAGACTCTGTCCCTCACCACCCCTTGTTGTAAATATTTTTGTCCACCCTAAGCGTGGAAGGGTATACTCAGACATGAGTCCCTTGCTCATTGCACCATCAGGATTCAAGCAAGCCGGGCCGAAGACGGCTGTAATGCCAGAAACCGGTCCCCGGAAGCTTGTTTCCTTCCCAGTGTAAGAATTGGCTTTTGTAGTTTGGTTTGCCCTGTTCCCATCATGCACTGGGACAGGAACAGACTAATTTGCATACAGCCAGGTTCTGAAACTGGGATGGTGCAATGAGCTAAAAAACGGTGTTGGATCTAGCCCTGATCTTTTGACTGGGTGAGAGTATTCTGCTTAATTCAGAGACTCTGTCTCTCACCACCCCTTGTTGTAAATATTTTTGTCCACCCTAAGCGTGGAAGGGTATACTCAGACATGAGTCCCTTGCTCATTGCACCATCAGGATTCAAGCAAGCCGGGCCGAAGACGGCTGTAATGCCAGAAACCCGTCCCCGGAAGCTTGTTTCCTTCCCAGTGTAAGAATTGGCTTTTGTAGTTTGGTTTGCCCTGTTCCCATCATGCACTGGGACAGGAACAGACTAATTTGCATACAGCCAGGTTCTGAAACTGGGATGGTGAAATGAGCTAAAAAACGGTGTTGGATCTAGCCCTGACCTTTTGACTGGGTGAGAGTATTCTGCTTAATTCAGAGACTCTGTCCCTCACCACCCCTTGTTGTAAATATTTTTGTCCACCCTAAGCGTGGAAGGGTATACTCAGACATGAGTCCCTTGCTCATTGCACCATCAGGATTCAAGCAAGCCGGGCCGAAGACGGCTGTAATGCCAGAAACCGGTCCCCGGAAGCTTGTTTCCTTCCCAGTGTAAGAATTGGCTTTTGTAGTTTGGTTTGCCCTGTTCCCATCATGCACTGGGACAGGAACAGACTAATTTGCATACAGCCAGGTTCTGAAACTGGGATGGTGCAATGAGCTAAAAAACGGTGTTGGATCTAGCCCTGATATTTTGACTGGGTGAGAGTATTCTGCTTAATTCAGAGACTCTGTCCCTCACCACCCCTTGTTGTAAATATTTTTGTCCACCCTAAGCGTGGAAGGGTATACTCAGACATGAGTCCCTTGCTCATTGCACCATCAGGATTCAAGCAAGCCGGGCCGAAGACGGCTGTAATGCCAGAAACCGGTCCCCGGAAGCTTGTTTCCTTCCCAGTGTAAGAATTGTCTTTTGTAGTTTGGTTTGCCCTGTTCCCATCATGCACTGGGACAGGAACAGACTAATTTGCATACAGCCAGGTTCTGAAACTGGGATGGTGCAATGAGCTAAAAAACGGTGTTGGATCTAGCCCTGATCTTTTGACTGGGTGAGAGTATTCTGCTTAATTCAGAGACTCTGTCCCTCACCAGCCCTTGTTGTAAATATTTTTGTCCACCCTAAGCGTGGAAGGGTATACTCAGACATGAGTCCCTTGCTCATTGCACCATCAGGATTCAAGCAAGACGGGCCAAAGACGGCTGTAATGCCAGAAACCGGTCCCCGGAAGCTTGTTTCCTTCCCAGTGTAAGAATTGGCTTTTGTAGTTTGGTTTGCCCTGTTCCCATCATGCACTGGGACAGGAACAGACTAATTTGCATACAGCCAGGTTCTGAAACTGGGATGGTGCAATGAGCTAAAAAACGGTGTTGGATCTAGCCCTGATCTTTTGACTGGGTGAGAGTATTCTGCTTAATTCAGAGACTCTGTCCCTCACCACCCCTTGTTGTAAATATTTTTGTCCACCCTAAGCGTGGAAGGGTATACTCAGACATGAGTCCCTTGCTCATTGCACCATCAGGATTCAAGCAAGCCGGGCCGAAGACGGCTGTAATGCCAGAAACCGGTCCCCGGAAGCTTGTTTCCTTCCCAGTGTAAGAATTGGCTTTTGTAGTTTGGTTTGCCCTGTTCCCATCATGCACTGGGATAGGAACAGACTAATTTGCATACAGCCAGGTTCTGAAACTGGGATGGTGCAATGAGCTAAAAAACGGTGTTGGATCTAGCCCTGATCTTTTGACTGGGTGAGAGTATTCTGCTTAATTCAGAGACTCTGTCCCTCACCACCCCTTGTTGTAAATATTTTTGTCCACCCTAAGCGTGGAAGGGTATACTCAGACATGAGTCCCTTGCTCATTGCACCATCAGGATTCAAGCAAGCCGGGCCGAAGACGGCTGTAATGCCAGAAACCGGTCCCCGGAAGCTTGTTTCCTTCCCAGTGTAAGAATTGGCTTTTGTAGTTTGGTTTGCCCTGTTCCCATCATGCACTGGGACAGGAACAGACTAATTTGCATACAGCCAGGTTCTGAAACTGGGATGGTGCAATGCGCTAAAAAACGGTGTTGGATCTAGCCCTGATCTTTTGACTGGGTGAGAGTATTCTGGTTAATTCAGAGACTCTGTCCCTCACCACCCCTTGTTGTAAATATTTTTGTCCACCCTAAGCGTGGAAGGGTATACTCAGACATGAGTCCCTTGCTCATTGCACCATCAGGATTCAAGCAAGCCGGGCCGAAGACGGCTGTAATGCCAGAAACCGGTCCCCGGAAGCTTGTTTCCTTCCCAGTGTAAGAATTGGCTTTTGTAGTTTGGTTTGCCCTGTTCCCATCATGCACTGGGACAGGAACAGACTAATTTGCATACAGCCAGGTTCTGAAACTGGGATGGTGCAATGAGCTAAAAAACGGTGTTGGATCTAGCCCTGATCTTTTGACTGGGTGAGAGTATTCTGCTTAATTCAGAGACTCTGTCTCTCACCACCCCTTGTTGTAAATATTTTTGTCCACCCTAAGCGTGGAAGGGTATACTCAGACATGAGTCCCTTGCTCATTGCACCATCAGGATTCAAGCAAGCCGGGCCGAAGACGGCTGTAATGCCAGAAACCGGTCCCCGGAAGCTTGTTTCCTTCCCAGTGTAAGAATTGGCTTTTGTAGTTTGGTTTGCCCTGTTCCCATCATGCACTGGGACAGGAACAGACTAATTTGCATACAGCCAGGTTCTGAAACTGGGATGGTGCAATGAGCTAAAAAACGGTGTTGGATCTAGCCCTGATCTTTTGACTGGGTGAGAGTATTCTGCTTAATTCAGAGACTCTGTCCCTCACCACCCCTTGTTGTAAATATCTTTGTCCACCCTAAGCATGGAAGGGTATACTCAGACATGAGTCCCTTGCTCATTGCACCATCAGGATTCAAGCAAGCCGGGCCGAAGACGGCTGTAATGCCAGAAACCGGTCCCCGGAAGCTTGTTTCCTTCCCAGTGTAAGAATTGGCTTTTGTAGTTTGGTTTGCCCTGTTCCCATCATGCACTGGGACAGGAACAGACTAATTTGCATACAGCCAGGTTCTGAAACTGGGATGGTGCAATGAGCTAAAAAACGGTGTTGGATCTAGCCCTGATCTTTTGACTGGGTGAGAGCATTCTGCTTAATTCAGAGACTCTGTCCCTCACCACCCCTTGTTGTAAATATTTTTGTCCACCCTAAGCGTGGAAGGGTATACTCAGACATGAGTCCCTTGCTCATTGCACCATCAGGATTCAAGCAAGCCGTGCCGACGACGGCTGTAATGCCAGAAACCGGTCCCCGGAAGCTTGTTTCCTTCCCAGTGTAAGAATTGGCTTTTGTAGTTTGGTTTGCCCTGTTCCCATCATGCACTGGGACAGGAACAGACTAATTTGCATACAGCCAGGTTCTGAAACTGGGATGGTGCAATGAGCTAAAAAACGGTGTTGGATCTAGCCCTGATCTTTTGACTGGGTGAGAGTATTCTGCTTAATTCAGAGACTCTGTCCCTCACCACCCCTTGTTGTAAATATTTTTCTCCACCCTAAGCGTGGAAGGGTATACTCAGACATGAGTCCCTTGCTCATTGCACCATCAGGATTCAAGCAAGCCGGGCCGAAGACGGCTGTAATGCCAGAAACCGGTCCCCGGAAGCTTGTTTCCTTCCCAGTGTAAGAATTGGCTTTTGTAGTTTGGTTTGCCCTGTTCCCATCATGCACTGGGACAGGAACAGACTAATTTGCATACAGCCAGGTTCTGAAACTGGGATGGTGCAATGAGCTAAAAAACGGTGTTTGATCTAGCCCTGATCTTTTGACTGGGTGAGAGTATTCTGCTTAATTCAGAGACTCTGTCCCTCACCACCCCTTGTTGTAAATATTTTTGTCCACCCTAAGCGTGGAAGGGTATACTCAGACATGAGTCCCTTGCTCATTGCACCATCAGGATTCAAGCAAGCCGGGCCGAAGACGGCTGTAATGCCAGAAACCGGTCCCCGGAAGCTTGTTTCCTTCCCAGTGTAAGAATTGGCTTTTGTAGTTTGGTTTGCCCTGTTCCCATCATGCACTGGGACAGGAACAGACTAATTTGCATACAGCCAGGTTCTGAAACTGGGATGGTGCAATGAGCTAAAAAACGGTGTTGGATCTAGCCCTGATCTTTTGACTGGGTGAGAGTATTCTGCTTAATTCAGAGACTCTGTCTCTCACCACCCCTTGTTGTAAATATTTTTGTCCACCCTAAGCGTGGAAGGGTATACTCAGACATGAGTCCCTTGCTCATTGCACCATCAGGATTCAAGCAAGCCGGGCCGAAGACGGCTGTAATGCCAGAAACCCGTCCCCGGAAGCTTGTTTCCTTCCCAGTGTAAGAATTGGCTTTTGTAGTTTGGTTTGCCCTGTTCCCATCATGCACTGGGACAGGAACAGACTAATTTGCATACAGCCAGGTTCTGAAACTGGGATGGTGAAATGAGCTAAAAAACGGTGTTGGATCTAGCCCTGACCTTTTGACTGGGTGAGAGTATTCTGCTTAATTCAGAGACTCTGTCCCTCACCACCCCTTGTTGTAAATATTTTTGTCCACCCTAAGCGTGGAAGGGTATACTCAGACATGAGTCCCTTGCTCATTGCACCATCAGGATTCAAGCAAGCCGGGCCGAAGACGGCTGTAATGCCAGAAACCGGTCCCCGGAAGCTTGTTTCCTTCCCAGTGTAAGAATTGGCTTTTGTAGTTTGGTTTGCCCTGTTCCCATCATGCACTGGGACAGGAACAGACTAATTTGCATACAGCCAGGTTCTGAAACTGGGATGGTGCAATGAGCTAAAAAACGGTGTTGGATCTAGCCCTGATATTTTGACTGGGTGAGAGTATTCTGCTTAATTCAGAGACTCTGTCCCTCACCACCCCTTGTTGTAAATATTTTTGTCCACCCTAAGCGTGGAAGGGTATACTCAGACATGAGTCCCTTGCTCATTGCACCATCAGGATTCAAGCAAGCCGGGCCGAAGACGGCTGTAATGCCAGAAACCGGTCCCCGGAAGCTTGTTTCCTTCCCAGTGTAAGAATTGTCTTTTGTAGTTTGGTTTGCCCTGTTCCCATCATGCACTGGGACAGGAACAGACTAATTTGCATACAGCCAGGTTCTGAAACTGGGATGGTGCAATGAGCTAAAAAACGGTGTTGGATCTAGCCCTGATCTTTTGACTGGGTGAGAGTATTCTGCTTAATTCAGAGACTCTGTCCCTCACCAGCCCTTGTTGTAAATATTTTTGTCCACCCTAAGCGTGGAAGGGTATACTCAGACATGAGTCCCTTGCTCATTGCACCATCAGGATTCAAGCAAGCCGGGCCAAAGACGGCTGTAATGCCAGAAACCGGTCCCCGGAAGCTTGTTTCCTTCCCAGTGTAAGAATTGGCTTTTGTAGTTTGGTTTGCCCTGTTCCCATCATGCACTGGGACAGGAACAGACTAATTTGCATACTGCCAGGTTCTGAAACTGGGATGGTGCAATGAGCTAAAAAACGGTGTTGGATCTAGCCCTGATCTTTTGACTGGGTGAGAGTATTCTGCTTAATTCAGAGACTCTGTCCCTCACCACCCCTTGTTGTAAATATTTTTGTCCACCCTAAGCGTGGAAGGGTATACTCAGACATGAGTCCCTTGCTCATTGCACCATCAGGATGCAAGCAAGCCGGGCCGAAGACGGCTGTAATGCCAGAAACCGGTCCCCGGAAGCTTGTTTCCTTCCCAGTGTAAGAATTGGCTTTTGTAGTTTGGTTTGCCCTGTTCCCATCATGCACTGGGACAGGAACAGACTAATTTGCATACAGCCAGGTTCTGAAACTGGGATGGTGCAATGAGCTAAAAAACGGTGTTGGATCAAGCCCTGATCTTTTGACTGGGTGAGAGTATTCTGCTTAATTCAGAGACTCTGTCCCTCACCACCCCTTGTTGTAAATATTTTTGTCCACCCTAAGCGTGGAAGGGTATACTCAGACATGAGTCCCTTGCTCATTGCACCATCAGGATTCAAGCAAGCCGGGCCAAAGACGGCTGTAATGCCAGAAACCGGTCCCCGGAAGATTGTTTCCTTCCCAGTGTAAGAATTGGCTTTTGTAGTTTGGTTTGCCCTGTTCCCATCATGCACTGGGACAGGAACAGACTAATTTGCATACAGCCAGGTTCTGAAACTGGGATGGTGCAATGAGCTAAAAAACGGTGTTGGATCTAGCCCTGATCTTTTGACTGGGTGAGAGTATTCTGCTTAATTCAGAGACTCTGTCCCTCACCACCCCTTGTTGTAAATATTTTTGTCCACCCTAAGCGTGGAAGGGTATACTCAGACATGAGTCCCTTGCTCATTGCACCATCAGGATTCAAGCAAGCCGGGCCGAAGGCGGCTGTAATGCCAGAAACCGGTCCCCGGAAGCTTGTTTCCTTCCCAGTGTAAGAATTGGCTTTTGTAGTTTGGTTTGCCCTGTTCCCATCATGCACTGGGACAGGAACAGACTAATTTGCATACAGCCAGGTTCTGAAACTGGGATGGTGCAATGAGCTAAAAAACGGTGTTGGATCTAGCCCTGATCTTTTGACTGGGTGAGAGTATTCTGCTTAATTCAGAGACTCTGTCCCTCACCACCCCTTGTTGTAAATATTTTTGTCCACCCTAAGCGTGGAAGGGTATACTCAGACATGAGTCCCTTGCTCATTGCACCATCAGGATTCAAGCAAGCCGGGCCGAAGACGGCTGTAATGCCAGAAACCGGTCCCCGGAAGCTTGTTTCCTTCCCAGTGTAAGAATTGGCGTTTGTAGTTTGGTTTGCCCTGTTACTATCATGCACTGGGACTGGAACAGACTAATTTGCATACAGCCAGGTTCTGAAACTGGGATGGTGCAATGAGCTAAAAAACGGTGTTGGATCTAGCCCTGATCTTTTGACTGGGTGAGAGTATTCTGCTTAATTCAGAGACTCTGTCCCTCACCACCCCTTGTTGTAAATATTTTTGTCCACCCTAAGCGTGGAAGGGTATACTCAGACATGAGTCCCTTGCTCATTGCACCATCAGGATTCAAGCAAGCCGGGCCGAAGACGGCTGTAATGCCAGAAACCGGTCCCCGGAAGCTTGTTTCCTTCCCAGTGTAAGAATTGGCTTTTGTAGTTTGGTTTGCCCTGTTCCCATCATGCACTGGGACAGGAACAGACTAATTTGCATACAGCCAGGTTCAGAAACTGGGATGGTGCAATGAGCTAAAAAACGGTGTTGGATCTAGCCCTGATCTTTTGACTGGGTGAGAGTATTCTGCTTAATTCAGAGACTCTGTCCCTCACCACCCCTTGTTGTAAATATTTTTGTCCACCCTAAGCGTGGAAGGGTATACTCAGACATGAGTCCCTTGCTCATTGCACCATCAGGATTCAAGCAAGCCGGGCCGAAGACGGCTGTAATGCCAGAAACAGGTCCCCGGAAGCTTGTTTCCTTCCCAGTGTAAGAATTGTCTTTTGTAGTTTGGTTTGCCCTGTTCCCATCATGCACTGGGACAGGAACAGACTAATTTGCATACAGCCAGGTTCTGAAACTGGGATGGTGCAATGAGCTAAAAAACGGTGTTGGATCTAGCCCTGATCTTTTGACTGGGTGAGAGTATTCTGCTTAATTCAGAGACTCTGTCCCTCACCACCCCTTGTTGTAAATATTTTTGTCCACCCTAAGCGTGGAAGGGTATACTCAGACATGAGTCGCTTGCTCATTGCACCATCAGGATTCAAGCAAGCCGGGCCAAAGACGGCTGTAATGCCAGAAACCGGTCCCCGGAAGATTGTTTCCTTCCCAGTGTAAGAATTGGCTTTTGTAGTTTGGTTTGCCCTGTTCCCATCATGCACTGGGACAGGAACAGACTAATTTGCATACAGCCAGGTTCTGAAACTGGGATGGTGCAATGAGCTAAAAAACGGTGTTGGATCTAGCCCTGATCTTTTGACTGGGTGAGAGTATTCTGCTTAATTCAGAGACTCTGTCCCTCACCACCCCTTGTTGTAAATATTTTTGTCCATCCTAAGCGTGGAAGGGTATACTCAGACATGAGTCCCTTGCTCATTGCACCATCAGGATTCAAGCAAGCCGGGCCGAAGACGGCTGTAATGCCAGAAACCGGTCCCCGGAAGCTTGTTTCCTTCCCAGTGTAAGAATTGGCTTTTGTAGTTTGGTTTGCCCTGTTCCCATCATGCACTGGGACAGGAACAGACTAATTTGCATACAGCCAGGTTCTGAAACTGGGATGGTGCAATGAGCTAAAAAACGGTGTTGGATCTAGCCCTGATCTTTTGACTGGGTGAGAGTATTCTGCTTAATTCAGAGACTCTGTCCCTCACCACCCCTTGTTGTAAATATTTTTGTCCACCCTAAGCGTGGAAGGGTATACTCAGACATGAGTCCCTTGCTCATTGCACCATCAGGATTCAAGCAAGCCGGGCCGAAGACGGCTGTAATGCCAGAAACCAGTCCCCGGAAGCTTGTTTCCTTCCCAGTGTAAGAATTGGCGTTTGTAGTTTGGTTTGCCCTGTTCCCATCATGCACTGGGACTGGAACAGACTAATTTGCATACAGCCAGGTTCTGAAACTGGGATGGTGCAATGAGCTAAAAAACGGTGTTGGATCTAGCCCTGATCTTTTGACTGGGTGAGAGTATTCTGCTTAATTCAGAGACTCTGTCCCTCACCACCCCTTGTTGTAAATATTTTTGTCCACCCTAAGCGTGGAAGGGTATACTCAGACATGAGTCCCTTGCTCATTGCACCATCAGGATTCAAGCAAGCCGGGCCGAAGACGGCTGTAATGCCAGAAACCGGTCCCCGGAAGCTTGTTTCCTTCCCAGTGTAAGAATTGGCTTTTGTAGTTTGGTTTGCCCTGTTGCCATCATGCACTGGGACAGGAACAGACTAATTTGCATACAGCCAGGTTCAGAAACTGGGATGGTGCAATGAGCTAAAAAACGGTGTTGGATCTAGCCCTGATCTTTTGACTGGGTGAGAGTATTCTGCTTAATTCAGAGACTCTGTCCCTCACCACCCCTTGTTGTAAATATTTTTGTCCACCCTAAGCGTGGAAGGGTATACTCAGACATGAGTCCCTTGCTCATTGCACCATCAGGATTCAAGCAAGCCGGGCCGAAGACAGCTGTAATGCCAGAAACCGGTCCCCTGAAGCTTTTTTCCTTCCCAGTGTAAGAATTGGCTTTTGTAGTTTGGTTTGCCCTGTTCCCATCATGCACTGGGACAGGAACAGACTAATTTGCATACAGCCAGGTTCAGAAACTGGGATGGTGCAATGAGCTAAAAAACGGTGTTGGATCTAGCCCTGATCTTTTGACTGGGTGAGAGTATTCTGCTTAATTCAGAGACTCTGTCCCTCACCACCCCTTGTTGTAAATATTTTTGTCCACCCTAAGCGTGGAAGGGTATACTCAGACATGAGTCCCTTGCTCATTGCACCATCAGGATTCAAGCAAGCCGGGCCGAAGACAGCTGTAATGCCAGAAACCGGTCCCCGGAAGCTTTTTTCCTTCCCAGTGTAAGAATTGGCTTTTGTAGTTTGGTTTGCCCTGTTCCCATCATGCACTGGGACAGGAACAGACTAATTTGCATACAGCCAGGTTCTGAAACTGGGATGGTGCAATGAGCTAAAAAACGGTGTTGGATCTAGCCCTGATCTTTTGACTGGGTGAGAGTATTCTGCTTAATTCAGAGACTCTGTCCCTCACCACCCCTTGTTGTAAATATTTTTGTCCACCCTAAGCGTGGAAGGGTATACTCAGACATGAGTCCCTTGCTCATTGCACCATCAGGATTCAAGCAAGCCGGGCCGAAGACGGCTGTAATGCCAGAAACCGGTCCCCGGAAGCTTGTTTCCTTCCCAGTGTAAGAATTTGCTTTTGTAGTTTGGTTTGCCCTGTTCCCATCATGCACTGGGACAGGAACAGACTAATTTTCATACAGCCAGGTTCTGAAACTGGGATGGTGCAATGAGCTAAAAAACGGTGTTGGATCTAGCCCTGATCTTTTGACTGGGTGAGAGTATTCTGCTTAATTCAGAGACTCTGTCCCTCACCACCCCTTGTTGTAAATATTTTTGTCCACCCTAAGCGTGGAAGGGTATACTCAGACATGAGTCCCTTGCTCATTGCACCATCAGGATTCAAGCAAGCCGGGCCGAAGACGGCTGTAATGTCAGAAAACGGTCCCCGGAAGCTTGTTTCCTTCCCAGTGTAAGAATTGGCTTTTGTAGTTTGGTTTGCCCTGTTCCCATCATGCACTGGGACAGGAAAAGACTAATTTGCATACAGCCAGGTTCTGAAACTGGGATGGTGCAATGAGCTAAAAAACGGTGTTGGATCTAGCCCTGATCTTTTGACTGGGTGAGAGTATTCTGCTTAATTCAGAGACTCTGTCCCTCACCACCCCTTGTTGTAAATATTTTTGTCCACCCTAAGCGTGGAAGGGTATACTCAGACATGAGTCCCTTGCTCATTGCACCATCAGGATTCAAGCAAGCCGGGCCGAAGACGGCTGTAATGCCAGAAACCGGTCCCCGGAAGCTTGTTTCCTTCCCAGTGTAAGAATTGGCTTTTGTAGTTTGGTTTGCCCTGTTCCCATCATGCACTGGGACAGGAACAGACTAATTTGCATACAGCCAGGAATCTGAAACTGGGATGGTGCAATGAGCTAAAAAACGGTGTTGGATCTAGCCCTGATCTTTTGACTCGGTGAGAGTATTCTGCTTAATTCAGAGACTCTGTCCCTCACCACCCCTTGTTGTAAATATATATGACATTGTGACAAAGCACAAGCCACGCTGTGTGAATGCAACAAAAAAAATGTTGCTTTCACAGGAATCCCCCTATTACTATAAATCCACTAAACAGAACACTAATCCCCCTATTACTAACTTTGAAAACCCCTTAACAGAACACAAATCCCCCTATTAATGAATATTAAAACCCCTAAACAGACAGACACCCCTTTACACACAACACACAGGTAGACAATACACAACACTACGGAGACTATTTGGACACAGTTAGCAAGACACACACTGTAAAACAACTGCAGGACAGGACAAAACTCTCAAGCACTTTGCAAACACACTCCTACACCTCTCAGAGACTACAAAGGAGTGAAAGAGAAAGCGAAAGTATTATATAACTTCCTGTTTGTGAGCAGGGCAGGCTGGTTACATCATTTCCTGTTGCGATGCGACTCGTTTCCGTCGATGCGTCATTATTGGCATGCGAATAAAACGTAATTATGTCGCATCGTTGACTTGAAGCATGGTACACTGTTAAAATATTTCCCCTTACGGTGCGACCAGTTATGGTGGAAGCGTCATTATTGTCATGCGACACAATCTTTATTATGTCGCATCATTGATTTGAAGCATGGGTGACTGATGACATATTTTACCCTTACGGTGCGACCAGTTATGGTGGAAGCGTCATTATTGTCATGCGACCCAATCTTTATTATGTCGCATCATTGATTTGAAGCATGGGTGACTGATGACATATTTTACCCTTACGGTGCGACCAGTTATGGTGGAAGCGTCATTATTGTCATGCGACCCAATCTTTATTATGTCGCATCATTGATTTGAAGCATGGGTGACTGATGACATATTTTACCCTTACGGTGCGACCAGTTATGGTGGAAGCGTCATTATTGTCATGCGACCCAATCTTTATTATGTCGCATCATTGATTTGAAGCATGGGTGACTGATGACATATTTTACCCTCACGTTGCGACCAGTTATGGTGGAAGCGTCATTATTGTCATGCGACCCAATCTTTATTATGTCGCATCATTGATTTGAAGCATGGGTGACTGATGACATATTTTACCCTTACGGTGCGACCAGTTATGGTGGAAGCGTCATTATTGTCATGCGACCCAATCTTTATTATGTCGCATCGTAAATTTGATGCATGGGTGACTGATGACATATTTTACCCTTACGGTGCGACCAGTTATGGTGGAAGCGTCATTATTGTCATGCGACACAATCTTTATTATGTCGCATCATTGATTTGAAGCATGGGTGACTGATGACATATTTTACCCTTACGGTGCGACCAGTTATGGTGGAAGCGTCATTATTGTCATGCGACCCAATCTTTATTATGTCGCATCATTGATTTGAAGCATGGGTGACTGATGACATATTTTACCCTTACGGTGCGACCAGTTATGGTGGAAGCGTCATTATTGTCATGCGACACAATCTTTATTATGTCGCATCATTGATTTGAAGCATGGGTGACTGATGACATATTTTACCCTTACAATGCGACCAGTTATGTTGGAAGCGTCATTATTGTCATGCGACCCAATCTTTATTATGTCGCATCGGAAATTTGATGCATGGCTGACTGATGACATATTTTCCCCTCAAGGTGCGACCAGTTTTAGTAGATGCGACTTTATTGGCATGCGTCACAATCTTCATTAATGGCACATTGCAGTTTTTATCTGACAATGTTGTTGCATATCTTAAGTGCTGTATTTTTTACGCTGGGCAAAAGATGCGTGTTTACGCTTAGCATGAAAGTGTCTCAACAGGAACACAAAATGTTTGTGTGTAAATATTTGTTGTTTCTATATTCAGCTGAGTCAGACTATGACATGTGTTGACCAAAGTCACTTTTGGTCCTTGTGTAACGTCACTTTTGTGCGTGGAGTCAGGAATGCATGGGTCAGATTGTGACGTTGGCAGACCTATCGTCACTTTTGGGGGTGGAGTTGGGAATGCATGGGTCAGATTGTGACGTAGGCAGAGCTAATGTCACTTTTGTGCATCCAGTCAGGAATGCATGGGTCACATAGTGACGTACGCAGACCCAACATCACTGTTGTGTGTAGAGTCATGAATGCATGGATGAGATTTTGAAGTATGATACACCAACTTCATTTATGTGCCTGCCACATTAGTTCTATAATGCAAACTTGTGTGAGCACTGAGGGCTACTTTTTCATGGATGGTCATATTTAGCCTCACGTCCACTGTGTAACATATTAATGAATGTAATGTTTGTCCTATTATTGATTTACCTCCAACATGACTTTGCAACATACAAGAAATGTTTTATATTTTTACCTGCTGTGTGATTTCATAATGTGGACTCATCTTCACCTGTGCTTCTATCATTTTCTGCACCAATAAATTGGGATGGTAAATGTTGATTTTTGACTATTGTGAATTTATACCCTAATTTATGATGTTTTTGCGTAGATTATTACAGCATGCATTCCTGCGGCACTTCCCTGCAGCAAGCAAGTAGGGCAGGAAGGTGCTGTGTCTTTGACATACGGGAGATTCCTGTGCTTTTCATGTGCGCTGACTCACAATGGCCGGCCTGCCTACCTGCACTATGTATGCTGTGTTGCATGGAGGAATATTTTAGTACAGGAACGGTCACCTTCATACACATGTGCATTCATACCCTGCACACAGACACACATGCACTGTGGTGCCAGGGTACCTGTGTTGAACAGACACTGGTGAGTGTGGCCATTGCAGGTGAAATTGCAAGGCAGTACAATGTAAATGGATGTGTGGCCTGATGTATGTCTGATATCAGCCTCCAGACATGAGAGTAAATGTCATGTATACCTGGTGACCTATCCTTAGGCCACCCCCGTGCCGCACGGCCACCAGCTGTCGCGTGTGCCCCCCGCCTGAGTGCCACTGCTCTCAGCCTCGCTGAGCCGTCCTTCCTCTGGCCACTCCCCCCGCCGCCGCTCGTTCTCCCGCATTTTCTGCCTTTTGTTGTTTAGTTTGTAACTGTACAGCATTCCACATTTAATTCCTGTTTTGCCCTCTGCTTGTACTGGTGTCCCCCCTGTGTATTTTCTCCACCGCGCCCACCCGCCCCGCTCCCCGCTTCCCGCCGCCAGGAGTGTGGACACGCCCCCTCCCTTCTGTGCCCTCCCCGCTCCCGCCTCCCAACTGCTCCTCCCTCCCTGCACTTGGCCATAAATGGTGACCGTGCGCACGCGCAGCATTGACGCGCAGCGTTGACGCACAGCGGGAGCGCCGATTGTGTGCCGAAGGCGCGCCAAAGGTAAGCCCGTCTGCGCCCGTCCGCGCCTGGACCGCGCCCAGTGCCAGGACCCCTGGCTCCTGCAGACACCAGCACACCCGCCGGACCTACGCCGCCGCCGAACTCTACGCACTCAACGCCGGCCGAAGCCCGGCCTGGTATCGAGCCACCCGGAGACGCACCCACGGACCCTTCTGCTGCCACTCCTGCAAGTTCACCTGCATCCAGACCTGCACTACACCAGCACCGACCAAGCCGAGCACCAGCAGCAAACACCTCAAGTGCATCCTGCTCAACACCCGCTCCATCCACAGACACGCCGTCCAACTCTGTAACCTGATCGACACCACATCTCCAGACGTCGCCTTCCTCACAGAAACCTGGATGAACGCATCCTCAGCGCCCGACATCGCCATCGCCATCCCGGACGGCTACAAGATCATCCGGAGGGACCGCGTCAACCAGACAGGAGGTGGCATCGCCATCATCCACAGGAACTCCATCCGCATCACGACCAACACCGACGACGCCCTCGCACCCGGCAAACACCTGCACTTCCAGATCCACATCAACCCCAAGACCACCCTCAGAGGCACCCTCATCTACAGACCCCCGGGACCACGCACACAATTCAGCAAAGACATCGCCGACTTCATTAACCCGCACGCCCTCCTCTCCGCTGACTACATCCTCCTTGGGGACCTCAACTTCCACCTGGAGAACAACAAAGATCGCAACACCACCACCCTGCTGGACAACCTCGTCAACCTCGGTCTCAAGCAGCTGGTGACCACCCCCACCCACTACGCCGGACACACACTCGACCCCGTGTTCTCATCCAGCAAGGACATCACCTTCAGCCACGCCACCGGACTCCACTGGACGGACCACAGCTGCGCCCACTTCAGCTTCAAAAGGACCACGATCCACCACCACCAGCAACAGTTTGCACGCAGAAGCTGGTACAAGATCACAGCCGACCAGCTTGCGACTTCCCTGAGCATGAACCCTCCCACCAGCGCAACGAACCCAAGCCAGGCCGCCACCAACCTCGCAAAGTGGATCAGCAACTGCGCAGACGACCTCGCCCCTCTGAAGACCCCACCTAGCAGACCCCGCAGCAAGAAAGCCCCATGGTTCACCAACGAACTCAAGAGCTCAAAGAAGAACTGCCGACCACTCGAGAAAGCCTGGCGCAGAGACCCAACACCAAACAACATGACTGCCCTCAAGCTCGCCACCCGAAAACACCACCAACTAATCCACGCCACCAAGACCTCTGCAACTCCCTCGCCTCCTACTTCCACAACAAGATCACGGACATACACAACAGCTTCAGCACTCAACCAACGCTCGCCACGACTGAACGACCGCCCCCCACCACCACCCTCCGCGCCTGGATCCCGATCAGCACCGAAGACACCATCCGCACGATGAACTCCAGAACTCCGACCGACCCCTGCCCTCACCACGTATTCAACAAGGCCGACGCTGTCATCGCACCCCACCTGAGGGACATCATCAACGCCTCCTTCGACACCGCCACCTTCCCGGAGAGCTGGAAGCACGCCGAAATCAGCGCCCTACTGAAGAAACCAACAGCGGACCCCACCGACCTCAAAAACTTCCGCCCCATCTCGCTCCTCCCTTTTCATGCAAAAGTCATCGAGAAGACCGTCAACAAGCAGCTGGCCGCCTTCCTCGAGACGAACGGATCCCTCGACCTCTCGCAGTCTGGCTTCCGGGCCAACCACAGCACCGAGACCGCCCTGATCGCAGCCACCGATGACATCCGAGCCCTGCTAGACAGCGGCCCTCATCCTCCTAGACCTCTCCGTGGCCTTCGACACTGTCTGCCACGGTACCCTAGCGCAGCACCTCAGCAACGTTGGACTCCAGGAGAACGCACTGGAATGGATCACCTCGTTCCTCGCCGGAAGGACACAGAGAGTCCGCCTCCCCCCGTTCAGATCAGAAGCCACCAAAGTCATCTGCGGCGTTCCTTAAGGCTCCTCGCTCAGCCCAACCCTCTTCAACGTCTACATGAGCCCCCTCGCAGCCATCGCACGCCAACACAACCTCAACATCATCTCCTACACCGACGACACCCAGCTGATCCTCTCCCTCACCAACGACCCCGCCACCGCCAGAGCCAACCTACACGAAGGGATGACAGACGTAGCCATGTGGATGAAGAACAGCCGCCTGAAATTGAACAGGGACAAGACGGAAGTCCTCATCCTGGGATCCTCACCCTCCGCCTGGGACGACTCCTGGTGGCCCCGGCCCTGGGCAGCGCACCCAAACCGACAGACCACGCACGCAACCTGGGCTTCATCCTGGACTCCTCCCTCTCCATGACCAGACAAGTCAACGCAGTCTCCTCGTCGTGCTTCAACATCCTGCGCATGCTACGTGAGATCTTCCGGTGGATCCCCACCAAGACCAGAAAGACTGTTACCCAGGCCATCGTCACCAGCCGACTGGACTATGGCAACTCCCTCTACGCAGGAACCACTGCCAAACTCCAGTAGAGACTCCAGCGGATTCAGAACGCCTCAGCACGACACATCCTGGACATTCCCCGTCGCAGCCACATCTCCGGACACCTGAGAGATCTGCACTGGCTCCCGGTCAAGAAGAGAATCACCTTCCGTCTCCTCACCCACGCACACAAAGCCCTACACAACCAAGGCCCAGGATACCTCAACAGCCGCCTCAACTTCTATGCTCCCACACGCCAGCTTCAATCGACCGCCCACGCCCTCGCGGGCGTCCCCCGCATCCGAAGAGCCACCACAGGAGGAAGGTCCTTCTCCTACCTGGCCACCAAGACTTGGAACTCCCTCCCGACCCACCTCCGCCTGACCCAGGACCACCTTGCCTTCAGGAAGTGGCTCAAGACCTGGCTGTTCGAGCAGTAGCGGACCCTCCCTCCCCTAGCGCCTTGAGACACTCCGGGTGAGTAGTGCGCTATATAATAGCTTTGATTGATTGATTGATTGATTATGTACTCCACATATGAGATTGTCATGCAACTTGCAGTGTAAATTTTGGAAAAATAATCATGCACAAGGGAGTAAAGGTTGTATGATGTATTTTTATTAGTCCAAACAAAAATCAAGATGCATGATGAGGATGTTATTTTTCACATTCTTAAAAAAAATTATGCACTATGTCAGCACGTCTGCGGATGCCTGCTGCTGTGCTTTGGTTTACAGGAGCATGGCCGTCCTCCTGGTCATCCTCCGGCATTTGTGGATTTAAATCAGGTCCATCATCCCAGGGGACTTTTGTGAGCACACATATGTTGTGCAGTATTGCACAAGCCAAAATTAATTTGCACACTGTCTCTGGTGAATACAGCATACGTCCACCAGACTTGTCCAGGCGCCGAAACCTGGCCTTGAGCAGACCAAATGTTCTTTCGACAAAGTTCCTGGTCCTGCAATGTGCTTGGTTGTACGCTACTTCCTGTGGCGACTGTGGGCTTCCATAAGGTGTCATCACCCACGGCTGGATGCCATATCCCTGGTCAGCTGTAATGGAATAAATGAGAAGGTACAATGAAATGCTTGTAATGGTTCTGGTCAAGTACAGGCCATATGTTGTGGGCAATATTTCATTTGGCAGTGTCCATTGGGCATGGATGTTGCAGAGAACACACCCAGTGACTCACATGCAAGACACCTGTGGCACATAGTTATGCTGGGAAATGGACACAGATTTGGACGGACATGCATTGACTCCCTATATGCCTCTACATGACATTGGCCCTCATTTATGAAGGACTTGCGCCACTGGTGCGTGACTTTTTCCCATTTTTGAAGTTAGGCACCAGCAGCGCATGACCTTAATTAATTATGCCCCTTCTATTGATGTATATGTATATGCTAGTACAACATTATTCCATCCATGACCTCATTAAAGCGTCATTGAAGCCACTTTGAACTGCTGCTCATCTGTGCCTGACGAGGGATCTGTATTCCTAACTGCTGTTTGTATCCCGCTTCTGCTGCCAGAGCTGACGCCCGTTTTCCTTTTGTGCCCCGTGGTGCGCCTCCCCTTGACTCGCTGGTGTGAGCGTGAGCTGCAATCTGCAAGCTCTGCCCTTCGCTCCCAGCTGGAGTCAGTAGGGTCGAGGCCAGGGTAAAAGAACTACAGCGCGTCAAGCCCGGGGGACTGCGAGGACCAGAAATCCCAGCTGGGGTCAGCTGGTTCCTCTTCCCCCAGGCGACACGCCCATCTGAGTCACAACTATATACTACAACCGGGTCAACGCATAGCGGGACGCGTGCGGGACCAAGCGCGGGGCTAAGCCCGGGCAAAGGGCGGGCCGTCTGTGGCCGTCCGGGGACGACCGAGGACGGGACGGGCCGCCCCACTTACGCTTGGCCATTGAGGATCTACCAAACCTATACTCCGAAACCAACTTGCAAATACATCTTAAGTTTTACGGAAATTTTCTATCAGAAATCTGAAATAAAGATCCTATAATTAAATAAAATCAACTGCGGCTAACATACTATCAATCAGACCCCTGATCCCAAATATGAGGGCTGTAAAAAAACTTCGCTCACGAACAATTTATATGAGGCGTATGGGGACTGAAACAGCTGTTAGAAAGACTGCAGATAATTCATTGAAACCTGGCCAAATTTCAAGTACTCCAGCTATAAACACATATTTTTCTACCCTGTCTAAGAAAAAAACTGTATCCTCATTTTCAACTGAAAATCAAAATAAGCTAGAACCTTCTATAAATAAGGAAAATTACGATTCGCTACCTCTCTTCGTCCAGAATATTGACAATCAAGGACAGACAAAATCTGAAAGTAATTTGGCAAATATTTCTTTCACTGGGAAAGGCCAAAATCCGTCCGTAGATACGGCTCAAATAACCCCTATAATACCAATAAGTAAACAGGATTATGAGCTACCCTCTGATGTGTTTATAAGTATGAATATGAAGCCTGAACAAGATAAATCTGAAATAATATTGAGCCAAATACATCCTTTAACCAGCTCACCAGAAAAATCCCCTATCCTATATCCTAACCAGGCCAACTTTACTGATCCAATTTTTTCACATTTAACCTTTGGAAATACTACTTCTCCTCTTTCAAAGGCGCTGTTTACACTGCAAGAAATCTTGGAATCAGTGCTTACTCATCTTGGTCAAATTCTCGCTAATTCCGATGACACTTTGGACGTACAAATAGGAATACTGAAATACTTGGTTGATGAAAAAAAGAAAATATTCCAAAATAAATACATATCAAAAAAACCTGATTCACTTGAAACATTAAAAGATGAAGATCTTCAAAAAAATGTAAATATAACTCCAAAACAGCGAGAAGCTAGTACACAAACGATTAACATAGCAAAAATTGTGACTAAAACAAAGGAATTAAGAAAGAAGAATAAACCTCTTATTACATATTCTCTTAAAAAATTGTTTAAAGAAGAATCGGAAACCATTACTGGAAATAGTAATAAGCATTTTCCTATCTTTTCGTACAAAGTGTCTGACAACAACCTGGATCAGGGTACTAGGGACAATAAAGAAGAGCCATTGGGCGTTACTGCTGAACAGAAAAATAGTCAACAAGAACAGTCTGAAAAAAGAAATGAGAGGGAAAATGCTAGGGGGAAGAAGAAGAGAAAACCACAAAGGAGAATACAGAGGAAAAAAGGGAATAAACTGAAATTTCAAAAATTCACTCCAAAAATCTTGATGAACTCTTCAGAAATTCAAAAATCTCCGCTGTTAACACATCTGAACCCAAAAGCTGAAGAATTCTGTCCAGTGGTAGAATAAAGAACAACAGAACAAAATCCCAAGGCTACTGAAGAAGCGAATGATATTATTACGCAACCATGGGAAGGAATTCTATCTAAACACTTAATTATTGAGGAACTGTTTCCTATTGACAAGTTGCCATTGAATCGCGGTAGAATACTGAATCTTTTACAAGAAATGCCACCTCTGATCTCTCTGACAAGCAATGAAATTGATCTAGTTCTCTTTCCAAATAAAGAGAATAAGAAACTAGCTCAGGTATCCTTTTTTTCGCCAGTTCTCCCTGGAATCATACTCAGGGAGAAGGAAATTCTTCATAAAAACGGCTACGATGTAATATCCGTAGTGGAACCCACACCCACTAATAATTTAAACAAAGGCATCCTGGGACAAACTAACCGAAGAAACGAAATCACCAGTACATTCTGGGGAGAAACAGCATCAAATCCCACAAGAAAAGACTCACTAAAAATACAAGTAAAGCAAGGTGAGAGGTCAGTATGGTCCAGGGATTTAAGACCTACCGATAATGAGAACTCAACAAAATCTTGGGCATGGTTACCAGAAACCTTAAATAGTAAAAAATCTGTTAAACCTCAAAAATATCAGGTTTAGCAAAGGCCTGACGCTACTGTCCTGGAATTTGGCTGGGAAGACGGATAAAAAAATGAAGTATATAACTGAAATCCTCCCTGACATTATTGGTTTACAGGAAACGTGGAACATTAACCCTTTTAAACAAAAAGGATACTATGTATTTGAAACCTTGGCAAAAAGATCTAGAAGGGGCCATGCCAAAGGCGGCCTAGCAATCTTATTAAAAGAAGATTACTCTTGGTCACAGGAAATAATTAATACAAATATGGATAATTTACAATGCTTAAAGGTATCTCTTAAATCCCAAATATCAGCCACCTTTGAAAAAATACTACTCTTCAACATCTATGCGCCTCCCAGCATCAACTGCGATCTGTTGTTCGAACGCCTAATGGAGACCATCTCTCATATTATTGAAGACCAACTCAATTTGCCTTATATTATAATGGGAGACATGAATGCAAAAATGTCAAACTGCGAAATAAAGAAATGGGCTCTCCTCTTCAATGAGGAATCTTTGGAAACATCACTCCCTGTACTCCCAAAAGGAATGAAATCTGATAGGAGAGGTCGCGCATTATTATCGTTTCTCCCAAGAATCAACGGGACAATTTTAAATGGTAATATACATGGTGATAAACCAGCATCGTATACGAGGCAGGGAAATGGATCTCCCTCTATCCTTGACTATATCATATGTGGGATCGGAGAAAAAGATCGAATGAGTCAACTTTCGATCACATTCAATGAGGAAAGTGATCATGCTATCTTATGTCTATCAACTGAATGGATTGTACAAGCCACTTTCCAGTATCAGCCGATATTTCATCAAAACAAACTGGAAGTAAACGCAACGAGGGGCCGAATTTATTGGGGGACAGAAAATTTGGACCATGTGAGGCTATTAGTCTCCCAAACTAATCTGTTGACTACTATATACTCAGCCAATCCCATAAAGAACTTTGACTGCATATTAAATAAGCTGAAACATGCACTACAAAGTAAGTTAGAACAAACAAAATTAAGGAAAAGCAAACGAAGTAGTAAACATAAAAATTCAAATAAACCAGTCGTAAAACAAATTAACAGGTTGATACGTGCCCAGTTTTTGAATTTCTCATTTACAAATAAAAAGGAAATCAATAGACTAAAAAATCAAATACGACGAGAAAAAACTAAACAGAAAAAACTGAAGCAGGACACCAATTGGATTGAAATCCAACAAGCAGCTAAACAAAAGAACCAGCGCAAATATTGGGCCCTGATTGCAATAATGACTGGAACTAAGAAAAAATTAGAATCAACTCCTGTTATAGAAGAAGACTGGGAAATTTACCTTCGAGAACTATATAGTCCAAACAAGTTGATTAATAATGGTGAGGCTGAAGTACAAACTTTGGAAAAGAATGACAAAAAAAATAATAAAACGTCGGCAGTGTCTGTCTCTACAATCATAAGAAGGGCAAGAAGTACTGGTGCGTCGGGACCCGATCAGATACCTATCAAGGCCTATCAAATTGACCACAAAGAGTGGGGACGGCTGCTCTCGCCACTATTCAACTATATAATCGATAGTGGCAAAATGCCAATCTCCTGGAAGGGGAGTATAATTATCCCGATCTATAAAAAAGGAAAAAGAAGCATTCCGGGAAACTATAGGCAAATTGCCCTCATGGATGCTGTCGGGAAGATTTTTGCTGCAGAAATATTGGATAGGCTGAAAACTTGGGCATTTTCCCTGGGTTTAATCCCTAAGTTTCAGTCTGGATTTCGTCCAAACCATGCAGTGACTGACAATGTAGCGATCTTCCAAACCATTCTGGATAAATATGTATCAGGGAAAAAGCAAACCATTTATGCAGCGTTCATAGACTACTCGACGGCCTTCGATCGAGTAGATAGACCGACCTTGTGGTCAAAACTGAGAAGGATGGGCATACCGGAACAGCTATTGCTTTTAATAGTGAATCTTCACAGCGACACCTGGTGCCGTATCCAAATGGGGAGTGATAAGGGTCTATCAAGGGTATTTCGCACATCAAATGGCTTAAAACAAGGGTGCCTCTTGGCTCCAATTTTATTTTCTTTGTACTTAAGTGATTTACCATCCAAATTACAACAATGTTTAAGTACGCCACCAAAGATAGCCAATGAGTATATTCACTCCCTGCTGTACGCGGACGACATTGTCTTATTCGACCTAACACCATTCGGACTTCAAAATCTCCTAGACACTTTACATCAGTACTCCAGGAAAACTTTCCTAATCCCAAACATAAGTAAGACCAAAGTGGTTGCTTTCTCAAACCAGAAGAAAAGGGTGAGATACGAATGGAAGTTGGGAGGGGAGAAAGTAGAGCAGGTAAAAGAATATACTTACCTGGGCAGAATTTTTTCGCAAAACGCGAGTAACATCAGTCAAATTGATCACCTAAAAAGGAAAAGTGACCTGCATGCTGGGGCTTTGTCCCGCCTATATTCTGCTACTGGATATAGGCACTTTTCGGCACTAATTCAAGTTTATCGAGCCAAGATTCCGCCGGTCATTTCCTATGCTTCGGAATACATTCCCATTAATCAATGGACGTATATGAACTTAATTGAAGGCAAAATACTAAAAAACTTACTGAAGATCTCTACATCTACTCCAGTACAGGCGTTGAGACTGGAATGTAACATCACGAGTGCCTATGCTACAGCTGTAGCTAGTATCATAAGGTGGGCCTATAACCTTCTCCACTCTAAAGAAGGCACTCTCCGAAGTTTACTAAAAGTTGAGACATTTAACATCGGTTCTACCAATCTCACTTTTTCAAAAAACATGCGAGAGGCCTTTCAGCTTGCTAAAGTAAGTGTGGAAATATTGTCTACATGGTCTCCAGCCCAACTCAAACTATTTTTAAAAAAATTCACCCCTAAATTGAGTTATGACATTGACCACTCACATTGTGTTAGTTTATCTTCGTATAAGACCTATGCAGACTCCCATGAATATAAGCAATATCTGCCCTATCTAGACTATACCCTCATACATGGTGCAAGGCGCGCAATTATGATGCTGCGCCTGGGAATCCTTCCTGTACTAACTTTTATCTCTTCCTGGAGATCAGATAAGACAGCTTTATGTACCTTTTGTCAAGGGGGCATTCAGAATTTGGAACATCTTCTTTTTATATGTCCTAATACAGTAATTGTGAAGGCAAGGTTATTATGTCTTATACCCATTTACCGATCATGTAGGATCGTAAACTCAAAGGAATTTTTATTAATTTGTAAAAACCCCCCAAATGAATATGTTTGCTATAGAATTTTTAAGTTTTTGAAAATTTCATTGAAAATGTATTAAATGAAAATGTATAATGTATATATTTTATTTTGTGGTCCTCAAAAGAGTACCGTTACAAATAAACTTTTTTTGACTTGACTTTGCGTCATTGAAGCAATATTACCAGTATGGTAGCATGGATGGTGCATTGTATCATACTCTTTTGCTTACCTACAAGTAGGCCATTGCCATACTGGCCATTCTTGAAGCGGTCATTTATGATGCAGTTCCGGAATATGAAGGCATAATGTTCACTACCAGGGTATTTTGCCAGCACATTGGTAAATAGTCCACGGTGATCCACAATGGCCTGTACATTGATTGAATATGTATGTTTGCGATTTATGTACAAATGTGCTGTTGCTGCCGGAGGTACTAATTGCACATGTGTACAGTCAATGGCACCCAGCACATGGGGTAAGCCTGCTATGTCATAGATTCCTTGCTTGATCTCCATCTGCTGTTGTGGATTGTTGGGGAAACGGAGGTAGCGGGGTGTCAGATGGATGATGGCATCCAGGACTGTTGGTAGGAATGATGAGAAAGCTGGCTGGGATATTCCTGCCACTTTGGCAACTGTTGTCTGGAAGGAGCCCGACGCTAGCATATGCAACACAGCCAGGAGCTTTGCCTGTGGCGGTATGTTGGTAGGCCTGTTGTTTCCTACCTCTAGCCTTGGTCCAATGAGTCGCAGCAGATGTTGTATGGTCTGCTTCTTGAGGCGAAATAGACTTATGACCTCCTCATTCCTGAGGCCTCTCAGGACGCTCCTTTGACGGAATAACCACTCCTTTCTCCGGCGTTGCCTTGGGGGGGGTGGATTTTGTGGGGCGGGGGGTTGTGGTTGGATTCCTGGTGCTAGTCGTCTCCGTCTGGCAACTACTCGCAGCATTACCACCTCCATGGTGTGGGGATAGTTGCAGCAATGTCCACTGTGGCCTCTCCTCTTGCTATGTGCCGATGCGTCATTTCCTGCGCGTCCGTTTTGTAGGCGCACCAATTCTGACGTAACCGCTACGCTGCGCATTTTCCGCAACAGATGCGACAAAAGTGGATAAAGTCATAAATATGGATGCGTCACTTTTGCGCGTGTTTCTCCGTGGTAACGCCCACCTTGCATACATTAATACTTACGTGTCGCAGGGCATTTTCACGCAGTGGTTTTCCCTGCGCAGTGGGCTGAAAGTGGCGCATCGTCGGAGATGCGCCACTTCATTAATATGGCGCATGCGTTGCGCCGACGATGCGCCATTATTTTTGGCGCATCGACGGCGCAAGCTCTTCATAAATGAGGCCCCTGATGATTACTTCTAGATCGTTAAATTAATACACATTTCTTATTTAGTGAAGTCCGTTTCTAAATTAAACATCAGAATTTCTTTTTTTGAATTAGTAAACATTCTATTTGGGAAACTGTAATTCTACGGTTAAGACTCTGCAATAACATTGTCAGATGCAACGTGTGCATAAATCACAGTGGCACATAAGAATCGTGCAAAGTGCACATTCGTTTTGAGTGAGATGTAGTTCTTCTAGACTTGTGTGACGTGGAAAGAGTGGGCAACTTTGCTCTTCACCAGTCCCATTTACAGCTTTTTACTGTGCTGAAAACAGGTTCACCGTGACCTCACAGTGGAGCAATCCGGCTGTGGACATCTGCGTGGCTGCAGCTTCCAATCTTGCCCAGCTGGTGGACTTGAGAACCAAAAAGTGAATGAGCTGAAGCTAAAAACTACTTCTTCAGTGGGAGCTCAGCAACAATGTATCTAATCTTGAAAGACTTTTGCACGACTGTGAGATACTGCTCTAAATACGCTGAGTATGTCAGAAGACAACAACTTTGACCAAGGTGCTCCTCTTCATGTATCCACTCCATCACTGTCATGCCTAAAACTGCGTCTACATCTGGATCAATCATGAACTGAGACTTTACATTGTTGCTTTACCATGAGCTTTAAGCTTTATATTTTGAAAAATGCTCTTCTCAAGTTCCCTTCACGCAATTTTGATCGTTTTTTTGTCTTTTCAATTTTTAACGTTTTCTTAATTTGCTTCGTAGTTTTATTGTGTTGTGTTTTCACCTTGAATTTGTGCTACTTGAAGTTAACATGCATTTCTCTTGGAAACTGCATGCTGCTTGTGCCGTAGCGACCAAGGATTTAGCAGAGTTCTACTTGGACTTGTAATGAGTCCTAACCGGGGCGTTTTTTAAGGTATGAGTTAATCCTTCCTAAATCAAACCCACTTCATGATATTACTGACCAACAGTAGAACACGACTTTGAGCAGCAATTATCATTTAATTTTAACACTTTAGAAATTAAAACTCACATTGCAGATTTAGGGCCAGATGTATGACTATTTCATTTTGCGAGTTTCTAAATGCAATATTTTACTAATTGCAATTAGAGATGATCAAAATGCAATGTACTAATGTGTCTCATACACATCTAACGATTCCCAATGGGGTAACAAATGGCCTGCCTCATCAATATTAATGAGGTAGGTCGCTATTTGAGACCCATTGGGAATGGCCTGTAATCACATGGATGGTGGCCTGCTAGGATCAGCAGGCCACCATGTCTGTGATTGCTTTTTAAATAAAGCAATTTTTTAAAATGGAAATGCTTTCCGTTTTCCTTAAAGGAAAACAGGATGTATCTAAAAAATTAAAATGACAACCTACTTTTTCATTGTTTAAGAGTTGGCAGTGGTCTGTGGAAAATGTCTGCACCCACATTCACATAGGGGTCCTCCTTCACAGATTTAGTAAAATATGAATATTTCTTAACTGCATTCCGGTCGCAAAACATTCAGATATGCTTCTGTGACAAGCTATTAGGAATGGATTCCCTTGGCACGGCCCATCCTAATACCGACTTACAAACCCGATTTTGCAAATCGGTAATAGGTTACCACCTCGCAAAATAGGGTTGGAACATGTTAACCCCATCCACGCTAAGCGTTTTCCCGCTGTGCGATAAAGATTCGCAAATCCCGCGTTACATGACGAGCTCAGCTCGTCATGAGCGTACGACAGGCGTACCTCATGACGAGCTGAGCTCGTCATGAGCGTGGAAGGGGTTAAAAGCCATTTTAGCAGTCACAAACAGCCAGAGTCTCCATTTTGAACTCCTAAAAACGGTCCTACATCTGGCCCTTGGAGGCCCGTAATGTTTTCGATTATGTTATATTTTCGGTATTTTGATTATTCATATGACTTGGAACTGTCTACCCTGACAGGCCTTAATTCTGTGGAAGTGAAGGCAATGTACAGGGAGAGGAAGATGTGAATGAATTATAAAGCCAAGAAGGAGAATTATGAGAGGGCCATTACTGTCTAGGAATGGGCTGTCAAGCACAGACCACCTCAGAGTAGAATGACAAAGTTGAAAAGGCACCAGTGTAGATGGATGAATTGCCACAAGGAATATCTTCACCTGTGTTGTCCCGAGCAGGGAGCAGTGTGTCTACCTGCAGTTTTCCCCCATAAGAACTGGAACAGATTGGTATATGAGGGCATGAAGACTGAGAGGGACCCGACATTTCAACTGGATTCTCTTGTCATAAAGAAACAAAATGATGTCTTGGCTATACCTTGGGCCTTGGAAATAAAAAAAGCCAACAGTTGCCTTTGAAGAGCTGAGGATGGCAGCTGAAAGCAAGAAGGTGGCTGCAGCTCAGGTTGCTTAAAATAAGTTTCAAAAAAGCACAAAAATGATTTCCCAGGCCCAGAGCTCATATGTTCACCTGATGGGTGCTAAATGTTGTGAATTTCTGTCACCAGGACAAAAAACCCTCACCCACCTTTGAGTGGCATGCTTCATCATCTGGCCCCTCCTGGCACTTGTCATCTTGATCCAAGTGAGGGCTTTAACCTTAGATGTGGAGGTTGTAGTGTGAAAATCCCTTTATTATTGGCTTTGATAGACAAGGATGCCTCTCGGTGATGAAGAGAGGCAAAGGTGATGTGGGGGAAAATACAGCAGAGTGGACGGGGAAGGGCGGTTAATAAAATTACCTATCTGGATGTCTGCATGTCTGGATACTTTATTTCAGTGCCTAAACGGCAGATGGGTTAACTCAATCCATCAATAGAAATAAACATGTTTTTGACCTGATAGTCGCTGTATAATGACAGTGGCTTACGATAGTGCTGTCGCAACACTCCGCATAATCTCCAAACAAAAGCTTGTAGAAGACTATTTGGTCTGCCACAGAATTTCTACCTATCTCAAATGTGTTTGGAATTTGGTTTTACACATAGGGAGAAGATATACCAGAATACAAGTTGTACAAAATACAGACAAATTGATCAAGTCTAAAACGAAGATGCC
This sequence comes from Lissotriton helveticus, assembly GCF_964261635.1. NCBI lineage: Eukaryota > Metazoa > Chordata > Amphibia > Caudata > Salamandridae > Lissotriton > Lissotriton helveticus. Next base: position 1,073,608,480 of record NC_136059.1, read on the forward strand.
TTGTGGATGGCCCAGGATCGAGCCCCCACTCCATCTACAGTGAATATTTGAGCTCATCCTTGAAGGCAACAAATACAATGGACCTCTGGAGTCAGAATGTTTTCTTCCCTGTTTTTCGTTAGTTAATAAACAAAGCTGCCAATATGCATTAGCTAATAGAGGATAAACACACGCTTGCCAAGTGGACACATACCTGGGTGGTCCTTCAATCGTATTCCATATTGAAACTGGCTGCATATTTGATCAAATTTTCTCTACATTTCAAAAGAAAGTTAATGGTCACTCGGTTTGGGTTGTTGCTAACTCTGGCCTAAAAAAACAACTCGGAAACCTAGCAGCCCAAGGACATGTGGTGCAGCAGTGCAGGCAGTACTTCATTCATCAATTTTTATATGTCCCTTTTCAAAATCTAGATTAGTTTTATTCTTGAAAAATGCTTTTAATGTTAAACCCATTCGCTCTTGTGGAACAGCAATAATTAATGGTCTTGACCCAACGAAACACTAGCTTAACTGTAAATTGATGACATTTTTGATGTTTTATAAAAAAAGTAATAGGTCTGAGGGAAAAAACAGCACTCTGTGACGAATAATTTTTACTTGTTTTTTTGAGTCATTATCTGTTTAATCTACTGTATTATTCGGTCAATGTGACTGAGTTCTTTATTATAAATGAAATCCTACTATAATAATGGCACTGTAGCACCTTACGGCTACTGATCGCGTGTATGCCCACAGTAATCAAAATTAACAACTTATAATGCATTATTAATGACTTTGAATTTTGATGGCCATATTGTTTTTAGGTAACATTTTAACAGTTAAATTGGAATGTTGTTATGGTTTTTATTAACTTAAACAATACATTATTATACAATACACTGTATAAAAAGGTGTAGAGGCTTTCATCAGGGCCAATGACCCTCTCTGCTAAAACAAAGTAAAATGGAAATGTAAGTACAGTTCCTTGCATGGTGTGCAGGCCCATGGATTTCTCAAGGCTCAACTTTCACGATCTCTAGTTAGGCCATTATATGGTATCCTGTTTATTTGTGAGTGTGATCATCCAGCAGTGACTGTGAAGACTGTTATCTGAACACTTTTTATGACTGTTCAGTCTGTAGCGTTTGACTGAAAGTCAGAACAGCTACATAAACAGTTAAACATTACCACCATTTAAATTTAAAATAGCCTATACTCATTCATAATTGAAAGTATTGTGCACAAAATGTTTGTCTTTTAAATTATGTTAGTATATTAAATATTTTGAATGCATTGGATTGTGTAACTTGTTTAAGTGAGAGCACAATTTGATTCAATGATTTAGAGAGTTGTGCAAGCATTGATTTGATTCTAAGCTCAATGATCCCAGGGAGCTTTTGATGTGGCTGAACAAAAGTGCAAAATTGCCACAAGGGGGTGGCACAAAAAGAGTTTTTCAGGCTTCCAACAGTAAGAGAAACGAGAGACAAGATAATAACATCAGATTTTCTAAAGGGTTTCAAATGACTGACATAGGGGAAAGTCCCAACTCTCTTCTCAGAAGAAGGTGGTGGGTATTAAGGGAAGAAGTTCCTGGACTCAACCATGAAATGCTAGGGTTCTCATTGACTACATGTAGAGCAAATAAGTTGTCTCAAAATTGTTCGCTGAAGCCCCATACCAATGACCAGTCCATCTGGATTGCTAGTGTATGAACTGGTGTAAAAGTAAGCCCAGTGGGTACAGGTGGGAAGACAGAGGTTACTCTTGTTTCCGTACAAATAGTGTCTGTCCCTGAACGGGAAAATAATGGAGGGTTTGAAAGAGATAGAAGTAAGCATGACTACTGTGAGGTGTCAGCTGGTGTCCCTGGAGCAGATCATTCCAGCTGGTGTCCCTGGAGTAGATCATTCCAAATGTGTTCCACCATGTGGTGAATGCTGAAAGTCAGGTCAGAAACTATTCTGTGGTGATGTTTTCCCTGGACTCATGTGAGTTCACTGGACCTTGGAAAGTGACAGTAAGTCCTGCCAAACTTGTTGTCTGTCTACTGGAGAATCATCTGGGGCCTTTTGCCAGGAAGACGGTAGAAGTCAAATCCCATAATATCATGCTGAAATGGTGGGACTTCCTGAGTTGGTGCTTCTAGCTACAAGGGCCTACGTAGCCCAGCAGAGTCCCTGGGCCCTGAAAGAATGGACCACGTTACAGTGAGAAAGATTAGGGCAGGAACCATGAGAACAAGCCTCACCATTTTCCACAGTCTGGGAGGAGCCCAGTCCCGACAAAGGGGAGACCCACGGATTGTTGTGGAGAAAGTGACTGCTATGGGGAACCTGCCTGGACTAGACAAGGTGCATGTCGAAAGAGGACTCTTTCAAGCAGACATCTGCAAGGCACAGAGGGCATCCCCTACTCTTTAAGGCCTTTGGCAACTGGCTGGGGCAAAGGCAATGTAGACTTCAGAGGGTTTCAGTGTCTACTGGGAGGAGTGTAACTTGCATAGAGGTCCTAGGAACACTAAACCTGGGTCAGCAGCACGGCTGATAGTGATCCAATGCTACATGGCCTTACAACTGGGTTTTGTTCTTGGCATACCTGGAGTAAACCAAAACCTTAGAAAGGTTGGTCATGCTCCAATCATCACTGCTACTGGTGAGGACACCTTTTGAGAGACTAGGTGTGGGCATTACTGGATTTTGTGTTTCTTCAGCAGCTTCAGGGAATAGATTAATTCTGGGTGTAGTGGAGCATATCACCAGGAACCTCAGGGCCATTCCCCTGAGGAAAGTGACTGCATCCATGGTGGGCATGCTGCATATATGATCGTGAGTGGTGCTCTACTAAGAGGTTATTTTTGAGAGGGCAACAAGTTTCATGTCAATGTACTGTTGTGTGGCGTTTAGAGCTCCAAGTGAATTTTCCCGATTCATGCCCTTATATAAGCACAGTTCACATTGCCCTTATATAGGCATAGAAATCAATCCCTTATTTAGGCATAGCCCATGCTACCCAAATGCAGGCATGGCTACTTCCACCCGTACCAAACGTCACAACGATTTCTTGGAAAATAGGCTTAAGCAGGTAGGGAACTTCCCCTTGCTTGAATATTGATTTGTCCAAGAACTCATGTACTTTGCAATGCACAACTATTCCCTAGGGGTTCTTTCCTGACGTTCATATGTCCGACTTTACGTCAAACTATGGCATTCCTAAACACCTTCAAGGTATAAATATACCTTTACTTGCTCTAGCAAGACAGGGGTGTTCGGAGCAGTTCGACTATCTACTTGCCCGACGCAGCTCGCTACAGCAAGTGCCGAAGGCAGCTGCCTCTCCAGCTGACACACTGATCAAGAGGTGCCCTTCTCCTGCCGAGAATCCAGCTCCAGTGTTTCCAAGCTCCCCTTGCAGGGTGTTGGGAAATCGAGTCCCGAGACTGAGATACCAGACCACCTTCATTCTAACTAAAGTATCGAGTTGATTAGAACCTAGAGAAACCTTTGGTAGATTCTTGGCAAAAACAAACTAAACCTATAAAACACGTTACTTACTTCTTCCCGCGTACTAGACTTAGGTTAGATACATTGGGTTGAGTATTGTAGCCTGTGTATTTATATATGTCTTTTTATATGGCTTAGAAACCATACAATGCTTTTACAGTATTATTTTATAATACTATTTTCGCTGTATGCATTGTACTTTGCAGTCTGCATAATAATTGTAGCAGTTCACTTCTCTTGTATGAGAAAGAAGACTGTTCAATAAACCTTTTTATTGAAAACGCCCGTCTCTCTATTTCTCTACAACTCTGTTGAAACGAAGCATGCACGAGTGACTGAGTGAAATACTTATCTATTGTTTCCGCGACTCTGACAGATATATTTCTTATTCTTGGGAAACAAAGTGTTCATGTTTATGCAGTTGTCAGAAACTAATCCCTTCTTGTGAATTCGAGAAAGTTTCTAGTGACCTCTAAGCTGGCTGGCACTCACTATTAAGTTTAGTATACTCGATAGAGACCTAGTTGACCACAGTCCAACGTCTAATCTATAGGATATATTATTCCAATGCGCAGAGCATATTGGGAATATAGGAACTACACTACAGTACACCAAATCCATCTTGGATGAATGCTAGTTTTTTTTTTACCTTTTCCATGCATTCTCACGCCAGACCAATGGACTTCTTGAAACATGCAGTGGAAGTAGACAACCATTTTAACACTTCAGCTGTTTGCCTATAGTGAGGTACAGTCGAAGGTAGTGACTTTGATCTTCTCAAAGAGCCCCTATTGGAAAACCCACACAGGATGTTGAGGACTATGCACCAGAACTGAGGCCCAGCACATAAAGAAGGCCACCAAGAATCTTTAGGCAAGTCAAGAGCAGATCGAAGAATGATATGATGAGAAGGCAATACATTGCGTAAGAGTACCAGTCTAGCCAGAACGTGTTGGTGATGGAGACAGTGGATACCCGGGCACATGAGAATAGATGGACTAGGCTCTTCAATGTGCTTAAAAAGATGTGGGTGTTGACCTACCTCACTTTGCATTCCTGAAATACCCCAGAAGTGCCCTGCATTTCACCCAATATTAATTGGGAGGATATGACTTGCATATGGTAACAGATGGTAGAGAAGGGGAAAACAGTGAGCTCTACCTCATCACCTGTCAGAAAATGAGAGACTCGCTCTTTGAAAAGATTTGCACTCACTCCCACTTGGACATAAGAATGGGGAGTGTCACTAGCTGCTGTGCAGTTTCCCTCTTTGTCCTCAATGACGGTGGGAGGGGTGGTCAACATTTGGTGCACTCATGGCATTGGCTTTGACCTAGTGTACAACAAGATATAAAGGCTGTCAGATAAGATGAGGGCATGCATTAAGGAAGAAGTTGGAACGCAGAGTGATTGAACCATCCACCAGTCCTTCATTTGATCTGGTGATTTTGGAACCAAAGTCTCAGATTCTGTGTGAAACATTTGGGGATCAATGCAGTCATCAAGAATGACACACAACCAATAACTAGTGTTGAAAACCTTACCTATAGGTTGGGTACTACTGCCTTGATTCCTTTTATTAGACTTCATGGTGCTCACATTTTGCCTAAACAGAGGGTGTAAAAGACAGCTCTGCATTATCTACACAAGATGACTGTCCTGTACACATTCAAAGGTTGGACAGTGGTTCCTGTCTAGGCTGACATATGTGTGTCCACTTACTTGGATGATATTGCTTACTATAGGTCCAGTTAGAAAGGCACACTGGCACACCAGAAGGATCATCTTCAGGCTCTTCAACAGAAAGGCCTGACTATCAAGGTCAGAAAGTGCCAAATAGGACACAGTCAGTTTTTGTCCTCATTTGCCTATGTCACACCATTTCGCTCTTCTCACCAGCGGAAATGTCCGTAACCTCATTTGCTGACATGATTTGCCGACGATGGGGTGGCTATGGGGCTCCCTGGATCATTAGCTCACACCCTGCCTGACCCTATGCACACCAATACCAGGTGAAGAAAAATCTACCACCATGGAAAAAAGTGCTATCAGCCGAGGCGGAAAAAGGCTTAATCATAGGACCCCTGATCTAACATACCAATATTTTCACCAATTCAAAACAGGTGCCTAAGATTCCTGCCTATTACGGCCCTTAATTTTACTATATAACCTTGCCACATTTCTTACAGAAGATAACCAGTCTTCATAACTTGGTGGAATCGGTGATAACCACTGCTTACAGATCTCTCTACGGGCCAATATAATTGTATAGAATACCAAATTTAGATGATTCTTATTTCCTACACTTTCAGAGTCCATCAATCCAAAAATAACTAGTAAAGCACTTACCTCAACTTGAATTGTCAAAGAATCAGATAGCGCTTTACTCACGGCCATCGAAAAGGGCTGGATCTTTGGGCAAAGTAAAAACATAAGGAGATCATCTTCCTTCATGCTTCCACACTTTGGGCACGCCACATCTCCTCCTCGGCCAAACTTCAATAACCTCCGGGAGACCAATAAGCCCTGTGAACGGTGAAGAGATGGTTCCTTTTAGGGTATGCAGGTTTTAATATTTTATTTAAAGTACTCAGAGATACTTTCCATTGATCTTCAAGCGTAGTCGACAGCAAGCATCTTCCCCAAAGTTCATCAGGGAGGTTGAAGTTCCCATCCTCCATGTCCACCATGAACCAGTACCAACGTGCGATTTACTTAACTGGAGACTGCCTGGAGACTACTTTCGCCTCAAATTCATTATAGCATCCAACCTTTGTACTAGAAGATTGGAACCAGCTCAGGACTTGGCGATATTTGAATCTAGAAATTCGATGACCTGATATCTGGTTGCATTCCTCCCAAGAAATCAGTTGTTCCTCATGTAGGAGATGATTCCAAACTGCTATACCCGCTTCCCTCAAGGGTGTGGCCAGCGCGTCTTTGGCCCATTCAGGGGACCCCGGAGAATCCCAAATCAGAGCGTAATGACTGAAATACGGCAACTTCACCATTCTCCTCACTCTATACCATGTCTCAGCCATGCCTCTTAAGATTTTTAGTCTTACTTTTTTAAAGTATTTTGGGTCCGCATACTTAAACATGAAACCTCCTTCTGTTAAGTTGTGGCTTCTCAATTGGACCTTGAACAGATTGCCTACTTTTGAATTGGATGGTGTAAGCAGAAGTATTCTTCCATTTTTTAACATAAAAGACCAGGAGTACAGCAGCAGATCAGGTAACGCTAGGCCACCTTTTTCCAACCTCCTTCTCAACTTCTTCCACAAAATTCTTGGCCTCTTGGGAGCCCAGATGAAGGAGCTAATCTGGCCCTGAAGTTTCAAAAAACAATCTTTGGAGAAGGGGAGAGGAATAGACTCAAATAGGAACGTAAACTTTGGAAGGATTACCATTTTTATAAGATTAACCTGGCCAAACAGGGGCAGAGGGAGATGTGCCCAGTTATTCAGCAGGGTGACCACTTCCATCTTAACTATCTCAAAATTTACTTAGCCATATCCTGTGTAATCCTTATCCCCAGGTATCTCATCTCCTGGGTGCATCTTAATCCATCTGCTGTGAGATTCCAAGTCATAATCTAATTTTTTCCTTATTGATCTTATACCCTGAGATTTTCCCATAATCTTCAGTAATTGTTAAAACAGCCTTAAGTGCACTATGAATCTCACTAGTAAAAACAAATATATCATCTGCATAGAGAACAACCTTTTTACAACAGCCATTATAATTGAAAGCCCGAATTCCAGCATAACCCCTAAGCCGTCTGGCTAGTGGCTCTATATACAGATCGAATAAGAGGGGGGACAAAGGACAGCCCTGTCCTGTTCCCCTCAATATCTGAACTGGTTTTGTCAGGGCCCCATTAACTAGAACCCTAGCAATAGGCGCAGCATATGTACCCTCCAGCACTCTACATATATTCGGGCCCAAGTTAAGAGATTTGACTACTGTTTTTAAACAGACCCAATTAACACGCTCGAACACTTTGGCAGCGTCCAGTACCATTACCCCCAAAGGGAGACTATACGTGGTGGCGACATCTATTGCCCCAATGAGATTGAATGTCAATTCTTTAAGCATTCTCCCTCGGATAAAGCCCTTTGATCTTCATCCACGACCAAGGGGATAACCCCATTTAGCCTTTCTGCTATGATCTTTGCAAATAGCTTATAGTCACAATTCAAAAGTGACACAGGCCTATATGAATCAGAATTATTTTGGTATTTGCCAGGTTTCAAGATTAAAGCTATGGTGGCCTCTTTCCGAGAATCCGGAAAACCTACTCTAGACAAAAAGATGGCATTACACATTTGTTGTAGAATCGGTACCAAAGTATCTGCCAGGGCCCTGTAAACTTCGTGAGGGAGACCATCAGGTCCCGAGGCCTTCCCCTTCTTCCCCTCACCTATTACTTTCAGAAATTCCCCTGTGCTAATCTCTTCATTCAGTTATCTTGACTTCTCCATTGGAAGCTGCTCATACGAGTCTTGCGCCAGCCTACTGAACTCTTGTTCTGGGGTGACCTCTAAATCCTTCTTATAAACATCCACATGGTACTTAAAAAATGTCTCTTTAATTGCCTGGCTGTCCGATAATAAGGCCCCGGTTTGTTCACACCTGATCTCTTTGATTGTGTTTTAACCCGATCGCTCTTAACTTTCCAGGCTAATAACTTGCTAGCTACCTCCCCATACTCAAAATGCTCTAAGTGGCTTGTTTCCCATCTCTCCCTAACCCTTGCTTCAATAGTGGCTGAGAAAGTTGTTTTTAATGACTCAATCTCCGTCAGCCGGGGATCCTGTTGTCTCAGGTCCTCCGTAGAAATCAGACCAGCCTCTAGTAACCAGATTTGTTACTCTAAACTAAGAATCTTCTGATGGTATGATCTTCTTCTAGCTGCTGCCATAGAGCCTAGTCTGCCTCTCAGATAGGCTTTGTAGGAACCCCAAACTATTTCCAGTGAAGAGTAACCCTCCTTATTATCAAAAAACTCCACTGTCTCTATTTTCAATATACTAATAGACTGTGGGTCAAGCAAGATAGAACGATCTAATTTCCATCTAGACTGAAGTCTTTCCTGGGCGAGGTTTATACATAGCAGTATAGCTGACTGATCTGAAAGGTGTACACCTATATGTTGGATATCTAAAACCAAGTCCTTTAAACTATTATGGATTAGAAAATAATCGATCCTGGAATGATGCCTGTATTTCTTATTATGAAATGTATAACCTCTGCAAGGGCCCACTCTACTCCGCCAAATATCACACAAGCCCAGTTGTTTAATCATATGGTGTACCAGAGCCGACATTTTTGAGTTCACTGCTGCTCTACTATTTGATGATCTATCCAACTTATGATCAATCACAGTATTATAATCCCCGGCCACAATAACCGGATCAGGAAAGTTAAGTAACTCTGCATATAAATCTTCAAGGGGACCTGTATCGTCTTGATTTGGTCCGTAATAGCCGACTAGGGTATACCTATGTCCGTAAATCTTTAACTTTGCTACCAGCCACCTTACCGAGACAGTTGACACATTACCTTCTACCGTTATATCCATCCCCTTTTTTATCAAAATTGCAACCCCCTTAGTTACCACCACCTGCTTTGTTACAAGTGCACTGGACTTACTCTCGACCTCTGTCAAGTGGTCTCCTGCAAAATATTAATTTGTGACTGACAGTCCCTCAAATACTGCAGTATTTTTTCTCGTCTTGTCCTAGCCCGCAGCCCGTTCACATTTCAAGAAATAAGACACAGTCTCATTGGCACCCAGTTTACGGGGACACATGCAGCCTCTCCAGGCAAAAATCAATACAATTATGGCCAAGGAGCCTCCTAAAAATCCAGCTGACATCTAAAAAGAAACCCAAGAAGATAATCTGGACAGGAGAGTGTTTGAAGGCTTTTGACACCATGAAAGACCATTCAATTTTGCACCAGTACTCAAGACACTTAACCCTTTCCGTGCTCGCGTCAGCCAATGGCTGGCGAGAGGACTACCTTCTGGGTGCTGCGCATGACCGTTGGCCGCCGCTCCATGGGATGCCCACACCTCGGAATGTTCGCTGCAGTAAATGGGTTAATTTCAGTAAGGAGTTAGAGTTGCAGGCAGCTGCTTTTGAGCATGGAAAAAAGGCACTAAGGGGCATATTACCAAGCAATAGCGATAATTATCGCTAAGCTTGGTTAGCGGGTAAAATAATATCGCCGCGCTCCGACGATTTTTACCGCTGAGATACCTTGATATTATCAAGGTTTATCTCAAAAGCGGTAAAAATCGTGGGAAATGCATGAATATCGCTGAATCAGCGATATTCCTGCATTATCGAGCAAATGCTCTTAGCCATGTTATCCACCTCCCATTGGATAACATGGCTAAGAACTGCTCTGGGCAGTCGTTAGCTTTTGGAGATAATCGCGCTTAGCGCGATTATTTCCAAAAGTTGGTAATAAAAGTTAGCGATGTTAGCGACTGTTTCCAGTCGCTAACATCTTGGCACGCCCACTTTGCATGTCATTAGCGATATATATCGCTGACATGCAAAGTGGACCCCCAGAAGCTCGCTATCTCCTATTAGCTGTCGCTAACTGGTGTTAGCGACAGCTAGGTAATAGGGCGATTAAATTATCGCCGCTTTAGCGGGAAAAATTCCCGCTAAAGCGGCGATAAGGCCCTTGGTAATATGCCCCTAATTTATTATGTATATGATGAACAGCAGGAGCAACATTCAGTATCAGGCATCCACTAGGCAGCGAATAGCGTGGCCTTTACAATAATACCGTCCCTGAAGAAACCGAGACCATCCCTGTTTGTGATTTATTTCTACATTCAGACAGGCCACAGACCACTCAGCTGGCTATATGTGGTGTGATAACCCTAAACTCGTGAGGTTGTCCATCTACTCACAGAGAATTTTCTTTACAGTGGAACATAGACCTGGGGATACCTGAGCCAATGTTTATAGTCTTTCCAAGTTATTCTGCTTTAGTGATAAGAACTCTCTGAGGGATGGCTACATTCTGCCTGGTTTCAGCTGAAGGAGGCCCGAAGAAAGGATGTCTTTTGTTGTTGCTGTTCCACTTTTTACCTGTGTGGTATTGATTTCTCTGGGAGTCTGTGCACTGTACCACAGCCAAACGGTTGCATAGTGTCTTTGATTCCCCCCTGAAATATTTACACTGCATTGCTTTAAATTGATTTATTTCACTTTCTTTTCAGTGGCATGTACATTAAATGTATTATAAAGGCTGCAGTGTATATTTATACCACCCATCTATATGATAAAAATATATGGCTGCCATGTAGAAATATTTATTGTAAGTCCACAGGGCTGGGTGATTAATATACAAAATGTGGCACACCCCATATTGGGAATAGTGTGCTCCCACAGTTATTAAATAGCTGAAAGCTATTTTCACTGTGTAGGTTATGCTAGATTATCCATGAACAGGCCAAGGTAAATTAAAGCCCCTAATTCATATCTTCACTTGGCAAAATACTTGCAATGTAATTCAAACTTATTTCCAGTCAGTATTAGAAGTATAATTATATGGTGAAAGTATATTTATGATAAATGTAGGTGAAAAGTAACTTTATATAAATGTACTTTATGCTGCTTAATCCAAAATTGACTTAGAACCAGTTTCACCACTCACCTAGCCTTCAGAGGCCCAATATAATTCCTGGATGAAGTAAATAACCCTGCTCTTTAGAGGGCAGTGGCCTGGCCTTTGGGCACAGGAATGTAGGGGCATTGTAAGCAAACAGCCACTTATCAGAAATTAGCAATCGGGAGAGGGATATGAACAGTTGGTAGGACAAATATACAAAGGGGAGCAGTAATGACCTGTTCCTGTTCATTCCCTGAGCCCTCCATGACTTTGGGGCTCTGGCACCAGCATGGCGAAAACAGTTCTTGGCCTTGGCAGAGGTAAGAGACTTCATCTAAATAGGGGAATGGCTTGATGTGATCCGGAGCCCCTTTTGGTGGAAGAATGGGTTATTTATTTTGGATTTAGGGTTTCGAAGAATATTTATTGCAAAGCAAAGAGGAAGTACTACAAAAAGATGTGGGCATAGAGTGGGAAAGTAGTCATGATTGGATAGGAATAATTCTCCAATTGGAGAATTATCCATCTATTGAATAAGACTTGTGCCTCACTAGCAGCTGCTCAGAGCATTCCTGAACCTGGAAAGATTTTACCTGGAGAATGATGCCCTGCTGGAAGATAGGAAACACCTAAATCATGGCTTCTGCCTGACATTTAGGGATTAGAACTGCTCTCCAAGTAAGGTCACAGATTTCCTTATTGCCTACTTCATAGACATCAAAGGTATAATGACTCCTAACACTAAGAGGGCTCAGCAAACCACAAAGAGCTGGACCTTGCAGGACAAGCTGTTGAAGCTTGCACTAGTAGGTTGCATGCATGAAAAGAAAACCAGCTTTGTCCCACTCATACTTATAGCTGTGCTGAAAATAGGATCAGTAGAACATTGTAGTAAAGGTATAGGGCCTCATGGAGCCCTTCTTTATACAGCTTGTAACCTTGTACCACAAGGGACAAAAGGGCATATTTAGAGCTTGGCAGAGAGGGTATCCTACTACAGATTGTTGAAGTGTCCTGTTGCCTAAATTCCTGGTTCACCTGCTGTATATAAATTCACTTGAACCATCATGTTGATGTTGGTGGAATCTCCTTTGGCTCCCCCAATTGAGACTTTTGACCAACAGCCCTATTGACATAGGACCAAGGATTAAAATAACTTGGACCCCTTGCCCTATTTAGTACAGACTCTCCAGCAAAACATTTCTCCTGTTTAGAACCACCTGTGAAACCCAGGTGGTCCCAAATAAGAAAAGAAATAAATGATCCTCACATGCTAGGCCAAAAAAGCCAGTGTGCTAGTGAAATGTATTTGCTGTGCAAGAGCACCGAACATGGCACCTGAACTGCAAAGCTTCAGAAGAGCCGCTGTGGGGCGGCTTCTCTGAAGGCACTGAGATTTCCGCAAGGCAGGCAGAGACATCTTAACATGGTGGCTGTAGTTCATTATGGTAGCAATGCACATCACTCCACTAGCTGTTCAGAACTGAGTACCACTTGCCAAGTGCTGAATATTCCCTTTAGCCTTAAGGTAAAACCTTACCGGAAGGTGAGGAGGCAAATCTATCCCAGTGGCAAAACAACCTCTGTGTCTTCGAATGCATTTTTGTCCTTCTCTGAACTTTTGGTGTCAAATCTAATGGATTCAGTGGAAGCTTGATGAAGATATCTCAGAGGAATCATAGCTGGTTTCAGCCTTTGACCTTGATCCCCTGTATCACTTTTACCTATAAAATGTAGGCTAAGTGAAAAGATAGAAGCTTTGACCGCGGTGCCCCACTTTGTGTATCTGACCTCTGCTCCATCAAGGTTTTACTTTTTCCAACTGCGTTTTGCTTACAAACTTTAAAAACTCACATTCTCATTTCCCTTATCTTATTTTGATTGTTTGGTGTCTTTTTGTTTTCTATTTATTTCTAAAAAGTTAAGGAATTGTAATGTATTTTCATATTTTTAAAATTAAGGGTACAGCTTTTACGTCAAAGCAAGAGGCAGCAATGTGGAAGAACACAGCCGCAGAGCGCGGGGTTGTGGGGATGAGTGAGCACGTAATGGAAGGTTGGTGGGCAGGTATGGGGAAGCACATGGACAACAGAGGATGGGCAGGGATGGAGATGCACATGGACAAAGGTGGGTGGGCATGGATGGAAAAACAGACGGAAAGCAGAGGGTGGGCAACAGGGAAGCACACAGACAACAGAGGGGGCATGGGAGTGAATGAGTAAGCACATGGACAGCAGAGGGAGTGGAGATGCAAAACCTGCAACAGGAGGAGGGCAGGCAGGGATAAGAACCGCTTTAAGGGAGGATGATAGAAGAAACAAACGGGCAACCAATAGGAACACAAAGTAAGAGAGACGGAGACAGCTGGAAAATACATGCATTTAGTGCTTAAACAAATAGAAAAAAGTAACACCTGAAAAGGGAGCATTCGAAGGACAAAAGTAATGGGTCCATGCTACCAGCTGAGGGACAAACTCCAAACGACAAAGGGAAGCCCAGGGAAGCTGACAAATAAGAAACAAGCCAATGAGAGTAACAACAAAGCCAACCAATGGTAAGCAATGAGCGGGCTGTAAGCCCAATGTAAGCTAACAATATGTCTTGCAGCAGACACAACATGCGCTGCTTTAGGCAAGACCTTAAATTAATTACATGTTTTCATATGTGCACTGAGATAATATTGAGGCATACAAGATTGAAACACAAACATATTGGAAATTAAATCTCAAATACTTAACAAGTAAAACTATAAATATCGACAACACAAATATCATTGATAAAAATATGATTTTATTGTATATCAAAAAGCAAATTATCGGAAACAACAATATTGTTACTTTTAAATAAACATTTAAAGCCGGGTTTCAAGTTTGGTGGATTGGATAATCCGTCAATAATGTGACGGATATCCCGTCAGCCAAATTGCAATTCCATTATATCCTATGGAACTTGTAATTCGGTGGGTGGAACATAAATTACTATTGGAAAAAAATAAAAACATTGTACACACATTTTAAAATGAAATAAATTACATCAACAAAACCATTACCATTCTAGCCATAAATTATATACATTAAATCATACTAATACAACAAAAAAATATTAACATTAACTATAAACATTCAAACACCCAAAATATTAATAAATATATTTAAATACATTTATATTCAAAACTATAAACCTATATATTGTACATTAAAAGAGAAACCTAAATTAGCATTTACCATAGCAGGACATAACTAACAAAAAAAATTCAAAGTCGAACTAAACAACCAATAAAAAATAAAGTATAAACAACTTTAACCAATAAAATCAAACAAACAATTAAATCAACAATATAAAAGGCACACTAATATAAACAACTAAATACTTCAAAAATTACAAATGCTGCACAAGGGAACTCTGCCAGATTCTCTCACCAAACCATTAACTCAAAAATATATACATCTACACAACTGCCGATTCAAGTAAGTAAACCTTAAATTTAATCTAAAATGTACTCCTAATAATCTTAAAATATAAATTAACAATGAATTAATAAAATACCCTCAAACTTCTATCTCTTTACATTGACTTCCTACAAAACAAATCTACGACTTGAAAGAGCTTTCAGAACAAAATGACTACCACTAACAAAATGACAAAATAAGTAAGTACACATAAATGATTGCCAAATTGTGAACTCACCCAAATAGCAAGTAAAAATCAAGCTCTCAATCTCTACAAAGTACCACCAAAATAATATTTAAAATGAAACAAACTTTTTTAATCCAAAAGAAAAGAAACACCTGCTCCATATTAGAGCAGCTCCAATGGAATAGTATCAAAATAGTGTGAGACACAATAACAGAACACACATGTTTGTTCACTCCTCTATGAAAACCCTCTTGGGAGAGGAATGTATCTCAGGACTTTTGGCATTCCCATTGCAGCACCCATTTTTAGAGGCACAGCAGTACGAATGTCCAAAAAAGAGGAAAACTCCTACTCTGGGGGCGGCCTAACCATGGGTTTTATGGTGTAGCAATGGGGCAGACCCGGTGTCGCACTGCCAATGTCGCAATCCAGCCCTTAATGTTCACTTTGCACACGTCTAGAAAAATAACATTGAAACTGAGAAAAGCTGAAATATCAGCACGGTAAAAGTGTACTTGGATTTATAGAAAAGAAGAATTTTGAGAATAATTAATTTAACATGTAATTAACTGATTACCTTATTATGTTAATAAAGTTCTTATGAAAGTTTATTGATGGAAAATCCTTTTAAGATGCAAAATAACACAAATTATTAATATGAAGCAGTATGTCTATAACAAATGAGTCTTACTCCCGATAGTGTAAATAATAATGTTGAAATTTAGCATCTCTATTGCCTTCGCTGTAATGCACCACAGTAAATGAAAACTGGTGCAAATAAAAATTGTCACATTGTACATGATTGAAACTTTCAACTTAAATGCTTGATACTATTAGAGTCTTGGATTTCCTAAAATGGTTTTGTTACAATGATTTTTAAGAATAGTTTACATGTATGTACTTTTAAAATTGTGGTAGTACTCCATATTTAAAGTTGGACATTTTTATGCAATAATCACTGATAAACTTAAAATGATTTCGTTCTATGATTTGCTTGATTTATTTCAATATTCTTGTACTTAATTATGAATTTGTTTTGCTAAATAAGAAATGCTGACTTTAAATGCATTGAATTGCCTTTTCCCTTATGCTGCATTAGTTCATTTACTAATTAATAAAATTTATAAAGCGCTAACAAAGGCCCATGGGCGTCTCGGCGCTAGAGTATCAGCAGAAATTAACCCTAGAGGGAAGCACAGAGATTACTTAGTACATGACACACAGTAAATGACACAGAATGGTGCAGCTAAATGGCTTGCGGGGCTGCTCTACGTCATTTTTTTAGATGTGGCCCACAGTTTTATAAAACAGACAACAGCCCTAAACTTCTTAAGCCCATTTCCGTCTGTACTTATTGGCAAAGTCAAACAGCACCTGAGTGAAAACAGAAGGAGTCCACGGCGTCACCCTCGGTCTTAATGACCAAAGAGTCCTTTACATGTAGAATGATGCAGAGTGTCTTAATCCTCACCTGAAGAAGGACGCACAGTATGTTTATCTTCACCTATGGAAAGACATAGTATTTTTATCTTCACTTGCAGAAGGACGCACAGTGTGTTTACCTTCACCTGCAGAAGGACACATGGCGTGTTTATCTTCACCTGCAGAGGGATGCACAGTGTGTTTACCTTCACCTGCAGAAGGACACATGGCGTGTTTATCTTCACCTGCAGAAGGACGCACAGTGTGTTTACCTTCACCTGCAGAAGGACACATGGCGTGTTTATCTTCACCTGCAGAAGGACGCACAGTGTGTTTACCTTCACCTGCAGAAGGACACATGGCGTGTTTATCTTCACCTGCAGAAGGACGCACAGTGTGTTCATAGCCTGGTAATTGACTTTTGTTACATTTCTTCAAATGGTGCTTTAGCTATCCTTTGTACGCAACATTCTTAAATCAATAGACACTTTTTGGTACTTCATTGTGAGTGAATTGATGGGAACTTGACATTTTGAATTCATAAATCAAGACCAACAAAGTAAATAGGCTGTTTGTCATCTAAGCTGTAAGGATGGAATGGACAGTCCTTTCTCATGAGCAACATGGGAGAATATGATGTAGCATTTATTTTGTACCTGGTGGGGGTGTGGCCAACAAGATGGCGGGCTAGATGTGCCCGAGCCAAGCTCCAGCCTGGCCTTGAATATCCTATGCAAATCATGTGTCCCCAGATAAAATGGACAACAACAAACACTTGCGACGGGTTCCATTGTACCCAGCACATTGATTGGAGTGAGAGAAAATGGAGATCCTTGCCATTCCGATTCGCCTTGGTTCCAGTAGAGAGGGCAATATCACACATGGTGCCCCTCTTGCCTCTAAAAGATGGGCGGTGTTTTGTGGACCCAGGAGATATGCAGTGGAGCCCTGTAGACTTGAATTGAGGGTGATCCCGGGCTGAACCTAGGGAGGAGGCTTGAGGACTGCCTCCCTGATCCCCTTGCTGTTGGGGAGCAGCTGACTGGTTGTCAGCATGTGAGAAATGGACGGACTCTGGCAGGGCTCTGGCAGGGCACTGTTGGGCCACACACAGCGACTGGGGGAATTTATGGAGCTGGCTGGGGGCTGGCAGCATCTCTGGGGCAGTAATACACGCCCCATAGATGGGAGAACAGTAACTAGTTTTAACACATAGCAGAGCCTTGGGGGGCTCCTGGGCTGTGCCAGGCAAGAGGACCTGTGGGCTGTCCACTCGCTCCCCTTCCTGTCGGGGCGCAACCGACTGGTGGCTCGCTGCCAGGTTTATGTGGAGCAGATGAACTATGGCTAAACTCTGCTGGACCGGATGCTGTGCCTGAAGCAAAGGATGTCATCAAGGGATCTGGCACCCTTCTGAAAAAAAGCATCTGCAACAAGGGGAGGTGTGGTGACAACCTGGGGGGCAACGGTAACTGCCCTGAGAAAGTAACATATGCTGTGCTATGAACAACTGGACCCCCTTTGGAAAACTCCAGATGGGGGTAGGCTGGCACATCTGAAGGAGAGCTGCAGAGTCTTGAATGGCAGGTATGAAGGCACTGCATAGGAGGGGATTCCACCGAGGGATAGTCTTCCAAGGGTCCCATATCAAACCAGGGTAACAACTAGAGGAGACAGTTAATGTTAAGAACTGACTGAGGCCCATAATCAGCAATACGCTCCACCAATTGATAACGAACTGAGCACTCGTGTAAATTACAATATCTGGATCAGCATTTACCAAACAGCAGGTGCAGCACCATGAGGGAAAATTAAACTCCTGATTATTCCCAAACCTACATTGCAGAGGAGTACTGACACCACTTGCTTGGCTCTCCTGGCTAGCTGTAAGGAACCTGGCATGGCAGTTCGGGCTGGACTTTTCCCATGAGGCACACGGTCAAGACTGATTTGCATATGGCCAGGTCTAAACAGGGGTGGCAGGGTGAGCAAAAGAATGATGGATTTAACCCAGATCTCTTGACTGGGTTGAATGTCATGATTTGTTCTGCATTCTGTCCATCAATTGTGTGTCTATTACCAGGGCACAATTGACAAATTTGAGAGAGCAGCTGACCCCACCCTGAGAGATGAAACAACACTTGCATTGCCAGATAATGCAGCAGTTCTAGCTGTGATAAAATAATACCGGAAAGCTCTAGAAATAAAGACTAGGGGTCTGCTCCGAAGTTTCACTTTTGAGACAAAACCACTGTTATGTGGCAGACCAAGTAACAGCAGTGGAAGGGAGGATATCTGAATTTGAAGACTCCACTCATTCTATGAAATTAGATTGAGCAGACATCGAGGCCACTATCAAAAACCTGCAATGGAGAGTCGATGATGCAGAAAACCAGGCAAGGCATAATTACTTGAGACTGATGGGCTTTCTGGAGGGACATTAAGGGCTCTACATGACTGAATTTTTGAGCAATTGTTTTCAGACTACATTCCTGACAGTTGCATTTTCAGCATGTATTATGGATAGTGCCCCCAGGGCACTGGCTGCCAGACTGCAACCAGGCGCCCCACTGTTATGAATGAGCCACTCTTGTGGTCGGGTACTTGATGATGACCATCAACCATCACCATCTTAAACTGACTTTATCGTGTTATGTTATTCTAGCTGTAATGTAGAATGATAGGTATATATACCTGCCTAGTGAGAACAATTATGTAGAATAGTACCTTTTGATATGAGCTCTAACCATTGACTTTGACATGGTTTCATGTCAATCTTGCTCTTTAACTTTATCTTGCTTCATGGCAGTGCCCGCTATTTGCTTTGACATGACCTCATGTCACCTTGCTTACTAATTTTGCTCTTCTTTAAGCTTCTTCATGTGCATGACAGCGCTTGCAAAACTGACTCCATTTTCTTGACTGTCGCCATTTTCTGTGCTTCACAAGGTGGGGAGGGCATGTTTTGCTCCTCACTTGTTTTTCGCACCTCACTGACCGGAGCAAATTGGATATTATCTGTGGAATGTACAAACTCCGTTTCGAAGCCAAAATACAGAGGCTTGGCCAGCCACTGTCTTGACCTTGACGCAGACTGGTACAAGCCAGCCAGGTTTTCCAATGAGAAAGGGGCAAGGCTTTCTAGAAGCTTCCATTCATGTTAAAAATAGTTTTTGACAATACTGATCCAGCACACAAATCTCTTTATATAAATATATACAATAATAGTCAAAGTTCATGAATCACCATCGAAAAAACGTTCAGTAGCAGATTCAGGGATGTTTTTAGAAGTTCAATCTTTATTTAGTTCTTCACAACGCACTGTAGCCAACGCGTTTCGTCCTCCACGGACTTCTTCAGGGCTAAAATAATACATATATATACACACAATTATTATATATACAATATATACACTATTATACAGTTTAAAACACATTTTGTTACATTTCAACATATGAAAAGAAAAAGTTCAGATGTTGAATTTTGAATTGTTTTTTCTTACACATTTTTTGCAAACCATTTCTAAAAGTATAATACATTTATCCCGAAATTTCAATGTTCAAAGAGCACCTTAGTCAGAGAAAAAAATAAAAATCCTTTAGTATCTTATTCTACTGAATTCTGCTACTTTCTTGTCTTAAAGACAATTACAAATGGAAGGGTGGTTGTTTTAGCAATGGCAAGTTGCCAGTTACGGGCCTATAGAGCTGATTGTCTAAGCCGGTTTGTGGTGGGTCGATTTGTTATAACGATATTAAGAGATCTATTGTGGGCCTATATACTTCTAATCCAAGATTGTTACTTGAAGCCGAAAAATTGGCTTACCAAATAAAGAGAATTTTTCTATACTTACCATTTTTTCAAAAGCAATTTTTTAAAATGGAAATGCTTTCCGTTTTCCTTAAAGGAAAACAGGATGTATCTAAAAAATTAAAATTACAACCTACTTTTTCATTGTTTAAGAGTTGGCAGTGGTCTGTGGAAAATGTCTGCACCCACATTCACATAGGGGTCCTCCTTCACAGATTTAGTAAAATATGAATATTTCTTAACTGCATTCCGGTCGCAAAACATTCAGATATGCTTCTGTGACAAGCTATTAGGAATGGATTCCCTTGGCACGGCCCATCCTAATACCGACTTACAAACCCGATTTTGCAAATCGGTAATAGGTTACCACCTCGCAAAATAGGGTTGGAACATGTTAACCCCATCCACGCTAAGCGTTTTCCCGCTGTGCGATAAAGATTCGCAAATCCCGCGTTACATGACGAGCTCAGCTCGTCATGAGCGTACGACAGGCGTACCTCATGACGAGCTGAGCTCGTCATGAGCGTGGAAGGGGTTAAAAGCCATTTTAGCAGTCACAAACAGCCAGAGTCTCCATTTTGAACTCCTAAAAAGGGTCCTACATCTGGCCCTTGGAGGCCCGTAATGTTTTCGATTATGTTATATTTTCGGTATTTTGATTATTCATATGACTTGGAACTGTCTACCCTGACAGGCCTTAATTCTGTGGAAGTGAAGGCAATGTACAGGGAGAGGAAGATGTGAATGAATTATAAAGCCAAGAAGGAGAATTATGAGAGGGCCATTACTGTCTAGGAATAGGGCTGTCAAGCACAGACCACCTCAGAGTAGAATGACAAAGTTGAAAAGGCACCAGTGTAGATGGATGAATTGCCACAAGGAATATCTTCACCTGTGTTGTCCCGAGCAGGGAGCAGTGTGTCTACCTGCAGTTTTCCCCCATAAGAACTGGAACAGATTGGTATATGAGGGCATGAAGACTGAGAGGGACCCGACATTTCAACTGGATTCTCTTGTCATAAAGAAACAAAATGATGTCTTGGCTATACCTTGGGCCTTGGAAATAAAAAAAGCCAACAGTTGCCTTTGAAGAGCTGAGGATGGCAGCTGAAAGCAAGAAGGTGGCTGCAGCTCAGGTTGCTTAAAATAAGTTTCAAAAAAGCACAAAAATGATTTCCCAGGCCCAGAGCTCATATGTTCACCTGATGGGTGCTAAATGTCGTGAATTTCTGTCACCAGGACAAAAAACCCTCACCCACCTTTGAGTGGCATGCTTCATCATCTGGCCCCTCCTGGCACTTGTCATCTTGATCCAAGTGAGG
Organism: Lissotriton helveticus; assembly: GCF_964261635.1. Lineage (NCBI taxonomy): Eukaryota > Metazoa > Chordata > Amphibia > Caudata > Salamandridae > Lissotriton > Lissotriton helveticus. Next base: position 1,073,629,792 of record NC_136059.1, read on the forward strand.
GCTTTAACCTTAGATGTGGAGGTTGTAGTGTGAAAATCCCTTTATTATTGGCTTTGATAGACAAGGATGCCTCTCGGTGATGAAGAGAGGCAAAGGTGATGTGGGGGAAAATACAGCAGAGTGGACGGGGAAGGGCGGTTAATAAAATTACCTATCTGGATGTCTGCATGTCTGGATACTTTATTTCAGTGCCTAAACGGCAGATGGGTTAACTCAATCCATCAATAGAAATAAACATGTTTTTGACCTGATAGTCGCTGTATAATGACAGTGGCTTACGATAGTGCTGTCGCAACACTCCGCATAATCTCCAAACAAAAGCTTGTAGAAGACTATTTGGTCTGCCACAGAATTTCTACCTATCTCAAATGTGTTTGGAATTTGGTTTTACACATAGGGAGAAGATATACCAGAATACAAGTTGTACAAAATACAGACAAATTGATCAAGTCTAAAACAAAGATGCCTTGTGGATGGCCCAGGATCGAGCCCCCACTCCATCTACAGTGAATATTTGAGCTCATCCTTGAAGGCAACAAATACAATGGACCTCTGGAGTCAGAATGTTTTCTTCCCTGTTTTTCGTTAGTTAATAAACAAAGCTGCCAATATGCATTAGCTAATAGAGGATAAACACACGCTTGCCATGTGGACACATACCTGGGTGGTCCTTCAATCGTATTCCATATTGAAACTGGCTGCATATTTGATCAAATTTTCTCTACATTTCAAAAGAAAGTTAATGGTCACTCGGTTTGGGTTGTTGCTAACTCTGGCCTAAAAAAACAACTCGGAAACCTAGCAGCCCAAGGACATGTGGTGCAGCAGTGCAGGCAGTACTTCATTCATCTGATTTTTATATGCCCCGTTTCAAAATCTATATTAGTTTTATTCTTGAAAAATGCTTTTAATGTTAAACCCATTCGCTCTTGTGGAACAGCAATAATTAATGGTCTTGACCCAACGAAACACTAGCTTAACTGTAAATTGATGACATTTTTGATGTTTTATAAAAAAAGTAATAGGTCTGAGGGAAAAAACAGCACTCTGTGACGAATAATTTTTACTTGTTTTTTTGAGTCATTATCTGTTTAATCTACTGTATTATTCGGTCAATGTGACTGAGTTCTTTATTATAAATGCTATTGATCGCGTGTATGCCCACAGTAATCAAAATTAACAACTTATAATGCATTATTAATGACTTTGAATTTTGATGGCCATATTGTTTTTAGGTAACATTTTAACAGTTAAATTGGAATGTTGTTATGGTTTTTATTAACTTAAACAATACATTATTATACAATACACTGTATAAAAAGGTGTAGAGGCTTTCATCAGGGCCAATGACCCTCTCTGCTAAAACAAAGTAAAATGGAAATGTAAGTACAGTTCCTTGCATGGTGTGCAGGCCCATGGATTTCTCAAGGCTCAACTTTCACGATCTCTAGTTAGGCCATTATATGGTATCCTGTTTATTTGTGAGTGTGATCATCCAGCAGTGACTGTGAAGACTGTTATCTGATCACTTTTTATGACTGTTCAGTCTGTAGCGTTTGACTGAAAGTCAGAACAGCTACATAAACAGTTAAACATTACCACCATTTAAATTTAAAATAGCCTATACTCATTCATAATTGAAAGTATTGTGCACAAAATGTTTGTCTTTTAAATTATGTTAGTATATTAAATATTTTGAATGCATTGGATTGTGTAACTTGTTTAAGTGAGAGCACAATTTGATTCAATGATTTAGAGAGTTGTGCAAGCATTGATTTGATTCTAAGCTCAATGATCCCAGGGAGCTTTTGATGTGGCTGAACAAAAGTGCAAAATTGCCACAAGGGGGTGGCACAAAAAGAGTTTTTCAGGCTTCCAACAGTAAGAGAAACGAGAGACAAGATAATAACATCAGATTTTCTAAAGGGTTTCAAATGACTGACATAGGGGAAAGTCCCAACTCTCTTCTCAGAAGAAGGTGGTGGGTATTAAGGGAAGAAGTTCCTGGACTCAACCATGAAATGCTAGGGTTCTCATTGACTACATGTAGAGCAAATAAGTTGTCTCAAAATTGTTCGCTGAAGCCCCATACCAATGACCAGTCCATCTGGATTGCTAGTGTATGAACTGGTGTAAAAGTAAGCCCAGTGGGTACAGGTGGGAAGACAGAGGTTACTCTTGTTTCCGTACAAATAGTGTCTGTCCCTGAACGGGAAAATAATGGAGGGTTTGAAAGAGATAGAAGTAAGCATGACTACTGTGAGGTGTCAGCTGGTGTCCCTGGAGCAGATCATTCCAGCTGGTGTCCCTGGAGTAGATCATTCCAAATGTGTTCCACCATGTGGTGAATGCTGAAAGTCAGGTCAGAAACTATTCTGTGGTGATGTTTTCCCTGGACTCATGTGAGTTCACTGGACCTTGGAAAGTGACAGTAAGTCCTGCCAAACTTGTTGTCTGTCTACTGGAGAATCATCTGGGGCCTTTTGCCAGGAAGACGGTAGAAGTCAAATCCCATAATATCATGCTGAAATGGTGGGACTTCCTGAGTTGGTGCTTCTAGCTACAAGGGCCTACGTAGCCCAGCAGAGGCCCTGGGCCCTGAAAGAATGGACCACGTTACAGTGAGAAAGATTAGGGCAGGAACCATGAGAACAAGCCTCACCATTTTCCACAGTCTGGGAGGAGCCCAGTCCCGACAAAGGGGAGACCCACGGATTGTTGTGGAGAAAGTGACTGCTATGGGGAACCTGCCTGGACTAGACAAGGTGCATGTCGAAAGAGGACTCTTTCAAGCAGACATCTGCAAGGCACAGAGGGCATCCCCTACTCTTTAAGGCCTTTGGCAACTGGCTGGGGCAAAGGCAATGTAGACTTCAGAGGGTTTCAGTGTCTACTGGGAGGAGTGTAACTTGCATAGAGGTCCTAGGAACACTAAACCTGGGTCAGCAGCACGGCTGATAGTGATCCAATGCTACATGGCCTTACAACTGGGTTTTGTTCTTGGCATACCTGGAGTAAACCAAAACCTTAGAAAGGTTGGTCATGCTCCAATCATCACTGCTACTGGTGAGGACACCTTTTGAGAGACTAGGTGTGGGCATTACTGGATTTTGTGTTTCTTCAGCAGCTTCAGGGAATAGATTAATTCTGGGTGTAGTGGAGCATATCACCAGGAACCTCAGGGCCATTCCCCTGAGGAAAGTGACTGCATCCATGGTGGGCATGCTGCATATATGATCGTGAGTGGTGCTCTACTAAGAGGTTATTTTTGAGAGGGCAACAAACTTCATGTCAATGTACTGTTGTGTGGCGTTTAGAGCTCCAAGTGAATTTTCCCGATTCATGCCCTTATATAAGCACAGTTCACATTGCCCTTATATAGGCATAGAAATCAATCCCTTATTTAGGCATAGCCCATGCTACCCAAATGCAGGCATGGCTACTTCCACCCGTACCAAACGTCACAACGATTTCTTGGTAAATAGGCTTAAGCAGGTAGGGAACTTCCCCTTGCTTGAATATTGATTTGTCCAAGAACTCATGTACTTTGCAATGCACAACTATTCCCTAGGGGTTCTTTCCTGACGTTCATATGTCCGACTTTACGTCAAACTATGGCATTCCTAAACACCTTCAAGGTATAAATATACCTTTACTTGCTCTAGCAAGACAGGGGTGTTCGGAGCAGTTCGACTATCTACTTGCCCGACGCAGCTCGCTACAGCAAGTGCCGAAGGCAGCTGCCTCTCCAGCTGACACACTGATCAAGAGGTGCCCTTCTCCTGCCGAGAATCCAGCTCCAGTGTTTCCAAGCTCCCCTTGCAGGGTGTTGGGAAATCGAGTCCCGAGACTGAGATACCAGACCTCCTTCATTCTAACTAAAGTATCGAGTTGATTAGAACCTAGAGAAACCTTTGGTAGATTCTTGGCAAAAACAAACTAAACCTATAAAACACGTTACTTACTTCTTCCCGCGTACTAGACTTAGGTTAGATACATTGGGTTGAGTATTGTAGCCTGTGTATTTATATATGTCTTTTTATATGGCTTAGAAACCATACAATGCTTTTACAGTATTATTTTATAATACTATTTTCGCTGTATGCATTGTACTTTGCAGTCTGCATAATAATTGTAGCAGTTCACTTCTCTTGTATGAGAAAGAAGACTGTTCAATAAACCTTTTTATTGAAAACGCCCGTCTCTCTATTTCTCTACAACTCTGTTGAAACGAAGCATGCACGAGTGACTGAGTGAAATACTTATCTATTGTTTCCGCGACTCTGACAGATATATTTCTTATTCTTGGGAAACAAAGTGTTCATGTTTATGCAGTTGTCAGAAACTAATCCCTTCTTGTGAATTCGAGAAAGTTTCTAGTGACCTCTAAGCTAGCTGGCACTCACTATTAAGTTTAGTATACTCGATAGAGACCTTGTTGACCACAGTCCAACGTCTAATCTATAGGATATATTATTCCAATGCGCAGAGCATATTGGGAATATAGGAACTACACTACAGTACACCAAATCCATCTTGGATGAATGCTAGTTTTTTTTACCTTTTCCATGCATTCTCACGCCAGACCAATGGACTTCTTGAAACATGCAGTGGAAGTAGACAACCATTTTAACACTTCAGCTGTTTGCCTATAGTGAGGTACAGTCGAAGGTAGTGACTTTGATCTTCTCAAAGAGCCCCTATTGGAAAACCCACACAGGATGTTGAGGACTATGCACCAGAACTGAGGCCCAGCACATAAAGAAGGACACCAAGAATCTTTAGGCAAGTCAAGAGCAGATCGAAGAATGATATGATGAGAAGGCAATACATTGCGTAAGAGTACCAGTCTAGCCAGAACGTGTTGGTGATGGAGACAGTGGATACCCGGCACATGAGAATAGATGGACTAGGCTCTTCAATGTGCTTAAAAAGATGTGGGTGTTGACCTACCTCACTTTGCATTCCTGAAATACCCCAGAAGTGCCCTGCATTTCACCCAATATTAATTGGGAGGATATGACTTGCATATGGTAACAGATGGTAGAGAAGGGGAAAACAGTGAGCTCTACCTCATCACCTGTCAGAAAATGAGAGACTCGCTCTTTGAAAAGATTTGCACTCACTCCCACTTGGACATAAGAATGGGGAGTGTCACTAGCTGCTGTGCAGTTTCCCTCTTTGTCCTCAATGACGGTGGGAGGGGTGGTCAACATTTGGTGCACTCATGGCATTGGCTTTGACCTAGTGTACAACAAGATATAAAGGCTGTCAGATAAGATGAGGGCATGCATTAAGGAAGAAGTTGGAACACAGAGTGATTGAACCATCCACCAGTCCTTCATTTGATCTGGTGATTTTGGAACCAAAGTCTCAGATTCTGTGTGAAACATTTGGGGATCAATGCAGTCATCAAGAATGACACACAACCAATAACTAGTGTTGAAAACCTTACCTATAGGTTGGGGGCTACTGCCTTGATTCCTTTTATTAGACTTCATGGTGCTCACATTTTGCCTAAACAGAGGGTGTAAAAGACAGCTCTGCATTATCTACACAAGATGACTGTCCTGTACACATTCAAAGGTTGGACAGTGGTTCCTGTCTAGGCTGACATATGTGTGTCCACTTACTTGGATGATATTGCTGACTATAGGTCCAGTTAGAAAGGCACACTGGCACACCAGAAGGATCATCTTCAGGCTCTTCAACAGAAAGGCCTGACTATCAAGGTCAGAAAGTGCCAAATAGGACACAGTCAGTTTTTGTCCTCATTTGCCTATGTCACACCATTTCGCTCTTCTCACCAGCGGAAATGTCCGTAACCTCATTTGCTGACATGATTTGCCGACGATGGGGTGGCTATGGGGCTCCCTGGATCATTAGCTCACACCCTGCCTGACCCTATGCACACCAATACCAGGTGAAGAAAAATCTACCACCATGGAAAAAAGTGCTATCAGCCGAGGCGGAAAAAGGCTTAATCATAGGACCCCTGATCTAACATACCAATATTTTCACCAATTCAAAACAGGTGCCTAAGATTCCTGCCTATTACGGCCCTTAATTTTACTATATAACCTTGCCACATTTCTTACAGAAGATAACCAGTCTTCATAACTTGGTGGAATCGGTGATAACCACTGCTTACAGATCTCTCTACGGGCCAATATAATTGTATAGAATACCAAATTTAGATGATTCTTATTTCCTACACTTTCAGAGTCCATCAATCCAAAAATAACTAGTAAAGCACTTACCTCAACTTGAATTGTCAAAGAATCAGATAGCGCTTTACTCACGGCCATCGAAAAGGGCTGGATCTTTGGGCAAAGTAAAAACATAAGGAGATCATCTTCCTTCATGCTTCCACACTTTGGGCACGCCACATCTCCTCCTCGGACAAACTTCAATAACCTCCGGGAGACCAATAAGCCCTGTGAACGGTGAAGAGATGGTTCCTTTTAGGGTATGCAGGTTTTAATATTTTATTTAAAGTACTCAGAGATACTTTCCATTGATCTTCAAGCGTAGTCGACAGCAAGCATCTTCCCCAAAGTTCATCAGGGAGGTTGAAGTTCCCATCCTCCATGTCCACCATGAACCAGTACCAACGTGCGATTTACTTAACTGGAGACTGCCTGGAGACTACTTTCGCCTCAAATTCATTATAGCATCCAACCTTTGTACTAGAAGATTGGAACCAGCTCAGGACTTGGCGATATTTGAATCTAGAAATTCGATGACCTGATATCTGGTTGCATTCCTCCCAAGAAATCAGTTGTTCCTCATGTAGGAGATGATTCCAAACTGCTATACCCGCTTCCCTCAAGGGTGTGGCCAGCGCGTCTTTGGCCCATTCAGGGGACCCCGGAGAATCCCAAATCAGAGCGTAATGACTGAAATACGGCAACTTCACCATTCTCCTCACTCTATACCATGTCTCAGCCATGCCTCTTAAGATTTTTAGTCTTACTTTTTTTAAGTATTTTGGGTCCGCATACTTAAACATGAAACCTCCTTCTGTTAAGTTGTGGCTTCTCAATTGGACCTTGAACAGATTGCCTACTTTTGAATTGGATGGTGTAAGCAGAAGTATTCTTCCATTTTTTAACATAAAAGACCAGGAGTACAGCAGCAGATCAGGTAACGCTAGGCCACCTTTTTCCAACCTCCTTCTCAACTTCTTCCACAAAATTCTTGGCCCCTTGGGAGCCCAGATGAAGGAGCTAATCTGGCCCTGAAGTTTCAAAAAACAATCTTTGGAGAAGGGGAGAGGAATAGACTCAAATAGGAACGTAAACTTTGGAAGGATTACCATTTTTATAAGATTAACCTGGCCAAACAGGGGCAGAGGGAGATGTGCCCAGTTATTCAGCAGGGTGACCACTTCCATCTTAACTATCTCAAAATTTACTTAGCCATATCCTGTGTAATCCTTATCCCCAGGTATCTCATCTCCTTGGTGCATCTTAATCCATCTGCTGTGAGATTCCAAGTCATAATCTAATTTTTTCCTTATTGATCTTATACCCTGAGATTTTCCCATAATCTTCAGTAATTGTTAAAACAGCCTTAAGTGCACTATGAATCTCACTAGTAAAAACAAATATATCGTCTGCATAGAGAACAACCTTTTTACAACAGCCATTATAATTGAAAGCCCGAATTCCAGCATAACCCCTAAGCCGTCTGGCTAGTGGCTCTATATACAGATCGAATAAGAGGGGGGACAAAGGACAGCCCTGTCCTGTTCCCCTCAATATCTGAACTGGTTTTGTCAGGGCCCCATTAACTAGAACCCTAGCAATAGGCGCAGCATATGTACCCTCCAGCACTCTACATATATTCGGGCCCAAGTTAAGAGATTTGACTACTGTTTTTAAACAGACCCAATTAACACGCTCGAACACTTTGGCAGCGTCCAGTACCATTACCCCCAAAGGGAGACTATACGTGGTGGCGACATCTATTGCCCCAATGAGATTGAATGTCAATTCTTTAAGCATTCTCCCTCGGATAAAGCCCTTTGATCTTCATCCACGACCAAGGGGATAACCCCATTTAGCCTTTCTGCTATGATCTTTGCAAATAGCTTATAGTCACAATTCAAAAGTGACACAGGCCTATATGAATCAGAATTATTTTGGTATTTGCCAGGTTTCAAAATTAAAGCTATGGTGGCCTCTTTCCGAGAATCCGGAAAACCTACTCTAGACAAAAAGATGGCATTACACATTTGTTGTAGAATCGGTACCAAAGTATCTGCCAGGGCCCTGTAAACTTCGTGAGGGAGACCATCAGGTCCCGAGGCCTTCCCCTTCTTCCCCTCACCTATTACTTTCAGAAATTCCCCTGTGCTAATCTCTTCATTCAGTTATCTTGACTTCTCCATTGGAAGCTGCTCATACGAGTCTTGCGCCAGCCTACTGAACACTTGTTCTGGGGTGACCTCTAAATCCTTCTTATAAACATCCGCATGGTACTTAAAAAATGTCTCTTTAATTGCCTGGCTGTCCGATAATAAGGCCCCGATTTGTTCACACCTGATCTCTTTGATTGTGTTTTAACCCGATCACTCTTAACTTTCCAGGCTAATAACTTGCTAGCTACCTCCCCATACTCAAAATGCTCTAAGTGGCTTGTTTCCCATCTCTCCCTAACCCTTGCTTGAATAGTGGCTGAGAAAGTTGTTTTTAATGACTCAATCTCCGTCAGCCGGAGATCCTGTTGTCTCAGGTCCTCCGTAGAAATCAGACCAGCCTCTAGTAACCAGATTTGTTACTCTAAACTAAGAATCTTCTGATGGTATGATCTTCTTCTAGCTGCTGCCATAGAGCCTAGTCTGCCTCTCAGATAGGCTTTGTAGGAACCCCAAACTATTTCCAGTGAAGAGTAACCCTCCTTATTATCAAAAAACTCCACTGTCTCTATTTTCAATATACTAATAGACTGTGGGTCAAGCAAGATAGAACGATCTAATTTCCATCTAGACTGAAGTCTTTCCTGGGCGAGGTTTATACATAGCAGTATAGCTGACTGATCTGAAAGGTGTACACCTATATGTTGGATATCTAAAACCAAGTCCTTTAAACTATTATGGATTAGAAAATAATCGATCCTGGAATGATGCCTGTATTTCTTATTATGAAATGTATAACCTCTGCAAGGGCCCACTCTACTCCGCCAAATATCACACAAGCCCAGTTGTTTAATCATATGGTGTACCAGAGCCGACATTTTTGAGTTCACTGCTGCTCTACTATTTGATGATCTATCCAACTTATGATCAATCACAGTATTATAATCCCCGGCCACAATAACCGGATCAGGAAAGTTAAGTAACTCTGCAGATAAATCTTCAAGGGGACCTGTATCGTCTTGATTTGGTCCGTAATAGCCGACTAGGGTATACCTATGTCCGTAAATCTTTAACTTTGCTACCAGCCACCTTACCGAGACAGTTGACACATTACCTTCTACCGTTATATCCATCCCCTTTTTTATCAAAATTGCAACCCCCTTAGTTACCACCACCTGCTTTGTTACAAGTGCACTGGAGTGACTCTCGACCTCTGTCAAGTGGTCTCCTGCAAAATATTAATTTGTGACTGACAGTCCCTCAAATACTGCAGTATTTTTTCTCGTCTTGTCCTAGCCGGCAGCCCGTTCACATTTCAAGAAATAAGACACAGTCTCATTGGCACCCAGTTTACGGGGACACATGCAGCCTCTCCAGGCAAAAATCAATACAATTATGGCCAAGGAGCCTCCTAAAAATCCAGCTGACATCTAAAAAGAAACCCAAGAAGATAATCTGGACAGGAGAGTGTTTGAAGGCTTTTCACACCATGAAAGACCATTCAATTTTGCACCAGTACTCAAGACACTTAACCCTTTCCGTGCTCGCGTCAGCCAATGGCTGGCGAGAGGACTACCTTCTGGGTGCTGCGCATGACCGTTGGCCGCCGCTCCATGGGATGCCCACACCTCGGAATGTTCGCTGCAGTAAATGGGTTAATTTCAGTAAGGAGTTAGAGTTGCAGGCAGCTGCTTTTGAGCATGGAAAAAAGGCACTAAGGGGCATATTACCAAGCAATAGCGATAATTATCGCTAAGCTTGGTTAGCGGGTAAAATAATATCGCCGCGCTCCGACGATTTTTACCGCTGAGATACCTTGATATTATCAAGGTTTATCTCAAAAGCGGTAAAAATCGTGGGAAATGCATGAATATCGCTGAGAAATCAGCGATATTCCTGCATTATCGAGCAAATGCTCTTAGCCATGTTATCCACCTCCCATTGGATAACATGGCTAAGAACTGCTCTGGGCAGTCGTTAGCTTTTGGAGATAATCGCGCTTAGCGCGATTATTTCCAAAAGTTGGTAATAAAAGTTAGCGATGTTAGCGACTGTTTCCAGTCGCTAACATCTTGGCACGCCCACTTTGCATGTCATTAGCGATATATATCGCTGACATGCAAAGTGGGCCCCCAGAAGCTCGCTATCTCCTATTAGCTGTCGCTAACTGGTGTTAGCGACAGCTAGGTAATAGGGCGATTAAATTATCGCCGCTTTAGCGGGAAAAATTCCCGCTAAAGCGGCGATAAGGCCCTTGGTAATATGCCCCTAATTTATTATGTATATGATGAACAGCAGGAGCAACATTCAGTATCAGGCATCCACTAGGCAGCGAATAGCGTGGCCTTTACAATAATACCGTCCCTGAAGAAACCGAGACCATCCCTGTTTGTGATTTATTTCTACATTCAGACAGGCCACAGACCACTCAGCTGGCTATATGTGGTGTGATAACCCTAAACTCGTGAGGTTGTCCATCTACTCACAGAGAATTTTCTTTACAGTGGAACATAGACCTGGGGATACCTGAGCCAATGTTTATAGTCTTTCCAAGTTATTCTGCTTTAGTGATAAGAACTCTCTGAGGGATGGCTACATTCTGCCTGGTTTCAGCTGAAGGAGGCCCAAAGAAAGGATGTCTTTTGTTGTTGCTGTTCCACTTTTTACCTGTGTGGTATTGATTTCTCTGGGAGTCTGTGCACTGTACCACAGCCAAACGGTTGTATAGTGTCTTTGATTCCCCCCTGAAATATTTACACTGCATTGCTTTAAATTGATTTATTTCACTTTCTTTTCAGTGGCATGTACATTAAATGTATTATAAAGGCTGCAGTGTATATTTATACCACCCATCTATATGATAAAAATATATGGCTGCCATGTAGAAATATTTATTGTAAGTCCACAGGGCTGGGTGATTAATATACAAAATGTGGCACACCCCATATTGGGAATAGTGTGCTCCCACAGTTATTAAATAGCTGAAAGCTATTTTCACTGTGTAGGTTATGCTAGATTATCCATGAACAGGCCAAGGTAAATTAAAGCCCCTAATTCATATCTTCACTTGGCAAAATACTTGCAATGTAATTCAAACTTATTTCCAGTCAGTATTAGAAGTATAATTATATGGTGAAAGTATATTTATGATAAATGTAGGTGAAAAGTAACTTTATATAAATGTACTTTATGCTGCTTAATCCAAAATTGACTTAGAACCAGTTTCACCACTCACCTAGCCTTCAGAGGCCCAATATAATTCCTGGATGAAGTAAATAACCCTGCTCTTTAGAGGGCAGTGGCCTGGCCTTTGGGCACAGGAATGTAGGGGCATTGTAAGCAAACAGCCACTTATCAGAAATTAGCAATCGGGAGAGGGATATGAACAGTTGGTAGGACAAATATACAAAGGGGAGCAGTAATGACCTGTTCCTGTTCATTCCCTGAGCCCTCCATGACTTTGGGGCTCTGGCACCAGCATGACGAAAACAGTTCTTGGCCTTGGCAGAGGTAAGAGACTTCATCTAAATAGGGGAATGGCTTGATGTGATCCGGAGCCCCTTTTGGTGGAAGAATGGGTTATTTATTTTGGCTTTAGGGTTTCGAAGAATATTTATTGCAAAGCAAAGAGGAAGTACTACAAAAAGATGTGGGCATAGAGTGGGAAAGTAGTCATGATTGGATAGGAATAATTCTCCAATTGGAGAATTATCCATCTATTGAATAAGACTTGTGCCTCACTAGCAGCTGCTCAGAGCATTCCTGAACCTGGAAAGATTTTACCTGGAGAATGATGCCCTGCTGGAAGATAAGAAACACCTAAATCATGGCTTCTGCCTGACATTTAGGGATTAGAACTGCTCTCCAAGTAAGGTCACAGATTTCCTTATTGCCTACTTCATAGACATCAACGGTATAATGACTCCTAACACTAAGAGGGCTCAGCAAACCACAAAGAGCTGGACCTTGCAGGACAAGCTGTTGAAGCTTGCACTAGTAGGTTGCATGCATGAAAAGAAAACAAGCTTTGTCCCACTCATACTTATAGCTATGCTGAAAATAGGATCAGTAGAACATTGTAGTAAAGGTATAGGGCCTCATGGAGCCCTTCTTTATACAGCTTGTAACCTTGTACCACAAGGGACAAAAGGGCATATTTAGAGCTTGGCAGAGAGGGTATCCTACTACAGATTGTTGAAGTGTCCTGTTGCCTAAATTCCTGGTTCACCTGCTGTATATAAATCCACTTGAACCATCATGTTGATGTTGGTGGAATCTCCTTTGGCTCCCCCAATTGAGACTTTTGACCAACAGCCCTATTGACATAGGACCAAGGATTAAAATAACTTGGACCCCTTGCCCTATTTAGTACAGACTCTCCAGCAAAACATTTCTCCTGTTTAGAACCACCTGTGAAACCCAGGTGGTCCCAAATAAGAAAAGAAATAAATGATCCTCACATGCTAGGCCAAAAAAGCCAGTGTGCTAGTGAAATGTATTTGCTGTGCAAGAGCACCGAACATGGCACCTGAACTGCAAAGCTTCAGAAGAGCCGCTGTGGGGCGGCTTCTCTGAAGGCACTGAGATTTCCGCAAGGCAGGCAGAGACATCTTAACATGGTGGCTGTAGTTCATTATGGTAGCAATGCACATCACTCCACTAGCTGTTCAGAACTGAGTACCACTTGCCAAGTGCTGAATATTCCCTTTAGCCTTAAGGTAAAACCTTACCGGAAGGTGAGGAGGCAAATCTATCCCAGTGGCAAAACAACCTCTGTGTCTTCGAATGCATTTTTGTCCTTCTCTGAACTTTTGGTGTCAAATCTAATGGATTCAGTGGAAGCTTGATGAAGATATCTCAGAGGAATCATAGCTGGTTTCAGCCTTTGACCTTGATCCCCTGTATCACTTTTACCTATAAAATGTAGGCTAAGTGAAAAGATAGAAGCTTTGACCGCGGTGCCCCACTTTGTGTATCTGACCTCTGCTCCATCAAGGTTTTACTTTTTCTATCTGCGTTTTGCTTACAAACTTTAAAAACTCACATTCTCATTTCCCTTATCTTATTTTGATTGTTTGGTGTCTTTTTGTTTTCTATTTATTTCTAAAAAGTTAAGGAATTGTAATGTATTTTCATATTTTTAAAATTAAGGGTACAGCTTTTACGTCAAAGCAAGAGGCAGCAATGTGGAAGAACACAGCCGCAGAGCGCGGGGTTGTGGGGATGAGTGAGCACGTAATGGAAGGTTGGTGGGCAGGTATGGGGAAGCACATGGACAACAGAGGATGGGCAGGGATGGAGATGCACATGGACAAAGGTGGGTGGGCATGGATGGAAAAACAGACGGAAAGCAGAGGGTGGGCAACAGGGAAGCACACAGACAACAGAGGGGGCATGGGAGTGAATGAGTAAGCACATGGACAGCAGAGGGAGTGGAGATGCAAAACCTGCAACAGGAGGAGGGCAGGCAGGGATAAGAACCGCTTTAAGGGAGGATGATAGAAGAAACAAACGGGCAACCAATAGGAACACAAAGTAAGAGAGACGGAGACAGCTGGAAAATACATGCATTTAGTGCTTAAACAAATAGAAAAAAGTAACACCTGAAAAGGGAGCATTCGAAGGACAAAAGTAATGGGTCCATGCTACCAGCTGAGGGACAAACTCCAAACGACAAAGGGAAGGCCAGGGAAGCTGACAAATAAGAAACAAGCCAATGAGAGTAACAACAAAGCCAACCAATGGTAAGCAATGAGCGGGCTGTAAGCCCAATGTAAGCTAACAATATGTCTTGCAGCAGACACAACATGCGCTGCTTTAGGCAAGACCTTAAATTAATTACATGTTTTCATATGTGCACTGAGATAATATTGAGGCATACAAGATTGAAACACAAACATATTGGAAATTAAATCTCAAATACTTAACAAGTAAAACTATAAATATCGACAACACAAATATCATTGATAAAAATATGATTTTATTGTATATCAAAAAGCAAATTATCGGAAACAACAATATTGTTACTTTTAAATAAACATTTAAAGCCGGGTTTCAAGTTTGGTGGATTGGATAATCCGTCAATAATGTGACGGATATCCCGTCAGCCAAATTGCAATTCCATTATATCCTATGGAACTTGTAATTCGGTGGGTGGAACATAAATTACTATTGGAAAAAAATAAAAACATTGTACACACATTTTAAAATGAAATAAATTACATCAACAAAACCATTACCATTCTAGCCATAAATTATATACATTAAATCATACTAATACAACAAAAAAATATTAACATTAACTATAAACATTCAAACACCCAAAATATTAATAAATATATTTAAATACATTTATATTCAAAACTATAAACCTATATATTGTACATTAAAAAAGAAACCTAAATTAGCATTTACCATAGCAGGACATAACTAACAAAAAAAATTCAAAGTCGAACTAAACAACCAATAAAAAATAAAGTATAAACAACTTTAACCAATAAAATCAAACAAACAATTAAATCAACAATATAAAAGGCACACTAATATAAACAACTAAATACTTCAAAAATTACAAATGCTGCACAACAAGGGAACTCTGCCAGATTCTCTCACCAAACCATTATCTCAAAAATATATACATCTACACAACTGCCGATTCAAGTAAGTAAACCTTAAATTTAATCTAAAATGTACTCCTAATAATCTTAAAATATAAATTAACAATGAATTAATAAAATACCCTCAAACTTCTATCTCTTTACATTGACTTCCTACAAAACAAATCTACGACTTGAAAGAGCTTTCAGAACAAAATGACTACCATTAACAAAATGACAAAATAAGGAAGTACACATAAATGATTGCCAAATTGTGAACTCACCCAAATAGCAAGTAAAAATCAAGCTCTCAATCTCTACAAAGTACCACCAAAATAATATTTAAAATGAAACAAACTTTTTTAATCCAAAAGAAAAGAAACACCTGCTCCATATTAGAGCAGCTCCAATGGAATAGTATCAAAATAGTGTGAGACACAATAACAGAACACACATGTTTGTTCACTCCTCTATGAAAACCCTCTTGGGAGAGGAATGTATCTCAGGACTTTTGGCATTCCCATTGCAGCACCCATTTTTAGAGGCACAGCAGTACGAATGTCCAAAAAAGAGGAAAACTCCTACTCTGGGGGCGGCCTAACCATGGGTTTTATGGTGTAGCAATGGGGCAGACCCGGTGCCGCACTGCCAATGTCACAATCCAGCCCTTAATGTTCACTTTGCACACGTCTAGAAAAATAACATTGAAACTGAGAAAAGCTGAAATATCAGCACGGTAAAAGTGTACTTGGATTTATAGAAAAGAAGAATTTTGAGAATAATTAATTTAACATGTAATTAACTGATTACCTTATTATGTTAATAAAGTTCTTATGAAAGTTTATTGATGGAAAATCCTTTTAAGATGCAAAATAACACAAATTATTAATATGAAGCAGTATGTCTATAACAAATGAGTCTTACTCCCGATAGTGTAAATAATAATGTTGAAATTTAGCATCTCTATTGCCTTCGCTGTAATGCACCACAGTAAATGAAAACTGGTGCAAATAAAAATTGTCACATTGTATATGATTGAAACTTTCAACTTAAATGCTTGATACTATTAGAGTCTTGGATTTCCTAAAATGGTTTTGTTACAATGATTTTTAAGAATAGTTTACATGTATGTACTTTTAAAATTGTGGTAGTACTCCATATTTAAAGTTGGACATTTTTATGCAATAATCACTGATAAACTTAAAATGATTTCGTTCTATGATTTGCTTGATTTATTTCAATATTCTTGTACTTAATTATGAATTTGTTTTGCTAAATAAGAAATGCTGACTTTAGATGCATTGAATTGCCTTTTCCCTTATGCTGCATTAGTTCATTTACTAATTAATAAAATTTATAAAGCGCTAACAAAGGCCCATGGGCGTCTCGGCGCTAGAGTATCAGCAGAAATTAACCCTAGAGGGAAGCACAGAGATTACTTAGTACATGACACACAGTAAATGACACAGAATGGTGCAGCTAAATGGCTTGCGGGGCTGCTCTACGTCATTTTTTTAGATGTGGCCCACAGTTTTATAAAACAGACAACAGCCCTAAACTTCTTAAGCCCATTTCCGTCTGTACTTATTGGCAAAGTCAAACAGCACCTGAGTGAAAACAGAAGGAGTCCACGGCGTCACCCTCGGTCTTAATGACCAAAGAGTCCTTTACATGTAGAATGATGCAGAGTGTCTTAATCCTCACCTGAAGAAGGACGCACAGTATGTTTATCTTCACCTATGGAAAGACATAGTATTTTTATCTTCACTTGCAGAAGGACGCACAGTGTGTTTACCTTCACCTGCAGAAGGACACATGGCGTGTTTATCTTCACCTGCAGAGGGATGCACAGTGTGTTTACCTTCACCTGCAGAAGGACACATGGCGTGTTTATCTTCACCTGCAGAAGGACGCACAGTGTGTTTACCTTCACCTGCAGAAGGACACATGGCGTGTTTATCTTCACCTGCAGAAGGACGCACAGTGTGTTTACCTTCACCTGCAGAAGGACACATGGCGTGTTTATCTTCACCTGCAGAAGGACGCACAGTGTGTTTACCTTCACCTGCAGAAGGACACATGGCGTGTTTATCTTCACCTGCAGAAGGACGCACAGTGTGTTCATAGCCTGGTAATTGACTTTTGTTACATTTCTTCAAATGGTGCTTTAGCTATCCTTTGTACGCAACATTCTTAAATCAATAGACACTTTTTGGTACTTCATTGTGAGTGAATTGATGGGAACTTGACATTTTGAATTCATAAATCAAGACCAACAAAGTAAATAGGCTGTTTGTCATCTAAGCTGTAAGGATGGAATGGACAGTCCTTTCTCATGAGCAACATGGGAGAATATGATGTAGCATTTATTTTGTACCTGGTGGGGGTGTGGCCAACAAGATGGCGGGCTAGATGTGCCCGAGCCAAGCTCCAGCCTGGCCTTGAATATCCTATGCAAATCATGTGTCCCCAGATAAAATGGACAACAACAAACACTTGCGACGGGTTCCATTGTACCCAGCACATTGATTGGAGTGAGAGAAAATGGAGATCCTTGCCATTCCGATTCGCCTTGGTTCCAGTAGAGAGGGCAATATCACACATGGTGCCCCTCTTGCCTCTAAAAGATGGGCGGTGTTTTGTGGACCCAGGAGATATGCAGTGGAGCCCTGTAGACTTGAATTGAGGGTGATCCCGGGCTGAACCTAGGGAGGAGGCTTGAGGACTGCCTCCCTGATCCCCTTGCTGTTGGGGAGCAGCTGACTGGTTGTCAGCATGTGAGAAATGGACGGACTCTGGCAGGGCTCTGGCAGGGCACTGTTGGGCCACACACAGCGACTGGGGGAATTTATGGAGCTGGCTGGGGGCTGGCAGCATCTCTGGGGCAGTAATACACGCCCCATAGATGGGAGAACAGTAACTAGTTTTAACACATAGCAGAGCCTTGGGGGGCTCCTGGGCTGTGCCAGGCAAGAGGACCTGTGGGCTGTCCACTCGCTCCCCTTCCTGTCGGGGCGCAACCGACTGGTGGCTGGTTGCCAGGTTTATGTGGAGCAGATGAACTATGGCTAAACTCTGCTGGACCGGATGCTGTGCCTGAAGCAAAGGATGTCATCAAGGGATCTGGCACCCTTCTGAAAAAAAGCATCTGCAACAAGGGGAGGTGTGGTGACAACCTGGGGGGCAACGGTAACTGCCCTGAGAAAGTAACATATGCTGTGCTATGAACAACTGGACCCCCCTTGGAAAACTCCAGATGGCGGTAGGCTGGCACATCTGAAGGAGAGCTGCAGAGTCTTGAATGGCAGGTATGAAGGCACTGCATAGGAGGGGATTCCACCGAGGGATAGTCTTCCAAGGGTCCCATATCAAACCAGGGTAACAACTAGAGGAGACAGTTAATGTTAAGAACTGACTGAGGCCCATAATCAGCAATACGCTCCACCAATTGATAACGAACTGAGCACTCGTGTAAATTACAATATCTGGATCAGCATTTACCAAACAGCAGGTGCAGCACCATGAGGGAAAATTAAACTCCTGATTATTCCCAAACCTACATTGCAGAGGAGTACTGACACCACTTGCTTGGCTCTCCTGGCTAGCTGTAAGGAACCTGGCATGGCAGTTCGGGCTGGACTTTTCCCATGAGGCACACGGTCAAGACTGATTTGCATATGGCCAGGTCTAAACAGGGGTGGCAGGGTGAGCAAAAGAATGATGGATTTAACCCAGATCTCTTGACTGGGTTGAATGTCATGATTTGTTCTGCATTCTGTCCATCAATTGTGTGTCTATTACCAGGGCACAATTGACAAATTTGAGAGAGCAGCTGACCCCACCCTGAGAGATGAAACAACACTTGCATTGCCAGATAATGCAGCAGTTCTAGCTGTGATAAAATAATACCGGAAAGCTCTAGAAATAAAGACTAGGGGTCTGCTCCGAAGTTTCACTTTTGAGACAAAACCACTGTTATGTGGCAGACCAAGTAACAGCAGTGGAAGGGAGGATATCTGAATTTAAAGACTCCACTCATTCTATGAAATTAGATTGAGCAGACATCGAGGCCACTATCAAAAACCTGCAATGGAGAGTCGATGATGCAGAAAACCAGGCAAGGCATAATTACTTGAGACTGATGGGCTTTCTGGAGGGACATTAAGGGCCCTACATGACTGAATTTTTGAGCAATTGTTTTCAGACTACATTCCTGACAGTTGCATTTTCAGCATGTATTATGGATAGTGCCCCCAGGGCACTGGCTGCCAGACGGCAACCAGGCGCCCCACTGTTATGAATGAGCCACTCTTGTGGTCGGGTACTTGATGATGACCATCAACCATCACCATCTTAAACTGACTTTATCGTGTTATGTTATTCTAGCTGTAATGTAGAATGATAGGTATATATACCTGCCTAGTGAGAACAATTATGTAGAATAGTACCTTTTGATATGAGCTCTAACCATTGACTTTGACATGGTTTCATGTCAATCTTGCTCTTTAACTTTATCTTGCTTCATGGCAGTGCCCGCTATTTGCTTTGACATGACCTCATGTCACCTTGCTTACTAATTTTGCTCTTCTTTAAGCTTCTTCATGTGCATGACAGCGCTTGCAAAACTGACTCCATTTTCTTGACTGTCGCCATTTTCTGTGCTTCACAAGGTGGGGAGGGCATGTTTTGCTCCTCACTTGTTTTTCGCACCTCACTGACCGGAGCAAATTGGATATTATCTGTGGAATGTACAAACTCCGTTTCGAAGCCAAAATACAGAGGCTTGGCCAGCCACTGTCTTGACCTTGACGCAGACTGGTACAAGCCAGCCAGGTTTTCCAATGAGAAAGGGGCAAGGCTTTCTAGAAGCTTCCATTCATGTTAGAAATAGTTTTTGACAATACTGATCCAGCATACAAATCTCTTTATATAAATATATACAATAATAGTCAAAGTTCATGAATCACAATCGAAAAAACGTTCAGTAGCAGATTCAGGGATGTTTTTGGAAGTTCAATCTTTATTTAGTTCTTCACAACGCACTGTAGCCAACGCGTTTCGTCCTCCACGGACTTCTTCAGGGCTAAAATAATACATATATATACACACAATTATTATATATACAATATATACACTATTATACAGTTTAAAACACATTTTGTTACATTTCAACATATGAAAAGAAAAAGTTCAGATGTTGAATTTTGAATTGTTTTTTCTTACACATTTTTTGCAAACCATTTCTAAAAGTATAATACATTTATCCCGAAATTTCAATGTTCAAAGAGCACCTTAGTCAGAGAAAAAAATAAAAATCCTTTAGTATCTTATTCTACTGAATTCTGCTACTTTCTTGTCTTAAAGACAATTACAAATGGAAGGGTGGTTGTTTTAGCAATGGCAAGTTGCCAGTTACGGGCCTATAGAGCTGATTGTCTAAGCCGGTTTGTGGTGGGTCGATTTGTTATAACGATATTAAGAGATCTATTGTGGGCCTATATACTTCTAATCCAAGATTGTTACTTGAAGCCGAAAAATTGGCTTACCAAATAAAGAGAATTTTTCTTAGGTATAAGTACAGGTAAGTATTCTTCCGTCCAGTCAAATAAGAAGAATATCACATGGCTAACCAATAAATCGGCTGGTTGTTATGTATGTGGCACATGTACTATTTGTCAATATGGCCTCAACAAAAAAACAAAATTCAAATACAACACCAAAAGGGAATATGAAATTCGATCTTTCATCAACTGCGACACCACACATACTGTATATGCTTTGGGTTGCGCATGCAACAAAGTATATATAGGCAGCAGTATCAGATGCCTAAAAATCAGAGTACAGGAACACATTAGCGCAATAAGGAATAATGATACAAGATACCCTGTGGCAATACACATACAAGAAAATCATCCAACCGAAAGGGATGTCTGGTTCCATGCTTTGGAACAAATACAGACTCCATTGAGGGGTGGAAACAGAGAATTGTGTTTAAGGAAAGCAGAAGCAGGCTGGATCTGTAGATTGAGAACGACGACTTTAGGACTTAACACTAATACTGAACTACATCATTTCCTGTAGTTGAGAGCAACCTAGGGTATAATTCATTATGTGTTCTTGAATTCCAAGTATCAATCAGTTAATGATGAAGAAATTAAAAGATCGTTATTCTGAATACATCAGTAACCCTTTGTTAAAGGTTTTATGTGTTCATAAAATATTGCAAAATAAGTTGTAAGAAGGTTGAACAGAATATCATTGGTATAATAAAAAATCTTTATACCTGTTTGAACATTCTGTGGTAAAATATGTATGGACAACCATTAATGTTATTTTATGGCAATTAGAAATCCATCTCTATGTAACTTAATTTTCAATTGAATGTGTTCGACCATTTCAATACGGCGCCGATATTTAAATACAGACACACAAAGCAAGATCAATCTATAACGGTGTGTTTAAACTCCTTGATGAGATCGCTCGCATGTAAAGATGATTGGACAAATTATATTCGTTGCTTTAATCATTAACTATATTATATTGAAATCAGAAATCAGCTCTTATGTGACTTTATTATGAATTGAGCGTTTTTCGTTTACTTCAATATGGCGCTTAAATCAAAATTCGGATTTAAAATGTTTTGAATTGCCAGACGAGTACCCTTACGCGTAAAGATGATTGGGTATACGTATTCACTGCTCTAAATTTTGTGCAGACGAAAACTAATAATAATTTCATGCGACGTTGTAAGCGTACGATAAATGTCATAATATTGACGTATTCAAAAAGATATATTAGCTATTTGGGAAACGGAACTATGAACTGGTTTCAGTTTTCTGTCTATTTGATATTTCTTTAAATATAGGCTTCTGCGAGTGAAGAAATTGAATTATAAACACAGAGGGATGAGATCTTTGAGCTATATAGATACATAGAAAGTAAACCGAGGACGGCCAAGATGGCGCCGGTAAAACGCAGGTACAGTCCAGTTAAAATGCTAAGAGACACTCAATTATCCACAGGTGAATGTAATTGTACAATTGACTATTATATAAAAGGCGGCCCGGCTTTCCGTTGATTCACGCTACAACGGAAGATGCCATGCGATGGAGCCGGCTTAAATCTTTTCCCAAGTAAGTAATACGCCGCTAGATTAATTTCGCGAACTAGATGGGGTAGATGCCTTCCCCGGGTTAGAACACTTCTTTGTCCTCCAATTAGATTTTATCTAAAGCAATATGGGCATCTTGAATCCGTATGCACTTGCCAGCCGTAAATAAGGGGAAGGGGCTCTTGCTTGTTGCTCTTATATTTAAGGGAACTGTGACTTTTAAATATGGCGGCCAAAACCGACAAGTCATAGACCTGTAATGTGGCAGACATAGCAAGAGGGATCATTTGGGAGGTATATGTGAGAAACTACAAGTGAAAACGAACAGTTTTAAAATACTTTCTTATCATATATGGCAGATATAGCCTAAGGGATTACAATGGGGAGGAATATGAGAGAAACATCGAGGAAACCAATCGGTTCTAAATAGTTCATAATACAATAAAAGGCATCACTTCACGAATAAGGTTCAAATTAAAAAACTTGGGAAAGTGATTTAAATATAAATTTTGAAGATGCAGCTCAAGCTTTGCTTAGATTTCACACTTATTCTCTGTAGTATAATCAAAGATTCTTTTCGCTTATAGTGATAGTATTCTCTCATGTTATTTTTTCATTCCTACTCAGATTTTCAACCACACTGGGCTAACTGACCTGAGTGATCTTGATTATGAAACTACAGTGCCTTTAACTATAAAAGAGAAGGTATGTTAGTAATTTAAATCAATATAACTGTTACAATGCAACTGTCTTTGATAATATGTTATAAAAACTTGACATTAAGGATACTTTTCCTCTATTAGATACCTAGTACTTATTTGACTGGACGGAAGAATACTTACCTGTACTTATACCTAAGAAGAATTCTCTTTATTTGGTAAGCCAATTTTTCGGCTTCAAGTAACAATCTTGGATTAGAAGTATATAGGCCCACAATAGATCTCTTAATATCGTTATAAGAAATCGACCCACCACAAACCGGCTTAGACAATCAGCTCTATAGGCCCGTAACTGGCAACTTGCCATTGCTAAAACAACCACCCTTCCATTTGTAATTGTCTTTAAGACAAGAAAGTAACAGAATTCAGTAGAATAAGATACTTAAGGATTTTTATTTTTTTCTCTGACTAAGGTGCTCTTTGAACATTGAAATTTTGGGATAAATGTATTATACTTTTAGAAATGGTCTGCAAAAAATGAGTAAGAAAAAACAGTTCAAAATTCAACATCTGAAGTTTTTCTTTTAATATGTTGAAATGTAACAAAATGTGTTTTAAACTGTATAATAGTGTATATATTGTATATATAATAATTGTGTGTATATATATGTATTATTTGTAGCCCTGAAGAAGTCCGTGGTGGACGAAACGCGTTGGCTACAGTGCGTTGTGAAGAACTAAATAAAGATTGAACTTCTAAAAACATCCCTGAATCTGCTACTGAACGTTTTTTCGATAGTGATTCATGAACTTTGACTATCATTGTATATATTTATATAAAGAGATTTCTGTGCTGGATCAGTATTGTCAAAAATTGTATGTAGGAACAATTTATTGTTCTTGGAGATTTAGGGGAATAGAATCTCCGATCCGTGGCACCATAAAAAGAAAGAATAAGGTAGCACTTAGGATAGGTGCAATTGTGCTTAAAACCCCTTTCCCCACTCTTTTGGACGGCAAATGAATTTGTGTCCTGACTGAGCCCCTGTCGAGGCTGCAGAACCGGACTCCCCTCAGCTTGGGCTGGCAGGATGGTGCTGAATCAGTCGGTGTTCCTAAGCCAAACCTTTTTCTTATTTCTTTCTAATCTTTACCACTCTTTTCTTATTCTTTTCGATTCATTGTTTCATATATATATATATATATGGCGTCCAATTTTGACAGTGTATTCCAATTATCCATTTGTTACTTGGGTGTCTGCCTTGACTAATGCATTCTGCCTGCCTTTGTTGAAGTAGTGTATTAATACATTTATACGTGTTACATTCCATACATTTGGATTGGTGTTATTACTTTGCCTTAGGGAAGTGCTGGGTTTTGCCTTTGCCCAAGGGAGGGTTGTGGTTAGGATCTGTCCTTTTTGCGAAAAGCAGATTCACAGCATCTTGGTGTCATTCTCACAGGATTCGAAAGGTTAGATTTAAGGGGAAGAAATATGTTTTCTAGAAAATCAAAGGCGGACTCCCAGATACCAATTGAGATTCCCGGATGGGAAATAGCCCCATATGGGGTGCTTGCCCATGAGTGGGCTAATAGTGCTGGATTGAGTGAGAATTGGAGTGCATGTGTGGCTGACGCTGAGCCAGCCCAAGTGGTTGCGTGTTTGCAAAAAGTGCCTGTGAAAAAAGGAGAAGAACACTCTACATTAGGTAGAAGGGGTTGGATTCTCCTAAATGCTTATAGAATTATGCATGAGAAATATGTGCCGCTGCAAAGTGAGTATGATAAATTACAGAAACAGTATGTTGAAACCAAGAATACCTCTACAATGTTAACTTGTCAGAATAAATTATTGCTAGACAAGATGGAAACCTATCAGACTGTAGCTGAAAAAGCTGCAGTTCGTATTGCAAAGTATAAGTATAGGAATAGAAGAGGAAGGGTTAATGTTAAGAAAGTGTGCTTAGCTATTTGAATTGAGTGGGATAATGAAATGTGGGATGGAAATATTTGGGATTCCTCTGAGTTTGCGGACTCTAGTGGGGAATGTGATAACGTTGACAAGTGTAACCAGGCTGAGAAGCAGGGTGAGTCAGTGGGACGCAAAGTGATTCAAGCGCAACCAATTTATCGTGGAAAAATACAGGGTAGGCCAAATTTGCCACAGGGGGTTTCGATGGACAGTATGGAGGATTTAACTCAGCAGGAGATGACATTTCATACAGATTTCGGCAGAAACCTGGAGAATCTCTTCTTACGTAGATGGTTTGGTTGTTTCATCTGTGTGCTGCTGGTGTGATGTTAGACAATGGAAACGGGGTGAAATTCTGTACATTTAGTTCAGATACTACAGTGCCAGAGCAGTTTAGGAATTACAGTGACAATGACCAAATTAGCTTGTTGCAGTTGGCTGTGGTTGGATGTAGTCATAAATACCCGACAGAGTCAGATTGGTCAGCAAATGATAAACCTTGGTATACTTTGAGACATGCTATACACAGGCTTATGAAGGAAGTGATGAAAAAGTCTATCTTTCTGGATCACACACATAGGTTGATGGATGGGATGTTAAATGCATCTGTGCGAAACAGGATAATTCGTACTGCTCCTCCTGCATACAAACAGGTGATGATGACTTTGCTAATCAATCAGACTGGTAATACCTTGGCGCAAGTGGTTGAGGCAGTTTGTCAGTTAGGAGAATGGATGAAAACGGAGAGAACTTTCAGGCCTGAGATTCATACAGACAATAACAAGCTGTCTAGGAGAGATATTTTAACGGCTCTGTTAAAAGATGGTGTGGAGAAAGATCAGATAGATGGAATAACTACCATGTATGTGGCAGATATACCGAAAAAGAGATCTACATAAAATGGAAGGAAGTAGGAGAGTGAATAAAAAAAACAAAGCGCAAAGACAGTCAGATGAGGGCAATAGCGAAGAGCAGGAGAAGGAGGGGGAGAAACCTGCCCGCTCAGGCAGGGAGGTTGAGAAAGACTCAGAAAGCTACTGGCTCATTGAGGAAAGGAGAGAGGAGGATTCTTTCCTAAAAGATATGAAGGAATATGTCCGGATTTGACTGAGGCAAAAAACAGATATAAGGAAGATTAGGAAAAAGGTCAAGCTCCGGTGCAGAGATGGGCTCGCAAAGTGAATAGACCTCATGCTGATATAGAAATTTACTGGAAACATCGCAATGTTCAGAGGGCCCGAGCCTTAGTAGATACTGGAGCGGAGGCCACTTTGATATATGGAATTCCCAAAAAGTTTAAAGGACAGTATTTCACCATTACAGGTTTAGGTGGTAAAGAGACACTGGCAGTGCAGACAAAAGTCCACATGAAAATAGGGAGAATACCAAAAAGAGAATACACTGTATTGATTGTGCCCCTTTCTGAATATAATATTGGAATTGATATATTGAATGGAATGTCTTTGTATTTGGAAGAAGGGTACTATCAATTTGCATCAAAGAAGAATATTTCAGTTAGTGCTGTAAGAGTAGGCCATTTGAAAATTCACCCAGTTGAAGTTGCCACAGGCTACAAAGGTAATTCATTTGAAACAGTATTGAATTCCAGGTGGGCATGAAGAAATTAGTGCAACTATTCAGGACTTGATAGAAGCAGGGGTGGTGACCCCAATCACTACTGCTTGGAATAATCCTGTGTGGCCCGTGCCCAAAAGTGATAATTCTTGGCTAATAGCAGTTGATTATCATGAATTGTACAAGCATACACCTCCTTTGACTGCCGCTGTCCCAGAGACAGTTTCCTTAATTGAGAAAATACAGAAACACCCTGGGACTTGGTATGAGACTGTTGATATTGGCAATGTTTTCTTTTCGATACCAATAGCCTGGAATGGTAGACAAATGACATTTAAGAAGAATTTACCTCAAGGTTACTTGCATAGTCCAATGATCTGTCTCCGGCTGGTGGCAGAGCATTTAGACAAAGTATCAGTAATTCCTGGAGTACAGCTTTTTCATTACATTGATGATGTGATGATACAGGGAGAGACACAAGAATAGGTGCAAACTTAGTTAGACAGGATTGTGGAGCATTTGGCAGAGTAAGGGATGGGAGATCAATCCCGACAAATTACAAGGACCCTTTCACGTGATTAAAAACAGAATAAGAATAAGAATAAAAATAAAAGAAGGCACAGTGAATTTTCTGCATTACTGTGGCGGCCATCTTAAAAGGTCAGAGGAACGCTTAATACAGTGATAGCATCTATTACCACATGATATACAAGCTATCGAAAACTGTATAGTGTTTGAAATTCGGCAATATATTACAATGTACATTTCATTCTCATTGTTGTCATTTTTTTACTATTTGATTTTTGTGCCTTCTTTTATTCTTTTATTTTTATTCTTATTCTGTTTTTAATCACGTGAAAATGTTACATTGTAACTTTATTTAAACAGTTTGAAAGTCTGTATCTATCGACACTGACGAAGGCGGCAACGCCGAAACGCGTTTGTTGATACGATTGTGCAGCGTCAAAAATAAACTATGGCAATGAGAAACGGCGTGAGAGTGCTGTGAGTGCCCTTAATTGTGGAACGGACCAGGGAGTGAGGACCGTGTATGTTTTCGAATATTTACGCACTTCACTGTGCGGTAAGGAGGCACCCGAGGCAAAGAGGAGCGACGGGTGGTGAAAAGGAGAAACAGAATATATATATATATATATATATATATATATATATATATATGTGTTTTTATTAGTTTTAACATCTTTAGGTTACAAAAACATATATCTCCTTTGTAAACAATTAGTATTATACATGTGATGGATATGATACACTTCTTACATTCCGTTTCCATAGGGTCTTTACATAGGAAGTACATATAACTTTTCAACCTACAGTGCTGGTAGCAAGTCAGCCTTCTGGGCAATGCCTTGTAACACTCTCACCCAATATTCCCGGATTTTCAAACTCCTTTTAGATTTGCACATTATGATGTGAACCTTCATAACAAGTCATAGACAAATAATATTAATGCTATGTTCCCCTCTGTTGTCCACTATAATTAACTGATATGAGTACGGGAGGAATAGTTTGCAAGGAATGTGCCAGCAGGGGGAGAGTCTCACTGGAGTCCACTGCCACAAGGACGGTGCATTATTATGTTTGCTGCTCGGAATCTTTGTCTTCAGCAGCTTGCGTAGCATATGCGAGAAGGTACGCTTTTAGGGGGTCCCAAATGTCCCTAGGGCGTTAGGCTCTTGGGAGTAAATCTGCATAGTTAGTGAACTGCTCCTGACAATATATCAAGTCAGTGAGCCAGTCTTTGAATTTCCGTGCGTGTCCTCTGCCCCAGCGACACACAATTCACTGTTTCGCCATGAGTAAGGCTATGGCAACATGTTCTGTGTAGCTGAGCATAGCGATCAGGGGGGTGAGCTCTAGGGTCTGTATGGTCATCTGATCCAGGGCATCAAATACAACTTCCCAGAACGTATGCACTGCGGGACACTCCCAGGACAAATGTAAAAAATCTGCCTCGGGGGCTCTACACCGCCTGCATCGATCGGAGTCTGACAGTTTGTATTCATGTAATTTCGCCAGAGTACAATATAAGCGATGTAGAAATTTGTAGTGCGTGATACGTAGCCTATGGCTAGTTGCAATTTGCTCCGTGTGCTTGCAACAGTATGTCCATTGTTTGTCAGTCAGTACATACCCCATTTCACCCTGGCAGGGCATGTTTTTTTTTTTTTTTTTCTCCCCTGTAGTTCTCTATCATTCTCGTGCTCTCCCTCACTCTCCCCGTAACATCCCTCTCGCTAACCTACTTTCCCTTTCATTTTTTTTTAAAATAGTTTTTTATTAGCAACACAGGAAACAAAAGTATACGAACAAAGCAAAGCAAGCAACATGAGGAGAGAGACAATATAAAAAAAGGGGTAGTCTAAACATATACAGAATTGACATTAAATCAGTTGACAAGTTCTGATTAAATCCAAGCAAAATAACTACAGTAGTAGGAAAGACCCCCAGATCTTATCAAATTTAGCTAGAGATTTAGTACCCCTGAGCCTAGCCAGCGCCAGTTCCATACTATGAATTTCGTTAAGCAGTGACCACCATTCCATTATGTGTGGGGAGTTAGGAGAGATCCAGGCGCGCGCGATTATAAGTTTGGCGCACGATACCATAATAGTGATTAGGGATCTTTGTGGAGTGCTCCTACCATTAGTATCTAACAGAACTAGCACTGAATCTAAAGAAAATGAGCCCCCTAGCTTCAATGTCATTATGTTCTCGAAAGATGTCCAAAATTCTGATATCTTGGGACAGGTATACAGCATGTGCACCAGATCTGCTGCAGCTAACGCGCACTTAGGGCATTTAGTTCGTTCACTGTATATACTGTTCGAAGCCCATTTAGATATTCGTTCTGGAGTGTGGTAGAGCATGCAAGTTGCTTTAAATTGCAGCAAGCTTAAGCTTGACAAAGAAACAACATTGTTAATATTACGTAAAGATGAATTAATCACAGCCGGAGTAATATTACTCCCTAGCATCCTACTCCACTTCTCTGCAAGACTACTGCAGTCCGTGTTTCTGTAAGTATTGAAACACTTGTAGCAGCCACTAATTAATGACTATATTTTCTGCGAGTAGAGGCTATCCCATATGCTAGAGTCAGAAATATTCTGTAGTTTCATTTTACGAATAAAAAAATCATATATCTGCATATACTTGCACCTCGTAGAGTCATGGATATTGTAGAGTGTCCTAAGTGTTTCAAAGCTCAAGAGCCCTTGTGCGCCATAAAGATCCCCAAGACTTTTTATTCCATGCGCCAACCATATATTAGTTAATCCATCACTAAATATTCCCGGTAAATCAGTTTAGGATGAAAAAAGGTCACCTTGCAGAGGGCCTGAATGTTACACCAAATTTTGACGAAATCTCTAGCTGTCTTAAAACGCACCCTTTTGTAGTAATTGGGATCATTGATCCTCCACAAAAACATTTTCACATCCAAATTAAACATAAATGTAAGAAAATAAGGACAATTATCTGCGCCCCCAGAATTAATTAAATGTCGTAAGCGTCCTACAAATGTTGCCCAAAAGTATAGCTTAAAGTCCGGGAAGTTCAGCCCTCCTGCGTCAGAAGTCCCTTTTAAAAGAGTCATAGACCTACGAACTTTGCAATACCCCCAAATAAAGCTACTGAAGACCCCTTCCAATTTTTTAAAAAAAGAATTACATAATGCCAAAGAGAGCGGAAGAGATAAAGAAATTTGGGTAAGATTATCATACGGATCATACAAATAACAATTATTTGCGTTTTATTTAAATGCAATTTATAGCCAGAGACGTCCCCGAATCTACTGGCTTCTACTGTAATGCCCTGCATCGCCTTTACAATATCAGTTGAATAAATGGCGATGTCATCAGCATAAGCTGTGAGCTTCAGTAAATGAGGGCCAAACTTAAAAGGAGTAATGGCAGATTGTAATTGTAATGCATGAAGAAATGGGTCTATTGATAATGCGAATAAAAGAGGTGACAGGGGACACCCCTGGCGGGTTCGCCGGGCAATAGTGAAAGAGGCTGATAATAAACCAGCATAACTAATTTTGGCCATGGGATTGTCATATAGTGACTGTATCCAATTCAAAAATTTACCCCTGAAGCCAAGGCCAGTCATGACCAGCCACAAGCAATCCCACCCCACTCGGTCAAAAGCCTTTTCTGCATCAAGCATAATCATACCGAGTGGGGTGGATTCCTTTTCAGCTATGTCAAAGGCTGTCACAGCCATGTTAATATGTGCTGTGGTGTCCCTACCCATTACAAACCCATGTTGATTTGGGCTAACTATTTTCGGCATAATAGGTGCTAAACAGGTGCCTAACACGTTTGCGAATATTTTAGCTTCCGCATTAATTAACGAAATGGGGCGGTAAAAACCGCACTCATCTGGTGGTTTCCCCTTTTTTTAAAAGAAAACCAATTTTACCTTGTTCCAAGACCTCGGGGCTTCCCTGCTTTCCCCGATGAAGTTAATGACTTGATAAAGGAGAGGTATGAGCTCCTCAACACATAACTTGTATATTTCTAGTGGATCGTATCTTCTCCCGATGCTTTCCCAGATGGCAAGAAAGAAATCGCATTTCTAATTTCAAGTACACTAATAGAGTTGGATAGTTGTTCCAGCTCAAGAGAGTCAGGCTTTTCTAGAGAGTGATCCCGATAGTTCTGAATAGCCGCCACTGTCGGATGATTTTCTGGAGTGTATAGTTTTTTATAAAATGTGGCAAAATGTTCTAAAATTTGGGTTGGTTGGTCAATTATAGTGTTATTAGGGCCCCTTAGATTTTTAATCAAAGTATTAGCTCGCTCGTCAGCTATTTTGTAAGCTAATAGCTTTCCAACTTTGTCTCGGCTCTCATAGTGTGTCACTTGACATTTATGTAATTTTATGCTACTCTTATCCCAGAAGATAGTTTTTAGGACAGACTTCAGCCGTCCTAGGTGAAATTCCGATTCTGTTATATTCGTGGCATGTCGGCAAAGAGCCTCCGCCAGTAGCAATTCGACAGAGAGTATATCGTTAACCAAAGCTTTATCCTTTTTACGGCGCTCGGATTTTTGGTGGGTTAAAGAAATTGCTGGGTAAAACCCCGAATACTTGCTTTGCAAGAGTCCCATACCATAAGGCATGTCGTGGAGTTAAGATTAAGCTTAATAAAGTCTACAATATGTAACTTAAGTTGTGAAATAAATAAAGTATTGATAAATAAATGCCTGGGAAAAGAAAATGTACGAGGTATTGTGTGGTTCTTTTCGGTGTCGAAAGTTAATAATATAGGATTATGATCAGAGTTAATTCTAGGGCAAAGTTCAATAGTACTAATGCTCATTACTCTGTTCGATGCCCAAACCATGTCAATACGAGAACAGAGCCTGTGAGGGGCAGAGTAATATGTATAGCCAGGCGTAGTAGGAACAACGCATCGCCAGACATCTTTAATGTTGTGTATGCGCCCTAACTTTAGAATGGCTGCCCGGGTTCTCCGCATTCGATGAAGGGCATTGCCCCTCGTGGTGTGAATCTTGTAGTCCATTATGCAGTTGAAATCACCCATTATAATTAATTTGCCTACCCACTGCAGCAGTTCTACATTCAACTGATCAAAAATATAGGCATCATCGAAATTTGACCCATAGACTATACAGAAGACATATTTAATTTTTTCAATCAATAATTGAACAATGGCCCACCTCCCTTTCTTATCGCAAGTGCTCTTTCCAACTTCTACCTTAAAACATTTATCTTTTAGGATAGCAACCCCCTTATTGATGCATTAAATGTCGAGCAAGTTATCACCTCTTACCCCACGTGTCGCAAAATGTTCCTATCTGCAAAGGCAACATGTGTCTCAGATAAAAAAACAAAATTGGGCTTATACAGAGCTATTTCGTCCCGAAACAAACGTCTTTTCCTTTTACTATTCAGGCCAGCAACGTTCCAGGCCAGACATTTTATTCGAAGCATTTAATAAAAGAAAACATTACATACATCCTGTCGATCCTATCAATCTGTAACATTATAATACATAGTACACTTCTCTCAAGCTACTCTGAATTTTCATTTTCCTGTGATGCTTTTTTCAAACAAACCCTCCCTCCACCTACCCCCTCCCCAGTCACCCCCATCCCTCCTGCCCCCTCCTTCCTCCAACGAGAGGGCACCCCCCCAAATATAGCTTTCTGCCGCTGTAGTGGCAGCTACCCCAAGAAGCAGCCTGTGGCTTCACCCACTCCCTGGCCAACCGGAAAGAAACAAATATTTTATTTCAAATAGTATCTCTCTCAGTTACGAGAATGAGGCTAATACATCCTCGGCTTCCCTTGCATCTGTGAAAAAGTAAGTGTGCCCTCCCTTAATAACTTTTAGCCTGGCCGGTTCCTGCAGGTATGCCTGTCCCCCTAGAGCCTTGAATGGGTCAAATAGCTTGCGTAATTGCCACCGTCTGTCCATTGAGGCCTTACTAAGGTCCGATTTGAAGAAAAAGGACATTTCACCTACCGTAACTGGTAGATTGGGCCTTGCTTTTAAAGAAGCGGCCTGCCTTAACAAATAATTCCCGAAGTGAATTAGAAATGGGCGAAGGAATTTATTTTGTTTATTTCTCTGGGTTATTGGTAACCTATGGACTCTCTGTCACTGAGAGTCCCAATCCCAGTCTGAGAGATCTGTGAAAGCCTTCTGTAGTAACCCTACCATAAATGCCCTTGGGTCCCCCCCCCCGACCCCCTCCGGAATACCGAAAAGCCTAAGATTGGGCCGCCTTTGGCGGTTTTCAAGGTCCTCAACTTTTAACTGCAATGCTAAAAGCTTGTCATCATGTTGGCTAACCACAGTACTCATTCCTGCTTCTCCTTCCTCTACCGTAACCACTCGTTGCTGTGGATCCCCAATTTCCTGCGACATCCCGCCCATCTTTACATCAATATCCTGTAGCGAGTTCTGCAGTTTGGTATTATCCTCTCTCAATTGTAAGAAATGTTCTTGCGCCTCCTTCCTATTGCTAGTCAAAGTCTGTAAGATGATATCAAATGGTGAGTTTATATTTCCCATCTCTTCTTCCAATATTCTACCAATGGCAGGGCATGGTTTCCTATTCAGTGTCGTGTGTACCATGTGATATAGTGTAGAAACCATGTGTCTTGGTGAGTCGGCTTATAATACCCACTGCAGAGGAGCCAATGTGGGGGGCTCATGGGGGAAGTCTGATGATAAGGTACGGAGACCTTGCCTTAATCGTACATAAAGGAAGACATCTAAGGGAGTTGGTTGGGTCTCCTTAAATATTTGATTCAGTGTTCGAACTCCCCCTTATGATATAGGTCACCCCAAGTGGAGATGTTGGTCCTTCCCAGGAGCTGTTGGAAACCTTTTTCCTGGAGGAGTTGCATTTGGGGATGGTATGTCAATGGGAGCAATGGGGAGAAGAGCATGGAGCAACTTAGTAGCATCAACATGCAATGCCATGCGTTCAGTGTGCACATGAGTGTGGTGGGTGACTTGTCACGGCGGGCACAAGTGTAGTACAACTCAGTCTGGGATGTTAAACCCCCCCCTGTACATAGGGCCTGGTAAATACCCCCCAATGTAATTGAGGTTGTTTGCCTCCCCACACTAGTCTGATCATTTCGGTTTCCAGCATTGTGAAAACGGTCCATCCGGGATTATACAGTATGTTCAGGAATAGGTATAGTACCTGGGAGAGCACCACCATCTGAATCAAAGAAGCCCGCCCCGCCATCGAAAGGGGCAAGGAGATCCAGCGTGTGACATTATCTGTAATGCGGTCCAAAGTTCTACCATAATTTAGCCGCATAAGCTCATCTCTATCTGTGGTGATGGGGATCCGTAGATAGCGCATGTCTGAGTGACACCATTCGAGAGGGTAGTCTAAAGGGAACGGGCAGCTGCAGGAGTGAGGGGTAAGATCTGCGATTTTCCCCAATTTATATGTATCCCCGACATTCTCCCAAACACTATGAACTCACAAAGAAGTGGATTAAGGTTAGTCTGTGGGTCACGGATATATAAAGTGATATCTGCGTACAATGATATCAAAATTTGGCGCATATAGCATCGCACCGCTTTGTCTTGATGGTGTTGGTGCAGCTTAGCTGCCAAGGGTACTATTGCTATAGCAAACAATAGGGGGGAGAGTGGGCACCCCTGTCGCGTGCCCCTGGTGATATGAAAAGCAGGCGATATTTGGCCATTTATGGAAACCCTGGAAGGTTATACAGCAGCTGAATCCAAGAAAGAAATATTGGGGGAAAACACATACGCTGTAGGACTCCCAGTAAATAATTCTACTCTACTGAATCAAACGCCTTAGTTGCATCTAGGAAAATTGCCCCTAATGGCAGGTCAGGGTCTACATTGTGGAGGATTGCAAACAAGGTTTGTAGGTTGTGGGTGGTGGCTCTGCCAGGTATAAAGCTGGACTGATCCGGGAGGGCTAGTTTGTCCATTATCAAATTTAATCTGTTTGCTATGATCTTCGCCAGGATTTTGGTGTCAGAGTTGATAAGTGACAGTGGTCTGTATGAGTCACAATGGAGAATGGGTTTCCCCGGTTCGGCAGAGAGAGGATGTATGCCTCTCACATAGACTGGGGGAGCCAAGCGTTATCTAATGCATCTTCAAAAACCTCTTGTAGGATGGGGTCAGCAAATCAATATACATTTTGTAGAATTCTGTAGGGAGGCCGTCCGATCCCAGTGCTTTCCCTGATTTCATATGCATTATGGCTTCTCTTATTTCATCCAATTCAAAAGGGGCGCTAAGGAACACCCTTTGACTGTCGCCTAACCACCCCAACGCTACTTCTTCTAAGTAAGCATTGAGGTCAAGTTCATCGTGTCTCTGTGTAGTATATAGTGAAGTATAATGTGAGGTAAATGTGCATAGTATATCCTCATTATTCCTGTATATGACATCTCTAGGACCCGCAATCTTCAAGACGGTATTTGTGAAACGTGGCCTTCGGATTTTGTCTGCTAACACCTTCCTGGGGCGTTCACCCTCTCCATATTTCCGTGCGACCCACTGCTTGCCCCTATATTTCGTTTCTCTTTATGGAGTGTCAGTGTATTCAGTGATTTCTGGTCTCTAAGTTCTAGATTCCCTTGTCCATCAGTGCTGGTACTGAGCCGTGCCTCTAATTGTTTGATTTTCGTTTCTAATTTTTTCAGGGACCTCTGTATGTCTCGCAGTACGCCCGAGCTTTTGGATATGCAGAACCCCCTAATTGTGACATTGAAGGCCTCCCATACTGTTTCTACGCTTTCCACAGATCCCTAATTTCTCTGTAAAAATGTCTGAATTTCTTGACTCAGTTCTTCATGATACACCGGGTCTAGCAGTGTTACTGGTTCGAGCCGCCAGTTCCTTTGTGGGGCGTCATGTCCAGCGGGGTTAAGGGTTAAATAAAAGGCTAACTGGAGCATGGTCCGAATACATTCTGGCTAGATGTTTGGTTGTGGCAATTAGAGGGCCTAGGCCTCGTGTAACTAGGAAGTAATCTAGGCTGGCCCAGGATGCATTCTGAGTTGCGTGGTGTGTGCCTTCAGCTATGTGTGGGTTGAGGTACCGCCAAGCGTCTATTATACCATTAGCTTCCATTATTTTGCGCAACACTTTGTATGAGCCAGTGTAATGTTGCGGGCCGGGTTGGATCTGTCCATTGTGGGGTATAAAGCGACAATAAAATCCCCCCAGAAAAATTTGGGTGAGTCTATATTTGGGCCATAGCAACAAGCCAGTGTAATGGAGTCCGTGACAAGTCTAACCCAGACCAAACAGTAGCGACCATGTTGATCTTGCATTGAGCCTGCCAGGACAAAAAGGAAAGCCTTTTTTTTATAATTATTGCCGTCCCCCTAGATTAGGAAGAATATGAGGAAAAGATTCTATCTTCTGCCCACTTACTGGCAAAGGAATTAGTGTGTCTCGGGATAATGTGCGTCTCCTGGAGTATGGCTATGTGTGTCTGGTGCCTATCTAGATACACCAGTACTTGGCTGAACTAACACCCTTGTCCCCTCCCATTGAAGCATCCCAATCATGCCAGAGTTACTTGTCCCACTCCCTCCCTTCATCCCCAATTTGTCCAGAAACAAATGCTGGCAGAAAACAATGGGGGAGTGCCCTCGAGGGGGAATCCCAGGGGATAGCACATACTCTCCCCGCCCTCAGAAGACCCTGACGTTGGAGTGGCCCATCCCCAAGAGGGCAGTGGTGCCAAGAGTATTTTGTGTCCCATGATCCCAACTGTCACTTATCTGGTGTTGGCCTCCAGGCGGGCAGACGTGTCCAAGAGTTTAGGTCCATCAGTCAATCTGTGCACCTTAAGTGTGCGTTTTATACCGTGCTAGGTCTACTAGTCGTTTGTGTGTTCTTTTGCAGTCTCTGAGGTATCTCTTTCCATATTTCAGGGTTATTTTACTCTGTTTCTTGTGGTTCGGTTCTCAGGGAAGAGTTAGGCGAACCTTTGGATTTATTGTTGCATCGGAGGTGCTTTAGGATATCATCCACCTGCTGCGGTTTGGTGAAGAAAGCTTGCTTCCCTTTATGAGTGACTCTCAAACGCACCGGGTATAACAGTGCGTAGTGGATTTGAGCATCCCGCAGTTTCTTTTTAACAGGTACGAATTTGCGCTGTTCCTCCTGCAGGGTTGCTGTAAAGTCCAGGTAAATGGTAAATTGGTTGCCTTCAAAAGTCAGTTGCCGCTTTTCCCAAGCCACCTTGAGGGCGAAGTCCCGGTCGCTATAATTTAACATCCCAGCAATGACAGAATAGGGCGTGGCGCCTGGGGGGGTTTGGGCCCCAATGACCAGTGTGCCCTTTCAACTAAAAATTGAGACGAGAAGTAGTCAGAACCAATGGTGTCTCATAGTAAACAAAGTATTGGTGCTTTCCGGTATTCCAATAACACATATATTATTTCTAGGACTGCGCGACTCCAAATCCTTATCCTTAGCCAGCAACACCTTTCAGCAGCTTGTCCATAGCATTCACTTTTTGTCTGGAGTTGGGAGGTTGTGTCTTCGTTATCTAAAATGCTGCCTTCTGTCTCTTTTATGCGGTCTTCATGTCCTTCCAGTTTGTGCACTATGACATCCATGCAGCTTGACATAGTATCCATCTTGAAAAAACACAAAACCTGTTGCACACCAGTTAAAGAGAGTACAGGAAATGATGTCTCAATGGACATTTGTAAGTTCAAGTTTCCACATTTGAAGACAAAGGAGAACGATGGGTAATACGACTCCTCTTTTATTGAATGGATGGCAAGCCGACACATGTTTCGTTGCAAAGCAATTACAATGCTTTGACGACTCCTCAGGGATGTAGTGGAAGGATACTGAACCACAGGTCGCTTCGCCGGTGATAATTCCGACCCGGCCCCGCTCGAGACCAGGTTGAGTGGTTTCAAAACGTCTAGGTAAGTTGTCCAGTATCAGTTAATCTTCAGTGCGATAACAGAGCTTAAAAATAGGGTAAATGGTGTTCTGAGTCGACTTCTAAGAGAAGATAACGTGAGAAGGTAAAGGACGCACCCGGAACCATTTTGCAGGAGCACTCGTCCTGCCGGCTTTTCCTCGGGATTCGGGGATCACGCTGATGAGCCTTCACACTTTCCATAATTGACCAAGTGGATGCCCAAGGCGTACGGTACGCGAACCCCGCGACTTTAAAAAAAAAAAAAAAAATTGTTTGCCTTGGGGGTTCTTGTGGGACCCCCTGAGCAGGCCTAGGGGGTCAGGGTGCTTCTACCCTGCCCCCTTTTTGAGTTCTACATGTTTGTTTTTCTGCTTTCCTGTGCCTCAGTCTACCGAGGCACAAGATGGCTGCCAACAGTTTCTGTTTTGGAGTGTTGACAGACATTGGCAGCCAATCAGAATGCAGCTCGTGCACTAGAGGTACGCGTACGGTACGCGTACGTGCACGTACGGTACGCGTACGGTAAGTGTACCGTAAGCGTACGGGT
Source organism: Lissotriton helveticus (assembly GCF_964261635.1). NCBI lineage: Eukaryota > Metazoa > Chordata > Amphibia > Caudata > Salamandridae > Lissotriton > Lissotriton helveticus. The sequence goes on from NC_136059.1 coordinate 1,073,668,075, forward strand.
AAGCTCACGGGTAAGCTGCTATAGATATATATATTTTTTTGAACCTAAATTACTCAAAATCCACTGGAGCACATATCTTGAGACATAGCAAAGGCACATCGGGCTACCAGTCCCTACAATTTTGCCAAGTTTGGTGGAAAACCATTCAGCCGTTCGGGCTAAAAGTGAGTCCAACCGCCCTATGGAAATTAACATGGGGAAAACACGTTTTGGGACCCCCCTTTTATCTCGGCCCCCGCTTAACGAATCCCCCCCAAACTTTCAGGGAAGGAGCGGAGCGGAGCGGGCCATCTTCCTTGTGAAATTCGCGAAGATTCATCCACCGGCGCCAAAGTTATTCCCAATAGAATAATGCGATTTCCCTATGGAAAACAATCCTAACTATATATAATATATATATATATATATATATATATATATGTATATATATATATATATATATATATATATATATATATATATATATAATTTTGGGGGGGTTTTTGTACATTTTTTATGATAAGGAATATTCATTTTGTTGCTTTTATTTGCGGTTCCCACACAAGGGGAAGTTGAAAGGTTTTTGCTTGTCATTTTTATAGGTTTCTTTTCGCGCACTCGGACTCTCTAGTTTTCACTTTCCACTTTGTTAGTAGCCTCACAAGGAGTGTTGTCCTGTATGGGAGTAACTTTTTTGTCTTAGTTTGCACTGGAGTGTATGCCTGTATCTTTGGGGTACTGGCCTCTATTCTTTTTCACTTGCAGTGGGTGGCTACTTGCACCTTGGACCACGGTGGCACAGAGATAAATGACAGCTAAAAGTGTTATACCGTTGCAGTAAATTGTGGAATATTTATTTAGAACGTTTCACTTCACCCTCGTCCTGATGAGGCCAAGATATCTGGAGGCCGAAACGCATCCGTGTCGACATACTTCATTTCACAAGAGGAGTCTGAGGATATTTGTTTAATTATTAGATTTTGATTCAACACAATCTTTGAAATTATGTTCCTGATCAGTTTGAATCGATTATGTACATGCAGGACTACCTCTCAGTGCATCCCCTGAATAAAAAGGGGGGCACTAGTCTTTTCTAGTGTGACCTTCTGGGTGGAAAAGGTATTTATATAACAAAATTCTTTACTGTGTTCTTTTGTCAGTTGTATATATTTGTTGTAGATATATGTGTATATATTTGTGTAAATTGTATGTCATCGATAGGACTATATAAAAGCATTTATTTGTATGACAGATTACTATAAATAAAATTGGTAATCATGTTTATGATTAGGTATGCAATTATTTGTGTAGATTAAAAGTAATGTGGAGAATTTTGTTCCTAGTGTACGGGAATTGTGAGTCCCTTATCGTTTAAATATTGGAAGATCTATCCCTCCCGACCCATTTTTGTTTTTGGCAGGGGCAACCTACCGGCATCAAACTTGCGCCGGGCAGTGAGAAGTACCTCAGCTTTCCTGAGCTATGGTTTAGAAGCTTCTGGGATGGGGCTGGATCTTTATACGGATAAATGCTCCGGGCTGCAGGAGCTACACTACAGTGCCGCCATACTGCTTGTGCGCCACCTTGCGCCCTTATGCACAGCACAATATTGAGTGTATTTTTTACATCCCATATTACCCACAGACTGCGGGTTTGATTGAGCGCATGAATGGTGTGTGAAAGATCAACTGAAAAAGTTGTCTAATGGTTCCTTGAAAAACTGGCGAGATTATCTGAACGATGCTATACAGATTTTGAATAACAGACCTTTAGCAAATGCAGAAACGCCTTTAAAGTAAATGTTAACTTCAGCTTTGCAGATTCAGCCTCATGTGGCTACCAATACTGTCATCTATTGGGAGGCAGTTCCTTGAGCTTTGGCTCCGTACAGAGCGACACCGGAGGCTTCAAGTCCTGACCTGCATACTTTGAAATTATACAGATTGAGACCCAGAGACTATACACTCATTGTGACAGGAGTGGGAATTCAAATACCCCCAGAGCACTTTGGCTTAATTGCTCCTCGATCTGGATTGGCTCTCAAGGGCATCCAAGTGCTGGAAGGTGTAATCGATGCAGACTATCTAGGAGAAATTAAAGTCATCCTCCTTAATAGTGGAGATGCTGATTTAGTGATACAACCTGGAGACAGAGTTGCTCAAATCGTGATTATGCCAGTATACAGAGGGTTAGTAAAGAAAGGGACTGCCCCAGCCCTCCTCACTGTACATGGGGAAGGAGGGTTTGGCTCAACTGATAAAAACCCAGGAGCCAAAGTGTGGCTAGAGTCCCCAAATAGACCCCCCGAACAGGCAGAAATCATTGCAACTGGAAAAGACAATGTCATCCTGATTATGAAGCCAGGGCAAGAAAGATGGGAACATGTGCTGGCTGACAAATGTTGTTTGAGAGAATGAGTAATACCTGTTTTGTTTCTGTTCTTTTAGATCACTGTGTGGCGAGTTTGTGCTCTCTCTGTACTCCCTGGACTCCTTATGGCCGCGTACGCAGAGAGCCGAGTGGCCAGCCGACCGCGAAGACTGACAGCGATGCTGACTCAAAAGACTAACATCTGGAGGTATTTGGTGCAAACGGTGCTCAACAGATCATACTTCTGTATGTCCAATATGAGGAGTATGCTTGACGTCATTTTCTACATGCCTTGTAACTGTGCCTATCCCTGTCCACGTATTACTAAAGACTTTTAATGAAACAAATGCAGATGGGGCTGTAGAGGAATGTGATGTCAGATCCCATCTATCGCTCTCTGAGTTTTGTAGATTCTGTCCCGAAGCTACTGACAATGATGGAAAAAGTCTGACACAAGTCCTGATATATAATATCACTGAAGGTGATGTTTGTTACAATTCAACTTGCGACCCGGCTTTTATCTGCGAATGTGTTCAAATTCGACTTACCAAATGTTTGTTAGCTATGTCTTGACAAGTTAAGCTTTCATGCCAATATATACACGACAATGTTTGTACTAATGTGCAGAACAATATGGTGTGCAGAAATATAGTATCTGCTACCAGTCATTTCAGACATGTCATGATACCTGTAGGGTGGTGGTTTCCTGTGGAAATGTAACCTACACTTATATCCCAGCAAATATCACAGGTGGACCATGTGCTTTTACTAGATTATGTTTGATGATGTTCTCATTAGATCAATCATCTCATGATCAGACTGTGAGAGAAGCTGTTCAGCTTACTGAACATTGTAACTCTGACTTACATTTATTATTGAAATCTGAATACATTAGTTTAGCTGCTTCAATAGTAGGAATTCCAGGCTAAGCGATCTATAACTCTAGAGCTGTTAGTGAATTAGCGTGTCTTATGGTTAAAAATATTAATCAAACATCGATTGCTTTAACTGAATTCTTATTAGACGTGTGAGGGGTACGAAAAGCAATATTGCAGAATAGAGCTGCTATATATTACCTACTTTTGAAACATGATCATGGATGTTCTGATTTTGAAGGAATGTGTTGCTTTTACCTTTCTGATCATTCTAAATCAATTCAGTCCCACATCGATGCTTTGCACAAGTTAGCTAAAGAAGTCAAGCAGGATGTCGAAAAGGGGTGGTGGGAATGGTTGTTTTGGTGGTTGCCAGATTTTGGTTTTCTTCGCTCTATTCTAGGTGGTATAGTATTAGCAATATGTATTCTAGTTTCTTTATGTTGCTGTATTCAGTGTATGCCTAATCTCTTATCTATGCTCCATCCCCAGATAGTTGATTTTAGACCAATATGTTATAGTAGCGATTGGTCAAGAGATGAACTATTATTAATCCTTACTGTGTTCTTTTTGTTTTATTCTGTCTGATGTTGTTAGTCGATGGTCATGGGATGGAATGGTATGAATGAGCCACTCTTGTGCTCGGGTACTTGAAGATGACCATCAACCATCACCATCTTAAATTGACTTTAGCGTGTTATTTTATTCTAGCCTTAATGTAGAATGATATGTATATATACCTGCCTAGTGAGAACAATTATGTAGAATAGTACCTTTTGATATGAACTCTAACCATTGACTTGGTTTCATGTCAATCTTGCTCTTTAACTTTATCTTGCTTCACGGCAGTGCCTGCTATTGACTCTGACATGACCTCATGTCACCTTGCTTACAAAATTTTCTCTGCTTTATGCTTCTTTATGTGCATGACAGCGCTTGCAAAACTGACTCCATTTTCTCAACTGTCGCCATTTTTTGTGCTTCACAAGGTGGGAAGGTCGTGTTTTGCTCCTCACTTGTTTTTCACACCTCACTGACCAGAGCGAACTGGATATTATCTGTGGAATGTACAAACTCCGCCTCGAAGCCAAAATACAGAGGCTTGACCAGCCACTGTCTTGACCTTGACGCGGACTGGTACAGGCCAGCCCGGTTCTCCAATGAGAAAGGGGCAAGCCTTTCTAGAAGCTTTGTTTCATGTTAGAAATGGTTTTAAAGCAAGGGGCCTCCATGGGCCAGATGGAAGTTCACCACAGAATAGACGTATTGCTGTCGAGGCTGCAGAACCGGACTCCCCTCAGCTTGGGCTGGCAGGATGGTACTGAATCAGTCAGTGAGGTGTTCCTAAGCCAAACCTTTTTCTTATTTCTTTCTATTCTTTACCACTCTTTACTTATTCTTTTTCCATTCATTGTTACATATATATATTGCGTCCTATTTTGACCATTTATTCCAATTATCCATTTGTTACTTGGGAGTCTGCCATGACTAATGCATTCGGCCTGCCTTTGTTGAAGTAGGGTATGAATAAATGTATGCGTGTTTGGATTGGTGTTATTGCTTCGCCTTGGGGAAGTGCTGGGTTTTGCTTTTGCCTTGGCCCAAGGGATGGTTGTGGTTAGGACCTGTCCTTTTTTTTGTAGGATATAGCCCCATTTGACGATGAGTGTGTGGTGTGTTTGGAGGGACACAATTCTGTAATTGTAATACTTTGTGCACTGAATGTGGGGTGGATGACCTGATATGAGAGTGCCCCCTCTCGTTTGCACCTTGGAAACCTGGCTGAATGTGATTGCAAATGCAACTTTTGCTGTTGGAATTTCTCAGAGGGTTGGGAGGGCTATAGACCTCTCGGGCCTGGACCTGCAAAGCAGTTTACCTTGTGTGGCATGAAGGTGAATGCGTGCAAGGGGGGAATGGGACTGCAGTTTGATTGTTGTGTTTGTAACGTTCAATAGACTTTTCAGATTGTTAGAACAGTTGGAGGGAGCATCGACATCACAGGATGCACATTTAACTGTAGTGAGGAGTATCAAACCACAACTCAACATATGCAATGCATGTCAATGGGTAAGAAGCCAGAAACTGATCTATACTCACATGGAATGTAAATTGGCTGGGAAATAAAATGAAGATTGGTCCGGTAACGGCATACGTTTGAAACCAGATGTTGTCCTCTTGCAAGAAACACATCTTAGGGAAACCCAGTGTCGTTTCCTGGCCCTTGGGGCATACACTATGCTAGCACATGTGGGGTTCATGTCAGGATCTAAGGGAGTGGTAATCCTGGTCCGAATATCTCCCCCATTCCAAATACAGCGATCATGGTTAGATTCACATGGGACATATGCTGTAGTACAGGGCCTTTGGGGAAAACTGAATGTCAGCATCATTAGTGTTTATGATCCCTCACCTTCAACAGCTCCAAACAAACTCACTGAAATTTTGATAGAAACCAAATCTTCTCTACATATCATTGGGGGCTGTTAATGATGTGATGACTCCAGACCTGGATTGACTATGTCTTCATACCAGTGGGTGAGAGGGGAAACAATATACAATGCTGAGTATCTAGCTAGGGGTTTATCTGACCACTCCCTGCCTTGGATATCAATGGGACAGAGACATCGTTGTTAGACCTGGCATCCTTGACATGGTTTCCCCTGCCTTTTTGTCTTTACCTCCTGTGTGTTTGATGTTATTCTCGACTTTGATTTGCTGGTTTAGGTTCCCTGAGGACTTTACCACTGCTGATCAGTGCTAAAGGGCAAGTGCTCCCTGTGTGAATTGTAATCCTGATTGGTTATCCATGATTGGCATATTGGATTTACTGATAAGAACCTAGTAAATTGCAATTTGTGTGCCCAGGGCATGTAAGTTAAATGCTACTAGTGGGCCTGCAGCACTGGTTGTGCCATCCACATTAGTAGCCCTGTAAACATGACTCAGGCCTGCCATTGCAGTATCTGTGAGTGCAGTTTTCAACTGCCAGGTCGGCCTGGCAAGTGCACCCACTTGCCAGGTCCAAATGTTCCCTTTTACTACATATATGGCACCACTAAGGTACGCCCAAGGTACCCCCGTAGGCAGGGAGCAGTGTATGTGAAAGGAAGGACATGTACCGGTGGGTTTTACATGTCCTGATATTGAACTAGCTCTCTCATAGGTTATCATTGGTGGTATCTTGTAACATTTAAAAGTGTAACTTTCAATTGGGAAAAGCTAGAGATTTGGATATGGGCTTTTTTTTTTTTTAGAAAAGATGGTTTTTAAATTGTGCATTTGAAAGTGGGCATTTTCTTGTTTAACCATACTGTGCCTCCGCATGCCTATGGAATCAACATCTGGTTTTAGAATGACAGGGGGCTGTTTGTGCATTCGCTCTAGACCATCACACAAAGGGAGTTGAGTTGTGCCCTGCCTATCCTGGTGGCCCATCACCAGGCTGATGGGCCTTCTGGAGCTTGAGTAGTTTTAGGAGTTGTCACCTAAACCTGAATAGGGCTGTGCCTGTCCTCTCATAATGCTGTCTCCATCCCCTTGGAGTGTGTCTGGAGCCAGGAACAGGCAGGACAAGAACTTGTGCACTACAAAGACAAACCTATGAAGAATGCCTATGTCAAAGTCCAGAAGGGGTATATACTTAAAACACTAGACTCCTAGAACACTTCTGGATTGAGGACTCAGCCAAGACGAAGAGCTGTCAGGAGAAGTACTGCTACTTTGCTGTGTGTTGCTTTGCTGGGTTGGCCTACAGTTGCTGCTTCTGTCATTGTTCAGTGAAGGAACAGGACGTTTCTGTTTTGATCCTGCTTTCCAAGTTTCTCCAGGGCTTGTGTGTGCTTGTCTCCTGTTGAAAGTCTCAGGGCTATCATAGACTTCATCTACAGCACCTGGACTCCAATTTTGGAAGTCCTGAACCTGCTAAGTGATGCTAACCCAAGTTCACGGTCACTGGAGGTGCTTGCTGGGTTGTAACACCAAGAAATGGATTCCCAAAGTTGTCAGCAATGTTGCTGCCTGCACCACTCGCTGGGTGACCGCAGATCCGACCTCGACGAAACCGCAGCCCTGGTCTCACCGGCAATGATGCTTCACACTGACATTGAAAATGCTGTCTGCACTGTGGCCTTGGAAACCAACTTTGACAAGACCACAATCCAGGTCTCATCGATGATGACGCATCACATGATCACTGACATCGACACTGCTGCCTGCACCAAAGCCACGGACACTGCATTGAAAAGTGCATGACGCACCGCCTACAATGACATTGAAGTCCAGGCACTGCTGATGCCAGCACTCCTGATTTCTATCTGCAATGTGTGTGACTTCAAGGACTCTCAAACTTCGGCACCGAATTGCAGCACTGCCACCTGTGATGCCTCACCACTGAACGTCACTGTAAAGTCTTCAAGGTCTCTTTACTTCCAAGCTACAGTTTCCCGGTCATCCCTGAAACCGTAGCTGGCCTCGACTCTATCGAGGTCAGAATTGTTGGTCGCAATGCCGCAATAGCCCCACTTGGAGCTATCGAATACAAGGAACTGTATTTTTGTTTTATTCTTTAAAATATCATATCTTTGTTTGTGTATGTTGGATTTTTGTTGTTTTGATTAGATAAATATTGGCTATTTTTCTGAAGTGGTGCAGTGTCCATTTTCTTAGTATTTTCACTGTGTCACTGTTTGTGTTATGGCATACATGCTTTACAAATTGCCAGTGAGATAAACCTGACTGCTCGTGCCATGCTACCATGGGGGTGAGCAGGGGTTATTTTAGCTGTGTAATCCCCTTACCCTTACTAGAAGGAAGGGTCCCTACTTGGACAGGTTGCAAACCACTGCAAACTAGAGACCCCCATTTCTAACACTTGTGGAACATGAAGGAGATGTAGACTGAACGCATGGGAACTACACGATAGGAATACCCTAGGACAGATTCATTCAGAGTCTGAACTCTATTTTTCAGAAAATGAAGACTGCTTATTTTGCTGCTGTACAATGGGAGGCATATAAAGCAGTAATATGGCCTAGGATATTCATATAATCTCCTAAAAGAAGGCCATCAGAGATTTAAACGATCTGGAGAAGTGGTTCATGAAGGTAGAGGCTGTGACTGGTCTCTCCTACTCCCTTGTTGGGGAGAAGGGCAGAAGCCCTACAAACAGATTATGTATCACTAGCTTCTGAAGAAGCGCCCAGTCAGATTATGTATGTAGTATTGTCTCTATGATGTATGCGACAAACTTAAGAAGCTATTAGCTTGGCTGAGCTGAAGCAAAAAGGAGACTAGATGGGTACACCACATTAATGGGGCAGAGGGTGTTCTAAATGCCACGGATCAAGAAATACCAGAGGAATTTGCAAAATTCTACGTGATCCTTTACAAAGATCGCTAATTAGCAGACTTTAACAACAAGATAGAAGACTACCTTAACAGCATTAACCTGCCAACTCTCACCAGTAAGGACCGCACAGGGCTTTAGGCAGATGTCATTCTAATTGAGATCAAGTCTGCTGTGTCTCAAAAAAACTCGGGTAAAACCTCTAGACCCTATGGTATCCTGGCTGAAGTTTTTGAAAAACAAGTCGACATCCTGGCTTCCCACTTGCTAAAATTGAACATGCCAGCCTGGGAGGAAGGTATTTTCCTACCAGACTTACATAATGCCACAAGCATAGTAATACATAAGACCAGTAAACCACAGACGGATTGTGGCTCCTACCAGCCACTTTTACTACTTAATATAGAAAAAAAGTAATAGCTACCATCTTAGCTACTAGGCTCATAGGTGTTACTTTTGCCTTGGTTCACAATGACCAATCAGGCTTTATGCCCAAACGCTGTACCTCAGGCAACCTCTGTAGACTCCATAACTGGATTGCAAAGTTCCAATCTAGAAAGGACCCCCACTTGTTTGTTTCCCTAGATGTTAAAAAGGCCGTTGATGCTATACATTGGCCATTCATGATACAAACCACAAAAACCATGGGATTTGGGCCACAATTCCTGAACTGGGTTGGTGTGCTATACAAGGAACCCAAAGCATCTGTGAGAGCCAATTGAAGGCTATCAACAGAGTTGCCTGTCAGGAGATGGGCTGCCCTCTAGCTCCCCTCCTGTTTGCCTTAACCTGGAACCTCTGCTGTGTAAGGCACGCACACACCCAAACATTAGGTAATTTAAAATAAAAGGGTCACTGATTCATGAAGAAATAATCTTATTGTAAGCGGAAGATATCCTCTTGTACCTGGCACAGTCGCAGGAATCGATTCCCACGTACTTTCAGGTCTCTGAGTTCTATAATGCCCACTCCAGATACACAATAAACTGTAATAAAGCGGTCCTTTACTTGGCTGGTGTTATCTTGACTTGACAGACCTTCCCCGGAGGCTACAAGTGTCGCAGGAGATACATAATATTGGATTTATGCCACATTCTAGCAAAAAACGTGCACAGACCCCAAAATTAAGGTGCTTGCCGAATTCCATACAGATGCTGAACATTGTAAAATGCTTCCCCTAATAATATTAGGCAGGGCGGTGATATTTTTAAATCACCCACTCCAAACTCTTGTATTCCATAAAAAACACCTGCTACAGAATTCCGGATTATGTGTTTGCTAAAATTGATGATGAGCTCAGGAAAATATTGTGGAATAATGGACACTCTAGAATAGTCCTTTGAACATTACAGCACAATCCATATATAACAGTGGAAAAACCTTCAAAGATGTCCAGGCATATTACTGGGCCTCTCATATGATAATCATAAAGGCTTGGGGACACACAGATGATGACCACTCAACTTATGTGTTAGAACAAATACAATTTTAAATGCACCCTTATCACCAATATCTTTATTGGGGGAAAGCAATGCCAAGCTTATTGTCGGCTACCTCAGTGACCATCAAGGTATGGAATAAGGCAAACAAGTGTCCGAGATGGTGTCCAGTTACTCTTACCTCTGGCTTTCACAGGAGCAGAATGATGCACTTTCCCAATTCCTGTCCCAGAACCCCTCCAGAAACCTGATGATCAGCTGGGTATCCAGGGTGCTTCGGAGGGGGGAAGGGGATTGGGACAAAATAACAAATGAGAGAAGAAGATACTGTCTTGGATCTCTGGTTTCAGCTCCTCCTTCTATATTTTCTCAATTAACTTGTTTAGATGACTGTGTTTCGTTCTGAAGAGCCTGAGAAACTAAAAATAACAAGTGATTATTATTACAACTGAACTCTAGACATTTATTTCAAATATGCTTACCTTTACTGAAAATACTATGAAATCCAAGACCTGAGCTGCGCTTCTATATCAATGAATTGAAGAATGCCTTTGTACAATGGTATGAGAATATATTTTAAAGAACTATCCTTCCTTTTGTTAATAGTAAAATAAAGTTGTGTTTTTCTCAACAGTAGAACTCTTTGAAGAAAGCAAGAGATTGATTAAAGTAAGTATTAATTTCTTTTTTTGTGTGTGAGTGTTGATTAGTTATCCATTACACCAAGTTTATAAATTTAAGTAAGGTCTGAGAAACTTTTCATATTAAAATGCTACTCAGAATTATGATCACTTAGCTTATATCTCGAGATTGAAGGAATCTGCCTCGACCCTTGGGTTCTGATGCAAATGAGGTTCAAAACTGCAGGATGAATATGCTCGATGAAGAGAAGTTGTTGCTCCTATGCACTGGTCCAGGAAGAGCAGGCTTCAATCAAGTAGAGTCGGAGAACACGATAGGAGACACTACTACTATGTGCAGACTCGTGACCAGGTATAAACACTACTCTAATGCACAGACTCTTGACTGAAGGACAGACACTACTCTGATGCTCCAACTCCAGGAACTCACCCCCTTGAATTCTGCCAACCTTGGTTTAGTCATGCTTGAATGGGAAACTTTCAGTGTGCAGGCTCATTCTAAAGGAAAGGAGCTTCTTTAATAACTGAACAGGTGATCCAAATACCCAATGGACTACTGAAACTAATTGTAGTGCAATGACGCGTGCTAAAAACATGGAGAATACAACTCAAACTTCTTAACTAACCAAAGGCCTAACAGCTGAGGTGCGTACTCAGGACTTTACTTCAGAAGGTGTGTGTTGCACACAGAATTCTGAGCTCTGGGTTTGAGAGAACAACTAGACTGCTTCCTTGATTGAAGACCTAAGTGGGCATCTTGGAATTCTGGTTGTGCCATGCCTCCCTCCAAGGGTATTACTTATTTCTCATTCTTTCTTTTTGATTCAATCAGCAATGGCACATGTAGGATATCCCTGTGTGCTTTGAATCCTGACAGATAGGCACAAAAATCACTTGATAAACCCCACTGTGGATGAGAGGGTTCCTTAAAGAAATTGGAAAGCCGAAATGATTTGAGGCCTGGGACAATGTCAGTATCTTCAGGGTGGGAGACTTGATTGTGGATGGAGCCCTGATGTCCTTCTCATTAATCGAAAGAGAATTCCAGCTTCCATTAGATGTAACGCTGTGCCAAAAACACCTACAGCTTACTTGTGCTAGGAAAGCTGAAAACATTCCCACAGATCTTCCGGAATATGCACCCCTGGAAGGGAGACTTCTGATGGGGGAAATACTGAAGAAAGCTGTCTCCTCTGCATACAAAACCATTAATAGTAATATACCAACAACCAAATGAAACTAAGAAGTAAGTGGGAGAATGATTTGTGTTACTTAGACAGTCTGGATTGGGAGGCTGAACTAATGTTCCCGCAGAAAGTGGTGATTAAACCAGGCTGAGACTCATACAGTTCAAAATCCTCCACCAGACTAACAATGATAGAACTCATATATAGAATATAGGCAGAGCGACCTCATTGGAATGTCTAAAACACTTAGGGCAGCGAGGGGACTTTCATACATTGTGGAGATGCCGAGTCATACACTCTGTCAGTCAAAAAACGACTCCTAGAACTGGGCACATAAATAGTGTTAACACTACATGAAGTCCCCAAATATATACTCTTAGGTCTGCCATGGATGAAATTATTATTTTGCAACTTGGGTTTATTAAAAGCAAAGAGGGACCTGACCAAACACTGGAGGACCCCTTAATCACCAACTTTGACTCAATGGAAAACAGGTATGGACCCATATATGGCAGCTGAACGTCTTTTATATATATATATAAGATTGGGGCTGCCGCATAAGTCCCACAAAGTGTGGAATAGCAGGAGTAGCTGCTATGGTCTGGATATCTAATATGATGTTGAGGACATGCTTTTGCCCCAGGCCCTTAACCCATGCTGGTTGACTTATTGTACCTGTCAACTTGTTGATGCATTTTTACTTTATACTCTATTGTCTTTATTTATGTATGTGGAAACACTTGCTGTGATGATGTCCTTCTGCTTTATTTTTTTGTTTGTAATGGGCACCTGTTCGTGCCCCTATTATTCTGATTTATAACACCAAATAAAAATGGTTTAAAATAAAATTGTTCCTGATGAGCGAAAGAATGGTAACTTAGTGATCAGACCATTGTATGGTTATAATTGATGTCACAAATGAACTATTTGGGGTATAAAAAGTGACTTTGCAAGGAGGAGAGATGGAATTTCTCTCTCAATTCCCTACCTACCCACCATAATGTTGGACTTTCCAAGGCACTTGCATATTTCTTCCCTTTGCTGATGGACTTGCCTGCTGGACGATTAGGAGCTATCTGAGAAAACATTCCTGGTTATAGCTCCATTACCCTTACCCATGCCAATGGACTTTTCCTTACTTGACTCTAAACTGATCCCTTTTCCCATGCTAAGAGAACTCTTTTGAACCATCCTCTAACCTTTGCTGGTGGTAGTAAACCCTCACCTAAACCATCCTCTTTATGGAATCCTTTATTCAGCAATAGATTTACTTTGGCTAAATGTGTGGTTTTATACGACATGTTGTAAGCTCCCTGACTGAACTGTTTCAAATGTTACTTGTATGCATTGGTTTGGGATCTTTAATACAATAACCCAAATATATCAAACACATTTGAGACTTTTAATAGATGTGTCTTAATATTCTTTAAATAGAAACAGTTATCTCACTTCTAATGTGGGATACAAAGATTCATCCATGATTTTCTCTTGTTCTGTGTAGCCACAGAAGAGCTTCTGGTAGGCATGATTCATGCTAGATTGAACTTCTTCAGGAGGTATGGTCTTCCAATTGCAATACTCTCTGTCTACAGCCTAGTTCTTCTGAGAGTTGTGTATTTAAAGTTGTGAGTTTGCTACTATTTATTGGTCTTCGCTAGGTGGCCAATAGTTTGACACCCTGATTTCTCAACCCTCACTGCGACGAAGCAGGGTCCATAGGAGGACCAATGCCTCTGTGGGTGAAGTTTAGAATCTGAGTAAAGTGACAAAGGTATAATGGCATTTTAGGCCCAGAAACTAAAGGAACTACGAGTTTGTTGCTTCAGATGCATATGGCTCTGTCTCAAAGCAATACTACAGGCACTAAGAGTACATGTTCCATTTTAAATCAGACACATTTTGACTCTACAAGCAGAATGATTCAGAGGTTACCACATTTTTATCACCCAAGAACAGGTGGGCCTCCTGAAATAAGTTACAATGATTTTGACATGACTGTGCCAATAGGAATTTCAGTTTCTGATACATCCGCAATAAATATGCAACCTGGAACAAGTAGAAATTTGACCAATGGAGATTTGCATTGAAATACTCCAAGAGAACAGTTAGGATTTACTCCTCAAGAATTTGATGATTGGCTTAAAGGGTTTAGTACCCCGATTAACAATCAAAGTCATGAAACTGTTCCAGTTCCAGGTAAGGGAAGAACATTAGATGTGGCCAAGCTGAAGGTACAGTTAAAATAAATGATTTTCACACAAAAAAGAGGTAGGAATATTTATTCCGGTGGTGACACGTGCTCAGTGAGTAAAAACTGCCCTCACTCACAAATTTGTAACATGCTTCATCATCGGGCTTGCTTACTGACACCCCTACGCAGACCAACTCCTGGGGTGGAGCAAAAGGGAGAGGGAGGCAATACAAACATGACGTTTTAGGATCACCAAAGTGAAGTGCAGCTTGTGAAGGTTTAAACTAGCTTGGTTGTGTCCCTAATTCTAATTTTAAATCCATTGCCAAAATTGAGAGCAACATTCAGTGGAATGGTTCAGACAGATTGAAAGGTTTGTGAATATTTTGAATGTTTTGTGGATTGAGTTAAATACCGTGTTTGATATTGTGGCTCTAGAAGACATATGGACCGATTTTAAATGTTCTCAAATAAAAACAGGTGAGCCATCTCCAGTAGTATTAAAAAAATACCAACAGTTACATAAATCCCCTGAAAAAAACCCCAAGATTCCTCTTAAAGAGATTGATTTCTTCCATGATTCATCGGCATTTAATCTGTTGACAAAAAAGCCTGCTTGCATTAGGCCAGAAATTGCAGAGATGAGTTTGAAGTTAAACACTAGAAGCTGAAAGAAAAGCTAATAATTGCACAAATGTAAGCTGTGCAGAAATGTCAGAATCAGGCAGGGTTTGGAAAAACAAAGTTCTGGTACAAGGAGGATATATAATCAAGTTCCAATAATGCACAGTGATAATGGTTTTCAACAGCACAATTTTCAGTCACAGGGTAGAGGTCATGAGTTCCTGTAGATTCTAGAACGGGTATTGATATCTCAGCTTTGAAAAAAACAAATCCATGCCATGTCTATGGGAAATTGGGACACTGGAAACAGGAGTGTAGGTTTCATGTGAATACTCTTGGAAGTAGGATACAGAAAAGAGGGTATGCAAAGTCTCATGGAAATAACATGGTCAAGACTCAACAGAAACAAAGACAGAGTTCAAATTCCTAATATATCTTATGCCTCAACAGAATATTCAGGTGCAAAGGTATAATATGAATCAGAGTCAGCAGATGAACAGAAATTGTTTACCAAATCAAAATGCATCACAGCAGTATTTGATTCAGACAGAAGATTTCATTCAGGACCTGTTAACCTCACCGTGCATGAGGGTGGAGTAGAACTGCAAGCTTGACACTGCCTGAGATGTAGGCCCTAGTGGTTTATATGTAGAAGGAGAGGTGATAAATGGGGGTCATATCTCATTCCTTGTTGCCACTGGTGTTACTCACTCTACTGTATTAGACGTTCCTAACCTACCCCTACCGGGAGAAAATATCCAATCTGTAGGAGCTTTAAATAAAAAATTGTCCCCCCAATTTCTGAAGCAGTCCCTGTTAAAAAGGGTCATTTGAGAATCAACGTCTATTTGTGGTGTGTGATTCAAGTGTGGTTAATCTACTTGGGTGTCGCCTATTGTGCAAGTTTAATTTTTACCTCTATTGCACTCCAAAATGTATTGAATGTCATACTAATGATGAGGATGTTGTTTTTGAACTATCCTGACACGCTCGATCCCATCTTCAGTGCAAGCCCCCACGTCTCCTTCATGCACACCACCGAACCCCACTGGACCAACCACCACTGCATCCACTTCATCTTCAGGAAGCCCACCACGCTCCTCCGCACCCAACAGATGCCCCAACGCTACTGGAGCAAGATCACAGAAGACCAGCTAACCAACAACCTCGCCCAGAGCCCACCCGCCGACCCCACTGACGGCAACACCGCCTCCAGCAACCCCAGACAGTGGATCAACGGCTGTGCCAACATCCTCACCCGCTTAAGACACCCTGCAACAGCCACACCAGCAAGAAAGCCAGCTGGTTCACCAAGGACCTCCAGGCCTCCAAACGAACAGGCCGAAAACTAGAGAAGAACTGGCTCCACGAACAAACGCCAGACAGCTCCACAGCCCACAAGAACGCCACACGCAGACACCATCAACTCATCAGAGCCATCAAAAGGGCCTCATTCAAAGACCACCTGGATAACAATGCACACAACAGCAAAGACCTCTTTAACATCGTGAAGGAACTCTCCAACCCCAGCTCCAACACCAACGACATCCCACCTTCGCAAGACCTGTGTGACTCGCTGGCCACCTTTTTCCACCGCAAGATCGCCGACATCCACGACAGCTTCAACACCATGACCATCCCGACAACCACCGCCCCCACGACCACCACCTGTACCAACCACCTGCTCTCCTGGACCAGCATCAGTGACGAGGACACCAGCGAGAGCATGAACACTATCTACTCCGGATCACCGCTGGACCCATGCCCCCACCACATCTTCAACAAAGCCAGCACAGCCATCGCACCTCATCTCCAGAAGGTAATCAACATCTCCTTCGAGACAGCAACCTTCCCGGAAAGCTGGAAGCACGCAGAGAACAACGCCTTACTCAAGAAACCCAAGGCGGAACCCAAGGACCTCAAGAACTTCCGACCCATCTCCCTGCTCCCGTTCCTGGCGAAGGTCATTGAGAAAATCGTCAACAAACAAGTGACCCACTTCCTCGAGGAGAACAACATCCTGGACCCTTCCCAGTCCCGGTTCCGCAGCAACCACAGCAACAAAACAGCCCTCATCGCCGCCACCGATGACATCAGGACCCTGTTTGACAATGGAGAAACAGCAGCATTCATCCTCCAGGACCTGTCAGCCACCTTTGACACGGTCTGCCACCACACACTACGAACATGCCTACACGATGCCGGGATCCAAGATAAGGCCCTGGACTGGACCACATCCTTCCTCTCCAGCTGATCCTCAACATCCCCCGCCGCAGCCACATCACAGCACACCTGAGAGACCTGCACTGGCTCCCCGTCAACAAGAGGATAACCTTAAAACTCCTAATCCACGCACACAAAGCGCTCCACAAGTCCGGCCCAGCATACCTCAACAGACGATTCAACTTCCACACCCCCACCCGCCAGCTCCGCTCCGCCAGCCTCGCCCTCGCCACAGTCCCCCGCATCTGAAGAACGACCACCGGCTGCAGATCCTTCTCCCACCTCGCCGCCAAAACCTGGAACACCCTCCCCACTAACCTACGACAGACCCAAGACCTACTGGCCTTCAGAAGACTTTTCAAGACCTGGCTCTTCGATCATTAGCAGCATCCCCGACCCCCCCCAGTGCCTTGAGACCCTCACAGGTATGTAGTGCACTTTATAAATGTCATGATTGATTGATTGATTGTTTTGACATGGGAATGTACCCTCTCTTGATGAGACATCATTTGCTCATTAAAGTGAGAGACACTGTTTTACCTAAAACCTGTAACTTTACAGGTAAAGATATCAGATTAAACAAATGTTTTTTGAACCAGCCCTTATCACTGTCATTCCAAATGCAGAATTTCTGAGACTCCCACTACTAATGCACTTTTAAACCATCTGGCTGAAAATGGGCATAAGGAATCCTCGACTAACATACAGGTTTGCCAAACTGAAGTCATGTGCTTAGGGCACAACATTGAAAAAGAATCAAGGAAAGTGTATAAAAAAAAACATCTACAATTCTTAATATGAGTCCGCCAACTACCCAAAAGGAAATCCATATGTTCCGAGGAATGGTGGGCTACTGTAAACAATCGATTCCAAATGTTTCCTTAACAGCAAAACACCTTCAGAGGTTAACACACAAAGATGTGTCTGATCTGGTACCTTTGGATGACAGTTGTAAGACTGCCCTCCCTAAACTGTGAGAATGCCTTTGTAGGGCACCATCTCTGGAAATGTCTGATTATAACAAGGGCTTTCTGTTGTTCTGTAGCGAAAGGGATGGCTACGCTGCTCTCTCAGTACTGGCACAAAAGCATAGAAGTAGTCGCATGGCGATTGCTTATTTTTCAGTGACTCTTGACCCTGTTGCTGCAGCTTAACCTGGAAGTTTGAAAACAGTTGTATCTGCATGGGTGAGTCTTGAACAGTATAAAAGCATAGTCATGGGACATCCACTGACTGTATTTGGTCCCCATTCAGTGTAAATATTGTTAACCCGTACTCGGATACAGTACCCAACCAACCGTAGACTTACAAAATATGAGCAAATACTTTTGGGCGCAGAGAATGTAACTATTAAAAGGTGCACACTTCTGAATCCATTCACTGTGTTGCCACTGCCTGGAAATTAAACTGCAATTGAACATGATTGCTTGGATGTGACTGAGTTACACACAAAGCCTGACCTGATGTATAGGATGAACCTTTGCCTGAATCTGTTCATCTGTTGTTTGCCAATGGTACCTGTTTGTGAGACAATGAAGGAAATCTGAAAGCTACTAATGCCATTTGTACAGTTGCAGGTGTCATTGAAGTGTCATGGTTGCAAGGAGTGCATTCAGTACAGGTTGTTGAACTGATTGCCTTGACATGAGCTTGCAGCATTTCAGAACAACTCAGGGTGATAATCTTCACCGATAGTCAGTATGGCTTGGGAGTCGTACATAACTACAGGAAATTGTGGTCATAGCGTGGATTTATGACTGCCTCCGGATCGCCTTTATAAAATTGAGAAAGTGTGAGGAACCTTTATCGGTCCCTACAATTGCCTGCCCAAATTGCAGTAGTTAAGTGCATAGCTCATAGGCAAGGAACTGATTACTTGACCGTTGGCAATGGACACAGCAATGAGATTGCCAAATATTGTTCATTAAATGGCCATATCTTTAATGGGGAATTGATGAAAAAGACATCAGATATCACAAATTGCCCCCTGTTGTTACCTGTTATAGACACCTGGGATGAGGTTAAAAGATCACAGGAAAAATTGAAAAAGCTGAATAGCAAAGTTGGGTGCGAGATAGATGGTCCAAGTGGGAAGACGAAGTTTGGGATTACACTGATAGCAGACCTGTACTACCTCATAGATTGCTACTGCATGGTCCTGTACATGAGGGAAGATATGCAATGATGTGCCTCTTTCAACAGGTGTGGTTCAATCCTAAATTCAGATTGATAGCTGAGATCTGTGCTATCGATATGTAGTGTGTCCACAGAATGGTGAAAGAAAAACAATTTACAGTGAGCCATGTAGGGAGATCGGGTGGTCCATTTAACCAAATGAAAATGTACTTTGTAGATACAACTCTTTGCAACGGTTTTAGATATGTTTTGGTCATTGTTTGCATTTTCTCATAATGTGCGGAAGCTTATCCAAAGTGAAGAAATGATAGCTAAATTGTTGCTGGGAGATTTGATTCCAAGGTTTGGATTTTACTGATGAGGGCCTGAAAATGTTATGTGCAACATTTTAAGTTGAGCAGAAGCTCCATTGCAGTGATCGGTCAGAGGCTTCTGGACGCATGGAGCAGATTAATGACACACTGAAATCCAGATTGGTGAAGGTGTGTGTGTCAACATCTTTGAGGTGGCTTGATGCATTGCCTCCTGTGTTGTTGAGTCTGAGTAGTGCACCAGACAGGAGGACAGGATTATAGCCCCATGAAGGTATCATCGGCAGAGTGATGAGACAGGCAATGATCTCACCAATATTATGGATGACTTAATATTGGACTACTGAAAAGGTTTGGCTGATATGGTATGTTCTGTGCCAGTTCAAGATCCTCATGTGTGGATCAAAACCATCAATCACCTAGGATCTTCAAACTTTAACCATCGACTAAACTTCCACCAACCCTCTAGAAACCTGTGCTGCTCCTCACTCACCCTCACACACACTACCCATATCGGTCACCGCTCCTTCATTTACAACGCTACCAAGACCTGGTCTGATCTGCCACTCCTGATCTGCCATTTTATTGAACATGTCCGTCTAGCGCCAGTGGGGCAACTTTGTGTAAGTAGAGCCTATGTGGTAAACATAGTATATGGTGGAACAGGACGAGAGCAAATCGATACGGGGATCAGCACTTTTAATGAAAAAAAAGTGTCCTTCCACCAGTTTTACTGAGTTATCTTTTTAAATTGTAATGAATTTTTATTTCATGATTTATTTTAAGGGTTTTAAACAATGATGTTTTAAGAATTTTGTAATATGCATTGCAATGGTTTTAATTAACTATGCAAATAACAAATAAACTTCAAACTTCAAACTTAAACTTCAACCTTCACTCCAGCTCTGCACAGCCCCCTCACTGGCAGACTTCAGAAAGAGACTCAAGACCTGGCGATCCGCCCACCATCCATGCCGTAATGACCCCCCGCCATATTAGTATGGCTGGGGGGTTCGCGGCAGACGGAAAGACCGTCCGCCGCTTTTTCCACCCCATATGGTGGCGGTGTCTATCAGACACCACCAGCCATATTACAATTGGCTTTGACAGATGCCTTTATGGCATGCAGAGTTTGCTTTGGGGGCCCGATGCGGGACTCCGGGGGGCGGGGGGTGCACATTTGGGGTACCTATGGTACCCCCCAGCAATTCCATGCACAGCATGGCAGGCACCGTGCGGTGCCTGCCATCCTGTGCATGGAAGTGCACAGCATGCCTTCCTGCCATTGTGGCGGGCGGTGCTGAGTGCACCACCCGCCACAATGGTAGGAATGCCGGATGCGCCTGCCACTGTGGCGGGCGCATCCTAATGCTGGCCACGGGATCCCCAACCTTATGGCGGGCAGTCCCTTTCACCGGTAGGATGACGGGCGGACAAAGTCCGCCCGTCATCCTAATGGGCCCCTAAGTCTCTTGAACCGAAGGGAGATTGTCTCATCAAGATAAGCCCTACAGATCTCACAACATCTGACTAATGTAGGAATATGAATTCAATAGCATCTGACTATCCGAGTCATAGTAATCTTATCCCTACAGTGGGGCACATATTAAAAATGCTATTGACTCAGGGTCCACAGGCAATTTATTTAATCTGACCCTAGCTGCCAAGTTCCCATAGAAAAACCTGAGCCTGTGCGAGCAGTAGATGGTTCAGAATTGTCTTCTGGACTAATTTGATTTCAGACAGAGGCTCTAACCTTAGTGCGCGATAATGGGCATACTAAACAATTTGTCCTTGTTCTGATAGACACTCCCAACTTTGGGGTAATTTTTAGAGTACCTTAGCTAGAACACCTTAATCAAAAAATCGATCGGGGATAAAGCACCATAACTCACCATTCTGCACTACTACCTGCTACCAAGAGGCTCGGGAGGTGTTTAATACCTCTGCATTGCGCCTTGGTCCAAGGAACAGAAAACCTTAAACTACTCCAAAAATACCAGTATTTTCAAGCTGTTTTTGACTTCATGAAATCCACCCAACTGCCCCCACATAGTTCTCCTCCTGGGAACAATGCTGCCCTGCATTAGAGTTTACGCATTGACAGAACCTGAGACTCAATATCCACACACATATGTGGATTAACTAATAGGGATAGGTTGTATATGTCACTCCATGTCACCTGTGTCTTCTCTACTCTTCTTTGCACCCAAGAAGAATGGGAAGTTGAGGGATTGTATGGATTATAGAGTGGTCAATAAGGTAACAATTAAGAACTGCTATCCTCTCCCGATAAGTACTGTACTATTTGATCAGGTCAAATATTCCTCCATATACACTAAACTAGATTTAGGGGGAGCTTGCCACTTAATCCATGTTAGAGAAGGCGATGAATGGAAAACCACCTTTAGGACTTTGTTTTGGCTGTTTGTGTATACTGTTATGCCCTTCAGGATATGTAATGTCTGGCAGCATTTCAAAATTCCTTTAACGAAGTTTTGAGGGAGTTTTGGGATGTTTGTGCAATCGTCTACATAGACGACATTCTGTTTTACTCAAACTCAGAATAAGATTGTGTACAGCATGTACGCGCCCTCTTGCAGTGCTTTAGGGAAAACACTATCTTTGCTAAATTAGACAAATGTTCCTTCCATGTACAGTCAGTAGAGTTTTTGGGGTGTCACTTATCTCCGACAGGCGAATATATGTCGATACTTTGTATACCATTACTTCGCCCGATTTTAGTGCGATGTTTTTACTTAGCATAAACCAACACTTTGCAAGTTTTAGCTGCACATGCATTTATAACGCAAATGGTTATAAATGTACTATGGTTTATGCTAATTAAAAGCATTACACTAAAACCATGCTTACACTACACTACCCTACACTACTTAAACACCACTACACTACCCTAAACCTTAATACACTACCACCTACATGACCTTCCCCCTTCCCCCTGCAGGGATCCTACACTCTAACACTACACTTCACCACCCCCAACACTACCCTTAACCCTAAAACACTACACTACACTACACAAACACCACACCACTACTCTAAACCCTAAAACACTACCCCCTGCATGACCCTCACCCTTCCCCTTGTCTGCTCGCTACACCTCAGCACTATCCTGCATGACATCCCAACACTACCCTAAACCCTAAAACACTCCCCTACACAACACCACAACACTAGCATAAACCCTCTAAAACTACCCCTGCACAACCCTCCCCCGACCCCCAGTCCTGCCCCTACATCCAAACTCTACTCTGCACGACACCCCAACACTACCCTAAACCCTGAAACACTACCCACCACTACACAAACACCACAACACTACCCTAAAGCCTAAAACACTACCCCAGCACAACCCTGCCCCTATCCTCAGTCCATTCCCTACACTGAAACACTACCCTGAACGACCTCCGACACTACCATAAACCCTAAAACACTACCCTAAACTACACAACCACCACATCACTACCCTAAAACCTAAAACACTCCACCAGCATGACCCTGTCCCTACCCCCGAGCCAGTCTTTACACTAAAACACTACCCTGCATGACCCCCACGACACTACCCTAAACCCTAAAACACTACCCTACACTACACAAATACAACTACACTACCCAAAACCCTAAAACACTGCCCCAGCATGACCCTGCCTCTACTCCCAGTCCTGTCCCTACTTCCAACACTACCCTGCACAACCCCCGACACTACCCTAAACCCTAAAACACTACCCTATACTACAAAAACACAACTACACTACCCTAACGCCAAAAAGACTACCCCCTTCCTGACCCTCCCCCTACCCTTATCCCTTAAATAATACACAGCCCCTCTTACCTCTCTCTCCTCTGTTCCTCTCTCCTCCTTCGACCGTGGTTCCTCGTCTCTGGGCTTCCAGCGGCAGTGGTGCACGTCGTTGTGTGGAAACGGAAGCGTGTCCGTTTCCACACAACGATGTTACAACGCATGCGATGTTACAACTTGGTAGTAAAGGCTACATGTTGTAACATCGCATGCGTTGTAACGCTGACGAAGTAATGGTACGTGGTGTAAAAGCTGTGTACTAATAGTTGATCACCCCGACAGGCATCACTATGGTCTCCAAAAAGGTAGAAGCTATTACCAAATCTGGCTTCCCCCTTACCACTCTTCGAACAGCAGGGTAGATACTGGAGTCCCCCATGGGTCGACTTTGAGTCCCCTACTTTTTAATGTTTATTTGACCCCCCTTGTCTATCTTGCTGAGAGCTTGGGTGCGAAAATAATGGCTTATGCCGATGACACCCAACTTCTCTTCACGTGGGACAAGAACAATCTCTGCACAGAGAGAGTCCAGCAGTGCTTGTCCTCAGTATTTGCCTGGCTTGCCCAGGCGGATCTCAAATGCAATGAGGACAAGTCGGAGATTCTCCTGTACGGCCACTTTCCAGCGGGATTTAAAGAATCCATTTGGCCCATGGGACTGCCGTGCCCCACTGGGAATTGCGGGGTTGCAAAGAACCTAGGGATCTGGTTCGGAGCTGATCTATGCTTCCGAGATCAGATCATGCGATTAGCGGGAACCTCTTATGGGACCCTTACCACCCTCCGGAAGTTCTTTCCCCTTCTCCCCCAGGAAGCTAAAGAAACAGTGGCCAGAGCACTTACACTTTCGCGTCTGGACTACGCCAACGCCCTTTATGTGGGCGCTCCCGACTTCCTGCTTCACAAACTGCAAGTAGTCCAGAACGCGACAGTAAGGCTCCTATTTAATATTCCCAGGTGTCTTAGTGTGCGGAAGCAGCTCTCTGAGCTTCATTGGCTTCCAGTAGCTCTCAGAGTGCGTTTTAAGATTCTGACATTGGCTTTCAAAGCCTTACACGGCCCATGCCCGTCCTACCTAAGAGATAGGTTTGCTTTCTACCATCCTCCGCGGCATCTGAGGTCTGCCTCCCTTAGACACTTGGTCACTCCCAGATTCAAAAGAACTCGTCTTGGGGGTAAATCCCTAGTGGTCAGAGCCGCCCAGCTATGGAACAAACTCCCCGACCATCTTAGACATACGACAAGCCTCACATATTTTAAAAAACATCTAAAAACTTTCCTATTTAGGCAAACCTTGTAGACCACTCGCTTTCTTTTAGCTGATATTTGAACCCTCTCCCGCGCCAGGACAGTCGTGACTATTAGTGCGCGTTATAAGCCAATATTTAACATAACATATATAACATAACATAACCAATTGGCCAACTCCAACAAATGTGAAGGAAATGTAACAGATACTTGGCTTCACCATTTTTATCTTTGCTTCATGCTGCACTTTTTAGAGACAGGGGCACCAATAACACAGCTGTTAAAAAAGGGGGCAATCATTTGCAAGGTCTCCAGAAGCCAATCAGGCGTTGCAACTGTTAAAAAATAAATTCACCACTGCACCCATTCTTCAAAATCGCAATCTAGACTAGCCTTATTACATCACATCTGATGCTTCACAGGTAGCCGTAGGAAGAATTTTATCTAAAAAAAAAACAGAAGTGGTCACATGCATTCCATAGCCTTTTATTCCCAAAAACTTCTACCAGCAGAGCAAAACTATACTGTGGCTGAAAGAGAACATCTGGCCATCAAACTGGTGTTCACTGAATGGAGGCATTACCTACAGTGGGCAGAAATTACAGTCACAATAGTCTCAGATCATAAAAATGTACAATTCTTTAGCTCCGTTAGGACTCTTACCCCATGTCAAATGTGAGGACTGCATTTCTTTAGTGGGTTCGATTTGATCATCACCTATCGTCCAGGGAACAAGCAGTTACAGTCTGATGTTCTTTTTAGACTGGGGTATGCTCACTCTTCCCATTCCACATCAAACTTCCCTACTATCATTCCACTGGAAAAAGATAGTTGCAGTCAATGAGGGTTATACCTTTATGATGGCCTTACATGAAGAATATAAAAAACTAAAGGCTGTAGAATGGATTAAAGCATCGGACCACAGTATCATAGACAAGCTGTTCTTTCATTCTCAGAAACTGTACATCCCTACTATAGCATTAAAATGTCGGTTATTTCAATGGAACCATAACATAGTATTAGCAGGGCACCCAGGTATAATGAAAACCCTAAAGAATTGTCAAAAAACCTTCTGGTGGAACAACATACAAAAGGATATACAAGAATACGTATCTGGATCCCCAAATTGTGCACAAAACAAGAACACTCACACTGCACCTGCAGGCCTATTGCATCCTCTGCCTATACCCCTAATTCCTTTGCACACCATTAGTCTGAATTTTATTACTAACCTTCCAGTAAACAATACCTTCACTACCATTTTAGTAGTTCTTGACATGTTATCATAAATGGCACATTTCATACTCCTCAAAAATACTCACTGCCACAGAATTCAGTCAAATATTCATTGATCATATCGTAAGTCTGCGTGGTCTACTGACTAAAATCATCTCACATCGCTGATTTCAGTTCACATGTAAATTTTGTAGAACAATCTGTGATAAGTTGGGAAAAGAGGTAGCCTTGTCATCTGCCTTCCAACCACACATCAACAGGAAACTGAACAGGTTAACTCATCTCTAGAAACTACACTAAGATCTTTACTATCCTCATGCACAGGACAATGAGATCAGGCCTTACCCTTATCTGAATTCACTTATAATAACAGCTCCCACTCAGCCGCAAACTACACACCCTTCTTCTTCATGTCAGGACAACATGCTCAGGCCCTTCCCATTTAAATATCAGGAGTTTCTACTACACTACTTTCAGTCACAGAAAGAATAGAACAAATGCATGAGATCCAAAAACACGCTAGGACAAGTTTAGCAAAAGCCAAATTGGTCATGAATGCAAAAGCTCACAAGCATAGATCCCCATTACCTATATACAAGTAAAAAGACAGGGTATGGTTATCAACTTAACATCTACATCTAGAAGGCCCAAGGAAACAATTACCACAGTTTATAGGTCCTTATGACAATAAAAAGATAATTAATCTAGAGACCGTCAAGCTACGGCTTCCCACTGAATACACTATCCACCCAGTGTTTCATCTTTCAATGATCAAGCCATACCACCCTGCCACATTAAACGATACACCACCCCCACCTGTTCTGATTAATGGCCCACAAGTGCACAAAGTTCACCGCACTGGACTCTAAACGACCTCAGGGAAACTATATTAACGTATAGATGGAAGGGTTATGGCCCTTCAGAATGTTCCTGGGAACCGGCCTCCTCAATTCATGCGCCCTGTCTGGTGAGATGATTTCATGCCCTCCATTCCACCAAACCACAACCTGTAAAACTGCCTTTAGGAGGGGTGACTGTCAGAATTACAGTCACAGGTCACCTCTCTTGACTATCACAATATACTGGCATGACTCATATAATTCCTGCCAACACTTATGAATGAGCAAACATCTTGTACCCTGACCTTTGATCAGAACTTGCTGCAGCTGATGTTCCCTAGTTTGTGAAAAGGCCTAATAGCTTTTATGAATGTTTTACTATGCATATGCAAGGTCAGTTGTCAGGCACCATGGAAATATTCGGAAAATCCACTAGAATAAGCAGAAAGTAACCAGCAATGATGGCTCCAACATGAACAGCCCTCATCAAAAGAATCCCCTGCACGTGATCCTTGCTATAAGCAATTAGAGTGTGACTTTTGTGAACATTCTAAAACACCTTTTAGACAACATCCTCATCAAGTTAATTATGTGCACCTGTTCCATGTTACAATTAGAATGTGACCTTTATGAATGTTCTAAAGCAGTCTTAT
This sequence comes from Lissotriton helveticus, assembly GCF_964261635.1. Classification (NCBI taxonomy): domain Eukaryota; kingdom Metazoa; phylum Chordata; class Amphibia; order Caudata; family Salamandridae; genus Lissotriton; species Lissotriton helveticus. Next base: position 1,073,695,194 of record NC_136059.1, read on the forward strand.
TTAAAGACCGTCCACACTCCTCCCTTAAGCTTAGACTCTTACCTGTTTCCCAGCTTCCAGAACTCTGTCTTGCCAACACCCTTGATCCTTCCGCTTTGACCTCACCACAAAGAATGTCCCGCATTAGTCTTGCACCTTGATTGAAAAAAGAACAGGAAGAAAAGGAGATATGCATTAAAAGACTACGCTCAGTTGCAACATTGTGGTGCAAATAAAGGTAACCAGTGTTTTTGTTCAACTTGTACATACTGTTGGCAGGGCTCTGCCAGAGAGTACTTGGGTGAAGCTAACCCCATCCAAATTTGCGTGTGCAATTGATGCTGAAATATTATCTACTACAGTTTGGAAAAGTTTGATAAAGGAGCCTCTATGGACAATCCAAATGAAAACAAAACAACAACAACACGAAAGGATGGCTGATATTTGAAAAGCTTTCAAGAGGTGACACCTTGAGAGATAGACTTAAGAATACCCTAAAGCCTTAATATTTTTTTGGTTATAGATACCATATCTGACTGACAGCCTGAGGATTGTAAGGCTGACAAGCTGCACTAGCGCTCTCGCTGCTCATGTTTTTAAAACAAAATTGTTCTCAAACTGTTTCACTAATAATTTGTATCGCGCACATAACTCACCTGGGTTTCTATTGACCTGACTGTCTCCCCGGTCCACCGCAGCTTGTTCGTGCTGTTTGTGTGGAGGGATTCAAAAGGGGGTGGTGATGGACAGAGTATCTGAATTAAGCAGAACACTCCTACCCAGTCAAAAGATCAGGGCTTGATCCATCACCGTTTTTAGCTCACTGCACCATCCCAGTTCAGAACCTGGCTACATGCAAATTAGTCTGACCCTGGCCCAGTGCATCATGGGAACAGGGCAGACCAAACTACCAAGCCAATTCTTTACTGGAAAGGAAACAAGCTTCCGGGGACCGGTTTCTGGCATTACAGCCGTCTTCGGCCCCGACTTGCTTGAATCCTGATGGTGCAGTGAGCAAGGGACTCACATCTGAGCATACCCTTCCACACTTGTGGTGGCCAAACCGATTCAAAAGGGGGTGGTGATGGACAGAGTATCTGAATTAAGCAGAACACTCCTACCCAGTCAAAAGATCAGGGCTTGATCCATCACCGTTTTTTAGCTCACTGCACCATCCCAGTTCAGAACCTGGCTACATGCAAATTAGTCTGACCCTGGCCCAGTGCATCATGGGAACATGGCAGACCAAACTACCAAGCCAATTCTTTACTGGAAAGGAAACACGCTTCCGGGGACCGGTTTCTGGCATTACAGCCGTCTTCGGCCCGGCTTGCTTGAATCCTGATGGTGCAGTGAGCAAGGGACTCACATCTGAGCATACCCTTCCACACTTGTGGTGGCTAAAACGATTCAAAAGGGGGTGGTGATGGACAGAGTATCTGAATTAAGCAGAACACTCCTACCCAGTCAAAAGATCAGGGCTTGATCCATCACCGTTTTTTAGCTCACTGCACCATCCCAGTTCAGAACCTGGCTACATGCAAATTAGTCTGACCCTGGCCCAGTGCATCAAGGGAACAGGGCAGACCAAACTACCAAGCCAATTCTTTACTGGAAAGGAAACAAGCTTCCGGGGACCGGTTTCTGGCATTACAGCCGTCTTCGGCCCGGCTTGCTTGAATCCTGATGGTGCAGTGAGCAAGGGACTCACATCTGAGCATACCCTTCCACACTTGTGGTGGCCAAAACGATTCAAAAGGGGGTGGTGATGGACAGAGTATCTGAATTAAGCAGAACACTCCTACCCAGTCAAAAGATCAGGGCTTGATCCATTACCGTTTTTTAGCTCACTGCACCATCCCAGTTCAGAACCTGGCTACATGCAAATTAGTCTGACCCTGGCCCAGTGCATCATAGGAACAGGGCAGACCAAACTACCAAGCCAATTCTTTACTGGAAAGGAAACAAGCTTCCGGGGACCGGTTTCTGGCATTACAGCCGTCTTCGGCCCGGCTTGCTTGAATCCTGATGGTGCAGTGAGCAAGGGACTCACATCTGAGCATACCCTTCCACACTTGTGGTGGCCAAAACGATTCAAAAGGGGGTGGTGATGGACAGAGTATCTGAATTAAGCAGAACACTCCTACCCAGTCAAAAGATCAGGGCTTGATCCATCACCGTTTTTTAGCTCACTGCACCATCCCAGTTCAGAACCTGGCTACATGCAAATTAGTCTGACCCTGGCCCAGTGCATCATAGGAACAGGGCAGACCAAACTACCAAGCCTATTCTTTACTGGAAAGGAAACAAGCTTCCGGGGACCGGTTTCTGGCATTACAGCCGTCTTCGGCCCGGCTTGCTTGAATCCTGATGGTGCAGTGAGCAAGGGACTCGCATCTGAGCATACCCTTCCACACTTGTGGTGGCCAAAACGATTCAAAAGGGGGTGGTGATGGACAGAGTATCTGAATTAAGCAGAACACTCCTACCCAGTCAAAAGATCAGGGCTTGATCCATCACTGTTTTTTAGCTCACTGCACCATCCCAGTTCAGAACCTGGCTACATGAAAATTAGTCTGACCCTGGCCCAGTGCATCATGGGAACAGAGCAGACCAAACTACCAAGCCAATTCTTTACTGGAAAGGAAACAAGCTTCCGGGGACCGGTTTCTGGCATTACAGCCGTCTTCGGCCCGGCTTGCTTGAATCCTGATGGTGCAGTGAGCAAGGGACTCACATCTGAGCATACCCTTCCACACTTGTGGTGGCCAAAACGATTCAAAAGGGGGTGGTGATGGACAGAGTATCTGAATTAAGCAGAACACTCCTACCCAGTCAAAAGATCAGGGCTTGATTCATCACCGTTTTTTAGCTCACTGCACTATCCCAGTTCAGAACCTGGCTACATGCAAATTAGTCTGCCCCTGGCCCCATGCATCATGGGAACAGGGCAGACCAAACTACCAAGCCAATTCTTTACTGGAAAGGAAACAAGCTTCCGGGGACCGGTTTCTGGCATTACAGCCGTGTTCGGCCCGGCTTGCTTGAATCCTGATGGTGCAGTGAGCAAGGGACTCACATCTGAGCATACCCTTCCACACTTGTGGTGGCCAAAACGATTCAAAAGGGGGTGGTGATGGACAGAGTATCTGAATTAAGCAGAACACTCCTACCCAGTCAAAAGATCAGGGCTTGATCCATCACCGTTTTTTAGCTCACTGCACCATCCCAGTTCAGAACCTGGCTACATGCAAATTAGTCTGACCCTGGCCCAATGCATCATGGGAACAGGGCAGACCAAACTACCAAGCCAATTCTTTACTGGAAAGGAAACAAGCTTCCGGGGACCGGTTTCTGGCATTACAGCCGTCTTTGGCCCGGCTTGCTTGAATCCTGATGGTGCAGTGAGCAAGGGACTCACATCTGAGCATACCCTTCCACACTTGTGGTGGCCAAAATGATTCAAAAGGGGGTGGTGATGGACAGAGTATCTGAATTAAGCAGAACACTCCTACCCAGTCAAAAGATCAGGGCTTGATTCATCACCGTTTTTTAGCTCACTGCACTATCCCAGTTCAGAACCTGGCTACATGCAAATTAGTCTGACCCTGGCCCAGTGCATCATGGGAACAGGGCAGACCAAACTACCAAGCCAATTCTTTACTGGAAAGGAAACAAGCTTCCGGGGACCGGTTTCTGGCATTACAGCCGTGTTCGGCCCGGCTTGCTTGAATCCTGATGGTGCAGTGAGCAAGGGACTCACATCTGAGCATACCCTTCCACACTTGTGGTGGCCAAAACGATTCAAAAGGGGGTGGTGATGGACAGAGTATCTGAATTAAGCAGAACACTCCTACCCAGTCAAAAGATCAGGGCTTGATTCATCACCGTTTTTTAGCTCCCTGCACTATCCCAGTTCAGAACCTGGCTACATGCAAATTAGTCTGACCCTGGCCCAGTGCATCATGGGAACAGGGCAGACCAAACTACCAAGCCAATTCTTTACTGGAAAGGAAACAAGCTTCCGGGGACCGGTTTCTGGCATTACAGCCGTGTTCGGCCCGGCTTGCTTGAATCCTGATGGTGCAGTGAGCAAGGGACTCACATCTGTGCATACCCTTCCACACTTGTGGTGGCCAAAACGATTCAAAAGGGGGTGGTGATGGACAGAGTATCTGAATTAAGCAGAACACTCCTACCCAGTCAAAAGATCAGGGCTTGATCCATCACCGTTTTTTAGCTCACTGCACCATCCCAGTTCAGAACCTGGCTACATGCAAATTAGTCTGACCCTGGCCCAGTGCATCATGGGAACAGGGCAGACCAAACTACCAAGCCAATTCTTTACTGGAAAGGAAAAAAGCTTCCGGGGACCGGTTTCTGGCATTACAGCCGTCTTCGGCCCGGCTTGCTTGAATCCTGATGGTGCAGTGAGCAAGGGACTCACATCTGAGCATACCCTTCCACACTTGTGGTGGCCAAAACGATTCAAAAGGGGGTGGTGATGGACAGAGTATCTGAATTAAGCAGAACACTCCTACCCAGTCAAAAGATCGGGGCTTGATCCATCACCGTTTTTTAGCTCACTGCACCATCCCAGTTCAGAACCTGGCTACATGCAAATTAGTCTGACCCTGGCCCAGTGCATCATGGGAACAGGGCAGACCAAACTACCAAGCCAATTCTTTACTGGAAAGGAAACAAGCTTCCGGGGACCGGTTTCTGGCATAACAGCTGTCTTCGGCCCGGCTTGCTTGAATCCTGATGGTGCAGTGAGCAAGGGACTCACATCTGAGCATACCCTTCCACACTTGTGGTGGCCAAAACGATTCAAAAGGGGGTGGTGATGGACAGAGTATCTGAATTAAGCAGAACACTCCTACCCAGTCAAAAGATCAGGGCTTGATCCATCACCGTTTTTTAGCTCACTGCACCATCCCAGTTCAGAACCTGGCTAAATACAAATTAGTCTGACCCTGGCCCAGTGCATCATGGGAACAGGGCAGACCAAACTACCAAGCCAATTCTTTACTCGAAAGGAAACAAGCTTCCGGGGACCGGTTTCTGGCATTACAGCCGTCTTCGGCCCGGCTTGCTTGAATCCTGATGGTGCAGTGAGCAAGGGACTCACATCTGAGCATACCCTTCCACACTTGTGGTGGCCAAAATGATTCAAAAGCGGGTGGTGATGGACAGAGTATCTGAATTAAGCAGAACACTCCTACCTAGTCAAAAGATCAGGGCTTGATCCATCACCGTTTTTTAGCTCACTGCACCATCCCAGTTCAGAACCTGGCTACATGCAAATTAGTCTGACCCTGGCCCAGTGCATCATGGGAACAGGGCAGACCAAACTACCAAGCCAATTCTTTACTGGAAAGAAAACAAGCTTCCGGGGACCGGTTTCTGGCATTACAGCCGTCTTCGGCCCGGCTTGCTTGAATCCTGATGGTGCAGTGAGCAAGGGACTCACATCTGAGCATACCCTTCCACACTTGTGGTGGCCAAAATGATTCAAAAGGGGGTGGTGATGGACAGAGTATCTGAATTAAGCAGAACACTCCTACCCAGTCAAAAGATCAGGGCTTGATCCATCACCGTTTTGGTGATGATGGATCAAGCCCTGATCTGTTGACTGGGTAGGAGTGTTCTGATTAACTCAGATACTCTGTCCATCACCACCCCCTTTTTGTAATTATTTTGGCCACCATGAGTGTGGAAGGGTATGCTCAGACATGAGTCCCTTGCTCATTGCACCATCAGGATTCAAGCAAGCCGGGCCGAAGACGGCTGTAATGCCAGAAACCGGTCCCCGGAAGCTTGTTTCCTTTCCAGTGAAGAATTGGCTTGGTAGTTTGGTCTGCACTGTTCCCATGATGCACTGGGCCAGGGACAGACTAATTTGCATATAGCCAGGTTCTGAAATGGGATGGTGCAGTGAGCTAAAAAACGGTGATGGATCAAGCCCTGATCTGTTGACTGGGTAGGAGTGTTCTGATTAACTCAGATACTCTGTCCATCACCACCCCCTTTTTGTAATTATTTTGGCCACCATGAGTGTGAAAGGGTATGCTCAGACATGAGTCCCTTGCTCATTGCACCATCAGGATTCAAGCAAGCTGGGCCGAAGACAGCTGTAATGCCAGAAACCGGTCCCCGGAAGCTTGTTTCCTTTCCAGTGAAGAATTGGCTTGGTAGTTTGGTTTTCCCTGTTCCCATGATGCACTGGGCCAGGGACAGACTAATTTGCATATAGCCAGGTTCTGAACTGGGATGGTGCAGTGAGCTAAAAAACGGTGATGGATCAAGCCCTGATCTGTTGACTGGGTAGGAGTGTTCTGATTAACTCAGATACTCTGTCCATCACCACCCCCTTTTTGTAATTATTTTGGCCACCATGAGTGTGGAAGGGTATGCTCAGACATGAGTCCCTTGCTCATTGCACCATCAGGATTCAAGCAAGCCGGGCCGAAGACGGCTGTAATGCCAGAAACCGGTACCCGGAAGCTTGTTTCCTTTCCAGTGAAGAATTGGCTTGGTAGCTTGGTCTGCCCTGTTCCCATGATGCACTGGGCCAGGGACAGACTAATTTGCATATAGCCAGGTTCTGAACTGGGATGGTGCAGTGAGCTAAAAAACGGTGATGGATCAAGCCCTGATCTGTTGACTGGGTAGGAGTGTTCTGATTAACTCAGATACTCTGTCCATCACCACCCCCTTTTTGTAATTATTTTGGCCACCATGAGTGTGGAAGGGTATGCTCAGACATGAGTCCCTTGCTCATTGCACCATCAGGATTCAAGCAAGCCGGGCCGAAGACGGCTGTAATGCCAGAAACCGGTCCCCGGAAGCTTGTTTCCTTTCCAGTGAAGAATTGGCTTGGTAGTTTGGTCTGCCCTGTTCCCATGATGCACTGGGCCAGGGACAGACTAATTTGCATATAGCCAGATTCTGAACTGGGATGGTGCAGTGAGCTAAAAAACGGTGATGGATCAAGCCCTGATCTGTTGACTGGGTAGGAGTGTTCTGATTAACTCAGATACTCTGTCCATCACCACCCCCTTTTTGTAATTATTTTGGCCACCATGAGTGTGGAAGGGTATGCTCAGACATGAGTCCCTTGCTCATTGCACCATCAGGATTCAAGCAAGCCGGGCCGAAGACGGCTGTAATGCCAGAAACCGGTCCCCGGAAGCTTGTTTCCTTTTCAGTAAAGAATTGGCTTGGTAGTCTGGTCTGCCCTGTTTCCATGATGCACTGGGCCAGGGACAGACTAATTGGCATATAGCCAGGTTCTGAACTGGGATGGTGCAGTGAGCTAAAAAACGGTGATGGATCAAGCCCTGATCTGTTGACTGGGTAGGAGTGTTCTGATTAACTCAGATACTCTGTCCATCACCACCCCCTTTTTGTAATTATTTTGGCCACCATGAGTGTGGAAGGGTATGCTCAGACATGAGTCCCTTGCTCATTGCACCATCAGGATTCAAGCAAGCCGGGCCGAAGACGGCTGTAATGCCAGAAACCGGTCCCCGGAAGCTTGTTTCCTTTTCAGTGAAGAATTGGCTTGGTAGCTTGATCTGCCCTGTTCCCATGATGCACTGGGCCAGAGACAGACTAATTTGCATATAGCCAGGTTCTGAACTGGGATGGTGCAGTGAGCTAAAAAACGGTGATGGATCAAGCCCTGATCTGTTGACTGGGTAGGAGTGTTCTGATTAACTCAGATACTCTGTCCATCACCACCCCCTTTTTGTAATTATTTTGGCCACCATGAGTGTGGAAGGGTATGCTCAGACATGAGTCCCTTGCTCATTGCACCATCAAGATTCAAGCAAGCCGGGCCGAAGACGGCTGTAATGCCAGAAACCGGTCCCCGGAAGCTTGTTTCCTTTCCAGTGAAGAATTGGCTTGGTAGTTTGGTCTGCCCTGTTCCCATGATGCACTGGGCCAGGGACAGTCTAATTTGCATATAGCCAGGTTCTGAACTGGGATGGTGCAGTGAGCTAAAAAACGGTGATGGATCAAGCCCTGATCTGTTGACTGGGTAGGAGTGTTCTGATTAACTCAGATACTCTGTCCATCACCACCCCCTTTTTGTAATTATTTTGGCCACCATGAGTGTGGAAGGGTATGCTCAGACATGAGTCCCTTGCTCATTGTACCATCAGGATTCAAGCAAGCCGGGCCGAAGACGGCTGTAATGCCAGAAACCGGTCCCCGGAAGCTTGTTTCCTTTCCAGTGAAGAATTGGCTTGGTAGTCTGGTCTGCCCTGTTCCCATGATGCACTGGGCCAGGGACAGACTAATTTGCATATAGCCAGGTTCTGAACTGGGATGGTGCAGTGAGCTAAAAAACGGTGATGGATCAAGCCCTGATCTGTTGACTGGGTAGGAGTGTTCTGATTAACTCAGATACTCTGTCCATCACCACCCCCTTTTTGTAATTATTTTGGCCACCATGAGTGAGGAAGGGTATGCTCAGACATGAGTCCCTTGCTCATTGCACCATCAGGATTCAAGCAAGCCGGGCCGAAGACGGCTGTAATGCCAGAAACCGGTCCCCGGAAGCTTGTTTCCTTTTCAGTGAAGAATTGGCTTGGTAGCTTGGTTTGCCCTGTTCCCATGATGCACTGGGCCAGGGACTGACTAATTTGCATATAGCCAGGTTCTGAACTGGGATGGTGCAGTGAGCTAAAAAACGGTGATGGATCAAGCCCTGATCTGTTGACTGGGTAGGAGTGTTCTGATTAACTCAGATAGTCTGTCCATCACCACCCCCTTTTTGTAATTATTTTGGCCACCATGAGTGTGGAAGGGTATGCTCAGACATGAGTCCCTTGCTCATTGCACCATCAAGATTCAAGCAAGCCGGGCCGAAGACGGCTGTAATGCCAGAAACCGGTCCCCGGAAGCTTGTTTCCTTTCCAGTGAAGAATTGGCTTGGTAGTTTGGTCTGCCCTGTTCCCATGATGCACTGGGCCATGGACAGACTAATTTGCATATAGCCAGGTTCTGAACTGGGATGGTGCAGTGAGCTAAAAAACGGTGATGGATCAAGCCCTGATCTGTTGACTGGGTAGGAGTGTTCTGATTAACTCAGATACTCTGTCCATCACCACCCCCTTTTTGTAATTATTTTGGCCACCATGAGTGAGGAAGGGTATGCTCAGACATGAGTCCCTTGCTCATTGCACCATCAGGATTCAAGCAAGCCGGGCCGAAGACGGCTGTAATGCCAGAAACCGGTCCCCGGAAGCTTGTTTCCTTTTCAGTGAAGAATTGGCTTGGTAGCTTGGTTTGCCCTGTTCCCATGATGCACTGGGCCAGGGACAGACTAATTTGCATATAGCCAGGTTCTGAACTGGGATGGTGCAGTGAGCTAAAAAACGGTGATGGATCAAGCCCTGATCTGTTGACTGGGTAGGAGTGTTCTGATTAACTCAGATAGTCTGTCCATCACCACCCCCTTTTTGTAATTATTTTGGCCACCATGAGTGTGGAAGGGTATGCTCAGACATGAGTCCCTTGCTCATTGCACCATCAGGATTCAAGCAAGCCGGGGCGAAGACGGCTGTAATGCCAGAAACCGGTCCCCGGAAGCTTGTTTCCTTTCCAGTGAAGAATTGGCTTGGTAGTTTGGTCTGCCCTGTTCCCATGATGCACTGGGCTAGGGACAGACTAATTTGCATATAGCCAGGTTCTGAACTGGGATGGTGCAGTGAGCTAAAAAACGGTGATGGATCAAGCCCTGATCTGTTGACTGGGTAGGAGTGTTCTGATTAACTCAGATACTCTGTCCATCACCACCCCCTTTTTGTAATTATTTTGGCCACCATGAGTGTGGAAGGGTATGCTCAGACATGAGTCCCTTGCTCATTGCACCATCAGGATTCAAGCAAGCCGGGCCGAAGACGGCTGTAATGCCAGAAACCGGTCCCCGGAAGCTTGTTTCCTTTCCAGTGAAGAATTGGCTTGGTAGTTTGGTCTGCCCTGTTCCCATGATGCACTGGGCCAGGGACAGACTAATTTGCATATAGCCAGGTTCTGAACTGGGATGGTGCAGTGAGCTAAAAAACGGTGATGGATCAAGCCCTGATCTGTTGACTGGGTAGGAGTGTTCTGATTAACTCAGATACTCTGTCCATCACCACCCCCTTTTTGTAATTATTTTGGCCACCATGAGTGTGGAAGGGTATGCTCAGACATGAGTCCCTTGCTCATTGCACCATCAGGATTCAAGCAAGCCGGGGCGAAGACGACTGTAATGCCAGAAACCGGTCCCCGGAAGCTTGTTTCCTTTCCAGTGAAGAATTGGCTTGGTAGTTTGGTCTGCCCTGTTCCCATGATGCACTGGGCTAGGGACAGACTAATTTGCATATAGCCAGGTTCTGAACTGGGATGGTGCAGTGAGCTAAAAAAACGGTGATGGATCAAGCCCTGATCTGTTGACTGGGTAAGAATGTGTTCTGATTAACTCAGATACTCTGTCCATCACCACCCCCTTTTTGTAATTATTTTGGCCACCATGAGTGTGGAAGGGTATGCTCAGACATGAGTCCCTTGCTCATTGCACCATCAGGATTCAAGCAAGCCGGGCCGAAGACGGCTGTAATGCCACAAACTGGTCCCCGGAAGCTTGTTTCCTTTTCAGTGAAGAATTGGCTTGGTAGTTTGGTCTGCCCTGTTCCCATGATGCACTGGGCCAGGGACAGACTAATTTGCATATAGCCAGGTTCTGAACTGTAATGGCGCAGTGAGCTAAAAAACGGTGATGGATCAAGCCCTGATCTGTTGACTGGGTAGGAGTGTTCTGATTAACTCAGATACTCTGTCCATCACCACGCCCTTTTTGTAATTATTTTGGCCACCATGAGTGTGGAAGGGTATGCTCAGACATGAGTCCCTTGCTCATTGCACCATCAGGATTCAAGCAAGCCGGGGCGAAGACGACTGTAATGCCAGAAACCGGTCCCCGGAAGCTTGTTTCCTTTCCAGTGAAGAATTGGCTTGGTAGTTTGGTCTGCCCTGTTCCCATGATGCACTGGGCTAGGGACAGACTAATTTGCATATAGCCAGGTTCTGAACTGGGATGGTGCAGTGAGCTAAAAAAACGGTGATGGATCAAGCCCTGATCTGTTGACTGGGTAAGAATGTGTTCTGATTAACTCAGATACTCTGTCCATCACCACCCCCTTTTTGTAATTATTTTGGCCACCATGAGTGTGGAAGGGTATGCTCAGACATGAGTCCCTTGCTCATTGCACCATCAGGATTCAAGCAAGCCGGGCCGAAGACGGCTGTAATGCCACAAACTGGTCCCCGGAAGCTTGTTTCCTTTTCAGTGAAGAATTGGCTTGGTAGTTTGGTCTGCCCTGTTCCCATGATGCACTGGGCCAGGGACAGACTAATTTGCATATAGCCAGGTTCTGAACTGGGATGGCGCAGTGAGCTAAAAAACGGTGATGGATCAAGCCCTGATCTGTTGACTGGGTAGGAGTGTTCTGATTAACTCAGATACTCTGTCCATCACCACCCCCTTTTTGTAATTATTTTGGCCACCATGAGTGTGGAAGGGTATGCTCAGACATGAGTCCCTTGCTCATTGCACCATCAGGATTCAAGCAAGCCGGGCCGAAGACGGCTGTAATGCCAGAAACCGGTCCCCGGAAGCTTGTTTCCTTTCCAGTGAAGAATTGGCTTGGTAGTTTGGTCTGCCCTGTTCCCATGATGCACTGGGCCAGGGACAGACTAATTTGCATATAGCCAGGTTCTGAACAGGGATGGTGCAGTGAGCTAAAAAACGGTGATGGATCAAGCCCTGATCTGTTGACTGGGTAGGAGTGTTCTGATTAACTCAGATACTCTGTCCATCACCACCCCCTTTTTGTAATTATTTTGGCCACCATGAGTGTGGAAGGGTATGCTCAGACATGAGTCCCTTGCTCATTGCACCATCAGGATTCAAGCAAGCCGGGCCGAAGACGGCTGTAATGCCAGAAACCGGTCCCCGGAAGCTTGTTTCCTTTCCAGTGAAGAATTGGCTTGGTAGTCTGGTCTGCCCTGTTCCCATGATGCACTGGGCCAGGGACAGACTAATTTGCATATAGCCAGGTTCTGAACTGGGATGGTGCAGTGAGCTAAAAACACGGTGATGGATCAAGCCCTGATCTGTTGACTGGGTAGGAGTGTTCTAATTAACTCAGATACTCTGTCCATCACCACCCCCTTTTTGTAATTATTTTGGCCACCATGAGTGTGGAAGGGTATGCTCAGACATGAGTCCCTTGCTCATTGCACCATCAGGATTCAAGCAAGCCGGGCCGAAGACGGCTGTAATGCCAGAAACCGGTCCCCGGAAGCTTGTTTCCTTTTCAGTGAAGAATTGGCTTGGTAGCTTGGTCTGCCCTGTTCCCATGATGCACTGGGCCAGGGACAGACTAATTTGCATATAGCCAGGTTCTGAACTGGGATGGTGCAGTGAGCTAAAAAACGGTGATGGATCAAGCCCTGATCTGTTGACTGGGTAGGAGTGTTCTGATTAACTCAGATACTCTGTCCATCACCACCCCCTTTTTGTAATTATTTTGGCCACCATGAGTGTGGAAGGGTATGCTCAGACATGAGTCCCTTGCTCATTGCACCATCAGGATTCAAGCAAGCCGGGCCGAAGACGGCTGTAATGCCAGAAACCGGTCCCCGGAAGCTTGTTTCCTTTTCAGTGAAGAATTGGCTTGGTAGCTTGGTCTGCCCTGTTCCCATGATGTACTGGGCCAGGGACAGACTAATTTGCATATAGCCAGGTTCTGAACTGGGATGGTGCAGTGAGCTAAAAAACGGTGATGGATCAAGCCCTGATCTGTTGACTGGGTAGGAGTGTTCTGATTAACTCAGATACTCTGTCCATCACCACCCCCTTTTTGTAATTATTTTGGCCACCATGAGTGTGGAAGGGTATGCTCAGACATGAGTCCCTTGCTCATTGCACCATCAGGATTCAAGCAAGCCGGGCCGAAGACGGCTGTAATGCCAGAAACCGGTCCCCGGAAGCTTGTTTCCTTTCCAGTGAAGAATTGGCTTGGTAGTTTGGTCTGCCCTGTTCCCATGATGCACTGGGCCAGGGACAGACTAATTTGCATATAGCCAGGTTCTGAACTGGGATGGTGCAGTGAGCTAAAAAACGGTGATGGATCAAGCCCTGATCTGTTGACTGGGTAGGAGTGTTCTGATTAACTCAGATACTCAGTCCATCACCACCCCCTTTTTGTAATTATTTTGGCCACCATGAGTGTGGAAGGGTATGCTCAGACATGAGTCCCTTGCTCATTGCACCATCAGGATTCAAGCAAGCCGGGGCGAAGACGGCTGTAACGCCAGAAACCGGTCCCCGGAAGCTTGTTTCCTTTCCAGTGAAGAATTGGCTTGGTAGTTTGGTCTGCCCTGTTCCCATGATGCACTGGGCTAGGGACAGACTAATTTGCATATAGCCAGGTTCTGAACTTAGATGGTGCAGTGAGCTAAAAAACGGTGATGGATCAAGCCCTGATCTGTTGACTGGGTAGGAGTGTTCTGATTAACTCAGATACTCTGTCCATCACCACCCCCTTTTTGTAATTATTTTGGCCACCATGAGTGTGGAAGGGTATGCTCAGACATGAGTCTCTTGCTCATTGCACCATCAGGATTCAAGCAAGCCAGGCCGAAGACGGCTGTAATGCCAGAAACCGGTCCCCGGAAGCTTGTTTCCTTTCCAGTGAAGAATTGGCTTGGTAGTTTGGTCTGCCCTGTTCCCATGATGCACTGGGCCAGGGACAGACTAATTTGCATATAGCCAGGTTCTGAACTGGGATGGTGCAGTGAGCTAAAAAACGGTGATGGATCAAGCCCTGATCTGTTGACTGGGTAGGAGTGTTCTGATTAACTCAGATACTCTGTCCATCACCACCCCCTTTTTGTAATTATTTTGGCCACCATGAGTGTGGAAGGGTATGCTCAGACATGAGTCCCTTGCTCATTGCACCATCAGGATTCAAGCAAGCCGGGGCGAAGACGACTGTAATGCCAGAAACCGGTCCCCGGAAGCTTGTTTCCTTTCCAGTGAAGAATTGGCTTGGTAGTTTGGTCTGCCCTGTTCCCATGATGCACTGGGCTAGGGACAGACTAATTTGCATATAGCCAGGTTCTGAACAGGGATGGTGCAGTGAGCTAAAAAACGGTGATGGATCAAGCCCTGATCTGTTGACTGGGTAAGAATGTGTTCTGATTAACTCAGATACTCTGTCCATCACCACCCCTTTTTTGTAATTATTTTGGCCACCATGAGTGTGGAAGGGTATGCTCAGACATGAGTCCCTTGCTCATTGCACCATCAGGATTCAAGCAAGCTGGGCCGAAGACGGCTGTAATGCCACAAACCGGTCCCCGGAAGCTTGTTTCCTTTTCAGTGAAGAATTGGCTTGGTAGTTTGGTCTGCCCTGTTCCCATGATGCACTGGGCCAGGGACAGACTAATTTGCATATAGCCAGGTTCTGAGCTGGGATGGTGCAGTGAGCTAAAAAACGGTGATGGATCAAGCCCTGATCTGTTGACTGGGTAGGAGTGTTCTGATTAACTCAGATACTCTGTCCATCACCACCCCCTTTTTGTAAATATTTTGGCCACCATGAGTGTGGAAGGGTATGCTCAGACATGAGTCCCTTGCTCATTGCACCATCAGGATTCAAGCAAGCTGGGCCGAAGACGGCTGTAATGCCAGAAACCGGTCCCCGGAAGCTTGTTTCCTTTCCAGTGAAGAATTGGCTTGGTAGTTTGGTCTGCCCTGTTCCCATGATGCACTGGGCCAGGGACAGACTAATTTGCATATAGCCAGGTTCTGAACTGGGATGGTGCAGTGAGCTAAAAAACGGTGATGGATCAAGTCCTGATCTGTTGACTGGGTAGGAGTGTTCTGATTAACTCAGATACTCTGTCCATCACCACCCCCTTTTTGTAATTATTTTGGCCACCATGAGTGTGGAAGGGTATGCTCAGACATGAGTCCCTTGCTCATTGCACCATCAGGATTCAAGCAAGCCGGGCCGAAGATGGCTGTAATGCCAGAAACCGGTCCCCGGAAGCTTGTTTCCTTTCCTGTGAAGAATTGGCTTGGTAGTCTGGTCTGCCCTGTTCCCATGATGCACTGGGCCAGGGACAGACTAATTTGCATATAGCCAGGTTCTTAACTGGGATGGTGCAGTGAGCTAAAAAACGGTGATGGATCAAGCCCTGATCTGTTGACTGGGTAGGAGTGTTCTGATTAACTCAGATACTCTGTCCATCACCACCCCCTTTTTGTAATTATTTTGGCCACCATGAGTGTGGAAGGGTATGCTCAGACATGAGTCCCTTGCTCATTGCACCATCAGGATTCAAGCAAGCCGGGCCGAAGACGACTGTAATGCCAGAAACCGGTCCCCGGAAGCTTGTTTCCTTTCCAGTGAAGAATTGGCTTGGTAGTTTGGTCTGCCCTGTTCCCATGATGCACTGGGCCAGGGACATACTAATTTGCATATAGCCAGGTTCTGAACTGGGATGGTGCAGTGAGCTAAAAAACGGTGATGGATCAAGCCCTGATCTGTTGACTGGGTAGGAGTGTTCTGATTAACTCAGATACTCTGTCCATCACCACCCCCTTTTTGTAATTATTTTGGCCACCATGAGTGTGGAAGGGTATGCTCAGACATGAGTTCCTTGCTCATTGCACCATCAGGATTCAAGCAAGCCGGGCCGAAGACGGCTGTAATGCCAGAAACCGGTCCCCGGAAGCTTGTTTCCTTTTCAGTGAAGAATTGGCTTGGTAGTCTGGTCTGCCCTGTTCCCATGATGCACTGGGCCAGGGACAGACTAATTGGCATATAGCCAGGTTCTGAACTGGGATGGTGCAGTGAGCTAAAAAACGGTGATGGATCAAGCCCTGATCTGTTGACTGGGTAGGAGTGTTCTGATTAACTCAGATACTCTGTCCATCACCACCCCCTTTTTGTAATTATTTTGGCCACCATGAGTGTGGAAGGGTATGCTCAGACATGAGTCCCTTGCTCATTGCACTGTCAGGATTCAAGCAAGCCGGGCCGAAGACGGCTGTAATGCCAGAAACCGGTCCCCGGAAGCTTGTTTCCTTTTCAGTGAAGAATTGGCTTGGTAGCTTGGTCTGCCCTGTTCCCATGATGCACTGGGCCAGAGACAGACTAATTTGCATATAGCCAGGTTCTGAACTGGGATGGTGCAGTGAGCTAAAAAACGGTGATGGATCAAGCCCTGATCTGTTGACTGGGTAGGAGTGTTCTGATTAACTCAGATACTCTGTCCATCACTACCCCCTTTTTGTAATTATTTTGGCCACCATGAGTGTGGAAGGGTATGCTCAGACATGAGTCCCTTTCTCATTGCACCGTCAGGATTCAAGCAAGCCGGGCCGAAGACGGCTGTAATGCCAGAAACCGGTCCCCGGAAGCTTGTTTCCTTTCCAGTGAAGAATTGGCTTGGTAGTTTGGTCTGCCCTGTTCCCATGATGCACTGGGCCAGGGACAGACTAATTTGCATATAGCCAGGTTCTGAACTGGGATGGTGCAGTGAGCTAAAAAACGGTGATGGATCAAGCCCTGATCTGTTGACTGGGTAGGAGTGTTCTGATTAACTCAGATACTCTGTCCATCACCACCCCCTTTTTGTAATTATTTTGGCCACCATGAGTGTGGAAGGGTATGCTCAGACATGAGTCCCTTGCTCATTGTACCATCAGGATTCAAGCAAGCCGGGCCGAAGACGGCTGTAATGCCAGAAACCGGTCCCCGGAAGCTTGTTTCCTTTCCAGTGAAGAATTGGCTTGGTAGTCTGGTCTGCCCTGTTCCCATGATGCACTGGGCCAGGGACAGACTAATTTGCATATAGCCAGGTTCTGAACTGGGATGGTGCAGTGAGCTAAAAAACGGTGATGGATCAAGCCCTGATCTGTTGACTGGGTAGGAGTGTTCTGATTAACTCAGATACTCTGTCCATCACCACCCCCTTTTTGTAATTATTTTGGCCACCATGAGTGTGGAAGGGTATGCTCAGACATGAGTCCCTTGCTCATTGCACCATCAGGATTCAAGCAAGCCGGGCCGAAGACGGCGGTAATGCCAGAAACCGGTCCCCGGAAGCTTGTTTCCTTTTCAGTGAAGAATTGGCTTGGTAGCTTGGTTTGCCCTGTTCCCATGATGCACTGGGCCAGGGACAGACTAATTTGCATATAGCCAGGTTCTGAACTGGGATGGTGCAGTGAGCTAAAAAACGGTGATGGATCAAGCCCTGATCTGTTGACTGGGTAGGAGTGTTCTGATTAACTCAGATACTCTGTTCATCACCACCCCCTTTTTGTAATTATTTTGGCCACCATGAGTGTGGAAGGGTATGCTCAGACATGAGTCCCTTGCTCATTGCACCATCAAGATTCAAGCAAGCCGGGCCGAAGACGGCTGTAATGCCAGAAACCGGTCCCCGGAAGCTTGTTTCCTTTCCAGTGAAGAATTGGCTTGGTAGTTTGGTCTGCCCTGTTCCCATGATGCACTGGGCCAGGGACAGACTAATTTGCATATAGCCAGGTTCTGAACTGGGATGGTGCAGTGAGCTAAAAAACGGTGATGGATCAAGCCCTGATCTGTTGACTGGGTAGGAGTGTTCTGATTAACTCAGATACTCTGTCCATCACCACCCCCTTTTTGTAATTATTTTGGCCACCATGAGTGTGGAAGGGTATGCTCAGACATGAGTCCCTTGCTCATTGCACCATCAGGATTCAAGCAAGCCGGGCCGAAGACGGCTGTAATGCCAGAAACCGGTCCCCGGAAGCTTGTTTCCTTTCCAGTGAAGAATTGGCTTGGTAGTCTGGTCTGCACTGTTCCCATGATGCACTGGGCCAGGGACAGACTAATTTGCATATAGCCAGGTTCTGAACTGGGATGGTGCAGTGAGCTAAAAAACGGTGATGGATCAAGCCCTGATCTGTTGACTGGGTAGGAGTGTTCTAATGAACTCAGATACTCTGTCCATCACCACCCCCTTGTTGTAATTATTTTGGCCACCATGAGTGTGGAAGGGTATGCTCAGACATGAGTCCCTTGCTCATTGCACCATCAGGATTCAAGCAAGCCGGGCCGAAGACGGCTGTAATGCCAGAAACCGGTCCCCGGAAGCTTGTTTCCTTTTCAGTGAAGAATTGGCTTGGTAGCTTGGTCTGCCCTGTTCCCATGATGCACTGGGCCAGGGACAGACTAATTTGCATATAGCCAGGTTCTGAACTGGGATGGTGCAGTGAGCTAAAAAACGGTGATGGATCAAGCCCTGATCTGTTGACTGGGTAGGAGTGTTCTGATGAACTCAGATACTCTGTCCATCACCACCCCCTTTTTGTAATTATTTTGGCCACCATGAGTGTGGAAGGGTATGCTCAGACATGAGTCCCTTGCTCATTGCACCATCAGGATTCAAGCAAGCCGGGCCGAAGACGGCTGTAATGCCAGAAACCGGTCCCCGGAAGCTTGTTTCCTTTCCAGTGAAGAATTGGCTTGGTAGTTTGGTCTGCCCTGTTCCCATGATGCACTGGGCCAGGGACAGACTAATTTGCATATAGCCAGGTTCTGAACTGGGATGGTGCAGTGAGCTAAAAAACGGTGATGGATCAAGCCCTGATCTGTTGACTGGGTAGGAGTGTTCTGATTAACTCAGATACTCTGTCCATCACCACCCCCTTTTTGTAATTATTTTGGCCACCATGAGTGTGGAAGGGTATGCTCAGACATGAGTCCCTTGCTCATTGCACCATCAGGATTCAAGCAAGCCGGGCCGAAGACGGCTGTAATGCCAGAAACCGGTCCCCGGAAGCTTGTTTCCTTTCCAGTGAAGAATTGGCTTGGTAGTTTGGTCTGCCCTGTTCCCATGATGCACTGGGCTAGGGACAGACTAATTTGCATATAGCCAGGTTCTGAACTGGGATGGTGCAGTGAGCTAAAAAACGGTGATGGATCAAGCCCTGATCTGTTGACTGGGTAGGAGTGTTCTGATTAACTCAGATACTCTGTCCATCACCACCCCCTTTTTGTAATTATTTTGGCCACCATGAGTGTGGAAGGGTATGCTCAGACATGAGTCCCTTGCTCATTGCACCATCAGGATTCAAGCAAGCCAGGCCGAAGACGGCTGTAATGCCAGAAACCGGTCCCCGGAAGCTTGTTTCCTTTCCAGTGAAGAATTGGCTTGGTAG
Organism: Lissotriton helveticus; assembly: GCF_964261635.1. Lineage (NCBI taxonomy): Eukaryota > Metazoa > Chordata > Amphibia > Caudata > Salamandridae > Lissotriton > Lissotriton helveticus. The sequence goes on from NC_136059.1 coordinate 1,073,714,452, forward strand.
TTTGGTCTGCCCTGTTCCCATGATGCACTGGGCCAGGGACAGACTAATTTGCATATAGCCAGGTTCTGAACTGGGATGGTGCAGTGAGCTAAAAAACGGTGATGGATCAAGCCCTGATCTGTTGACTGGGTAGGAGTGTTCTGATTAACTCAGATACTCTGTCCATCACCACCCCCTTTTTGTAATTATTTTGGCCACCATGAGTGTGGAAGGGTATGCTCAGACATGAGTCCCTTGCTCATTGCACCATCAGGATTCAAGCAAGCCGGGGCGAAGACGACTGTAATGCCAGAAACCGGTCCCCGGAAGCTTGTTTCCTTTCCAGTGAAGAATTGGCTTGGTAGTTTGGTCTGCCCTGTTCCCATGATGCACTGGGCTAGGGACAGACTAATTTGCATATAGCCAGGTTCTGAACAGGGATGGTGCAGTGAGCTAAAAAACGGTGATGGATCAAGCCCTGATCTGTTGACTGGGTAAGAATGTGTTCTGATTAACTCAGATACTCTGTCCATCACCACCCCTTTTTTGTAATTATTTTGGCCACCATGAGTGTGGAAGGGTATGCTCAGACATGAGTCCCTTGCTCATTGCACCATCAGGATTCAAGCAAGCTGGGCCGAAGACGGCTGTAATGCCACAAACCGGTCCCCGGAAGCTTGTTTCCTTTTCAGTGAAGAATTGGCTTGGTAGTTTGGTCTGCCCTGTTCCCATGATGCACTGGGCCAGGGACAGACTAATTTGCATATAGCCAGGTTCTGAGCTGGGATGGTGCAGTGAGCTAAAAAACGGTGATGGATCAAGCCCTGATCTGTTGACTGGGTAGGAGTGTTCTGATTAACTCAGATACTCTGTCCATCACCACCCCCTTTTTGTAATTATTTTGGCCACCATGAGTGTGGAAGGGTATGCTCAGACATGAGTCCCTTGCTCATTGCACCATCAGGATTCAAGCAAGCCGGGCCGAAGACGGCTGTAATGCCAGAAACCGGTCCCCGGAAGCTTGTTTCCTTTCCAGTGAAGAATTGGCTTGGTAGTTTGGTCTGCCCTGTTCCCATGATGCACTGGGCCAGGGACAGACTAATTTGCATATAGCCAGGTTCTGAACTGGGATGGTGCAGTGAGCTAAAAAACGGTGATGGATCAAGTCCTGATCTGTTGACTGGGTAGGAGTGTTCTGATTAACTCAGATACTCTGTCCATCACCACCCCCTTTTTGTAATTATTTTGGCCACCATGAGTGTGGAAGGGTATGCTCAGACATGAGTCCCTTGCTCATTGCACCATCAGGATTCAAGCAAGCCGGGCGGAAGATGGCTGTAATGCCAGAAACCGGTCCCCGGAAGCTTGTTTCCTTTCCTGTGAAGAATTGGCTTGGTAGTCTGGTCTGCCCTGTTCCCATGATGCACTGGGCCAGGGACAGACTAATTTGCATATAGCCAGGTTCTGAACTGGGATGGTGCAGTGAGCTAAAAAACGGTGATGGATCAAGCCCTGATCTGTTGACTGGGTAGGAGTGTTCTGATTAACTCAGATACTCTGTCCATCACCACCCCCTTTTTGTAATTATTTTGGCCACCATGAGTGTGGAAGGGTATGCTCAGACATGAGTCCCTTGCTCATTGCACCATCAGGATTCAAGCAAGCCGGGCCGAAGACGGCTGTAATGCCAGAAACCGGTCCCCGGAAGCTTGTTTCCTTTCCAGTGAAGAATTGGCTTGGTAGTTTGGTCTGCCCTGTTCCCATGATGCACTGGGCCAGGGACAGACTAATTTGCATATAGCCAGGTTCTGAACTGGGATGGTGCAGTGAGCTAAAAAACGGTGATGGATCAAGCCCTGATCTGTTGACTGGGTAGGAGTGTTCTGATTAACTCAGATACTCTGTCCATCACCACCCCCTTTTTGTAATTATTTTGGCCACCATGAGTGTGGAAGGGTATGCTCAGACATGAGTCCCTTGCTCATTGCACCATCAGGATTCAAGCAAGCCAGGCCGAAGACGGCTGTAATGCCAGAAACCGGTCCCCGGATGCTTGTTTCCTTTCCAGTGAAGAATTGGCTTGGTAGTTTGGTCTGCCCTGTTCCCATGATGCACTGGGCCAGGGACAGACTAATTTGCATATAGCCAGGTTCTGAACTGGGATGGTGCAGTGAGCTAAAAAACGGTGATGGATCAAGCCCTGATCTGTTGACTGGGTAGGAGTGTTCTGATTAACTCAGATACTCTGTCCATCACCACCCCCTTTTTGTAATTATTTTGGCCACCATGAGTGTGGAAGGGTATGCTCAGACATGAGTCCCTTGCTCATTGCACCATCAGGATTCAAGCAAGCCGGGCCGAAGACGGCTGTAATGCCAGAAACCGGTCCCCGGAAGCTTGTTTCCTTTCCAGTGAAGAATTGGCTTGGTAGTTTGGTCTGCCCTGTTCCCATGATGCACTGGGCCAGGGACAGACTAATTTGCATATAGCCAGGTTCTGAACTGGGATGGTGCAGTGAGCTAAAAAACGGTGATGGATCAAGCCCTGATCTGTTGACTGGGTAGGAGTGTTCTGATTAACTCAGATACTCTGTCCATCACCACCCCCTTTTTGTAATTATTTTGGCCACCATGAGTGTGGAAGGGTATGCTCAGACATGAGTCCCTTGCTCATTGCACCATCAGGATTCAAGCAAGCCGGGGCGAAGACGACTGTAATGCCAGAAACCGGTCCCCGGAAGCTTGTTTCCTTTCCAGTGAAGAATTGGCTTGGTAGTTTGGTCTGCCCTGTTCCCATGATGCACTGGGCTAGGGACAGACTAATTTGCATATAGCCAGGTTCTGAACTGGGATGGTGCAGTGAGCTAAAAAACGGTGATGGATCAAGCCCTGATCTGTTGACTGGGTAAGAATGTGTTCTGATTAACTCAGATACTCTGTCCATCACCACCCCTTTTTTGTAATTATTTTGGCCACCATGAGTGTGGAAGGGTATGCTCAGACATGAGTCCCTTGCTCATTGCACCATCAGGATTCAAGCAAGCTGGGCCGAAGACGGCTCTAATGCCAGAAACCGGTCCCCGGAAGCTTGTTTCCTTTTCAGTGAAGAATTGGCTTGGTAGTTTGGTCTGCCCTGTTCCCATGATGCACTGGGCCAGGGACAGACTAATTTGCATATAGCCAGGTTCTGAGCTGGGATGGTGCAGTGAGCTAAAAAACGGTGATGGATCAAGCCCTGATCTGTTGACTGGGTAGGAGTGTTCTGATTAACTCAGATACTCTGTCCATCACCACCCCCTTTTTGTAATTATTTTGGCCACCATGAGTGTGGAAGGGTATGCTCAGACATGAGTCCCTTGCTCATTGCACCATCAGGATTCAAGCAAGCCGGGCCGAAGACGGCTGTAATGCCAGAAACCGGTCCCCGGAAGCTTGTTTCCTTTCCAGTGAAGAATTGGCTTGGTAGTTTGGTCTGCCCTGTTCCCATGATGCACTGGGCCAGGGACAGACTAATTTGCATATAGCCAGGTTCTGAACTGGGATGGTGCAGTGAGCTAAAAAACGGTGATGGATCAAGTCCTGATCTGTTGACTGGGTAGGAGTGTTCTGATTAACTCAGATACTCTGTCCATCACCACCCCCTTTTTGTAATTATTTTGGCCACCATGAGTGTGGAAGGGTATGCTCAGACATGAGTCCCTTGCTCATTGCACCATCAGGATTCAAGCAAGCCGGGCCGAAGACGGCTGTAATGCCAGAAACCGGTCCCCGGAAGCTTGTTTCCTTTCCTGTGAAGAATTGGCTTGGTAGTCTGGTCTGCCCTGTTCCCATGATGCACTGGGCCAGGGACAGACTAATTTGCATATAGCCAGGTTCTGAACTGGGATGGTGCAGTGAGCTAAAAAACGGTGATGGATCAAGCCCTGATCTGTTGACTGGGTAGGAGTGTTCTGATTAACTCAGATACTCTGTCCATCACCACCCCCTTTTTGTAATTATTTTGGCCACCATGAGTGTGGAAGGGTATGCTCAGACATGAGTCCCTTGCTCATTGCACCATCAGGATTCAAGCAAGCCGGGCCGAAGACGGCTGTAATGCCAGAAACCGGTCCCCGGAAGCTTGTTTCCTTTCCAGTGAAGAATTGGCTTGGTAGTTTGGTCTGCCCTGTTCCCATGATGCACTGGGCCAGGGACAGACTAATTTGCATATAGCCAGGTTCTGAACTGGGATGGTGCAGTGAGCTAAAAAACGGTGATGGATCAAGCCCTGATCTGTTGACTGGGTAGGAGTGTTCTGATTAACTCAGATACTCTGTCCATCACCACCCCCTTTTTGTAATTATTTTGGCCACCATGAGTGTGGAAGGGTATGCTCAGACATGAGTCCCTTGCTCATTGCACCATCAGGATTCAAGCAAGCCGGGGCGAAGACGACTGTAATGCCAGAAACCGGTCCCCGGAAGCTTGTTTCCTTTCCAGTGAAGAATTGGCTTGGTAGTTTGGTCTGCCCTGTTCCCATGATGCACTGGGCCAGGGACAGACTAATTTGCATATAGCCAGGTTCTGAACTGGGATGGTGCAGTGAGCTAAAAAACAGTGATGGATCAAGCCCTGATCTGTTGACTGGGTAGGAGTGTTCTGATTAACTCAGATACTCTGTCCATCACCACCCCTTTTTTGTAATTATTTTGGCCACCATGAGTGTGGAAGGGTATGCTCAGACATGAGTCCCTTGCTCATTGCACCATCAGGATTCAAGCAAGCCAGGCCGAAGACGGCTGTAATGCCAGAAACCGGTCCCCGGATGCTTGTTTCCTTTCCAGTGAAGAATTGGCTTGGTAGTTAGGTCTGCCCTGTTCCCATGATGCACTGGGCCAGGGACAGACTAATTTGCATATAGCCAGGTTCTGAACTGGGATGGTGCAGTGAGCTAAAAAACGGTGATGGATCAAGCCCTGATCTGTTGACTGGGTAGGAGTGTTCTGATTAACTCAGATACTCTGTCCATCACCACCCCCTTTTTGTAATTATTTTGGCCACCATGAGTGTGGAAGGGTATGCTCAGACATGAGTCCCTTGCTCATTGCACCATCAGGATTCAAGCAAGCCGGGCCGAAGACGGCTGTAATGCCAGAAACCGGTCCCCGGAAGCTTGTTTCCTTTCCAGTGAAGAATTGGCTTGGTAGTTTGGTCTGCCCTGTTCCCATGATGCACTGGGCCAGGGACAGACTAATTTGCATATAGCCAGGTTCTGAACTGGGATGGTGCAGTGAGCTAAAAAACGGTGATGGATCAAGCCCTGATCTGTTGACTGGGTAGGAGTGTTCTGATTAACTCAGATACTCTGTCCATCACCACCCCCTTTTTGTAATTATTTTGGCCACCATGAGTGTGGAAGGGTATGCTCAGACATGAGTCCCTTGCTCATTGCACCATCAGGATTCAAGCAAGCCGGGGCGAAGACGACTGTAATGCCAGAAACCGGTCCCCGGAAGCTTGTTTCCTTTCCAGTGAAGAATTGGCTTGGTAGTTTGGTCTGCCCTGTTCCCATGATGCACTGGGCTAGGGACAGACTAATTTGCATATAGCCAGGTTCTGAACTGGGATGGTGCAGTGAGCTAAAAAACGGTGATGGATCAAGCCCTGATCTGTTGACTGGGTAAGAATCTGTTCTGATTAACTCAGATACTCTGTCCATCACCACCCCTTTTTTGTAATTATTTTGGCCACCATGAGTGTGGAAGGGTATGCTCAGACATGAGTCCCTTGCTCATTGCACCATCAGGATTCAAGCAAGCTGGGCCGAAGACGGCTGTAATGCCACAAACCGGTCCCCCGAAGCTTGTTTCCTTTTCAGTGAAGAATTGGCTTGGTAGTTTGGTCTGCCCTGTTCCCATGATGCACTGGGCCAGGGACAGACTAATTTGCATATAGCCAGGTTCTGAACTGGGATGGTGCAGTGAGTTAAAAAACGGTGATGGATCAAGCCCTGATCTGTTGACTGGGTAGGAGTGTTCTGATTAACTCAGATACTCTGTCCATCACCACCCCCTTTTTGTAATTATTTTGGCCACCATGAGTGTGGAAGGGTATGCTCAGACATGAGTCCCTTGCTCATTGCATCATCAGGATTCAAGCAAGCCGGGCCGAAGACGGCTGTAATGCCAGAAACCGGTCCCCGGAAGCTTGTTTCCTTTCCAGTGAAGAATTGGCTTGATAGTTTGGTCTGCCCTGTTCCCATGATGCACTGGGCCAGGGACAGACTAATTTGCATATAGCCAGGTTCTGAACTGGGATGGTGCAGTGAGCTAAAAAACGGTGATGGATCAAGCCCTGATCTGTTGACTGGGTAGGAGTGTTCTGATTAACTCAGCTACTCTGTCCATCACCACCCCCTTTTTGTAATTATTTTGGCCACCATGAGTGTGGAAGGGTATGCTCAGACATGAGTCCCTTGCTCATTGCACCATCAGGATTCAAGCAAGCCGGGCCGAAGATGGCTGTAATGCCAGAAACTGGTCCCCGGAAGCTTGTTTCGTTTCCAGTGAAGAATTGGCTTGGTAGCTTGGTCTGCCCTGTTCCCATGATGCACTGGGCCAGGGACAGACTAATTTGCATATAGCCAGGTTCTGAACTGGGATGGGGCAGTGAGCTAAAAAACGGTGATGGATCAAGCCCTGATCTGTTGACTGGGTAGGAGTGTTCTGATTAACTCAGATACTCTGTCCATCACCACCCCCTTTTTGTAATTATTTTGGCCACCATGAGTGTGGAAGGGTATGCTCAGACATGAGTCCCTTGCTCATTGCACCATCAGGATTCAAGCAAGCCGGGCCGAAGACGGCTGTAATGCCAGAAACCAGTCCCCGGAAGCTTGTTTCCTTTCCAGTGAAGAATTGGCTTGGTAGTTTGGTCTGCCCTGTTCCCATGATGCACTGGGCCAGGGACAGACTAATTTGCATATAGCCAGGTTCTGAACTGGGATGGTGCAGTGAGCTAAAAAGCGGTGATGGATCAAGCCCTGATCTGTTGACTGGGTAGGAGTGTTCTGATTAACTCAGATACTCTGTCCATCACCACCCCCTTTTTGTAATTATTTTGGCCACCATGAGTGTGGAAGGGTATGCTCAGACATGAGTCCCTTGCTCATTGCACCATCAGGATTCAAGCAAGCCGGGGCGAAGACGGCTGTAATGCCAGAAACCGGTCCCCGGAAGCTTGTTTCCTTTCCAGTGAAGAATTGGCTTGGTAGTTTGGTCTGCCCTGTTCCCATGATGCACTGGGCTAGGGACAGACTAATTTGCATATAGCCAGGTTCTTGAACTGGGATGGTGCAGTGAGCTAAAAAACGGTGATGGATCAAGCCCTGATCTGTTGACTGGGTAGGAGTGTTCTGATTAACTCAGATACTCTGTCCATCACCACCCCCTTTTTGTAATTATTTTGGCCACCATCAGTGTGGATGGGTATGCTCAGACATGAGTCCCTTGCTCATTGCACCATCAGGATTCAAGCAAGCCGGGCCGAAGACGGCTGTAATGCCAGAAACCGGTCCCCGGAAGCTTGTTTCCTTTCCAGGGAAGAATTGGCTTGGTAGTTTGGTCTGCCCTGTTCCCATGATGCACTGGGCCAGGGACAGACTAATTTGCATATAGCCAGGTTCTGAACTGGGATGGTGCAGTGAGCTAAAAAACGGTGATGGATCAAGCTCTGATCTGTTGACTGGGTAGGAGTGTTCTGATTAACTCAGATACTCTGTCCATCACCACCCCCTTTTTGTAATTATTTTGGCCACCATGAGTGTGGAAGGGTATGCTCAGACATGAGTCCCTTGCTCATTGCACCATCAGGATTCAAGCAAGCCGGGCCGAAGACGGCTGTAATGCCAGAAACCGTCCCTGGAAGCTTGTTTCCTTTCCAGTGAAGAATTGGCTTCGTAGTTTGGTCTGCCCTGTTCCCATGATGCACTGGGCCAGGGACAGACTAATTTGCATATAGCCAGGTTCTGAACTGGGATGGTGCAGTGAGCTAAAAAACGGTGATGGATCAAGCCCTGATCTGTTGACTGGGTAGGAGTGTTCTGATTAACTCAGATACTCTGTCCATCACCACCCCCTTTTTGTAATTATTTTGGCCACCATGAGTGTGGAAGGGTATGCTCAGACATGAGTCCCTTGCTCATTGCACCATCAGGATTCAAGCAAGCCGGGCCGAAGATGGCTGTAATGCCAGAAACTGGTCCCCGGAAGCTTGTTTCGTTTCCAGTGAAGAATTGGCTTGGTAGCTTGGTCTGCCCTGTTCCCATGATGCACTGGGCCAGGGACAGACTAATTTGCATATAGCCAGGTTCTGAACTGGGATGGGGCAGTGAGCTAAAAAACGGTGATGGATCAAGCCCTGATCTGTTGACTGGGTAGGAGTGTTCTGATTAACTCAGATACTCTGTCCATCACCACCCCCTTTTTGTAATTATTTTGGCCACCATGAGTGTGGAAGGGTATGCTCAGACATGAGTCCCTTGCTCATTGCATCATCAGGATTCAAGCAAGCCGGGCCGAAGACGGCTGTAATGACAGAAACCGGTCCCCGGAAGCTTGTTTCCTTTCCAGTGAAGAATTGGCTTGATAGTTTGGTCTGCCCTGTTCCCATGATGCACTGGGCCAGGGACAGACTAATTTGCATATAGCCAGGTTCTGAACTGGGATGGTGCAGTGAGCTAAAAAACGGTGATGGATCAAGCCCTGATCTGTTGACTGGGTAGGAGTGTTCTGATTAACTCAGCTACTCTGTCCATCACCACCCCCTTTTTGTAATTATTTTGGCCACCATGAGTGTGGAAGGGTATGCTCAGACATGAGTCCCTTGCTCATTGCACCATCAGGATTCAAGCAAGCCGGGCCGAAGATGGCTGTAATGCCAGAAACTGGTCCCCGGAAGCTTGTTTCGTTTCCAGTGAAGAATTGGCTTGGTAGCTTGGTCTGCCCTGTTCCCATGATGCACTGGGCCAGGGACAGACTAATTTGCATATAGCCAGGTTCTGAACTGGGATGGGGCAGTGAGCTAAAAAACGGTGATGGATCAAGCCCTGATCTGTTGACTGGGTAGGAGTGTTCTGATTAACTCAGATACTCTGTCCATCACCACCCCCTTTTTGTAATTATTTTGGCCACCATGAGTGTGGAAGGGTATGCTCAGACATGAGTCCCTTGCTCATTGCACCATCAGGATTCAAGCAAGCCAGGCCGAAGACGGCTGTAATGCCAGAAACCGGTCCCCGGATGCTTGTTTCCTTTCCAGTGAAGAATTGGCTTGGTAGTTTGGTCTGCCCTGTTCCCATGATGCACTGGGCCAGGGACAGACTAATTTGCATATAGCCAGGTTCTGAACTGGGATGGATCAAGCCCTGATCTGTTGACTGGGTAGGAGTGTTCTGATTAACTCAGATACTCTGTCCATCACCACCCCCTTTTTGTAATTATTTTGGCCACCATGAGTGTGGAAGGGTATGCTCAGACATGAGTCCCTTGCTCATTGCACCATCAGGATTCAAGCAAGCCGGGCCGAAGACGGCTGTAATGCCAGAAACCGGTCCCCGGAAGCTTGTTTCCTTTCCAGTGAAGAATTGGCTTGGTAGTTTGGTCTGCCCTGTTCCCATGATGCACTGGGCCAGGGACAGACTAATTTGCATATAGCCAGGTTCTGAACTGGGATGGTGCAGTGAGCTAAAAAACGGTGATGGATCAAGCCCTGATCTGTTGACTGGGTAGGAGTGTTCTGATTAACTCAGATACTCTGTCCATCACCACCCCCTTTTTGTAATTATTTTGGCCACCATGAGTGTGGAAGGGTATGCTCAGACATGAGTCCCTTGCTCATTGCACCATCAGGATTCAAGCAAGCCGGGGCGAAGACGACTGTAATGCCAGAAACCGGTCCCCGGAAGCTTGTTTCCTTTCCAGTGAAGAATTGGCTTGGTAGTTTGGTCTGCCCTGTTCCCATGATGCACTGGGCTAGGGACAGACTAATTTGCATATAGCCAGGTTCTGAACTGGGATGGTGCAGTGAGCTAAAAAACGGTGATGGATCAAGCCCTGATCTGTTGACTGGGTAAGAATCTGTTCTGATTAACTCAGATACTCTGTCCATCACCACCCCTTTTTTGTAATTATTTTGGCCACCATGAGTGTGGAAGGGTATGCTCAGACATGAGTCCCTTGCTCATTGCACCATCAGGATTCAAGCAAGCTGGGCCGAAGACGGCTGTAATGCCACAAACCGGTCCCCGGAAGCTTGTTTCCTTTTCAGTGAAGAATTGGCTTGGTAGTTTGGTCTGCCCTGTTCCCATGATGCACTGGGCCAGGGACAGACTAATTTGCATATAGCCAGGTTCTGAACTGGGATGGTGCAGTGAGTTAAAAAACGGTGATGGATCAAGCCCTGATCTGTTGACTGGGTAGGAGTGTTCTGATTAACTCAGATACTCTGTCCATCACCACCCCCTTTTTGTAATTATTTTGGCCACCATGAGTGTGGAAGGGTATGCTCAGACATGAGTCCCTTGCTCATTGCATCATCAGGATTCAAGCAAGCCGGGCCGAAGACGGCTGTAATGCCAGAAACCGGTCCCCGGAAGCTTGTTTCCTTTCCAGTGAAGAATTGGCTTGATAGTTTGGTCTGCCCTGTTCCCATGATGCACTGGGCCAGGGACAGACTAATTTGCATATAGCCAGGTTCTGAACTGGGATGGTGCAGTGAGCTAAAAAACGGTGATGGATCAAGCCCTGATCTGTTGACTGGGTAGGAGTGTTCTGATTAACTCAGCTACTCTGTCCATCACCACCCCCTTTTTGTAATTATTTTGGCCACCATGAGTGTGGAAGGGTATGCTCAGACATGAGTCCCTTGCTCATTGCACCATCAGGATTCAAGCAAGCCGGGCCGAAGATGGCTGTAATGCCAGAAACTGGTCCCCGGAAGCTTGTTTCGTTTCCAGTGAAGAATTGGCTTGGTAGCTTGGTCTGCCCTGTTCCCATGATGCACTGGGCCAGGGACAGACTAATTTGCATATAGCCAGGTTCTGAACTGGGATGGGGCAGTGAGCTAAAAAACGGTGATGGATCAAGCCCTGATCTGTTGACTGGGTAGGAGTGTTCTGATTAACTCAGATACTCTGTCCATCACCACCCCCTTTTTGTAATTATTTTGGCCACCATGAGTGTGGAAGGGTATGCTCAGACATGAGTCCCTTGCTCATTGCACCATCAGGATTCAAGCAAGCCGGGCCGAAGACGGCTGTAATGCCAGAAACCAGTCCCCGGAAGCTTGTTTCCTTTCCAGTGAAGAATTGGCTTGGTAGTTTGGTCTGCCCTGTTCCCATGATGCACTGGGCCAGGGACAGACTAATTTGCATATAGCCAGGTTCTGAACTGGGATGGTGCAGTGAGCTAAAAAGCGGTGATGGATCAAGCCCTGATCTGTTGACTGGGTAGGAGTGTTCTGATTAACTCAGATACTCTGTCCATCACCACCCCCTTTTTGTAATTATTTTGGCCACCATGAGTGTGGAAGGGTATGCTCAGACATGAGTCCCTTGCTCATTGCACCATCAGGATTCAAGCAAGCCGGGGCGAAGACGGCTGTAATGCCAGAAACCGGTCCCCGGAAGCTTGTTTCCTTTCCAGTGAAGAATTGGCTTGGTAGTTTGGTCTGCCCTGTTCCCATGATGCACTGGGCTAGGGACAGACTAATTTGCATATAGCCAGGTTCTTGAACTGGGATGGTGCAGTGAGCTAAAAAACGGTGATGGATCAAGCCCTGATCTGTTGACTGGGTAGGAGTGTTCTGATTAACTCAGATACTCTGTCCATCACCACCCCCTTTTTTTAATTATTTTGGCCACCATCAGTGTGGATGGGTATGCTCAGACATGAGTCCCTTGCTCATTGCACCATCAGGATTCAAGCAAGCCGGGCCGAAGACGGCTGTAATGCCAGAAACCGGTCCCCGGAAGCTTGTTTCCTTTCCAGTGAAGAATTGGCTTGGTAGTTTGGTCTGCCCTGTTCCCATGATGCACTGGGCCAGGGACAGACTAATTTGCATATAGCCAGGTTCTGAACTGGGATGGTGCAGTGAGCTAAAAAACGGTGATGGATCAAGCTCTGATCTGTTGACTGGGTAGGAGTGTTCTGATTAACTCAGATACTCTGTCCATCACCACCCCCTTTTTGTAATTATTTTGGCCACCATGAGTGTGGAAGGGTATGCTCAGACATGAGTCCCTTGCTCATTGCACCATCAGGATTCAAGCAAGCCGGGCCGAAGACGGCTGTAATGCCAGAAACCGTCCCTGGAAGCTTGTTTCCTTTCCAGTGAAGAATTGGCTTCGTAGTTTGGTCTGCCCTGTTCCCATGATGCACTGGGCCAGGGACAGACTAATTTGCATATAGCCAGGTTCTGAACTGGGATGGGGCAGTGAGCTAAAAAACGGTGATGGATCAAGCCCTGATCTGTTGACTGGGTAGGAGTGTTCTGATTAACTCAGATACTCTGTCCATCACCACCCCCTTTTTGTAATTATTTTGGCCACCATGAGTGTGGAAGGGTATGCTCAGACATGAGTCCCTTGCTCATTGCATCATCAGGATTCAAGCAAGCCGGGCCGAAGACGGCTGTAATGCCAGAAACCGGTCCCCGGAAGCTTGTTTCCTTTCCAGTGAAGAATTGGCTTGATAGTTTGGTCTGCCCTGTTCCCATGATGCACTGGGCCAGGGACAGACTAATTTGCATATAGCCAGGTTCTGAACTGGGATGGTGCAGTGAGCTAAAAAACGGTGATGGATCAAGCCCTGATCTGTTGACTGGGTAGGAGTGTTCTGATTAACTCAGCTACTCTGTCCATCACCACCCCCTTTTTGTAATTATTTTGGCCACCATGAGTGTGGAAGGGTATGCTCAGACATGAGTCCCTTGCTCATTGCACCATCAGGATTCAAGCAAGCCGGGCCGAAGATGGCTGTAATGCCAGAAACTGGTCCCCGGAAGCTTGTTTCGTTTCCAGTGAAGAATTGGCTTGGTAGCTTGGTCTGCACTGTTCCCATGATGCACTGGGCCAGGGACAGACTAATTTGCATATAGCCAGGTTCTGAACTGGGATGGGGCAGTGAGCTAAAAAACGGTGATGGATCAAGCCCTGATCTGTTGACTGGGTAGGAGTGTTCTGATTAACTCAGATACTCTGTCCATCACCACCCCCTTTTTGTAATTATTTTGGCCACCATGAGTGTGGAAGGGTATGCTCAGACATGAGTCCCTTGCTCATTGCACCATCAGGATTCAAGCAAGCCGGGCCGAAGACGGCTGTAATGCCAGAAACCAGTCCCCGGAAGCTTGTTTCCTTTCCAGTGAAGAATTGGCTTGGTAGTTTGGTCTGCCCTGTTCCCATGATGCACTGGGCCAGGGACAGACTAATTTGCATATAGCCAGGTTCTGAACTGGGATGGTGCAGTGAGCTAAAAAGCGGTGATGGATCAAGCCCTGATCTGTTGACTGGGTAGGAGTGTTCTGATTAACTCAGATACTCTGTCCATCACCACCCCCTTTTTGTAATTATTTTGGCCACCATGAGTGTGGAAGGGTATGCTCAGACATGAGTCCCTTGCTCATTGCACCATCAGGATTCAAGCAAGCCGGGGCGAAGACGGCTGTAATGCCAGAAACCGGTCCCCGGAAGCTTGTTTCCTTTCCAGTGAAGAATTGGCTTGGTAGTTTGGTCTGCCCTGTTCCCATGATGCACTGGGCTAGGGACAGACTAATTTGCATATAGCCAGGTTCTTGAACTGGGATGGTGCAGTGAGCTAAAAAACGGTGATGGATCAAGCCCTGATCTGTTGACTGGGTAGGAGTGTTCTGATTAACTCAGATACTCTGTCCATCACCACCCCCTTTTTGTAATTATTTTGGCCACCATCAGTGTGGATGGGTATGCTCAGACATGAGTCCCTTGCTCATTGCACCATCAGGATTCAAGCAAGCCGGGCCGAAGACGGCTGTAATGCCAGAAACCGGTCCCCGGAAGCTTGTTTCCTTTCCAGTGAAGAATTGGCTTGGTAGTTTGGTCTGCCCTGTTCCCATGATGCACTGGGCCAGGGACAGACTAATTTGCATATAGCCAGGTTCTGAACTGGGATGGTGCAGTGAGCTAAAAAACGGTGATGGATCAAGCTCTGATCTGTTGACTGGGTAGGAGTGTTCTGATTAACTCAGATACTCTGTCCATCACCACCCCCTTTTTGTAATTATTTTGGCCACCATGAGTGTGGAAGGGTATGCTCAGACATGAGTCCCTTGCTCATTGCACCATCAGGATTCAAGCAAGCCGGGCCGAAGACGGCTGTAATGCCAGAAACCGTCCCTGGAAGCTTGTTTCCTTTCCAGTGAAGAATTGGCTTCGTAGTTTGGTCTGCCCTGTTCCCATGATGCACTGGGCCAGGGACAGACTAATTTGCATATAGCCAGGTTCTGAACTGGGATGGTGCAGTGAGCTAAAAAACGGTGATGGATCAAGCCCTGATCTGTTGACTGGGTAGGAGTGTTCTGATTAACTCAGATACTCTGTCCATCACCACCCCCTTTTTGTAATTAGTTTGTGTGGAGGGAGCGTCATTGACCAACCTAAGCAGGGGACTTCTACTCACTTCCTGATTAGGCACACTAGAGCGGCCATTGTGGCAGGGTGACACTAGTGGTTCGCGATACCCAGACTATTTGTTCTCAGCATGGCGCCGATGCGCAGCGGATGCGCGCAGCGGGCGTGCCACTAACACGCCAAAGGCAAGCCTGTCTGCGCTTGTCTGCGGCCGGACGGCGGCTAGGGCCAGAGATGCTGCCCGTTTTAGCATCGCTAGCAGGCACATTTATAACCACTTAGAGTTGATCTTCTTAGGCCCACTCCATGCCTGTTCCCGCCCATCCTGACTCTCGGAGACACTAAGGTAGATTACACATGTCTTCATTGTGGGTTTTCCTTAAACATGGCTAGTCCTCATAGATGTAATTTACCCCATTCTTTACAACCCCCCCTGCCCCTTCGAAGGTGACACTAAAAGCCGGGCTGATAAATTGCAGGTCTCTCGTGAAAGGTGCATTGGATATTTTCCAGTCTATCACAGATAATACCTGGGATCTGTTATTTCTGAGGGAGATGTGGCTTCAGGAGGACACCAATCCCGCTCTGTCTCTAGCCATCCCAGATGGCTATGGCTTTGCGTGTGCCAACCGGCAGAATGGGAAATTGGGAGGGGGGGTGGCCATTATTTATAAAACAAAATGGGGGATCACAGCGTCTCCCTTTGAGCTGGTGGACTCTATTAAGGGGCTATCTTTTTATATCAGGCTCTCTGCATCCACCTCCTTCTCTCTGGTCTTTTGCTTTATAGACTGCCGAGCTCCAGCGTTAACGAAATTGCGAGGCTTGATAATCACATCGCCAAGCTAGTATACGTTATGCCAATATTACTATGTTAGGGGACCTGAATTTACATGTGGATGATATCTCATGCCCACACAGCTCTAATCTTTTTGCCACTTTAACAGGATGTAACCTGTCACAACATGTCTCCTCTCCAACTCACAAAGCAGACCATACCCTGGACCTGATCTGATCTAATCTTCCTGACATCACAGTACACGCACCCCTACCTGTAATATCGTCATATCATTTTCTGATCCCTTTTCAATTTATGCTGACCAGCCCAGAGAAAGCCATCTCTACTCCTAAAGAATTTAGAAAGAATTGGGGCAATATCACCTTGGATTCAATAACGCAACGTACGAAGGACTCTAAACCTGTCCCCTCCAACGATCTTGAGGTCAGGATCTCGAACCTGAATAAGTGGGTCGGAGGTGCGTTTGAGGCCCTGGCTCCTCTGAAAGTAGTAAAATCGCCTAGATCCTCTCCCTCCGCACCATGGTTTTCGGAGAAGCTTAGACAAAAAAAAGCGGAATGCAAAATACTAGAACGCAGTTGGAGACAGGCGCACTCTGCGGAAAGCAAGACAGGTTATTGGGCAGCTCTTAAAGAATACCATAGAATGCTCACAAAAAACAAAAGAGATTTTTCAGCGGAGAGAATTGACAATGCTGAAAGCGCTTCCAGGGACATTTTCAAAATTATTAAATCCTTCACTGATCCTTTAGCCCTCACCCACACTCACACCTCTTCACAGAGCTTATGCAATAAACTCTCTGAGTTAGTTGAGGAGAAAATCACTTTGATCTACGCTTCCTTTCCTGAACCATGGGAAGAACCCCAGATTTCTGTTGATCAGAACCTAGGGAAGGCCCCCAGTTCAGTTCTCTCGGAGTTTGCGGACATATCAGAGGAAGCTTCTCTCCTGGAACTGCAAAAATGCAAATCTGGTTACCCGAGTGACCCTTGGCTATCTAAACAATATAAAGCCCTGGCGGGATTCCTCAACCCGCACCTTAATCCCATCTGGAATTTATCACTCAGATCGGGAACCTATCCGATGGCCTGGAAACATGCCTTTCTCCAGCCAATCCTAAAAAAAGGTAATGCAGTTCCGGAAGTCTCTGGTAACTACAGACCCATCTCTCTACTGCCCTCTCCCGCGAAGGTCTTAGAGAAGCTAGCTTATCAACTACTGGCTGGCTTAATTGAGTCTAATGACCTTCTTCACGCGTCTCAATCCGGCTTTCGGGCCAGCTATAGCACGGAATCAGCACTAATTGAAATGGCGGATTTGATACGCTGGTCGGTAGATGGGGGTTTAAAGGTGGTGTTAGTGCTGTTAGACTTGTCTGCAGCATTTGACACCATCTCACATCCTATCCTTCTGAATCAACTGGATAACGTCCTTTCTCTATGACCACAAACAACAGGTCTGGACCCACCCTTTTACGTCACCTGTTAAACCTCTTAAATGGGGCGTGCCACAGGGCTATGCCCTGAGCCCGCTTCTTTTTATTGTTTACTTAACCCCGCTAGCGGAGATGATCTCTAAAATCGGGATCAAAATTATATCCTACACTGATGATACACAGCTATTGTTCACCGTTAAGGCGGTATCTGTCACCACTTTTGATCCCCTCAAGGCGCGTCTTAAGAACATTGCGGCCAGGATGGACCGCAACTTCTGGAAACTCAACGCAGATAAGACAGAGATCTTATTTTTTAATCAATCTTCCCCTCTCTCCTCCAAGCTGTGGTGGCCTGAGGAACTGGGCACGGCCACACTTCCCAAAGAATCGGTCAGGAATTTGGGTGTTAGATGGGACAAACAGCTATCCCTTGGAGTGCAGGTGCAAACAGTCGCAGCTGCCTGCTTTGGAAAAATCAAAACCATCAGAAATTATATTAACTACCCGCCTAATCCTAGACACAAAACGGGAGTCCATGCACTAATAACCTCTCGTTTGGACTACGCAAATGGATTATATTTGGGTATATCCTTATGATTGATCCGCAGATGTCAGACAGTACAAAACGCTGTGGCCTGCCTTGTCTCAGACAACACATCTCCCCCTTTTTGCAACAACTACACTGACTTCCTATTGCTAAGCGAATTGAATTCAAGGCCCTGACACTAGCCTTTCGAACTGGCAAAGGTCTAGGGCCGGTCTATCTCAGAAGGAGACTTTGCCCATATGGTAAGACCAGAACTCTACGGTCCAACACTCAATGCCGGCTGGTCACCCCCGGATTCCAAAAAGCTAGATCTGGAGGTAAATCATTTGATTGCATCCCGGCAAACAAAATCTCAACCTTCGGCCGAAGATCAGGAGGTCTGATGTTCTTAGCTTCAATACCAACAATAGGCGAAATTAAGACATTAGATTCTCACATACCTTCCCCAAGTGCTATGCAGGTGGTAAAGATTTCACTCTGGCTACAGAAACAGCCCCAAGAAGTAATAATAATCAACACATACATTCATCCTAAAAAGAAACAAAAAGCAGCCAAAGATTTGGCGAAAGCCCTGTAAAAAATAATGGAAGAAAAGGACTCCGGTTTTATCATTTTGGCCAGAGACTTTAATATGCTCCTCTTTAGCAAAGACCTAGACAACAACCTCATTCAAGAACTGAATGCAGTGTGGGGTATGCCAACACAAGGCCTGACAAAATATAACAAAACAACGAAGTATTCAAAAAACTTACTTCGACACCTGGAACAACTTAACTTAAGGGCCCTGAATGGGCACTATGCCGAAGATGATCCACCAGTTGCCACCTTCCATTCTAAGAATCAATCCTCTCACCTTGATTACATGTTCATATCCTTAAACATGTTTTGTTGGATAGCAACATTTAGAATAGGGACGAGTGACTTCAGTGACCACCTGCCTCAAGAGGCTATAATAAGAGTCAACTCGCAACCGGGAACCGAACCACATATAGGTCTTGATACAGAAGCTACGTCAAATCTAAGGCGGCTACGGTGTAATTTCGACAACATCGACTTCATAAATTCCATAGCGAAAACTTTAGTCACCCAATTTGCAAGCTCCTCAACTAAGCAGTCGGAAGTCTGGCAAAATTTCTTCCAAACCATTAGCGAGAAACTTCGTCAAATTACCTATGTCAAGTGAAGGGAATTTCAAGCAAAAATCAACTAACACCAGAAATGAAAATACAAAAACGGTTAATAAATCAGACACTAAGACAGATGCGAAAGAACCAAACAAACCATAGCCTACACATTGTTTTACAGGAAGCAAAAAAGCAGCTAAAACAGGTGAAATGGGAAAACAGAAGCTAAGTTACGAAGACCTTTGGGCATAACTTGAACCAGAAAACACTGTCAGGGTACTCGAATCGTGTGCACAGCAGGATTATTCAACTCTTATTCTTGTCAATCAATTCAAAATAGGTTGATACTCAACTTCGAGCAGCACACCGTTCACACTGCTAGTAAACAATAAGAATTATAAACAAAGGAGTATCACTAGTGTCAAAAAAGGTTTAGGCAACACACATTTTTGCCATTAGAAATTAATCCAACACAAATATAAAATAATTCAATTCCAATGCTGTTGTGTTTTCTTCTTTGATTCAACTTTATTTTCTTATATGCAGACAATACAGCCTACGCGTTTCGTCCCTTCAGGGACATCATCAGGGCTGTAAAAATACAAAAGAACAAGATATAACTTACTAAATAATGTAAGTTTATATATACATTTTCTATTGCCATTTTATACTAAACCTGCCTATATGCCATTCCGTTACATTTGTCGTCAATATCACATGAATTGCTACTGCCTATATAACAATCTAATTTATCACATATTACACATGATTCCACCAACCAAACAAAATATACTTCAATTCCATAGAAATCCAACTGTCACCTTGGTGGGAAAGAAAAACTATTATTTCTAAACTTCAGAATAAAATCGAACTCTGTTACTAATTTCAGGTTTATTAAGGTCTCTTGGGTTATTTCAACCATTAAGTGGCAAAAGAGGGAAATATCCTAATTCAACTGATCAAAAGTTCTACCCTTTACAAACTGTTTCTATCTCTCATTAAAGAAAATTGGTCTCACCTCTTCTGTTTCAAATATTGGGAGACTTGTCAATTTCTTCTTTCCAACTACAATTTTGGAAAAACAAATTCTCGCAATCTTGCTCTGTAGCATGAAACAAACAAGGGCTAAACGTCTGAACCCACATGAAATTCAAATGAATTATCTAATTTGTATTCACGAAGAAGATATAAACTAATTATTAGTATTGTGGAAATTATATCATCCAAAATTGAACCTATTCGCTAGCTGTTATTAACTTCATTTGGCAATTAGATACAGTCAAGTGCTCACCGTTGCAGTTGGATGCGTAATTCACTATCATCCACTGCCCAGGGATAGCCTTCTGTTGTGTCTTAGGTATTAACTAACAAATTTCCACACCATCTGGTGGCAAAAAAAAATAAAAAATTTCCGATTAAGAACTGCTACCGTATAACCTTGTTGAATGCTGCACATTACCCGCTGTTATTCCCTTTGGGACCTCATTCCAAGTACCTTTATCAAATCCGTATTTGCTCACCTATGATTTTCTCAAATAATCCCCAATTCCAGTAGTGTACACTCTCTCATGGTCTTCTATATGTTTGTAGGGTAACCCTCCTCTTAATCCTTACAATTTCAAAGCCTCGAAGTATGCAAAAATGATTCTAAAAAAAGTATAGGAAGAGAAAGCGACGTGAATTTACACTGAATTATTATACATATGCCTATTTCATTATCCGATTTACAAATTGGCCTCCCCCGTTTAAATGCTCGCTCACCTTTCTTAAATCAAATCCTTTTCTTGTCCTCTAATGGTGGACTCCTAAGAGAAGACTCCCTCCAATGCAATCCTTGTGGGTCCCAATGTTCTATTAATCGCCCGACTCCTGTAGTATGAACAGGAGAAATGAACCTCCGAACACTTTCCTATATTAAATAATCTAGCCGTTCTCAGCTCGAACCCACCCTTACCTTCATTTGTTCAAAGCACCGCAATATCAAGCGTTTCCGCCTGCGACCGGACCGATGATCCTAGTCATAATATGTCAGCATCTGCGGGCCGATATTTTAAACAACCTCTTAGCCAATCACCAACGGCCGTTGGTGATTGGCTAAGAGGTTGTTTAAAATATCGCGCATGGCTGGATAACACTGGGTAATTATGGAAGAATACAATCACAAGCATACCTCAATATTGGTATGAAAATAAAAATCAAAGAAATGTTTCTAAAAGTACGACTCGAAGTTATCCCTATACTCCCACACCTGCCGCCCTGGGAGAGAAACAACATTTCACAGCAGTGTCGCCTGTGTAAAATCGGCAAGGAGGACATTGTCCATGCGATCTGCATTTGTCCAAAACTAAAGGACTTGTGGTATAACTTTTTACATCCATTCTTCAAATTACATGGCGTTCGGACTTGCGAGCAGGCTGTTAAACTGTGCTTCAACCCCAACAACACTAAATTGAACTGCCAGGTTGTAAAGTTTTTTGATTTAGCAGGAAAAAGATTAAAGAGCCTGAAATGAACACTGCAAGGTTTTAAGGACAACCATGAACTGATCTTAACCCACTTTTTTAATCTGATAATATCAAGTACAAAAAAATGTTTTATACAAATGTACTGATGTTTTATAATTTTGTAAAGATTTTAATTAATCATGTACAAATAAACGAGTACCTTACCTTACCATTTGAGGTGGGCACCACTCAATGGTGGAACAAATTTCCCCTATACATGCGCCTCATTCAGTCGGAACCCTTGTTTCGCAAATCCCTTAAAACTTGGCTTTTTAGTCGCCATGACTAGTTTAAGCTTGGTCAGCGGCCCTGCTTTTTCACTGTGATAGTCGCCTGCTTAATAAATGCCTTATTATTATTATTATTATTATCTGCTGATACTATTCATCAGACTGGTGTAAATGCCTGTTGCAGTGTTGCTGTTGAGTAGACAAGCCACAGCATCTTTGACTCTACACACTCTCTCCATCTCAACCCCTTTCCCCCTAGGATTTGCCACCAGAGCAGTGTCTCTTCCTGTAAACCAAAGGCAAGTCTTGGGAGGATTTGGGAATTAGCATCACTGCCCCATTGGAATCATCTGGGATCCAGGTAGATGGATTATGACACTGTCAGTTGTTAAAGGTTAAATAATGTTGCACCTACATGCCGGATATGAGCAGCGATTTAGAAAACTACTTTACAAACATTACTGACTAAAACAAAGACTTGAAAGGGTTAAAATCTGATAGTGCTTGAGAAATGATATGAAAAAGATTGTCAACTGTAAGCACCTAGTTGGGTAACGTAGGTAATATATTAGTGATTTCTCTAATTAAACCATTAGAGGTGATCTCTTTGTGCATAATGCTGATTATATTATCTATCAAATGCTGTAGGTATAAAAAAGAATACACAGGGAGTGAAAAGAACAAGATCTGATCTTGAACTAGAGGACGAGCAATGTAAATACTTAGATGATATGAAAATTCTAGAAGGGCCATACAGAAACAGGCTTAAGACAACAAAATTGTAATTTGTGATGACCTGATGTGGGATAAAGTGTAATGTCTTGATTTGCCATCAGAGGGGGGCTTAATGCAGTGTAAAAGCTGATCATTTTTTTAGATGAGATAAAAACTATTTTGACAATGAAACTCTAAAAAGTGTGCTTGAGTTTATAAAAAGAAAGAATTTTGAGAATAATGAATTTTACATGTTTATTAACTGAATACCATATTATTTTAACAAAGTTGTTATGAAAGATTATTGATGGAAAAGCTTTCTATGATGCAAAATAACACAAATTATTAATATGAATCAGTATATATATATATATATATATATATATATATATATATATGTATATATATATATATATATATGTATATATATTACCTACTGGCGGTCGCCAGTAGGTATATACAGTTAGGATTTTTTCTCTATGGGATTTTTGAAAATTCTATGTCTAATAACTTTGGCGTTTGTGGACGGAATTGGCTGGAATTTTCAGGAAAATGGAACATTTTGTTTCTGAGCAGCCACTGAAAATTTGGGGGGGGGTCGTCAAGGGGGGGCCGAGAAAAAAGGGGGGTCCCAAAACGCGTTTTTCCCATGTTAATTTCCATAGGGCGGTTGGCCTCACTTTTAGCCCGAACGGCTGAATGGATTTGCACGAAACTTGGCAAAATTGTAGGGACTGGTAGCCCGATGTGCCTTTGCTAGGTCTCAATATATGTGCTCCAGTGGATTTTGAGAAATTAACGTTCAAAAAAATATATATATCTGTAAGCGCGCTCCGGGCAGCGCCCCGGTTCGCGTACCTGACGCGTAACGGAACTTCGCGAAGCGAAGCTGATTGGCTCTCCGGTGTCTGTCAACATTCTAAACAGTCCGGAGCGGCCGCCATCTTGTCTCTCGGTAGGATCGAGAGACAAGAGGAGGCCAAAAGAAAGGGGGAAATGACCATAAGGGGGCATAGTAGATCCTCCCTGACCCCCTAGGTTTGATGTGGAGGCTTTAAAAGGGCCCCGCGGGGCAAAAAAAAAAAAAAAAAATTGTTTTTTTTGCGTGGGGAGCGCCCGGTACACGCACCGGGAAGTGGTCCGGGGAGCGTACTATAAGGAAAAAAGAATGATAGACTATGATATTTTGAAATATTGTATGTTTATTGATTGTTCTTTTTGTTGTTTTTTTAATTTTTTTTATTTAAGTAGCAGTATTAATGATTATTAAATATCAATGTATTTTTGGGATTGTGCACAGTATACTATAAGTCTGACTTTACATTATAATCAATTTGGTACTAGTTTATGAATTACATATAAAAATGATTAAAGACTCAAACTATTTTTTAATATTAAATATAATTTTATTTTTCTGATTCTTTTTCAAAATTTAATAGAACGTCTAACATTTGACTGTCCGATATGTCTTCTTTTTGACTGAACATAACTTCCCACATTTGACCGTCCTCATATTGAAGTAAGAAATCCACAGATTCTACACATTGTAGAAGTTCATGGTCTCGTGATTCATCCATGAATTCCAAGTCAATGGGTTCAATGATTTCCTCATTGTTCATGTCTAGGACAATTTCAAAGGAAACGTTCTGTTCTCCTTGCATTTTTGTGCTGAAATTTGAATAAAAAATAAATATATCAGTAGAGATAGGGCACTGTTGGGTTTAAGTTCAAACAGGTACTTTTGAGGCGTGAAGTAGTACTATTAAAAAGTGCCTGTGAAAAAGCCTAAGTAAATTCATAATTATACCACAGAAACCTAAATCAATCCATAATTATAATAAACAAGCCTTTCTCATTGTCTAACTCTTACAGAGGGATAGTATATAACTATCTGAAAATGTTTTCAAATTTATAAAATAATATCTTACCTTTTAAAAACAAGTTTAAGTTGTGAGTGAAAATGATCTTGCAATGTAGTTCAGGAAGTAGTAGTCAAAATGGCTGTGATTCTCTCTCTTTTTTTATATATATTCAGGTATATAACCAATCAAATGTCAGGTAAAAAAAGTAGAAAATGAAAGTAACATTTTAATTGGTTGTCAATTCCAACACTTCAGATGTGTTTTGTGAAGTAATTTACCTCAGGGTATTTAGAGAGGTCTACAGGCTAAATGGCTAAATGGTATTCCAACCAAATTTGTGAAAATGGTAGGGATTGGTATGTAGTATGAGTTAATCTATATTTGGTGACATTGTCTCCAGAGTTTTTTCTGTAAATTACTTTCCCACCTTTTTAATGGAGCGCTTCCCGGTGCGCGCCCCGGTACGCGAACCGGCAGCGTTATGGGAGTCCACCATTTTGTGTTTCGGTAGAATTGAGATACAAGATGGAGGGCAAATAATGTTCAGAATGGTTAGAAGGGGGCACGGTAGACGTATCTTGACCCCCTAGGTTTTCTGAGGGTGGCTGAGGAGGCCCATATGTGCGAAAAAAAAACATTTTTTTTTAAAATTTCGCACGGTTAGCGTCCGGTGCGCGTACCGGGTAGTGCTCCGGGGAGCGTACTTTGGTGAAAATTAGTGAAAAAAGTTAGAGTAAAATAATAATTGTGAGTGATCAGATGTAGGGTAGCTCTGAAAAGAGCTTTTGGGTCCTGTGGCTGATGTAGGTACCTACAAGTAGGTACCAATGCACAGTCTTAAATTGAGGATGAAAATTCTGTTCCCCTCATCTGAGAAGTGAACTCCATCTCCTCTGTAGATATCTTGCATGTAGTAACGCAAGTTATTGTTGTACATGGAGCCCATTCCATGGTCTCTCATGTAAGCTGAAACAGACTTATTTACATGCTTCCTCGATTTCTCAATTTGTGGACAAAATTGGTTCTACCACCTCCATTTCTGTCTTTGGCATATATTTGAATATACCAAGGCAGTTTGAGGAAAAAGTGCCATCAATTGCTCAAAGGTGTCCTTTAAAAGCATTTCCAGACCTACACCAGTCAAAGTGCCCAAGTCATTACCTCCACAGTGCACAATTAACAGGTCAGGTTTTGGCAAATGCCTCTGTGGCCAATCCACTTAATTTCCACATTTTGTAAATTGAGGTTAGGTAAATTTCTGTTATCAGCATACCTTTGAGCCCAGTGGATGTAACTATGTCCAACAATCCAGACAGAAAACATGGTGAGAGGAGGTTCTGCTGCAGTCAGATGAAGTGTGGCAATGAAATGGCAGTTGAAAAAATAAGAGTTTAAAATGAAAAAAACTGTGGAGTTTCTGTGTTAATGAAGCAGTAGCAGTGATTGGTGGATTTTGATTGCTGAAAACAGAAAGTTAGGGTGCATGGATGAGTTCTTTGAAAGATGTAATTTGAATGGTCAAGAAAAAATCATTTTATGAAAGATTGCACTGGATACGCAGGTGTACTGAGAGTTCAGAGTTCAATTGAAACATTGTTGTGTGAACTTGCAAACATGAGAGGTCTTTCAGGAGGTGGTTGCTATGCAAAAAAGGCAGAAAGGGCAGAGGGGGAAGGGTGTTGATTTGAAAAAAGTGAGGGAAGAGTTTTGATTGGGTGACATGAGAGATATGTGTGATGAATTACAGCTTTTCTGTGCTTTTTATAGCTGCAGACTCTGGAGTGCATACCTTTTGCTCTGCTAAAGACAATTTGGTGTGTTTCTGAGACTGTTTTGAAACTCATAAAGTATTTGCTAAGGTGAGAAAAGATTCATTTAATTTAGATAGATAATAGTATGGTTTAGGGAGAAAATTATGAAGAAAGTTGTGTATTTAAAATGTTGCTTTGTGTCAAGTGTTTTACAAATAGATTTTGTTTCTTTGTGTTACATAGCCATGTTAAAAGTGACGCAAAAAAAGTGCAAGGGTCTTACAAAAATGCTTTCATGTGTCTTAGGGTATTTTAACTCACTTCCCCATGAATGTATGAATATAATTGCTTTACAAGATGTGTTTAAAAACGTTTTTTGAAATCAATTAGGTTTCTTGATATGTACTGCTAGAGTTTCATAGGTTGCATGGGGCATATTTTCAAGGCTTTTGAGTTCCTTTGATGTAATTTTTCCCATTTTAATTTAAGACCTTTCCCCGTGGTGCAAGGTACTTGTAAATATGCCCCCATCTGTGCTTGGCAAATTTAGATTTTAATTCTTTGACTAACATAGCCATGTTAAAAGTGACCCAAAAATGTTGCAAGGGCCTTAAAAAACACGCTTTCATGTGTCTTAGGGCATTTTAAGTCATTTCCCCTTGAATGTAGGTATATAATTGATTTAGATGATGTGTTTTAAAACGTTTTTTTACATCAATTAGGATTCTGGATAGTAGTGCTAGAGTTTCATAGATTGCTTGGGGCATATTTATAAGGCATTTGAGTCTCTCTGATGTTATTTTTCCCATTTTAATTTAAGACCTTTCCCCGTGGTGCAAGTTCCTTGTAAATATGCCCCCATCTGTGCTTGGCAAATTTAGATTTTAATTCTTTGACTAACATAGCCATGTTAAAAGCGACCCAAAAATGGTGCAAGGGCCTTAAAAAAACGCTTTCATGTGTCTTAGGCCATTTTAAGTCATTTCCCCTTGAATGTAGGTATATAATTGATTGAGATGATGTGTTTAAAAACGATTTTTGAAATCAATTAGGTTTCTTGATATGTAGTGCTAGAGTTTCATAGGTTGCTTGGGGTATATTTAAAAGGCATTTGAGTCCCTTTGATGTTATTTTTCCCATTTTATTAAAGACATTTCCCCGTGGTGGAAGGTCCTTGTAAATACACCCCCATGTGTGCTTGGCAAATTTAGATTTTGATTATTTGACTTATATAGCCATGTTCCATACAGTTCTCACCTTCTGCGTAGTCTTTGATATGCTAGACTCCATCTGCACTATGAGATACCTAAGCCAAGGAAACACAGGTGATGTGATTGTGAAATGAGGAAAAGAAACTCCACATTTTTCAATTACATCACCTGTGTTTCCTAAGTTTACGAATGACATTGTGCAGATGAGGTTTAGGCCTGTCCACGGACACAGAAGAGGTCTGGCCTTTGTTCAAGAGTGAAGTGGACATTACTTACTTCATTGGTAGGCCTTCACATGTATTATCTCCTCTGTACTCTTCAACAAGCGTAAATTTCATCTGCAACCCTGAGTAGGCCTCACCTTAAACAAACCTCTGGATAGGCCACACCTTATCGTCGTCCTGAATCAATCATTTAAAATGTTAGGGACAGATTTATGATAGGTGTATGCCTCTTTTGCGTCACTGTGCGTCACTTTTGTGACGCAGCGGCGGTGCAAAAGATTTGCTATGTGGTGACATATTTACAACTTGATGCATCTAGGCAGATGTGTCATGCTGTAAAGTCCCGTGCCACATGAAACCGATGCAGCAGTGATGCAAAAGATGCACCATGTTGCAAGACAGGCCTCACTTCATCTCCAACAAGATAAGAAGCTGAATCTTCTGTAAATGTCAAAATTGTTGTATACACTGCTGAACTTCTGTGTACTCTTTCATATGCTAGACTCCATCTGCACTATGAGATACCTAACCAAAGGAAACACAGGTGATGTGATTGTGAAATGAGGAAAAGAAACTCCACATTTTTCAATTACATCACCTGTGTTTTCTAACTTTACGAATGACATTGTGCAGATGAGCTTTAGGCCTATCCACGGACACAGAAGATGTCTGGCCTTTGTTCAAGAGTGAAGTGGACATGACTTACTTCATTGGTAGGCCTTCACATGTATTATCTCCTCTGTACTCTTCAACAAGCGTAAATTTCATCTGCAACCCTGAGTAGGGCTCACCTTAAACAAACCTCTGGATAGGCCACACCTAATCGTCATCCTGAATTAATCATTTAAAATGTTAGGGACAGATTTATGATAGGTGTATGCCTCTTTTGCGTCACTGTGCGTCACTTTTGTGACGCAGCGGCGGTGCAAAAGATTTGCTATGTGGTGACATATTTACAACTTGATGCATCTAGGCAGATGTGTCATGCTGTAAAGTCTCGTGCCACATGAAACCGATGCAGCAGTGATGCAAAAGATGCACCATGTTGCAAGACAGGCCTCACTTCATCTCCAACAAGATAAGAAGCTGAATCTTCTGTAAATGTCAAAATTGTTGTATACACTGCTGAACTTCTGTGTACTCTTTCATATGCTAGACTCCATCTGCACTATGAGATACCTAACCAAAGGAAACACTGGTGATGTGATTGTGAAATGAGGAAAAGAAACTCCACATTTTTCAATTACATCACCTGTGTTTTCTAACTTTACGAATGACATTGTGCAGATGAGCTTTAGGCCTGTCCACGGACACAGAAGAGGTCTGGCCTTTGTTCAAGAGTGAAGTGGACATGACTCACTTCATTGGTAGGCCTGGACATGTATTATCTCCTCTGTATTCTTCAACAAGCCTAAATTTCATCTGCAACCCTGAGTAGGCCTCACCTCAAACAAACCTGTGGATAGGCCACACCTTATCGTCATCCTGAATCAATCATTTAAAATGTTAGGGACAGATTTATGATAGGTGTGTGTCTCTTTTCCGCTGCTGTGCGTCACTTTTGTGATGCAGCGGCGGTGCAAATGATTTGCTATGTTGTGACATATTTACAACTTGATGCATCTAGGCAGATGTGTCATGCTGTAAAGTCCTGTGCCACATGAAACCTGCGTCAGATTTCATATAGGTGTTTTGTTGCAGGGTATGCATTTATTTGCATGAAAGCCCTGTAAAACTAACACAGTGAAATTTAGAAGATTTCACTGAGTCAGCTTTATAGCATTGCTGAATCAAATCCTTACGCCTGTTTGAAACAGGCATAAGGAGTGATGCACCATGCAATGTGAGGCTTCCTCCTGTGCATTGCAGTAGACATGTCGCGCTTACGACGTGATTCCTGCAATGTGCTGCTTTTGCAGCACAGATGCGTGACGCATCTGTGCTGTTTTTGCTCAATGGTGCTCCACATTGTAAATGCGGCACACCATGGGTGGCAGAGCAGCGGTGCACATTAACTGGTGCATCCGTGGGGATGCGACAGTTAACATAAATCTGCCCCTTTACATTTAAGTATGAGCAGGGGACACAGAGTTGGTGAGGCTTATCCAAGGTTAAGAAGAGATGAGTCCTGTTCACTGAAAACTTGGACATAGGCCTCACCTCCTCAGCATCGCTGGACATGGCTAAATAATAGCTGCAAAATGTTACTCTTGTTAAACAATTTTACTATTATAATCTCTGAGATTTGTCTCTTACTCTGCAACATCTCATTGTTGTTCTCTTTCTTTAAAGATAACGACAACATCAACCATGAGTGATAATGAGCAATCAGTTGATCTCGACCTTATCATTGAACTTGTAATTGAAACGTCAGTGGAAGTAGATCCCTTGGATGATTTAAATCCTGAGGATGATGAAGAACATGATGAGGATGCCGATTTGTCAGAATTGTATGACATAGGGTGGGAAGCTGACCTGCTTGAGCCTATGGAACTATAAACATTTATTTTTCAAATGTACTTGAAATGAAAAGTAAAAATGTAAACCGTTTCATTTAAAATTAAACACAACTTCAAAAACAGGTTATGTGTAGTGTCTTTAATGAAATAGTAAAATATGCTCATAAAATTAGATCAGATTCACATATAAAACAGCACAGGTAAAATGTAGAAGCATTCCATTTCTTTGCTACTATTTGTGATTTCTAAATTTGCCAATGCACTAAAAATTATTCTATGTAAAAATAACAAGTAGTGTGTTAAATTTTTGATGACTGTTATTGATTATATTTTACCACAGATTCAACTGCAGATCATTTCAAAATTAAAGAATGCCTTCGAAGGACAGAAGGCGAAAGGCTACCAAACATCAAAGACAGCAGCTCAAAAAATTATTGCAGCAGACCGCTACAATAAAAACTTGTCAAGTCACCAAGAAAGGTCTGGGTAAGATAAAGAAATCATTCATAAGAAACATTTGTAGAAAAAAAAGTAGTACTACAGAAAATGTTTTAGTCCAGAAAAAGAGAAGCAATTTAAACGGAAAGGGAAGGCCAATCAAAAATGTTACTGCTAGAGCAGGAGATAACTCTGTGCATGGTAGTAGAAGGAAAAATCAGTTTAGGGACATTCGTAGACGAATGTTCCGCACCAGGATAATTGGCAATTTGTTAAAAAATATTAAGAAAGGTCAGCAGAAAGTGGTTTTTGATAAGAGAAAAACAAAAAATTGAGAAAGTTATTGATCAGGCACTTGAAATTAAGCGAAAGTTATTTATTTTGATAATCAATAGAATTAGGAAGCTAAACAAGGCAATTTATGATTTCAAAAGAAATAGTAGATGGAAGAGAACAGTTAATCGTAGTAATTTTTGTGAAGTTTTTTCAGGAGAATGGATGCATAGTTCAAGTTGTGAGGCATTTTTTAATGAGGAGAGTTATTTCCAGGATAATGATTTGGTGCATGCAGTTGACACCAGTGGTCGAGCTTATGAGGTGAAAGATGGTTGTCCAGTTGAAAAAGAAATACTTGTGACAACAGAGGCAGAAGAGGTGTTAGGTAATGAGGTTTTAGGAAGACGTCCTAAGGGACCTGTGTACACCTGGAAGTGTAGTAGTATTTGAAGTGTGCGACAGGATTCCATCAATTTGCTTTGTGATTTTGTACGGACATTTAATAAGAAAAGTTTGAAGCAGAAAATGAAGTTGTTGCAAGAATTAGATCCTTGCAGAGTGAGAGAAGTGACAGGTTTGCATGGTCATTCACTGGCTTGTCTTTCCAGGAGAGTATGCCAGAGTGTTTTTTATCATTTCAGGATGCTAGCAGTGCATCATAATAAAGTGAGGAAATTAGTTAGAATGTTGTATTATGCTAAGAGTCCAGCAGTTATGCTTAAACAATTATGCACTGCTCTTTTGCATGGTTCTGAAATAGATGTGAAGAATATTTGTGAAGAAATTGAGTTTTGTTACTTTGGAAGTAAAGAGGAGAATGTTGAAATTGACCCAGAAGAAGAGGGTAATGTGGAAGATAGTGTACAGGCTTCCAGTACAGATAATTTTCAGAAGGAAATTGCCACATTTCAGGTGAAATCAAGTGAGAGGCCTAATTTCACTTGTGTGTGTTGTCGACGCACTTATTATAAGAATCAGACTAAGTTAGTGGATTTATATGCAAAAAGTGAAAGGGAAAATAATAGTGAATGGAAGGATTTCGCAACATACTTGATGGTAGAAAATTGTTTTGATTTGGGATCGGATCAACGTGTGTGTACTTATTGTTGTAACAAATTAAATCAAAACCGGATGCCTGCTAGAGCGGTTCATAATAATCTGGAATTGGTTGAGATTCCTTCTG
Source organism: Lissotriton helveticus (assembly GCF_964261635.1). NCBI lineage: Eukaryota > Metazoa > Chordata > Amphibia > Caudata > Salamandridae > Lissotriton > Lissotriton helveticus. Next base: position 1,073,745,831 of record NC_136059.1, read on the forward strand.
AATTGAAGGATTTAAATACTTATGAATCTATTTTGATTCAAAGTATCCATCCCTTTCAGGCTATTGTAAGAATGGAGCCAAAGACAGGGAAATTGCCTCCATCAGATTTACAGAGAGGATTAAAGGGAAGAGTTGTTTATTTGCCTCTAGATTTGAAGAAAAACATTAATACAATTGGAGTAGAAAAAGTGGAAGAGGAACCTCTGGTTATCTTAGTTAATGGGGTTCTGACAAAGAGTAAGAAAATATGGCAAGATTTAGTGGATGTTAGGAAAGTCAAAAAGGCAACATTGTATTTGAAAAAAAACAATAAGTACTATAAGAATGTATATGTTGCAGAAGAGAAAGTAAGTGAAGAAGAGGATAGCAATTTGTGTGCTGGTCAAATTGAGAAAGTAGAACCCTCTAAAAGTGAAGAAATATATGAACATTATAGTGTTCATCCTTTGCATTCCAAGGAAGTCATGGGGAATGCTATTGAGTTGTTTCAAATGAAACAAGCCAAAGGGAGTCCCATTAGTGTTTGGGAGGAAAGTTTGGAAGGTCGGTGTTTCCCACAGCTATTTCCAACAGGTCAAGGAGGAAGATATGATGAGCGAACTCATCAAATTCCTGCTTCTGAATACCGGACTTTACGATTGTATGCAGAAGATCCTAGGTTTCGACAATGCATTCCCTATTTGTTTCATCTCCTGTTTGAAAGCGATCTGTCTGGACTGTCATATGCAGTGAACCACATCTTGAAAAGTGGTATACAGATGCAAAACATCTCGGCAAGTGACTTTATGGATAAAGTCAATGTGCAAGACAGTATTTTGGATTCTCACCTGATTAATCTCATGGCGTGTCAGCGTGGTACTAATGAGTACTGGTACCGTCGTCATGGTGATTTAAAATGTATGCTGAGGAACTTAGGAACTCCCACATGGTTCCTCACTCTCAGCTGTGCCGAGTATGGCTGGGAAGACTTACTTGAATTTCTACGAGAGGCAAATGGAAACATTGAAAATATCGAATTCAAGACACCCGGAGAACTGTGCTCTTTGGATCCAGTGAATGTATGCAGGTACTTCAATCATAGATTTGAAGCTATGATGTCTTTCATCATGAACAAGAAAAATCCACCTCTTGGAGAGGTGTTGGATTTCTTCGGGAGAAAGGAGTACCAAGCAAGAGGTGCTCCTCATATACATATGCTGCTGTGGATCAAGGATGCACCTAAATTTGGAACAGATCCAGAAGACTTAGTGATAAGTTTCATAGAACAGTATTCTACATGTGCTGTTCCAAACGCAAAGGAGGACAAAAGCCTAAGAGAACAAGTTCTACGCTTCCAAAGCCATCGTTGCGGAAAGTACTGTTGTCGTAAATTCAGAAACAAGGACAAGTTCTACACCAAATGTCGTTTCGCCTTTCCACGACCGGTGATTTCTAAAGGAAGAGTGAACAGTTTGATGTCTTCGCTGCGACATAATGTGATGAAGAAATCACCTAAAAACACATACAATTTGAAAAGGAACGAAGAGTCCAAGTATATCAACGACTACAACCCAGTGATTTTGTCCATGTGGAATGCTAACATGGATATACAGTTCGTGGCTGATAACTGTATGTCTGTGGCTCGGTATGTGACATCTTACATCACCAAAAAAGAAAAGACAGAATTGAAGGATATGTGGGAGGACATTTCCCATGAAAAGAGCCTCAGTAAGAAGTTGTACAGTTTCAGTCTGAAGATGTTGTCACATCGAGAAATTGGAGCTTACGAATGTTCTGACCGGTTGTCTTCAGCAAGTCTCTATGCCAAATCCAGGAGTATCGTCTTGGTCTTGCTGCAACGCGTAATCGAGTTCTGAAACCTGTGCGGGAAATTGAGTATTTGGCGGAAAAGGAGCCAAACAGTACTGATATTTTGAAGACCAACATGTTGGATACATATTATCCAAATAGAAGCAGACGCCTCGAGAATGTTTGTCTGTATGAGGTTCTACAAAATTACATATTCAAGAGGAACATCAAAGAAGATATTGATAAATGAGTGTATGCTGTAATTGGAAGTGAGGGATGTCTCGTCAAGCAAAGAAAATACCACTTGGTAAACCATCGAAAATTGAGTGGCGAATCTCCTGAAAAAAAAGAGTTTTTCTATTTAGCACTTTTGCAACTTTTCAAGCCTTGGCGTGCAGAAGAGGAACTGCTTGGAGATTTCCTCTGTTACAAAGACTCTTTCAATGCCGCCAAGGAGACCATAGAATGTCCTGTTTTTCTCAAATATGTAGAAATGTTGAATGCGGAAATCGAGCAGGAAGCAACGATTGCAGCCGAGATTGCTAGAGACAGTTCTCAGGACAGTCAGAGTTCTGTTTCATTGAGTCAGGATCCACTAGGAGGACCAGTTATCGAAAATGAAGCTGCCACTGCCATGATTGAAGTGGAAAGAGCCATGGCACATGCTCAGGAGGATGCGGTTAACTTAGAAGACTTGGAAAGACAACTCAACGTTGAGCAGAGGAAAATATATGACGAAGTTACCAACCAAATTGATCATGGATTAAGTCATGAGAAGAAAGAGTGCTCATGTACGTCGTTGAAGCCTGTCCGACTGTACGTGAGTGGAGAAGCGGGAACTGGAAAAAGTTTCCTCATTAAAGCAATTTCATATTATTTGCAGAAAAGGACTGAGTCATCGCTGTCTTGTGCTGTCACCGCTGCAACTGGACTGGCAGCACATAACATTAAAGGTATTACTTTGCATCGTCTACTGATGCTGCCAGTGGAGCATGATAACAAATTACAATACCACAAGTTATCTGGAGATGCTTGTTGTGAAGTTTCAAGAGTCTTGAAGAAAATAAAACTTCTTATCATTGACGAAGTAAGCATGGTTTCCAATGTCATGCTTGCCTTTGTGCATTTGAGAATGCAAGAAGTTCTCAAAACAGAGTATGATGTGTTATTTGGTGGCAAACACATCATTGTTTTCGGTGATCTTCTGCAGCTGACACCAGTGAAAGGACAACCTGTGTTCAAAATGCTCACGCATGAAGATACCAGGAAGTGCCTAGGGAGCATTGGCAACGTTAATATATGGTTAAACTTCAATTATGCTGAACTGCATGAAAATATGCGTCAGGCGAAGGATGAAGATTACAAGAATATTCTACAAGATGTTAGAATCGGAAAAGTGACCGAGCATGGGAAAGAAGCTTTACATGCACGATTACTGTCAAATTTGTATCCAGAACAAGACGTTGTGCCTGAGAATATTTTTCAGAAAATTACTAAGAAATCTGGAATATGTTTGATGCCAACTCTTGCAGAATGTGCCATCTTCAACAACAAAATATTGTATTTAGAAAACCAAGAGATTGTGAAACTGGAAGGTATTGACAGAGTAGAGCATATGGGATCAACAATTATTTTGTCTGAGAATTTGAAATCAAAATTGGATTAATTAGAAAAGAGTATATCCAAAACTGCGGGTTTTGAAAAGACTCTGAATGTGTGCTTAAATTGCCGTATAATTTTAAGAAGTAATTTACATGTTGAAAGAGGTCTGGTAAATGGATCAATGGGTAATGTTGTTGATTTTGTGAAATACAGAAATAGGGATGAAATTGAATTTTTAAAAATTAAATTTGATGGCATTGAGGAAGTACAGCTAATTGGTCGTTGCTCTGCTAGGTTTTTGCTTGTGAAAGACTTATATGTTCGCCGTAAGCAGTTTCCTGTTTGCTTGGCATATGCGGTGACAATCCATAAATCGCAAGGTTTAAGTGTAGACAGTGCAATGGTGAATATTGGCAGTTCTGTGTTCAAGGAGGGTATGGCATATGTGGCATTGTCACGAGTCAGAACTTTATCAGGATTGTACTTGATTGAGTGTGATGTCACAAACATTTGTGCGGATCTAGACTGTGTTAAGGAATACAATAGGTTAAGAAGAGAGTATGCGCCACATTTGCCTCAATATCCTTTGTTTGAGAAACGTGTGGTAGGCCGGAAACGAAGAAATGTGACCAATAGTAGGGAGGTTGTAGCAAAAAGACGAAAAGTCGATGAACCCGAAATTATAAGCAGAAAGAAAATGGATTCTGTTGAAGATATTGTTGGTTTTCAATTTGAAAACAGTTCTGGTGTCAACTGCTATGCTAATGTAGTGGTTAATGTTTTGTATTCTCTAGAAACTTTAAAACAAGAGATTGTGGTCAATTCGGATCAGAGATTTTGCAGTTTGTTGAATTCCGTGTTAGAGAAATGTAGCACTGATAGGACAAAAATAGAAAGTGTGTCTGAAATTCGAAATCTGTTAGACAGATGTTCAGGTCAAACACAATTCTCTCAAAATATTCAGCAAGATTGTCAGGAGTTTTTAATGTATATGCTTGATGTATTGCATGATGAAGGTGTAGATGTAGATCACCTGTTTGGGCTTTCTTATCAATGGCAGCATGACTGCGAGAACTGTAGGGTATCAAGTACTACTAGTGTAGACTCAGAAAAATTTATATATTTAACTTTGCCAGACAGTAAATCAGTGTCCTTTAATAAGCTAGTAAAAGCAGCTGATCACAACATGGAGTGTAGCCAATGTAAGTCTGAAATGTTGTCAACATTATTTATACGAACATATGGCCAGTATGTTATTTTAATGTTCCAACGATGTAGGCCTGATGGAACAAAATTGACAACTTTGATTAAAAATGTTGTGGCTTCACAGTTGTCAATAGCAGGAAGGACTTTTGTAACTGCAGCAATTATATATCATGACGGTCCTTCAATAACATCAGGACATTACACAGCTTATTTAAAGTCTAGAAATGGCTGGTCATTCTGCAATGATTCTGTTTTAACTTTTAAAACAAAATTGCCTTTTGACCTTAAAAATTCTTACCTGGTGTTTTTAAAACCAAAATTTTAGGGAAGGAATCTCAGGATTTGCTCTGAGGAATTTCAAGAGGTTCTAATGGCTCCTACACAATTTGGCCTTGAGGATAAGTGTAGTACGGAGTCAAAAGTTATTTTTGAGTTTTAAATAGTTCCTGGAAAAAAAGAAGGTTTTCTTACAGAAAGTGGTGGGCACGGATTAGTTAAAGGACAACAGAGTATTTCCCAAAGCAAACGGTGTTCTTACCATAACACTTGACGTCATGGATAAATAACTGCACTTTGAATGAGTTCAGAAAAACTGTTTCTTTTTATAAGCTAATTCAAGCAGCCAATAAAAACATGGAGTAGAGGTAATGTAAGTCTGCAATGCTGTCTAGATTATTTGACCAAACTTTTGGTTATAATGTCATTTTAAAATTCCAACTATATAAACCTGATGAAAGTAAGTCTTCAACTTTAATTACAAATGTTGTGGCTACACAGTTGTTTATTTTAGGAAGAACATTTTTAACTGCAGCTATTATATGACATGATGATCCTTTGACAAGATCCGCTTATTACACAGCTTATTGAAAATGTAAAAAAAGCTGCTGTTTCGTAAATGATTCCTATTTGACTAAGATACAATGTTGCCTTTTTACTTAAAGATATTCTTACTTTCTGTTTTCAGAAAAGAGAATTTAGGGTAGGTAACTGGTCTATAATGATTCTAGGGGTTGATATAATTTTATCTACTGTTTTAAATTGCTTTGTGATTAAAAGTGATGTAGAGAATTAAATAATTGTAGTAGTCATAGAGGTAGTGTAAGTCTGCTTCATAGTAAGCAGTATCAGTGTCATAGGAAATTTGGAACATGAGTGAGCAAGAAGGGTAAGATATTACTAGTCCAGGATTGTGAAAGTGATCTTGAACGTTTTCTTTCTCAAAGTTGCGGAAATACAAAATGACGGGATTTGCTTAGAAGAATTCCAAGAGTTATAAATGGCTCTTACACGATTTGGCCTTGTGGAAACGTGTGGTAGAGAGCGAGAAGTCATTAATTGTATGTAACATATTTTTCAAAACGATGGAGGTTTTCTTTCAGAAAGTGGCGGGCTGAAAATAATAACAGCACAACAGAGTGTAAGCTGTTCATAGGACATCATTCGACGTCATGGAAAGTAAGTTAATTTTAAGGAGTTCTGATTTCTGATTTGTCATGTTGTAAGGGTTTTTTAAACACAATCAATTTTATTGTGTTTTTTTTTCCCCGCTGTTATATGATGAATACCTTCAAGTCACTGTTTTTAGTGAAATTTGATAAATTCTGAGAACAGCAAAAATAAACCATTTAACATGTATAATTAATTCTGTACTTTTTGTATTTATGATATACACTTAGAACTGTGTAGTAGGCATGGAGAAGCTGAGGCTTCTGTAAGTGTCAAAGTTGTTGCATACAGTGCTCACATTCTACGTAGTCTTTCATATGATAGACTACATTTCCACAATGAGATACCTAAGCAAAGGAAACACAGGTGATGTGATTGTGGAATTAGCAAAAAAAAATTGCACGTTTTTCAATTATATTACCTGTGTTTCCTAACATTACACATCACATTGTGTAGATAAGGTTTAGGCCTGTTCCAGGAGATAGAGGAGGTCTGACATTTGTTGAAGAGTGCAGTGCAGATGAGTCACTTCGTTGGTAGGCCTGCACATGTATTATCTCCTCTGTACTTTTCAAGAAGCCTAAATTTCATCTGCAAAACTGAGTAGGACTCACCTGAAAGAAATCTGTGGATAGGCTACACCTTATCAGCATCTAGAAACAATCATTTAAAATGTTAAGGGCAGTTTTATGAAGGCTGTGTGCCTCTTTTGCGCCGCTGTTCCGTCATTTTTGTGACGCAGCAGCAGTGTAAAAGATGCACCATGTTGCAAGATAGGCCTCAGTTCATTTCCAGCAAGATACCGTCAGTTTAAAATGTATATAATTAGGACTGTGTAGGGGGCATGCAGAAGCTGAGGCTTCAGTAAGTGTCAAAGTTGTTGCATGCAGTGCTGCACTTCTGCGTACTCTTTCATATGCTGGACTACATCTGCACAATGAGATACCTAACCAAAGGAAACACAAGTGATGTGATTGTGAAATGAGCAAAAGAAATTGCACGTTTTTCAAATACATTACCTGTGTTTCCTAACATTACGAATCACATTGTGCAGATGAAGTTTAGGCCTGTCCAGGGAAACAGAGGAGGTCTGAACTTTGTTCAAGAGTGCAGTGGACATGACTCACTTTATTGGTAGGCCTGCACATGTATTATCTCCTCTGTACTCTTCAACAAGCCTAAATTTCATCTGCAACCCTGAGTAGGCCTTACCTGAAACAAACGTCTGGATAGGACACACCTTATTGCCATCCTGAAACAATCATTTAAAATGTTAGGAACAGTTTTATGATGATTGTGCACCTCTTTTGCGCTGCCATTGCATGCCTTTTGTGAGACAACAGCACTGCAAAAGATGCACCATGTTCCAAGATAGGCCTCACTTCATCTGCATCAAGATACTGTTAGTTTAAAATGTATATCTTTAGGACTGTGTAGGGAGCCTGGAGAAGCAGAGGCTTCTGTAAGTGTCAAAGTTGTTGAAAAACTGTTTGTCCTTCAATCTTTTCCCTTGTCTTTTCTAATTTTTAAATACATGTTTTAATATTTTTCAAATGTTTGTTCTCTCTTTCACAGATTGAAAGTATAAAAATAACAAGTGACTAAGTTAACGACAATTATAAGGTAAATGTTTTGTACTCTTTTCGTTACATTTCTATCACATTTAACTACTATTAGTTCCACTGCTTCATTTCTTTAACCCTCACTTTCTCGCCTTTGCTACTTCCCTCATTCCTTTCTCTATTACTTACTTACTCTACTCCTTCCACTCCTTTTCTCAGTCCCTCTGTTCTCATAGTTCCTCACTCTTGTTCACTCACTCCGTCTCTATTACTCTTAGTGTCTCTGACTGATCACTTTTTCACTACTTGTTCATTATGCTTTCTCTGTGTAATTGAAACACACTAAGGGGCATATTATGAACACAACCAATAAAATTATTGCTGCTTTTATCGGCAGAAAACTGCTGCAAAAGCGGCTTTAGCTGCAGTTTTCTGCCACAAAGCGGCTTTAGCTACACATTTCTGCCGATAAAAGCTGCGAAACCTTTATTGCCTATGTTGATAATATGCCCCTATGTTATTTACATTTCTTTGCTGTTTCAATTATTCCTTTTCTGTTACTTCTTCTTTTCTGCTTTCTGTTTTTTCTCTCTGTTATTCCACATGTTTTAATCTTATTTTGAACATTCACTCACATTCTCTAAGAAACTCTTCTTTGTTATTCTTCTACTCTCCTTTTTTTCTTTCACTTCCTTATCTATTTTGTTTTTCACAATTATACCCTCTTCCATCTTTTCTTCGGTAAATAGATCTATTAAACAGTATCTCCGGTTTAGTCCTTATAGCTGTCTTTCTTTTAACATTACTCTCTGTTTACTTCCCTTATACTTACTCTTCTTTTTTTTCAAATTTTTTTTTGGTTCGCTCCCGGTTCGCGTACCGGGGAGCGAACCGGGAAGCGAACCAAAAGAAATAGAGGTAGCCAGAGAGAGGTAGCCAGAGTGCTAAACATTCTAGCAATTTTTTTTATAAAGGGGAGGTAGTTCTGAAAAGAACTTTTTTTTTAATGTTTTTTTTTTATTTTTCTTAACATTTTTTTTTTTTTTTTTTTGGAACAATTTTATGGTTTTTTGGGGTTTTTTGGGGGGAAACAACAAAAAACAGGCATTAGAAAGGGCTCAACAGGAGCAAATTTTTTTTTATTTTTTGGGGCGTTTTGAGCACTTGTGGTTTTCATATGCTCTGTTTATCAAATTGATACTCATGTTTGCACATGAGAGTAGGTTACCACAATAAAGACACACTATCTTCATGTGCACAACATTTTCTTGAATGTTTGGCACTGTTTCTCGTGCCTCTGGCCCCGACAGATTTACCTGTGCCAATGTTCTGGCCACAGGAGTTGGTGGGTTGTCTTGGAGGTCACGCATCTCTGCCATGCTGTAATTCAGTGGATGCCACCTCTGCATATGACGGTGCATAGTATAGTTGCCGAAGCTATACTTTTTATCTGTGCCTCTAGATAAATCTTCTTTGCATATGAGGCATGTCACATAGCGAGCATTCACTTTTTTTTGTCCTTGAGGAAAAGAAAAAAACTGCCAAATAAAACTATTTTTGTGGTGAGATATCCGGGGCTCCTCACGTAAAAACTGTCTTGGCTGTACTTCCTCTTCCTCTTCTTCGTCCTCTTCCTCCTCTGTGTTGGGAATGTACTGTGTAGGTGGTCCTCTCTTCCTTGGTGTTGGTGGTGGTGGTGGGGGTGCACCAGCTGCAGCTACTACTGAAGCCATTTTCTACTAAGCGAAATAGGTCTTCCTTTCACAAAGTTGAAAGTCAGAGTGAGAAAAAAGGTGGGGGCTTTCATCATTTTGGAAAAAAAATAGTTCTAAACCAATGAAAAGTGTTATTTTTAGGTCACATGACCTAGCTTTACATCATTAGGAAACCAAAAGTGAAATGAACCAATGAAAAGTTGTATTAACAAGTCACATGACCTGTTACGCTTACGTTACGCGCTGCGGGCCGCGCCCCGGATCACTTCCGGGGAGCTGCGCTTCGCGCCTCGGTTCGCGTACCGGAGCACTTCCGGGTGCGCTAACGCTGCGCGTCATAAGACGCATTACGCGACAACGCGATACGTCGCGCTTCCGCGACGCGTCACGATGTTGATTTCTAACGCGGCAGTTCCGCTAACGGAACGTTTACCGGTTCGCGTACCGAGTCGCGGCACCAAATTGAGCTAACGGGAAGCTACCCGGTTCGCAGACCGGGAGCGAACCAAAACATAATAATACATTTTTTTTTATTAATAAACATATAAAATATATTTTTTGATTTAAAGAAGAATACATTTTAAAGCTTTTGATATTTGCTATTAAAAAACCATTGAAATTCACAGAAAAAACCATAGGTTATAGACCATATATAGTTAGGAATTAGCATTTACAAAACCTTGAAAATTCACTGAAAAAACCGTAGGTTATAGACCATATATAGTTAGGAATTAGCATTTAAAAAACCTTTTTTTTACTCACACAAAACCATTGAAATTCCATATATAGTTAGTTGTACTAACTATATATCGCGCACCCGCAATCCACTGCTGATCATGTCACATATTACATCATTCATGACATGGTCAGTGACATCACTGATGACATCTCAAATGACATCACTGATGACATCACTGATGACATCTCAAATGACATCACTGATGACATCTCAAATGACATCACTGATGACATCACTGATGACAACATCCAGTGACTGTATGTTTCTGTAAAGTTAAAATATGTCTTACATATTGAAGAATGAGTGGATTTATAAGTGTCTGGATGAAGGATTTAGTAGGTGCATGACTGACTGTATGAGTGAGTGATTAAATGTGTCTCACTGAGTGCATGGGTTAGTGACTAAACTGTTTTAATTTGTGCATCATTATGTCTGTTGTTCTGTAAACTGCTGCATGTGTTGATCAGTAGCTATATGAGTAACTATATGGGTTATTGGTTGATTGCCTAAGTATTTGTATGGGAGACTGAGTGTGTGTGTGGGTGGCTGGGAGGTGTATAACTCTGTGCATAGATGTGTGAGCAGTTGATTCACTAGATGTATGGGTTCAAAAGTGCACGTGGAAACAGCTGTATGGGCGGTTGACTGTGTGCATGAGTGTATTGGTGAGTGAATGGATATCTAAGTGCTACATGTCAAAGTAAGTACATATGTAAAACACAGTACATGTGAGAGTTGACATATATAAATAACTATGCATAAGAGCCAGTGAATGTGTGAGTGGCTGTATGGATCATTGTGAACTTGTATCAGGGATTGTATAAGAGAGTAAATATGTGTTAGTATATGTTTGAATAAGTAAGGTGTGTATAACTGTATAGTTAAGGAAATGGATGTGAGATTGATTCTTTGCATGACTGACTAGGTGTGTGAGTAACTCCATGGATGAGTGACAGTCTGTGAGTGTCTGTTTACACTGAGTGTATCTAAGTTTTTATTAGAGTCTGAAGAGATTCATCGTATTATCACATGACTAATGTCATCAGTGATGTCATCAGTGATGTCTTTTGAGATGTGATCAGTGATGTCATCGATGATGTCATTTGAGATGTCATCAATGATGTCATCAGTGATGTCATCAGTGATATCATCAATGATGTCATTTGAGATGTCATCAGTGATGTCATCAGTGATGTCATTTGAGATGTCATCAGTGATGTCATTTGAGATGTCATCAGTGATGTCATCCGTGATGTCATTTGAGATGTCATCAGTGATGTCATCAGTGATGTCACTGACCATGTCATGAATGATGTAATATGTGACATGATCAGCAGTGGATTGCGGGTGCGCGATATATAGTTAGTACAACTAACTATATATGGAATTTCAATGATTTTGTGTGAGTAAAAAAAAGGTTTTTTAAATGCTAATTCCTAACTATATATGGTCTATAACCTATGGTTTTTTCAGTGAATTTTCAAGGTTTTGTAAATGCTAATTCCTAACTATATATGGTCTATAACCTATGGTTTTTTCTGTGAATATATATAAATATGTAACAAATGAGTCTTACATACAATTGTGCAAATACTAATGATGAAACTCAGCAACTTTATTGCCTTCATTACAGTGCACCAAAGCAATAAAAAAAACTGGTGCAAATCAAAATTGTTGCATTGGAAATGATTGAAAATTTCAGCAAAAATGCTTGATAGATTGCTTAAAATAATTTTATTGTAATTATTTGGAAGAATAGTTTGCATGTACGTACTTTTAAAATTGTGGTAGTAGGCCATATTTAGAGTTGGAAATTTGTATGCAATAATCAGTGTCAATATTACAATTATTACTTTATAAGATATGCTTGATTTCTTTCTTTATTCTTGAACTTAATTATGAGTTTTATTTACTAAATAAGATTTGCGTATTTTAAAATGCATTAAATAACCTTCTCCCTTAGGCTGCTTTATTTCATAGCTTCCAAATGCTGCTTTAGCTGTCCTTTTTTATGCAACATTTGTTTGATACTTTGTTGTGAGTGAATTAATGGAAACATGACCTTGCGATTTAATAAATCTAGAGCAACAAAGTAAATAGGCTCTTTGTCAACTAGCCTGTGAGGGCGCAATGGGCATTCGTTTCTCATGAGAAACATGGAAAAATATCTTGAAGTATCATTTTTTTACCTGATGAGCAGAGGAAGGGTCACCTGGTGTTCAGATCATCGTATGGTGACAATTGATGTCATAAATGAACTATTTGGAGTATAAAAGTGACTTTCTAAGGAGGGGGGATGGAATCTCTCTTTCTAGGTTTCCTAACTACCCCCATAAGGTTGGACTTTCCATGCCCCTTTCCTTTTTTCCTCTTTGCTGATAGACTTGCTGCTGATGGACTTGTCTGCTAGACAATTTGGAACTAGCTGGTGAGAGACCAGACTTGAACTTTCCTGATTATAGCTCCATTCCCTTGCCCATGCCTATGAACTTTTCCTTAATGGACTCTAATGTGATCCCTTTTCCCATGCTACGAGAACTCTTTTGAACCATCCTTTCCCCTTTGCTGGTGTTAGGAAACCCTACCCTAAACCATCCTCTTTATTGATTATTTTATTCAGCAATAGATTTACTTTGGCTAAATGTGTGGTTTTATACTATGTGCTGTAAGTCTCATGATTGTACTGCTTCAAATGTTACTTATATGCATTGATTTTGAATCTTTAAAACAATAACAAAAATATCTAACATTGGTCTGAGTCTTCTATTGTATGTGTCTTACTGTTCTTTCCATAGAAAGTCTGCTTATAATTATCTGATTTCTAATGCATGATACGGTAATAGATCGTTTTCAGAACATCAAGTTTTTTCTCTTGTTCTGTGTAGCTACAGCAGAGCTTCTGGTATGCATGATTCTTGTTAGATTGAACTTCTTTAGGAGGTTTGGTCTTTCAATTGCAATACTCTAAGGCCCAGATGCATGAAGCTAAAATCCGCTCGCAAAGGGGCAGATTTTCAGAATCTGCCCCTTTGCGACCGGTATTTTTGCATTTGGGATGCATCATCGCAAATGCAAAAATCGCAAATTGAGAATTCGCTAAATTGCGATTACTTGCATTTAAGGAATCTCAAATTGAGATTCCTTAAATGCAATGCAATAAAGTTTTTTAAAAAAGCGATTTCACTAATAGGGCACGCAAATTACCATGAAGTACAACTTCATGGTAATTTGCAAAAACTTTAAAAAATGCACTAAATTGCATTTTTCAAAGTTTCATGTTGCGCACACACATGCCCTAAGGGCATGTGTGTGCGCAACATATGTGCACAGATCAATTTCAGGGGTGCAACAGGGTGTCCTTTGGACACCCCTGCACCCTTGAAATCGCATTCTCATTTTGCGATTCGCTAATTGCGGTTTGCAAATTGAAAATTCTTCCCATTCATTCCTATGGGCCTCTAGGCCCAAAGGAATGAATGGGGAGGTATTCCGTAATTGCGACTCGCAATTTGCGAATCGCAATTAAGGAATTTTAAGAAATCGCTATTTTTAAAGTGATTTGTTCTTGCATACCATTTTTCTATTCCTTATGAGCGATTCCTTATTTTTCGCTAATAAGGAATCGCAAAATGGATGCTTGATGCATCTGGGGGTAAGTCTATAGCATAGTTCTGAGAGTAGTGTATTGAAATTTGATCACTAATTTGTGAGTTGGCTACTAATTATTGGTCTGCATTAGGTGGCCATCTGGTCAATACCCTGATATTTTATCCCTTACTGCGCCGAAGCAAGGTCCATGGGAGGACCTATGCCTCTGTGGGTGAAGTATAAATCCTTAGTAAAGTGACAAAGTTGTAAAGTCATTGATGGGTCCAGAAATGAAAGAAACTAAACAAGAAGAATGAAAAGAGAAAAGACTTCTGCTGCAACAATAGTTTATAACAAGTAGGTTGCTATGGTTCCATCCTCTCTATTAGTATAGCTCAATACTCCAGTCTTCTGAGCAGACAGGTTTCTGCATCCTCCTGCCTCCCTTACCCTCTCTGTGACTTCATGAAAAAGAACAGCATCTCTGCAATGCACCGCAAGCTGTACTATGAAGTATAAAAAAGTAGCAATTTGACAGGTACCATGGTGTTCTGAGCCTGTAGACTTGCTTGGGCCTTCTTGCTGTGTGGATTGTGCAATTGCAGGGGTCAAGGCTTACTCTTTCCACTCCGCTTTTGAGTAGTATCCAGGAAGAGTGTTTGCATACCATTGACTGAGCACCATGTTATATAAGGAGAGGTTACTCTTGCTACTTGAGTTTTTTTGCTAAACATTATTACAGCAGAAATGTCTCCTGGTTACCCTACGGCCTAGATTTACTGAGGTTTTGCATTCATTTTTTAATGCAGACCTGATGCAAAATCTTTTGGGGGATTTACAAACTAATTAACAGTTGCGTTGGTTTGTAGGAAAAAAGTACACAAACCAGCGCAAAGCTATGTTTTGCTTTTCTCTGCATTAAGGGAGCATTCTATAACTAGTACATGTGTGATCATGTGCTACCACCCATGGTTTTTTATGCAAACCCCTATCTATAAGCAATAGTAGATAGGGATTTGCACCAAAATTTAACATGGATGCTTACCTTAAATTTGCTCAAGAATTTCTGTATAATCTTGAAGTAGATTCTCTTTTTTCCTCCTGGTCTTCGGAAAAATTCACCATTGCATAAGGGGTGCAACACTACCAAATCTGATAGAGGGAAAAAATGTGGGGGGTCAAGAACACACAGCTTTTTCCTATCTCCTGTCATAGCTCTAGGATAACGTTTGGAATGTACAAGAATTTTTAATATGTTCGAAAAACAGCTACAGCTTATTTTCAACATTGGCTTGGATGCATTAAAACAAACTGCTCTATATTTAGGGGCATATTATCAAGGACGGGCGATACATTATCGCTGCTTTTATCGGCAGGAAGCTGCCGATAAAGCGGCGATAATGGGCTTGATAATATGCTCTATGAATTCCATAGGATTTGTGTGGGAACGCCTACCGTGATGCCCATGGAATGCCTCCCTTGCATAGAGTTATGCAATGCAGCGGTTTGCGCTGCATTGCATTACTCCATATTTTTTAAACCTTTCAAAGACACGCAAAGTGGCATTGAATGGCTTTATAAATATTACTTAGAGGTTTGGGTCTTGCATGTGCCACATTGTGTAGCAAGCATGATGCAAAGCCCTCATAAATATGCCCCTTCATCTGTCCTCATTACTTTTGGAAAATTTTGTCAGTGTTTCCTTATTCCTTTCTCTGTTTAATTGCACTGGTGGTAGAGAGCATTTGATTTTTTTAATAAAATATTTATTGAGTTCATCACAAAAGTCTTGCCTGGCAATCATTTGAACTTTTATTGCTTCTGGGGAAGTAAGGGGCATATTTATGAGAGACTTGTGAAATCTTTACACCACGCAAAGTGTTACATACCTGATGCTAACCTTTAAGTCAGATTTAAGAAGCAATGCAAAGCCATATTGTGTGGCTTTCAATGACTTCATAAATTTGGAGTAAGGAAATGCAATACAAATTGCTGTATACTTTGCACAAGGGAAGTGTGTTAGGATCTGTTCAAGGCAAAGAGCCTGTCCCTTTTCCTCACAATGATGTGGGTTTTAAATAATGCAGTAATGTTTTGTGTGATTTGAATTTCACTGATTGTTCGGGATACCACACTGTATGGTTCTTGCTATTGCACATTGCACAATGCTGAATTGTTTTTGCCAAGGTTTGTTCTTCACTGTCACAGTTTGTTTGAAATTGTAAACCTGATTCTTTCGATCCAAAAAACCTTAATTTGCATATGAGAGAGCGCTGCACGTTTCTTAACTGAATTCGTTACAACGTGCAGCGCGTGTGAGCCCCACCCGAAGTCATCTATAAAAGGCAGTCCGGAGCAGAGCCACATGCTTGTGCTCGTCAGATTTCCCAGCTCATCTGAAGGTCCTGCTCCATCCGGCGTCCTCTCTCCCACCCCAGCTTACCTGAAAATATCGAATTCAAGACACCCGGAGAACTGTGCTCTTTGGATCCAGTGAATGTATGCAGGTACTTCAATCATAGATTTGAAGCTATGATGTCTTTCATCATGAACAAGAAAAATCCACCTCTTGGAGAGGTGTTGGATTTCTTCTGGAGAAAGGAGTACCAAGCAAGAGGTGCTCCTCATATACATATGCTGCTAAGGATCAAGGATGCACCTAAATTTGGAACAGATCCAGAAGACTTAGTGATAAGTTTCATAGAACAGTATTCTACATGTGCTGTTCCAAACGCAAAGGAGGACAAAAGCCTAAGAGAACAAGTTCTACGCTTCCAAAGCCATCGTTGCGGAAAGTACTGTTGTCGTAAATTCAGAAACAAGGACAAGTTCTACACCAAATGTCGTTTCGCCTTTCCACGACCGGTGATTTCTAAAGGAAGAGTGAACAGTTTGATGTCTTTGCTGCGACATAATGTGATGAAGAAATCACCTAAAAACACATACAATTTGAAAAGGAACGAAGAGTCCAAGTATATCAACGACTACAACCCAGTGATTTTGTCCATGTGGAATGCTAACATGGATATACAGTTCGTGGCTGATAACTGTATGTCTGTGGCTCGGTATGTGACATCTTACATCACCAAAAAAGAAAAGACAGAATTGAAGGATATGTGGGAGGACATTTCCCATGAAAAGAGCCTCAGTAAGAAGTTGTACAGTTTCAGTCTGAAGATGTTGTCACATCGAGAAATTGGAGCTTACGAATGTTCTGACCGGTTGTCTTCAGCAAGTCTCTATGCCAAATCCAGGAGTATCGTTTGGGCGAGTCTTGGTCTTGCTGCAACGCGTAATCGAGTTCTGAAACCTGTGCGGGAAATTGAGTATTTGGCGGAAAAGGAGCCAAACAGTACTGATATTTTGAAGACCAACATGTTGGATACATATTATCCAAATAGAAGCAGACGCCTCGAGAATGTTTGTCTGTATGAGGTTCTACAAAATTACATATTCAAGAGGAACATCAAAGAAGATATTGATAAATGAGTGTATGCTGTAATTGGAAGTGAGGGATGTCTCGTCAAGCAAAGAAAATACCACTTGGTAAACCATCGAAAATTGAGTGGCGAATCTCCTGAAAAAAAAGAGTTTTTCTATTTAGCACTTTTGCAACTTTTCAAGCCTTGGCGTGCAGAAGAGGAACTGCTTGGAGATTTCCTCTGTTACGAAGACTCTTTCAATGCCGCCAAGGAGACCATAGAATGTCCTGTTTTTCTCAAATATGTAGAAATGTTGAATGCGGAAATCGAGCAGGAAGCAACGATTGCAGCCGAGATTGCTAGAGACAGTTCTCAGGACAGTCAGAGTTCTGTTTCATTGAGTCAGGATCCACTAGGAGGACCAGTTATCGAAAATGAAGCTGCCACTGCCATGATTGAAGTGGAAAGAGCCATGGCACATGCTCAGGAGGATGCGGTTAACTTAGAAGACTTGGAAAGACAACTCAACGTTGAGCAGAGGAAAATATATGACGAAGTTACCAACCAAATTGATCATGGATTAAGTCATGAGAAGAAAGAGTGCTCATGTACGTCGTTGAAGCCTGTCCGACTGTACGTGAGTGGAGAAGCGGGAACTGGAAAAAGTTTCCTCATTAAAGCAATTTCATATTATTTGCAGAAAAGGACTGAGTCATCGCTGTCTTGTGTTGTCACCGCTGTAACTGGACTGGCAGCACATAACATTAAAGGTATTACTTTGCATCGTCTACTGATGCTGCCAGTGGAGCATGATAACAAATTACAATACCACAAGTTATCTGGAGATGCTTGTTGTGAAGTTTCAAGAGTCTTGAAGAAAATAAAACTTCTTATCATTGACGAAGTAAGCATGGTTTCCAATGTCATGCTTGCCTTTGTGCATTTGAGAATGCAAGAAGTTCTCAAAACAGAGTATGATGTGTTATTTGGTGGCAAACACATCATTGTTTTCGGTGATCTTCTGCAGCTGACACCAGTGAAAGGACAACCTGTGTTCAAAATGCTCACGCATGAAGATACCAGGAAGTGCCTAGGGAGCATTGGCAACGTTAATATATGGTTAAACTTCAATTATGCTGAACTGCATGAAAATATGCGTCAGGCGAAGGATGAAGATTACAAGAATATTCTACAAGATGTTAGAATCGGAAAAGTGACCGAGCATGGGAAAGAAGCTTTACATGCACGATTACTGTCAAATTTGTATCCAGAACAAGACGTTGTGCCTGAGAATATTTTTCAGAAAATTACTAAGAAATCTGGAATATGTTTGATGCCAACTCTTGCAGAATGTGCCATCTTCAACAACAAAATATTGTATTTAGAAAACCAAGAGATTGTGAAACTGGAAGGTATTGACAGAGTAGAGCATATGGGATCAACAATTATTTTGTCTGAGAATTTGAAATCAAAATTGGATTAATTAGAAAAGAGTATATCCAAAACTGCGGGTTTTGAAAAGACTCTGAATGTGTGCTTAAATTGCCGTATAATTTTAAGAAGTAATTTACATGTTGAAAGAGGTCTGGTAAATGGATCAATGGGTAATGTTGTTGATTTTGTGAAATACAGAAATAGGGATGAAATTGAATTTTTAAAAATTAAATTTGATGGCATTGAGGAAGTACAGCTAATTGGTCGTTGCTCTGCTAGGTTTTTGCTTGTGAAAGACTTATATGTTCGCCGTAAGCAGTTTCCTGTTTGCTTGGCATATGCGGTGACAATCCATAAATCGCAAGGTTTAAGTGTAGACAGTGCAATGGTGAATATTGGCAGTTCTGTGTTCAAGGAGGGTATGGCATATGTGGCATTGTCACGAGTCAGAACTTTATCAGGATTGTACTTGATTGAGTGTGATGTCACAAACATTTGTGCGGATCTAGACTGTGTTAAGGAATACAATAGGTTAAGAAGAGAGTATGCGCCAAATTTGCCTCAATATCCTTTGTTTGAGAAACGTGTGGTAGGCCGGAAACGAAGAAATGTGACCAATAGTAGGGAGGTTGTAGCAAAAAGACGAAAAGTCGATGAACCCGAAATTATAAGCAGAAAGAAAATGGATTCTGTTGAAGATATTGTTGGTTTTCAATTTGAAAACAGTTCTGGTGTCAACTGCTATGCTAATGTAGTGGTTAATGTTTTGTTTTCTCTAGAAACTTTAAAACAAGAGATTGTGGTCAATTCGGATCAGAGATTTTGCAGTTTGTTGAATTCCGTGTTAGAGAAATGTAGCACTGATAGGACAAAAATAGAAAGTGTGTCTGAAATTCGAAATCTGTTAGACAGATGTTCAGGTCAAACACAATTCTCTCAAAATATTCAGCAAGATTGTCAGGAGTTTTTAATGTATATGCTTGATGTATTGCATGATGAAGGTGTAGATGTAGATCACCTGTTTGGGCTTTCTTATCAATGGCAGCATGACTGCGAGAACTGTAGGGTATCAAGTACTACTAGTGTAGACTCAGAAAAATTTATATATTTAACTTTGCCAGACAGTAAATCAGTGTCCTTTAATAAGCTAGTAAAAGCAGCTGATCACAACATGGAGTGTAGCCAATGTAAGTCTGAAATGTTGTCAACATTATTTATACGAACATATGGCCAGTATGTTATTTTAATGTTCCAACGATGTAGGCCTGATGGAACAAAATTGACAACTTTGATTAAAAATTTTGTGGCTTCACAGTTGTCAATAGCAGGAAGGACTTTTGTAACTGCAGCAATTATATATCATGACGGTCCTTCAATAACATCAGGACATTACACAGCTTATTTAAAGTCTAGAAATGGCTGGTCATTCTGCAATGATTCTGTTTTAACTTTTAAAACAAAATTGCCTTTTGACCTTAAAAATTCTTACCTGGTGTTTTTAAAACCAAAATTTTAGGGAAGGAATCTCAGGATTTGCTCTGAGGAATTTCAAGAGGTTCTAATGGCTCCTACACAATTTGGCCTTGAGGATAAGTGTAGTACAGAGTCAAAAGTTATTTTTGAGTTTTAAATAGTTCCTGGAAAAAAAGAAGGTTTTCTTACAGAAAGTGGTGGGCACGGATTAGTTAAAGGACAACAGAGTATTTCCCAAAGCAAACGGTGTTCTTACCATAACACTTGACGTCATGGATAAATAACTGCACTTTGAATGAGTTCAGAAAAACTGTTTCTTTTTATAAGCTAATTCAAGCAGCCAATAAAAACATGGAGTAGAGGTAATGTAAGTCTGCAATGCTGTCTGGATTATTTGACCAAACTTTTGGTTATAATGTCATTTTAAAATTCCAACTATATAAACCTGATGAAAGTAAGTCTTCAACTTTAATTACAAATGTTGTGGCTACACAGTTGTTTATTTTAGGAAGAACATTTTTAACTGCAGCTATTATATGACATGATGATCCTTTGACAAGATCCGCTTATTACACAGCTTATTGAAAATGTAAAAAAAGCTGCTGTTTCGTAAATGATTCCTATTTGACTAAGATACAATGTTGCCTTTTTACTTAAAGATATTCTTACTTTCTGTTTTCAGAAAAGAGAATTTAGGGTAGGTAACTGGTCTATAATGATTCTAGGGGTTGATATAATTTTATCTACTGTTTTAAATTGCTTTGTGATTAAAAGTGATGTAGAGAATTAAATAATTGTAGTAGTCATAGAGGTAGTGTAAGTCTGCTTCATAGTAAGCAGTATCAGTGTCATAGGAAATTTGGAACATGAGTGAGCAAGAAGGGTAAGATATTACTAGTCCAGGATTGTGAAAGTGATCTTGAACGTTTTCTTTCTCAAAGTTGCGGAAATACAAAATGACGGGATTTGCTTAGAAGAATTCCAAGAGTTATAAATGGCTCTTACACGATTTGGCCTTGTGGAAACGTGTGGTAGAGAGCGAGAAGTCATTAATTGTATGTAACATATTTTTCAAAACGATGGAGGTTTTCTTTCAGAAAGTGGCGGGCTGAAAATAATAACAGCACAACAGAGTGTAAGCTGTTCATAGGACATCATTCGACGTCATGGAAAGTAAGTTAATTTTAAGGAGTTCTGATTTCTGATTTGTCATGTTGTATGGGTTTTTTAAACACAATCATTTTGATTGTGTTTTTTTTCCCCCGCTGTTATATGATGAATACCTTCAAGTCACTGTTTTTAGTGAAATTTGATAAATTCTGAGAACAGCAAAAATAAACCATTTAACATGTATAATTAATTCTGTACTTTTTGTATTTATGATATACACTTAGAACTGTGTAGTAGGCATGGAGAAGCTGAGGCTTCTGTAAGTGTCAAAGTTGTTGCATACAGTGCTCACATTTTACGTAGTCTTTCATATGATAGACTACATTTCCACAATGAGATACCTAAGCAAAGGAAACACAGGTGATGTGATTGTGGAATTAGCAAAAAAAATTGCACGTTTTTCAATTACATTACCTGTGTTTCCTAACATTACACATCACATTGTGTAGATAAGGTTTAGGCCTGTTCCAGGAGATAGAGGAGGTCTGACATTTGTTGAAGAGTGCAGTGCAGATGAGTCACTTCGTTGGTAGGCCTGCACATGTATTATCTCCTCTGTACTTTTCAAGAAGCCTAAATTTCATCTGCAAAACTGAGTAGGACTCACCTGAAAGAAATCTGTGGATAGGCTACACCTTATCAGCATCTAGAAACAATCATTTAAAATGTTAAGGGCAGTTTTATGAAGGCTGTGTGCCTCTTTTGCGCCGCTGTTCCGTCATTTTTGTGACGCAGCAGCAGTGTAAAAGATGCACCATGTTGCAAGATAGGCCTCAGTTCATTTCCAGCAAGATACCGTCAGTTTAAAATGTATATAATTAGGACTGTGTAGGGGGCATGCAGAACCTGAGGCTTCAGTAAGTGTCAAAGTTGTTGCATGCAGTGCTGCACTTCTGCGTACTCTTTCATATGCTGGACTACATCTGCACAATGAGATACCTAACCAAAGGAAACACAAGTGATGTGATTGTGAAATGAGCAAAAGAAATTGCACGTTTTCAAATACATTACCTGTGTTTCCTAACATTACGAATCACATTGTGCAGATGAAGTTTAGGCCTGTCCAGGGAAACAGAGGAGGTCTGAACTTTGTTCAAGAGTGCAGTGGACATGACTCACTTTATTGGTAGGCCTGCACATGTATTATCTCCTCTGTACTCTTCAACAAGCCTAAATTTCATCTGCAACCCTGAGTAGGCCTTACCTGAAACAAACGTCTGGATAGGACACACCTTATTGCCATCCTGAAACAATCATTTAAAATGTTAGGAACAGTTTTATGATGATTGTGCACCTCTTTTGCGCTGCCATTGCATGCCTTTTGTGAGACAACAGCACTGCAAAAGATGCACCATGTTCCAAGATAGGCCTCACTTCATCTGCATCAAGATACTGTTAGTTTAAAATGTATATCTTTAGGACTGTGTAGGGAGCCTGGAGAAGCAGAGGCTTCTGTAAGTGTCAAAGTTGTTGAAAAACTGTTTGTCCTTCAATCTTTTCCCTTGTCTTTTCTAATTTTTAAATACATGTTTTAATATTTTTCAAATGTTTGTTCTCTCTTTCACAGATTGAAAGTATAAAAATAACAAGTGACTAAGTTAACGACAATGATAAGGTAAATGTTTTGTACTCTTTTCGTTACATTTCTATCACATTTAACTACTATTAGTTCCACTGCTTCATTTCTTTAACCCTCACTTTCCTGCCTTTGCTACTTCCCTCATTCCTTTCTCTGTTACTTACTTACTCTACTCCTTCCACTCCTTTTCTCAGTCCCTCTGTTCTCATAGTTCCTCACTCTTGTTCACTCACTCCGTCTCTATTACTCTTAGTGTCTCTGACTGATCACTTTTTCACTACTTGTTCATTATGCTTTCTCTGTGTAATTGAAACACACTAAGGGGCATATTATGAACACAACCAATAAAATTATTGCTGCTTTTATCGGCAGAAAACTGCTGCAAAAGCGGCTTTAGCTGCAGTTTTCTGCCACAAAGCGGCTTTAGCTACACATTTCTGCCGATAAAAGCTGCGAAACTTTTATCGCCTATGTTGATAATATGCCCCTATGTTATTTACATTTCTTTGCTGTTTCAATTATTCCTTTTCTGTTACTTCTTCTTTTCTGCTTTCTGTTTTTTCTCTCTGTTATTCCACATGTTTTAATCTTATTTTGAACATTCACTCACATTCTCTAAGAAACTCTTCTTTGTTATTCTTCTACTCTCCTTTTTTTCTTTCACTTCCTTATCTATTTTGTTTTTCACAATTATACCCTCTTCCATCTTTTCTTCGGTAAATAGATCTATTAAACAGTATCTCTGGTTTAGTCCTTATAGCTGTCTTTCTTTTAACATTACTCTCTGTTTACTTCCCTTATACTTACTCTTCTTTTTTTTTAAATATTTTTTTGGTTCGCTCCCGGTTCGCGTACCGGGGAGCGAACCGGGAAGCGAACCAAAAGAAATAGAGGTAGCCAGAGTGCTAAACATTCTAGCAATTTTTTTTATAAAGGGGAGGTAGTTCTGAAAAGAACTTTTTTTTAATGTTTTTTTTATTTTTTTGAACATTTTTTTTTTTTTTTTTTGGGAACAATTTTATGGTTTTTTGGGGGGAAACAACAAAAAACAGGCATTAGAAAGGGCTCAACAGGAGCAAAATTTTTTTTATTTTTTGGGGCGTTTTGAGCACTTGTGGTTTTCATATGCTCTGTTTATCAAATTGATACTCATGTTTGCACATGAGAGTAGGTTACCACAATAAAGACACACTATCTTCATGTGCACAAAATTTTCTTGAATGTTTGGCACTGTTTCCCCTGCCTCTGGCCCCGACAGATTTACCTGTGCCAATGTTCTGGCCACAGGAGTTGGTGGGTTGTCTTGGAGGTCACGCATCTCCGCCATGCTGTAATTCAGTGGATGCCACCTCTGCATATGACGGTGCATAGTATAGTTGCCGAAGCTATACTTTTTATCTGTGCCTCTAGATAAATCTTCTTTGCATATGAGGCATGTCACATAGCGAGCATTCACTTTTTTTTGTCCTTGAGGAAAAGAAAAAAACTGCCAAATAAAACTATTTTTGTGGTGAGATATCCGGGGCTCCTCACGTAAAAACTGTCTTGGCTGTACTTCCTCTTCCTCTTCTTCGTCCTCTTCCTCCTCTGTGTTGGGAATGTACTGTGTAGGTGGTCCTCTCTTCCTTGGTGTTGGTGGTGGTGGTGGGGGTGCACCAGCTGCAGCTACTACTGAAGCCATTTTCTACTAAGCGAAATAGGTCTTCCTTTCACAAAGTTGAAAGTCAGAGTGAGAAAAAAGGTGGGGGCTTTCATCATTTTGGAAAAAAAATAGTTCTAAACCAATGAAAAGTGTTATTTTTAGGTCACATGACCTAGCTTTACATCATTAGGAAACCAAAAGTGAAATGAACCAATGAAAAGTTTTATTAACAAGTCACATGACCTGTTACGCTTACGTTACGCGCTGCGGGCCGCGCCCCGGATCGCTTCCGGGGAGCTGCGCTTCGCGCCTCGGTTCGCGTACCGGAGCACTTCCGGGTGCGCTAACGCTGCGCGTCATAAGACGCATTACGCGACACCGCGATACGTCGCGCTTCCGCGACGCGTCACGATGTTGATTTCTAACGCGGCAGTTCCGCTAACGGAACGTTTACCGGTTCGCGTACCGAGTCGCGGCACCAAATTGAGCTAACGGGAAGCTACCCGGTTCGCAGGCCGGGAGCGAACCAAAACATAATAATACATTTTTTTTAATTAATAAACATATAAAATATATTTTTTGATTTAAAGAAGAATACATTTTAAAGCTTTTGATATTTGCTATTAAAAAACCATTAAAATTCACAGAAAAAACCATAGGTCATAGACCATATATAGTTAGGAATTAGCATTTACAAAACCTTGAAAATTCACTGAAAAAACCGTAGGTTATAGACCATATATAGTTAGGAATTAGCATTTAAAAAACCTTTTTTTTACTCACACAAAACCATTGAAATTCCATATATAGTTAGTTGTACTAACTATATATCGCGCACCCGCAATCCACTGCTGATCATGTCACATATTACATCATTCATGACATGGTCAGTGACATCACTGATGACATCTCAAATGACATCACTGATGACATCACTGATGACATCTCAAATGACATCACTGATGACATCTCAAATGACATCACTGATGACATCACTGATGACAACATCCAGTGACTGTATGTTTCTGTAAAGTTAAAATATGTCTTACATATTGAAGAATGAGTGGATTTATAAGTGTCTGGATGAAGGATTTAGTAGGTGCATGACTGACTGTATGAGTGAGTGATTAAATGTGTCTCACTGAGTGCATGGGTTAGTGACTAAACTGTTTTAATTTGTGCATCATTATGTCTGTTGTTCTGTAAACTGCTGCATGTGTTGATCAGTAGCTATATGAGTAACTATATGGGTTATTGGTTGATTGCCTAAGTATTTGTATGGGAGACTGAGTGTGTGTGTGGGTGGCTGGGAGGTGTATAACTCTGTGCATAGATGTGTGAGCAGTTGATTCACTAGATGTATGGGTTCAAAAGTGCACGTGGAAACAGCTGTATGGGCGGTTGACTGTGTGCATGAGTGTATTGGTGAGTGAATGGATATCTAAGTGCTACATGTCAAAGTAAGTACATATGTAAAACACAGTACATGTGAGAGTTGACATATATAAATAACTATGCATAAGAGCCAGTGAATGTGTGAGTGGCTGTATGGATCATTGTGAACTTGTATCAGGGATTGTATAAGAGAGTAAATATGTGTTAGTATATGTTTGAATAAGTAAGGTGTGTATAACTGTATAGTTAAGGAAATGGATGTGAGATTGATTCTTTGCATGACTGACTAGGTGTGTGAGTAACTCCATGGATGAGTGACAGTCTGTGAGTGTCTGTTTACACTGAGTGTATCTAAGTTTTTATTAGAGTCTGAAGAGATTCATCGTATTATCACATGACTAATGTCATCAGTGATGTCATCAGTGATGTCTTTTGAGATGTGATCAGTGATGTCATCGGTGATGTCATTTGAGATGTCATCAATGATGTCATCAGTGATGTCATCAGTGATATCATCAATGATGTCATTTGAGATGTCATCAGTGATGTCATCAGTGATGTCATTTGAGATGTCATCAGTGATGTCATTTGAGATGTCATCAGTGATGTCATCAGTGATGTCATTTGAGATGTCATCAGTGATGTCATCAGTGATGTCACTGACCATGTCATGAATGATGTAATATGTGACATGATCAGCAGTGGATTGCGGGTGCGCGATATATAGTTAGTACAACTAACTATATATGGAATTTCAATGATTTTGTGTGAGTAAAAAAAAGGTTTTTTAAATGCTAATTCCTAACTATATATGGTCTATAACCTATGGTTTTTTCAGTGAATTTTCAAGGTTTTGTAAATGCTAATTCCTAA
Source organism: Lissotriton helveticus (assembly GCF_964261635.1). Lineage (NCBI taxonomy): Eukaryota > Metazoa > Chordata > Amphibia > Caudata > Salamandridae > Lissotriton > Lissotriton helveticus. Next base: position 1,073,772,465 of record NC_136059.1, read on the forward strand.
CTATATATGGTCTATAACCTATGGTTTTTTCTGTGAATATATATAAATATGTAACAAATGAGTCTTACATACAATTGTGCAAATACTAATGATGAAACTCAGCAACTTTATTGCCTTCATTACAGTGCACCAAAGCAATAAAAAAACTGGTGCAAATCAAAATTGTTGCATTGGAAATGATTGAAAATTTCAGCAAAAATGCTTGATAGATTGCTTAAAATAATTTTATTGTAATTATTTGGAAGAATAGTTTGCATGTACGTACTTTTAAAATTGTGGTAGTAGGCCATATTTAGAGTTGGAAATTTGTATGCAATAATCAGTGTCAATATTACAATTATTACTTTATAAGATATGCTTGATTTCTTTCTTTATTCTTGAACTTAATTATGAGTTTTATTTACTAAATAAGATTTGCGTATTTTAAAATGCATTAAATAACCTTCTCCCTTAGGCTGCTTTATTTCATAGCTTCCAAATGCTGCTTTAGCTGTCCTTTTTTATGCAACATTTGTTTGATACTTTGTTGTGAGTGAATTAACGGAAACATGACCTTGCGATTTAATAAATCTAGAGCAACAAAGTAAATAGGCTCTTTGTCAACTAGCCTGTGAGGGCGCAATGGGCATTCGTTTCTCATGAGAAACATGGAAAAATATCTTGAAGTATCATTTTTTTACCTGATGAGCAGAGGAAGGGTCACCTGGTGTTCAGATCATCGTATGGTGACAATTGATGTCATAAATGAACTATTTGGAGTATAAAAGTGACTTTCTAAGGAGGGGGGATGGAATCTCTCTTTCTAGGTTTCCTAACTACCCCCATAAGGTTGGACTTTCCATGCCCCTTTCCTTTTTTCCTCTTTGCTGATAGACTTGCTGCTGATGGACTTGTCTGCTAGACAATTTGGAACTAGCTGGTGAGAGACCAGACTTGAACTTTCCTGATTATAGCTCCATTCCCTTGCCCATGCCTATGAACTTTTCCTTAATGGACTCTAATGTGATCCCTTTTCCCATGCTACGAGAACTCTTTTGAACCATCCTTTCCCCTTTGCTGGTGTTAGGAAACCCTACCCTAAACCATCCTCTTTATTGATTATTTTATTCAGCAATAGATTTACTTTGGCTAAATGTGTGGTTTTATACTATGTGCTGTAAGTCTCATGATTGTACTGCTTCAAATGTTACTTATATGCATTGATTTTGAATCTTTAAAACAATAACAAAAATATCTAACATTGGTCTGAGTCTTCTATTGTATGTGTCTTACTGTTCTTTCCATAGAAAGTCTGCTTATAATTATCTGATTTCTAATGCATGATACGGTAATAGATCGTTTTCAGAACATCAAGTTTTTTCTCTTGTTCTGTGTAGCTACAGCAGAGCTTCTGGTATGCATGATTCTTGTTAGATTGAACTTCTTTAGGAGGTTTGGTCTTTCAATTGCAATACTCTAAGGCCCAGATGCATGAAGCTAAAATCCGCTCGCAAAGGGGCAGATTTTCAGAATCTGCCCCTTTGCGACCGGTATTTTTGCATTTGGGATGCATCATCGCAAATGCAAAAATCGCAAATTGAGAATTCGCTAAATTGCGATTACTTGCATTTAAGGAATCTCAAATTGAGATTCCTTAAATGCAATGCAATAAAGTTTTTAAAAAAAGCGATTTCACTAATAGGGCACGCAAATTACCATGAAGTACAACTTCATGGTAATTTGCAAAAACTTAAAAAAATGCACTAAATTGCATTTTTCAAAGTTTCATGTTGCGCACACACATGCCCTAAGGGCATGTGTGTGCGCAACATATGTGCACAGATCAATTTCAGGGGTGCAACAGGGTGTCCTTTGGACACCCCTGCACCCTTGAAATCGCATTCTCATTTTGCGATTCGCTAATTGCGATTTGCAAATTGAAAATTCTTCCCATTCATTCCTATGGGCCTCTAGGCCCAAAGGAATGAATGGGGAGGTATTCCTTAATTGCGACTCGCAATTTGCGAATCGCAATTAAGGAATTTTAAGAAATCGCTATTTTTAAAGTGATTTGTTCTTGCATACCATTTTTCTATTCCTTATGAGCGATTCCTTATTTTTCGCTAATAAGGAATCGCAAAATGGATGCTTGATGCATCTGGGGGTAAGTCTATAGCATAGTTCTGAGAGTAGTGTATTGAAATTTGATCACTAATTTGTGAGTTGGCTACTAATTATTGGTCTGCATTAGGTGGCCATCTGGTCAATACCCTGATATTTTATCCCTTACTGCGCCGAAGCAAGGTCCATGGGAGGACCTATGCCTCTGTGGGTGAAGTATAAATCCTTAGTAAAGTGACAAAGTTGTAAAGTCATTGATGGGTCCAGAAATGAAAGAAACTAAACAAGAAGAATGAAAAGAGAAAAGACTTCTGCTGCAACAATAGTTTATAACAAGGAGGTTGCTATGGTTCCATCCTCTCTATTAGTATAGCTCAACACTCCAGTCTTCTGAGCAGACAGGTTTCTGCATCCTCCTGCCTCCCTTACCCTCTCTGTGACTTCATGAAAAAGAACAGCATCTCTGCAATGCACCGCAAGCTGTACTATGAAGTATAAAAAAGTAGCAATTTGACAGGTACCATGGTGTTCTGAGCCTGTAGACTTGCTTGGGCCTTCTTGCTGTGTGGATTGTGCAATTGCAGGGGTCAAGGCTTACTCTTTCCACTCCGCTTTTGAGTAGTATCCAGGAAGAGTGTTTGCATTCCATTGACTGAGCACCATGTTATATAAGGAGAGGTTACTCTTGCTACTTGAGTTATTTTGCTAAACATTATTACAGCAGAAATGTCTCCTGGTTACCCTACGGCCTAGATTTACTGAGGTTTTGCATTCATTTTTTAATGCAGACCTGATGCAAAATCTTTTGGGGGATTTACAAACTAATTAACAGTTGCGTTGGTTTGTAGGAAAAAAGTACACAAACCAGCGCAAAGCTATGTTTTGCTTTTCTCTGCATTAAGGGAGCATTCTATAACTAGTACATGTGTGATCATGTGCTACCACCCATGGTTTTTTATGCAAACCCCTATCTATAAGCAATAGTAGATAGGGATTTGCACCAAAATTTAACATGGATGCTTACCTTAAATTTGCTCAAGAATTTCTGTATAATCTTGAAGTAGATTCTCTTTTTTCCTCCTGGTCTTCGGAAAAATTCACCATTGCATAAGGGGTGCAACACTACCAAATCTGATAGAGGGAAAAAATGTGGGGCGTCAAGAACACACAACTTTTTCCTATCTCCTGTCATAGCTCTAGGATAACGTTTGGAATGTACAAGAATTTTTAATATGTTCGAAAAACAGCTACAGCTTATTTTCAACATTGGCTTGGATGCATTAAAACAAACTGCTCTATATTTAGGGGCATATTATCAAGGACGGGCGATACATTATCGCTGCTTTTATCGGCAGGAAGCTGCCGATAAAGCGGCGATAATGGGCTTGATAATATGCTCTATGAATTCCTATCGAAGCCCATGTTAGATGTCCCATGGGACATGGGCTTCGATAGGAATTCATAGAGCATATTATCAAGCCCATTATCGCCGCTTTATCGGCAGCTTCCTGCCGATAAAAGCAGCGATAATGTATCGCCCGTCCTTGATAATATGCCCCTAAATATAGAGAGGTTTGTTTTAATGCATCCAAGCCAATGTTGAAAATAAGCTGTAGCTGTTTTTCGAACATATTAAAAATTCTTGTACATTCCAAACGTTATCCTAGAGCTATGACAGGAGATAGGAAAAAGCTGTGTGTTCTTGACCCCCCACATGTTAGATGTCTTCACATCTAACATGGGCTTCGATAGGAATTCATAGAGCATATTATCAAGCCCATTATCGCCGCTTTATCGGCAGTTTCCTGCCGATAAAAGCAGCGATAATGTATCGCCCGTCCTTGATAATATGCCCCTAAATATAGAGCAGTTTGTTTTAATGCATCCAAGCCAATGTTGAAAATAAGCTGTAGCTGTTTTTCGAACATATTAAAAATTCTTGTACATTCCAAACGTTATCCTAGAGCTATGACAGGAGATAGGAAAAAGCTGTGTTTTCTTGACCCCCCACATTTTTTCCCTCTATCAGATTTGGTAGTGTTGCAGGGTCAAGACATCTAACATGGGCTTCGATAGGAATTCATAGAGCATATTATCAAGCCCATTATCGCCGCTTTATCGGCAGCTTCCTGCCGATAAAAGTGGCGATAATATATCCCCCATTCTTGATAATATGCCCCTTAGTTCTTCAGTAGCTGCCCACACAAATGTCTGATATACATGCTATGTTATATATTATGTTATGTTAATTTATAGAACGTACGTTCACCAAAGGTCTCTTGGTGCTATTTAAAAAATCCCTATCAGGGGGGCTTATAAATCTTGTTAAAATAGTAAAATATTTAGATTTTTTCTCAATGATAAGATATCCGCAGCTTTCCAGACTGTCCTAGGCAGAGAATCTCAAATAGTGCCAGCACCGCAAAGCTCCTGCCTTCGGATCTGCAATCTGATATTTGGGAACAGTTAATAAGTTAAAATAAACAGATTTTAGATTGCATAGAGAAGCATACTTTTTATTCTTATCTACAAGAAAATTCCGTGCTAGATTGTTTACAGTCTTGAAGACCATAAAACAAAGTTTAAATGTTATCCCTTGTTTCACTGGAAGCCAGTGCAACTTTTTTTTAGCAATGGTGTAGCATGAGTATGTCTTGGGAAGCCGTAGATCAGCCTAGCCACCTCATTCTGTAACACATGAACTTTATGTAGGACGGTGATTGGCAGTCCGGCAAAAATCACATAAGCATAATCCAACCTGGATAGAATAGCTGCTATTGTCATTACTTTTCACGCTTCAAACGTCAGTAAGGGGTACCATTTTCCTAATAGTTTTATTAGGAAGGTACATTTGGACACCAGAGACCCCACTTGAGTCTGCATTAACAGATTACCATAAATCATGACCTCCACACTCTTAATCGCCAATGAGGGAGGTGGAAACAGACCTAAATCAGTACACCAGTAGTGTTGATCCCAAACCCTAGTCTTGTCTTTTTAACAAGACTACCTCCTTCTTGTTAATGTTTAACCCACGTTGATTTAGTTCCATCAAACCAAGATTATATCTCATGGTGTCTTGAAATTGTGCATGAACTGATGATATACCATCCAGATGAAACAGTAACTGAGGTTCAGCTATAACATTATAAACATTGCAGACTCTATTTACAAATTCAACAATTAAAGGCCTTATATAAAGATTATATTAATGCAGAAACAGTGAGGATCCTTGAGGGACCCCACATTCAAATAATTTTGCTTGAGATATTAAAGGCCCTAGCCCTACTGATTGAGTACAATCCACAAGAAATTATTCAATTTATAGTTGTGCAATTGTATCCCTGCATTGTTCAACCAATCGATCAGTATCTTATGTTTGACCATGTCAAAGGCTGCAGATAGATCTAGCAGTGCCAGTGCTGCATCTTTCCCCTAGTCTTCTTTCCATCTTTGATCATTTACTACAGACAGCAAAACTGATTCTGTGTTGTGCAATGGGCAAAATCCTGCTTGGACAGGGTGCAGAAACTCTGTAACCAGTAGGTATGTGCACAGTTCAGAGGCAACATGGACCTCAAGTAATTTAGATGGAAAGGGGGGCAGAGATGCACGTCTGTAGTTTTTTAACTCCCTTGGATTAAATCCCTGCTTTTTCAATAATGGAATCCCTTCCCCATTTTGAATGTCAATGACAGTTCCCCTTGTGTAAAGAAGATTTAATAAAGGTGGAAAGTTCATAGCTTTGAACTTTTTTACCACTTCCAGAGGACAAGGGCTCCTAGGGGACCCTGTTTTTACTTTGCTGACAAAAAATATCTGGACATATTTACAGTAATAGTTGTGCTGGGCAGTGCAGTAAGGACAGGAATGTGCAGTATTTATCCAATATGTTGCAGTCCAGTCCACCATGGTGCCAGGGTGCCTGCGTTGCAGGCAGTGTTGTTTGTGTGCAGAAGGGGGCACCTTCTGGCACAAAAACAATCCCTAGAGGTGTTTTTCTTATTCTATGAGCGTGCATAATGCAGTACACATAGAAAGAGAAAAATACGTGGAGAAATAAAGATATTTCTCCTTGTTACGCCTCACCTGGTTTACCAGGTTAATAAAACTGGGAATGCATTACAAAAACATAGGATTTGTGTGGGAACGCCTACCGTGATGCCCATGGAATGCCTCCCTTGCATAGAGTTATGCAATGCAGCGGTTTGCGCTGCATTGCATTACTCCATATTTTTTAAACCTTTCAAAGACACGCAAAGTGGCATTGAATGGCTTTATAAATATTACTTAGAGGTTTGGGTCTTGCATGTGCCACATTGTGTAGCAAGCATGATGCAAAGCCCTCATAAATATGCCCCTTCATCTGTCCTCATTAATTTTGGAAAATTTTGTCAGTGTTTCCTTATTCCTTTCTCTGTTTAATTGCACTGGTGGTAGAGAGCATTTGATTTTTTTAATAAAATATTTATTGAGTTCATCACAAAAGTCTTGCCTGGCAATCATTTGAACTTTTATTGCTTCTGGGGAAGTAAGGGGCATATTTATGAGAGACTTGTGAAATCTTTACACCACGCAAAGTGTTACATACCTGATGCTAACCTTTAAGTCAGATTTAAGAAGCAATGCAAAGCCATATTGTGTGGCTTTCAATGACTTCATAAATTTGGAGTAAGGAAATGCAATACAAATTGCTGTATACTTTGCACAAGGGAAGTGTGTTAGGATCTGTTCAAGGCAAAGAGCCTGTCCCTTTTCCTCACAATGATGTGGGTTTTAAATAATGCAGTAATGTTTTGTGTGATTTGAATTTCACTAATTGTTCGGGATACCACACTGTATGGTTCTTGCTATTGCACATTGCACAATGCTGAATTGTTTTTGCCAAGGTTTGTTCTTCACTGTCACAGTTTGTTTGAAATTGTAAACCTGATTCTTTCGATCCAAAAAACCTTAATTTGCATATGAGAGAGCGCTGCACGTTTCTTAACTGAATTCGTTACAACGTGCAGCGCGTGTGAGCCCCACCCGAAGTCATCTATAAAAGGCAGTCCGGAGCAGAGCCACATGCTTGTGCTCGTCAGATTTCCCAGCTCATCTGAAGGTCCTGCTCCATCCGGCGTCCTCTCTCCCACCCCAGCTTACCTGAAATCAGCGCCTGGAATTCTTCGTTCCCCTGGAGCTCTTCCTCTGTCGCAGCTCGCGTTGTCTTCCGCCGATTCTCCTTCCAAGTGCCTCTGGGTCCTGCCTGGATCTTCTCCACCATTTCCGGCGCTTACAGGATTCCGGTCCCCAAGGAAACAGGTACCGCCTGCAACAAAAAAGGAAAGTGATTAGACTTCTCAGAAAACGAATGTACAAAGCTCGAGTAAGTACATTTTGACATTTTAAGTAAAAAAAGCTCGAAGGTGAAAGAAATCTTTCGAAGACTTTGAACTTTTGAACTTTATTCATTCTTTTTGGGTTTCTTGAAACTTTTATCTGCCGAATCAACAATCTTTGAGACAATATTTATGGCTTTTGAAGCACAAAGGTTTTGCACAAAGACTTTCAAACCAAGCATTTAGTTATGTTAAAATAGAGTTTGCATTGTATTCTTTTTCAAAGGACAGAAAAACTCTTTTGTGTGAATGCAAAGTTTTATGACCTTTACAAGTATAGCTTAAATCATTTCAGGACAATAATTTGCGATACAAGGACCAAAAAATAGAGTAAGTACAAGGCAAAGGAGCTCTCTAAGAAATAACGCACTTAGTAATTGACAACATGTTTAACGCTTGTTCTTTCTCTCACTGAATGCAGGAAAAGAAATCCTATTTTCTCACGGAAAGGGTCCTAACTGGCAGACAATTAAAAGGCCAGAAACAGAGCGGTATATTAATGGAGATTGTGTAGCATTTGTGTTGATCTAGTGTAACAGAGAGAAAACTGACAATATTTATATATAGACAGTTCGTAATATTCTTGTTTTGGTTGTCTTTTCTGATAGATAACACAGCAAACAGACATCTCTTCCCAGTGATGTCTCAACTGAACCAGTGTTTCTCTCTCTTTTGTTATTTTCTCGACTTCCCCCTTCCCTTGGGCTTCTTTTCTTCATTCACTGTTTTTATATCAGTGTAGTGGGATTAGAGGTTTAAGAGTGGGTGCGAATTGTCTTCGGATCTCTCCGGCAGAACTAACTGGATGATCAGGTGAGCGAGGGTTTGACAAGTGTTCCATGGGTGTTGCAGTGGTGTTCCCATGCAAAGCCCAAGAGCTTTTTTAGGTATTTCCAGATTAAATTCTGGGAAAATGCCAAATAGATACGCCTCCCCAGGAGAGGCGTAGCAAGGAGAAATATCTTTGTTTTTCCTCATTTTTGACTCTTTCTGTGTGTGCTGCATTCAGCAGCGCACATAGAGGAAAACACCTCTTTGGATTGTTTTAGAGCAGAAAGGTGTCCCTTCTTGCTCAAGAACAATCCTGCCTAAAACAGAGTCACCATTGCACCATGGTACAAGGCTACCTTTTAGTATAGTTCCTATATTCCCAAGAGGCTCTGCACATTGGAATAGTATATCCTATAGATATGACGTAGGACTTAGGTCAGTAGGTCTCTATCAAATATACTAAACTTAATAGTGAGTGCTAGCTAGCTCAGAGGTCACTAGAAACATTCTCGAATACACAAGAAGGGATATGCTTCTGACAACCGCATAAACATGACAACTTTGTCCTAGGACTGGAATAACTATCTTCAGAGTCATGGAAACAATAGATAGGTATTTCACTCAGTCAATCGTGCATGCTTTGTTTCTACAGAGGGTGCACAGAAATAGAGTGATGGGTTTATTGAACAGTCTTCTTTCTCATGCAAAAGAGGTGAACTGCTACAATCGTTAGGTATAATGCAAAGCATAATGTGTACAGCGGAAACAGTAATATGAAATAATACTGTAATAGAATTGTATGGTTTCTAAGCAATATACAAATACATACATAAATAACACAGGCTAAAATACTCAACTGGTGCTTCTAAAATACGCCTACCCCAATGTACCTAACCTAGGTCTAATACGAGGGAAGAAGTAAGTATGGTCTTTAGTAAAGGTTTAGTTTTGCCAATAATTTGCCAAATGTTTCTCTAGGTTCTAATGGGCTCCATACCCTAGAATGGAGGAGGTCTGGTATCTCTGTCTCGGACTCGATTTCCCAACACCCCGCAAGGGGAGTCAGAAACACTGGAGCTGGATTCTCAGCAGGAGGATGACAGCTTCTTGTCAGTGCGTCAGCTGGAGAGTCGGCTTCCATCAGCACTTGCTGTCGCGAGCTCCGTCGGGCAAGTAGGTCGTCGAACTGCACCGAACCACTGTGCCTTGCCATAGCAAGTTAAGGTATATTTATACCTTGAAGGTGTTTAGGAATGCCATGTTTGATGTAGAGTCGGGCGATGAACATCATTAATGAACCCCTAGGGAATAGTTGTTCATTGTAAAGTAACTGAGTTCTTGGAGAAATCAATATTCAAGCAAGGGGAAGTCCCTAACGGCTTAAGCTGGTTTTCCAAGAAATCGTTGTGACGTTTGGTGAATGGATTGAAGTAGCCATGTGTCAAGACCTCCGTCACCGTGGTCACTTCCTTCAGAAAGCGAAACAAGAAGAATCTACATTTTAAAATCGAGTCCAAATTTCCGGCGGGGCGGAGGAATCATCGAGTTACATCGTTGTTTGTTAAACGATGTTTGTCCGAAATGAGTGGTCTGACATTGAACAATGGCCGTCAAAGATTGACGCGGCTAAAGGCAAATAGCCGATCTAGTCTTTTTGGCCGCGCGGACAGGGACTGTACAAAGCGTACATTCGACTAACGAACTGCGCACTTCAACTGTCCAGTTCCGGTGTTCGCCACGTTTTTCCTGACAGCTCAAGTCCTGTTGAAAATATCCGTTCAAAGTGTTTGCCGGTGAAGAATAAATCGCATGCGCAACGTGGGACAAATAATGACAAGGTACCCCGGTGTAAAGACTGTTTAGCGGCTGCTAAACACACAGGGTTTCAAGTATTATGGTTTGACTTCGGGTGCTCCTTGCACTAAACGTTTTGAGGAAAATTATTGTTTACTTCAGTACACGATAGTGACAGAACTATCAAGAGTTCATTTCTAGCTTCTTTTAGTTACTCATAGTCAGGGTTTCTTGGAGTCCAGGAGTACAGTAGAATTCCCGGTCCTGAACTGTTGAATAATAATTCCAGCTAGCGCCTGCCAGATAAAGGTAACAAAAGATACCAAGTAGCCTTTAGAGACCAGTAAAACAGTTGTATAGTGTATTAATTATACCGTGTCATGCAGGTAAAGGCGGATTAACATTACAAAAGCAACAACAGCGAGAGAGAAGCCTTAGCCCAGGTTCTGAGGGTAAGAATTTTTTAATTAAGGTGCAGTATAGTAAAAGAGTTTTAGAATTGTGGTTACATGCTCTGTTTGCCTACAGGTGTCAACAAATACGCCAGTAAGAACCCATGGTGAAGACGACAGAAGTCTACTGAAGGCCGTCGCCAGATAACAACTGTGGGTTGTCTCTCTTTTTATCCACTTCCCCTTTCCCCCCTGCCACAGGGGTTACCTTGAGATACTATTTCAGGTGACCTTTGGGGAGGAGGGGTGTTGGGACCTACGTCGACTCCTGTGGTTCCTGGCCTTCGTGACAGATTGAAGTGCCCTTAACCACCTGAGTTGACATGGCAGAGGGTATAGACCTTAAATCCTTAGCGGGAATCTTAGACGGTTTACAGAGCCAACTCACGCAGACGGCAGAAGAGAATAGGGTCCTTAAAGAACAGATAAAAAAATCCAGTGGTCTTTAAAGAGGACCAAGCCAAAGTCGCTTTCATGCTGTCCTATTTGAGTGGCGATGCTGCCGCCTGGTCCATGCCATTCGTCTCCCGTAATGATGCCGCATTATACGATTTTGAACTTTTTAAAAGAGAGTTCTTAAGAATATTTGACCGAAGAACCGCCAACCAAGCCACCGATAAACAAGGGAACCGTGATTTAGTGGCCTATATTGCTCAATGCACCAAGCTAATTGTAGAGACCGATTGGCCTGATATTCTACCCTCCTTCTCGTCCTGGAGCCTTCAGGTCCAAGTTTAAATCAAAAGGAAGTGAATCTGTTTGTAAAGACTTTTTGATTGGTAGTGATTTCTCTACAATCATTTGTTTCTGCCGTGGCACCAGAAGAATTCATTATTTTACTAGATCTGCAAGATGTCTTCTTCCATGTTTTCGTCAAGGCTTCCTCCCCGAGCATCCTCAGATTTTCAGTTCAAAATATACATTTCTAGATCTGTGTTTTCCCCTTGAGCTTAAAGTGAGCTCCTCTCGTTTTTATTTCAAGGTACTGGTGCCACGTGTTAGCATTCTGCATTCAATGTATAAAATTGCCTCTCTATTGGCTGATCTAGGTAGGTACACCTCTTCAGTCTACTGAGGATAGTGTTGAAGTGTGCTATCTCCTTTGAAATAATGGTTGGCTGATAAAGAAAACGTGCAGCTTTTTCGATGGCAATGTCTAAAGGTCTTTTTACTCATCAGTGTGATAGACTTTCCTTACTCAACATTTGGTTCAGTGGGTAAGATTCTACATCAAACCTCTAGACTGTTATGTCATGTTATGTTGGGGGATGTTATGTTATGTTATGCCATGTTACGTATTTTTGTATGGCACACATATCACCCGGAATGGTAATTTTGACACCTCAAAGAGGAGGGTCAGCCCTAGCTGGGGACTACTGGAACAGCCAGGTTTTCTGCTTCTTTTGAAACTCAAAGACTGAGCTGGCTCCTTTGATGTGAAGTGGTGATTGTTCCAGACATTGGAAGTTAGGTATGTCAAAGCACACCCGGCCATTCTGACTTTTTTGTTGTGGGAGACATTGGCAGGTAGGAGACCGGCTGAACAGAGGGTTCTGGTCAGAATATGAAAGCTGATACAATTGTTCAGGTAAACAGCATCCAGATTGTGCAAGACTTTGATTGTGGGTGCGAGGAGATTGAAGAGTGCTCATTTGTGAACTGGGAACCAATGGAGGTTTTTGAGATGAGTGAACAAGTGGATTTTGGGTGGGAGTTTGAGTGTGAGGTTGTCTGCTGCTTTTTGGATGACCTGAAGTCTCTTAGTGATATGAGTGGTGATGCTGACATTCAGTGTGTTCCAATAGTCAAGCTTCCTAGTGGTCATGGTTTGTATGACAGCTTTTCAGGTGTTGAACGGTAGCCATTTGAAAATGGTTTGAAGGAGCTTGAGGGTGTTGAAATAGGAAGTGGCAACTGCGTTCATCTGGCTATTCATTGAAAGTTGATAATCCACCACTATCCCTAGGTTTTGGCCTTGGTTGGATGGTTTAGGTGTTGGACCTAGATTGAATGGCCCCCAGGTGTAGGCATGTCAAGAACTGAAAATAGTGGGAAACAATGTCTGGATGAAAATTCCACCCAAAGGACAGAAAGAGAAGAAATTAACCAATAGGATAGCAGACATAGGAAAAAACTGCAAAAGAAAGAGCATAGTTGGTCAAGGAGGTCACAAAATACAGAGGTGGGCAGGACCTGGTATTAAATTCTGAGCATCGAAATACTGATGATGATGAAGACTTGGAAGAGAGACCCTCATTTGAGTTGATAGGGGCGGGGAACTATGGTAACCCCTATGACTGCAAAGTAAATTTGCATGATTACACAGTGAACAGGGTGGTACTAAGTATTAGAAAGTGAATATACAATCTTACTCATCTTCCCCGGAGTTTGGATCAGACCGAACAAATGTTTTAAGCAAAGGGGCATAGAGAGCAAGCAAAGAAAACACCCGAGCTTGGATTGATCTTCCATGAAGAGTGACAGCACTCAACTCAAAGCATTATACTCCTGATTCACACACATATCTTCCAAATGGAAATGAGAGTTAACACTCATAGGGCCTTATTTACCAGGCCCTATCTGCACTTTTGTGCTGCCGGCGCATCACTTTTTTTACGCTCCGGTAGCACAATGTGACACAGCATATTTACAAGGCATGCAATGCCACACTACGTGGCTTTTCATGTCCTTGTAAATAAGTGCCCCTTTCACACAGAACACTGCTTGAAATGAGCGTTCCATGGGTGTTGCTGTGGGTGTTCCCACACAACACCCATGGAATCTGAAGCTTCCCAGATTTATGAGGAATCATAAACTTCCGAATGTGTCGGAATCAAAACACCGCTCCAGGGGTGGTGTAAAGGAGGCACAACGAGGAGACATATCCTTATTTCACTTGTGCTACCCTCTTTCTATGTATGCTGCATTCTGGTCTATCTGCGTGCAGGAACCTTGTGTCAGCATGGAAATCTTTCTCCTCTGCCTGCCCCAGTAAAGATATGGTGTTTATATACCCAAAAGATACCATCAGGCGTTTTATCTTGCTGTGTCATGTCGGCCGAGGATCACGAAAGTGATGAACCTAACACACACTTAATATTCAAAAGATGGTAATCCTGCTGTGATTCTGAGAATTCTCATGCATAATAAATGAGGCTAGTTTTCAGAGAAAACCATGCAACATTTATGCAGCACCTAACTAGGTAACAGGTCAGCACAATGCCGTTATGTAGTACAATGGCAGGGCAAATGTAGGTGAAAGGTTAGGTCCCTACCCAGGCCTATATTGCGGTGCATTATGAATCATAACAGAGTAAGAGGTAAAGACTGGCTGAGAGAGGGAGAGTGGTATAGCTAGTGAAATAGACACAACAGACAGAGGTCACTTTCTTAAGGGGGCCCTTGATCTGTGAAGGTCATGGGCAATTGCCCACTTTGCCCATGCCATAAAATGTCGCTGTATTGGGTGTGTTCAGGTCATCCACATTACCAGGGGTGAGATAGAAAAATTGCACATGATATTTTATGCACAACAAGTGGGCACTACTTGCTTGGTATACTCACAAGGTGCATTAAAAGGGTTTGTCAAACATCATACAAGAAACCCACATAGATGAGGATGGAAGGCTAAATATATTAGAGGGAGCTTTGGATGGAAAATATGTAAACTTGGCATTGGCAAGTATTTATGTCATATAACACCAATGAGACTCAATATTTAGATTTAATGAGTAGTAGCACAGCAAGGATGCACGAAGGAGGGTGTGGGGAGGGGCATCCCTTTACTCCTTTGTAGTCAATGCCTAAGTGCATTAAGTGGATGGTTGTTGGGGGTACATGGTGTTTGTAACATATCAAACATCACAAATCAAATTTGCAATGAATTGATCGTTCTCTGGGCTTTATGTTGCATAAAAACATTGTACAGCCAGGATAAACAAGTCCTGCTAAGGTGGGCAGTTTCTCGACAGGCACAAGGCAACCTTAATTGCTGGAATAGCTCTTAGATGTTTTAAAACAATCAAGTGAATTATGCACCACACTGCCCTTGAATGACACCACCATTTCTGCTTCCATTATTATGGAAGATTTCAGCCAAATGCTTTTAAACGATAGTTTCTCTTTCTTTGTAATTTCAGACTCTATTGATTCCCTTCTGTTGCCTTCATTATGATTTCAATTGATTACCTTGGCAACTGCAATAACAATGATTGCACTTGACACTGTCTGAGATTCTTGAAATGGCAATTGAATAGGAATGGCACCATTTGGAGAAACATGCCTGCAAGAACCTGCCATTAGTCTGACACTTACACTTCACTTTTATTGACTCGACTCGGTTGCAGATAGGCCCTTGTCACAGAGAATGCTGTTAAACAGGGCTTGATATTCGTTAGAAGATGTTGTCTCTGAGGATCCTGGCTAAGAAAATCTCATCAGTGATCTGCTTTCTTAAAATAATTTTGCCGATACTGAAATAATCATTTTAGGCCACCTGCCCGCATTGCCATAATTTATATTTGACTGTTTGGGTGTTTCTAGGTGTTGTCATTTTTAGGCATTATGCAAAAACATCTCTGAATATTAAAAACAATGTTTCTTTTAGTATGTAATGGATGGCTGTATCTGCTAGGCAGTTTTGGAGAATGTTAGCATGTTATTTCAGGCGAGGAGGTTTCGGTTGGAAATTTTTCGAGCGTCGTGATGATTTAAATGATCTTAATGATAATGGTAGCAGACATAAAGAACACATGTAGCAGAGGAAGAAAATCATTAGAATACAAAAAGTAATAAAAAGAAGTTAAATAGGTAACGATGTCACATACGAGCATGCCATGCTGTCAGAAGGCTGCTTCAGTCTGCTATAGTGCACTGTGCTAGACTAAATGGACTCAGGTTTCCCAGACAAATTTCATTTTGGCCTTTCATTTAGAGTGAAAGGCTAATTACACGAGTGATCATGGGTAAAATCTGTGAATGGATTTCCCCAACACTAAGGGGCTGATTACGATGGAGGATTTTCCGCATCCTCCGGGCCGGCGGAAGCCACCGCCGGCCCGGAGGATGCGGAAAATCCTCTGCGGACCCACCAAAGACCCACCGCCACATTAGGATGGCTGGTGGGTCCTGGTTTCAGTCTGCCGCTTTTCCGCCGCGGTTGGCTTACAACCGCGGCGGAAAAGGCCTAATATGGTGGCGGTGTCTCTCAGACACCGCCAGACATATTAGGATGGCTGAGAAAACATGCAGTGGGCCCCCTGGGTGAAGGGGGAGTGGGGGGTGCACATGGGGGGTACCTATGGTACCCTCCTGCATTTGTATGCAGAAATCGGCAGGCACCGCTCGGTGCCTGCCGCTTTCTGCATACAAATGCAATGTATGCATTTGTAACATTGCGGCGGGTGCAGCTTGAAGCCGCACCCGCCGCAATGTTACAAATGCAGGGTGGCGGTCACATCCTAATTGGACAGGAGGGAACTCCGCATGCCCATGCGGAGGTTCCTTCCTCCTCGGTGATCGCGGACGGACTCGAGTCCGTCCGCGATCATAATGGGCCCCTTGATTCGCGAAAAAGAACTGTAAATTTATGAAAAAATATGCGCTAACATTGATATTAAATATTGTTCGTTATACATTTGGGAATGTATCTACTTCTGAAGGGGAAACATCCTTTACCACGCAATCTTTACACATGTAATGCCTTTACCACACATTCATTTACCATGCATATACTTTTACCACGCAGGCATTTACCACGCAAGATAATTATAGTTAAAGAATGTAAATATAAAGAACAAAATAGCACCTGCTCGGTGGGAGAACATAGAATTTCCAGGCTCACGCTCCAGGATATGGAAATGCTTTTACTGTTCCAACACTGCAGGAGGAAGAGAAAACTGTTCCCATGTGATTGGAGCAATGTCGGCTCCAGCTGCACCCACAATGGCTCTTGGCCTCCCCCTGCAGCCCATACGTGGACCGGGCTGTAGGGTGCCCCAGGTAGGCACTGAGTCAGCATAATTAAAAAAAAAAAAAAAAAAGACTATTTTTGTTGCATGCTCGGTTGGGCACGGGGGCACAACACTTTTTTTTAAAAGCAATGCCCTGGGGCTTCACCAGCAGCCCACAAAAATAATGTATGGCTTGGGATTTTCCAGGTGGGCGCTGGGACACACTGTTGAAAAAATATATGCAGCCACCTGAGCAGTCCCATGAAATGAGGCCGCTAGCAGGGAGCAGTCGGGCTTGCAGGGGCATTGTGTGTCCCTCCTCAGCCCCTAAAAAAATGGAGGGTGACCTGGGTGGCCCATTTATTATTCACAGATACTTTAAGGATTGCCCCATAAAAAAGGAGCACTCCATAATGCCCTTGGAGGGCTAAATGAGAAAACTATGAGTGTGAAGCCCAGGCACTTATAAAGCCAATTTATCTTTCTTGGCTCTGATTTTGCTACCCCTGAGGCCTTGGGTCACACATTCAATTCCATAAGTTGGAAGGAATGAGCAGGGTCTACAGCTGAAAATACTAGTGGCACCCAACAGTCCCCTGTCCTGGCACTTCAGGGTTTGCCAGGACAGGTGATTGTTGGTGACCACTAATATGTTATGTCCAGCACCCGCTGGTTGGTTGGTAGTTGTATATGGGGGGATGAGAATCAAACACTTTTCCCCAGACTGATGGCATTTTAATCACATGACAAGGAAACTAAAGTACTCACTGAAAACCAAGGCAGGGCGAGGAGAGGAGTAGACTATAGTGCAATCCTTCAGATGACGAAGAAGAGCAAGTCTTCTTTATGAATGTGGTTTGAATTGGGCCACATACCGAAGCTAATCAACCAATACAATGACTTCCCCTTGGTGATATGTTCAAACCATAGTCCTCAGTGCTAGTGGTAGACTCAGTCACTGTCCTCAATTAGACACCACCTGCGTTAAGTACCTATAAAAGAATGGGACAGGAGAAGGCATTCACTGGAATCCTGAAGTCTGAGATATTTTTTATATGCTCCCTTTTTTTAGGCAAGACCCAAGGGGATTTAGTATGGTTGTAAAAGTAGGGCGGGTGTTTGGAAGGATAGGAATCTGGAGGCCAGAGACTAATTTAACATCTAAAATATATTTTCTGTAGGAAAGGGAGATATTACCTGTGGAAGATTAATTTTGACCTGGAGTATACCGGGAATTCACCCGCCAACCTGTAAGAGGGAAGAAAGGAAAGAATATGAAGTAATATCCTATAAACTGTGCTTTAACTGTGAACCCACAGAATATGTGTAAGATTCCAAAAGGCACCAACTTATCTTAGGGAAACCTGTCATAAAGGGATTTGTAGAACTCTTGAAGAGGAACAAAAAGAAAATGAAGCCCTAACTGAGCCCTAGTAACATATCACTCACTGAATACCCATTTCTTGTGATAAGATCTGTATGCACACAAACTCTCAACTGCGGCTGGTGTCTTTTCATTAACACAGCAAGATTGACTTCCATCCATATGACCTATGGTCAAATGTGACCTGAACAAGATGTGTTTGGATGTTATTATCTGTGCAATTGAAAAACAATGTGGTCGTTTGAGAGTTGGCATTATGTAAGGATGAAACAGATGCTAGCTTCTTCATTTTTCATCTCTGTAATATCCAGATATCTTTTTTAGGTCTCCATTTTTAGGTCTCTTTTTTAGGTTTCCATCCAGCATGAACAATATTACAGTAGTCCGGTTTCAGTAACACCAAGACTCTATTGAGTTTTGTGTGTTAAGCTAGCAGTAAAAAAGAATGATCTAAGCAGAATGAGATGGATTTCACAGTTGATGATGGAGATCTAATCTGATTTGCAGTCTGTAGTTCAGCTACAGAAAGTGACACCAATGAGTAAATGTTCCAGAGATCCCAATAGTGTTATATTTTCCATGATGTCTGAAGACACTTGCAAACCAAGGAGCATTAAGATCTCTAACTGCTCCTCATAAAAGGATTCTGATAGTGTGTCCCTAATGTCAGCGATCACTGTTCCTGACCATTTCTCCAATCTGAAACCATATTATCTGTCATGCCGAATTGAGTTAAATTCTATGAGTTTTTGTATTTGTCATGTAACCTTCCATCTCACGATCTGCCTATCAAGAGAATGATTGGAGATGGATGTAGTTTATAGGTTGCACTGGGTATTCGATAATCCAGTAGTGGTAACATGTTTGTAATGCACTGGGAGCAATTATTTGATAATGAGAGGCATTTGTAATATATTCATTTTCAATGTAAATGTGTAGAGTTAATCTTTGTTTGTGTTAGCTGTGCTTGAATCAACTGTGATGATTGTGGATTTCAACTTGCCTCAGTTCGGACTTTGGCTAGAATTTTAATGGATATTAGTGAACTTATTCTCAAACAAAGACATGTGGTTCAGAGGTGACTGGGGCAATCATTGTCCAGTTCCATAGCTGTCAAAAACATCTTGTGTTATTCTGCAGTCCACGCAGATGACTGGTTGAGTCTGGGGGCAAAGTTCCTTTGTTTTTGGATTTCTCTGTTGAATTCCGCATTTGTTCTTTGCGCCCTCTGTTTATCCGATGCATCTTGGGCTCTTATCCAAAATTGTTCTAGTATTCTGCCTAACCTTTTCATGACCACTAGTTCTGAATTGAACCGTGCGATAGCTGCTTTCTCACTTGATCTTGATGATGTGGAAGAGCCACTATATTGAGAGCGGTGGAAATGGTATGATGAGGATCTTGAGGAGAGCTTCTGGATTGTTGCGATTTGAGGAAAAAGGCAAAATGGTAAATGCAAAAATATTGCAATACCTTTTAGAGGTTATTTCTCTTTTGTAGTTGTGAAAGGAGGAGTTCATCCGATTAATGTCTTTCCTTCTTGTATTGTTGCCTTCAACTTTATTATTAATGTGGACAAAGGTTAGTCCATCTGTGAACAAGGTGTTATCATTAAGCATGAGTAGGTCATGCCAAGATAAACAATGGGTTCAGAATATAAATTGCTGGACAAGTGGGGGATGATATGAGTTGTCTGAGGCTTAGAAAAACTAGATAATGAATGAATTTTGAAAATGTTTTTGTTACTCAGGATATTTATCAGGAGTTTGAAGTTACCAATAAGCAGAATATTTTATAAAATGGTCTGACTCAATAGCACCTGATCTACAAAGCCCTTTGTTAAGAAGAATGTTTTCTATTGCTTTTTTATGGATTAACATTCTCATTAAGGAGGAGTTAGGGCATTAGGAGGTGTATACAGTCATCTTTTCAGAATAATTGCAGTCTACACCTAGCAATCTATGAAAATGAGAGTGATTCATGGATCACTGACAGAATATCGAGGACAAATATATCATGTGGACAGAATATCTTCTCATAAATATTGAGGGTCATAATATCGCGAAGGTAAGTGCAAATTGGTAGGTATAGATTTACTATCCAAAACCCCACCTCTAGATACCTTTAAGATATAAATATATAAAAAACACAAATCTTTACTGAGAGTTTACCAGCATATAACAATATACATTTTCGTAGATTTTTTTAGATATTCTTTATTCTTGTTTCTTCCATGTTTCAAACATATACAGCAATATTGTCTACAGCAGCTAACACGTGTTTCACACACAAACACGTTTTTTCAGGGCTGTCGCAAAAAAGAAATATACATCAGTTCCTTTATTTAGCTCAAATGTAAAACCTACACAGCCTCACACCAACATATTTCATAGCATATCTTGGTAGAGTATATTTTTTCTTTCTAGTAGCATTTTGTTCCATTAAACATTTGTACATTTCTTGTTTTACATCTATTTTTTAATTACATTTTTACATTTCAATACGCTGGGGATTATCTATCCGAAGTACTCATTGAGTCCACATTCAGATTTTAACCACATTGGTCTGGACATTAGAACAATGGATACCTTGTTAGATTCATTATAACATTAGAGCAATATATATGTAAATCTTTTACCTTAAAATTTCTGTTGCTTTAGTATTTGAAAAAAACTAGACTCTGTATATATTATAAACTCCAAACACTTTTATGGCAGCACACTTTAGAGATTGTGATTAAAAGGGAGAAATAAATAAACAAATATTCAGAACATGACCATTAACTTTTCATGCTCTTAAATAATTCCTATGGAATCTTGTATTATTAAATAATTTAGTGGACTTACTTTAACTGTATTGTAGTTGTTAGATGATTTCCAATAGTACTTCATGTTGATCTATTTTCCTCGTATGGTTATATTTCAATAGGATGCATCTGTATTTCATCATTAGCTATTCCCCTTTCTCCAGTTCTTATTTTCATTCCCCTTGATAAGGGATACTGAAAAATAATACATATGTATTGATACTAATTATTAGATTCTTTAAAAATTATCTTTTTACATTTATTTAATTTTTATTTAGACTGTTATTAAACTGCTCTTCCTTCAATGGTATACTTCACATGAAAGCGAGAAAGCGGTAGAGATATCCAATTTAATGTAATCACTATTTTTACTGTGCAAAGTTAATCTAAATATACTCTATTTAATGAACTGACTATGTCCCAGAGTTTCTTCTGAATAGTCTGTAAGTTACATTGAAGTTTATCTTAGCATCCCACACTCTATAACTGTAGTGTTATTTTCGTACATGAATTTTGAAAATGGTTTTATTACTCAGGATGTCTATCCAGAGTTTGAAGTTACCAATAATCAGAATATTTTTGACTCAGTAGCTCCTGATCTGCAAAGCCTTTGCTAGGAAGAATGTTTTCTATTGCTTTTTTGTGGATTCAAATTCTGTAAACGAAGGAGTTAGGGCATTAAGAGGGGGACACAGTCATCTTTTCAGAATAATTGTGGTCTACACCTAGCAATCTCTGCAAGTAATAGTGATTCACAGATCGCTGACAGAATATTAAGGACAAAAATATCATGTGGACATAATATCATCTCAAAAATATTGAGGATTGTAATATCAAGAAGGTAAGTGCAAATTGGTAAGCATAGATCCTGAACTTCAAGTCTAGATACCTTTAGGATATATATATATATATATATTCACTGAAAAAACCATAGGTTATAGACCATATATAGTTAGGAATTAGCATTTAAAAAACCTTATTTTACTCACACAAAACCATTGAAATTCCATATATAGTTAGTTGCAGTAACTATATATCGCGCACCCGCAATCCACTGCTGATGATGTCACATATTACATCATTCATGACATGGTCAGTGACATCACTGATGACATCACTGATGACATCATCCAGTGACTGTGTGTTCCTGTAAAGTTTAAATATGTTTTACATATTGAAGAATGAGTAGATGTATAACTGTCTGGACGAAGGATTTAGTAGGTGCATGACTGAATGTATGAGTGAGTGATTAAATGTGTCTCACTGAGTGCATGGGTTAGTGACTAAACTGTCTTAATTTGTGCATCATTATGTCTGTTGTTCTGTAAACTGCTGCATGTGTTGATCAGTAGCTATATGATTAACTATATGGGTTATTGATTGATTGTCCAAGTATTTGTATGGGAGACTGAGTGTGTGTGTGGCTGGCTGGGAGGTGTGTGACTCTGTGCAGATCAATGTGTACTTGTATCAATGATTGTATAAGAAAGTAAGTATGTGTTAGTATATGTTTGAAAATGTAAGGTGCTCTATGTTTAACTGTATAGACAAGAAAATGGAAGTGTGATTGATTCTTTACAGGACTGACTAGGTGTGTGAGTAACTCCATGGATGAGTGGCAGAGTGTGAGTTTCTGTATAGGTGTATGAGTGCATATGATAGTGTTGTAAAGATGAGTGATTGTATGTATGAATGATTGTATGGGTGAATGAGTGAATGTGTGTGTAGACGTAGGAATCAGTGAGTACGTATGTAGTAACTAGTATTGGTGTGGCAATGGTTTCAAAAATTATACTCTGTATTTAACACTGGGTGAAACAGAGGTTATATTAAAATGTGAGGAGATGCATTGTATTGTCACATGAATGATATCATCAGTGATGTGGTCATTGATGTCAAATGAGATGTCATCAGTGATGTCATCAGTGATGTCATTTGAGATGTCATCAGTGATGTCATCAGTGATGTCACTGACCATGTCATGAATGATGTAATATGTGACATCATCAGCAGTGGATTGCGGGTGCGCGATATATAGTTAGTGCAACTAACTATATATGGAATTTCAATGGTTTTGTGTGAGTAAAATAAGGTTTTTTAAATGCTAATTCCTAACTATATATGGTCTATAACCTATGGTTTTTTCAGTGAATTTTCAAGGTTTTGTAAATGCTAATTCCTAACTATATATGGTCTATAACCTATGGTTTTTTCAGTGAATTTCAATGGTTTTTTAATAGCAAATATCATAAGCTGTCGACTGTCAAGTACGTGGTAAGTGAAAACATTTTCGTGTTTATGCACACTGATCTGCTTTGAATGGTGCCCCCCCCCCCTCATTTCTATTAGGAGTACTCTCTCTTTGCACATAGTGAAGGGTAGTTAACGCAGGCCTTTGCCCCCGTTGTAATACGTCGTGCCTGCTTCTCTCTCCATTTGATTGATTGTTATCCAAGTATTTACTGTTTTAGAATTGGTTCTCTTTGGTTCATTCCCTATTTACAAACAAACACAGAGTCGCAATACTCTGTTTAGTCTTTGCAGATAACGAAAAATCGTGTAAAAAAAAAAGAAAAGGAATCGAGCAAAATCAGTAGGCCACTAATGGGATCTCTTTTTGACCTCGCTAAAATAGAAACATTAGGAACAACCCCTCATGACAAATACAAAACTAGTGAAATGAACTGAACTCCACACAATGATGGCTGCAAAACAGCTCGGCTCCGCCACCCACCCCGCCCAAAATAACGATAAAGAGCGGCTGCCATGATTGGTTGCGGAATGGCCACGACGGAGCTACGAAATGGTGCTGCTCTCATGCTAACTCCAGCTTCAGTCTGAAACATCCAGAAACACTGTAGACTACCAATTCGATCAGTTCCGGTAGCGCCCCAATGTAACCCGGTAGAGAAGAACTAGCCCTCCCCTCTTTGACTAATGGTTCTTGTTGCCTGTCCCTTCTGTTGTCATTTAACAGAACTATTTAGCCTGCTGAAAGGGGTTGTGTTCCGACCGCTGGTTGGTGGAGACATTTTGACTATATTCTGGACCTGCGTTGTCGCGTAATGCGTCATATGACGCGCCGCGTTAGCGCATCCGGAAGTCATCCGGGGCGCGCAGCGCGTAACGTAAGCATAACAAGTCATGTGACTTGTTAATAAAACTTTTCATTGGTTCATTTTACTTTTCTTATTCTAATGATGAAAGGCTTGGTCATATGACCTAAAAATTACGCTTTTTATTACTTCCGAACATTATTTTTTCTTAAATATATGTTATAGTGTTCCAGGCTAATGTACTTTCCCGGAAAATTTACAACTGTCCTGCAAGTAAAATATATTCTTTTTTCGAGAAAAAGAGCGTTTCTTCGTCCCATGACGGAGCCGTTGAGCAAAAGAGGGTCGACCTGCTGTCTTAGTCGCCGATACGCCTGAATATGAGATTCTTGTCGATCACTTTATGTTGCAGGAATAGAAAACACAACAGCCCTTGACCATTTATCTTTACTGCGTTCCTTCGTATTATACCTTTTACCCTTCATGTAATTGGTCTGCTTTATTTCACTTGCCTTTTAATGATTCTAAAACAGTGACTATTATTAAAAACTTTACCAATGTATATACTACTACCATGTTTTCTTTTAAAAACCTTTATTGTGAAAATTTCATTATACAAATACGAGCCTATAACCACGTGGGCCGGCCACGGAGCAAACTGTAATCGTATATGATGAGTAGACATTTACACTGTAGAGGAACGTAACGGGCGGGCCATTAGGTTGCAAGAACTAAGGTGTCTAACAGTTACGGAATCGGTGGACGTACATTTTATAATTAAAATACGACAGGGCCAGTTACAATAAAATGATCTAGATATACATTTGCGGGCAAGTACCATGGGTGACGTTAATTCGAACTTTCAATAGTACAGTAATCAATAACACATCAGAACTTAATATCAATAGGGATGTCGAAATATTCAATCAATTCTCGTCCCCGCCCGCCATGTGCTTCAAAACTGCATACGTATCTCGTGATTTCAAGGTTCTGCAACCAGTACAAAACAAGGAGTTACGAGTCCCATTTATTCCGGCGCCATTTTGGGCGAGGACGGGCAGGTCCAGGATATAGTCAAAATGTCTCTACCAACCATCGACTATGATGATGTTCATATGCTGTATTTATTAGAGTAACACTCATCTGTCCACATGAAATTAATTTGCCACAATCTAAACATGTCATTTTAATCTTTCCAAAGTTCTTCTAAATATTTGGGACCGTTTCCCTTGCCTCTGATGCTGTCAGTGCCACTTCTTTGATGAATGTACTAGCAGGTCAGGGGTTCTCCTCCAAATCTCTCTTTTATGCAGCACTATAATTAATTGGTGCCACCTCTCCATATGACGATGCATGGTATAGTTACCATAACTATATTTTTTTTCGGTTCCTCTGGAGAGTTCATCGTGGCAGATGAAGCGTGTAACGTACCGGGCATTTACCTTTTTTTGCATGTACAGGAAAGGAAAAAAAAAACGAGCGTCCGAGTTCTAAGGTGTCCCAGGGCCATTTTAGTGGACCAGGCCCAAATCCAAAGAACAGGCCGCCATTTTGAGAGTCCTGTTGCAGCCGCCTGTGGCTGTAGCATCAAGAGCAGCCGAAACTCAGCTGAAAGGCAACTGAAACGGTAAAGGGGCGCCCCACTACAGCAGACGAGCCTCCACCTAGGAAGGCCCGTTCACGCCGCCCCCCCCCCTTCGGGCACCCCACGCCGTTATTCGGAGCAGTATTGTAGGATGGCCACACCAGTGCGGCAACTTGCTAGACATCACCTCGGTGGTAACCGAATCTCAGCGACTTTTGGTGTCTTCTCTTCAGAAAATATTGTTGCGCTGCCTTTGGTCCCATTCGCACATCGGTCCGCTACTGACGCCATCTCACAGGCTAATGGGGCGCCCCACGCCGAGTTTCAGCATTGTAGGATGACCACACCAGTACAGCAACTTGCTAGACACCACCTCGGTGCCATCCGGATTTTGGCATCTCAACGCCTAGTGGTGTCTTCTATTCGGAAAATATTGTTGCGCTGCCTTTGGCCCCATTCGCACATCGGTCCGCTACTGACACCATCTCACAGGCCAACAGGGCGCCCCACGCCGACTTTTACCATTGTAGGATGGCCACACCAGTGCCACAACTTGCTAGACACCACCTCGGTGCCATCCGGATCTTGGCATCTCAGCGCCTTGTGGTGTCTTTTATTCAGAAAACATTGTTGCGCTGCCTTTGGCCCCATTCGCACATCGGTCCGCTACTGACGCCATCTCACTGGCCAACGGGGCGCCCCACGCCGACTTTCAACATTGTAGGATGGCCACACCAGTGCACCTTACTAGACACCACCTCGGTGCCATCCGGATCTTGGCGCGTTGTGCTGCCTTCGGCCTATTCGCACATCGGTCCGCTACTGACGCCATCTCACAGGCTAATGGGGCGCCCCACGCCGACTTTCAGCATTGTAGGATGACCACACCAGTACAGCAACTTGCTAGACATCACCTCGGTGCCATCCGGATCTCGGCGCCCCACTGCAGATGAAGTGCCTCTCAACTATGAAACCACCACGGTGACATCCGGATCTTGGCGCGTTGTGCTGCCTTCGGCCTATTCGCACATCGGTCCGCTACTGACGCCATCTCACAGGCTAATGGGGCGCCCCACGCCGAGTTTCAGCATTGTAGGATGACCACACCAGTACAGCAACTTGCTAGACATCACCTCGGTGCCATCCGGATCTCGGCGCCCCACTGCAGATGAAGTGCCTCTCAACTATGAAACCACCACGGTGACATCCGGATCTTGGCGCCTTGTGATGGTTCCGGCCTATTCACACATCGGTCCGCTACTGACGCCATCTCACAGGCTAATGGGGCGCCCCACACCGAGTTTCAGCATTGTAGGATGACCACACCAGTACAGCAACTTGCTAGACATCACCTCGGTGCCATCCGGATCTTGGCATCTCAACGCCTAGTGGTATCTTCCATACAGAAAATATTGTTGCGCTGCCTTTGGCCCCATTCGCACATCGGTCCGCAACTGACACCATCTCACAGGCCAACAGGGCGCCCCACGCCGACTTTTACCATTGTAGGATGGCCACACCAGTACAGCAACTTGCTAGACATCACCTCGGTGCCATCCGGATCTTGGCATCTCAGCGCCTTGTGGTGTCAGTCAGAAAATATTGTTGCGCTGCCTTTGGCCCCATTCGCACATCAGTCCCCTACTGACACCATCTCACAGGCCAACAGGGCGCCCCACGCCGACTTTTACCATTGTAGGATGGCCACACCAGTGGCACAACTTGCTAGACACCACCTCGGTGCCATCTGGATCTTGGCATCTCAGCGCCTTGTGGTGTCTTCTATTCCGAAAATATTGTTGCGCTGCCTTTGGCCCCATTCGCACATCGGTCCGCTACTGACGCCATCTCACAGGCCAACGGGGCACCCCACGCCGACTTTCAACATTGTAGGATGGCCACACCAGTGCGGCAACTTACTAGACACCACCTCGGTGCCATCCGGATCTTGGCGCGTTGTGCTGCCTTCGGCCTATTCGCACATCGGTCCGCTACTGACGCAAACTCACAGGCCAACGGGGCGCCCCACGCCGACTTTCAGCATTGTAGGATGGCCACACCAGTGCTGCAACTTGCTGGACACCACCTCGGTGCCATCCGGATCTTGGCGCGTTGTGTTGCCTTCGGCCTATTCGCACATCGGCCCGCTACTGACGCCGCCTCACGTGCCAACGTATTTTCTCCGCATTTTATACCCTATGCCGCATAACAGGTCATGTGACTTGTTTATTAAACTTTTCATTGGTTCATTTTACTCTTGGTTTCCTAATGATGGAAGGCTTGATCATATGACCTAAAAACAACACTTTTCATTGGATGAAAACTTTTTTTTTTTCCCAAACGATGAAAGCCCCACCTTGTTTCTGGATGTTTCAGACTGAAGCTGGCGTCAGCATGAGAGCACCACCATCTCGTAGCTCCGTCGTGGTCATTCCGCGAGCAATCATGGCAGCCGCTCCCCACCAGAAGCCTACAGGAGTCGGGGGCCCCCAAAACTTTTGATGAATCCTCAAGGCGGAGGGGACGCTTTCGAGAATGGGGTCCAAGACCTAGCAGACAAGCGTCCAATTTCCAAGGTGTCCCAGGGCCATTTCAGTGGACCAGGCCCAAAAAGGAAACAGCCTGCCGCCATTTTGAGAGTCCTGTGACAGCCGCCTATCGCTGCACCGCAAGAGTGGGCGCAACTCAGCTGAATTGCGGCTTTTGACACAGTGGACCAAAAACAGACGGAATGGCAACTGAAACGGTAAAGGGGCACCCCACTACAACAGATGAGACTCCACCTGGAGAGGCCCGTTCACGCCGCCTCCCCCGGGGCGCCCCACGCCGTTATTCGGAGCAGCATTGTAGGATACCAAAACCAGTGCGGCAACTTACTGGACATCACCTTGGTGCCATCGTTCTGCTGCCTTGGAACTATTCGCACAACAGTTTGCTACTGATGACCCACCCCCCCCGACGCCCCACGCCAGAAATCTGGACGTTGTGCTGCGTTGGGACTATTCGCACAGCCGACCGCTACTTCGTTGTTTTTCCCTAAAAATGTTTATATATTATTACTGTTTTTGTTTTCTTGTATATATTTATAAGTTATTAAAGTTTTATAATCTTACTACTTTGTCGGAGTGCTATATATTTTTAATGTGACACATAATTGTAAAAACTTTGATGTACAAAGAGTCATCCCTGGAATCGTCCGCTTCAGGCTCGGTCCCCTCCCCAATCACAATACAGGATGGTTTTCAGATAATAGGAACGCGTCTGTTGTGACGGATCTCATCGAGTGTGGGCCTTGATCTACTATAACTCCTTTGAAGAGGGGTGATTCTTTACAGCTGGGGCCATAAACTACATCTGCAGGGCTAGCTGATACCCTAGGACCGGCCTGGACAATCGGACACAGAGGAAAAGGAGTGTCAGAGGGTGCGGTAGTGAATAGGGCGAAAGGGAGGTGTCGGGCGGGCACAGGGTGTGATTCTCAGGGAAGAGCAGCGCAGATGGGGGGAGATTTATTACCCATGCATAAGACAGAGAGCGGGGGTGACCACTGCCTGGGGGAGATGCTTGCGAGGGTGGGGAGCCATGCTAAGGATCGACAGCGTGCACAGAGTGGGTCTGGTCAAGGCATCTAAAATGACTGCCGTGCACGACAAAAGTGTGGCATTTGAAAAAAGACAAGATGGCGCAGACAATGTTTTTCAACACTTCCTGATTTCCTTCGAATCGAACGTTAACAGACGTTGGGGCATATTACCAAAGTTAAGCGATATTTATCCCTAACGATGCTTAGCAACGATTTTTTTACCGCTAAGCATCGTCAGAAATTATCGCAGATAAACCTTGCTATTATCAAGGTTTATCGCAAATACGATAAAAAACTACCGCAATGCATTAATATCGCTGAAAACTCAGCGATATTCATGCATTACCGAGCTAATGCTCTTAGCCATGTTATCCACCTCCCATTGGATAACATGGCTAAGAACTGCTCAGGGCAGGTGCTAGCTTTTGGAGTTATTCGCGCTTATCGCGAATATTTCCAAAAGTTAATAATAGGAGATAGCGATGTTAGCGACTGTTTCCAGTCGCTAACATCTTGGCATGCCCACTTTGCATGTCATTAGTGATAAATATCACTCACATGCAAAGTGGGGCCCAAGATGGTCGCTATCTCCTACTAGCCGTCGCTAACTGGTGTTAGCAACAGCTAGGTAATACAGAGATAATTTTATCTCCGTGAAGCGGAGCGCTGTTACAGATATATATCTTGTTTTTGAACGTTAATTTCTCAAAATCCACTGAAGCACATATATTGAGACCTAGCAAAGGCACATCGAGCTACCAGTCCCTACAATTTTGCCAAGTTTCGTGCAAATCCATTCAGCCGTTCGATTATTATTATTATTTTTTTTTTTGCCCCGCGGCCGCTACGGACTGTTTGCAATGTTTACAGACGCCGGAGAACCAATCAGCTTCGCAAACCTCCGTTACGCGAAGCGGAGCGCTGTTACAGATATATATCTTTTTTTGAACGTTAATTTCTCAAAATCCACTGGAGCACATATATTGAGACCTAGCAAAGGCACATCGGGCTACCAGTCCCTAATATTTTACCAAGTTTTTTGCAAATCCATTCAGCCGTTCGATTATTATTATTATTTTTTTTTTTTGCCCCGCGGGGCCCTTTTAAAACCTCCACATCAAACCTAGGGGGTCAGCGAGGATCTACTATGCCCCCTTATGGTCATTTGCCCCTTCGCTTTGGCCTCCTCTTGTCTCTCGATCCTACCGAGAGACAAGATGGCGGCCGCTACGGACTGTTTGGAATGTTCACAGACGCCGGAGAACCAATCAGCTTCGCTTCACAAAGCTCCGTACCGCGAAAAGTCCGCGAACCGGAGCGCTGCCCGGTCCGCTGTTACAGATATATATCTTTTTTTGAACGTTAATTTCTCAAAATCCACTGGAGCACATATATTGAGACCTAGCAAAGGCACATCGGGCTACCAGTCCCTACAATTTTGCCAAGTTTCGTGCAAATCCATTCAGACGTTCGGGCTAAAAGTGAGGCCAACCGCCCTATGGAAAACTCAATGTTAAAAACACGTTTTGGGACCCCCCTTTTTTCTCGGCCCCCCCTTGACGAACCCCCCCCAAATTTTTAAGGGCTGCTCAGAAACAAAATGTGCCATTTTCCTGAAAATGTCAGCCAATTCCGTCCACAAACGCCAAAGTTATTAGACATAGAATTTTCAAAAATCCCATAGAGAAAAAATCCTAACTATATATACCTACTGGCAACCGCCAGTAGGTAATATATATATATATATATATATATATATATATATATATATATATATATATATATATATATATATATATATATATATATATATATATATATATGTATATGTATATATATACATATATATATATATATATATATATATATATATATATATATATATATATATATATATATATATATATATTACCTACTGGCGGTCGCCAGTAGGTATATATAGTTAGGATTTTTTCTCTATGGGATTTTTGAAAATTCTATGTCTAATAACTTTGGCGTTTGTGGACGGAATTGGCTGTAAATTTCAGGAAAATGGCACATTTTGTTTCTGAGCAGCCCTTGTAAATTTGGGGGGGGTTCGTCAAGGGGGGGCCGAGAAAAAAGGGGGTCCCAAAACGTGTTTTTAACATTGAGTTTTCCATAGGGCGGTTGGCCTCACTTTTAGCCCGAACGGCTGAATGGATTTGCACGAAACTTGGCAAAATTGTAGGGACTGGTAGCCCGATGTGCCTTTGCTAGGTCTCAATATATGTGCTTCAGTGGATTTTGAGAAATTAACGTTCAAAAAAAGATATATATCTGTAACAGCGGACCGGGCAGCGCTCCGGTTCGCGGACTTTACGCGTTACGGAGCTTTGTGAAGCGAAGCTGATTGGTTCTCTGGCGTCTGTGAACATTCCAAACAGTCCGTAGCGGCCGCCATCTTGTCTCTCGGTAGGATCGAGAGACAAGCGGAGGCCAAAGCGAGGGGGCAAATGACCATAAGGGGGCATAGTAGATCCTCCCTGACCCTCTAGGTTTGATGTGGAGGTTTTAAAAGGGCCCCGCGGGGCAAAAAAAAAAATAATAATAATAATCGAACGGCTGAATGGATTTGCACGAAACTTGGTAAAATATTAGGGACTGGTATCCCGATGTGCCTTTGCTAGGTCTCAATATATGTGCTCCAGTGGATTTTGAGAAATTAACGTTCAAAAAAAGATATATATCTGTAACAGCGCTCCGCTTCGCGTAACGGAGGTTTGCGAGCTGATTGGTTCTCCGGCGTCTGTAAACATTGCAAACAGTCCGTAGCGGCCGCCATCTTGTCTCTCGGTAGGATCGAGAGATAAGAGGAGGCCAAAGCGAAGGGGCAAATGACCATAAGGGGGCATAGTAGATCCTCCTTGACCTCTTAGGTTTGATGTGGAGGTTTTAAAAGGGCCCCGAAGGGCAAAAAAAAAAATAATAATAATAATCGAACGGCTGAATGGATTTGCACGAAACTTGGCAAAATTGTAGGGACTGGTAGCTCGATGTGCCTTTGCTAGGTCTCAATATATGTGCTTCAGTGGATTTTGAGAAATTAACGTTCAAAAACAAGATATATATCTGTAACAGCGCTCCGCTTCACGGAGATAAAATTATCTCTGTATTACCTAGCTGTTGCTAACACCAGTTAGCGACGGCTAGTAGGAGATAGCGACCATCTTGGGCCCCACTTTGCATGTGAGTGATATTTATCACTAATGACATGCAAAGTGGGCATGCCAAGATGTTAGCGACTGGAAACAGTCGCTAACATCGCTATCTCCTATTACCAACTTTTGGAAATATTCGCGATAAGCGCGAATATCTCCAAAAGCTACCACCTGCCCTGAGCAGTTCTTAGCCATGTTATCCAATGGGAGGTGGATAACATGGCTAAGAGCATTAGCTCGGTAATGCATGAATATCGCTGAGTTTTCAGCGATATTAATGCATTGCGGTCGTTTTTTATCGTATTTGCGATAAACCTTGATAATAGCAAGGTTTCGATAATTTCTGAAGATGCTTAGCGGTAAAAAATTTGTTGCTAAGCATCGTTAGGGATAAATATCGCTTAACTTTGGTAATATGCCCCAACGTCTGTTAACGTTCGATTCGAAGGAAATCAGGAAGTGTTGAAAAACATTGTCTGCGCCATCTTGCCTTTTTTCAAATGCCACACTTTTGTCGTGCACGGCAGTCATTTTAGATGCCTTGACCAGACGCACTCTCTGCACGCTGTCGATCCTTAGCATGGCTCCCCACCCTCGCAAGCATCTCCCCCAGGCAGTGGTCACCCCCGCTCTCTGTCTTATGCATGGGTAATAAACCACCCCCCATCTGAGCTGCTCTTCCCTGAGAATCACACCCTGTGCCCGCCCGACACCTCCCTTTCGCCCTATTCACTACCGCACCCTCTGACACTCCTTTTCCTCTGTGTCCGATTGTCCAGGCCGGTCCTAGGCTATCAGCTAGCCCTGCAGATGTAGTTTATGGCCCCAGCTGTAAAGAATCACCCCTCTTCAAAGGAGTTATAGTAGATCAAGGCCCACACTCGATGAGATCCGTCACAGCAGACGCGTTCCTATTATCTGAAAACCATCCTGTATTGTGATTGGGGAGGGGACCGAGCCTGAAGCGGAAGATTCCAGGGATGACTCTTTGTACATCAAAGTTTTTACAATTATGTGTCACATTAAAAACATATAGCACTCCAACAAAGTAGTAAGATTATAAAACTTTAATAACTTATAAATATATACAAGAAAACAAAAACAGTAATAACATATAAACATTTTTAGGGAAAAACAACGAAGTAGCGGTCGGCTGTGCGAATAGTCCCAACGCAGCACAACGTCCAGATTTCACTGATTTCGGAATCCGGCGTGGGGCGTCGCGGGGGGTGGGTCATCAGTAGCAAACTGTTGTGCGAATAGTTCCAAGGCAGCAGAACGATGGCACCAAGGTGATGTCCAGTAAGTTGCCGCACTGGTTTTGGTATCCTACAATGCTGCTCCGAATAACGGCGTGGGGCGCCCCGGGGGAGGCGGCGTGAACGGGCCTCTCCAGCTGGAGTCTCATCTGTTGTAGTGGGGCGCCCCTTTACCGTTTCAGTTGCCATTCCGTCCGCTTTTGGTCCACTGTGTCAAAAGCCGCAATTCAGCTGAGTTGCGCCCACTCTTGCGGTGCAGCGATAGGCGGCTGTCACAGGACTCTCAAAATGGCGGCAGGCTGTTTCCTTTTTGGGCCTGGTCCACTGAAATGGCCCTGGGACACCTTGGAAATCGGACGCTTGTCTGCTAGGTCTTGGACCCCATTCTCAAAAGCGTCCCCTCCGCCTTGAGGATTCATCAAAAGTTTTGGGGGCCCCCGACTCCTGCAGGCTTCTGGTGGGGAGCGGCTGCCATGATTGCTCGCGGAATGACTACGACGGAGCCACGAGATGGTGGTGCTTTCATGGTGACGCCAGCTTCAGTCTGAAACATCCAGAAACAAGGTGGGGCTTTCATCGTTTGGGGAAAAAAAAAAGTTTTCATCCAATGAAAAGTGTTGTTTTTAGGTCATATGATCAAGCCTTCCATCATTAGGAAACCAAAAGTAAAATGAACCAATTAAAAGTTTTATAAACAAGTCACATGACCTGTTATGCGGCATAGGGTATAAAATGCGGAGAAAATGCGTTGGCACGTGATGCGGCGTCAGTAGCGGACCGATGTGCGAATAGGCCGAAGGCAACACAACGCGCCAAGATCCGGATGGCACCGAGGTGGTGTCCAGCAAGTTGCAGCACTGGTGTGGCCATCCTACAATGCTGAAAGTCGGCGTGGGGCGCCCTGTTGGCCTGTGAGTTCGCGTCAGTAGCGGACCGATGTGCGAATAAGCCGAAGGCAGCACAACGCGCCAAGATCCGGATGGCACCGAGGTGGTGTCTAGTAAGGTGCACTGGTGTGGCCATCCTACAATGTTGAAAGTCGGCGTGGGGCGCCCCGTTGGCCTGTGAGATGGCGTCAGTAGCGGACCGATGTGCGAATGGGGCCAAAGGCAGCGCAACAATGTTTTCTGAATAGAAGACACCACAAGGCGCTGAGATGCCAAGATCCGGATGGCACCGAGGTGGTGTCTAGCAAGTTGTGGCACTGGTGTGGCCATCCTACAATGGTAAAAGTCGGCGTGGGGCGCCCTGTTGGCCTGTGAGATGGCGTCAGTAGCGGACCGATGTGCGAATGGGGCCAAAGGCAGCGCAACAATATTTTCTGTATGGAAGATACCACTAGGCGTTGAGATGCCAAGATCCGGATGGCACCGAGGTGATGTCTAGCAAGTTGCCGCACTGGTGTGGCCATCCTACAATGCTGAAAGTCAGCGTGGGGCGCCCCGTTGGCCTGTGAGATGGCGTCAGTAGCGGACCGATGTGTGAATAGGCCGGAACCAGCACAAGGCGCCAAGATCCGGATGGCACCGTGGTGGTTTCATAGTTGAGAGGCACTTCATCTGCAGTGGGGCGCCGAGATCCGGATGGCACCGAGGTGATGTCTAGCAAGTTGCTGTACTGGTGTGGTCATCCTACAATGCTGAAACTCGGCGTGGGGCGCCCCATTAGCCTGTGAGATGGCGTCAGTAGCGGACCGATGTGCGAATGGGGCAAAGGTAGCGCAAGAATATTTTATGAAGAGAAGACACCAGAAGGCGCTGAGATTCGGTTACCACCGAGGTGATGTCTAGCAAGTTGCCGCACTGGTGTGGCCATCCTACAATACTGCTCCGAATAACGGCGTGGGGTGCCCGAAGGGGGGGGGGGCGGCGTGAACGGGCCTTCCTAGGTGGAGGCTCGTCTGCTGTAGTGGGGCGCCCCTTTACCGTTTCAGTTGCCATTCAGCTGAGTTTCGGCCGCTCTTGATGCTACAGCGACAGGCGGCTGCAACAGGACTCTCAAAATGGCGGCCTGTTCTTTGGATTTGGGCCTGGTCTACTAAAATGGCCCTGGGACACTTTAGAACTCGGACGCTCGATTTTTTTTTTTCCTTTCCTGTACATGCAAAAAAAGGTAAATTCCCGGTACGTTACACGCTTCATCTGCCACGATGTACTCTCCAGAGGAACCGAAAAAAAATATAGTTATGGTAACTATACCATGCATCGTCATATGGAGAGGTGGCACCAATTAATTATAGTGCTGCATAAAAGAGAGATTTGGAGGAGAACCCCCGACCTGCCAGTACATTCATCAAAGAAGTGGCACTGACAGCATCAGAGGCAAGGGAAATGGTCCCAAATATTTAGAACTTTGGAAAGATTAAAATGACATGTTTAGATTGTGGCAAATTAATTTCATGTGGACAGATGAGTGTTACTCTAATAAATACAGCATATGAACATCATCATAGTCGATGGTTGGTAGAGACATTTTGACTATATCCTGGACCTGCCCGTCCTCGCCCAAAATGGCGCCGGAATAAATGGGACTCGTAACTCCTTGTTGTGTACTGGTTGCAGAACCTTGAAATCACGAGATACGTATGCAGTTTTGAAGCATATGGCGGGCAGGGACGAGAATTGATTGAATATTTCGACATCCCTATTGATATTAAGTTCTGATGTGTTATTGATTACTGTACTATTGAAAGTTCGAATTAACATCACCCATGGTACTTGCCCGCAAATGTATATCTAGATAATTTTATTGTAACTGGCCCTGTCGTATTTTAATTATAAAATGTACGTCCACCGATTCCGCAACTGTTAGACACCTTAGTTCTTGCAACCTAATGGCCCGCCCGTTACGTTCCTCTACAGTGTAAATGTCTACTCATCATATACGATTACAGTTTGCTCCGTGGCCGGCCCAGGTGGTTATAGGCTCGTATTTGTATAATGAAATTTTCACAATAAAGGTTTTTAAAAGAAAACATGGTAGTAGTATATACATTGGTAAAGTTTTTAATAATAGTCACTGTTTTAGAATCATTAAAAGGCAAGTGAAATAAAGCAGACCAATTACATGAAGGGTAAAAGGTATAATACGCAGGAATGCAGTAAAGATAAATGGTCAAGGGCTGTTGTGTTTTCTACTCCTGCAACATAAAGTGATCGATAAGAATCTCATATTCAGGCGTATCGGCGACTAAGACAGCAGGTCGACCCTCTTTTGCTCAATGGCTCCGTCATGGGACGAAGAAACGCTCTTTTTCTCGAAAAAAGAATATATTTTACTTGCGGGACAGTTGTAAATTTTCCGGGAAAGTACATTAGCCTGGAACATTATAACATATATTTAAGAAAAAATAATGTTCGGAAGTAATAAAAAGCGTAATTTTTAGGTCATATGACCAAGCCTTTCATCATTAGAATAAGAAAAGTAAAATGAACCAATGAAAAGTTTTATTAACAAGTCACATGACTTGTTATGCTTACGTTACGCGCTGCGCGTCGCGCCCCGGATGACTTCCGGATGCGCTAACGCGGCGCGTCATATGACGCATTACGCGACAACGCAGGTCCAGAATATAGTCAAAATGTCTCCACCAACCAGCGGTCGGAACACAACCCCTTTCAGCAGACTAAATAGTTCTGTTAAATGACAACAGAAGGGACAGGCAACAAGAACCATCAGTCAAAGAGGGGAGGGCTAGTTCTTCTCTACCGGGTTACATTGGGGCGCTACCGGAACTGATCGAATTGGTAGTCTACAGTGTTTCTGGATGTTTCAGACTGAAGCTGGGGTTAGCATGAGAGCACCACCATTTCGTAGATCCGTCGTGGCCATTCCGCAACCAATCATGGCAGCCGCTCTTTATCGTTATTTTGGGCGGGGTGGGTGGCGGAGCCGAGCTGTTTTGCAGCCATCATTGTGTGGAGTTCAGTTCATCTCACTAGTTTTGTATTTGTCATGAGGGGTTGTTCCTAATGTTTCTATTTTAGCGAGGTCAAAAAGAGATCCCATTAGTGGCCTACTGATTTTGCTCGATTCCTTTTCTTTTTTTTTTACACGATTTTTCGTTATCTGCAAAGACTAAACAGAGTATTGCGACTCTGTGTTTGTTTGTAAATAGAGAATGAACCAAAGAGAACCAATTCTAAAACAGTAAATGCTTGGATAACAATCAATCAAATGGAGAGAGAAGCAGGCACGACGTATTACAACGGGGGCAAAGGCCTGCGTTAACTACCTTTCACTATCTGCAAAGAGAGAGTACTCCTAATAGAAATGAGGGGGGGGGCACCATTCAAAGCAGATCAGTGTGCATAAACACGAAAATGTTTTCACTTACCACGTACTTGACATTCGACAGCTTATGATATTTGCTATTAAAAAACCATTGAAATTCACTGAAAAAACCATAGGTTATAGACCATATATAGTTAGGAATTAGCATTTACAAAACCTTGAAAATTCACTGAAAAAACCATAGGTTATAGACCATATATAGTTAGGAATTAGCATTTAAAAAACCTTATTTTACTCACACAAAACCATTGAAATTCCATATATAGTTAGTTGCACTAAGTATATATCGCGCACCCGCAATCCACTGCTGATGATGTCACATATTACATCATTCATGACATGGTCAGTGACATCACTGATGACATCACTGATGACATCTCAAATGACATCACTGATGACATCACTGATGACATCTCAAATGACATCACTGATGACATCACTGATGACATCTCATTTGACATTACTGATCATATCACTGATGACATCATTCATGTGATGATACGATGAACCTCTTCAGACTCTAATATAACCTTAGATACACTCAGTGTAAACAGACACTCACAGACTGTCACTCATCCATGGAGTTACTCACACACCTAGTCAGTCTTGCAAAGAATCAATCACACCTCCATTTCCTCAACTATATAGTTATACCCACCTTACTTATTGAAACATATACTAACACATATTTACTCTCTTATACAATCCCTGATACAAGTTCACAATGATCCATACAGCCACTCACACATTCACTGGCTCTTATGCACAGTTATTTATATATGTCAACTCTCACATGTACTGTGTTTTACATATGTACTTACTTTGACATGTAGCACTGAGATATCCATTCACTCACCAATACACTCATGCACACAGTCAACCGCCCATACAGCTGTTTCCACGTGCACTTTTGAACCCATACATCTAGTGAATCAACTGCTCACACATCTATGCACAGAGTCATACACCTCCCAGCCACCCACACACACACTCAGTCTCCCATACAAATACTTGGGCAACCAATCAATAACCCATATAGTTAGTCATATAGCTAATGATCAACACATGCAGCAGATTACAGAACAACAGACACAATGATGCACAAATTAAAACAGTTTAGTCACTAACCCATGCACTCAGTGAGACACATTTAATCACTCACTCATACAGTCAGTCAAGCACCTACTAAATCCTTCATCCAGACACTTATACATCCACTCATTCTTCAATATGTAAGACATATTTTAACTTTACAGAAACATACAGTCACTGGATGTTGTCATCAGTGATGTCATCAGTGATGTCATTTGAGATGTCATCAGTGATGTCATCAGTGATGTCACTGACCATGTCATGAATGATGTAATATGTGACATCATCAGCAGTGGATTGCGGGTGCGCCATATATAGTTAGTGCAACTAACTATATATGGAATTTCAATGGTTTTGTGTGAGTAAAATAAGGTTTTTTAAATGCTAATTCCTAACTATATATGGTCTATAACCTATGGTTTTTTCAGTGAATTTTCAAGGTTTTGTAAATGCTAATTCCTAACTATATATGGTCTATAACCTATGGTTTTTTCAGTGAATATATATATATATATACATTCAGTTTCACAACACGCAGCCAAAACTACGCAGATGCACTCTGCTCCGCAAGTATAAATCTCCGAAGTACAGTCCAAGGAAAATTTATTAATTCATTGCAGCACGTGAAAACCGGGCAATGGAGCAAGAAAACCCCAACGCGTTTCGGCGAACACTCGCCTTGGTCACGGGTATTTTTTACAATGATTCACAAACAATAAATACGTTTTTTAGAAAAGCAAGTCTCATGTGGACACAAATGTGAAAATAAACAAAGGACTCAGGACCCGTTAAACAGCAGCCATCTTGTAGTGGTCTATCGCTGATAGTATAACAGAGAAATGACTTAATCCAATGCAAGTGCAAGTAAATTAAATGGCATTAAGGCAAACAGAAAAAATTGTCGATAAATGGTCATAAATTCATACGATAACCAAGATTCTGACATAAGTTTACAGAGCGGGTTCCTAATACATTTATAAAAAGAAATTAGGTATTACTAATACACATTCCTGTATAAGTATCACCTAGCAATATAAGTGCTCTTATGGCACACAAAATCGATAATCAAAATCCCCAGTGGGCAAAGTCAATAATCTTGACATGATTACTATGTACAGGTATTTATATCAAATAACCACAATGCATAGGACACATCTCAGTCTTTCCAAGTGGGAGTCTTGAACAACGAACTCCAAACAGAAGGATGGTTCTTATCTCAACCCCAGTGGGTCCTCATATCCAATGGCCTGCTAGTCCTCAAATGCCTAAACATAAGAAAAAGAGGAAACCAGTCAAACTCATGATATTCAAATAACCCTACAAGTATCACCAGAGGCCAGT
This sequence comes from Lissotriton helveticus, assembly GCF_964261635.1. NCBI lineage: Eukaryota > Metazoa > Chordata > Amphibia > Caudata > Salamandridae > Lissotriton > Lissotriton helveticus. The sequence continues at coordinate 1,073,812,492 of NC_136059.1, forward strand.
GCGGGCCTAGGTCCTCAACAATTCAAAATAATAATAAAATAGGTGTACGTGAATAAAAAAAAAAAAGAGAAAACATGTTATTAAAAGTTAGGAGGAAACACGGGTCATCATATACATGTCTATAAATAAGACGTGGACAAATTAAATACAACAGCGTCTCACATATCATATCATTCTGGAGGACAAACTTACATCTATAGGACATATATAGTTATATATATGTATATATATGTCTTCCTGCTCCAAATCCTTTGTATTCAAAAAGGAATTTTCCGCACTCACGCGGGGTATCCAGCGAAAGGTTTTATTTTACCAAATGACCAGCAACAAGCAACAGGCGCGGTTGCGTTTCGGCGAAATGCCTTCTTCTATGTCAATAACATTTCAGAAACTACATGTTTTTAAAGCATTCCTCCTTCACTATAACAGAGAAAGGACCATCGCGCTCATTCTTAAACACAGCACCATTTTGAAGTGTACAATACTTCAGCTTCAATATGCACTATCATTCTTTACAATAGAATCGAGTGTTTAGCAACAATTCATCCCTTGTACTATTACACATTCTCAGGTATCCAATTGTCATTAGATCACCAATCTTCATTAAATGTTATATATTTATCATAAAATCACTATTTTTGCTATAAATAACGTATTCTTTCAGCTGTGTATTGGCTTTCTGACAGTGGTCCTGAGACAACTATATGATCTCGCCGTGGATGGGCGTATGTCCCTTCCCTGCTAAACTGTGATTAGTCATCACTTAAAGTTATATTTTCTTTTTATCTTTTTTCTTATTTCTTTCTCTACATTGTACATTCTTTTGCAAATCAACATCAGCGTGTAGATTTCTTTTCCAAAATTAAATTTTCAAATTACATTTTTTTGTATTCAAAATTCAAAATTCATGAGGCATCTATTCATATTAACATGATTCACCAATTAATTCCTTCCAACTTTGACATATTACAGAAAAATTACAGGAAAAACTAATTAGCATTTAATTACTTTACAGACTAAAACTTGGTTTTCGAACATCCCATTTCCAGTTCATGATCACAATTACACATTACACAAATATTTCCATTCTAGTTTCATATTCCTATGTGTACAGCCAATTCTTCACCACTGTTTAGTCCCCCCGGGGGTTTTGTAAGGCGGTCTACTATGTATCGTGATTCAAGTCTCTGTAGCTTTTTTAGTCTGCCCCCTCTCGAATATTTGGGGGAACATGATCTAAACTAAAACACTGTAGTTGATGCCGATCACTCCGATGTTTTTCCACAAAATGTCACGCCACCGGGTATGCTTGATCGGTCTTATCAATTGCCCTCATGTGCTCCAACAATCTTATTTTCAACTGGTGAACTGTGCTGCCTATATAACGTAGCCCGCACAGGCATACCAGACAGTACACTACATAGGGCGTGCTACTTTTTATGAATTTAGTTATTTTCTTTGTCATCCCTGTATCAGGTATAGTATACGTTAACACCCTCTTGCTGTTTGAGCATGCTTTGCACCGGCTGCAGGGATAAAAACCCATAATTTCTCTCAGGGTATTCTCTCACTTTGGTGTCTTCTCTAGGTGACTTCGGACAAGCTTGTCACGTATAGATCTTGCCTTTTTAGAGGTTACTAGTGGGAAGTTGGGAATATCCTCACCTATCACACTGTCAGTTTTCAAGATGTGCCAATTTTTTTTTAACATTTGTTTTAAATGATTGGCTTCCATAGAATAGGGTGAAACTAATCAAAATGTTCCCTTATCCTTCTTAGATTCGTTTTTGTCAGTCAACAGTGTCTCTCTTGGTGTTGTTCCCACTTTACACAATGTTGTATTCAAGATTGTAGGATTATATCCTCTTACTGTAAACCTAGCTAGGCATTTTGAAGCAGCCACCTTAAAATACTCCTCACGTGTGAAATTCCTCTTTAGCCTGAGGAGTTCGCCATAAGGTATACTGTGAACTCATTTCTGGGAGTGACTGCTGGTGGCAAATAATATGGAATTCCCTGCAGTGGATTTATGGTAAAGAGCTGTTTCAATGTTGCCCCCTTCAATGAACACCCTCAGGTCCAGGTAGTCCACTGCCACTGAACTAACTGTGCCCGAGAAATGCAAATTGATATCATTGGTGTTAAGCATATTGATATATTTCAGGGCCGTGTCCTCTGTACCCTGCCACACAATGAACAGGTCATCGATATATCGATACCATTCAATTACCATACCACTAGTATTTTCGCCCTGGTAGGTTCTGGGCACCGGCTCCTCCCACCAGCCTACGAACAAGTTTGCATAGCAGGGGGCGAAGCAGGTGCCCATCGACCTTTTTAAAAATGGTGTAAATCTGTTCAGTATTTGCTGAGAAATTAGAAAAATAAAAGTTTCGATATCTGGGCGGAGCCTAATTCGCCTGCGCGAACTTCACTGTGATTGGCTGCTAGCACTCCAAGCGAGGAAGTGTTGGCCGCCATCTTGTGGCTCGGTAGAAGGGAGTCACCTGACAACAGAGAAACAAAGGTATAAAACAAGAGAAGGGAACAGGGTAGAAAAACCCTCACCCACTAGGTCTGCTCAGGTGTTCCCAGAAGGACCCCCAGGGCCCAAAAAAGTATTTGAAAAAAATACAAAATCGGCAAAAATTTGCGCTGGGGTCGCTGGTTCTCGCGTTTTATTTTAATGATGTCCTTGGGTGGGCTAGGTTGTGGGGGTATTTCTTAAAAATAATAGCAGGGGCTAGCAGCGGTTGCGGGGGTCTGCACAGCCCCGGGGCTTCACTCATGTTGGGAGGGGGTTGCGCTGGCCCCCTCCTGGAGTCTTCTATGTACTTGTAACTTTGAGGTTGTTTGACGACTCTTTAAGAAATCATCCAAAAAGTTTCTCTTTTTCTGATTAGCTCCTATATTGAAAGTTTTGGGGTGAATGGTGTAGGAGGGCTTGAGAAAAAAGGGGGTCCTAAAATGTGTTTTCTCCAACCAAATTCCATATGAAACTTTTCGGAAGACTACAGGTGACACAGCTGAACAGAATTACGCCAAATTTGGCAGGGAGAATGGTGATGGTGCAGAAAGCATGCTTTTGTTCAGTAGTTTTTGAGAAATATCTAACTTTACAGATAAAGAGCCCTTGTGTTTATTAGTTGGAGCTACATATAGGTGCTTCAGGTTATTCAGAAAAACTCGAATTCCCTGATCTGTGAAGTGTACTCCATCATTTCTGTAGATACAAACTATATCAAAACGTATGTTGTTGTTGTAGATCGACCCCATTCTTTGGTCTCTGAGGTATGCAGACACAGCTTTGTTGACATTCTTCCTCGATTTTTCAATCTGAGGACAAAATTGGTTTGACCATTTCCACTTCTGTCTTTGGCATATATTAGAATATATAAAGACAGTTTGAGGCAAGAGCAACATTATTTATCTAGAGGTGTCCTTCATAGCATTTGTACAAAGGCTGTTCGTGGGTCTTGTGGGTGGTCTGCGACCCTTATCATCATGGATGAGATGCCCAGCGTGGGGCACATGGGTGGGTTCACTGTTTGTAACGCTGCCAAACCACTGCTTCTCCCTCCCATGAGGCACCACACTTTTGTGCGGTGCACTGTTGTATCCCGTGAACTCCTATGGCATACCATTGTAATGCTTGTTTATTCGCGTATGTCCTGCGGCCTTCCAACCACACCGTGACACTGCCGTTTGGAGGTGGTGCATGCAACTTTACAAAATTGACAGCTGCGGCACTTGTGGCGGCCACACAGGAACACAGAGACACACTTACCGTACTTCCTGCACCCGGACATGTCCAAGACACCCCATTCCCCTTGCCGGATTGGTACACCTGTGCGCTGATCTGTGTACGCCAGACGGACACACTTGCTCAGATGCAGGTTTGGGGGATGTTGGCAGTCCTGGGGTTGTTGCGGTAAGTGTTGTGGCCCTCATGGGTATCCGTGTATCATGCTCTTTGACTCTATGTCACCTGTGGATGTTCCAGTGTGGCTCTTGGCATTGTACCCTTTCATGTTGGAGGTAGTCGTCCTGCTTAACACCAGCAGAAAGCAGGTGTAAAATCCCTTGTGCTAACATGACTTATCGCCGGAATTTGTTTCGCATCGCAGGTTTTGCCTTTCGTTGTTAAAGTTGTGATGTGGTTTTTTCGTGTACAGAAAAATAAACAAACTGGGCAGTGTATCCCGTCAAGATACAGCACCTGAGTCACTATTCCTAATCAATATAAATACAATGAGATTTCTTCATTGATTGTGTGTGTACACTAGAAATGCACCCACTACCACAGTATATTTCAATACAGGATTTTAGTATTTAGAATAAATCTTAAAGGTACACCTCGTGTCTTTTTGCACGGGAACGCCTACTCTGCATCTCATTATCAGCACTTTAATGCAACTAAAGTTGAGATAAATCGAACACACTATTCAGAAGCTGGTGCAAACTGCAGACATCACCAGTATTCCCGCGATAATTTCCCACAAATTTAACACCATGGTGGACACCACAAAATAACAGTAATAAGAACAAGAAAAGTCACACAGCACTTAAGTAACAACCAAAAACGTAATTGATTTTTTTTTTCTTTTTTTATTCAAACTTTATTTTTCCGTAAACCTATATATAAAGGATAAAATAAATTTAACAAACCGAACACAAAACAACAAGGCGGAAGACTCCTGTCAGGAGCACGGATCTCAATGACACAGCCTGGAAAATAAAGTACAAAATAAGGACGTGTGTGATGCTCATATCAAAGGAGTGAGATACATAGAAAGAGTGAAGGAAAAAAAGCCAGAGAGAAAAAGAGAGGATAGCAAAGAAAGGGAGTGAGAAAGGGAGAAGGGAGAGAGCGTGAGAGAGATAGAAGGAAAGGAAGGAAGAGAGTGAGAGAGAGTGAGGAGAGGGAAGTAAGAGATAGAGAGAGAGAGACACTGCCACCCCTGCTGTCGCTGAGTCCTGACTCATGAATTGCGGAGACCACATCAGCTTCTCTGTGGCCCGGTAGATCTCACACATGTCGTTGAGTCCTGAGTCATCAATGGCAGAGGCCACATCAGCTTTTGGTGCTGCTAACCCTGTGCATGCAAGTCAGTGCCATGTGGTGGTAGGCCACTGATGCCCATACAGCTTAGGGTGCGACTAACCCTGTGCAACTCAAGTCCGCGTCACATGGTGGTAGGCCCCTGACGGCCACATCAGCGTCGGGTGTCACTAACCTGTGCAACTCAACTCTGCCCCACATGCTAGTAGGCCCCTGAGGGCCACATCATCTTCAGGTGGCACTAACCCTGTGCAACTCAAGTCAGCGCCACATGATGGTACGCCCCTGACAGCCACATCAGCTTCAGGTGGCACTAACCGTGTGCAACTCAAGTCCGCGCCACGTGATAGTAGGCCCCTGATGGCCATACAGCTTAGGGTGCGACTAACCCTCTGCGTAACTTTTCATGGACTCTTTATGAATTCAGACCCGTGGAGCGTTCGCCATCCAGTCACCACTGGCAATAAAGGATGTGACGTTGTCCATTATATTTGCGTGGTCACATGGCCTGTGATGCATGTGACAGATGGGTGTGGTGTGTGTGCAAACCTGCCCTCACGGAGTGGCCGTGAGATGTTGACAACTAGACCACTGACTTGCACACCAACGGCGAGTACGCCTGCGACAGGTAGCTATGTGGGGCCAACGTCGGAACGTAATCGTAGTGGTGCGACGTGGCGTACGACAGAACAGGGCAGGGATAGCCACAATGACACAGACGGCTCGTTGTACTGCGTCTGTGAGTCAAGCGGACTGGCAACAGTTGTCCATCTGCGTGCCTGGGTGCGAACTGTTCATAAGTCACACTACATAAGCACTGAAAAGCCATTTTGTGATTCAGTCCGCCAGCTGGCACCTGTCCGAGGCATTTCTGAGAACATACCGGAGTTCTTTCTGTAAGAGATACCCCTTTCACGCTGCGTCTCCCCAACATACCCCCAACAACCTTTTTGGGCCCGGAAGTGTCCCTGTGCAGTTGGACAAACAAGTACCTTAGTCATGTATAGATTTAAATATAAAACATTTTATTTTAAGAAAACAACAACAAATAACACTAAAGGGAGTTTGGTGCTGTGGTTGCTGAGTTGGGGTCACTGCCAATCAGGACTCAGGACACAGTTCCACATATGGGATCGGCTTGTGTTGTACTGGGTTAGTGGCACCACGTGTCGCCAGTCTTGCATATGGAAATATGCCTCACTGATCGAAGGGAGTCTGGTGCTGTGGTCGCTGCCACGGACTTTGGGTCACTGCCATTCAGGACTCAGGACACAGTTGCACGTGTGGGATCTACTGTGCCGATGATATATCGTCCGGGCAGGCCGTACTGATAACAAAGTCTGTTGCCTACTGGACTGGGTCATCTGCAATCGCAACTCGATCTAAATTGTGAGCCCAACTCACCTCAATGGAGGCAGGAGGCAGCAGTGAGAAAGGGCTCACAGGCACGTGGCGTTGACTTGAGCAATGTATGTTGCTTACTGGACTGCATCATTTGCAATCAGGACTCGATTTGTATTGTGAGCCCTAACCACTGCGGTGTAGGCTGGAGGCAGCAGTCATAAAGAGCACACAGGCACGCTGTGTTGACTTAAACAATGTCTGTTACCTACTGGACTGCGTCATCTTGAATCGCGACTCGATCTGAATTGTGAGCCCTGCTCACCGCAGTGTAGGCCGGAGGCAGCGGTGAGGAAGGGTTCACAGCCACGTGGCATTGACTTAAGCAATGTATGTTGCCTACTGGACTGCGTCATATGAAATAGCGACTCAATCTGAATTGTGAGGCTTGCTGTCTGCAGTGTATATCGAAGGCAGTAGTTTGTACAGACATAAGACTGCGGTGCTGTGCTGCTGGGGGCCTGTGTGGCGGTAGCCAGTGATCGAGCTGAGGAGGCTGGCGGTCACAAGAGCGGCCTCATGCCAGGGTGAGGGGCACCGCCCTGGCAGACACTTTGGCTTTCCCATAAGTGAACCATGCCCAGAGATCCGGCCTACTTATTCACACGCCTACGCTGAAGTGGCGTAAGTCTGACCAGCCCACTCTGGTTACGTTTATGTTTATAGGGGGGATGACACGGCTACATGACTGAGATCTTCCCTAATGTTTGATGTACCATGGTTGGGTCCACTGTCCACAACACTACAAGCTCCACTAGTATATGTGCACTGAGATGTGTCCAGCACATCACTGATACACTTTGCATTATGTGCAATGGTATTCATGGGTGAATTGCTTCGTTCACATATGGTTTGTTCACACCTGTCCCAATATTCAGCTATTGTGTGGCTGAGGGGTCATGTTGGTTTCGGAAAGATCACTGTTTTGTTCTGCGCTGCCTCAGCGGTAGAGGGAGGGTGAAGGTCCTGAGGGTTGTGGCAGTGGGTGTTGTGTCCTTCTTGGGTGTTGGAAAAAGCTATAGGTTAAAGTAACATTATAATTAGAAGTTAGCATTGAAACAAACATTGAAATTCACTGTAAAAAACATAGGTTTCAGGCATGTTATAGATAGAAATTAGCATTTAAAAAACCTTTGAATTTCACTGAAAAAACATAGGTTTTAAGCATGTTATATAGTTAGAAATTACCATTTAAAAAAACATAGAAATTCACTGAAAAACCATAGGTTTCAGACATGTTATAATTAGTTGGACATTTCACTCATACAAAACCATAGAAATTCCCCTGTTATAGTTAGTTCAGCTAACTATAACTCATGCCCCCGCAATACACTGCTGATGACGTCACATATTACATCATTCATGATATGGTCAGTGACATCAATGATGACATCACTGATGACATCTCAAATGACATCACAGATGACATCATCCACGCCAAAATATGATGCACCTCCTCACAGTCTAATATAGTCTTTGAAACACCCACTGTAAAATACACACTACCATTTTTGAAACCATCGACACACCAATACCAGTTACTACATATGCACTCACTGATTCCTAAGTCTACACACACATCCGCCCATACAATCACTCATACATGTAGTCACTCATCAACACAACACTATCAAGTACTCAGACACCTATACAGACACTCACACACTTCCACTCATTCATGGAATTACTCACACACCTAGTCAGTCATGCTAAGAATCGAACACACTTCCATGTTTTCACCTATACATGGGCCTATTTACAAGGGCTTTATCTCCACTTTTTTGGCTTAAAAAGCCAAAAATGCAGAGATAAAAATATCACCCTATTTACAAGAGAGTGCTAACATGCATAATTGCATGTTAGCACCCTTTTGCACTATGCCTACCTTTGCATCTCAAATGAGATGCAAAGTGGGCGTTCCTGACATACACTACATGTCAGGACATCAATAGCGCTGCTTCGCACTATCAGCAAGGATGCCCTAGCATTTTAGCAGACGTTAGTTTTTGGAGAAAACTGTTTTCTCCAAAAACTAACGTCTGCTAAATTCTTGACTTAGCCACCCCTAACAGAGGGGGTGGATTCTGCTGATACGACCCTGTTGGTCGTATCAGCAAGGTTATCGCCCTTTTGCAGGGAACATCGCTGGTTTTCCAGCGATGTTCCCTGCAAAACGGAGATAACCTCGCTATCTCTGGAATTTTTATCGCCCTGGAGTAACGCGTTGTTAATTACATGCTACCAGGGCGATAAAAAGCAGAGATAGCTTGCGATAATCTAATTATTGCTAAGCACGGCAAGCGATATTTATCGCTGGCCGTTGCTAATATGCCCCACAGTTATACACACACCACCTCACTTATTCAAACATATACTAACACATACTTACTGTCTTATACAATCACTGGTACAAGTACACACTCATACATACAGCCCCTCTCACAATCACTGACTCTCATAGACAGTCATTAATATACTCCAACTCTCACATACACTGCCTTTTACATATGTAGTTACTTGGACATGTACCACTGAGACATCCGTTCACTCACCAACACACCCATACACACACTCAACCACCCATACAGCTGTTTCCACATGCACTCTTGAACCCATACACTCTATGAATCAACCACTCAAACATCTATGCACACAGTAACACATCTCCCACCCACCCGCACACACAATCAGTCTCCCATACAAATACTCAGGCAACCAATCAATAACCCATAAAGACACTGATGTAGCTACTGACCAACCCATACAGCAGCTTACACAACAGACAGATTGATACAGACATTCATACAAATTTGTCACTAACCCATGCATTAACTAAGACACATTTAATTATTCACTCATACAGTCAGTCACGCACCTCTTAAATCCTTCATCCAGACACTTATACACCCACTCATTCTTCAATTCACCTTGGCATATATAAAAAACATATTTAAACTTTACAGAAACACACAGTCACTGGATGATGTAATCAGTGATGTCATCAGCGATGTCATTTGAGATGTCATCGGTGATCATCCATGATGTCACTGACCATGTCATGAATGATGTAATATGTGACGTCATCAGCAGTGCATTGGGGGGCTTGAGTCATAGTTAGCTGAACTAACTATAACAGGGGAATTGCTATGGTTTTGTACGAGTGAAACGTCCAACTAACTATAACATGTCTGAAACCTATTGTTTTTTCAGTTAATATATATATATGTGTGTGTGTGTGTTATATATGCACACATACATATAGATCATATATATATATATATATATATATATATATATATATATATATATTCACTGAAAAAACCATAGGTTATACACCATATATAGTTAGGAATTAGCATTTACAAAACCTTGAAAATTCACTGAAAAAACCATAGGTTATAGACCATATATAGTTAGGAATTAGCATTTACAAAACCTTATTTTACTCACACAAAACCATTGAAATTCCATATATAGTTAGTTGCACTAACTATATATCGCGCACCCGCAATCCACTGCACCCGGAAGCGCTCCGGTCCGCGAAGCGAAGCGCAGCTTCCCGGAAGCGATCCGGGGCGCGGCGCGGAGCGCGTAACGTAAGCATAACAGGTCATGTGATTTGTCATGTGACTTGTTAATAACACTTTTCATTGGTTCATTTCACTTTTGGTTTCCTAATGTTGTTAGGCTAGGTCATGTGACCTAAAAATAACACTTTTCATTGGTTTAGAACTATTTTTTTTCCCAAATGATGAAAACCCCTCCTTGTTTTTACCTCATTCTTACTTTCTACTTCCAGAGAGCAAGACCTGTTTTTCACAATGGCTTCTGTAATAGCTGCAGCTGGTGCTTCTCAGCAACCACCACCACCACCACCACCACCACCAAAAGGACCACCTCCAACACTGGACTTTGGTAGAGAGGAAGATAATGAGGACGAAGAGGAGGAGGAGGAGGAAGAGCAAGTAAGGCAGTTCCTGCCAGAAACACCAAGGCAGAGCCATATTAAAGAGCACTACATATGGCAATTTTTTAAAATTCCACCTGGACAAAATAAGGTCAATGCACCCCAGGTGTCTTGTTTGATATGTAAAAATTGACTTTCTCGTGGCAACCCCAACAAGAAATACAGCTTTGGCAATCATACAATGATTTGCCACATGGAGCGATGGCACCCTAATAATCTTTCCCAAGCACAAGTAAGGGATCTTGCTGCCAATCCCCCAAATGTCATCCCCAGCACCTCCAGTGGACAAAGCTCATTCGCCGGACCAGACAATATTCAAGCTCCTTTTGAACACTACAAAATAGTTTGTATATATTGTGGAGGAACTATTTGTTATAGAGAGAAGAGTATTACTTTGATTAACCGAGCTGGAGAAAATCATAAATGCAACAAGATGAGAAAACAATGAATCCTTTTTATTTTTTTTTGCTCCTGTTGAGACATGTTCAAACCCTGCTTTTTTGTTATTTCCTCTAAAAAAACACTAAAAAAACACAAAATAGTTTTCAAAAATAAAAAAAAATCAAAAAATTGTTCAGAAAATTAATAAAAAAAATAAAAAAATAAAAAGAATAAAAAAACAGTTCTTTTCAGAACTACCTTCCATTTATAACAAAATTGCCCACATTTTTATACCCTGTCTTTCTTTTTTCCTCATAGTACGCTCCTCGGACCGCTTCCCGGTGCGCGTACCGGGCGCTCCCCACGCAAAAACAAAGAAAAAAAATATATATTTTTTTGCCCTTGGGGCCCTTTTAAAGCCTCCACATCAAACCTAGGGGGTCAGGGAGGATCTACTATGCCCCCTTATGGTCATTTCCCCCTTTGTTTTGGCCTCCTCTTGTCTCTCGATCCTACCGAGAGACAAGATGGCGGCCGCTCCGGACTGTTTAGAATGTTGACAGACACCGGAGAGCCAATCAGCTTCGCTTCCCGAAGTTCCGTTACGCGTCAAGTACGCGGACCGGAGCGCTACCCGGAGCGCGCTTACAGATATATATCTTTTTTTGAACGTTAATTTCTCAAAATCCACTGGAGCACATATCTTGAGACCTAGCAAAGGCACATCAGGCTAACAGTCCCTACAATTTTGCCAAGTTTCGTGCAAATCCATTCAGCCGTTCGGGCTAAAAGTGAGGCCAACTGCCCTATGGAAATTAACATGGAAAAACGCGTTTTGGGACCCCCCTTTTTTCTCGGCCCCCCCTTGACAAACCCCCCCCCAAATTTCCAGGGGCTGCTCAGTAACAAAATGTTCCATTTTCCTGAAAATCTCAGCCAATTCCGTCCACAAACGCCAAAGTTATTAGACATAGAATTTTCAAAAATCCCATAGGGAAAAAATCCTAACTATATATACCTACTGGCGACCGCCAGTAGGTAATATATGTCATTCAGGTACATATATCTGGAGTTAAGTAGAGTAAAAGCTTGCATACCCATTGAAAATTACCTTCATGATATTCTTGTCCTCGATTTTCATGACACAATGTTTTGTCCATATGATATTTTGGACTCAATATTTTGTCCAAACACCCGATTGACAGTAGATGGATTTCTCTTCTACACTTCTCAGGACTGCCAAATGCAAGCATGAGGTGTTGGACTGATGCATTTCAGTGTGGTGGGCTACATCACTGTACTGAAATGCCAAGTCACGCATTATAGTGCATCCTTGGCTGTAAAGCTAGAGCACTGCAATATAAAAATGCCCCATACAAGCTACAGCGGCAGTGTGCAGTGTGCGCTACTCCCAGCAGGCTTGGAGGCTTTGTCTCAGCTACTAGAGCTACACAGTGCTACAATGTAACACTTGCAAAAGAAACAATTGATGGACGGAATGCTGGACAATGCAAACATTCACGCCCAGTCACAAGGATCTGGGTTTAATCCATCATTCTTTTTCTCACCACACCACCACAGTTTGGACCTAGCCATAGGCAAATCAGTCTTGACCCTGTTCCTTGTGGGACCAGTCCAGCCCCAAATGCCAAGCCAGGTCCTCCCTGGACCGGAAATAAGCATCCTGGAATCGGTTTCAGGGCATCACCCTTCATCAGCTTGGCTAGCTTGTATCCAGTGGTTTAGTAAGTACGGGACCCACGTCCGGGCATACCCTTCCCACTTAGGGCGACATATGCAAAAGAAACAATTGATGGACAGAATGCTGGACAATGCAAACATTCACCCCAAGTCACAAGGATCTGGGTTTAATCCATAATTCTTTTGCTCAACACACCACCCCAGTTTGGACCCAGCCATATGCAAATCAGTCTCGAACCTGTTCCTTGTGGGAACAGTTCAGCCTGAACTGACAATCCAGGTCCTCCCTGGACCGGAAACAAGCATCCTGGGACCAGTTTCAGGGCATCACCCTTCATCAACCAGGCTTGCTTGAATCCAGTGGTGTAGGAAGCATGTCTCCCAAGTCTGGGCATACCCTTCCCACTTAGAGTGACATATGCAAAAGAAACAATTGATGGACAGAATGCTGAACAATGCAAACCAGTCAACCCCAGTTACAAGGATCTGGGTTTAATCCTTCATTCTTTTGCTATAATGTGGTGAATGTATGACATTGTTCTGCATTCTGTCCATCAATTGTTGTTTTTGCATTTGTCACCCTGAGTGGGACGGGTATGCTCAGACGTGGGTCCCGTGCTCTCCATGCCGCTGGAGTCAAGCTATCCTGGCTGATGAAGGGTGAAACCCTGGAACCGGTCCTAGGATGCTTGTTTCCAAGCCAGTGAGGACCTGGCCTGGCAGTTCGGGCTGGACTGACCCTACCTGGTTGGCAGCTCTTTGTGTGCCTGCTGGCACACACTGCTGCTTCTGGCAATATGGCAGAGCTCACACATGGCATCCTGCAACCTAACCCCACTGCGCTTGCTGGTAGCTGGGACAGTGTGTGTGCTCAAGGCTGAGCCAGAATCATGTGGTGTGAGGAGTAGCTGCAGAAAGGGGCCAGCCCACCAATTGCCACGGTGACGGCTCGCCACCCTTTAAAAGAAGTAAGTTTGCCTGAGTCTGTTATAATAGTAGTTGCTAATGGATGTGTATATAAATACATTTTTATATATATTGATGACTCAGCACAACCTTATACAGTCCTCCACAGTAATAAGACAAGAAATTCCTTATTCAGCTATCAATAAAATGTAACATAAATTAACAGACTCCTTTTTCATCATCGATTTGACATTCCCTTAAAAACATCCTACTGCCCACAGCAAACACGCTTCAACCTCACGTCGTTCAGGACTACAAAGACACTAAAATTATATACATTTTAACATGTTCATACAAATTATTCATAAATAGTCATACATTTACACTGTGAAAATCCAAAAACATTCCCATTAAAAACATTTTTCACCCACATTTTATGTGTTGTGATGCGGCCTCCAGTACCTTTCCAAAACAACAATATAATGTCATTGTACAATAATTAATTTCCTGGTCGAGGTCCATCAAAGATATGCATTGTGCGAGGCAGAAAAACATTGTCCATTACAATCAATTCACATAATAAATTGTATACATTGTGATGTGGCCACAAATAGCCACTTGCTAGACCTGGCACCATTGGTGTGAGTCTCCCTTCCATTTTTCGCTTTTGTCTCCTCTGTTTTTGCTGGTGTTAGATGCTCTGGGCGCTGTACCACTTCCATTCAGTGCCACAGGGCCAATGCTCCCTGTGTAAACATGTCTATAGGAATTGGTATGTCCATGATTGGCTAATTTGCTTTGCCCGATAGTCCCTAGTAGCATGGCCTGTGAGTGCCTAGGGTTGGTGCACTGAATACTGCTTGTGGGCCTGCAGCACTGTTTTGCGCCACCCACAGAAGCAGCTGTAAAGCTTGTCTCAGACCTGCCACTTCGTGCAGTCCAGAATTGCCATCTTGGCTGTGAAGTGCACACACTTCCCAGCCCCTGAACCTTCCCTTGGCATCATGTAAGTCAACCCTATGTTAGGGTGCGATGCATGTGAAAGGTAGGACATGCCTTGGTGTGTGTAGCTTGTCCTGGTAGTGAATTACGCCCAAATTCATTTTCACTACTGTAAGGCTACCTGTTCTCCATGGGCCAGAATGGGCAGTTTGACTATTACATTCTATAATCCTATCTAACCCAAGGAACATGGTAGAAAAACGAATTTAGGATGCCTGAGCTCAGAAAATTAAAATACATCTTTTAGTAAAGTTTATTTGTCTTTTCTGTGTGTGAAAATACCACTTTTAGAAAGTAGGTATTTTCTTGCCTACGTCTTCAAGTGTGCTCTGCTGTTATGTATATTGGCCGTCTGGTTTTGGAGGGACAGGGCAGGTTGAGTCTGGCCGGTTGTTAGGTTAGCCAGCCCTTGTAAGTTCTGGCGATATTATTGAGCACTTCTAAATATTCTACTGTAATCCTAACACCATATTATGCAGATCGAAATGATAGAACCACGCACTATTGCAAGGTAAAAATAATGCAATGCGTACGCAACAATCAGGCACTTTACGATGTTTAAAAATAATGTAATGCGTAGCATAACAATCAGGTACTTTGCAATGTGAAAATAATGCAATGCGTAATACAACCATCAGGTACGTTGTCATACAGATGTAAGGCAATGAATAATACACTAAACATGTAGTTTGTTATGCAAGAATAATGTACTGTGTAATACGCTAATCAGGTAGTTTGTTATGCAGAAACAATGCAATGGGTGATACGACAATCAGGTAGTTTGTTATGCAGAAACAATGACATGCTTCATACACTAATCAGGTAGTTCGTTATGCAGGAAAGATGCAATCCGTAATGCACTAATCAGGTACTTCGTTATGCAGAAATGATGCAATGTGTAATAAAACAATCAGGTACTCTGTTATGCAGAAATGGAGAAATCTGTACTACACTCCGGCACCGATCCTGGTGCCTCCGGCGGTCTCTCCGCCACTCGTGCTTTTTCGCAGGTAGCCTCTGACAACAGTTGCCCCTACACGGGTATGGTATAACACAAAAAGTGCAGCTCCACACTCCGGCCCTGATACTGCCACTCCCTTGGCAATACGGGGCACGATACGAGGCGAAGCGGAGGCTTGCACTGCTGAAGTGAGAGAGAAGCCGAGAGTGTCTCCCTCAGAGCCCGCGCCCCGCCCCACGAGTCAACACATGTTACATGGGGGCGCAAAGTTATGTTATGTCATAGAGGAGTTGTATCGCGCACTAATACTCAAGAGTGTCCTGGAGCGGAAGTGGGCTGTGGAAGAAGTGTGAGTCAGTTAGATGGTCAGACTAAACAGATGTGTTTTCAGGTGTTTTTTAAAAAGTTGAAACTTTTGGATAAGCTGAAGGTCCGCAGGAAGCGAATTCCAGGCTGTTGCAGCTTTGACAGAAAGCGACTGGCCTCCCATACGAACTCTGCGGAAGCACAGGATAATCATCCGGCGGAAGGAAGCAGACCGCAGAGGTCGATTCGGCACATAGAAGGCAAAACACTTCCTAAGATAGATGGGACCGTGTCCATGTAGGGCCCGGTGAGCCAGGGTAATGGCTTTAAACTGTACTCGCTGCGCCACCGGCAGCCAGTGCAGATATCGTAAAAATTGCCGAGCACTGGATCTACTCGCGGCATTAAACAAGTCAACTCTCCTTTCCTCGTCCAGCGGTTTGGGCCTCTGATGCAATCTTTGGGACTTGGCAACAGCGGGCTTGGGCCGGTGGCTCAGCTCCTCTGGGGCTGCCGGTCCGGGCCGCTACTGCTAGGAAGATCTCAGGCTGCCACAGGGCACACGCACACAGCGTCGCTGAGACTTTCTTGAGCTTTGGGTGCACAATCAGCAGGCACTCCACATGAAGGTCTCAGGCTGCACGAAGATCACGCACACTGCGTCACTGAGACTCACTTCAACTTCGGGTGCATGACAACGAGGCAAATCCTCATGAAGGTCTCATGGTGCACAATGCACACGCACACAGCGTCGATGAGACTCACTTGGATTCCGGTGCACACGAAAACAAGGCAAATCCTCATGAAGGTCTCATGGTGCACAACGCACACAGCGTAGATGAGACTTACTTGGATTCCGTTGCACATGATACCTGGACAATCCTCACAAAGAGGTTAAGGCTGCACAAAGCACACACACACAGCGTCGCTGATCCTTGGTTGGGCTCCAGGTGCCCACGATCATAGGGCACACCTTACGAGGGTCTCAGGCTGCACCAAGCATGCGCACACAGTGCTGCTGAGACTCTCCTGGTAACCTTTGTGTTCCTGAGTTTCTGCAACAGGGAGCCAGCTCAGCTCGGGCCCTTGGGGAAAAGTTACTTCAGGACACAGCATACAGCAAAGTCCTTTCAAGCTGGGGGACACAGCACACAGCAAAGTCCCTTTAGCCTTTCCTTGGTTAAAACAGCAAACTGCAGGCCAGCCCCAGAACACACAGCAAGGGTCAGTCCTCTCCTTCTGTCAATTCAGTTGTTCATTCCTTGGCAAAGGTCCTCTTGACCACGAAGTAGTTCCAGTCTTGTTCACACTTGAT
Organism: Lissotriton helveticus; assembly: GCF_964261635.1. Taxonomy (NCBI): domain Eukaryota; kingdom Metazoa; phylum Chordata; class Amphibia; order Caudata; family Salamandridae; genus Lissotriton; species Lissotriton helveticus. The sequence goes on from NC_136059.1 coordinate 1,073,829,494, forward strand.
CAAGCCATTCTCCAAAGTTCAGGGACTTCAGCTTTCACAGTAATACCCCTCAATGGCTTTGAAGTCTTTGTGTTCAGGGGGCACTGACCCCTGTTCAAGCCAGTTCTGTGTGCCTCCCTGCCAGTGACACCTTCTTTCTTGGATTACTGGGGCGGGGGGTCTGGATTCTCAATCACTCAGCAGGAGATGGGACAATTGTTGTATTACAGCAATCCAGGCCTCTTCACCTCTAGGGGCTTCTCCTCCCCCTACACTCCAGTTGCAGGTCAGCCTGTTGCTGTCTCCCCTCCTCTCCTGGGTCAAGAAATTCCCTAGATCCTATCGCTTTCAAAACCAGACAGTCAATCCACAGCCAGGCAGAGACAGACAGAAATGTTAGAGTACAACAACTCAGCCTGTTCTAAAAGAGTGGCTTCTAAACACACAATACAAAAACCTACCTACATAAAAAGATGTGTTATTACATTGAGAGTTCAGGCATACTAAACTTCACCTTTCCATCCTAACCTTTGGGAAGATAGGCTGGAAAACATATTACAAAGCCTTCCCATTCTAACCTATGGTCAAGATGGCCTTTCAACAGTCAAAAACGAAATGGAGATTAGTTCACTGTCAGGACATGGCACACACCTTAGTGCATGTCCTACCTTTCACATACACTGCACCCTGCCCAGGGGATACCCTGGACCTACCATAGGTGTGTCTGATGTGCATAGAAAGGGAAGGGTAAGGTCTGGCAAGTGAGTGCACTTGACAGTACAACATGGAAGTTTAACGAACGGTGCACAGGCCCTGCAATGGCAGGCCTGTGTTCTCTTTTTAAGACTACTGGTGTGGGTGGCACAATTAGTGCTGCAGGCCCACTAGTAGCATTTGCATTGCCAGCCCTGGCCCACATAGTGCACTTTACTAGTGAGCCAATCATGGACAACCAATTACCATTACACTTTATACAGGGAGCACTTGCACTTTGACACTGTTTTGTAGTGGCAAAGTGTCCAAAGCATCTAAGTTGTCAACACCATATCAGAGAAAAGGTCTAGGGGAATAGCAAAAGGTTTAGGGACTTTAGCGAAAAAGGACCAAGTCGTACAATTCACAACTTAAATCTAACACAGAAAGTAAATGCATTCCTTCTGAGCTGGAATGTCATCGATCATGAGCCAATAGCTCAAATTATGGGCATCTCAAGAAATACATTTTACAATGCATCCAAGCAATCCTATACTTTGTAGGCCAACATGGTATTTTATGTTATGTTATTTTGAGTGGTGTTATGTTATGTAATGTTACATTATGCCATGTTATGTTATGTTATAATATAGAAGACCCAACTCACATGGTAGGTTTCATGGTTCTGAGGGAAACAAAGACCATCACAGAGTCAAGAATACCACAATTTATCTAATGGTGGTGCAGTAGCCGGTTGTACATTTGGAAAAACCTTCCCACTACATGATTGTCTGGTTGATGGCATCAGAAGGCCTGGCCAATTAGGACCAGGATTCTGACACTGTTTTTCCCACCCAGACTTACCATGCTTGGTAGAGGTAGGCAAAACTATCAATCTCCTGGTGGAGCCTGGGCCACAGCTATCAAACTCCCTTACTTGCTGAAAGAACACTCCCAGCATGTCAGGTGCACTACTTTATTTGTTTTTCAGAAACAGACCCCCATTGCCTTGCATTATTGCCATGGCATGGTGATCATGCTGGCACAGAGAAATGTTGCCAAAAGGGCTGAAACAGTGTCAGTTGAAGCACTTTCAGTGGTGTGGTCACAAGTTGTGTAACAACTTAAGTTAATCAGGTACATTTTGAAGAGATCATAAATTACCATCAACAGTGAAATATTTTGAATATGCATCAATTAATCAATTATTAAATACATTATAAATATCCCACATGTTCAAACTGTAGCATGTTATCCTGATAAGGAACCTGGTCATACATCTAGCTACACTTTTCTTCTTTTCTGTTATCTGATCCACTGCAAAAATGAAAGACTACCAACCTATTTAAATGAATCCTGCTCAAAGCCTATAATGATTTCATGTTGAATTCCATTTTAAACGTATTTGAGCCAGTTAAGGGCTTTAATAATAGACTGGGGAATGGAGTTTACTCTGTTGGTATAGCAGAGGACAATACCTCCTCAAGCCTGAAGGAACTTTTATTTTTTTTAAACAACCCCCCAAGGTGGGAGTTTATTTTTAGAAACCAAAAACTAATTTTCTGGGTGTGGGAGTGAATATTGTTTTTTTCCTGTCCCTTACCACCAGGTTTTTCCTAGTGGTGACAGACGGAAAAAAGGACTTTACACTTGCCACCCTAAAGAGGGTGGATGGTGTAAAGTCCTTCCTCCAAACAGCCGTACTAGCCGTTAGAGGGAGAATTCAGTTGCCGCAGCCAAGTGGGACTCTGTTGACGGATACTTATGGTCCACCTGAATCTGAATGAGTAGGGTTTGAAAACAATTTCCTATGCACACACAATTAAATGTAAACACTGGGTAATACAGTTGTTGGTCAGATCAATCCACCAATACAAATTATTGTCCACTTCTTCTTGTATGTGGAATTCTTTCTTTATTGCTCGAACTACACCGCGCCAGCCGACACGTGTTTCGTCAGAGTATAGGTCGCTCTTACTCTTTAGGGCTTCCTTCTATTCTAGGCGTATGTTGTAGTTCCACTTGACCGGTGATAATCCCAACTCGGTAAGGGTACCTTTGTGTATTGTGTAGCTTGAGATTTGCACTTGTGTCTGTATGAAAAATTAAAGCATGTTCCATGAGCCGTATGAGTTAGCTTGGCGGAACAGGAACCCTCCTTTTGTTAAAGTGACTAATGCTGTTATGATGGCCAATCTATTGCGTAATAATCACCGTGATTCAGAATATTCTCCGTATTTTCACAAATGACATTGACGGAATACTTATGGTCCACCTGAATCTGAATGAGTAGGGTTGACCAAAGGTTTGGCAGACAGGGTACTCTGTTGCATTTGTGACCGGGTACCCTGCACACCAAAGTCACTTGGACCTGCACTGATTTGCATGCAATTAGTCTCTTTATGAATAAGTAATGTGACAAAAAATAATAGAAGCAATGCTGCCCAGAACAATGCAAGTGATAATGATTAATGATTGATTAATGATGACCCATGATTAATGATTGACCCATTTAACAAATTCAAGTCACACAATAATAACACATGTGTCATTTGACAGAACTATTACTCAATTGGAACATTTGCCAGGACATGGGTTGCTTAGCTAAGAGTGCCATAGGAACTCCGGATGCACATCATCGAGGATGATCAATAAGGTTGAATGTGTTACAAGGTACTTATGTACTTGTTCCATGGGCTTTGGTCCAACACTGGAAGTTAAGCTATCCCTTTTGGGACCAGGTGAAGATTGATTGAATATGATTGCCCCTGTCTGTAATGGTGCAATCAGAATTCTAGGGTGAATAGAATGCTACCAAGAACAATTTCAATGGTTATAGCTATTCGAGTGCTGCACTCACCACAATTTATTTCCACTTTCTCCTGTCAATCAAGTGCAAAATTAACACATTGAAAACATCGGGAGAAATATTTTCATCTCTTTCTGACATGAAACCAACAAATATGAGGAAAAAGGGGGACATTTAATTTTTGCAAAGCACTACACGCTTCATGGCGTTTGATACTTTGAGTGACAAACATTTTGTTTGCTGAGATTTGCAGATTATGCAGAATATGGTTATACAGAGGCCCTTGGTATCAGTCATTATTCTTCATTCACCTCCGACATGCAATGGACATCAAAAGGATGTGCTCTACACAAAGCAGTATATATCTAACTAAGTAATGTGCATGAAGGAAGATGCACTTGGTCACACCTAATAGCAATGGGTAGGTACACATTGAAAAATACAGCTCCCTTTCATTATTGGATAAATCATTCAATCAATACACTATATTTGTGGTGTTGTTGTCACATAAAAAGCAAAAGAAGGAATAAAAAGTTCAATACATTGAAACAACATTGAGTTACGATAATGTACTGCGATTTTTAAAAAATAGTCAACAGCAAAACATACAAACTAGTTTTGGAGCATTCGTAAAAAGTATATTGCAACACAACACTTATTAAAATTGTACTGTCTCAATAACGGTAATAAAAAATGGATTGTAGAAGTGTTGTAATATGGGCAAAAGAAAGTAGATAGCAGCAGTGTCTGATTAGAAGTACCATCACAAGGACAAATGGAAATGCCTGCCATACTATATTGTCCTATGAGGAAGCATAATTGATTCTGTACACTGTCAGAACTAAATCAGGAGTGTAGTGCTTGCTCCCAAGCTTTTGACTCCAACTCCAAATTTAATCATGTCCCCCTGATGTACTTCAATAATAAAATTGTTGTCCAGAGATTTTCTTTTTGATTTGTGTTTTTGGATCATTAGAAAAGTAATTTAGCTTTGGTAGACTTTGCTGATCCGGACCGAAATTTTCTGGACAACAATTTTAAAAATGGTGGGTGAGCTGCAGTGATGATGAAATACTTCAGGAACCATGAGACATATACACTTCATTTTGGGGTCAAAACATAGGTTTTGGAGGTCAAGTAAATTACTCTTCAGAGCAACACTTTCACCATTTTCCACATAGGCAGCTACAATAGAGTAAGAAGAGACATATATAGAAACTAAACAAATGGTAAAGGTTTTTAATCCTTTTACGTATACACCAAATAATGATTATGATCTGACTATGAAAAAAATACGGTTTATCACTCGCGTTTTAGACGCAATTTAATAGTTCACTTTATTTATTTGTTTCGGAAATTGCTCCTGGATTGCAGAATGTTGAACATTGGAGGAGATCATATCAACGGGGACATTTTTTGCTGAGGCACAGGTTTTACACGTATATGTGAGTGTAAGTTCTGAGTGTCGAGGCTTCAGAATTTTTTAAGACTTTAGCACCCCATCAATATCTTCCCAACAATATTCACACAAATCTTTCTCTACATATACATGATCTAAAATATTGACTTTTCTTCTGATCAAGTAGATCATTCTTTTAATGTGTCCATTCCCAGAATATGATGTTGGTGGATGGTCACTTAGTAAGACTGATCTATTGAACTCACTTTATGAAGATTGTCAAATGTGTGACAGTCAGAACTCGTTTTCAACACACACAAAAGGTATTTTTCTAAATCTTTGAAGTCACAGTCTACTTCTGTCTCAGCAAATCCATTTAAAACCTTCACAGGTACAGCAGTTAAAGTTCCACTCTTTGTTCCAATTCTGCTCATAGTTTAATCACGGGTAAGAATATGTGCCTTGATAACAACACTGGGAATCTCTGGGTCAAGGTTTTTGTACAGAATATGAAACAGGATTAAGTGTCTTTTCTCACCTCTTCCATAATGTATCCATTACTCAGATAATCCTCGGCTTATGAACATTGCAACAAATTCAAGTCACACAATAATAACACCTGTGTCATTTGACAGAACAATGACTCAGTTGGAACCATTTCGAACAGCCCACTCAACATTTGGCACAACATGACAGTCAGCTTCCTTCAATTTGCTGTAATGTTCTTGAACAATATAGTCCCTACCTTTTGAATATATCTCTGCAGGCTAACAATCCTTCCACTTGCAATAGTCGGAAATTCACTGTTCACTGAAGCATCAGCAATGTTTTGGGAGTTAACATCTCCAAGTTGATCTTGTTCTATGTTAATGACCAGAATTTATTAAGCTGCATAGGTATAGGTGACAAATTTGTGATGCAGGCGAGGTCAATTGTTCCACTTGTAGACGTTCATCTGATTCTCTCACATTCTTTGACAGATAATTCAAGATAACTGTGAAAGACAATGTGCAGTTCTTGCAAGGTGCACACTGACTTTGATATCTGTGGAGCAGTCTGAACAACCTCTACATAGTTTTGCATGGATAAAATCTTGAACATTCACAATTGTGACATATGGTCCACAACAACAGCAATTTTCAATGAGGACAACTTTTGAATTGAAATTCTTCAGGTACATTTTTTTACGAGCTCATTTACGACGACGAGTTTGTGCTTCTCTGGTTTGGTTACAGCATCTCTATCAAATAATACATTTGTTGACTGAAGATCCTGCAACAGAATGTCCTTGATAAATTACCCCCTTTTTTGCTACATACATCTCTCTATGTGTTTCCAAAAGTTTTTTTGTAACCTGTTTCGTTTTGAGACTGGTTGGACAAACTCTGACTATGGCAATTAAAGTGTGGAATTTTAGCTTTAGTGATTATGTCAAACAGCTTTTTCTATTTCAATACAAAACTCTCCTGCTTCAGTTCTATATATAGTTTTGCTCCATGTTCCAGGACATCTAGCATACATGTCTTTCTATCCCTCTACACATATTGTTTGGTCAGCAAGTTGTGTAGTTGCACAGTCTCAGTCATTTCAAAGGGGTCTCCTTGATGCTGCATGAAATGAAGAAGGCTGTCAAATTGGTTTTTAAAACGTTTCCCTCTCTTTTTCACAAGTTCATAGTGAGAAACAGTTATACAGTGGTACATTCCTTTTGAATTTGTCATCTCTCTGAAAACATTGCAAATAGAAAGGACTTCATGAAAAACCTGCTGCCATTGAGCAACATATTCATTTTTAGATGTCAGACCAACAGATTCCTTGGAGTTTTTCTGTGATTTCTGGATCTTCTGTTTCAGTTTCATATCTGGAGCCGCATCATTGAACCTTCCCTCTCTGTCTTTGACTACAAAATATCTTTGGAGGAATTTTCCGTAATGGTATGGTTTTTTCCACCTCTAGGTTCTTCCTTCTTTCCAAATACTAGCACCCACATCTCAGGTAGTTTATGCACTTGGAATTGCAAAACACTGTAATCAGTGACTCCATAGTCTTCACTTGCAGCTCCAATCACCTTCTAGATCAGCATGTACCAAGAGTTTCACTAGAGATACCATGTGTAAAACATTTTCCCAGTATACTTGAAAAGTTCTAATCTTCCAATATTTTGACTAAATCTACTCTGATTTTGAACTGAGTGTATTGAACATTGCCTGGCTTTGCATTATGTCTTTTGCATGAAGTGCTCTCTGTGCCTTGTTCACACCTGATATAAGATATGTAAAACCTAATTTGTTATTCGTGTTCCAGAAAGCATTCCAATGCAATGTTTCTATAGCCTCAGATATGAATAGCATACCTAATAAAGAATGAACATAATGAGTTCCGCTCAATGCTGACTAGACAGATTTGCTTCCAAAGATTTCAGCCTCAAAAAGTACATTCTCTATCCCACATCCATGGAGATAACATCCTGCACACTGCAATGCAACTTCTTTCATGTGGAAAATGGCCATCATTGGATAAAGAACAGCAAATTCTACTGGATTGCTCAGAAATTTTTCAGCGACAAAAAACCTTCATCGCTGTAAATTGGCAGGATACTCTGGTCTTCAAGCTGAGCATGCTAATTTTTTAGTTTTTTTAGAGCTGTGTGTACTGTTGGGTAATTTGTAACTGGAGATCAGAGCATCAATTCCAGCTGATAAAGGAACTGGCTTTTCTTTATCCTTCAGTTCGTATCAAATAAGCTATATGTCAAATTCAGTTAAATCAGCTTTCTGGACTGCAGTATCAGATAGAATAAGATCCATGTCCTCAGCTACTTTGAAGCTTCCTGGTATGCTGCGACTTGTTGATGGTTTGCAGTTATTTTGCACACATTGGCAAGGTAGTTGGGTTATACATTTGCTGCTTTGTTTGTTTATGCCTACAGTGTACTCAACTTATTTTACAACAGCTACTTCATTGGTACAGTCTTGCAAAAGCCCCACTGTAGTATCATGTGTGGTTGAGATTTAAGACAAAGAAGAGCTGCCTTCAAAATCAAAATTATCAAGAGCAGCAATTGTAATTCCTTTCCTGGTAAAGCAACTTGGAAGCGGTGTGTTATCAGATTCACAAGATTATACAGCATGAGCTGCTAGCAAGTTCCTGGCCATACTATGTCATTGTAGCCAATCCTATTCATTACATTGATTAGCTCTCTACTTTTGCACTTGTCATAGATTGCATGGGCAGTTATCATGTATAATTGAGTTTTCTTTTTGCTGACATGTAATTCATAAAACATGATTTGTAAAAGGCAGTACATTCGCACAGAATAAGCCTATTGGTTTATGGGATTGTCTTTCAGTTCTTCCCTTATATCTTCAAAGCCTTTATCAATATTGTTGGCTTCTGTTCTGAACTTAAGAGTTTGAAACAGTTTTGCTTTGCTGATTTTAAACAATGATGTACAAAATGTTAAGACAACATCAGGCCTTCTTGTCGACTCCTGTGATTTACAGAGCTCTGGGCCATCACAAAATTTGTGATTAAGTCCAAAATCTAAATCTTTCAGGATGTTTCTTAAAATGGTACTGCTGATTTTACTGCATCCTGTGATCTTACTTTGGCAGCAAGAACTTCAGGAGTCAAGTCATCTGGGAACACTATAAGTGGCTCCTTATTTTTGTTTGACTGATAAAAACGAATTCTGTCATTGTACATTTTCACCAGACAAATTCATTATTATGGATACATACAGTTTCATCAATATTGACCATCATTTCCCTGGGCTCATTAAGTGTGAAAGCGTAGCCACCTCTCAAGAGTGGCTTTAAAACCTAATTTACTTTCTCAAAGAGTGCAAACATAACTGAAAGTTGGTGGCTACGTTGCTGCTGTGCGCTCATTCTATGGATGCAAATGTATGCATGCATGCAGTTTGTATAAGCATATAAATCCACTTCAAATACATTCACTTCGCTGTTTGGATCAGCTGCTCATCTATAAATGTCTTGGAAGAATCCAACTGCAGATAAAAACATGTTTGCAGTATCAATATTTCCCTCACAGACCATACAATTTACATCAATGATTGTTTGTTGATAAAAACATGTTTGCCCTTTGAGACCCCCATACTCTATACTTTGTTCTTTTGTCAATCCCTTTGGCCCTTGTTCTAGCTAAACCACATATAGCACATTGATGATTCTCTGCTTTCTGATCAGTTGTTGGAGGTGGACGAGGGGTAGCCATTTTTCTTCTAAATGGATGGCATTGGGTTTGGTTGTCATCGCCTTCTCAGAAGACTCAGATTGCCGCTATATTTGATGAATTCCTCCCAGACTTTTTTCGATTGAATACGACTTGTAGCACTTGTTGTTACAAGGAAGACATATTTGATCCTTTTCTCCCATTAGTTTTAATCTTTTGTAAACTTGATCTTGCTGTATTTCTGCAGCATCTCAAACTCTCTTCTGTACAGCCACAGTTTAGTTTATGATGTGATAAAAAAAAATATTGTTGAAGGAGTCTTCAGATTTGTATTTAGCAACACTCAGTTAGGAGATAAAGATCCTCTGCTACCGCCTGCTTAGCTCATGATTATGAATTTGAATCAACGGAAAACCTGAAACAAAAAACAATATTAAAATACATTTTCAATATGATGGCAAAGCACATTATTATAGAGCCGCCATTTAGTAAACTGGTGGGAGGGTTGCTCTGAGAAGTTATTTTCGGGCTCTATAAAGACTACCTGACCCCCAAAGTCTATCTATGGACACCACAATGAAGTATATAGGTCTCATGGCTCCTGAAATATTACATCGCCACTACGAAACATTAAAAAATGCTGTCCAGATAAATTCAAGCCAGATTAGCTATGTCTACCCAAGCTAAATTACTTCTCTAATGATACAAAAACACAATAAAAATAAATAAATCTCTGGACAACTATTTTTTGCGAGTAGAGTATCAAAGAGCCAGCACTAGTAGTGCTTTCAAACACAGTACGACTGTTGGATTGCATATTGCCTCATAGCTGGCTATTCCAATTCAATATCTACTCTCTTAAGGAGTAAATGGTCCCAAAATTGCCTTTTTACCCAGAGTTTGTCCTTTTCATAATATTTATTGTGTTCTCAAAGGCTGAAAGATGAGCCAACTTCCTTAAATGCGCTTTAAACATATAGACTTATTATTAAAACACCGGGGCACAGAATTACCAAAAATTCACTCAATGCAGTGCAGCAATTAAAGTTGCTGCACTGCTTTGTGTGAAAGGGAGAAAGCAGAAAAGCACTATGGGCCACATTTATCAAAAATCCATTTTGCATTCCTTAAATTACCGATTTGTACCGTTTGCGAATGCATAATTGTTTGATACATGTGACCTTAAATGATCTAAGATATGGTGCTCTTTTCCTGTCTTCCTATGCTGGCGCAATTTAGGCTGCTATTCACCAATGCACACATTGTTGCAACATAGTGCAAGGGTATGTGCAATCTATAAGGAATAATTTTTGTGCTCTACCAGTAAAAAATTATCATTCAACACTTTTACTGGTTTGTATGTGTACTGTGCAATGTAGCACGCATGCAAAGAAGTAAAACTAGAAGAAATTAAAACATTTATCATTGTTGCGCCTGCCCCGAGGATGCAGTGCAAATCCGTCTACAAATGTTGGTAGATAGGGATGCACACCAAAACCCCTGGGTGGCTCCAGGTGTTGACACACGATTAAAAAAATTATAATACGCAACATATTTACTGATTGAAGAAATGAAAAGATGAAAGTGCACTTTGCACACTGTGTCTAATATATGGAACTGAGACAAATGTAGTAGAAGCACTGTAAAAACTTGCTTTAAAATGTGAGATGAAGAAAACATATATATAAAGCAATACTAATACATCTGAACTAGATGGATTAAGGAGTTTTCCTATGAAAATGTTGCTTATTGGTATTTATTGATGAAATAATGTGCTATTAACGAAGCAGCCTATTCTTTCTATTGTTTTCCATTGGAATGCATCATGTAGAAAAGTCTGGTCAAAATTGTGAAAATACTAGCTAATGATACTAGATATTCTATAATTTATAACAAGATTAAAATTATTTTTGTTATATGAATTTAGCAAATGTTATACTCATGTGAAAGTTGAGAACAATTGTAGTAGTAGGCTACCTTTAAAGATAGTCATTTTCATGTGATAATACTCGGTCCTCGATGAAACTTTGACTTTATTTCCTACATAAATTACTTTTTTTTGCATTATATTTGATATTGGCTTAGAGTTCATTTCATTTAAAATGTTATATGCCAATGTAAGGCCTTTTCAAATATGCTCTTTCCCTAATGCTGACTTAATCCTTGGCCTAATACAATGGTTATTTTGCAGCTAGTAAAATCTTGCCTTGTTTGTTAAGGACAAGTGCATCATTCAATGTTCCTAAATGTGTCTTTAACCTTCCCAGTGAATTGTTTTGTGGGAGCATGATTTCAGCTGTTACTGTAGACTGATACTTTGTATTCTTTTTCACCATTGTTAGGCCTATGTGGAGTTTAAATTTCTCATTTCTCATGACTAGCAGGGAAAACCATCTTATAGTTGCAAATGTCCTAGGTGACATTATGTCAATCTGAGCACATGACAATCATCCGACAGTGGTGTGATGGTGCAACATTTGGACTCTTACAGAGACTTAATAAAAGAAGAAACCATTCTGATGTTTTCCTATTTTAAGACGCAAATGCCATGCTTTTGTTTTTCTCCATGCAACAGAGTAGATTGCTTTTTGATGATTTTTGAGAACCATCCTTTTGGACTGCTGTTGCCAAATGCTACAGTCAGTAACTAAGGGACTGAACCCCTTTTTTGCTGACCCATATTCATTTTGCTTATTTCCTCTTTTGTCTCATGCTAATGGACTGACCCTTAATGGACTTCATAACTGGACCCTTTCCCTTTTCTTTATTATTTTGAGCTGTTAGATGAAGAGATTATCCTTCTCTCTGAGATAGTAAAAAAATACTGTAACTCTGTAAATTGCTTTATGGGATAACTATCCTTCAAACCTTGCCCTAAAGGTTTAGCATTATATTGCAAGGTGTAATATTCATAACTGGATTACTTAAAAGATTGTTTATTGACCTGAATTTTAAATCTTTAATACCATAACCAAATATATATCTGTTTGAGTTGATTATTGAGTCTTGTTGATTCTTCCAGTGAAAACTGTGCTATTCTACTAATGATTTAAATGCATTGTAGGGAGATTCATTGAGCTTTTCTGGAATATCATGTTCTTCTTCTTAAAATCTGTGCAGCCGTAGCATAACTTTTTGTCTGCATAATTCTAGTCCGACTTAACTTTTTTAGGAGTTTGGGTATTCCTATTGCAATTCTGTATTTCAACAGGATGGTCTTGATGGTGGTGCACTTAAACCTGAATTCAAATAAATTAGTTAGCTGACAATATATGGTCTTCATTGGACAGCTAACGGGATGTTTTGGTTACCCAAATTTCAACCCCTCATATCGGCCCGAGAAAGGTTCATCAGAGGATCATTGCGTCTGTGGTAAATAAGAATGAAGCAGATTATCTAATTGTGAAGGGTCCAGTACGGTTAGAGTAGTGAGGAGAGTAAGCATATAGTACATTTTTACCACGCTTGCATTGCAACACAGGAAAACGTTTAAATAGCACCAATGGAATGCACCGTTGACACAAAAAACACAAGGCAGCACACAGTTCAATTTTGCCTTACATTGGGAAACGAGCCAACGCAAATCCTAATTGGCTTTGGATATAAATCCCAGCATAATGCTTTGCATCGGATTTGCGTACGCAAACGCAGCACAGAGTGTTAGTAAATTTGGGGTTTACAGTAAATGGAAGTGTGAGTGTTGCAAAATAAGGAATACATAATTTACATCTGTTCTTTGATTCAATTACATTCAAGATTGTGAGTGTTTCTTTTTTTCTTTTTTTGCAAACGTTACAAAGAGCGCTGACAGAGAAGTAAATACGATACATTGGAGAATGATACCTGTTATCTTAAAGCATAGTTCGTTCTTTGTAGATTTCAGGATCCTTGTCCGCCTTCCTTAGTAATGCTTTCGAAACACTACAGGGACATTCTGGCTTACTGCTTACACCAATGAAATCATGGGATATGGTTCCGCCTGATGCAAACGACGGAAGTGCCCTGTTGCTCCGTGTATATTAAAAAAAATAAAGTTCAGAAAATACTGTTATGCCAGTGCCACGCTGCTGTCAATCAAAGGTCGGATGCATTCAGAAATGCATTGGCCAGTTTCAGACTACAAGACATTGATGGTGAATTAATCATACCGAAACATCAGACCCGGGCTTCCAAGATGGGAATACCTGCTCAAAGCTGACATCCAATAGTAGTTTCAATCTGCAACAACCATTATCAGACACCCTGCTTGCTGAGATAAGAGAAAGAGCAGAGCATCCAGGACACCATCAAATCAAATTGAAAGACTGCTTTTCTCTGCTTATCCACAGTAAGCTGAAATAGGCTAACACGTACTGGCTGTGACATTCTGCAGCCGCTAAAAGCAACCAGAACGCACCCACTTGTCATCATCAAGTGCCTTTCTTGCTGCATAATTTTGGAAAAGACTTTATTCTGTGCTAGGAAAACTAGGACCGGATAACATGGCCTGGGCAAGTGGTGTTATTTCTTTTGTTCTGTACTGATTTCCACCGACTCGCTGTTCTGTGTTGTAGCACGTTTGTAATGTGTAATATTTTCCTCCATTTCCATTTTGTTTGCCAATGCTGTTTTGTGTTAGTTAAATGAAAGACCACTTTTTGTCTGTTGTGGACACAATGTGGTCATTGTGTTTAGCTGCTGCAGAGAAAAACTGCTAAACAATGTGGATTGTGGCTTTAATAATACCTCAGGGCAAATCGCACACAATAGAACAATAATACTACCCGTTTGTGCTATCAGACTATTGATTTTTACCCTAATTACAGTAAACGAAAAACGTTCTTCAGACGTAGTCTGGTGCCGGCTGTGTTTTTGTTGGTGTCCACAGTTACAGCTGGGCCAGGAGCTGTAGTTTAAATGGTACAGCTGGCAAGAGTATATCCTCATGTCTATGTTTACTGCCAGCCACTGATACTCAAATAATTTTTGTGTGGCTCATGTTGGATGTTTGTGACCAAAAGGCGTGGTGCTGTGCGTTCTAGAGATGGGCACATTATAAATATATATATACATGTTTTTACTGTTTGAACTTAAAATAAGTAATGTTAGGATGGCAGGCCCATGGTTTGTGGAAGGTTCGAATATGTTCTGGTACTTTGTTCTGGTAGTTCTTCTGGAACGAGTCTAGTGCTTTGAGTTTTATTCTCAATATAGATAATGGAGTGTTGTTAGGGCACGGTGTGTGCTCTTGCTTCTTTATACTGGGCCGTACCAAGATGTCCTTATACCTGGGACTTTTGAGCTATCAGGAGTATACATCTGGGCAACATGGAGAAGACTATGAATGTGCTTTATTTTTGGCTTTGTTGCAAATAAATTTGTTCAACCCATAGGTGGTAGGATACCCCGCCTGACGGTGAACCTGAAGGAACTGAAGGCATCTCGGATTTAGGTGGGTTGGTAATCCTTCAATTACACTGATGTGTGTGCTCTCTACCCTCAGGCTGACTTGGGGCTGGATAAAAGTCAGACTTACTGAGTGCCTCAACACCAAAAGTAAGAACAAGGAGGCTGGAGGGGCTGAGGGCCTGAGGAATATTCATTCTCCTACCCAGGGTGTTAATACCGGTTTGGTGGAAATTGTTGATCCTGAAACCTACCTGACCCTTGGATATTCAGACCTTTCCCCTTGGTTAGTAATACCACATATGCATGATCTCTCCCAGAAACCACAAATGATCATTAGAAAATAAATGAATCCCTGTTAGGGAGTGTGGCATTCAAATGGCTGGATAGTGATCTACTAAGGCACAAGATTAAATTGATGATATTATTTTTGAATATTTTTGAGACACTCTATGCCTAGCTCTAGAAATCCACATTTAGATCAAGAAGACGACCTTAATCCAGAGGCAGATGAGCATAACGAACTATATAGATAACTGACCCCTACTGTTGGTAAAGGTCCGTGTAAACAGAGATTAAGCAGGCATTATCACAGGATACAATAAGTTGAGGCAGTTGCTTTTGTGTAGATTGAGCAGGTCACAGATCGGTGCCTCTGTCCTTCAGGAGCTTAATTTGGAAATTTAAAATGTGTTCAACTTCCTGGGTTGATATTTCTTGTTTTGGATCAAATTTGCGTTCTTCTTTTTGTGTCCACTCTTGTGAGTCCTGTACGTTTTTTAGAATATCCTCGTCGACCTGAAAGTACCATTCTTTGGAAAAACAATTGAAGCATTTACCCAATAGTTATCAACAGTCATTCAGGTTGAACATATAAAGCCTACGGTGTAAGGAAGGACTGATTTTGCTATCCTAGGGAAGATGAAAGGAAAATTTTCTAGAACTCTTCGCATCAATTTAAGGCTTCATCATGACACCCTTGGTTAGAATAATCACCCATTACCCCAAAGCCAAATCAAAGGCTTTTGTGTTGTAAGTGAGTTCCCTCCACTGTAGAACTAGAATATTTAGTGGCAACTGCACCCATCCTCTAGAAGGTCACCCTGTTGTTTACCCTCCTGTATCTATGTCCTTGCTCATCTTTCTAGGTTATGCTGCTTAATCTGTTTCCAAGGTACTTTCTATATAATGATTAAAAATGTTAACTCGTGAAGAAAAAATTGGGACTGCTAGAGATTGGGTTTTTGGTTGAGGCAGTGAGAACCCTTCCTAAGCAAAAACCACAATCTTTGTCATGGTAAATCATGAAAAGACACCTGTTTCTAACCCTCCGGTAGTTTGGTATAACAGCAAACAGACATAACATAGAGGCAATGTGTTAAGTATTTATGCAGCACTTAAACAACACAAATCAATTTAGAAAAATAGAGTAAAATGTAATAAATTATTTGCACACCAATTTTTCAGGTTTTTAAGTGAAAACTAGCACCTAAAAGATCAAAGCACAACCACAGGCATCTAGACCTGGGAGAAGAACAAAGTCGAAAAATATGGCTGACCGTGATGGAGAGAAGGTCGAATACAGAAAGTACAATGGGACCAGTTGGCACTCACCTTCGGAATTAGAAGAAATTTTAAGACAAATGCTCGGAGAAGGTAAAGTTCAGCGGGCAAGGCTGCATGCTTAGTCTGAGGAGGGAGCATCATGATAGAGGAGCCACTGAATGCAGCTGTGTTAGATTTGGGGGTATCTAGTTGGCACAAGTAGGTACTTGTGACAAATAGGGACCCTTGCCTCTAGTCAGGGTAAAGGGGATACACTCCTAAAATAACCCCTGCTCACCCCCTTGGTAGCTTGGCACGAGCAGACAGGCTTATCTCAGAGGCAGTGTGTAAAGCATTTGTGACCACATACCGTAATCCAGTGACAACACTACAGATGGACACCACACAGTTGTATATTAAAAATAAGTATTCTTTATATAAACTTAACACAGGACCAAAAACGACAAAAATCCACAATACTATATTTAAAATGGTAGTTTTAGCTTAGTTAAGCTCAGTTCTTAAGATGCGACACTTTGCGTCAATATACCTTACGATGCTTTGTGCTTCCACAACAAGTAATGTTGCAGCGATGGAAATGTGGCAAGGTTCTGGTGCAAAGAAATAAAGATGACGCTTTCTCCTTGGTGCAACACGCTTACCGGTGATGCGACAGCGTCTGCTGCGATGTCGATCCTCTTCTCCGGCGATGCAAGATACTTTACAAGATGCGAGCCGTGACCGGCCCTGCGACAAGCTTACCAGCGATGTGGCGGTGTCTGCGGCGACGTCGATCCTCTCTACTGGCGATGCGTGTTGGTTCCACAACGATGTGAGCCGCGACAGGCCCTGCGACACTCCTCCCGGTGATGTGGCGGCGTCAGTGGCAACGTTGATCCTCTTCTCTGGCGATGAGCTGAGACAGGCCCTGCAACATGCTTCTCAGATATGCGGCGGCGTCTGACGCGACGTCGATCCTTCTCTCCTGCGACACGCTTCCCGGTGATGCGTCGGCATCTGCTGTGACATCGATTCTCTTCTCCGATGATGCGGGGTGCTTCGTGTTGCAAAGCGGCAGTTTTGCGACACGCTTCTCGATCTTGCGTCGCGCTTCCAGCTGCTTGCGACACGCAAATCCCCCACAAAGTCAGCACAGCTGCAGGCATTTCAGGAAGATATTTGGGGAGCTGGTGGGTGAAGTCTGTTGTCCCTAAGACTGCAGCAGGAGGCTAGCTCTGTTCCAAGCCCTTGGAGATCCTTCACAAGTTGAAAGTAAAGCACACAAAGTTCTTTCTACTTTCTTTGGCAGTCAGGCAACCACTGCAGGTCAATCACCCATGCAGCACTTCAGCTTCTTCAGGTTCCTCTCCTCAGCAGAGGATTCTTCGTATAGTCCAAAAGTGATCTAATTTCTTGGTATCAGGGTCCCAATATTTATACCCCAAAATCATTTGTTCCCTGAGGGGAGAGGGGCCTTTGCCCAGTCCAAACCAGTTCTGAAGCACTCTGTTTACCAGACCTCTCCTTCCCTTTCACAGTGCAGGGCAGAAACATCAGACGCCCCACAGGAGGTGGAGCCAGAATTGTGGAAGGCAACTACAGCCCTGGAGCCCTTTGTTGACAGGACTCCTTCTCTTCTTTCAGTGTGCAGGGCAGAGACATCAGCCACAACCCAGGAGGTGGAGCCAGCATTGTGGAAGGCAGACACAGCCCTATTCAAGGTTCAGGTGCAACTCCACCCTCCCATCTAGATGCAGATCTCTCTATTCACCACTGAATCCCCCAGCTCTGTCACTCACAAACTCCAGACAAGGAATACACAACCTAGCAGAGGCAGGCTGGAAAAGTTAGGCAAGAAAATACCTACTTTCTAAAAGTGCTATTTTCAAACACAGAATGTTAAAACCAACTTCACTAAACTTGAATTTCTACCGTGTTCTCTAAGTCAGTTAGGATTATAAAATGTAATAATTCTAACAGCCCATTCTGGCCTATGGAGAACAGGTAGACTTGCAATAGTGAAACACGAAAATGGCTGTAATTCACTATTAGGACATGCCACACACACCAGGGCATGTCCTACCTTATACTTACAATGCACCCTGCCCTTGGGCCTACTATAGGGGTGACTGATATGCAGAAAAGGGAAGGTTTAGCAGAGGCAGGCTGGAAAAGTTAGGCAAGAAAATACCTACTTTCTAAAAGTGCTATTTTCAAACACAGAATGTTAAAACCAACTTCACTAAACTTGAATTTCTACCGTGTTCTCTAAGTCAGTTAGGATTATAAAATGTAATAATTCTAACAGCCCATTCTGGCCTATGGAGAACAGGTAGACTTGCAATAGTGAAACACGAAAATGGCTGTAATTCACTATTAGGACATGCCACACACACCAGGGCATGTCCTACCTTATACTTACAATGCACCCTGCCCTTGGGCCTACTATAGGGGTGACTGATATGCAGAAAAGGGAAGGTTTAGGGACTGGCAAGTGGGTGCACTTGCCCAGTTAGTGTGACAGTACCAGACTGCACACAGGATCTGCAATGGCAGACCTTAGACACATTTTACAAGGCTGCTCCTGTGGGTGGCACAACCAGTGCTGCTGGCCCACTAGCAGCATTTGGATTTACACGCCCTCGGCACTCCTGGTGCACTGTACTAGGGTTTGACAAGTAAACCAAATAGCCAAACATGGATCCACTGATTATTTCATCAATTTACAGTAGGGAGCACTTGCACTGTGGCAGTGGACAGCAGTGGCACAGTGCCCAAAAATCTAACACCAGAATAAATACATGAGGCAACAGCAAAAATGGAAGGGAGACCCACGCCAATGGTGCGAGGTCTAACAAGCTGCAATGAAGAATTTCTTCGTTTGAACTAAATAATATTTTGGGAAGTTGAAAATCTCCAGTGGGATGAGGCTGGAGTCTGTAGCCAATGAGAGTTTCAAGAGGCTGGATACCCCCTTGGCAAAAGAACGCTGAACTGATTTGCTGCTGCGGAGAAGAATGTAGTGGGAGCTGTCGCGAAGTCAGATCGACTGGCAAAGCATCTTGGGTGGATAGACGAGAAGTAGGTCCCAGTCTCATCTTGGTACTCAGGGAACTTTTTAGATGACAATTTTATGAGGCCCAAGTTTATGTTTCAGTCTGCTTGGACTTCCAAGACTTTGAGATAGGGTGGGAAACATTTGGGGAGCAGGACTCTCTTCAGGCAGGGTCCAAGTTCAAGTTGTTTGAGCTTTTTGTTTCCCTGTTGCTCAGCATATGAGGCCAGCCAGCCCTGGGATTCACTCTGGTAGTACGGGGTTCTAGAGGCAAGGCAGTCCTCCAGCAGCAATTCATTCTGCTCCCACAAAGAACAGGGTCAAGACTGATTTGCATATAGCTGGGTCTGAACTGGGGTGGGGAAGTGAGATAAAGAATGATGATGGACTCAACCCAGATCTGTGGCTGGGGTTGAGTGTCTGAAAAGTTTCAGCGCTCAGTCCACCATCTCCTTATGTTTGTTTTGTTCGACCTAAGTTGGCAGGGTATGCCCAAACTTGGGTCTCTTGCTTACTTTGCCACTGAATTCAAGCCAGCCTGGTCACCCCGAATCTGGTCCCAGGATGCTTGTTTCTTGTCCGGGGAAGACCTGGCTTGGCAGTTTGGGCTGGACTGTTTCCATGAGGAACAGGATCAAGACTGATTTGCATATGGCTGGGTCTAAACTGCGGTGGTGAAGTGAGCTAAAGAAAGAGGATAGATTCAACCCAGATCTGTGACTGGGGGTGAGTGTCTGAAAAGTTTCAGCGCTCTGTCCATCATCTCCTTGCGTTTCCTAGTTTCTAAAAGGGGCGTTTTCGGAATTGTGACTTAAAATCTAACTTACCATTAAAGAGGATTTAAAAAAACACTTTTTAGAGACCAAACATGACCTTTCTACCTTTTCCAATCAAAGGTTATTTCTTTAGTAAATGTGATCCGGTAACTCAATGTTATCTATGGGAGGGGTAGCCCTTGCAGCAGGGAAATGTTTAGGGGGAGTTTTCTCTATTAGGGTATGTAAAATGAAAAAGTTCTTGTCAAACTCTTTAAATACAATGCACCCTGCTTTTGTATGTGGTTTAGAGCCGCCTACCTTAGGGGTGATTTACATGTATTAATAAGAGAGCTTTAGGCCTGCCAAAGGGGTTATTTTGTCAGGTCAAAATGGCAGTTTAAAAGTTCACACAATGATAGATCTGAGACTTTTGTTAAAGGTAATTTAAGTGGGTGGCACAACACGTTCTGCAGTCCCACTAGTAGCTTTTGATTTACAGGCCCTGGAAGGTGGAGTGGGTGGCAAGGCAGTGAGCCATTGGCAAGCCTTGCACCCGGATGCTGGGCAGCACCAGCACAGACCGGTATAGACCTACACTGAGTTTGTTTACACATGCGCAGATATGATAAAAAATCATAGTTCCCTGCTGCAGCAACACCAACCCCATAGAGATCATTACACTGGAGGACAGCTGATTATTGGGAAAGCATAACATAGGAAATCTAGACCTTAGTTGCTGCAATATGTACACTGCTCTCTTGTTAACCCATGAAGGTTGCTCAGGCTGGCTGACATTGGACGTTCTGTGTTGTACCAATAACCCCCTCCCCACCAGAAATGCAGATGTGAACACAAATGCATCACTGCCTTCCTCTTATTCATTGCAAATATTAATTGATTGCCAGTGACAATATGGTAAGGTGGTGAACAATGTGGATCACACATATATGGTGGATAAATAAGTATGTGATTTACACAAATTTCACTGTTATAACCAAATTAAGAAATCTAAACAAAAAACAAATGTACATGCCCTGGGTACAGGTTGTACCACTGTACTAGGAACTTGTGAGAAAATATAATTTGCTAATTAGGTGTAGGCTATTTTTACCATGTTTTATGGAGTGAGCACATGCACTGTAGCACTGATTAGCAGCGGTAAAGTGCAGAGCCTAGCCAAAAACACATTTCAGCAAACAGGATAGGATTAGGCAAACAGTTTGGAGGAAGACCACCCAAAGACTGACAGAACTAACAGGGACCTTTATATAAAAAAGCAGGTATACTTTATAATGATTCATCTGACCTTGCAATCTAATCCAAGGAGAAATTAGTCTACCCATAACTCTCCTCTTGAAACTCACAAAATGTTGAATGTTTTTAGATACAATAAGCTGAATATTTAGTAAACAGAAATGAAGCAAGGAATTTACGTAATCCAATACAATTAGACAATCAGTTTACATTTTAAAAAACATGAGTCCTGAGCCAGCCAAAGGGATGCGTGTTGGAGCATCTGTAGCATATCCAATAAAATTAGACGATTGCTAACTATCAGTTTACATTTTAAAAAACATGAGTCCTGAAGCCAGCCACGGGGAAGCATGGTGGAGCGTCTGTAGCATTATTGTCCAAGATGGATTAAAAAGTCTACATATTCTTTTTCAACCTACATAGTAACTGTGAGAAATTGGGTTATTAGTTGAATGAGGTGTTAACCTTGTATAAGCAACAGCCACAATCTGTCAGGATAAACCACAAAGTCACAAATGTAACCTGTGCTTAACCCTCTGGTAGCTTGGTACAAAGTCAGTCTGGCTTAACTTAGAGGTAATATACAAAGTAGTTATACAACACACAAACAGTAATAAAGTGAACACGCAATGCAATAAAAATCATGCCCCAATTTAGAAAAATAGAGTACATGTTAATAAATGTTTTGACACCAAAATGACAAAAAAAACAATTAGTAGAACTGGAGTTATGATTTTTATGAAGTTTAAGGTACAAACTAGTGCCTAAAAGATCAAAGCACCAATTCTGGACATCTATTCAAGAGAGAACTTGTCAAAGTCAAAAAATATGGCTGACTGCGATGGGGTGCAGTTCGCTTACAGAAAGTAGATTGTGTCCAGTTGGCGCTTTTCTTTGGGCTTGGAAAAAAATGCTGAAAAATACTCTGAGAAGGTAAAGTTCAGTGGAGCTAGGCTGCAGGTGGCATCCGAGGGGGAGCATCATCATCTAGGAGCTGCAGAATGAAGTTACGTTGAAGATTTATTTTCTTCTAACATAGTCACTCCGATGGAAGTAAAAAATCTCCAGAGGAAAAAGGCTGGAGGTTATAGCCAACAAGAGTTCTAAGAGGACAGAAAACCCTTTTGCACAGAATAGCTGAACAGGATGTGTTGCTGTGGAGAAGAATGTAGCAGGAGTTGCCGCAAAGTCAGGCCGATCGGTGATGCGCCTTGGGTGGATGGATGAGCAGATAGGTCCCAGTCTCCTCTCTGTTCCTCACTGCAGTTTTCGGCAGCAAATGTTTTCAAGTTTTTGATTCTGTGCCGCCTTAACCTGCCACCAAGGTTCCAGAATTGGAGGGGCATCACTTGGGGGGTTCGGACTTAATCAGGCTGGGTCCAGGTGTGGATTCAATATGGTTGGAGGTTTTTCTGACCCTGAGACGCTGATCAGGAGGTCAGTCAACTAGTCCTTGGGGTCACTCCAGTAGTCCTGGGTTCAACAGTAGAACAGAGCTCAAACAGAAAGGCAGGTAGGGCATTTTTGTAAAAAACTAAAAAGTGGTGGGGACAGCTCACCCAGGCATCATGCTGTTCTCTCGCCCCAAAAAAAGGTGCATCAATTTTTCTGCCCCCTGGGGGTGGATTGAAGGCGATTACCCAACATCTGCCCATGGGGGACAGAAAGGCCACTAGATACCAGGAGAAAATATTTCCCAAAATAAGAAAAAGAGAGTTGAGAGGCTAAACAAGGCATAGCGCTGTGCTATGACTCAGAAACAGATGCATCAGCCTTTCTGCCCCCTAGGGTTGGATTGAGGGTACTTACCGAAAATGGTCCCCAAGGGTACAGGAAAGACACTAGTCGTCAGCAGAAAAATATCCCCCAGAATAAAAAAATGGGGAGGGCTAGACTTACCCCGACATGCTCTTATCCTAGTGCATCAGTCTTTCTGCCCCCTAGAAGTGGATTGAGGGAGTTACCCAAAATCTGCCCCTGGAGGACGAAATGGGCACTAGACATCAGGGATTCCAACAGGGCATGAAATTAAATGCAAACCTAGGGTGACATGATCTTGCCTTGAGACAATAGTCCTACCCTAGAAAGAGCAATGGAGTTTTTCTGCCCACTGGGGACTAAAGCATCCCCATCCCATGACAAGACAGGACATTTGAATTATTTTGGATGTTTTTACATACAGCTATCAGAGTGTGGTTAAGTCCCAGTATCGTCCTAATTCTAGGCTGGATGGGTGCCCTTTTTTGGACTGTTAGCTGCCAGATGGGGAAACGTTGCAAACCCAGGCATTTAAGAATACTACACACCTTGGGCAGCCAAGAAGGTGTGCCTTGTGTGGATCCCCAAGACAAGTTTGTGTCCACAATGCCCTGCAACTCTCTAACTTTGGCTAGAACTATGTATTTCTGTGACATAATCTTCCGAAAACCACAGAGATCTACAAAATTCTCACCACTCAGCATTCCCCCACTTGTCCCCAAACAAATGCTACCTTACTTGTGTGGCTGGTCCTAGCGCCCAAGATGCAAAAGGCCCCAAAACAAAATGTGGCAAAATCAGAAATCTGGGTAGCTCTGGGTTTTGGGCCTAGGCTCAGCAGCCACACAAGAAAACCGACCAAATCCAGAGCTTTCTGAAAACTAGACATCCAAGGAAGTGCAAGGTGGGGTGCCTCTCATGAATCCCCCAATATTTTATTTCCCACAATGCCATGCAAATCTCAAACTTTCACTAAAATTGCACATTTTTTTTGCATTTCTTTGTCATAAATGCCCTTAAACCACCGGAATCGATATAATTGATACCAACTATTATTTCCCCACTTGTCCTGATAAACATACTACCCTGCTTATATGGCTAGGTGTACTGACCCCAATAGACACATCTAACCAGGGTCAGTGAGAATCGCTCTGAAGAACTCCCATTCACCTATGTTTAATGCTTGCCTGTCAGGCGTACTAGGACCAGACACACAAGTAGTGTAGCAAAGTTTGAGGTTTGCAGGGTATTGTGGGTGACAAAAAAGTGTGCTATCCATGTGAGACACACACAACCTGTACTCCCATGGTTGTCAAGTTTCATAAATGTTTATCTTTGGTAGGTTTCCCTCGCCAGCCGCTGAGCCCTGGCCCAAAAACCGCAGCTACCCTCATTGCCAAATCAGGTCATTTTTGTGACTCGAAATGTTGATTTCTCCACATTGTATTTTGGGCCATTTCCTGTTGCAGGGACTAGGCCTACTCACACAAGGAAGGTACCATTCATATTTGGAGACTTGGGAAAATGCAGGATAGTGGGGAAATGTGTGGCTCTCCACAGATTCTAGAACGTTCTATGCCAGAAATATAAGGAAAATTGTTTTTTTAGTTCCCAGGTTGTGTCGTTTTAAAAAAAATGCAGGTTTGCTAGATGTTCATAGGTGCCAGTTGAGCTAGGGCTCAAAATCTGCAGCTACCCACATTGCAAAAAAAGAGTTGGTTTTCACGGAAAAAATGTAATCTGTCCATGTTGCGTTTCGGGGCCTTTCCTGTTGCAGGCACTAGGTGAAACCCATGCAAGTGAGATATCATTTGTATCAGGAAACATGGGGGAATGCTTTTGACAGATTCCATAACTTTCCATCACAGAAATGTGAGCAAAATATGGAATTTCCTTCAAAGTTTGATGTTTGCTAGGGCTTTTGGCTAAGAAAATCTTGGGTGACATGGGGGAATGCAAGATGGCAGGAAATGTGTTGCTCTCCACAGATTCCAGAACTTTCCATTACAAAAAGATGCGGAAAATATTTTTTAGTCAAGTTTGAAGTTTGCAAGGACTTCTACGTAAGAAAACCTGGTGCGATTCACACAAATCAGCCGCCACTGGATTTTACGGGGTATCTAGTTTTCAAGAAGGTGCAGATTTGCTAGGTTCCCTAGCTGCCAGCTAAGCTAGGGTCAAAATACAGAGCTACCCACATTGAAAAAATAGGGTCAGTTTTCAGTGGAAAAATGTAATGTGTCAATGTTGTGTTTTCGGGACTTTCCTGTCGCAGGCACTAGGGGAAACCACACAACTGAGGTATCATGTGTATCAGGAGACATGGGGGAATCCTAGGGTGGTAGAAAATGTGTGTCCCTCCACAGATACCAGATCTTTCCATCACAGAAATGTGAGGAAATGTTTTTTGTCAAACTTTGAGGTTTGCAAGAGCTTTTGGGTAAGATAACCTGGTGCTAGTCACACAAGGCACCCCACCCTGGATTGTCCCAGGTATCTAGTTATCAAAAATGTGCAGGTGGGATAGGTTTCACCCTGTGGCAGATAAGCGAGGGCCAAAAAAAAAACCAGCTACCCACATTGAAAAAAAACATGTTTGTTGTCACTGGGAAAATATGATGTGCCCATGTTGCATGTTGGGCCTTTCTTGTTGCGGGCACTAGGCCTACCTACACAAGTAAGGCACCATCTGTATTGGGAGGCTTGGGGAAATGCTAAGAGGTCAGAAATTAGTGACTCTCTACAGATTCGAGAACTTTCCACAACAGAAATGTGTTTAGTCAAAGTGTGAGATTTGCAAGGACTTCTGAGAACGAAAACCTTATGTGAGCCACACAGGTCACCCCACCCTAGATTTGCTTAAGAGTCTAATTTTCAAAAATGTACAGGTTTGCTAGGTTTTCTCGGGTGCCGACTGAGCTAGGGCCCACAATCCACAACTGCCCACATTGCAAAAAAGGGTCAGTTTTCAATGGAAAAATGGGATGTGTCCATGTTGCATTTTGGGACCTTTCCTGTCGCAGGCACTAGGCTTACCCAACCAAGTGAGGTCGTGGTTACTAGGCCAACCCACACAAGTGAGGTACCATTTGTATTGGGAGACTTAGGGTTATGCCGAGTGGTCAGAAATGTGCGGCTCTTCACAGATCCCAGAACAGAAATGTGAGGAAAATGTGGGTTTTTGTCAAACTTCGAGGTTTGCAAGAGATTCTAGGTAAAATAACCTGATGCGAGCCACATGCGTCACTCCATATTGGATTTCCCAAGGTGTCTTGTTATCATAAATGTGCAGGTTTCTAGGTTTCCTTAGGTGTCAGCTGAGCTATGGTCCAAAATCCACAGCCACCCAAATTGCAAAAAAGGAGTCAGTTTTCAGTGAAAAAATGTGATGTGTTCATATTGTATTTTGGGGCTTTTCCTTTTGCAGACACTAGGCGTATCCACACAAGTGAAGAACCATTTGTATTGGGAGACTTGGGGGAATGTCGCGTGGTAAGAAATTTGTGGCTATCCACAGATTTTAGACCTTTCCTTCACAGGAATATGAGGAAGATATTTATTTTAGTCAAAATTAGAGTTTTACAAGGGCTCCTGGGTAAGAAAAACTGGTGCAAGTCACCCAGTTCACCCCACCCTGGATTTCCCTGGGAGTCTAGTTTTAAAACATTTACAGGTTTCTTGGTTTCCCTAGGGGCTATCTGACCTAAGGTACAAAATCTGAAGCTACTCGAATTGCATAAAGAGGTCAGTTTTCAGTGGAAAAATGTGGTGTGTTCATGTTGTGTTTTGGGGCCTTTCCTGTCATGCACACTAGGCCCACCCACACATGTGAGGTATCATTTGTATTTGGAGACTTGGGGGAATGCTGAGTGGTAGTACATTTTTAAGCTGTCCAGCTCTTTTCATCATAGAATTGTAAGAAATGTTTTTGTCAAAGTTAGATGTTTGCAAGGAATCAAAGTTAGATGCTTGCAAGGACTTCTGGGTAGGAAACCCTGGTGCCAGCCACAGAAGTCACCCACCACCTGATTGCTCCTGGTATCTATTTAAAAAAAATGTTCAGGCATTCTAATTTCCCTTAAGTGAGAGCTGAGCTTGGACCTAAAATCTGCAGCTATTCACATTACAAAATAGGGTTCAGTTTTCAGTGAAAAAATGTGATGTGACCATGTTGCGTTTTTGGACCTTTGCTGTTGCAGGTGTAGCCACACAAGTGAGGTGCAATTTGTATCAGGAGACCTTGGGGAATAAAAAATAGCTGAACATTTCTTATTACCAATGGTATTTCTCTGCATTTGGACCTTACAAATATAAGCCAGTGCAAGGCAAAAGACATTTTGAGAAATGCTCTTGGAATCAGACGCGAGTATGGGTACCCATGAATTTGGAGATGTGCAAATAACCACTGTTTCCAAACTCCATATCTGATGTTCATTTCAGAAATACATTGGTTTCTTTGATACCCATTTTTCACTCTTTGCATTTTACCTTATAAAGTGCTCTATACCCTGCAAACACTGAGAAACCATTGTAAAGAGCAGTTCTGTTGTTGGCTCTGGGTAACTCGAGATCTTGTAAAGCCTACAAATCTTACATATCCCTACAACCAGAAGCGTCTAGTGGATATAATGGTATGCTGCTTTTGTAATTCCGCCATTGTGACAAGAAGTTACAAATTAAAATGTTGTCACAATTGGATGTTTTCTACTAATGTTTACTTCAATGGTTAGTTTCTTTGGGAAAACCTTGAGGGAGTTGACCCCTTGCTGAATTTGGGATTGTGCCTACATTTCAAAAATGTATAGCTTTCCAGAATCATCTATAGATTCCACAGTGGTTTCAACCACAAACTGGAAATAGATATAGGTTGTAAGCCCAAAAAGTAGGAAAAATGGGCTACCTCGTAGAAAAATGCCAAAACTGTGGTGAAAAAAATTGTTTTTTTGATTCATCTCTGCCTGTTCCTGAAAGCCGGGAAGATGGTGACTTTAGCATAGTAAGCCTTTTATTGATGACATTTTTAGGGAAAAAAACAGACACTTATTTTGCACCTTTGTCAAATTTTTCCCAAACCCACAAAATATAGTTATATTTTGGCTATTTTCTCCGTCCCATCCAGGGAAACCACAAACCATGTGTACCTCTAAAATCCTCAAGATGATGGTAAAAAAGGATGCAAGGTAGGTATGCATACCTTATATGGAAAAGAATTATGGATGCCTAGCATCAAACCATCCCAAATAGTCAAAAAAGGACTTCACATTTTTTGGGGGGAAAGGCTAGCAGTGCAATGGTTAAAAGTGTTAGATGATCATTTACAATCAAGTGAATGAAGTTGTTACTGTGGGAGGAAATAATTCTGATGTCACAGACTATGTTAGCTCATTTACTATTTGAAGGTGTGAGATAACTTCTAATAAATACATTGAAAGAAATGTAGTGTTAATTGTATTCAAAATAAAGCATATGCTAACATTAGCCAGATTTCATGCTTCCTTCCATTTTGAATGTGACATCATAATACACCACGTGATCACAGCTGCGTTTTTTTTCTTGCTGTAATGAAGAATTATAAGTTTTCCACTGAAAGACTGAAGCTTTCACAATCACACTAGATGTGATGTACTTAAACAAGGACAACCTGATTGTACCAGGCTGTTTTACATACTATGCATTGACTCATGTTACCTGAATAGACTCTGAGAATGTCTTCACCTAATGTAATAGTATTATGAGAGAGTTTTTCAATGTATTCTGTAGTAAAAATGTTCTTGCTTGCTCGTTCCCCATTGGTGCACATCCTGGGAACCCTGTTCTTGTGCAGTAAATGTGTGCAATTCTTTATCTAGTCCTATAAAAGGGACTGTATATTCATTGTTAGAGAGACCACTTTTTTCCCACTTTAGAATATGTATCCAGGCTGGATTTTCCATTGAAATGTATTGAGTTCTTTGTACTTATGATTTAAATATTAGTATACTAACTGATTGATGGTACAGCTTATATTTTTTTGCTTTAATATTCTTTAAGTAAACTTAAAAAATGTAGCCCATGTCTGTAATTTTTATTGAGAATGTTACAGCTGATGGAGCAGGGTTTTACAAAAAAGAAAAATGCTTAGATTGGCACCCTCGTAATACATACTACCAGTGTGCAGTGGAAACTAACATCTAAATCTCATGAAACACATAGGAAATCGCCTTGCGCATGCGTGCACTAATGTGGAGTAATACATCAAAGAACTAAGCAGTGTTTTACATTGTGCTTCGAAAGAAACAAGAAATAAAGCATGACTAGGCAGCATTTTGCATCTTGTGTCTTGCTTTAAAAATAATAATAAATAATGCCACTTTTGCTTAAAGCTATGCTAAGAAAAATTCTAACATGGGATAGTGCAAAGGTGGGTGATAAACGGTGAAAAGTGCACTTCTATGTAATTAATGAGTGCTTATGTTTTATTTGACATAGTGAGCTGAATGGGCCTACATTTTCCTAAAATTGACATCATAGATAGATGGGGGCTGGAGAGAACATGAATAAACCGACAAATAGACAGAAAAGCTGAGCGCTGCAGAAATGCCTGAAAAGTCAAGGTTGTTCAGCTACAGAGAACATTGTTTGTCCAAAAGATGAGACTGGCCGTGGGACCAAAGACTTCATCCACGGACGTAGCTGAGAAACACATGTGAAATAATGGAAAAGTTACAAGAATTAAAATGAATGAACGAGTCAAGAATTATGTCATGTGAAAGGATGTAAAACAAAGGACTGTTGACATTTTGAATGAAATCATGGTGGTGTGACAGACCACCTCCCAGCTCATCCACTAAGAAGCAGAATTTTTTGAATTGTTTCAACTAATGTGGGTTGAACATGTAGGTTAGGGTATAATTGGGGTGCCTTTGGGGGTGTAGTTTAGAGAGAGTAGGGAGGAGAGGAGAAAGTCTTGTCACAAGAGGAGAGAGGGATGATTTGTTGGTTTGCAGAGAGGCCTCGCTGTTCCTGTCCATGTCCCGTTCCTGAGTTCTGAAATCTTTGTTCCCTGGCTCTATTTCAGGGCACCCCTACTACCTCCTTGACCAGGTGGGTGGTATTTCACTGATCTTTGCGTTAGCATTAACCTTCTGATTCGTACTCTGCATAATCATTCCCAAATGTATTTTTGTCTCTAAACACGATGTCTCTTCATTTATCTCCTCTGTCATATGCATATTGTTAAACATTATTTTACTGATACTTATGTTTCTTCACCTATTCACTCGTTCATATGCATATTGTTCATTTGATGATGAGTATGACACTGTTTGCATTTTGCTGATGTTTTTCTCTCCCTCTTGTGAGATTCTTAGTTTGCATTTTTAACCTGTATGCGATGAACATTAATTATTCACATTTATTTGAGATAAACTTCATTAATCTTACTGAGAGTCTGTGAATATTCAGCTAACTAGATAGATAGACAGATAGTACTATTATTACGATCAACTACTCAACAAATTGGTCCACTGACCAGAGGAAAGAGAGTTGATATACAGGTTTAGTTATGTATTTAGAAATGTTAGACATGAACCTGTGAAGGAAACAAATTTTGACGTCCTTAAAACTTGACCCCCAGCGCATCAGCAGTATGGGTGAATGTGTATTGGCTATTTATATGTGATGTTATCGGGTATTAATCCCTGATTGGGTGTCGCGTTGGATCACAATTTTATCCTGATGTATAAGATCTAACAGATGAGAGAAAGAGACAGAACCAGCCCGGGGAGCGCCAAAGTCCATATAGGTACGATCTGCATATAATATGCCGCCGTGGCTACGCCCTCCGAAGACAGTAATTTACCGAATATGCGGGGAGAGAGAGGAGGACATAGTGCACTTACTAACTATATGGAGGATTCTGACACGGGAGCGTCGGACCCTCCTTAGACCACTTTTTAACAAGGAACACATTCGGACCAGCAGACAAGCGGTGTTAGCAAGCTTTTCTGGCGAGGATGTTCAATTAAGCTGCCGCTTGGTAAAATTCCTATCCGCCGTTGAACTGAGTATTAAAAGACAAGCCTACCTGCTAGGAGACGATATTGCAGCCGAGCAGAACATGGTAACCTAACCCAACCTTCATAAGACGCTGATCGCACTGGCGCCTTAATGATAACTTCAGCACAGCTAAAAACCAGTACACCACACATTTTAAATGGATTAATCACCCCTGAGCCGCCGAGGGGCCGGCCGCCCCACACTGTAATGGCTCACCAAACCGGGCTCGGAGCTACATGCACTGTCCTGGAAAAAGCACCCGCTCTGAATTGATCGCTTCATAGAAACTATTTTTATCTCAATCAAGTAGTCTCTTCTAAGTATTTAATCACTTTAAAAGTATGCATTGTTTTTCTCTATTGTGAGATCTTATGCAATTGCTGCTTAGCACTTAGCACTTTTCTCTGCTGTAAGACAGGTAAACACTTATGAAATTTACCCGAATTTCGCAGAGGTTAAGATTGCTGCTCTTGCACTTCGCACTTTCCTTGTTCATTCAGGCACTTTGCTTAATTTTATTTCATCTAATCTGCTGCTAAGTATTTGACTAACGAGGTCAGCTTCTCTCGCTCTGCTGCTTGTTTATACACACAGGAAACTGACTGCCTGTTCACAATGAATGCCGAGTGGAACAAACAGGATATTCACTATAATCCCTGCAGAGGTTAAATTGTTGTCTTGGACATTGCGCTTTCCCTTGCATGCCCCAGCACTTTCTCTTTTTCTGCTTTACCTATCTGGTTGGCAAGCTTTGGATTAATGAGGATAGCTCTTATTGTCAAGCCGCCAAGTTTACGATTAAAAAAATAGATTACTTGTACTTCTTCTCTCGAAGGTTTTAAGCAACTCCCTTGGGAGTACCAGGGCTATAATTTAATCAAATTTTTGTCAAAGGTATTTTTATTGAATTTTTACAGAATACAATCTGAGATAGTACCATCAAAGCAGCCGTCGCAGGGGAGCAATATAATTTAACAAAGTTAAAATTGCTGAACAAGGTGCATTGCTCAGTATTAATCAAACTCTGTCTTCGACGGGTGGCTCAAATGCAGCATACAGTTTCTGAAAGTAATGGAGCTTGGGGCGGGATCTATTAAGCATGGAAGTGGGCAAGCAGATCTGCAGACGTTTCACCTGTTCTCTGTGACGGTAACTTTCCTACGTCTTCCAGCCGTAAGGTGTTACATGACGTGAGTGAAAATCAAATACCAACATTCCTCAAAGTGGGGTAACGAAAATAAAAAAACAAAATAACTCCCCCCTGTACCCTCCCGTGGTGGCGGCAACATTCATACAGTGTTTTATGACAATAGGGCTCTTTATTAAAATTGAAAGAGATGAAGGTTTCTAATGGTGGCAGGACAAACTGCCGATGGAAGGCCACGTGAAAGAAAAGTGACTAGGGGGCCCCATTTAAATTCAAAGTTCTTATAGTTATCCCTAAAAATGTCAGATATACGGGCAATGAGATCGCGTGTTTGCAAACATTCCGTGGAATATTAGTATACCGTAGATGTGAGGTTGTTTATTATTTATATACAACTCTATCCAACTAGGATATTGACAAGATACAGAACCGGTCTGATTAACATCATGACAGTCCCAACGTGGTGCGCATAGCAAACATCACACTGAGCGCTCTTCACATAGTAAGTCCGTTTTTAGTTACCAAACCGCGCACTCGCAACGAGAAGACTGAGTTCAAATGGAGTTTTACTTCCTGGACCCAGCCGATCGGATATTCACCGGGCAGCGGCATTTTCGTGTCGGCCGTTTTTTGCAACATGACAGGTATTTGTCGTTTGAGACAGATTTTGCGTGTAACTAGGCAAGTTTACAATACACGTGGTAGTAACGGCGTGACATATGTTTTACATTTGTAGACGAAGGATCACAACAACGAAGATAAGGTAGGGTGTTTCTTCTTTTGAAACACTGCTTTATTGTTCCTAGTTTACGGTTTGAGAACTCACTAGATGTATGCTTGTTGTTCACAGCTTACCAAGAGCAAGACAAGCAGGTATGTCGCTTTTACCAACATAGGCACTGAGGTTTACAAACCATGATAAACTTAGCCCTCATTTTCATATTTTTATTCACATAGCGTTTCAGCCATCCGGGCCACTACCCAAGTATATCAACACTTGAATTTCAGTTGACACCAGGTACGCCATTGATTAAATATATCTGCATACCCTCATGATCAACCATATAAATTACACATTACCCTTACATTGAGTACTTTTTTCATTTCATTCAGAATTGCCCCTGATGAAGGCACCACCCGGGTGCCGAAATGCATTGGGCCTATTGATAAATGCTTGAAAAACAATGTCATGTTTAAAATTTCAATGCAAATGTATTTGTAAATGTTTATGGAAATTGTTATGAACAATGTAAATAACAAATGCCAAGAAACACAATAGAAAAATAGAAAATAAATGCACAAACATGTGTAAATATGACCTATAAGGAGTTGTGTTAAACAGATTATTTATTAAGGTGCGGAGCACCAAGTGAACAGTGCATGATTAGGTGAGCTAAAACCCACCATAACCATTGACTGAAGCATTCAGGAGTGACTCTCCTGATTAATCATAGCACCATTGGAGAAACCTAAAAGGACTTGTTTATACTCGGAGTGCTCCTCACTACCCCAATTACCAATAGATATACGTTCTAGGCTGAGCAGTTTCCATAGACAAGAGTGCCAAAGGGAGATAGCCGGGACCTCTTTCTCTTCCAGGCGTCTGCGAAGGAGATCTTCGCTGCTCCAATAAAAAGCCACATGATCGTTTTGTCAGCACGGGTCTGGTGTTCTAGAGCAGGGTCATGAAGTACCAAAATTGCGACCCCCATGGTAGTGGTGATGGGGTATCCCAACATGTCCTTTATATGTGCCAGAATTTCTTACCAGAAGGAGCGGATAGTCGGGCAATCCCACCATATGTGTTGAAAGTCCCCAAGGAGTCCCCACCTTCTCCAACATCTATCGGAGGTGGTGGAGAAGATCTGCCTAATCTTGGACGAATGCAAGTACCAGTCCATCATGGTCTTCAAGTGTGCTTCCCTGAGCTTGGTGGAATGAATAAATTGTATAGTGTCAGACCACAAATGCGTCCATTCCTCGTCGAAATAGCACGTTGCAGCAAGTATTCCCACATGGACATGTATCGTGGGCGCGAGGATAGTGTGGTATGAAGCAGAAAGCTATATATAAACAAGAGCACCCCTTTCATAGAAGTAGTCTTGGTGAAGAAGGCCTAGAATTTTGTGAGAGGCTGGGTGGCTGCTTCCTGTACCTGAGGAGTAAGGGCCCAGTGCATCAATTGAGTATAATGATATCTTTCTATAGTCCCTATTTCATAGTCCTGTTTGCAATTATCAAAAGAGAGAGGGTCAAAATTATGGAACAAATGTGTCAAGGCTTCAAAAGACCCCTCGTGTAGCGCCGGGGGAATGCTGGGTTGAAGTAGAGCGGTGTAAATGGAGAGGGGAACGGAAAGATCCGGGGCAAGATGGCCGCTACAGGGTCATAGAGGGTAGTCGCACCAAATCCCTCTCCCGACCATGATGCGGACGGATGCTCTATTTAGGAATGCTGTGGACCCATAGAAACTTACAAGGCCGAATCACGCTAGGCACAAGAGAGGAAAGCCTGGTGCTTGAACGGACGGTTCACTGGGCCTTATCAGCGGGCCTAGAATTCCTTAAAACAAGCCTGAGGGACCTGTGCAGGCTTATCAGTAGCTACAAGGCAGCATTTGCAATGTCCCAACGAACGCAGAGGCAAGAGAAGGAGAAGCCCCCGCCGGAGCCTCCCTCAACCGCAAAGGGCTCGACAGGGAAGAGAGAGACTGCAACCCCCGGGGCTGAGTCAGAAACCTGCTAGCACGACTAGGAGACCGGCTGCCCTGACTAATACAACGGCAAAGATGCAACAAAAGAAGATCGGAGTCGGACGCGGCAGAGGAGACGCGCGGGCTCACAGGTCAAAGACCGCAAAGAAACATTAAAGAAGGCACTTCAAATAAAGACGCAGTATTGCGGCAGCCTACCTTGTCCGAAGTATTCAACATCAAACCGCCAGATCTCTCCGTGGCATCAGTTCAAGCGCAGCCGAAGCAAGCCGATCATTCGGACTTTGACGCAGGACATGGGGAAGCCGTCCTTGAGAACGCTAGCGGTGTGGTTGCTAAGCAACGCCTGGTCTCGAACGCAGGATCAGGGAAGGAGGCAGCCGTGCAGCCGGCAGACCGCAGCAAGGAAGAGCGGGAGGTGAGCTGTGGGGCTGGCGCGGAGAGGGGTACACTGAGGCCGGGCAACTCTGACATGCTGAACGCGATGCTGCAAGTGGAGGCGGGGCTGAGTAATCCTCACCTCGCAACAGGAAAGTGGGGTAGCGAAGCGAGCCTGGCATCGCAAAACCTGTGCACAGAGGTTCAATCTCAGACAAGACTGGACAGAGGGGGCGGTTCTCTGGAGGGGTATCGATTTTTTTCATTGAACGAGGAT
Organism: Lissotriton helveticus; assembly: GCF_964261635.1. Lineage (NCBI taxonomy): Eukaryota > Metazoa > Chordata > Amphibia > Caudata > Salamandridae > Lissotriton > Lissotriton helveticus. The sequence goes on from NC_136059.1 coordinate 1,073,864,875, forward strand.
TCTGACTCAATATTATCCAGCGAATGCTCTACAGGGATCAGCTCTGACACAGGCTCCAGCACTTCAGGGGGCAAAAGTACCCAAAAGAGAAGGAAATCCAAAATAAGGCGGCAAGGGGGGTAGGTTCTCCCTCCATGGACTTGCTATTTAACACTCTGAAACAAATGCAGGGGGAAGCAAGAGCAGAGAGCCGGAGGGCAAGGCAGGCTACCAAAAAATTCCAAATCTCACTTAGAAAAGTGAATAAATTATACGATGAGGTGGCAGACAGGGTAACACAAGTGGAGGAAAGAACTGGGAGACTGGAGGATGATATGGTGGAGTGGCAGTCCTTCATAAAAGACCAAGAGAAGGTGGTAGAAGACCTACAATGGAAAATGGAGGATTTTGAAAACCGCCAATGGCGGAACAATGTCAGACTTCTTGGCCTAGCTGAGGGGGTGGAACGGCAGGATGCTAGGGGATACGTGATTAATTTGTTAAAAGGAGCCTTCCCTGAGTCACAGTGGCAGTGGGAAACCGAGGTCCAAAGGGTGCATAGGTTTCCGCTCACATTAAAGAAAAGAAGGGATGCTAGTCAAGAAAACCTGCCTAGGGCTATGTTGGTATTTGTAGGAAATTTTTTGGCAAGGCAGGAGATCATGTACAAGGCCAGGCCAGATTCTAAAAAAACGTACAACGGCACCACCTTTTTTGCAAGACCTGATTTTTGCCGCGTAACTGTGGAAAGAAGGTGGAAATTAAGACAGTTAATCACATCCTTTCAAGGTCAAGGCTCAGAGGCATATCTTTTGTTCCCTGCCATGCTAAAAGTTATCACAAGAGGCCAGGTCAGGATGTTTTTCTCAGAGATCAAAGCGAAGCAGTTTTTTGATGAATAAAGAGAGCAGAAAGGGGGACAGGCGAATAGAGGGAAAGGGCCACCAGCAATTAGGGAGGGATTATAGGGATACCACAGCGGATCCATGTAGGTTGTGAAAGGAGAGGGATGCGACTACTATGACCTATAGCAGCCACACATAGATCATGATTGACCTATTTGCCTGTAGAAGGGGGGGGATGGTTGTCAGGGGAGGGGGGGTGCAAGAGGGCAGGGTGGGGGGTGGGAGGGGAGGGGTCGGTGGTGGTGGAACGGTATGCACAGCACACATTAACATAGTACAGTATCACACATTCTTGTCAGGCACACTAGGGAAGACTGGCGCAAAGCTTGTTGAGGAGAAGGAAACATCTAGTAAACACAGATGGCGTTAAAAATTGCTTCTTTTTAAAAAAAATATTTTTATTAAGACTTTTCCCCCACATTTTTATGCAAGTGAGTAGAACAGAACAAAGCAATAGATACATAAAAAAAACTATAGAAGAGAAAAAAAACAAAGAAAAATGACAACAGTCCTGGAGTGCAAATAGAACAATAAAAGACAAATATTACATGACATTTAAATAGTTCTAACAATATGTTAATCCGCCTCCCCTTGAATCCATTGCATTAGTGGAGCCCAAATCTTCATACCTAAAGTTCTTTTTTTCCGACCCTTGGTTCTATATATAGCAATTTCAACATTGTAAGTGGGAAATAAACGGGCTCTCCAAGTTTCAAAAGATGGGGGGCCTGGGCTAATCCAGTCTTGCGTAATACATGCCCGAATTAATGCCATGAAAATAAATAGTAGACAGTTCCTTTCTTCTGGTATTATGTCTGAGTTTACACCTATCAGGACTAATTCATCTGTCAGAATAATTGTTGTGCCAAACAATACTAACATAAAATTTTGAATAGATAATAAGAATCTAGACAGCTGTGGACATCGAAAAAACATATGTGGTGCATCAGCAGCAAATTCCCCTTATCTACTACATGAAGTACCAACAGATGTCCCCCATTTAGATATCTTGAACGGTGTATAGTATAAATCAAAAAGGTCCATATAATGTTGAGATCGTAGTCTGCCAGTAATCAAAATTCTATTCGCAAGAGCAATCGATTCCTCAATAAGGATTATCTCCTTTGCCAATTTGACAGTCCATTTAGACTGTATTATTTCCATATCATCTGGGCAAAATGAAATTAACACTTTATAATAATACCCTATAGATTTTTTGGCAAACATAGAATCGATAAACGGAATTCTCCAAAACTGGCATCGAGTTTCTACCCCAAAAGAATTAAAAAAAGAATAAATCTGCAAGTACTTAAAAAGTCACTTGCAGGAATATGAAACTTAGTCTGTAGTTCACTAAATGACATTACATGATCATCCTGCCATAGATCACCCACATATTGAACTCCCAAGTTACGCCACCGTTTCATTATTGAGTCTTGAAATATAATTGGGAGAGTACGAGACATTAAAAGAGGTGTGTAGAGCGTAATCTTAGGGATACCTAATTGCCGCCTAATTATTCTCCAAGCTGCATAAGCAGCCTTCACGGTCTTAAATTTAATTTTTTTGAAGTAACTAGGTTCTATAATCCTAATGAGGCATCCCCGACACTCTTCACCAAGTGCAAACTCATATATGGAGGGTGAGTGACTCAATGGAATCCGGGCCTTTTCCCCGATTACCAATGAAGAGATAAAATGTATAACAGATGCCAAATAATAATATAGAAAATACGGAATACCCCACCCTCCCCTATCCCTTGGTAAAATCATTTTTTTATACGCTCTTCTCTGGCGTTTATAGCCCCAAAGAAACCTGGCTGACATTCTCTCCAATTGTTTAAAGCAACTAAAAGTGAATTCGAGTGGAATGGCGCGTTACATATATAAAAACTTGGGGAGTATAAGCATTTTAAGAACATTCGCTCTGCCCAGTAAAGATAGGTGAAGATGGTCTATACGCTCAAGGGTTGAGTTGGCTTTCCTAAGCACAGTTTTCAGATTTAATTCTGGGATAACAGAAACCGGAAATGTTATTTTGATGCCCAAATATATGGCTTCTGAGACAGTGTTAATTTGATTCGGCAGATTCGGTCCAGTGCATAATATTTGCGTCTTTGAAATATTTAGCTTATATCCGGAAAAATGTCCAAAACTAGCCGCTAAATCTTCAATTTTAGGTAAAGCCCGCTGAATATCAGTTGTCACTACTACAATGTCATCAGCATAAGCGAGGGCTCTATAATTCATAGTTGAAACTTGCACCGGTGTTATGTCCTCTGTCTGATTTAATTATTTAAAAAGATATCAATATAGAGAGCGAAGAGCAGAGGTGAACACGGGCAACCCTGTCTCGTACCACGGGATATTGAAAAAGGAATAGAATTTTGCCCACCTAGTCTTATGGATGATACTGGGGAGAGATACAGCGCTTTTATAGCGGAGATCATCTGAGAGCCAAACCCTTTCAAATGCAGCATGTCCCATAAGAAGGGCCAAGCTACCCTGTCGAATGCCTTTTCGGCATCCAACAGGGTAATTCCAAGAGACCGATTAGTCTCGTGGGCCCAATCCATTAAGGCTATAAGACGTCGGATATGATCCGTAGTGTCACTGTTGGGTATAAACCCATGTTGGAACGGCGAGACAATTGTTGAAATTATACCAGCAAGGCGATTAGCTAAGATCTTTGAAAAAATGTTGCTGTCCGCATTAATTAGGGAGATAGGTCTATAGGATGCGGGCAATAGAGGCGACTTATCCTTTTTAGTAAAGGCCAAAATAGTTGACTGACTCCATGAATCCGGTGCATCGCCTTTCTGTGCCTCTTGAATAATAAGAAGCAATACATTCTTTAATACCTGACGAAATACCTGGAAAAATTCCAAAGGGATACTATCAGGGCCCCTTGCTTTCCCCATTGCCAAAGAAAGAATAGCAGTTTCCACCTCTTCCCAAGTAATGTCTACATCTAAAATTTCAGCCTGAGTTGGGGTTATTTTAGAGATGGGTGAGCCACCACAAAAATTCATAACATCTTCCAGGGAATAAGATATAGTTTCCTCATTATACAATTTAATATAATATTGTCGGAAAGCCTCTAGTATTTCTTCAGATTTTTCAAGGATTTGTCCTTTATCATCCTGAATACTGTTCACCCTGTTTATTGTTTCTTTCTGCCTAATCTTTTTGGCTAATATTCGACCCGCATTTTCCCCAACCTCATACACTTGTGCCTTGAAGGTGGCTAACTGCTCTGCTAATTTTTTCGCAAAAATTTCATACAGTCTCGATTTATGAATTGCCAAGTTTGATTTAATTGGCTCAATATCTTGCCCAGACTTGATAGCTACAACTAATTCAGCTTCGCATTCCAGCAATTTCGTATAGTACATATCTAATATTTTCCGACCTTCCTTTTGCTTCCTAATTGAATAAACCAAAGTCTCTCCATGAATGCCGGCTTTAAAAGCATCCCTGACTACTTGATTAGAGGCCGAGCCGCGATTAAATTTGAAGAACTCTTTTATCCACCTCCCCATATATTCGATATACAGTGGGTCTGCTAATAGTTTACGCTCAAACGTCCATTCATTCCCCTTAGACGAAACGTTTGAGGATAGAGTAATTTCAATCATTATTGGATTATGATCAGATATAATCTTAGGAAGTATCTCATATCTTAAATCCCGACAAAACCAAGAGGAAACAAAAAAATAATCTAATCGTACAAATTTGTGATGTGGGGCGGAAAAGAAAGTATATCCTGGAGCAGTAGTGCATTTAGCGAAGCCTATGTCCACCAAACCGAATTCATTTACTAAACCTTGTATGGCTTTAAAGATCTTTTTTTTCCCGCCATATGTCGCATCACTCCTGATATCAAAATGGGACTCCAAATGGATATTAAAGTCCCCACATAATATAAACGGGCCTGGCCAACCTGCCAATTCCAAACTGAGAAAATGTAATAATTCAGGATTGTCCGAATTAGGACCATAAATCGAGCATAAGGTCCATGAAGAACCTGCCAATACAATCTCACAAATTAACCGCCTTCCCTATACATCAGTTTTGACCCGTTTAGCCCTACCCATTCCCCTTTTTACCATATTTGCGACTCCACTTGTGGTAGTTCCTTGACGAGTACATCCCACAATGTGCATCCCCAAATCATTAAAATATTGCCTATCCTTCCACATCACATGAGTTTCCTGTAAACACAAAATATCAATCTTCAAATCATGAAGTATATGAGATGCGATCCCCCTTTTCTTTCTATTATTCAATCCACAAATATTCCATGAACATATCCTTACTCTCCCCATGTCAATTTTCTAAAAAAAATGAATACATAACAAACCATGCAATATAGTCTTCTCAGAAAAACCATTAATGATTTCATATTCACAAAAGAATGCATAGCATATTGGCATACATATTTACTTAGAATGATACAGCAATTACTTGGATTAGTACATTCCGTTCTGTTCTCACTTGCCCCGGCGCCCTTACCCCCCCCCTCCACCAATGCCCCCCAACCCCCTCCCAGACCCTCCCTGAACCCAACCCAAAGAGGGCTTAGGGGATGAAAATCACCTATTAGTGATGGAATGATAGATGTAGTGCGTCTCGCTGAGCCCAGTTCGCCCCCCATCAGTCTCAACAGCTACCCTGTAAAAACTATGAAAGCAGACCCCATAAAGAATGAGTTTTATTCTTGATTCAGGGTTTACTAAAAAAAAGTCAAAGATTATAGCAAAGATTATAGCTCAGATTATAGCTCAGTTCTTAAATAGAATTCAAAAGTTCTTTTGCTGCTATCTCGGAAGTCACAAACTGTGTTCTCTCTTTATGAATTATCTTCAATTTTGACTGGTTTAATAAAAACGCCTGCGCTCTTGACTTGGAATGAGGGTATAAGTTGACGTAATTGCCAGCGCAATTGAACAGTAGCATGACAATAGTCCGGACGAACAAAGAATTCCACTCCCATAGCTTTTCGTTTTCTATTTGGTCTAGCCAGGTCATACAGCTCTTCAGGAGCGAGAACGTTGGTAAGGCAGATTAAAATAGCTCTTGGTTTGATATTCACTGCCCCCTTTACGATTTTCTGCTGAAAAGGAAAATGGTGGGCTCTTTGTATCTCCAACTCCCACTGCCACTGGGTTAATTCCGGAAAAGCTTGTGTAAACAACTGTACCACAAATTGCCTGATATTAGATCCCTCGCTTCCTTCTGGCACTCCCAAGACACGTAAATTATTCCGCCTGGATCGATTTTCTAAATCCACAAGCTTCCAATTTACATCCTCCCGCAATAACTCAAGTGAAGAAATCTGAGTTTTTTGTTGGTTTACTTCATCCTCAATAGCAGAGATTCTTCCTTCTGCCTCGCTTACTCTGGCAGCAATTTCACTGCAGGTTTTTACAACTTTCCGCACATTATTTTGGAGCCTTCGGACTGCACCCTGTGCCGCAGATTCTCAGCTTTGGTCTCTTCACGGTGTTGCACCATTACTTGGTAAATGGTATTTAATGTGATTTCAGGAATTTGATTCTCACCTCCTAAGTCTAAATCGGTTTGAACCTGAGAAGTTAAAACGGGGAAATCTCGAAAAGAAGCAACGCTTCCATCAATCTGCTGGGGAGTCTGTATATGAACAAGGGTGGTTAAAGCTTTTACATTTTTACGAACTGTATCTTCTACTGTGCCCCAGTCCATCCTGTTAGGGTCGTTCACGCCTTCCTCGTTTCCTCCTTCCTCTAGATGAGCAGAGCTAGAGACACTAACTTTGCTCAAATCCTCTCGCAACTCCCCCTCTAGGCTTTCTGACTCCAAAGCATTAGATAGGTCAGAGATCGAATAGAAATTGCCTGCTGAATCAATAGAGTCAGTATCTTGAATAATATCCTTATCAGTCGCTAAAATGGAAGCATCCAGATTTGCGTTTAAACCAGGAACGGAACTATGATGATGCGACCCAATTGCGCCTATTAAATTATTCATGAGAGGATGCTCTTCCAGAGCAGCATTTATCGTTGTTGTTACACCTTCTGTCTCAATGCTATTCTGACCAGACACCAATACATTCTCACATGTCCTATCCATCACTGCAAGACTTTCAACAGTATTAGTACCGGTAGCTGCAGGATTCACATTTATATTTGCATTTTTTTTCATGTAAAACATACCCGGTATCTTTGGGATGGCTTCAGTCCTACAAGTCCCAGAATTCAATGGTGCGGTTGCTACAGAGGTTGTTGAAGCATCCCCAGAAACGAGCAATTCATTTGGAGAAATGACACCCGGGATCCCGTCTGAGCCTTGTGTCGGTACCGCTGCCACAGACCCCTCCATTGCCGCTGTAGTAGCGCGTGTCTTGGGTTTCTGCCCCTTCAGCTGGGAGGTCACATTGGGGTTTTTCGCGCCATCAGAGCAACGCGGGACGAATTCCTATACCTCCGCCGAGGTAATCCTTGCCGCTGAGGCGGTCCCACCTGTGTGCACAGCTGACCCGAGAAATAGCATGCGGTCGCATCCTTCCTGCAGAGCCCAGCGGGAGAACGCCAACCAGCGAGAAGCAAGCGCCGACAGTATCGAGAAAACAAGAAGAGCATTCCAGTGCGTAGACTCCCGTAGAAATCTCCAGATTCTATATCCAAAGTAGCGCAGGCTCATTGTCTATAGCCCGGAGAAGTCCTTTTTTTCCCCGTCAGCCGAAAAAAGCCGTGATGGGAGGCTGAACGTCAGCGGGGAGCAGGAACGGCTTCTCACACGGATGCGGTTGCATCCGCCATCTTGCCCCTCTACTCCGGCATTAAAAATTGCTTCTATTAATATTTGTGGCCTCAATGATGGGGGTAAAAGACAGAGGGTGGCTGTCATGTTGAGAATGTTACGTTTGGACATAATATGCCTCCAGGAGACTCATATTGAGGGAAATAATAAACACTTGTTGGAAGAGCTTGGATTCGAGGTCCTATCGCACACAAGGCAAGGGACTAAAACAAGAGGGGTGGCCATTTTAGCCAAGAAGGGGGTGGTCACAGTTATGAGGAAAAAAGAAGATCAGTGGGGTAGGTGGGTAATGGTGGAAGTTAAAACGATGGCCGGAATTTTTACGATTGTTTCTGTCTATGGCTCCACGGAAGATGATCCAGAGATATTCGAATTTTTAGATTCTGAGTTACCTTTATGGCCAGAGCCGGTGGTCTGTTGCGGGGACTTTAATATAAATGGGTAGGACGGGCTGGGCACAACGGCTGGTCGGACTTACTCGGGCCGTAAGAAAAGGACCTGCCAAGCTATACTCAATCTAGCACGACACAATGCACTGGTGGATATGTGGGCCCAGGGTAACCCGGCTGGCTCGGGCAGCACGTACTATTCGGCCCCCCACAAAATCACTGTTAGGTTGGACTACTTTTTTGTCTCTAGCTCCCTGGTAGGTAGTAGCCAGTTAGAGAGGCTGCAAAGAATTTTGACAGATCATAATCCGTTAGTTTTAACATTATCACTGGGGAACCACAGGAAGAAAGAGTCATTATGGTCATTTGAGAGGGCTCTTCTAAAGGATGAGGAATACATTAAGCACATGCATGAATGGATAGCTTCTTTTTGGGAGATTAATAGAGGGTCTGCCCCCCCGGGCGTTGCTTGGGATGCATTCAAGGCTGGTATCAGGGGGGAAACCCTGAGCTACACGCTTTATAGAAATAGACAGGAGCGGAACAGGATAGCAAAAACGCTTAAAGAGCTTGCAGCTCTAGAAGAACTTCTGATCAGCGCTATAGCACGGAAGGAGCCCTTGGGGGATATTCTCCTAAATATCGACATAAATAAAGCAGAGGCAAGCAAAAGCATCTTCAGGAAAGCAGCCAGCAATTACTTAATCAAAAAAGAAAAATGCTACGAATTTAGCGAACGGATTGGACAACTATTGGCAACTCGTACGAGGCAGAATCTGGCAGCAGGGGAAATTAAGGAAATTTCAGACGGTAAGGGGGGAGTGGTAAATAAGCCTGAAGCCGTTAGGGAGGTTTTTAGAGAGTTCTATGCAGCTTTATATGATCAGCATCTTCCAACCTTGGAGGTAGAGACTACGGAATACCTTGAGGACATACCACAATCGGTATTAGAAGAAGAGGGGAAAGAGGAGTTAGACCTCCCCATCACGCTACAGGAAGTAGGGGCTGCCGTGAATAAGCTTCCCTCGGGGAAAGCTGCAGGACCGGACAAAATTCCAGCAGAATTCTACAAAACTTTCTGGGGAACATTGGGTATAGATTTTCACGAAACCCTGCGGCAGGCACAACAAGGGTCATCTGTTCCCCACTCATGGGGGGGGGCAGATATAATAGTTATAATAAAAAAAGATAAACCTCCCCTGGAACCGGGTTCCTATAGGCCAATTACGCTAATGAACGCTGATGCAAAAATGTTCTCAGAGGTGCTGGCACTAAGATTAGGGAGGGTCATAGAGAGTCTGGTTAGCAACACACAACATGGGTTTATTCCTGGTAAAGGGACTACGCAGCACACAAGGCAGATGATAACTTTTCTGGACGCAGCGGCGGTTTCAGGAGACCCTGTCGCGGCTGTATTTTTAGATGCGGAGAAGGCTTTTGAAAGGGTCTCCTGGAACTACCTCTGAAAGGCTATGCAATGGTGTGGTATTGGTAGGGGATTCATTAGGGCAATCCAGGCCTTATATAAAGAGCCTACAGCAAGGGTTAAAATGAATAAAGGTTACACAGACACACTACAGATAAAACAGGGGACCAGGCAGGGTTGCCCCTCCTCACCTTTGTTGTTTGCTTAGTACTTAGACCCACTACTATGGAGGTTAGCAGGCAATAATAACATCCTTCCAATTATTCTGCATGGTAGCGAATATAAAACTTTCACTTATGCGGACGACGTGGCTATTATTACCCCTGATCCAAGTAGTGACATTGTGGAAATTGAGCAGGAGGCAAAGAACTTTGAGGCAATCTCAGGGTACTCGATAAATAAAGGGAAGACACAAATTGTACAAAACAACTTTACAACCTTTCAGGATGCGAGGGTGGTTTCAGTGGCAGTGTATCTAGTAATAAGGGTAACATCAGATCTGGACAGCCTGGTAGAGGTAAACATGGAGCCATTAATAACTAAAGTCAAGAAGAATTTGGATAGGATACATAATTTACATCTAACCCTTGTGGGTCGAATTAATGTTATTACAATTATTACTTTGCCAAAGTTATTGTATGTTTTTAGAGCAATTCCGCTATTCTTTGAGCACGCCTGGTTTAACAAATTGGAGTTGATATTGAATAGGTTCATCTGGCCACAAGGGAAAACAAAGAGGGCGTATCGGCACATTACCCTACCTAGAGAAAAAGGCGGCTGGGGGGCCCCAGACTTTAGGCTACTCTACTGGGCAGCAGCATTACAATATTTTCATGGATTAATAGGGGGCAGAAGTAATGGACACAAGCAATCGGGTGTTAGGCCTTTAGGCAAAAATGTATATAGGACACTGTTGGGTGGGGATGCAGAGAATTGCCTGTTAAACACGATTGACTTCAGTTAGTTTAAGACTCTACAAGCAGCGTACAACATCTGGAGAGTGTTTACTAAAAATATAGGGCTGGGTAGATATAATAGGTATACCCGAATGTCTACTAATGCCTCATTACCGGGGGATATATTCAGGGACTCGGTCATGGCAGAGTGGAAGAACAAAGGCATAAAGAAAATTGGGGATTTAGTTGAGCAGGGGGGAATGCTCCAGTTTCAAGAGTTACAAACTAAATTTAATATAAGCAGCAGGAGTTTTTTATGTACCTACCAGTCAGAAGTATCTTTGCCAATAAACAGGGTTTACTACTAGGATTTGGTCATTGCCGAATATTAGATTATGTAGAGAGTAGCGGGAACTGCTCGATTCGGCAGTTATGCGTTGAACTGAATGAACTTAAAATAGACGATAGGGAGAAGTATGCCACCAAGTGGGCAGTAAAACTAGGCTCACCACACGAGGGATTCCAGGACTCCTTGGATATGGGACGTACTTTATTATGCTCAGCAGCTCTACAAGTACAACATTATAAGACTCTGTACTCCCTGTACTACACTCCCGCCAGAATAGCGCAGTGGGGGGGTACCACAGGAACAACCTGCCCACGCTGCGACTCAAACGATGCTGACATAATCCACATATTCGCAGGTTGTCCACAACTGTATACCCTTATTAATGCAATCGAGAAGTCTATGGACACCTCGTTAGGGGTTAGGGTAACCTTGTGGCCAGAATTAATAATTCTAGGGGTGTCGGGAGTAGCAGAAGGCCAGGCTACAGAGTTCTTATTTACAGCCATGGCGGTATACCGCATATGTATAGCAAAGGCTTGGCTAGATAAGACTCCCCCAACTTTTCAAACCTGGATCGCCAGGCTGTTGGCTACATACAATCTAGAGAAAGCGATTTGTGACAGGAAGGGTCGCAGTGCCAGAACTCTTGGGTGCAAAATTTGGAGTGCCATAGCACATTGCAAAAGGGGGATGAATAGTTGCCTTGATAAATTAGAAGGCTTGGAGGCTTGGAATATCTAGTAATAACTAGACCAGTTCAATTAGCCCCTTTGTTTCTTCCCTTCGTCCTGTATCACCTAGACAGGATTTCTCCTGTAGTACGCTTTTGTAGTTTTTTTTTGCATTCTTTGTTTCTGATTATTCTTCTTCTTTATTTTGGTTTCCTTTTTTTTTTATATATATATATTTTTTGTATTATTCTTAGGTTCCCTCTTTGTGCATTATCTATATTGCGTCAAGGGACCTATAGGTAGCAGAGAGATATTAGCAATTTGTAAAAAGTTACTAAAATATTACGGCAAACTGTTTTCTCTTTTGTATAATGGTGTACTCTGTTTTTTCCTTGTTGGAAATGTGTTGAAATGTGACTGGATATAGTGTGCTGTAACACTTGGTATAAATTTATATGTATAAAAAAACCTTTTAAAAATAAAATTTTAAAAAAAAGTAAATGGAGAGGGGAACGAAGTCCACCTATCGTCACCTGCGACTGAGTCCCACACTCTTAAGTTGGTGCATGTGGAAGTGCTAATGTATGTGTTCTTAGGTCGCCCTTTCTGGGGCGCCAAACCAGATCCCAAATAGTCCTCCCTATAACACTGTGATCCATATGTAACCAATGTTTATAGGATTCCTGTTTGACCATCCAACCAAGACTCTCAACTGCGCCGCCTTGTAATATAAGTGAATGTCTGGAAGGCCAACACCCTTTCTTTGCGAGAGCGGCACAGTAGGGAGTGAGAGAAGCGAGTGTGCCGCCCCTGCCAAATAAAGTGCAGGATCATAGTCTTCATTCTTTGGAATAAGTCACCCTCCAGTTTTATAGATAAGGCCTGAAATAGATAGAGGAGCTTAGGAAGAAGTGTCATTTTCACAGCGTGTATGCAGCCTAACCATGATAGGAATAGAGGTTTCCATTTCATAAGTTCAGCTTGAATGCGTGTAAGAATGAGGGGGTAATTAGCAGTATAGAGCCCCTCTACTTTCAGCATTAGATGAACCTCCAGATATTGAATGGAAGAAGTAGCCCACAGTAGAGGACTAAGGAACTGAAGACTGTGGACTTCCGCTGGTGGGAGAGTAAGGTTGAGTATATACGATTTGTCTAAATTTATTTTAAACCCTACCACTGCTTCGAAGCTGTAAGTGTGGAAGGGATGTAGCAGGCTCAGAGAGGAAGAGAAGGACATCCCATCCCAAATTTTATGCAACTCCCATGTGAATCGTAAACCTTGGATTCAAGGATTAGCCCTGATCGCAAGCGCTAACGTTTCTATGCTGAGAGCAAAGAGTAAGGGTGAAAGGGGATACCCCTTGCTGGGTGGCTCTAGAGTGGGCAAAGGAGGATGATTGTACCCCTTTAACCACCACTTTAGAGCGGGGTGGAGATAATTAGCTCTAATCATATTGAGAAATGTAGGAGGAAATCCGAATTCTGTGAGAGTGTGGAATAAGCATACCTAATCAACCCTGTTGAAGGCTTTCTCAGTGTCCAGTCCTACTAGAACCGCCAGGATTTGGTGTTTGTTGGCTTTTTCTATCAGGCGTATGATTCGGTATTATTGTGCGGTTGGCGTCCTTTGACAAAACCCGACTGGTCGGGGTGTATGACGTCGGGCATAAGGTAATTTAGTTGTTTGGCTATGATTGCGGAGTACAGATTTGCATCAAGATTGAGTAGGGCGATCAGCCTGTAAGAAGCGTAGCGGTGGGGGTCCTTTCCCCGTTTGGGTATCACCGAGATCACGGCCTCGGACATGGTGCCAGAGGTCACGCCGTCCTCTGTCATTTTATTAAAAAGTTGTGTAAGTTGAGAGCTAAAGTCAGGGGCAAATGTCTTCTAGAAGAGGGCGGTATAGCCATCTGGTCGGGGCGCTTTGTGGAGTTTCAACACGTTAATGGCAATAGTAACATCGTCCACGGTAATAGGAGCGGTGAGCAAGTCGTTCTATGCAGTGGACACCTCGGGTAGGGGCATTGACTGAAGGTAGTCCCGTTGGTTGTCGGAGTCTAAGGTCTCCCCAGAGTATACATTTTCATAAAATGAACCAAAATGTCCACTTTGTTCTCGTCTTTATGTGTAATTTCCCCAGAGGGTCCCTGAATGCCACCTATGTATTCTCTCTCCCGCTTATCTTTGAGTTGTCTGGCCAGATGTTTACCAATTTTGTTGTCCTGTGTATATGATAAGTGTTGTAGTTTGAGAAGCATGAACTCCGCCTTGTTAGTGTAAATAGCCCGAAGTTTACCTCGAAGCGCCGTTAGATTGAGCAGGGTTTGCCTCGTGGGGTTCAATTTATGGGTGCGTTCCAGAGAAGACAATTCAGTTTCCAGTAGCTCTCTCTTGCTAGCACACTGCTTATTCAGTGCCGCATTAAGGGCAATACATTTCCCTTTAACTACAGCCTTAAGTGTATCCCAAACTATATATTCCGACGTATCCTCCTTCCTGTTGACAGTGAAGAATTCAGTAATGGTTTCTCTCAGTTTGGGATAGGATTCCTTGTCTTGGGCAAGCGACGGTGGAAAGTACCACCTTGAGGTGGTTGGGGCATTCCCACACCAAGTGAGACTGATAGAGAGTAGGCTATGATCTGATACCGAGAGAGGAAAGATCTGTAGGTCACCCTGCAGGGACTGGCTAATAAAGATGTAGTTGAGCTGAGAGTATGTACGATGGACATGAGAATAGAATGTGTCATCACGAGTCTGTGGGTAAAGAGTGCGCCACGTATCTACAGGCCCATGTCCTGCATGCGCTGTTGTTTATCCATGGAAAAGGAACCCATGTCTGAACGTTGTGGATGTGTGCTGTCCAAATCTTTGTGCCAAATCAAATTAAAGTCACCCATAAGGATAAGTGGGCCCTCTACAAAATCCGTTCATTTCCCCAGTAATATGTGCAAGAAGACTGTCTGCCCAGAATTGGGGGCATATATTGCCACGGAGGTGCAAATTCTCCCTCTCAGTCATCCTTTGACCATAATCCATCGGCCATCTTTGTCGCTCTGAACTCCCAATAGTTGAAATTGTACGGAGGTGCGAAACATGATCGCCACCCCCCTATGCTTCATGTGAGCTGAGGACCTATAAATTAGTGGAAAGTGTTTGTGTCTGAGGCCCTGGCTAGATGCGTCTCTTGCAGAGCTACTATTTCGAGGTGATGGTCAATAATGTATTTTCACACTTTATGGAGCTTTTGGGCGGAATTAAGACCCGTAACGTTCCAAGTTCCAATAGTAATAGGCATTATGTCATAGGGGAAAAACTACAGCTCTCCAGAGGACTCAGCCGTCCCATTATAACCCCAATCCTAATCTGTCCCCTCGGGGGTATGTAGTGACAGATCGTGCCTACTGTGCCTTTCCAGATATCAGAGAACCCCTCAAAATCAACTGTGATAGAGCCGCCACCACATCTATCCTGATCCCACTCCTTAACCCATAAAAGGATGAAAACAAACATGAACAAATGTACAATGCAAAAGCTACTATTAGGTCTCCCTGTGGGATTAAAATAACCCCTCAGGGACCGGGGGACAGCAGGTCCGAGGACCGAGTCCTCTCCATTCCGGGTGGAAGATTCAAACGAAAACATATTTGTGCAGCTGAGAGTTAAGCCAGAATATTGGTCCATGCCTAGCAAGCGTCACCAGTAAGGTATCAGCAGTGGTGAATAGAACATTCAGCAACACCCCAGATACCAGAGCACATCCATAGATAATAATAGCATCAACCTTCAACCCTGCTTTACCATAGAGAAAAGGGCACAATACTGATCTTACTTAGAAAGCCAGCAAAGTCCATGTCCCCTCCTCACCCCGAACAGGTGGCCGAAGAGTCCAGTACAAGGGCAGCAGTGGGATCAGGAGTGGAGTATTCCGGATACGAGCAGGCTCATGTCTGTTGTCACTGATTGCTTCTGACAGTTACGTAAAAGATTGTGAGCATCAGACTCATAGCGCAGTTCATTTGCGACCCCTGCGAGTACAAGCAGACCATGCTGAGGTTGACGTAGATCCTCCAGTAGATTCTCCATTTTTACCTTGGGATGGGCCATCCTCATCGGAGCGGGGGCCTAGAAGATCCAAGCCTTCCTGTAGGTCGGTAATGTGGCGTTGTTTGTTCTGAAATTCAAAACTGAGCCCAAATGAGTAGGTCCACCTGTACCTGATCTTGTTGTCTCATAACTTAGTGGTGATGGGTCTGAGTAGTTGTCTCCATGCCAGAGTAGACAGTGCTACATCCTGGTAGATGATGCAGGAGTGGCCCCGAAATGAGACAGAGGCTAAAGTCTGTCTTCATCCTAGTCGCCTAAAGAACTGTCTCCTTATTTTTATAAGAGTGGAATTTTGCCAGGATATTGCGGGGTGTAGAGTCCCCGCTCGGTGAACTCTGTCCAATTTTATTTTAAGATACTGTGGGGCCAGAATCTCTGAGAAGAGACCCACCATGAAGGCCTCCATGTCAGACCCTTCCGCGCCCTCCTCCAGGTCCGTGACTCGTATGTTCTACCTCTGCACTCTGTTCTCGAGGTCCTCCGTCTTGAGCTGTGACTGGTGTAGCTGATCCTTGAGTGATCAAACGTCATCCCGGAGTTCAGTGGAGAGTTGCTCTTGTTCCTGGTGTTGTGTCTCGAGGTGAAGGACTCTAGTGCCCACCGAGTCCACATCTTGTTGCAGGGAGGACAGGTGTTCCTTCAAGTCTGATCGCAGTTGGTCTATGGAGGATTTGATATCTTGGCTTATGTCACTGCGTATTTCAGATTTGAAATCTTTGAACATGGTCAGAAGGTCCGCCTTCGTGAGGACCATTGCTGCAGAGCTTGCGTCTCCTCGCAACATTGATCGTTTTTCTGAAGTCGAGAAAAAGTCTAAAACCTTGTTTGGTGTCTTGCTCGTCATCTTCTTAGGCGGCATATGGATTAGACCCCCATGCAGTCATGCAGGTATATCAAGGATAGAGTGAGTGTGCAGGGTTCCAACTAGGGTGCGTCTTGAAGTGGCGCTTTAAGTGCTGGTCCCCTTGCTGCAAGAACTTGCACCATGAAACTAACGAAGGCCTCTTCTCAGGGCCTCATCTATCCAGTCGACAGCCCACAGGAGGGGCCAATGTCGCCCCGCGGGAGCAGTACAAACAGGTGAGCGTTGATGCCCTTGGGAGTGAAGAGAGCCTTGAGGTATCACTCACCCGTCTGGAAGAGACCAGTTATGAGGAGACTGCAGTGGAGGCAGCAAGGCACCAAAGTGTGGCTTCCAAGGTCTGACATAGATCGTAGGTGTAGGACTTGTTAGCAGTGATAAGCTTTGCACTATTGGTCCCTACAGTGTGGGGGGCGTGTATAAGCGTGGTGGCACCAAAGCAGTGGTGAGGAGAAGCGTTTCAATCTAACCGGGCATTCACATGTAGGCGGCGGCTCCGCGGAGTCTGCAGAGGTGTAAACACTAATTGCAGCACCTGACAAGCCCTTCGATGCACGAGTAGCGGACAGCTTTGGGCTGCTTTGGGCTCAAGGTTTTTATCAAATTTTTAATGTGTTTTTTACGGTGACTCATATTTTTCTCCAAACGGTTGATTTAAAAATACGATATGAGATGCACATTTGAAAACGTTTTAATTAACTGTACAATAAACTCAATTTCTTTTTCATATAGGTACTATCCCACTCCAAGTGCAAGTAGTGGTTGTATATTGGGCAAGTAAAGAACAGACAGATTTGCGTGCTGACCAACTAGGGAAATAGCAGCAAATAGAGGTTTACAGACATGCATGTGGCTTAGCTAATGGTACAAATGTGGAGTCAAAGCTGGGAAATTACGATTCCCATTGAGTGGTACTTTCCACACACCAAAAATAGAGAATTTGAGAAGCAGAGTGTTCGATTTTAGACTTCAGCCTAGACCCACACAATTTGAGGCCCTTGATTTTTTGGGAGCAGGTTGCAACAAAAAGAAAATAAAGTAGATTGCATAAAAAATATGTGATAAGGCTTATTAGTGGATATGAGCTCCTCCAAGTTACACTGATACTACTGCTCCATCCCCTGTCCACATCTCCACACCAGCTGAGTTGGCCAAATCACAATTATCAGATAGATCAAGTCCGTCTGAATTTAACCCTCGAAAGGGGATGACTTGGGAACTCCTGTCACGTCTATTTTGACTTCACAAATCACTAACGGTGGGTGGTAATCTTTGCTAGCAAAAACTTTACTGTCCGCTGCATAATGGAGTTAACGCCCACCAGTAAGTGATCAACAAAGAAGCTGTCATAGAATACACATATTTTAACATGCAGATGTTCAGGCTCCTTTGAAAATATTAGCACCCAAGTTGGCTCTAATTGGTATTTGGAACCTTTTGCCAGAATCTTGCAGGCTCATTTTATGACTGTCACCAAAAGCCCGGAAAAGCAGCATTAGTCTCACCACTATGCACAGCTACCACTGCTGCCATTGAGTGACAGTTATGGGCCTGTGAGGTGTTATATTACCTGCTTTGCTTTTCTCTTCAATAGTCTGGTTGACTTACCATTTTTTGGCTCCTGTTGAACTAGCCAGCTTCAGTTCTGGCATATCCGAGCCAGACGTTCGATGAGAGGATGAAAGCATCACAGTAGGGACCACATTGAGCTTTGGGCGGGTCAGTGTCAGGAGCATGGGTCTATATGTGCCTGACACTCTCATTCACGCTTGGTCTTTGAATCAACTGCAAATGAACTGCAAGTCCAAGGCACACAAACCTTTTAGTTTTGCACAAGACAGTTGCATGAGTCTCACCACAGATGGCTGTTACCTGCTGGGGTCTCCTGTTAACAAAACCAATACCATGGCTTAACACGCTCTAAGGCTCCTTGGGATTCTCTGTGAGTACAAGGCACTGCTGAAATGTAAAGTGGCATAAGATTGGATCATTGATGGCACCTCAGACCAGCTACATGCGTCACAGAGAATGCTGAAGTGTTGATTGGTCCCAGAGAATAACAAAGTGTTGATTAATTGTAGAGTTTTCCGCAGAGGCTCCTACAGGGGGTGGGTTGGACTGGGACACTGGCTATTGTAGCTGAGCTTTGAGCAAGTGATATAGTGAGCGGTGAGTGACCACACTGTGCCAAGAAAGAGTAGCACCATAAATTTACATCATGAGCGTCTTTTAAAAGCGAAGTAGTACAAAATTGCATTCTTTTCCTATTGTCTTACTAAAAGCTGGCACCCGATGAACCTGATCAGTGCATTACCAAGCTATATACTTATGCACACTGTTCTTTGTTTAAGTTACATTTAAAACAGTGAATGGAGGGCTTCTAGTGATTCGAGGTCATCCATCGTGGATTTTTAGCTCTTTCTGCATGAGCACTTCTGCGACTCTCACAGGCATGTTGTATTGCATCTGTTTCATTGGGAGCAATACCTTCAACCCCGGGGGCTGCTTATTGTCTGCTGCTTAGCTCACAACTCTAGACACCTTCCCATTGCTCCTGTGCTGCTCCCATGTCGACTCCTGCTTGGGGGTGTTCAGGGTGCTTCACAAGGGTGATGTAGTTAATTTCCTGTATTGATATTTGTATCATTCTTAGCCTTTAAATTGAATGCTGTTTAACATTTTATAGTAAAGCTCCATTCTCTCTGCATGCCACAGCTATGGACAGGTGTCCTGAATTAACAGATGCAATGATGTGGCAGGCAGTAAAGTAGCTTCCACAGCTCCGGTATTTTAACAAACTGAAATGCTAGGACTCTACCAGAAACAGCCGCCTGGGGCTTTGGAAGCAAAAAGAGAAGTAAGGCGTATTGCTAACTCTGCCCGCACACAGAACTCCACGGAATTCAGCTGAGTTTTTCATTAAGTCCACAGAATCCCACAGAGTGAAACTCCACAAGCTCTGCCAAGGCCTACAAATCACCTCACAAATCAAAAAATAAACACCTCAGAGTCCTAATGTTTCCCAATTAAAAACTGAGTTTGAAGAACTTGTAACAGGAAATGTAGGGATGGACTTCTTATGGCACTACAGTGAGATTGAATTACTTTATATTAGCAAAGAAGTCGCCAGGTGGCATGCAATGCCTATTGAAAAAAGGAGAAAGTGGCAGATGAATGCAGAGTTGATCTAACACAGAGATAGAAGTTGTGATGGAATGTCATGATGATGATGGGCGAAAAGCAATTGTAGCTTGTAAAACTGAGAGGATAAAAGATACATGGAAGGGAATTGAACAAGAACATCAGGCATTATAGTGTATTGGAAAATTGTAGGGAGTTGTGGTCTAAGAAAGAAAGAGTGAAAGTGAAGAGGAATAAAGAGCCTGTGAGGAGTGATGATGGAGAAGTCAGGGAGAGCTCGATAAAGGAATTTTCCTTGAGTGTTGTGCCTGTTACAGGCCTGAACAAAGTTTCCAGGGGCCATCTATATTCCCTGTGCAATGGAGCTCGATACAACTTCGGCATCACATGACTTACTTCTATTACAGCAATGGAAATTGGTGGAGCCTGGCTGAGTTCCTTTTCGTTCAGTCCTCCGGTACTGGGGAAGAGTTGAGAATTAGCATCTGGACTTATCTTGCTTCCACAGGAAATCAGATTAGTGTATGACAGAGTAGCAATCCCAAGCTAAATTACCTGATTGGGTGAGATGTATTCCCGGGATGTCATGTTAGCTGATTTAGCCCACATGATAGGTAATCTACAAAGAGAGACACATGCTTTATCTCAGAGAGTATATTATTTTCAGGAGCAAATACCCTTTGAAAAAAGACCTTGGGGGAGTGGTGGGGGTTTGGTACCAGATCATTTAACAAACCATCCCTCATCATATTTTCTTTCCCAGTTTCCAGTTCGACTGGAAATGATTCACCCCCTCCAGTGATCCATGTATCAGTACCTCCTGTGGTTCCACTGGCACCTCCATAAAGATTTTCAGGAGAACATTGTAAATTTTCTTTGTTTCTTAACCAATGTATATTGCACTTTTGGTGAAGCCCTGCATTCTTTGCGTGCGAACAGTCCAAGGTAGCCTTTATCTTAACCTATCTTGAGGGAACCACGGCAGCTTGGTCTATACTTCTCGTGAAACAAAATGATCCACTAATACATGAGTTTTGAGGCTTTTAAGACTGAAATTAAGAAGCTATTTGACAAGCATACTTTTGTGCAGTCAGTTGACACTGAGCTCTTGAACTTAAAGCAATGGTCCAAGGATCTACTTATTTACATGACCTCATTGAATCGCTTGGTACCAGAGCCAGATTGGTCTGAAGATAATAGGAGTTCTTTATACTACACAGGGAAAAAAGATGAATTAAAGGAATTTCCTGGCTTAATTGATGAATCCACCCGAGCAGTGTAGGGAGCTAATAGACCTCATTGTTAATTTGGATCATGGGCCCAAGGAACAAAGATCTGATAGAGGGCGGTCGGAGAACAATGTCTTAGTACTAAGGGAAAATTAATCTGAGAATACTCGGTCAGCCCCAGAATCCAAACCAATGCAGATAGGGGGATTGAGGAGCCCTTTAACAAAAAAGGAGCATCAAGATATAACCATAGGTTATACGTTTACTGTGGAAAGAAAGGGTATTTTTTAAAACATTGTAGTCTCAAGCCTTGTCATAAAGAAGGAGAGACCAATAACAATAATTAAAGAAACTAAGGAGCTGTAAAGCATTGGAGACTAGTCTATCAGTGTTCCTGTTCATGAAGTCTCCAAGACATTGTCTCAAACAAATTCTGGATCTGAATTTAAGCATTTTTATGTTCCTGTCCAGCTGCAGTGGGATGGTGGACCAGCTATAGTTAATACTGAAATACTCATAGACTCTGGAGCTGAGGGTAACGTCCTAGATATCTCTTTAGCCAAGGATTTGGGAATAACCATAACAGCCAAGGAAATCCCTGAATCAGTGTGAACTATAGACAGAAGTAAGGTGTCATCCTGGCCCATTGTATATACCTCTCAGGTGATGGTTTTGATCATACAAGATGCAGATTTTGAACATGTACTATTTGATTTAATTCATGTTCCTCGATTCAATGGCATATTAGGAACACCATGGCTGTAAAGACACAACCCTGACATTCACTGGTCCATGCATCAGTTATTGTTACAATCATCATTCTTTAAAATACACTGCTAGAAAAAGCCTGTTGTAGTGTCTAGTAGTTCTGTTCCAATAATTCCTTTCTGTTATGAGGATTATTCTGACGTCTTTGATAAAGGTAAAGCAACCACTCTTCCTCCCCATAGATCCTTTGATTGTCAAGTTGATCTGCACCCTGGGTCTAAAATTCCATGTAGTAGCATATATGCTTTAACTGAGAAAGGGAACACATGGTTGCAGCAATACTTGGATCTCATGTAGGCAATTGGGTTCAGAAGGCCCTCATGCTCGTCTGCTTCTTCACCTTTATTTTTTGTTCCAGAAAAAAAAGGTGGGTTAAGACCATGAATTGACTATTGATCCTTGAGTTTTATAACAGTGAAGGATAGATACCCCTTGCCTTTGATATCTACACTAATTGATCAAGTGAAACAGCTACTGTTTTTAAACAAAACTGGACCTGCATGGAGCATATCCTCTGGTCAGAGTCTGAGAGAGTGACAAATGGAAAATTGCATTTTGAACTACGTTTGGGCTGTACGAATACCTTGTCATGTCTTTCAAAGTATGCAATGCTCCAGCAGCATTCCAGTATTTCATTAATGAAGTTCTACTGGATTTCCTTAACTTGTGCAGTTGTCTACACTGATCACAGTCTGATCTATTAAAAGTCCTATGCCGAACATGTGGAACACATTTGAGTCATTCAGGACAAATTGCGAGAAGACAGTCTGTAAGCTAAACTTGACAAATGCATCTTTCACTTACAGGAAGTGGAATTCTTGGGGTACATACTGTCCTCAACCAGAATTCATATGGATCCTAGGAAAGATTTAAGCAATTGTACAATGGAAATCCCCTCAAGCCGTCAAGGAGTCCAAAGCTTCCTACGGCTTGCAAACGTCTTTGGAAGGTTCTTTCCTAATTTCTCTACCTTACTAGCACCAATCACAAAGCTCTTTCAGAAAGGCGCAAAGTTTCAATAGGAAGCCGAAATGGAACAAACCTTTGTGCAGCTAAAAAACACTTTCATAAAGGCACCAGTTGTCCAACACACAGACCTAACTCAACCATTTATAGTTGAAGACGATGCTTCTCAAGTTGCAGCAGGGACAGGCCTTTCCCAACAACATCCTCAGGGAGGAGAATTCCACCAACAGGCCTACTATTCCCGAAAGCTGAATCTTGCAGCAAGCAATTATTCAGTGACTGATCGAGAACTTTTAGTTATAAAAAAGCCTTTAAAGAAAGAACACACTATCCCCTCAGGGGCCTCCATACTGTTACCATATTGACAAACCATGGAAACCAGCCGCTATTAAAATCTATGATGGAAGCAATTCCTTCATGACTTTGACTTTGTGATTCAATTCCAACCTGGAAGAAAAAACGAGAAGGCTGATGCCCTTTCTAGGTATGGTTATGTTGCTGCAGAACAAGTAGATGAACTCCCTCTAATCATACCAGTACATAAGATCCAGGGAGCCTTGAACAAGTAGACCAGGAACTGAAGACATTGGAAGCTCAAAAGTGGTTTCACAGTAATGCTTTATCAGGACATCCTAGAGAGAAAAAAACAGGGGAATTGGTACAATGTTTTGTAGAAAATGGTACCCTTTGTGTACAAGGGAAACATTCTAATCCCCTGTCTAAATTTGTAATGAGGAGCCTCATGGACCCCCTCTGGGTCCCAGTGACTACCACCTCCCCAAGGCAAAATTCTTTTTTGTAAAATGAATGGGATACTGTGTGATCCTCCTCCCGGGCCCCTCGCCCCAGTGACTGCCACCATCCCCAGGGTCAGGCCCTACAACAACAGTGAAGGGGGACCACATGGCCTCCCTCCTGGAGCCATAAATGGCCGCAGGGACTGCCACTCCCCAGGGCCAGCTCCTGCTATGTTTCGGGGTACCAATCTCTAGCACATAGCTGTTTGCTGTGGCTTGGCGGAAGCCCTACCACTTATGCCCAGTCACAGCAAGCACTTTGCTTCCATCAAGTGAGAGCTGACAAAATCCTTTCGCTTGCTGGAAGTGGAGCATTCATCTTTTTCTCTTTCTGCTATCAAGCATGCAGGGAAACAGATGAACTGCTTTCAGACACAGGGAGCTACATATGTAGCAGCTCCCTTTTCCCTGAAAGCAATGCTGGCTGCTGCAGGAGGCAGGGTGCTGGCAGTGACCGCAGGGGCCTTCAGCCTTCCCAATTGTCCCAATAGGAGAGAAACATGGTTAGACCTTGGGGGATTTGGTCTCCGGGGCCAAAATCGGCTTGGGGAGGGAGCTGTGCGGCCTCCCTCTTCAACATTTATTTTTTTTTATTAAAGGCTGGACCCTGGGTGATGGGTTCCCTGGGGCCAAAATTAGCCAGAGGAGGGGGACTGCACCCTCCCACAAGGGGTACTTTTTTGCCATCTGCTGCTTAGAGGAGAGATCGTGTCCTAAACTTTTAAAAACTATAAGTATGTAAATTTCCTAGATGCGTCGCCCATATGTACTCTCCCCTTATACATTAGTGGTATGCTAAGTCTTCCCGCCCTTTTCCCAGGATGATGAACACTTACTAATTAGCCAGTAGAAGGTACTCTAGTTGGGTAGAGATGTTGCACAAAACGCTGGCCTCTTGTTGGATAAATATGCATGACAGGATTCATTTAGGCACAATGCTCATTTCACAGCTATAAAACCTCAACGAGAAGCACTTATAAATACAAACAAAGAAGGTGCCTGAGTTGAAGCTCCACTTCTGAAAGTACTAATCATTACAACTTTGTGGGCATTGCCAAGTCAAAGCAAGTGTGCTTTCTCATTATTTCCACTGTGATAAGTTATCCATAATCCTTGATGGAGGGGTTTCCATCCTTGCTTTTATCAAGCTCAAAATCTCATACAGTGTTTGTGTTGAGGGGGTTCTTTCATGTCATCTGCTGTTGAGACCAAAGATTGTGTTCTTAACTTTTAAAAACTAGAAGTATGTAAATTGCCTAGCAGCCCTACACTTTGGCTGTGCCCTATATCGATTTACAGTATGCAAACTCTTCCCGCCTTTTACCCGGGATGATGGACAGCTTACTAAAATGCCCCATCAGTGACTTTCATGCTGATTTAGGAGGCACGTTCCTCATGCCTAGAATATGATTGCATCTCCCCCAAAAAAGAACCACTTACTTCTGCAAAGTACAAATCATCAAGTATGTTTTCTCTGCCATTCCACTTTGTAAAGTTATCTGGTGAAGACACTCGAGGAACAATCACATTGTCAAAGATACAGACAGACAAGTTCACTGGAGAATTTTTTCTGTATCCTTTATGCAACTACAGTGTAGGAGACACAGTATACAATTACCCAACGAAGCGGGACTTACTAATTAGCCAGTAGAAAGTACTCCACTTGGGTAGAGGTGTTGCACAAAACAGTGGCCTCTTCTTGGATAAATACCCATGGCTGGGTTCATTCTGACATGATGCTCATTTCATAGGAATTAAACCTCAACAAATTACAATTAGGAAAAAAATTATACAAAAACATAGAAATTTACTGAAAAAACAAAGGTTACCTGGGAATTATACTTTAGCATATAGAACTTGAAAAGAAACCTACACATTCAATGAAAAAAACAAAGGTTACAGGGACAGTGTAGTCAACCTGATATTTCACTCATACAAAACAAGTGAAATTCAGCAGTTATAGTTACCAGAGCTAACCATAACTTACTCCACCGTAATGTCCTGCTTATGAACACATATATTATGTCACACAGGACTAGGACCAGGTGACATGGACATATGTTCCTCCCTGTACCTCTCTCAATATCATACACTAACCTGATTTTCTGAGGAGGCGAAAGGAGTCCAGATGCAATATATATATATATATATATATATATTATCACCAACCAAACTTTCATCATCAAAAGAGGCGCTGACTCCGTGTATCTCAGTTCAAGAATTTTATTTCTTACATCAGCTTCTGCTCAGACGCGTTTCGGCGGCTCTTCCCGCCTTGCTCACTAACATCAGACCCACTGAATCTGTGCTATATATACATACACATGTTGCATAATCACATGCGTCATAATTGTTATTTTGTAATTGGCTCTGGTGTCGCCATGGTAATTCTAGTTACACCCACATGCCTACGTGACCACTACCAGGAATGCATCATTCCTAATACATAACATCATACACACAATCATGTTTGACTAAACATTATCGTCATGTTTAAACAATATGCTGACGTTAATTCGTTATTTTATTTCATCACAATCCCGTGTTAAAATGAATTAATTGACCACATTACTTTAGGTCTACAATGCTTATCCCTACGTTACATTAGTTTGTTTCCGTCATAGCGCTTGGGCGTGATTGACGGGGGGGTGTGTGACGCTTCCCAGGCCGGTGATTGGTTTGTGTGTCGAGAACTACAAAGGGGCTCGGTAATACCGGAGATCGGTTTGCTGGCCTGGTGGCAGAGTCAGAACATGTTACAGCCTACCCAGTCCCTCCTCGTGTGTCTGGTAAGTGAAGCGTATGATTATCAGCTTTCGCGTTCTCATTTTCGAGCACATATTCACGTTGGCCTTTATAAGCTACAGATTTCGCGCTAGTGCGCACCCTATTTGTTGGGTTTTTGGGCAGATCCTGCTCTGATGTGGTTCATCATGTTTTACCGGGATCGACTTAACTAACCATATGGCGTGTTTAGTGTGGATAGTGGGTGTGGATTACATGTGACTGCAATTGGAAATCGTTTAATGTTGGCGCAATCTGGGTCTAAGTTAAAAGGTACTAAGGTACAGTAGGGGTAGGCTATTTAGATGTGCACACTCAGGGCTTCATCTGCGTTTAGCCCTGCGGGGATTTTGGAATTCAACAGAATGATATATCTGGATTCCAGACGGCGTAACGCAAGCTTGCGATTGCCGCCTCTTACATTTCTTGGGATGCTATCAATGACAAAATATGTCAGACCTTTTGCGTCCCCTCCATGCATTTCATGGATGTGTCTCGCTACTGGGTAGGATGGGTCCTTGTTGGTGATAGCTCTCAGGTGTTGTAAGATTCTTACATGTACTTGGTGTATCGTTGATCCTACATATTGTTTACCACATTCACATACAAGTACATAAACGGCGTATTCCGTTTTGCAAGTGAAGTGTTCCTTGATGGCATAGGGTTGTTTGCGAAAGGGTGCTGTGACACTCGTAGTGTTCTTCCCATGGGTACAGGCTTTACATTTAGGACATTTTTTGAAACCCTTTTGTGACTGGAACCAATTTTTCTGTTTTTGGATGGCTGGGGCATTGTTGACCAATTGTTGACGCATTGATCGGGCCTTTCTGAAGGATACCAGTGGTTTATCACCCACTTTATCACCTATGATTGCATCATTACGGATCAATGGCCAATGCCTTCTGAGTATTTTTCGAAGGTTGGCATGGTGGCGATTGTAGCCCGTAATTAGCCTCGGGGGTTGCCTTTCCTGTTGTTTTGGTCCAGTTTCTTCCACATCAGGGAATAGTAGCTCCCGTCTGTTTTTGGCGCTACATTTTACTTCCGCAGTTTTGCATGTTCTATCAGTGTAACCTCTATGCTTCAATCTCGTAAAGAGATTGATTTTTGCTTCAGCTAACCCTTCCTCGGTGCTACAGTTTCGGGTCATCCTAAGACATTCTGCGTATGGGATAGACTGTTTAAGGGGTGTCGGGTGGAAACTGGTAGCGTGGAGAATTGTATTGCCCGCAGTGGGCTTTCTGTAGGTGCGTGTCTGTATTGTGTCATTCATAATAAACAATTCTACATCCAGGAATTGTATACTTTCTTTGTTCACATTACAGGTAAATTTGAGATTCAATGAGTTTTCATTCAACTGTTCAGTGAAGCTCCTCGCACTTTCCTCATTCCCCTCCCACAAAATAAAGATGTAATCAATGAAGCGTTTATAGATGACAATATTGTGGTTCATAGTTTGTCCATATAGTTTCTGTAGCACCTGCTCCTCCCACCAGCCCATATGCAGATTAGCATAGCTGGGAGAGAAGCAAGTGCCCATCGCCGAACCTTGGATTTGTTTGTAAAACAGTTTTTCGAATATAAATGTGTTATTCGTAAGACACCATTCACACATCTCCAGCAGCATTTTAGTGTGTTCATATTGGTTGATAGGTCTTTTTCCCAAGAAATGTTTTATGGCATTTAGACCGTCCTTATGCCTTATGCTGGTGTAAAGAGCTTGGACATCAAGAGTCATAAAAATGTAGTTTTCTTTCCACTTTATGTCATAGATCTTTGTCAGGAAGTCTCCTGTGTCCTTAATGTACGCCGGTAATTTTCTGACCTCTGGTTGAAGGAAATGATCAATAAACACACTTGTGTTCTCGAATAGGCTCCCTATTGCCGAGATTATTGGTCTTCCAGGTGGTATGTTTTCATTCTTGTGTATCTTGGGGATCAGATATAGTTGCGCTGTGACCGGGTAATCAGTCTTTAGGAATTCAAATTCATTCTTGCTAATTAGGCCTTTGCCTCTCCATTTATACAGTTCGTTATGGTACTTTTCTTGAATGCCTACCAGATACGTAGGACTGATTCTCATGTAACACTCTCTGTCCTGTAGTTGACTCAGTGCCTCAGTGTTATACATTTCCAGCGGCCAGAGAACTATGTTTCCCCCTTTGTCGGACCATCTCACCACGATGTCCGACCTGGCTTTAATTTTTTCCATCAGTGCATTGTATTTTCTAGTGTGGTCTTCATTTTGTTTATAACGTAGTTTAGTACTCATCATTGAAAGCTCTTTGAGGTCTTTAATCACATACTCTGCGAACAAATCCAACCCATCTTTTGGCATTGTTGGCACAAATATTGATTTAGGCTTGAAACCTGTTTTCACCGTTTGCCAAATATTGATGTCTGAATTAAGGGCTGCCCCACTCGGTGTGATTTCTTCAGTACCATTTTCAATTTCCATTTCCAGATCTATAAGGTCTTGTAGTGCGTCCATATGTTCCACATTTAGCATCTCGGTCATATCATTGTTGGGCATTACAGCCACAGTACTCGTTTTTACGTTGTAGAAATACTTTTGCAGTTTTAATTTTCTCACATATAGGAACAAATCAATCCTTGTTTGGGTGTAATCAAAGTTAGTGTTACTGCAGAAAGTCAAGCCTAATGATAAAATTTCTAATTCTTCCTTCGATAGCTCCATGTTTGTTAAGTTTATGACTGTGTTGTCTTTGTTTGTCTCAATCATCGGCGTCTGTTGTATCTGTATTGTTGTTTTTTCTTTTGTTTTTCGTCTTTTTGCGCTTGTTGTCCCCCACCTCCTGTCTTTTCTTCTCCTGCTTGTTGTTTTTGTTTTTGGTTCTGATTGCTCCTGCCTGGCCCTTCTCCTTGATTTGACGCCCTTCGTGGACGCAATGTTCTGAGGCGCTGTTGGCGTAAAAAAGCAAATTCCTGTGCCGGAGTTGGTGCTGGTCCAAGCATTTGTGCACTTTGATTGCTGTCATTATCTGTGTCATATTCTGAGCTTATCTCATTCTCACTTTGTTCAGGGGCCCCGGGTTGATTACCCTGTGCGTTTTGAAGGGGTTGTTTCCTTATTTGATCGAATTTCCTCGCAAACGTATAGATCCTTCCGTTTAAATAATCATTTCTGTCCCTCTGAAATTTGATGGCTTTTCTTTCCTTGATTTCTGCTTCATGTTTGTCTAATCTTGTTTGGATTTCTTTCATTCTTTCTGCAATTTCTTCCTTGTTCTCTTTTGCGTCTAGTTCTTTTAATATATCCTCAATCCGTGTGATCAATTTCACTCTGTCACTTGCTGCAAATTGGATCAGTATTTTGAGCATATTTTCAGATGATTTTGCACTATTTTCAGCCCACATTTGCAGCATTGCCGGATCGGGGTCCTCATAGGTGGGTGCTACTAATACTCTCAGCCCTCTGGGGATTCTGTTTACATCCAGGTATCTCGAAAGGGATTTCACTTCCCACCACTTTGCGACTTCTTTTTTGCGTAATTTTTCCAACTCATTCAAAAGTATTTTGGTTTCATCTTTCTCTTTGGGTTGGGTCTGAGCACTTTGTTTGGTCTTGTCGCCTTTCCCCGTGTCTGTGTCAGTAAATATGTCTTTTGCAGCCTCCTCTCTTCCCTTTTCCCATTCAGCAGCCATGCTGATCAATTTGAAGACAATATTAATGCTTGTACAGATACACTGCCCGTGTGGTTTAAAGTTCCCTCCACACTTGGGCTCACTCTCCCACTCGATCCTTGCCTTGCGCCCGTTCCCGTTACTCGCATCAAGCCACGGCTTACCAGAAATTCCCGACTGCTCTCCAGCGATCGTCGATCTCCAGGTCGCCAGTCTCAGATGTTTTCACAGGTTTCTCGGGGCTCTTCGCATTTCGATCTTTTGGGGGGCACTGTGTGTCTTTTTTCTCCAAAAGCTTCCCATAGAATTGTCCTTTACGACACAGTGCTGCCAGAACGAGGAGGGTCAGCGTTGGGCTTCCAGGACTCCAGCCCTCTATATTATCACCAACCAAACTTTCATCATCAAAAGAGGCGCTGACTCCGTGTATCTCAGTTCAAGAATTTTATTTCTTACATCAGCTTCTGCTCAGACGCGTTTCGGCGGCTCTTCCCGCCTTGCTCACTAACATCAGACCCACTGAATCTGTGCTATATATACATACACATGTTGCATAATCACATGCGTCATAATTGTTATTTTGTAATTGGCTCTGGTGTCGCCATGGTAATTCTAGTTACACCCACATGCCTACGTGACCACTACCAGGAATGCATCATTCCTAATACATAACATCATACACATATATATATATATATTTCAACACACAAATCCAGTGCCTCTCTCCTGCACCGGAATGATGACACTGCAGTCTCCAACACTCTGGTAAAGATTTTTATTATTCATTTACGCTTTGAGCCATGACGCGTTTCGGCAGGATCCTGCTTATGACCATCACATGTCCTGTCTGATAGTTGCAGGAGCATATGCCTCTCAGGAAAGGAAGTACAAGTTGTTGGTATTACTAATCAGCAGCATACAAATAAAGTTACTGCCACAGTCACAGTGAACATCAGGGACATCAAAGAGCATAACCAGTTTGCTGTATGTGATTCAAGCCCTTTAAATTTGTTGGGAAGGGACCTGCCCTGCAAACTCATGTGCATCAAAATTGGGTGACATACTGTACACCAGACAGAGTGGGAAACCCAAGCAGCAGATCATGAGTTTAAATTGCAGGCACCAGAATCCGTAGTCAGATTTTTCATGGCTCTTACTAAAGAATGCCTAAATGTGGACCCAAAAGAAAAAATTAGAAAGCATGTATAGAATTTCACAGGAAAAGAGATTGGGTTGAAATAATCCTTTAGTAAGAAGCTGTGTTTCCTCAATCCCTTCCTTACAAAATGAAGGTGGGTATATCACCTGTCACTTAGAGCATGTTAGAACAGGGCATGTTGAAAGAGGCAATCGGAAGTCTATTCAACTCTCTGATTATGGCTATGCAAAAAGCAAATACAAAATGGAGGCTAGTGCAGGATTTAAGAAAAATAAACCAAATAGTCATCCATGCTATCCTGTGGTACTGAACCCTGCCATTATCGTAGTCCAAATTCCCGCAGGCGGAGTGGTTCATGGTTATTGACCTTTGTCAGGCATTCTTCTCAGTCCCCCATTATGAAGAGAGACGGGTTCTCTTCCTGTTTTGGTTCCAAGAGAAAACTCTTGTGTGGTGTTGTGCTCTTTTGGGGGAGACAGAGAGCCCACCATATTTCTATGAGATACTGAAAAATAATTTAGAGACCTTACAGTTGCCATGCAGTTTGACCATAATTCAAAACATCAATCTACTCATTGCATAGATGACAAAATAAACTTGCAGGAAAGACACTATTGCCCTACTCAACCATTTACCTGAAAACACTCATAAGGTTTCCCATATAAAGTTGCAGTTTTGTCGAAAAGACGTCAAGTATCTGCAACATCAAATTGAGAAGGGAGTCAGAAGAGTGTCCCATAAGCACATTGAAACAGTTCTTAAGATGAAGTTTACGGCCACACAGAGAGAAGTACAAACATATTTGGGCATAGTTGGCTACTGCGGGCAATGGATCCCAAGTGTTTCCTTTGTGGTGGCACACACCAAAGTAAATGACACAATGCCAAACATTGAAGAGAGTATGGGAGCCTTCCAGGAGCTCAAAAACGTACTTTGCAGTGCACCCGCTCTTGGAATGCAAGAATACAACAACGAGTACATACTCTTTTGCTATGAGCGAGATGGTTGTGGGTTATCTGAGTTGACACAGATGCATGACGAGATCAAATGTTCAATTGGCTACTTTTTAGCAACTGTAGCAGCAGCATTGCCTGGTTGTGTCAAAGCGGTTATCCTAAACAAACCTAGGGGATTGAGATGGGTCATTCACTCATTGTGATGTTATCACACTCCATTCAAATGTTCATGGCTCGTACCCACACATGGATTTGACCAACAACTGCTTGACCGGCTATGAGAGAACCCTTCTGGCTGTAGACAATATGTTCATAGGAAGGCGCAACGTCCTAAACACTGCTTTTTTATCGCCCACCCCACAAGGAGATGTAGAGGGTGATTTAAACCACAATTGTGTAAGTGTCACTGAGTTGCGTACAAAGCCAATACCAGACATACTGGATGTTTCCTTTCCTGAATAGGACCATACCATGTTTGTCGATAGCTCTTGTTTGAGAGACCAGTGCAGCATTTTGGGAACCACATATGCTTTATTTACCCTAAGCGGAGTCATGAAAGCATCCAGACCTGTTTCATGTAACCTCTGCATAACTAGCTGAATTGACAGCCCTTACTTCTGCCTGTTGTACATCAAAAGCTTGGGAGTTACCATTTAATGACAGCCACTATGGACGCAGTGCTGTGCATGACTTTGGTTAACTGTTTTCACAGAGAGGATTCATGACCTCCGCTAGCTCACCAACAAAAACGGGCTGGGTGTCTTTATCTTATTAGAAGCCCTTCAATTGCCAAAGGAATATGCTGTGGTAAAGTGAGCTTCACACAAGAGCGTAGCGACAACCCTTGTGCAGATGAGATTGCTCGACATTGCACTCTTGAGTCTAGCACCTTCCACATAGATGAGCCATGCAATGCAGAGGGAGAAATTGCACCAAACATGCTACTGAAAACTGCACAGATTTTCAACGTCCTGAGGGAATTGCAACATACCATCCCAGGGATTGAAATGGCAAAGTGGGAAAGGATGCTAGTGAAATTTGGGTATCCAGTGACTGGAAGCTTGTGCTTCCGGATGCCATGTTACTTGCTATAGTTAGACACATTCATGGACCGACATACGTGGGATAAGATGGGATTGTGTTGACATTATGACAGTTCTGGTATAATCCACACTTTCGTGCAATGACAGAAAGTCGGTGCCAGCACTGTGTGATATGCCAAAAAGCAAAATGTGGGCGAAAAAGTTGTAGTGAACAGAGTCACATAGGAAAGTTGGATGGCCCCTTCAACTGTCTCCAGACCATCTTTGTGGAGATAACCTGATGTAACCTGTTAAGGTATATCCTTGTGATTGTATGACTGTTTTCTTGTTGGGTGGAGGCATATCCCGCCAGAAGATGTGACAGTATGACAGTTGCCAAACTACAGTTGGGTGTTTTTGGATGCCAGTTTATCTTAACTCAGATCAAGGTAGTCACTTCAAGAATGAAGTGATGCAAGTGCTATGTGCAACATTCCATTGTAGCTACACACCAGAAGCTTCAGGTATAAACAGGACTATCAAGGCAGACTTGTATTTCCATGTCACTAAAATGGACTTGTGAGCATTCAAATCACACTATGCAAATAAATAGGATTCTCCCCTCATTTGCTGTTGATGGGGAGAGCCATGATAATTCCTTCTGTTCCAGCTGCTGCATTTATGAATATGAGATCTGGTTCTCAGTTACTGCAAGAGTTTGACTGATGTGGTGCATTCTATCTCACATCAGGTTGATGCTGCAACTCTAGCTGGGTGAGAATCTCCATGTCATAATCTGAGCAACATCGACTGGGTTTTTATTTTTCAGTTTTTTATAGCGCAAACTCGACCCAGAGGTATCAGAACACTTTACATGAGCACCAGTTGCATTACAGATGGACACATATTTTCTTTTAGGCACATGGATATTAAGTGATTTGCTCAAAATCACAGGATATTTGAGCCTCATGTCAGACTCAAAGCTGGTTCCCCAGCTTCAAAGTCGCCCGCTCTAGCCATTAAGCCACATCCTCTCATGTGAAGAAGCATGCTTAGAAGAGCACTGGAGAGGCTCATACATGGTGATGCTCATCACCAGTACTGCTGGGCAGTGTGCTAGACTGCAGAACTGGACACATTCCTCCTACTCCAAGAGGGTGAGAAGAGAAGAGAAAGAAGCAGAGTCAATATTTACACACTCCTCGAGTCCACCTATGTTTGAGATTTCTGAGGCATCGGAAGAGGGAGAGGAAGACCAGTCTGAAAAGTCATAATCCCCTGTAGCAGAACCTCAACAGTGGCAAAAGCAGAATGATGGAACACCAGGCTCTCAACTAAGGCTGTGTCTTTGCCTAGAGAGCAAGAATCCCTGGAAACCTTAATTGAATCAACCTGGCTCAGTTGCAACAGAACCACAGAGTGATGCTGAAAGAGGAAGGTCCACTTTGGAAAGTGAATCAGCTTCATATAAGACACAAATCACAAGTACATTCCAGAATAGAGCAATGATGGATTACATTTGGTAAAAGAAAAAGACTAGAAGAAAGAGACTGTTGACAGCTACTAATAGACCAGAGCCATTAAGAGAGGTTAATGAGCTAGAGGAAAAAGAACTTCCTGAATGAAAAGATACTGCTGACAAGAGACTAGACTTGGCTGTCGCTAAAAGACCCAGGAGAGAGGGAAAGATAAATCACACATATTCAAATCCTGATTGGACATACTTTACAAGAACTGACATTGAACCTGACAAATGCTCTATTACTTACCGGTAATCTTCATTACTCTGGATCCTGTTGTCCTCGTCCCATTCATTAACAAAGTGGAGGAGATAACCATCTCCCGACAGACAAAAACAAGAAGAATGCTGGCACCCTAATACTGCCCCTCCCCCCTGGAGTATATAAGCAGTACTTACCCAGCATCCCGCCTGTACAACCAAGCCCACACAGGAAGGCCGGCCGTCCGGGAGGGAGGGAGAGGACAAAGGGACCCGGAGTAATGAAGATTACCGGTAAGTAATAGAGCATTACCCCCATGTCCCTAATGTCCTCGTCCCATTCATTAACAAAGTGGAGATACCAAAGAAGAAAAACGGCCTTCTGAACCCAACAGTGCACCCAGGAACCCACACCAAATGCAGCAACCCAAGGGAGCACAGAAAGGGGGGGAACGCAGGAAGCAACCGGCCAGCAACCCAGAACAGGAGAGCAGGGACAGCAACAAAGACCGGAAACAACCCAAAAAAAAAACAGAAGCCCAGAGCCACAATAAGGAGGCCGCCAATCAGAGAAACCGGAGACAGAGCAACCAGGCCCAAAAAAACCAAAAGGACATGGCCAAGGGAACCACCAGACAAGGCTGACCAGCTCAGAAAACACCAGGAAGGCACGCAGGACCAGGCAGCCACACAGACACTGAGCAAACTCTGACCACCCCGGAAAAAGGCCAAAGAAAGGCAGGCCTGCAGATCGCAGGTACAAGCACCCAGACCAACAAGGAAGGAGGGAAACCCAGTCCCGGCACTGGCCCACCAAACCAAATGACCCGGCCCCCAGAGAGCCGAGAGAACAAAGCCAACCAAACTCCACAGTGAAGGCCAGGCCCCAGGAAAGAAAACCAGAACTACCAGGACCGCCAAAGGACATCCACCACGCACCCATCCCAGACGTAGAAGCCCCAGCAAGAGCCTAGGAACAGACCAGGATCCCGACAGGGAAGGAGGTCGCAAAACCGAACCAGGACTGGACCCCAAAACCACATAGCATATGGGGCAGAGGAGGCCAACCCTAAAGACCACAGGCCAGAGACGCCCCCAGAAAGACCCAGCCAGCAGCCGACCAAACAACAGATAGGCCAGCAAAGAACAGAAACCAACAACCCGGAGCCGAAGAGGTGGGGACAGGGCCAACAGCCACAACCCCAAACCCCCAAAGGGAGGAAAGAACAAGGCAGGGCGCAATCCCAGGGAACCTGCCAGGAACCAAACAAACCCGCAAAACCACAGAGGGCAGACAAGAACAGGAGCCAATAGGGCGGCGGACCAGAGGGGAACCAAAGCCAGGGAAGAAGCCAAAAGACTGCACCCAGGCCCAGCACGCAGCAAGGGCAGGAGCAGCGGAAAAGGCCCCAGGGCGCACAGCACCGCAACCTGAAACCCACCAGTCCCGACCCCAGCCAACGCCGGAGAGGAGCCAAAATGCACAAGGAAGCCAGGACTGAAGCCAAGCAACCCGACGAAGCAGGAGGACCCCCAGCCCCAACCAGCGGAAGAAACCCACACAGCGCATAGGCCAAAGGAAAGGGCAGGGAAGCTAACAGAGACCTCCAGTACACCACTGCTGGTCCACACAGAGGTCCGGAAGAAACAAACAGAGACAACTGCCAAGCGGAAACCAGGAGAAGCAGGGAAGCCAGAGGGCCAACCAGCAGCAGACCCTGGACAACCCGCAGCCACCAGGGAGAACCTCACAGAGGCAACGACAAACACAGCAGAACCGCACCCCAACAAGAGAAGGGGGTAAGGCCACCCGAACAGACACACACAGGGAGCCAACTAAGACCGGAACAGAACCTGGGGAAGCAAGGGAAGACAGGAGTGAGCCAGGACACCGAAACCCTGGAAAAGAACTGTGAACACCCGGCAAACACTCCCCACAGCTGGCAGAGAAGCAACAGCACAGCCAGCAAATACAAAGATGTAAATGTAATTGTGTTTGTATTTATATAGCGCACTTCTACCCAGAGGTCTCGTAGCGCTATATTCATACTGCTGTGGAACCAATCCTGGCTTTCCTATGAAATGTCCACTCCTGGGCACCCCCAAGGTGAAGCCAGGCATCCAAGCGCTGCTGGGGCCGTTGTGGAGATTAAGCAAAATATTGCCCAGAGTCACAGAGTGGGACCCATGATTAGACTAGGCACCGAGGCGAGAATTATCAGGTCCGGGGAAATTGAGTCCAAGAACCGCCGAGGTGGGAATTGAACCCTGGTCCCGGGCCAGACTTCTGCATCAGGGTCTGCCGCTCTAACCATTGAGCCAAGCTTCTCCACTGGGTTCTCCACTTCCTCTGGCTGTGGAAAGATGCACAGCCAGAGGTCATGCCAAACCAGCAGGAAGCCGGCAGGCAAGGAGCAACAGGAGGCAACCCCGGACACTCTGACCCAGAAGCACCCAAAACCAGGACCCCACACAGGCCTTAACAAGGTGGGTGGAAGAGGGCCCACGGAGAAGGAGCACCTGGGCAACGGGGGAAACCAAATACAGGCGAAGCAAGCCTGGGAAGAGAATCGGCTGAAGGAGCAGGCCCAAAGGACACACCATGACAGGGTCTGAAACCAGCGGAGCGACACGCCAGGCCACCCACAGAGCGCACAGGCAAGGAGCAGGGCCAAAGAAAGTGACCAACAGGTGCCATAAAATCTGCAGGAGCCGGAAAGCCCCTGCGGACCCCAGCCAGGCACCCACGAAGGTGACCAGCTGAGACCAGAACCCCCCCAGGGAGCAACCGCCCCCGGAGGCCAAACAGAACCCCAACCGGAAGAACCGCAGCACAGAAGAGGAGAAAGTAGACACCAACGCCAAGGACACAGAAGCAGGAAAGACAGCCAGGTCAAACAGCATAGGCACTAACCCCAGGGACCAAACAGACGAACCGCCACAGGCAATACAGGGGGACGCAAAGGAAAGGAAGAGCAGGAGCCAAACCACACCAGCCGGAGAATCCCACAGCACCAGGCACCTCTAGACGGACCCCATCCAGGATCCAACCAGGCCCGCTCAAGGTGAACCCCAGAGAGCAGAGGAGAACAGGTGCCGACAGGGCAGCATGGCCAGAGGCACAGCACCCCGCAGGCCCACCAGACACCCAACCCAAACAGAGCAAAACTGTCAGCAGAACCAGGAGAGGCAACCAGGACCCACCGAAGCAAGCCAAAGACACGCACAGGAAACAGCGAGAGGCACAGCAAAAGCTGGGGAACACAAGTACAACACCAAAGAAACCCAGAAGCCAGCAACAGCGCAAAGAAAGTGTCAGAGCCAGGAGCAACCAAGCAAACAGGATGTCTGGAGGGGTTATTTTGATTAGAGTTGTGATAAACCTTAGACCATTAATTCCAAAGTTTTCAAGCTTTATTTCGCTTAATTTTGATATTTCAATAAAGACATTCATTAATCAATAGAGCATGTCTTTTCAAAGAAACGCCACATTAGTAAATTGCACAATTCAAAAACATTTGAAATAGAACTATATACAACATTTACATAGCGCAAAAAAAGATTTGTGAGAAAAAATAATAATATATGGAACGTTTTTGTATACAAATAATAACAACAAATCAATAATCATAAGAAAAACATCAATAACTCATGTGTGCCAGCCTGAAATTAAACCAGTCCTACATTCATGTTAACACCAGGCGGACAGTTTCTCATTTTAAAAAAAACACATGTTTCCTGTCCTGCTTGTGAGACAATGAGGATACGTAACCTACTTATGGGAGTTGTCAGAAGCTGCTGAGGGAAATATTATTTAACATTCCTCATGACACACCCCATCAACAGTACCCCATACTGTAGTGTAGTTCCTATTATCCCAATAGGCTCTGCGCATTGGAATAATACCTTCAATAGTATAGGCCTAGACCAGACGTTAACTAGGTCTACTACTGTCGATATTAGACTTAAAGTTTTGGGTTTGCCAGCTAGCTCAGAGTTCACTAGAAACTTTCTCGAATAGGCAAGGAGGAGTTGAACCTCCCTGGATAGACAAGAAGGGATTTAGTTTCTGACAACCATAGAACATGACAACTTTGCTCTCCCCTAATCAAGAGTGTATCTCGAGAGTCGTGTGAACAAAAGGCAATTTATTTTACTCAGTCAGTACGTGCATTCTTAGTCTCATCAGATTGTAGAGAAAAGGAAGAGACGGGCGTGTTCAATAAAAGATGTTATTTATTGATCAGTCTCTTTTCTCATACAAGAGAAATGGATCGATATTATTGCAATACTTATGGTTAAGTAAAGCGCATACATTAAAAGCAGAAGTATAAAATAATACTGTAAAAACATTGATATGGTTTCTAAGCCATATGAAGGTTTAAAATGAATAAGATATATTACATAAACATATACATTTGACTAATCGTACTCAACTGGTGTTTCTAACTACGCCTACCCCGTGTACCTGACCTAAGTCTAATGCGTGGGCGGGAATAGAAAGTTACAGTTTAAGTTAAGTTTGTTTTGCCAAGTGACTGACTAAAGAATTCTCTGTGAGGGGTTATTCAGTTCTGTACCTGGAATCTAGGATGGATGAGGGATGGTATCTCTCGTCTCTGGTCTCGATATCCCAGGCTGCCTGCGAGGGCTACCCGGAAGCGCCGGAGCTGGATTTCTCAGCAGGAGAAAGGCAGCGTCTCGTTCTCAGCGCGTCAGGAAGGCGGGGCTGCGCCAGCGGGGTCTGCTCTGCTCTGGGCTTCGGCAAGTCTGGCTGCTCCGATCTCGTCACCACCGCGTGTGTTTGCATAGGGCAATATCGGTAATATTTATACCTTTAAGGTGCCGAGATTGACGTAAGGATGGACATAGATACGTCAATAAGGATGTCATACGACCAGGTCGTTAGCACATTCTTTTGCTGAAGTTCTCGGTGAAATCAGAACAATGGCCGCAGGGTTTTTCCCAGGTTGTCATAGGTTTGATTTGTTTTGAGAACTCCGTATGCCTTATCAGGGGCTGGAGGAATATCGCTTGTCTAATTAGATGGCAAGCGTTATGACCTAATCAGATAACACGTTCCTGTGCCGTAGTGTGGCTTTATCAGATAACGGTTCCTGCATCATGGGGGTTTTCTGCCTCATGGGATGGCTGCTAGTTAACTTGTTAACCAGAATAGGGTCAGGAATAGGGGGATCGATACAGAACCTATAGGAATACATCACACCCACTCCACGCTAACTATGGACATATTTACGAATCTATGCATAGTAAAACATACTGTAGAGTATCGTGTATACCTTACCACCCCAAAATACATAAATGCATTCTGAAAATATCAAATATACGGAAAATAGTCACATGTAATGTATGCACTCAAGCTGTAGAATAATGCTAAAGTAATCACGCATATCTATACATTATAACTAACATGTATATGAGAATTTACACATGAAACGGCTCTTAATACAGAAAAAAGGTTCGAGACCATTTCATCACAGAATAAAAATAATTACGAACATACCAGCGGGCAGCTAATGGCTATAAGCTATCTAAAATTAGAAATTTTAGTTCTCTAAGAATAGTTCTTACTTTAAGCAGAAGATAGTGTCACGAAAAATATGCAAAAATATTTTGGGGCTGTTGAAAAAAGTTGCTGTCCGTGAACTGGAGGGAAAATTGTTCATGGTATTTTGTCTTTCAAGTTGAAGGCCAAAATCAGGGAACGCCGTGTACGAGCTTGCTCAAAAGTCTCTATTTCTGCTCTGGTGAGAACATCATATCATTTAGACTCTCGAAAAAGTTGTCAACAGCTTCCTGGGAGAGTTCCACTAACTCGGAAAAAGATGTAACCATGCATTCGTGCGCATGATTGTCTCCATTGACGTTTTTATTAGTATTGCTGACAGAAGGTCGTACCTGATCGATGCTGCTTTCATCTTGAACTTCACTACCCCTTAATCGTAGTGGTGAAGCTTCCACGAATGCCGTCATCAGGATTGGTAGCCTTTGAGGGCAGCACAAAGCATGAGCCTTTATCGGACTCAACAATGTTTCTGCATCCATTGGCGCATCCGATTGTAGTGTCAGACAGGTGTCTAACACGCATTCTTCTCCGCATAGCAAGCACCTTAATACAGGTAAAACACATCGATGCCACATGGGTCGAAATGATAGAAACCAAGTCATGTTCAGGTCTCTAAGCCGGGATAGTCCCAGGATTTTTGATATCCGGTCCCGGTATCCAATGGCTAGGATTGTTTCTTCCCTTGTCGCAGGTGTTTTGTCTGTGACATGGTTTGCCATAACGAAATATAAGGACTAAGAATAGGATTCCTGCAATTAGTCCTAAAATGAGGGGAAGTCCGCCAAAAATCGAATGGACGAAATCTGGAAAAATACCCAGTATGGCTTTGAATGGTGTTAATGCCATCGAAAATACCGTCTTAAATACTTTTGAGACTCCACTGGTATCAGAAATATTTAAGATTTCATTCAGGATTTCTGCGAAATGTATGGGGGAATTAGTCGATAACAATGAATGTATCTCTGCAGTCGTCCTTGCGACTAGGAGATCATACGTTTCTTTTGATGACGTGAGCCTTGTCGGCGTCTGAAGAAGCACTGTTTTCATTCTGCTTAAAGTATCTATTCGAATAGAAGTAATTTTCAAGTTGGGCCATGCCCTTGCCTCCCTGTCTGGAAGGGAGCTGGGGAACAATAAGCGTCCACAGCACTTGACCTTCGCAGTCGTAGTTACGAGATAAGGAGTCCCGGGCATAAGACTACAGCATCTGCGGTCCACAATTAGAATGTAACTCCCATTATAGAGTTTTTGAAAGAATGGTTCTATCTCTGTAGCAGGTGTGCCTAGCTGGTGACATGAAAGGTTATTTGAGTTCCCTTCACAGGCTTCATGCAAACTAATTCCGTTACACAGAAGTGTACCGCTTAGTGACATCGCACAATTATTGCCACTAAGAAACACTTTCTGTCCTTTATTACT
Source organism: Lissotriton helveticus (assembly GCF_964261635.1). Lineage (NCBI taxonomy): Eukaryota > Metazoa > Chordata > Amphibia > Caudata > Salamandridae > Lissotriton > Lissotriton helveticus. The sequence goes on from NC_136059.1 coordinate 1,073,906,453, forward strand.
GACACATGCATGTGAATAGGGCAAGTCCCATGTTGTTTTAATGTACCCTTTTCCCAATTTTTCGTACATGCCAGCCTGTATATATTTTTGGCAGTATTGAAACCTGAAGGTTGAGATTGGAATATTAATTATCCCATGTATTATCCATTCACTGACAGGTCGTTCTGACATTGTCACTGGTAATCTTTCGAGTTTCTCAATGCTCAGGATTGTATAATCAGCACCCTTCTGGGCCATACTGATTTGATTATCAGTAAGGTTAAAGATATTGAAAAGTGACGTTGTGTTGATTAAACGCCAAGGCACATAGCCTGAACGCAGATTTTGTAACGTCCAGCCAAGCTGTACAATAGAACGCAATTGAGACTGACCGTGTTGTAACAACAGTAAGTCTTGCGATATTATGTCGATTGCTGAAGACACAATGCTGTCCAGAGAAAAAATTCTGGAGGACAGAGTCATTAACCCATTGTCCACTACAGAAAGTGATTTTTCCAAATTAATACGGTCAATTTCCCGTATCCTTTCTGCTGTCTCAATTTGAGTAACCTTCCAAGCCTCATTGTATGCTGCATATACAGAGGCTGCTATGAAACGCTTTTGACGCTGTTTGCGTGGTCCCATAGTGAAATCACGCAAGTCAGCACCATCAGTAAGTAAAGTTAGGTGTTGCTTAATTTCTGCCAGTGTGGAAGTCTGTAGCCACTGAAGGCATAATTTGCCCACACTGTAGGTGGTTATTATCCCTGGGTGATGTCTTTGGGGATATCTAGGGTCTGGCCTGGTCATTTTGAACCCCTGTGTTTTGTTCAGGAATCTGTCTTGACAGTAATTAGTATCTGTGGGCCAGATCAACCACTGTTTCCAATCAGGATGTGTTCTGTTTTGGTTTAATACATAATTTACGTCTATCTCCTCATCTGTAGAGCTATTGCTGTTCATTGTTGGTTTTGGAATAGACGGTTTATTTAAGTCTTTGATTTTTGCTAAGCCAAGACAGGTAGTTTGTTGAACAGTGTCATTTAAAAATATAATTTGTTCTGGGATCATGCAGGCTCTAAACAAAGATTCTATACCCTGTACTTGCCATTCTTTTGTGCCCCAAACACTTTTCAATTCAACATTTTTGTCCCAATAATCAAAACCAAAAGTATTCATTTGTTCAAAGAATGAGTCTGAATATATCAATTTTGTGTTTGTTATCATGGTCTTTGTCCCTGTCTTATTTGACAATTTGAAATAAAATGTTTCAGCATTACTTATGTTAAAACCTGAAAAGTATGAATATTTGTCGTAAACGGTTCTTGAGCTTCCTTTTGGAGGGGTTGCACAATGTTCCCATTGATTATAATTTAAAACATTTCTAGGTTGTGCAGATCTATGTAAAAAATGGTTACCATAGTGGTTATAACAGTACATACTATCATAATTTGTCGAACCCTTCAAATAATCATGTTTGGTAAATTTAGCAGACATCACTAAGTCAGACATCATATTGTTTATACTTTCAAAGTCCCAATCATCAGCAAATGTGCTTGGTTTTACGAAGTCACTCAATGAGATTTTAATTTGGTGTGGATATTTCAGGATTTCAACCGGACCATAGATTTCATAGTCAGTGTTATCCCATGCTACCCCACCCGGTATAGGATTGGCTGTGAAGTTGACTGAAGAAAGTTCTCTTTTCTCGACGTGTGAAGATGTGTGTGGTTTGAGGATCAAGTTGATTTTCTGACTTGCTGTGTCCATTTTAGCATATTTTCCCTCAATGAAGCGTCCCAAAGTTAGTATCATGATGAGCCAAAGTATGAGGATAAATGCACCAAAACCCACCCAAAATTCAATCCATGGAGAAATCAGATATGTTTCTTTCAGTTGTTTCAAAAGTTCTTTAGCTTTATCTTTAAAGGTTTTTGATGATGGCTGTGTTTTTGATTCAGTGAAGCCTTCGGAGGAATCATCGAAGTTTATGAAGTAGCCGGATGCAGTTCTGTCAATTGTTCCAATTGCTTCAGGATTACTGTTTCTTGCATAGTCGTTTGTTACTTCATTATAGGTTGGTGTGTCTCTGCTAAATGTTTTTATTTGGGTGTTCAGAGGTCTAAGTTCCATTGCATTTTTGCATAGTCCTTGTTGTTCTTCTGTAGGCGTTTCGAATGTGATTAGCCTCTTTGTTAGGACCTCTGTACTGGTAGCAAACCTTGGTGTTCTGCTACTTATGGGGAGTCCACTTGGCCTACTATTTGTTATCGGCCACATGATTGTGGTTTTACCAGGTCGATGGATACAACTCGGTTCTCCTTTTTACCAGCAAGCGGCGGTAGTACTACTGATCTTGTCCCGTTGACAGACAAGACAGGAACTGCTTTTCTGTAAGAAGGCCCAAATTCCTTCTTTACCGCGATCTTTTCTCTGACTAGATCCCCGACTTTTGGAATCCAGACAGGTCTTGCTGGGACAGGTGGTGGTTCTTCAGTGGTTGTTGGCTGCTGTTTCAACTTTATGTTGCTCAGGTCTTTTCTTGTTTCATTTAAGTCCTGTAAAATAGCCAAACGATCTTTGATATCAAAGCTTTTTTCCTTTACCACTGAAGTCTGACTGTCAAGGTCAGAGATTAACATCCTAGTTCCAAATAATAATTCGTACGGACTGAATCCCTTCAGAGAATTTCTTGGCAGGTTATTTAGACTACGTTGGACACTTATTAGATGTTTGACCCACCCAGCTCCCTGACCTAATACCTTTGCCGTTATAGATTGCTTTATGTCACGGTTTTTTCTTTCAACAATTCCGTTCCCCTCAGGGTGAAATGGACAAGAGTACCGCAATGTCACGCCCATGCTGACCATGGCCTCCTTATAAGCTCTAGAGCTAAAAGCAGGACCATGGTCCGAATGCAGCATGCCAATTGCGTATGTGCCGATAAAGACTCGCAAATCTTTTATAACAGTTCTGGCGTCAGCCGTTCGCTGGGGCCACATCCATATGAATCTCGTACATGAGTCCACTGCAACCAAGATATATTTATAGTTACCATCCCTTTGTAAGGGACCACAGTGGTCTAGGTAAACACAGGCTAATGGTTTATCCGAGATTAGAAGGGGCGTTTGCGCTGGGCGTCTCACCGTTGATACTTTCATTCTTTGACATATTTCACATTCTAAAACAGTTCCTTGTTTGTCTTCTCATTTGTGGCCACCAGTATCTCTGTTTTAATAATGATACTGTGGCTGAGACGCCAGCATGTATAGAAGCAAGCCCTTCGTGTGCTGCTATTATCAGTCCTAACCTATGCTCCATGTTTGGAATTGCCCTATCCCCCACTCCAGGGATTCGAGCAAAAGGAACATTGTTTGCATCAGTTATGTATGAGTATTTTACTGGAAAGCCTTTCGGGAGTGTTTCTATCGAATCCTTTTCTGTAGCGCTGACAGCCTGTAATATTTCGCTGTCTATTTTTGTTTTTGACCGAGTGATGGCAGCTACGGAAGCCGTTTGCACAGCTGCCTTCGCGGCCTCATCAGCCAATGAATTCCCTGCAACGTGAACGCCATCACGTTGATGACTCTGTGTATGTATCACGTGAGTCTTTGGTAGTTCTTTCTGTAAAAGAACTATTTGTTCCCAAAGCAGTTTTTGCTTTATTGTCGCACCTGTGTCATCTTTGTAACCGTTTTGAATCCATGTCTGCAAATCGTTGTTTTATGATTTGACGCAGTAATATGAATCGGACACTATAAGTGTCGGGAATTCGCGATCCGCATTATCTAGCGCCATTTTCAATGCTATTATTTCAGTCTGTTGTTCTGAATTAGTTTCTACTGAGTGTGTTTTTGTTAATAGAGGTCTTAGTTTACCTCCGTGCCACACTTCTTTTGTAATCTCACATGTTGGGTTGTATGCTTGTTCTCCCCAAACGGAGGGTTGAGCATGTCCGTCTGTATAGATTACACAAGCGTATTGTCGTAAGGGCAGAATGTCGATAGGCAGAGGGAATGTTCTTTCATATTCTAGATTTTTCAATTCCTTTAGTTCTGGATCAAAGTAGTAGTATACTTTGTCCGTTGTAATTGAATTCACCCATTGTATCCATTCCGGATTCAATGTTGCTGTTGGTAAATTACACGGTGTTGTTAATGCCTCAAAGGCTGATTCCGCTGTTCTGACTGTGATGTGTCTACCGTCCGCTTGATCTTTTTCTCTAGCTATTGCGGTTTGAACTGCATGAACAATGTTTTCTTTAATGCTGAATTTCTTTTCAGCTTCTGTGTACAAGTGTGATTTGAATGCAATTGGTACCTTTTCTCCCTCATTAGAGGTCAGGTATGTGAATCCGCATCTTCCTGGGATGACTCGAATCACAAGATTGCGTGTGTTATCACGTGTTTCTAATTTTTGCTTTAATTAACATGTCCGTTTGTAAGGATCTCAAAATTTCTGTGTGTATTTGAGTCCAATTGGTTCTTTTAAAATCTGGTTTTATTAGATCATAAAGGGGTTTGACCCTTTCTGCGTAATTTGCAATGTATGTTCTTCCGAAATTTAGGAAGCCTAGAATTGACTGTAGGTTTTTTAGTGTTCTAGGTGCTTGGAGTACGGCACATTTCTCTAGGAAATTGTCAGCCAGGCTTTTGCCTTCACTTGATAATTCATATCCTAAGAACAGGACTGTTAGATGGGCAATTCTAGATTTTTTAAAGTTGAATTTGTAACCCTCTGCTGCGAACCCAAGTATTATGGTGTTCACTCTCTTCAAGTGATTCTCCAAGTCATCATCTGTTAAGTATATGTCGTCGACATAAGATAATGCTTCGTCATCATATGTTTGTAGTAATTCTGTTACTCTCGCTGAGAATACACCCGGGCTATTCTTGTACCCCTGGCCTAACCGACAGAATTGTTTTTGAGTGCCATTTATTGAGAATGCAGACAAATATCTGCTCTCTGGTGCTATGTTTTGACAAAAGAATCCATTAGAGATGTCTAATGTTGTTTTGTATTTTTTGCGCACTATGTTATTCATTAGTGCAGCACTATGCGAGTTTTGCACTGCAAAAGTTTTGCAACATGAGTTAAGATGTCGGTAATCCAAAACTAGACGATATGAATTGTCTGGTTTGGAGACCGGAAACAAAGGGTTGTTCATTTGTGAGGTGCAAGTTTCAATCACCCCCTGGTATTCTAGCTGATCTAGGATTTCTTTTACCTGTTTTTTAGCTTCTTGCTTAATTGGGTACTGCCTTTGTGCAGTAGGTTGTGATTTTAACTGGATTTTGTGAGGAGGAGAGTCCTCATCCCATCCTACATGATTTTTATATAAAGCAGGAGCTTGAGCTACTGCCCACTTTCTGGCAAGTGTGTATTTTTTATGAATTGGGATATGATTTGAGAAGGCAGGCATAATCATTTCTTCGCCATGAGGACACTCCCTGACAAACTCTGGTGGCCAGTCTTTTTCAGCTAGAAGGATGTCATAGCCCTTGGAGAGATTATCCCAAAATAGTCTCCTTATTTTTCTAGTCTTATCCCCCTCTATACGTAAAGTTATTTCATATATTTTGTGAGGTTTGCTAACTCTGGTGTCTGCAGTTTCCACTTGAAGATATTCATTCGTGTCCACTGTCTCCAGATGATTCATAAGGACTTTGCGAGCTATGCTCACTTCTGCTGCGCTGTCTAGCATTGTCTGAGCCCATTCTCCGTTTTTCAGTTGTGTCCTCAGTATTCTCGGCATTGTTAACTACCTTGATACTGGCTACCTTCTTTTTTGGAAATTGTAATTTCTTTTTTAGCTGAGCAGGTTCCTTGTCTTTGGACTTGGCGTGCTCTTCTCTTTGTTCTGATCGTCCTCTTCTTTCCGATTTCTGCGAGGAAGTCTGAAAAGATTGAGAGGAACGTGTATCAATGTCTTGATATCTATCAGGCTTCTTTATATTATCCCTATTTCTAAGGTTATATCTTTTCCCAGAGGGGTCACTCTGGGGTGACCTGTGTCTTTGGTTCGGAGATTTTTCTCTTCGCCTAGGAGACCTTCCTCTGGACTGGAATTTCTTTTCTTTAGGATTGGATTGTTTGTTTCCATCCCAGCTCTTTTTTTGTGATGTTGAGTTATTATTAAAAAATATTTTTTCAGGACTTTCAATCAGTTGTGGTTTTACTGGTATTCCACCTAAACTATCTCTACCTAGTTCCTCATAGGATTTTTCTATGATTCTGGCAATTTCAGCTGGTTGGTCTGCTATATCTGTCTCTTTTAACCTCTGGCGGATCGCCACGTTTGCTGCTTCTCCCTTTATGTTGGCTAATAATATAGCCGAGACCTGCTTGAAGTCTTTTAGTAATTTCATACCAAGAGTTAAAGCGGGTTCTGGACCATATTCGTCTTGAATTTGTTTTAGCACATCTGGTATTACCGAAATGGATGGAACACCGTGCGTTTTTGTGTAGATGGAAGCAAAGACTGTACCCCAAGTGTCACAGTCCTCAATGTGTGGTGCGATTCCCATTGGAAGACAGATAGTCAGAATCCTGTGTTTTTCTAACGGGGTGGTGTCTGGAAACACAGCCTCTATTCGGGTGATTTTTTGTGCTAACCAGAATGGTATTTGTTCCCGTTTAGCTGGTACTTTACCTAGGCAGGATTGTATGTTCTGTGGTGTAATTTTATTTGTGTTCCCCTGGTGAGGGGTCAGCTGTGGAATTTTAATTGCTGGCTGAATTGTTGAAGTCCGCATCACATATTGGACTAATTGTCTATGTATCTTTATTAATTGTTTTAGTTGTACAAAAAGATCTGCTGCAGGCATTCTTTCGAACTCTGGATGTGGTGTGTATCCGGCTAGGACCGGCCACGTTGCTCCTGGTCTACCTAAAGGACCGAGCCTGGTGATGTGATTATTGTGTTCTAGGGCGCCATTAAATAAGAGCAGATGCTCTTGAAATTTAAGTGGTACTTCCACCTCCTCGAAAGGGGTGTACTCATTAGGAGGTTCCTCTGTTTTGTAACAGTGGAAGTACTTTGTTACAGCATTTGCTGCTGGAAAATGTATCCATGAATAGTATACCTCTGTCTGCCGATATTCGTGTGCCTTAATTACGAATATGACTGTACCACCTCTAGGTGTCAGTCCATTTTCTATAAGTTTTAAGGTTATAGATTTCCTTTTGATGACCGGGATGAGTATTATATCCTGGTCTGCTTCTTGCAGTGCAGTATCAGCTGCTGCGAGTTCAGTTGCTAATCTAACTGCCTCTCTTTCATCATCACTGTCTACCATTTTACCGACAGGATGGTTACCTTGTTTGTTTGCAGATCAGGGTTCTTATGGAAACAAAGATTAGATGCACAATATTTTGGAACGGTTTATCCTTCAACGTTGACTTAACCAAGTACCATACATAGGAGTTTCTTCCTGCGAGGTTTGGCGGATATTACCTTTCACCCACTCCAGACGTCTTTGGAGTATTATGGGAAAAAGGGGTCTGAGTGAGAAAGCACGACTGAGTTACTCTAAATGTCTTACGTTAGTTTTATCGCCCTTCCAAACGCGTTGGGCGCCATGTAGTGTAGTTCCTATTATCCCAATAGGCTCTGCGCATTGGAATAATAACTTCAATAGTATAGGCCTAGACCAGACGTTAACTAGGTCTACTACTGTCGATATTAGACTTAAAGTTTTGGGTTTGCCAGCTAGCTCAGAGTTCACTAGAAACTTTCTCGAATAGGCAAGGAGGAGTTGAACCTCCCTGGATAGACAAGAAGGGATTTAGTTTCTGACAACCATAGAACATGACAACTTTGCTCTCCCCTAATCAAGAGTGTATCTCGAGAGTCGTGTGAACAAAAGGCAATTTATTTTACTCAGTCAGTACGTGCATTCTTAGTCTCATCAGATTGTAGAGAAAAGGAAGAGACGGGCGTGTTCAATAAAAGATGTTATTTATCGATCAGTCTCTTTTCTCATACAAGAGAAATGGATCGATATTATTGCAATACTTATGGTTAAGTAAAGTGCATACATTAAAAGCAGAAGTATAAAATAATACTGTAAAAACATTGATATGGTTTCTAAGCCATATGAAGGTTTAAAATGAATAAGATATATTACATACACATATACATTTGACTAATCGTACTCAACTGGTGTTTCTAACTACGCCTACCCCGTGTACCTGACCTAAGTCTAATGCGTGGGCGGGAATAGAAAGTTACAGTTTAAGTTAAGTTTGTTTTGCCAAGTGACTGACTAAAGAATTCTCTGTGAGGGGTTATTCAGTTCTGTACCTGGAATCTAGGATGGATGAGGGATGGTATCTCTCGTCTCTGGTCTCGATATCCCAGGCTGCCTGCGAGGGCTACCCGGAAGCGCCGGGTTCTCAGCAGGAGAAAGGCAGCGTCTCGTTCTCAGCGCGTCAGGAAGGCGGGGCTGCGCCAGCGGGGTCTGCTCTGCTCTGGGCTTCGGCAAGTCTGGCTGCTCCGATCTCGTCACCACCGCGTGTGTTTGCATAGGGCAATATCGGTAATATTTATACCTTTAAGGTGCCGAGATTGACGTAAGGATGGACATAGATACGTCAATAAGGATGTCATACGACCAGGTCGTTAGCACATTCTTTTGCTGAAGTTCTCGGTGAAATCAAAACAATGGCCGCAGGGTTTTTCCCAGGTTGTCATAGGTTTGATTTGTTTTGAGAACTCCGTATGCCTTATCAGGGGCTGGAGGAATATCGCTTGTCTAATTAGATGGCAAGCGTTATGACCTAATCAGATAACACGTTCCTGTGCCGTAGTGTGGCTTTATCAGATAACGGTTCCTGCATCATGGGGGTTTTCTGCCTCATGGGATGGCTGCTAGTTAACTTGTTAACCAGAATAGGGTCAGGAATAGGGGGATCGATACAGAACCTATAGGAATACATCACAATACTCAAAGCCAACGTATTTCGATTCCCTAACAAATCCGGGATTCTCTTCAGGACTTGGACTTGGTATTTTGGCTCTGCAAAATTAAAAGAAATATTGTTGGTTTTCATTCTGACACCCCCGTGTACCACCATTACTTTACGGACAGGGAATTTTTTAGGTACCTTAATTGTGGTGTGGACTTGTTCCACAGGAACTGATGTCCAGAAACGTTGCTTCAAATCTTATATTGTGTTCGAAGCTACAGTGGGTTAAACATTAGGGCATTAGCAATTAAATGTACTGAATGGTACAGCTCTTCGTGAACATCCCAAGAAGTGTGAAATCGTATTGTGCAACATCGTTCACGATTCAAAAGTCAAGTAATGCAGAGCAAATTCAACGTTTTTGCAGTGCTCTAACAAAAACTTTTCAATCTAAAGTACTCAGTGTTTTCTAAACATTTTCCTCAAACACACCCAAGCCATCTAACAACCACAGTCCCCAACCAGAACTTGACACTCAATGTTGCTTTTCTAACTATACCACTGCATCCCAAGAGCAAACCAGGAACCTATTATCCAATACTAAAACAGGCTAGCCAGATGACCCATGCCCCACCCCAAAGTGCTCCATCTTGTAACCAAGACTATTTCTGCACATCCTATACCCATTTTGGAACTAAATTATTTGCACAGGCATTTTTCCTTCATCATTGAAGAAAGAAGCGATTCTCCCCCTTATTGAACAGAGCACTCTTCCAATATCCGATTCTACAAACTATTATCCCATATCACGCCTGCTTCTGCCAGCCAAAATACTAGTTAAAGCACTCAATCAGAAACTATCCGCTTTCATAAATGAAAATAGCCTGTTAAACGATTCACCATTTGGGTTTAGGAGCCAGCACAGCACCAAATCGACTACCATAATAGCTGCAGAACATATTAGATCTATCGTTGGCAAAAGAGGCAACGCCACCCTGACACTTTTAGTGTTTGATACTGTCAATCACTGCATTCTAACTAACTGCTTGTATGAGCTAGGTATAAGACACACAGCTCTCTCCATATTAATGTCTTTTCTGGCAGATAGGGAACAATAGATCATTCAAGAAAGATTTTTCTCACAACGTGGAACCTTCCATGAGGTGTTTCTCAAGGGGCTCCACTAAGCCCCACCCTTTTCAATTTGTACATCAGGTCCTTGGTTAAACTTGTCAGAACTTTTGGCTTTTCAGTTGTGCCCTACACAGACGACAGGCAAATTGTGTGGTCTGTCACAGGACATCCGGCCCATACAGCCTCCGAATTTCGCCTTTGTATGGAACGTATTGGAAACTGGACAGCTGAGAACTGCCTGAGATTAAACTCAGGTAGGACTGAAATTTTACTCTTTGAAAACAACATCCCTTTCTCGTCTCCAGACTGGTGGACATCAGCTATGGGCCCAGTTTCATCCCCAGTGGAAAAGGTTCGAAATTTTGGAGTACATTTTGAAAAAAAGCTCTCCTTTGAGAACCAGATCAATCAAATAACTTCCTCGGTTTTCTTTCTTTTCAAGACTCGATGAAAAATTCTACCCCATATCCTAATCTTTAAAAATTGATTTGAGGCAGTAAAACTTTGTAACCTATCCCAATAAATTGTATATTTACCTCCCTTTGAATTGAAAAACTCCCAGAACTTTCTACATTTCAGGAAAGCATTGAAAACATGGCCCTTCTAAGCTATAGGGGCCATATTGTACTTATCCCCCCTCTCTGATCTCACTTACTCATAGCAGTGCCAAGACACCTTGGGGTACACAAGCGCTATATAAAACTCTATAACCTAACCTAACATATGGTATGGTACCATGAAGAAATTGTAATGATCCAAAGAAAAGAATCCAAAAATGATGAATGCTATGTTGTAATAAAGATGTTCGTGTGATGGTTTAGGAATCATCGGGGAGGTTGTGAAATCTATTTTTGAATTATAGTGTTTAATGTATTAGAAATGCAGCCTATGATAACATAAGCCATTTATTATGCTTCTTTCCATTTTGAATGTGACACTGTAATGCACCACATGATCACCGCTGTTGTTGTTTTCTTTGCTGCAATAAAGAATTGTGAGCTTTACACTGAAAGACGGAAGCTTTCCCAGTCACAATAGACGTGATGTATCTAACCAAGGACAACCAGGTTGTATCAGGCTGTATCACATACTATGTATTAACTCATGTTATCTGAATAGACTCTGAGAATGTTGTAATCTAATGTAATGGTATTAAGAGAGAATCTTCAAATATATTCTGCATTAAAATGTTTCTTCTTGTTCATTCCCCATTGGTGCACATCATCGTAACCCGGTTCCTCTGTAGTGAATGTATGACATTCTTTGTCTAAAGTCATATACAAGGACTTTTGTATTCAATATTAGAGAGACCACTTTTACCCCACTTCAGAAGGCCAATCTATGCTGGATTTTGCATTGAACCTTACTGCGTTCTCTGACCTTATGATGTATTTACTATTAACTGATTGATGCTCCAGCTTACGTATTTCTGCTTTTATATTTTTTGAGTAAACTTTTAAACTTCAGTCAGTGCCTGTCATTCTTTTTGAGAAAGTTACAGCTTTAGTGATGTGCAAGATCTAATAGCTGAGAAACGGGTCCTGTCAAGGAGAACTAATGTCACTCGTGGGACTACACTGCTCCTGGTCCAAGTCATTTGCGAGGTTTAAGCAAATACAGCAGAGATAGATTTGTGTGCCGATAAATGCACGGATGTAGTCAACAAGTGATTGGAGCGCTAGGTGGTTTATGGACAGATACTACATCATGGTGTTATGTTCTTTAAAGAGGTGTTTCTTCAACTTTTTTCTGAATAGGAGCACGGTCGGGGAGATCCTGCAGTATACCAGGATGTTGTTCTAGGTCCTAAGTTCACAGTTGGAAGTAAAAGGAATGCTGTCTTCCTTTCTTTTTACACTTCTTTTTCTCCAGTAGGATAATGAGCTGGCCTTGGGAGTCCGTATAACCACCAGACATGGCTAGATTGACAACTAAATGAATGTGTGTGAAAGTCGCACTCAATAATCACTATTTGTTCAATGATATGGCATGTGTGCAGTGTCAGCTTGATGTCTGCTAACATACATGAACATATCTGAAAGTGGCCTAGCTCCTGTGAGCAGCCAGGACTCTGACATCCAACAACTTTGAGCGGTATTCCGTTATTTATTTTAATCAATGATGTACAATTGCATTTTAACAAATTTTACTTTTCGTTCCATACAGTTCATAAGCACTGTTGTTTCAGAAATACACATTTTATAAGCTTGAATAGGTTTCATTTATATTTTTAGGTTGCCAATGCTCTTATTAAATCATCTGTGGATAGAGGTAAGCCACAAATATTCCGGTAGTATACTGGAAGTTAAATTAAAACTCACGTCCTCATCTAGTCCATAAAAAGATCGTTTTGTGTTTTTCATATATAGATCCCAGCTACGAGCAGTGGCATTTCGCGTATCTTAGCGTTTTCAATACCTTATAATTCGGTAAGAATTTGTCATCTCCCTGGTCTGTAAAATGACCAACTTATCATAAGTGTTGACCTTTACACATATAAATATCATGCTAAGAGTGTGAGTTTATACAGGACAGGCATCAAAAGTAATATGTTTCCTTTATTTGTGTTTCAACAGAACCCCCGACGAAGGAACGCAATGTTCCGAAATGCATTGGGTTATGAATTGAAGTGTTTTGTGAAAATTTTGTGTACATAATTTGTATTTCTGAGACAACAGTGCTTATGAACTGTATGGAACGAAAAGTAAAATTTGTTAAAATGCAATTGTACATCATTAATTAAAATAAATAACGGAATACGGCTCAACGTTGTTGCATGTCAGAGTCCTAGCTGCTCATAGGAGCTAGGCCACTTTCAAAGATTGACAACTAGACAAACAGGTGTGCAAGTTGTGAAAACTTTGTAAATGATATAGTTGGTTTTGAAGATGTTGCTGTGAGGCCAGGGAAGCAAGTGGAGTCGGCCACCAGAATGGGGTTATACGATCATATTTCACCAGTCCTTGGTTGAGACATGGTGTGGGGGTTTAGGAAGGCCTTAACAGAGGCCTATGTGAGGTCTAGGAGGTAAATGAGCAGGGAATTGTCACTATCTAGATGCAAGAATATGAGGGCTTGTACAGCAATTCTGAAGATCCTTTCTGAGATGAATGGTTTGACTATATTAATTAGAAAGAACTGGTACCAGGCTGTCTTTCTTTTCTTGCCAATGTGTTCCTAAATAGACAGGATGGTGCCCAGGATGAATCTAAGAGACATAGTGGAGGATGAAGGTTGGGGTTTGAAGCCATCAAGGATTGGGGACATCAAGCCGGTTTGCCTTATTTCATGCTTGTTGTTCTTGACAAATAGAGAGATGCACTAATCTGGAAATCTAGAGTGATGGCAATTTAAACAGTTTGCCAAAGCAACAGTCTACTCCCTTCCCAATGCTATTGCGAAGTTATACTGGTGGTCGTGTGAAAGGGGAATGGGTGAAGAGAGAGGAACAGACACTGGATATTGACAAATGACCGGTTCCACAGCTGAGCTTAATCTTCATTGCAGAAATATTGATATCTAAAAGTAAAAGAGAGTCTTAGTGCAACTGTTATTGAAAAACTGAGGATTCAACTGGAAACATTTTTCGTATGTACTTTGGGGAACCTTCTGCATTTCCATTCCCCAAACAAATTTGACATTTGATCTTCCTTCTGAGCCTAAATAAATGTAAGCTTCTATATAGTAACTGAATAGCAGTCAGGATTACACAGTGTGTTTGGGAACAAGAGCTACCTTCATTATTAGGACATAACTTTTTATGTTTGGTTCATGTTCAAGATGATAACGGGATAACCATGATATAAAAAACAATTATTAGTGTTGGATGTATAGTTTCTACCCTGTCATATATGTGTTCAGTATCTTTGATGTCAGAGTACCGTGCAGCAGAATTTATGTGCTAATATACTTCCATCAAAGTTTACATATATCAAAAGTGGGTTTCTCTGAGCACTCAAGAATTCAAAGTTGAGGTCAAGGTTTGAACATATGTTCTTTATTAGGCATCCATATGTCCATTTTACCATCAGCAACAGGTGTTTCATCTATTGCTGACAGGGTTGCAGCAGACTTCATCAGGGCTAGGCTTCTGGTGGTGTATGTAATTATTAAGGAGAAGTAGATATTTTTCTAATATTAGCATCTGAAGTGAGCACTACTACACACCATGTGAATGCCAACGCGGAAGCACCCTCCCTCAGGCAGGATGGTATGACAATCATACAATGCCCCAGATTCGACACATGACAGTGGGGCCATTTCAGATGCTTACACTGGAACAAGGAGAAAGATTTTTATTTTGTATCATTTTTCCTCTTTCCATGTGTGCTGTATTCCGCAGCACAGATAGAATTGTGAAAGGGCAGGAATGCACCATATTTATGAAATACGGTGCATTTCTGTCCTTTCCCCTGTTATGGTGCACAATTTGCTGTCTAGTGCCAATGTTGGCATCCTTGCACCATGGTGCAAGTGTACCTCCATTGCATGCAGGATTGTTTTTGTGCAGGATGGCACGGCGGTGGAGGCGTGTAATGCCTGCCACATTTTTAATGAGGTTGAGGTGGCAGTGCTCATTTCTTTAGGCAATGCCACTTCCCCCTTATGATGGCAGCAGGCTGCAAGCCTGAAAAAGGGTACTGCCAAGTGAAGCGCATGTTGCAGTGGAGGAGAAAAGGGTGGTGCAGCATACTCCGCCACATCAGTGTCTTCTGAACCCAGTGGCAGGTAACGCACTACTCAGCTTACTGAATTGACAGGGAGGAGGACTTGCTCGACTGACTAGGCATCAAGGTGGCAGAACTAGGTAAGTGATGTTTAAAAAATATTTAATTATATATTAATTACTTTTCATGAGGCATTATTTACATCACAGGTGCGTATATGTAAAAAATATTCTAAGTATATAAATAAATGTGTATTATACACATAACAAAAGCTAAAGGGACATTATAGTTACATGAAAATGTCAGTTAAAACATACAAGTTTAAACATTTAAACCCCTTGCAATTCACGTATTATAGCTATTTCAAGTAACTATAACTTGTGACCTAAAGTAACAATAACTCACTCCCTTGCCATGCACATTGTTGTTATAAATGATGAAGTTTCAGATGTTGTAGTGATGTTATCAATGATATCATAGAATGTGCCAGAAGTGATGTAATATGCGGTAATCAGCAGTGCATGGCGAGAGTGTGAGTTACAGTGTCTTGTCAATTTCAGTGTTTTTTGTACATTTAAAAAAAAAATTGGGACCGAAATTTAACCTAACCATAACGCCCCTATAAACTTAAATTTTTACGTTGAATGTCTAAGGTTTTTTAATGTAAACTAACATACTTTCACAATTGCTAACTGTAACATCACTTTTTTCTTCGTTTTTACAGTGAATTTCAATTTTTTCAATGTAAATTAAAGATGTCTATTGCCATGGGGGGGGGGGGGGGATTTTGAGATCAGGTCCTGGCCTTTGGTAAGAGTGTGTGCCCAACCCCCTCCCGCCAATAAGCACGGCTGGCTGTGTCAAGTAACAAGATAAAGGATAAAGCACTATAAAAGCGGTATGGCCTATGGCTTTATCAAAGGAGCAGCACATCAACACATATAAAGCTGTCCTATAGACTTTGTCAAAAATTCACCAATCACCATAAGCAAATATATTTTTAATAAATTCACGCATTGCAATGTTTAATTATAGTGACTGTGATAACATATTTTCAATGAAGCCATTTTAAGAAAAAATTATCATGTATTTGAGTTGGACGTGTTTTCAGGCTGCAAACTGCAGCCATAGAATCAAACACTAGTGGTTTCTGAAGTCTAGCTGAAGAGCATGCAGGTCCAGCTCGGAGTAATAAAAAAGAATATGTTAAGCTCTCCTGGAGTCATGGATTCAATAACCCAGGAGACTTACTATGTTTTTTTAATTTAGTAGGGGGCTTCTGCACTTAATGCAACATTTTGTGAGAGCCCCGGTGCCTACAGGAAGAGGTGTGGTGCCGCGGCCAGGTCGACTGACTCCGGAAGCTGGGAATCACGGTTCGATCTCTGGCACCGGCGGCAGATTAGTCCAGCATCATGTGACTCTGGGCAATAGCTTGCTTAATCTTCCCGACGGCCCCCAGCGCCTAGAGACCCTAACGGGTGATTGTGCGCTTTACAAATGTGGATTATTATTATTATTATTATTATTATTAATTATTATTTATTATTATTATTACCTAGTGCAACCACACTATTTTATTAATGTTAAGCTTAATGCTAAAACATTCATCAATATCTTCTGAGGATCTTTAAATTACTTCTCTGAGAGTGGTTTTCCAATCTTTACAAGTCGTTTTCAAGTCAGTGGAGTTTCTCTTCATCTCTTGATCGTCCTCTTCACAGTGGCCTTGAGGACTTTAGTCCTCTCACAGACATCATCCAGCTTTGCCTCCAGGGCATGACAAGCTCCCTGAATACCCTTTGATTAGATTCTGAGATTGTGAACCCCCTTTGCATCTCCTGATAAAGATCCAGAAGAATCTGTTTAAATGTACTTGAGGCCACTAAGGCTTTAACCTGGGCTGAAGGGCCCCCTCCTTACCTGCTTTAATGATGTTCCTGCCTGAACTGGAGGGCCTTCTACACTGAGGGCCTGATTGGCTAGACCACTTAAGAGCTGGTGTCTGGAACTCCAAATATCAACTCAGAGATATGACTCCCTCCCTGTGGGACACTCGGGGAGGCAGAAGCGGAATCTCCCCTCATTCCTCCTGTGGTGATTGAGCATAGTCCACACCTTGTCCAGATTCAACCATGGGGGCATCACTGCAGGCAGCAGTGGTTTGGTTTGAAGACACCTGCTTTGACTGGGTGATAAGAGTTGGACTAAAGGTTAGGCGATCGACCTCAAATTTGGGGCACCGGGTTTGAGTCTCAGCAACGACGCTGAACATCCTGTGATTCTGGGCTAATCACGTAATCTCCCTCTGCCTAGCAAAAATAAATGTGTCCTCATGTAATGCAACTAGTGCTATGTAAAGTGCTCCGATACCTGATACCGGGTCAAGTTTGTGTTATATAAAATTCCGTAAAATACAACAAATAAAATAAAATACAATCTGTCCTTCATCTGTCTTCTTGAAATCCCCCTAGTTACGGGGCATGTTTTTAAAAAGGTCATTAAGGGCCAGATGTAGGTTGCCCAATACCGGTCGGTAATGGCCGAAATTACCAAATTTCGGCCGTTACCGACCGGTATTGGGCTGTTTAGATGTAGGTGGCATTTTTGTAGGATTCGGTATTTTACTGAATCGGTAATTTAAGGATTCGGTAAAATACCGAATTTTTAACATACCGATTCGGTAAATTACCGAACCCAGGATGTAGGGAGCACTCAAGTTAGTGCATTCCTCAGTTGAGGATTCGTTATTTACCACCAACTACAAGTTGGTGGTAAATAATGAAAACCTTTGAAAAAGCATTTTTCTGCTTTTCCAACAGTGCATTGTTACAGACATACATGCCCTTAGGGAATGTATGTCTGCAACATGTGCACCCATACACAATTGAGGGGTGCAACAGGGTGTCAGAGTGACACCCTGCCACCCTTCAATGTTTTCCCCCTTTTACCGAATCGGTATTTACCGATTCAGTAATTGACATTCATTTCTATGGGCCTCCAGGCCCATAGGAATGAATGGCAATTACCGAATCGGAAAATACCGATTCGGTAAATACCGAATTTTACAGATTCAGTAAAATTTACCTAAAAATTACCTTCATACTATTTACCTAATAGGTAAATAGTATTTACCTACATCTGGCCCTAAGTGAGGGGGAAATTTAGGATTTTATTGAATCTACTTTACAGAGAGGGAACTTGCCTTGCTGCTGGACGTACCTGCTTGTCCTCTCTCCTTGCCTGGCTGAGCCCCGGTCTCCCTCCCGCCGCCGCTGTAGTCACCTTAGCGGCCGCCGAGCAGAGGGAGACTACATCTCCCAGCCTGCCCAGCGACCCGGAAACACTCCAGCGGGGTCACCGCGCCCGGAGGCGCTAGAAAATCGCTGCTCCCTCGGTGGAGCGGGTGTTCTACTTTACAGAGAGGGAACTTGCCTTGCTGCTGGACGTACCTGCTTGTCCTCTCTCCTTGCCTGGCTGAGCCCCGGTCTCCCTCCCGCCGCCGCTGTAGTCACCTTAGCGGCCGCCGAGCGGAGGGAGACTACATCTCCCAGCCTGCCCAGCGACCCGGAAACACTCCAGCGGGGTCACCGCGCCCGGAGGCGCTAGAAAATCGCTGCTCCCTCGGTGGAGCGGGTGTTCTACTTTACAGAGAGGGAACTTGCCTTGCTGCTGGACGTACCTGCTTGTCCTCTCTCCTTGCCTGGCTGAGCCCCGGTCTCCCTCCCGCCGCCGCTGTAGTCACCTTAGCGGCCGCCGAGCGGAGGGAGACTACATCTCCCAGCCTGCCCAGCGACCCGGAAACACTCCAGCGGGGTCACCGCGCCCGGAGGCGCTAGAAAATCGCTGCTCCCTCGGTGGAGCGGGTGTTCTACTTTACAGAGAGGGAACTTGCCTTGCTGCTGGACGTACCTGCTTGTCCTCTCTCCTTGCCTGGCTGAGCCCCGGTCTCCCTCCCGCCGCCGCTGTAGTCACCTTAGCGGCCGCCGAGCGGAGGGAGACTACATCTCCCAGCCTGCCCAGCGACCCGGAAACACTCCAGCGGGGTCACCGCGCCCGGAGGCGCTAGAAAATCGCTGCTCCCTCCGCGTCGCGGGACGCGAGCGGGACGCCCGGACGAAGGCCCTCATCGGCACGATTAGGCCAGGCTAGGCCACTTCCCTAAAAACTTTTTTTTGTGCCCCAGGGATTATTGCCAGCTAGTTCATCATCAGTGGATTGTGTTAACGCTTCTAGTTGATCGCCTCCCAAGCCCTAGTTACCAGACGGGGGTCGGTAAGTAGTCTGTACAAGCTGCTACCGAATCGCCCAGGAGCCTGGGAAGAGGAGGGTGTCTTCGGTGAGAAGTGATAGCATCCACAAACACCCCTACGAAACAGGAAAAGAAGAGCGCTGGATACCTGTTCAAGGCACTGTAGTAAGATACTTGCTTTTAAAACTTTTGAGAATTATATTTCGTAATTTTATTAAGTTGTGGCTATAAGACGATCACACCCCTTTGTATAATTATGCCAAAAAAAAACAATCATATGGGATCTGAAACACCAAAGTACACCATGGAAAATTATCTTGTTCAAGTGGTCAACAAAATAAACAGTGAGCGTAGACAGTCGTTGAGACTGTCCCAGTCACCTATTCTCCCTCCTGGGAGCCCACCTACTCCGCTGCAAACAAATGAGTCTTTGCTACTAGACTCTGATAATGATGTTCCGGAAACAAACTCCCCAGTAAATGTCAGTATCGATATGAGTGCAGCAAATATGGCGGATACTGAGCCACATTTAGACAATGATTTAGATGTACAGGCTATCATCGTGGTTGAAGAAAAAGAAGAGTTGGAGGACGAACCACCCGCAAAGCAGACCACGAGGGCAGTTAGAGCCTGTCGTAGAATACAAAACAAACGTGGGGGGGGCTCGCTCTGGGAAAAATAAGGTCATGTCACCACCAAAGATAAAAAATACTCGCCAGAGCCACGAGGAGAATAACTCGAGGGAGATATTGGATGAGGACCTATTATCAAGAATTGCAGAGCTGCTAGAAATAAAAATTCAGACTCTTATCAAGCCTCTTATTAGTAAGATTGATAAACTTTCTGCGGACATAAAGAAATTGGGAGGTACACAAATAGCATTAGCAGATGCGATAGGAAATGTCTTAAGCAATGTTAATAAGGGCCACGATTGTTCAAAGGGAAATAACGAATCTGGGTTAACACCAGATGTTACTCCATCAGGGCCAACCCTCCCGGAATGTCCGCAAACTGGCCCCATTATCAATGATTTACCATTAAATGCCCCAATTGCTCAACAAATTGATTCACTACACGTTACAGTGCCCCCTAATTTTGAAGAAGACCAAACACAATTCGTAGTTGAAGCATCGCCACTGGTGTTAGTTCTAGCTAATACACCAACCCTATCACCGGGTCAAACCGAGTCAACATCGTCTTTAAAAAGCAAGGCATTACATTGGCTGTCAAACAATATGCGGACAGCACAGGGGGGTGAACAGCGGCTGGCTGATGAAATTAAAATGGCAAGGAGGGTTAGATGGATAGGAAATAAGCAAAAAAAATGGAAGGGCGACTGTGTGATATTAAATCTTTCAAACCCAGCTGCTCTTCCCGATATTCTATCCAATATTCTTCCACCACAAAGAAGAAGTAGTTCCATAATCCCCCTTACATTAGAATTTTTCTATAATGAGTCTCAAAAAGCCAATAGTCATAAGCCCCTGAAGCCAGCTTGGTTAGTAAGAAATAATGGATGGGGTGGGGGACCTAAAATGTATGATACAAACTATACTGTTAATAATAGGGCTGGTCCATGGCAAGCCAATCAACATAACATTCCCTGTTTCACTACTCCAGGGCAAAATTGGAATTTAATGGGCAGACGAGGGCCGGGCATATCTGCTAACAACTACGGGGCATTAGGTAATGGCAACTACAACGGAGGGTGGCCAGGGGTGCAGCAGAATGTATTATATCCTATCACTCCTGCACCCATAGGCAATGGGAATCAAAATGGAGAATGGTTGGGTGCCCACATGAATACAGCATATCCTATTACGCCTGCACCTAGATGGAATGCACCAGTAAATGGTTGGGGTCTTGGGGCCCCATCTTATAATTGGGGAGTTAGTACCTCAAATAGGTTTGAGGCCCTGGCTGGTTTAGCTGACTGTGATTGACTTGATGGTGGGGCCTTGGCAATGTCATGTGGCATAGAATACACATATCCTAGTTTGCATCTCAAAGTTGTACCAAAGCAGATTGCACCTGTTAAAAATTCTGAACAGCTAACGCACGATGTTGACATAATGGCACAAATACCACATTTAGATACAAATGGGTCTATTACACAACAGCAGGTAACAGGGATACTAGATGTTCCAGAAATAACAAAAATAATCTGTTGGAATATTGCAGGTTTGAAAAAAAACCTTTCAGATCCGGCATGGCATGATTATTTGGCAGGGGGGGATTTAATCATGTTTCAGGAAACCTGGGGGCTCGAGAATTATTTTAAGGTCGATTATAGATCCTTTTTTATCCCTGCAGTCAACACAAATGGGGGAAGACCTTCTGGCGGCCTAGTAACATGGGTGAAAATTACAAGTGGCCTGTCCTTTAAGCAAATCGATACAAACAATCCCGACATTTTATTACTTGAGTTAAAAAATACTAAAGGCTGTAGCATTTATGTGATTAATATTTACAGTAGACCACATCAATCGTGTAAAGAATCACCAGCTGTAACCCATTTGAGTAATATTGTGGCGGGGTTTGCTCAAAATGAACCAATGATTATAGGCGGTGACTTTAATAGAGGTTTCGAACCTATAATAGGCCTAGAAGACATCCATAAGGACGAGGATAGCGCCAATAATATCCCCTTGGTTGACACAAATTACAAAGCACCTTGCACAGTGAGTGCTCTACACTTATTGAACTTGACTCTCGAGCTAGGCTTACGTGCCTGCAATGGGCGGTTGCCCTCAGATTGCCCCAGAAAACCAACATTTACCAGGGGGGCGACTCTCAGCCATTTAGATTATTTTCTAGTTTCTCTGAAATTATGGCCCTTGATCATCGATTTAATGGTGGATGACCGCACGGAAAGCGATCACTACCCATTGATCTTATCCGTCCAGACTCAGATCTTTAAAACCCCTGTCAAAAGTGCTAAAAGTACTGTTTCCTTACCACAGGACCCTTTAGTGGCAAACAATCGTAGTTACCTGAAGTGGCCAGTGGTTTTAGGTAACACAACAATTATCAGTCAAATCTATAATGTATTTGTGAGGCACATGTCCCCTCTTTTAGGTAATAGTACTGTCACCAAAAATCCTTGTCTGATAGAATCCCATGATCATTTAATTGACCAACTTAGCGAGATCCTAACTAGGGCGGTAAAAAGATCACATAATGCCCAAAAGAATAAACAAACAGGGATCTCCTGGTATAACCAGGAATGCCGGAGAGCTAAAACAGACTTAATTACAGCAGTCAGGGGGGATTCAGCGGACATTGTGAGAATTAAGAGAGCTCATTACAAAAGAATACTAATAATGGCCAAAAAAGAGTGGGACGAAAGGGTTTGGTCAGATTTGTTGGACGCATGTAAGTGTAAAGATCAGACCTCCTTTTGGAGCCTCATTGCTAGAGGCACCAGGGGGGCGACTGAATGCAAAGATAGATTCCTAGAGGAGGAAATTTGGGTCAAGCATTTTACTCTATTATATGCTTGCGGAAGCTCTAGTGAGATTGAAGGCCAAGACAGCTTGCAGCCTTTCCTTGCTGCGCATGATACACCTCTTGTCTTCTCCCTGACAGAAACAATTTTAGCAATCAGGGCAGTTAAGTCGGGGAAAGCGCCAGGCCCTGACGGTATACCAGGTGATCTTTGGAAACACGAGAACTATATTTGGGCTCCTTATATCAATGTATTATTAAATGATATTGGTAGAGGAGCTCCCGTCCCAGAAACCTGGAAGGGGGCAGAGATTGTAACACTGTTCAAGAAGGGTGACAGGTCAAATCCTTCGCATTATCGGCCTATCAGCTTAATTGACGTGTTGCAAAAAATTTTTGCCCGCCAAGTTCTCAACAGGCTTTCCACTTGGATTGAAGAACACTCTATCTATACAAAATACCAGGCAGGTTTTAGATCAAAGATAAGCACTATAGACCAGGTTTTTAGATTTTTATGTTTAGTCTGGAAATATACGATTATAAGAAGGTCCCATATATACGTGGCTTTTGTTGATTTGAAGGCAGCTTTCGACATGGTTCCGAGGGTAGCACTATGGAAGACATTAAACAAGATGGGCGTCCCCGGAAACATCCTTCAAATTTTAATTAAACTCCACGAGAATAACTATGCACGAGTTGGATGGGGACCAAACGGAGAAGTCAGCGAGAAGATAAAAATAGCGAAAGGGGTAAGGCAAGGGTGCGTAATGGCACCTACCTTATTCTCCTTATACGTTAATGACATCCCCGACACTCTTTTGGGCTGCGAGCATGACTCTCCCAAATTGAGTGGGGTTTGCAGACGATACTATTTTAATTTCTCAGACACCCAGGGGGCTTCAAAATCTTTTAAATAAATTTAGTTTGTATTGTCACGACAAGGAATTAGAAATTAATTCCTCAAAAACAAAAGTTATGACAATTAACCCCCACAAAGGTTTTAGCAAAGTTTTTAAGATAAATAATGAACTTATTGAAGAAGTCCCCAATTTTAAATACCTGGGTATTATTTTAGATAGCAAAGTAACATGGAAAACACAATTGGAGAGCTCAAAATTAAGGTTGACTCAAAACCAGTGTCCGATTATAAAGAGGCATAAGAATAGCCACTTTAAAGCAGTCTCACCAGCCATTGAACTATTTAAGTATAAAGTGCAATCATCCTCACTTTATGGCGCGGATCTCTGGGCTTATGCTTCAAAGGATACTTTCCGAGTGAGGGAAAATTCCTTTATTAGACAACTTTTAGGGATACCGGGGTCAACACCAATGACACCCGTATTATGGGACCTTAACTTTCGACGTACAGATGACTATGCTTCTCTTCGCCCGCTGCTCTATTGGGTCCGTTTATGGTCCATTGAGGAGCTGACTGATTATAGAGAAGCACTGAAAGAGATATTAACCATAAGGAATATTACGTATTCGCCATGGTTAGAGTACGTCAAAAAATGGCTAGAAAAACTAGGGTTAAGTGATTTTTGGTTTGACCCTGACTCTCTCACAAATAGCTCAAAAAGAATCTTGAAACAAAGGTATTGGGATTATATTAGAGATTCAGCGCTATCAAACCCCAGAACAGGGACTCTAACCTCGAAATTTTTCGAATTTAAGGTGACAATGCAATTAGAGCCCCTCATGGATGAAATGTACCCTCCATTGGCCAAAAGCTTATACCTAAAGTTCCGGTATGGTATTTTGCAACTAAAAGAAAGGACATCTAGCTGGAACTGCAATAAGGGTTTGGTCGGGGCCGTTGGTTCCGATATATGTGAGCTTTGTGAGATGGGGCTGAAAGAGGATGTGTCCCATGTCTTGTTTATATGCCCAGCATATCTTAAAGCAAGGAAAAAATGGCTAAAGCCAATCTGTAAAAAGTTAGGCTTTCGTCAAATCGAGGTTGGATTAAGAATTTTTTAAGGGAGACACTGCTCAACCAATTGTGTTTAGCCTGAGCCTTTTCCTCTTATGCGTGGCCTTGATTAGGAAAATGAAAGACCAAAAAACGTAAGGAAATAGGCTAGCCTTTTTTTTCATGTTACTGAGTCACTTGTTAATTGCTAAAGTGCTGCCTGCTCTACTGTTCTGGTGTATTTTTTTTTAACAAAAACAGATGTTTAATTTATTGTTTTACCATTTGTATATTTATTCAGTGTTCTTGTACATAGAGGGGCAAACTAAGATCAAGTCACCCCTAAGTGGAAAAAACTGGGAAATGAACTGAATTCTATGTATATATGCAAAGGAAGTGTGTGTATATTTTTAGCCACCCGCAACTTTTTCTTATTATTTAAATTGTGATATGATGTATTATGATTGAATATATTGTATCTTATAAGGTTTTTTAAACCGAATAAAGATTGAAATGAATCAAGATCAGATGGTCAGATGATCAGTTGACTTGTGTTCTTTCCTGTCTACAGTTCTCCCAGCCCTCCTCCAGATATTATGCTGTTACAGTGCTCTAACAGTTCGTGATTCAAAAGAGCCTATGGCCATTTTCTGAGGATGATCCCACTTTCCCTATAGGACTCAGGGCTCCACATGACTGCCTAGGCCACTTATTTGCTGATGATGTGGCCCCCACTGCTTGAGGATAAGCTGTTTCCATACACCCATAGTACCACCTACATACACCCCCTCCACAACTTCTTCACTACCTTCGCTCCTCTAAGGGAAGTCGCTGGGGTATCCAGTAGAGCTCTCACTGTCTCCTCTTCTGAGCAGGTCAGGTCCGGAGTCCTTCACTTGCCTGCACTTGTGCTGGCTCTCCTGATGCTCACATCAAGTGTTTCCGCAGCTAGATCCCTTCTCAGTCGGCAGAGCTCACCCACAGCGCAGCTTCAGGGCAACATGACCTCCCCGCTTGTGGCATGAATCATTCCCGCTCCGGTTCTTGCTAGACACCAATGCACCATCCTTTTCTCTTCAGAGTTGCCAACTCAAGTCGGCTTGATCCTTGGTAGCGGAAAGGGTAAGGCACACCATATAACCTCCTCAGTGTTCACCCGCAACTGTCATAAGCCAGCTGGCATATTCCCCCTAAACTCGGGCAATCAAAAACTGATTCTGCATCTAACCCTGAGACAATGGGAATTTGTTGATGAGGGTTTTTCAAACACCATTAGACAGATATGTGCAGCACCACTGAACAGAGGTAGTGGGATCTGGTTGAGAGAATGGGGAAGCTGCAGACGCTAGGAGTTAAGGTTCAGTTGAGAGTTCCAGCCATGTTCAGAGTTATGTGAAATAATGAGATGCATAACAAGGTGAAACGAGCAGGATGATGATCTTATTAAGGAAATACAGAGCTCATCCTAGGGCCAAAGAAGTACCCTGATATTGTGTCCATTGCGTCTCAGGTATAGTCAACTTTCCACCTCCTGTTAGTCTCTTTTCATTGTTTTGTTTAAGGTAAGGGTGTATGTTAGTTATTATAATCATTAGTAGACAAATATCATCCTGTGGCAGGGCAGATTAGGAATATACCACACTCAGTAGTTGCAGGGTCCTTGCAGCCATCTTAGCTACCTTAGAGTTAGTCCATTTTCCATTTATAGCTAGTTGTTTTATTAGTGCAAGAAGTAGTAATGCAGGTGATGAGTGGGGAGAGACTTGGCAAAAACGGGAAATTAAGATACTGATGTGGAATGTCAATGGTCTCCGGTCTAGAGGGAGACAGAGGTTGATCAGCTAGTACTTGCAAGATAGTCTGGCCCAGAATCCTACAGGAGACACACTTGTCTGTGCCAGAGTGTGAGGACCATTTTCATGGCCAAGTGTGGGTTCATCATGTGGGTGCTCAATCCAAACTCTGTCTACTAAGGTAGTAGCGTTTATCATAAGGATACATGCAGGTTTGAACATGTATTTTAGAACTAATTGCAATAGATATGTCATAAGTATGTTGATTTTAGGACAGTACGAGTTTATATGAGCTAGCTATCATAGCCTTAACTGTGATAATATCTTTCCATTTTTCCACTTCAGCTGGAGTTTCCTTTCCCTGTAGTGGTTGTGGGTGATTTAAATGTCTGTCTTGATGTAGTATTAGATATATTTTCAAAAAGGTGGATGGCGTGGTTCACGGAAGTAAGGAAGTCCCTGAAGAACTTCATGGTTGATTTCAGTTAGTGTGGCATGCGGCATAAAAAAGCAAAGGCTAAAAGTGCATATTCTTTAGTATTAAATACCAAAGCTCCACTTGGATTGACTACTTTTACTCAGGTAGATCATTGCTGAATGATATTAAGGAGGCAGGACATTTCCCTGTTCATTTTACCCCTCTGCAATTCTTTTAAGGAGAAGACGTTCCTACATTTAGACTACCCCAGGTGATCAGTGAATAGGGCTTTATTATCAGACCCAAACAAACTGCATCCATTAAAGAAGGAGATTAGATGTTACTGTAGCATCAGTCTCAGGCCATCTCCTTCGAAGATAGTATAGGACTCATATAAGGCAATAGCCGAGTAATTTTTTGCAAGCACAAGCTTATCAAAAAAGGAAACTGCATGCGGAGGATAGACGATTTAAAGAAGGGATTAGGGCATTGGAAAGATAGCTTTTGATGCCCAAGAGGGGTTGGATGCAGTTGAGATGAGGTTTTCCGAGAGACATGAGGCCTTTATTCAGGTAATTGAGACTAGGATCAGAGTGAAGTGGCATGCCGGTTAGCTAGCCAACTTTGAGTATGGGGACAGGAGTGACAAGCTTTTAGCCTGGAAGGCAAGTGTGAGAAGAGGGAGGAATTATATAGAGCGTCTGATAGTGGTTCAGGAAGATAATGTGTCAGAAGATACTGATAGGGTTTAAGAGTATTTCCTCAGATTGTTTGAAGACTTCATTTCAGAGATGAGTGATTTCAGATGATCAGATGTGAGAGAGCGATTAGTGGGGATACAGCTCCTAGGCTTGTGTAGTGTAGCACAACAAGACCTCTTGAGAGATATCACTTTGGAACATATCATCTCACAAATTAATAAATATTGAAGTGGGAAGGCAGCAGGCCTGGATACTCATTGGGGCACATTGTATAAAGTCATGAAAGAGATAATGTTCCGATATGGAAGAAATTGTTCAACACATTGTTCAAAAGTGATTCAGAAATCCCTTCATCACGGAACAAAGCTGTAATAACCTTACTTCTGAAATCAATTAAGACCTAAGACGGCGGACTCATACAGGCCTATCTCTTTAATACATTTTGATTATGAGGTCTTTGATTAAATTCTATGTAAGAGACTCCCTTTGATATTAGGTAGTGTTGTACACCCAAACCAGAAGTGTTTTGTGCATGATAAGCAGTTGCAAGTGAACTCAGACCCACTGGCCATTGTAATTATCGATGCAGCTAAGGCTCTTGACAGGGTATGCTGCCTGTACCTGTGGGAGGTTTTAGAGATCGTTGGCCTTCCTTCAGGGTTTACTGCTACAGTCAAGTCCCTATATATGGCACCATCAGCTCAGCATTTGGTTACCAGGAACCTGACAAGGAAAGTTAACAGCTTGAGGGGGACACGTCAGGGTTGCCCACTTCCCCCTGTTACTTTTCAATCTGTGTATAGAGCCCTTGGCAAAGGTCTTCGGGGAAGATGCTGACATAGTGCCCTTTAAGTCTCAAAATCAATTGATTAAGGTTGGTCTTTATGCAAATTATATCATCCTGTATACAAAGAACCTACGAAAAGCATTGGACCAAATGAAGGAAATCACTGATGCATTTGTGCCCTTTTTGGGTTATTCTATAAACATGGAGAAGACAGAGGTAATGACCTGGAATTTAGACAGCACAGAGGGGTGTAATGAAATAAATATCAAGTATTTGTCTATTACAGTTATGTATAAGTTAGAAGAGGTGCCAACAATGACCTGTTTAGGGTGATGAAGGAGATTACAATATTATTAACAAGGTGGGGGCACCTCCTACTTACACTTTATTGCAGGGCAAATTTAGTCAAGATGCTAGTCCTCCACAAACAGATTTACTTGTATGATAATATACCATTTTTGTTACCTAAGATTTGTTTAGATAAGATACAATAGAAATTAGGGAGTTTTATTTTGGCTCCTAAAAGTACTAGACTTAGTTGGAAGAAACTAAGAAGAAAGTTGGAAAAGGGTGGGTAGCACCTATGCATGCTTTTTTTATTACCTCCACTTCCAATGCAGACTTGTAGAATTCTTTTAGTAGGCCCCTTATGACTCCATTTGGGGTTGAATGTACGCAGGGACGTTGAACCCAATGAGGCAGGATGGGTTCTTGTATAAATTTGGTGGATCCAAGATTTTTTAAGTAGGTGTGGCTGAAGGTGCTATGGGCCTTCTAGGAGACTTGGAATCGCATTATGAAAATCCAAAGCACATATTTCTACTAAGAGTTTGCCCCATCCAGAAATCCCCAGGCACACCCTCATTCCTGGAGGATAAGCTGAGCATTCCATTGAAATTTAGCGGGTATAAATTGGTGGGGAGAGTTGCATGGAAGTTTCAAGATAATCTTGTGCAAGGCTCAATGGGAGGAAACTTGAAGCACAATTTACTCTTAATAAATATGTGCAATTGGCCTCCTGGGGGCGGGGCTAAAGAAGGAAATATCTTGCTGGTATTGGGAGCTAGTTAAGGCAGACAATGAGAAATGTAAGATCCCTGCCAATCCCTTAAGAAGGATATCAGCTGGTAGAGGAACAACCACATATTTGGCAGATCTCCTTATGCCTTCTATATTCCACAGTTACATTGACACCCCTTAGAAAAAAACAGGCTTCCATGTTTCATAAAATATAACTGACTCAGAGGAAATGAGCAAAATTCACTAAAGATGCTTCCTCCGGTTGTAACTGGTGTGGGGAGTAGGATGCTAATGATATACACGTTTGTTTCTTGCCTTAGGCTATACATTGTTTTGGCTTGGGATCAGAGCGAACTCTGAGATCAAAGGCAGTCAAAGCATGGGAAGACCTCTCCTGATTACCTAGCTTTTTTGTGTGTATTCTATAGACAGAAATGTCTACTTTTTTACTTAATCTTGCTGGCAAGGAGGGAGATCTGCATGAACTGGCTGAACGTCTTAAGTAGTTGGATTAAGGTGGTGGATAGAGTATGTAAATTAGCTGTACTGTAACAGAAGCGAGAAGTTGGAAGGGTTTTGGTCATATTATACAGCACGGAGAGAACGCAATACTTGCATCTTCCCAAATGACTGGGGGAACGTGGGTTTCCCTCACTTTTGGCAGTAAAAACTGCAGACCATCATGGGACACCATACAGGGAGCAACCTATTTTTTCTGATGGCATATGAGGACAAACAAAAACTATTTTTTAATGTTGGGGACTGTGGTTAAAGCCTTAATCCCCCATGGCCCCTGTCAGTACCCCAGCCACCATGAGGAGGGAACCAGACATTTGGTTTTTAAGAGAATGCCTCGGTACCCACCTGAGAGACCCACCTGCACCAAAATGTTAAGAACTATGAGGGGGACATGGCCCCCATAGCCCCAGTGTGCTCCCTAAACAAAAAAACATTGTGATGCAGGCAGGAGCCTGCTCAATAACGTTGCTCCTGCATGGGTGGGTTCAGTATTTTTCACTACTTCTGCCTGAACTGGAGGAAAGTTGTCTTCCCTGCCCACACTTCCTGGGCAGTAAAATATAATGTAGCGGGTAGGGGTGGGGGGGGGTATTCCAAGACACTGCAACCAAATCAGTGCCTAGAGAATGTGGTCCCTGGGCTGGGTCTACAGCTGAGGGAGTGGGTCTATATGTCTCTTGTCTTATTAAAATTAGCATCCCCTGGGACATGGGGTCCCCAGAGCCTGTCCAAGGTTCGGTGGGCATGCCTCCATCCACAAAATATGAATTAGCTGCCCCTTTTATTCTCCTCCAACAAGGAATTGAGGCTGATGAGATTTATTTTTGGGAAGGTTTAATAATGATTTGTCAGACGGTGCCAAAGTTATTAGCAAACATTAGCATTATGTTTTATATGGGTTCCATAGGAAGAGCATTTTTTTGTTTACCTACCACCTTTTGGTGATGTTTGACGAAACTTTCCCCAAAAAAGTTCATGCACCCCTGCTCCTCCCTGGATAGCTTTGCGGCAAACCATCAGGAAAATGATGAAGGTGTGGCAAAATGCTTTTTTCCTATACAATTTTACAATTTTCATAGGGAATTTTAGCCAAAATGGCTAAACTGAATTACATCAGATTTGAATGAATGAATGAATGAAGCCTGATTTATGTAGCGCTACTTAGCCCAGTGGGCGTCAAGATTTGAAAGCAAGATAGATGTCTAACCAGAAAGTAAGCTTTTTGTGACTTGGTGTATATTTGGTCAATAGTTTCAGAGAAATCAATGAATAGATATAATGACACCTGGGCTGAAATAAAGAAATTCAAGCCTTCGGAGGGGGCTCGTTTGGAGAGAGTGCTTTGACTGGCAGTAATCAACAGAAACAGAGAAGTTGTGGCAGACTTTGTTCCCTGTCCTGAATATGTTTTAAAATGAGGGTTTAAGCCTCACATGCCTCAGGATACAGGTGAGAGTATGAGTAACTGGAATAAAGGAATAAAGAGATTTGGCATAAGGGGGCATATTAGAGATACCTTGACCCCTAGACCTTGTAGGGGGTTATCCTGCCCCCTCTCGGTTGAACAATTTGTGGCACTCCTGAAGGACCAGGATTTTTGACTTTTTTTAAAAAGGCAGGGCAGGCATCTATAATCATTAATATATATATATATATATATATATATATATATATATATATATATATATATATATATATATATATATATATAAATATAGCTGTTTCCCAGTGCTAAATAAATCTTTTGCACCTGATCCTGTGGTCCGTCTCCTCTCTCGCTGGTGTTGCTGTGTTGCTTGCCAGAGGTGCTGTGGAGCTATTTTGTGAATATATCTATATATATATATATATATATATGAACCAAGAACACCTCCGAGCAGGGAGCCTCCAACCCTTCAGGGCGGCCTCTGGACGGGCACGGAGAAGCCCCTTACATTCGAGCAACAAAGCAACAGGTAAAGAGGTCCATATCACAAAGGAAGCTTTTTTATTTCAAAGTATTGCCTCATGCTTGCTTCCATGGTCCAACATGTTTCGGCGTCCCATCAGCCTTGTTTACGGACAGGAAGCGACGGCAAAATGCTTCCATGCAGGCATTTTAAGTAATCTGATACCACGTGACTGTAGGGTGCCTCCAAGTCCCACACTGCACCACATAGAGTAAATTAGTTCGTTCTTTAAAAGACAGTGCTTTTTTTCTGAAAAGTTCTTCAATTCATTCACTATTTCGGTGCATTCCAAATAAATTGTCCAAAGGGGAACAGTCACGAACACACATTCTTTAAAACATGATGTTTGTTTGTTTTTTTGTACCTTGAACAAGCAGCTTCCTTCAGGAACGATTGTTGGGGGAATGAAGCCCCAGCAAATCTCTTCCAATGCTGACAGCGATTTCACTAAGTAGCCTCTCCTCTGTAGGTTCGCTGCAGCAAGTGAGTCATGCTCCCTTAATCAATGAACCAAGAACACCTCCGAGCAGGGAGCCTCCAACCCTTCAGGCCGGCCTCTGGACGGGCACGGAGAAGCCCGTTACATTCGAGCAACAAAGCAACAGGTAAAGAGGCCCATTTCACAAAGGAAGCTTTTTTATTTCAAAGTATTGCCTCATGCTTGCTTCCATGGTCCAACATGTTTCGGCGTCCCATCAGCCTTGTTCACGGACAGGAAGCGATGGCAAAATGCTTCCATGCAGGCATTTTAAGTAATGTGATACCACGTGACTGTAGGGTGCCGCCAAGTCCCACACTGCACCCCATAGAGTAAATTAGTTCGTTCTTTAAAAGACAGTGCTTTTTTTCTGAAAAGTTCTTCAATTCATTCACTATTTCGGTGCATTCCAAATAAAGTGTCCAAAGGGAAACAGTCACGAACACACATTCTTTAAAACATGATGTTTGTTTGTTTTTTTGTACCTTGAACAAGCAGCTTCCTTCAGGAACGATTGTTGGGGGAATGAAGCCCCAGCAAATCCCTTCCAATGCTGACAGCGATTTCACTAAGTAGCCTCTCCTCTGTAGGTTCGCTGCAGCAAGTGCATCATGCTCCCTTAATCAATGAACCAAGAACACCTCCGAGCAGGGAGCCTCCAACCCTTCAGGGCGGCCTCTGGACGGGCACGGAGAAGCCGGTTACATTCGAGCAACAAAGCAACAGGTAAAGAGGCCCATTTCACAAAGGAAGCTTTTTTATTTCAAAGTATTGCCTCATGCTTGCTTCCATGGTCCAACATGTTTCGGCGTCCCATCAGCCTTGTTCACTGACAGGAATATATATATATTACCTACTGGCGGTCGCCGGTAGGTAGTTATAGTTAGGACCTAGTTTCCATAGTTTCCATCGGAAATCCGCAACATTCTATTGGGAATAACTTTGGCGGCGGTTGTTGAATCTTCGCAAATTTTTCAAAGAAGATGGCCCGCTCCGCTCCTTCCCTGAACGTCTTGGGAAGATTCGTCAAGCGGGGGCCGAGAAAAAAGGGGGATCCCAAAACATGTTTTCCCCATGTTAATTTCCATATGACGATTAGACACGGCTACAGCCCGAACCGCTGAACGGAATTACACCAAATTTGGGAAAATGGTAGGGTCTGGTACGCAGATCACCCTTTTGGTTAAATGGTGTAAATCCCTTCAGTAGTTCCTGAGAAAATCAAAAGAAAAAAATATATATATCTGGGCGGAGCCTAACCACACATCTCATCGTGAGATCTGATTGGCTGTCAGCACTTCATCCAAGAAGTGTTGGAAGCCATCTTGGGACCAATATACATGATAGCACCTCATTAAAAAGCATTGCAGTTAATAGAAGATTTTAGGACTTTAGTTACATTATAAATCATTTGTTTATGGTACCATACTCATTTTAGAAATTGTGGTCTGTTCTAAGGTGATTTTACCATGTGAAAAAGTCTTCTGCTCGGATATTATGAATCATGTTTGAAAGAAAACTTTTATCTCATGCTTTTCCCACAGTGGTTTAGAAGGGGATCTATCAGCTAAACTGAAAGCATCTTTTCTGTAAATTCACATTATCTTTCTCAGTCATGTGAGAATGAAGTCTGACATTCTCAGTAAAACATGTACATCCAACAAGGACAGAGACTGTCAGTTGATTCCTTTGTGTTCTACTGCAGCTTCCCAGAGTGTTCTAAAGAACAACTAGAGCGCTAACAGTCCTACTTATTACAAACGTATGGCACACCTGAAGCCATCTTGATTGGAATAAAGTGGTAACTCTTAAAACATTTAATTTAAAAAGGAACAAATTGAGGGGGTATATTTTGCCATAGAAAGTATGCTTAGTGCTGCAGAAAGAAAAATTAGGGCACATTTTGAGTGACTACTCAAATCCTCTTCTATTTCATTAAAAAATTCTACCATGCAGTCTCCCAAGATGGCCACCAGAGACAGAAGAGCCTAAATGTAGCCCAAATATCACCCAGATGTAGCCTAAGTATAGCCCAATGACAGAATGTCCCAGAGTGTTCTAAAGAACAACTAGAGCGCTAACAGTCTTACTTATGACAAA
The DNA here is from genome assembly GCF_964261635.1 of Lissotriton helveticus. Lineage (NCBI taxonomy): Eukaryota > Metazoa > Chordata > Amphibia > Caudata > Salamandridae > Lissotriton > Lissotriton helveticus. The sequence continues at coordinate 1,073,940,519 of NC_136059.1, forward strand.
AGTATGGCACACCAGAAGCCATATTGATTGGAATGAAGAGATAAGTCTGAAAACATTTAATTTGAAAAGGTACAAAATGAGGGGGTTCATTTTGCCATAGACAGTATGATTAGTGCTTCTGAAAGAAAAATTAGGGCACATTTTGAGTGACTTCTCAAATCCTCTTCTATTTCATTAAAAAATTCTGACATGCAGACTGAAAGATGCACTTTCAATACCAGCAGCAGACTTCCCTGGTGAGCAGTAGCTTTACTACAGTGATGTAATAAGCAACTAGCGTGCTAACATTGAAAATATTTCCTACTGAGGAGACTGTAGTAAATGAGGAAATTAGGAAACTTCATAACAAATAAGTCTCCCAAGATGGCCACCAGAGACAAAAGAGCCCAAATGTAGCACAAATATCCCCCAGATGTAGCCCAAGTATAGCCCAATGACAGAATGTCCCAGAGTGTTCTTAAGAACAACTACAGCGCTAACAGTCTTACTTATGACAAAAGTATGGCACAACTGAAGTCATCTTGATTGGAATAAAGTGGTAACACTTAAAACATTAAATTTGCAAAGGAACACAATGAGGGGGTTCATTTTGCCATAGAAATTATGATTAGTGCTGAAGAAAGAAAAATTAGGGCATATTTTGACTTCTCAAATCCTCTTCTATTTCATAAAACAAATTCTGACATGCAGACTGAAACATGCACTTTGAATACCAGCAGCAGACTTCCCTGGTGGGCAGTAGCTTTACTACAGTGATCTAATGAGCAACTAGAGTGCTAACATTCAGAACTCATGGCAAATGTGTGACACATCTGAATGCCTTGTTGATGGAACCAAAGTAAACAAGCATTGAAAATGCAATAGATCTCGCCCTCATTTAGGTTAAAGCCATTCTGTTTGTAATGAGGTGGCTTTTTAGCTTTGCTTTTATTAGTGTTTTTCAAACTTTCATGTAACTAACATGCATATGTATGCATATATGTATATGTATGCATGCATTTATATTCGTATTTATATAGATTATATATGTATGTATATATATATATATATATTTACACATACATATATATATATGCATATATATGTGTATATGTGTGTGTGTAGAGAGAGCTAGAGAGGTAGAGGTGTAGAGGTAGAGGTGTAGAGGTAGAGAGGTAGAGGTAGAGAGGTAGAGGTAGAGAGGTAGAGACTAGTAGAGAGAGAAGTAAAGAGAAGTAGAGAGAGGTAGAGAGTAGAAAGTGAGTAATAGAGAGTAGAGAGTGAGTAGTCGAGAGTAGTAGAGAGTAGTAGAGAGCAGTAGAGAGAGTAGTAGAGAGTGAGTAGTATAGTGAGTAGTAGAGTGAATAGTAGAGAGTGAGTAGTAGAGAGTAGTAGAGAGAGAGTAGTAGAGAGTGGTAGAGAGTGAGAAGTAGAAAGTGAGTAGTAGAGAGTAGTAGAGAGTGAGTAGTAAAGAGTGAGTAGTAGAGAGAGAGTAGTAGAGAGTGAGTAGTAGAGAGTAGTAGATAGTGAGTAGTAGGGAGTGAGTAGTAGAGAGAGAGTAGTAGAGAGTAGTAGAGTAGTAGAGAATGAGTAGTAGAGAGTGAGTATTAGAGAGTAGTGGAGTAGTAGAGAGTGAGTAGTAGAGAATAGTGGAGAATATTCCAAAGTTTGGCACAGCACCACTTGCACAACAAGTTCCATCAAATCATATCACTTAGAGTCCTTATTGAAGCGCTGAATCTTGGTGTATATTCAAATGCTTTCATTTTCCTTAAGTTTATGTACAACAGCCAGCCGACGCATTTCGTTCTGTACAACAGAACTTCTTCAGGGCGTTCTTATTTCCTTCAAGTTATGTCTGTATCCTGTTGTCATATAACTAGATATTTCTTCCAAATGTTAGACGAGTCGTAAGTACATTCTTATTCAAAGTGACTAGGTATCAATTTTACGCACACAATTCGGGCAGACTTGAGTAATTTATAGCATCCTCAAAGTCAGTCTTTCAAAAATTCCAAAGTATAGGACGTGATAATCCAAATCCAAATGTTTCTCAAGAAAAGTCATTTTCAATCGTTCGGAATATCGGCGTTTGGGCAGATATGACCCACGGACACAGTTTATGACTTTTCTTGAGAAACATTTGGATTTGGGTTATCAAGGCCTATACTTTGGAATTTTTGAAAGACTGACTTTGAGGATGCTATAAATTACTCAAGTCCATGGATGCTGCTGGGAACGCCCCCAGCAACAACCATTGCACGCCCCTTTAACGCAGGACACTGCGTTACAGGGACTGATATTTATTAGGCAGGATTACGCCACAAGAAGTGGCTTAGTCCTGCCTGTAAATATCACTCAGCATTCTGCGCCACCGGAACGTCACAAAAAGTGACGTTCCGGAGGCGCAAGGGGCTTGTAAATATGGCCCCATAGGTTTCACACTCGTTATAGTTAGGAATTAGCATTCAAAAAACCTTTGAAATTCACTGAAAAAACCATAGGTTTCACACCAGTTATAGTTAGCTGGACATTTTACTCATACAAAACCATTAAAATTCCCCCGTTATAGTTAGTTGTACTCACTATAACTCGCGCGCCCACAATCCACTGCTGATGATGTCACATATTACATCATTCATGACATGGTCAGTGACATCACTGATGACATCACTGATGACATCATCCAGTGAATGTGGTTTGCTTTGATATTTAAATATGTATTATAAATACACTACTTTGCATTGAAGAATGAGTGGATATATAAATATAAATGTGTGGAAGGTGGATTCAGTAACAGTGTCATTGATTGTTTCCTTGACTAATTTTTAGAGTCTCACTATATATAATGTGTAGTTACTAAACTGTGTGAAAGTCTTTATTGCTTTGTCTTAATTGCTATGTTAAAGACTATATTTGTTATTGGTTTCTTAACTGAGTATTTGTATGGGTAAATGAATGTCTATGTGGTTTGGTGGGGGTGCGTGATTGCCAAACAATGTGTGAATAGTTCATTCAGTTGGTATATGAGGTTAAGACTACATGTTATAACAGTTGTTTCAGTGAGTGTATATGTTTATGGGTTTGGTGGTGATGAAATAATTCTCTCTATGGTACATCTCCATTAAACTTGAAAAAAAAGGCAGTGTATGTGACAGTTATATCTAATTAAGTGTGCCTAAGACTTAGTGATTGTATGAGTTACTATATGGATAACTGCATACTTCTAATAGTGGTTTTATAACACACTAAGTGTGAGTTACTATCTATATAAATAGATGAAGTGGTGTTTGTATAAGTGTGTAGGTGAGTAAATGTAAGTATAATCAATTGTTTGCATAAGTCAGAAGGATGTCTTTATAAGTGAATACAATGTGTGCTGGTGTGTAATCTTGAAATAGGCATATAAGTATATTTGATAGTGTTCTGTTGATTATTCACTGCATATAACACTGAATCTATAGGTAAGTGATTAGATGTGTGTATAGTTCTATGAATAACTGAGTGGGTGTTTAGAAATTTCTATTGGTGTGTCAATGTTTTCAAATATGGCACTTTCTATTTTACAGTGAGTGATGAAAGATTATACTAGTGTGTGATGAGGTGTATTTGATTGTCACATGGATGTTGTCATCAGTGATGTCATCAGTGATGTCATGTAGGATGTCATCAGTGATGTCATCAGTGATGTCACTGACCATGTCAGGAATGATGTAATATGTGACATCATCAGCAGTGGATTGCGGGCGCGCGAATTATAGTGAGTACAACTAACTATAACGGAGGAATTTCAATGGTTTTGTATGAGTAAAATGTCCAGCTAACTATAACTGGTATGAAACCTATGGTTTTTTCAGTGAATATATATATATATTCACTGAAAAAAAACATAGGTTTCACCTGCATTATAGTTAAAAATTAGCATTTAAAAAACCTTAGAAATTCACTGAAAAAACCATAGGTTTCACACACGTTATAGTTAACTGGACATTTCACTCATACAAAAGCATTGAAATTCCCCCGTTATAGTTAACTAAAACTCACGTGCCCACAATGCACTGCTGATGACATCACATATTACATCACTCATGACATGGTCAGTGACATCACTCGTGACATCATTGATGACATCTCAAATGACATCACTGATGACATCATCCTTATGACAGAGTGGCAGTCCTCCTCTCAGCGTAATATAACCCTTGATACACACATTCAAAAAAGAAACTATAATTTCCCAAAAAATTGAGATACCAATACCAGTTAGAACAACCTATTCAGTAATTCCAAAATCTACATAAACATCAACTCATTCACCAGCAGTTCTATATAGGCACTCATACATGTACTCACTCATCATATGTACTCATACACCTATACATCTTATTATACACCACCTATAAAGTTACTCACACACATACTCACACATGCAAATAAACTATCAAACATCCATTTACTTGCACATACAGCTATATACCCATACACCCACCACTACACTTACTTCTACAGAAACATACACATACTTACTCTTAAACAATCACTTATAGAAACACACACTAATTTATACAGGAATTCCTACAATCTGTCGCTCTCAAATATACTCACTTACATACATCAATACTCGCATATACTCATTTAAAACATGTAGTTACTCATAAAGATACTATTGAGACAGTCATTCACTCACTAACACACCCATATACACACTCTTCCACCCATACAGTCCTGCACACATGCTGTCTTCAAAGCACATACAAACAGTGAGTCACCCATTTATGCATCTATGCGGTAAGTAATACCCCCCACCAAACCATACAGACACTCATACTGATACTCAAAAAAACAACTAATAACCCACATCGACACTCATGTAGCTCGTCACCAACCCATGCAGCCACTTATACACAAAGTGAGACACTGATACAGATATTTACATAATTAAAGATTACTCGCTAATACATGCATTCACTAAGATACACTTAATGAGTCACTTATGCAATCATTTTTAATTAAAAAAACATCAATTTTGACAATTATTTACCCATTTATTCTTCCGTCGATCTTTAGATAAACATATATAAAAAATATTTATTTTTCAGAAAGACAGACTTTTTTTTACTGGATGATGTCATCAGTGATGTCGTCAGTGATGTCATTTGAGATGCCATGAGTGATGTCATGAGTGATGTCACTGACCATGGCCTGAGTGATGTAATATGTAACGTCATGAGCAGTGCATTGCGGGCACGCGAGTTATAGTAAACTATAACGGGGGAATTTCAATGGTTTTGTATGAGTGAAATGTCCAGTTAACTATAACGTGTGTGAAACCTATGGTTTTTTCAGTGAATTTCTAAGGTTTTTTAAATGCTAATTTTTAACTATAACGCAGGTGAAACCTATGGTTTTTTCAGTGAATTTCTAAGGTTTTTTTAAATGCTAATTTTTAACTATAACGTGGTTGAAACCTATGGTTTTTTCAGTGAATTTCTAAGGTTTTTTAAATGCCAATTCCTAACTATAACGTGTGTGAATCCTATGGTTTTTTCAGTGAATTTGTAAGGTTTTTTAAATGCTAATTTTTAACTATAACATGGCTGAAACCTATGATTTTTTTAGTGTGTTTCCAAGGTTTTTTAAATGCTAATTTTTATCTATAACGTGGCTGAAACCTATGGTTTTTTCAGTGAATTTCAAAGGTTTTGTAAATGATAATTTTTAAATGTATTAATTGTTATATTTTTTATACTGATTCACTACATTATTTTAAACTATTTATTTTTAGATATTTTGTTTTTTAAATTACATTACACATTTTTAATATAAATTTAAAAAAATGTTTTTAAAAATATTGAAATTGTAATATTTTTTTTTTTTATATAGCAGGCAATGATATCCTATGGAAGGAAATTCAAGTTACTGGTAAGTACAGTTACATTTACTTTTCAGGAATAGTAGTGAGCTAGATAGGGGAATTAATTCCTCTTCAATCCTGAGGTCCCCTGTGAGCCAACTAGCCCACCAGGTACCTCCAGTATGCGCCAGGCAACTGTGTTGCAGAGAGTCGTTCAAAGGGCACGCCCCCTTTTTACAACACTCTGCAACACAGCTCCGTGGTGCTTACTGGAGATACCTGTTGGACTAGTTGCCCCTTAGGGGACCTCTGGATTGAACAGGAATGAATTCCCCAACTTAAAACGCGCCTCAGGGCATGTTTGCACTCACATCACCTCAAGCCCCGCCCCCTACCTTTACCGCTGTGCTAACGCACCCTGTAGAGTGTTCTAAGTTGGGGGATTAAGTCCCCTTGCATACTGGCGGTCCCTGGGGGCCAACTAGCCCACTGGGAACCTCCAGTATGCACCAGGAGGCTGCGTTGCAGAGATGTGTAATGAGGCCACGCCCCTTTTTACACCTCTCTGCAACGCAGCCACCGGGCACGTTTGCAGAGGGGAACTAATTCCCCTTGCATACTAGGGTTCCCTGGGGGCCAACTAGCCCACCAGGAATCTCCATTATGCTCCAGGGGGTTGCATTGCAGAGAGGTGTAATGAGACCATGCCCCTTTTTTCACCTCTCTGAAATGAAGCCCACGGGCGCGTTTGTAGAGGGGGAACTAATTCCCCTTGCATACTGGGGGTCCATGGGGGCCATTTAGCCCACCAGGAACCTCCAGTATGCACCAGGGGGCTGCATTGCGGAGAGGTGTAATGAGGCCACCCTCCTTTTTACAGCTCTCTGCAACGCAGCCCCCTGGTGCGTTTGCAGAGGGGGTACCATTTCCCCTTGCATACTGTGGGTCCATGGGGGCCAACTAGCTCATCTGGAACCTACAGTATGCGCCAGGGGGCTGTGTTGCTTTGCCCCGGGGGTAAGTGTGGGGGGATTGGCGCCCCCCCCACACTTCTTTTTCACTAGGCCCCCGGGATTTGGTCCCCCTGGGGGGTTATTTTAAAAAAAGCAGACCGGGTTTTTAAAAAAGAAATTGGGGCCTTGGGGGTCCTTGTGGGACCACCTGAGCAGGCCTAGGGGGTGAAGCTGTTTCTACCCTGCCCCCTTTTTGCGTTCTACATGTTTGTTTTTCTGCTTTCTAGTGCCTCGGTCTACTGAGCACAAGATGGCTGCCAACACTTCCTGGTTTGGAGTGTTCACAGCCAATGAGCATGCAGCTCGTACTCGTAAAGGTACACGTACGGTACTCGTACCCCGCGATTTTTTGTCAAAAAAAATTGGGGGGCCTTGAGGGTCCTTGTGGGACCCCCTGAGCAGGCCTAGGGGGTCAGGGTGTTTTTACCCTGCCCCCTTTTTGCATTCTACACGTTTGTTTTTCTGCTTCTTGTGCCTCTGTCTACCGAGGCACAAGATGGCTGCCAACACTTTCTGGTTTGGAGTGTTGACAGACAGTTGACAGCCAATTAACATCCAGCTCGTGCTCGGGAAGGTACAGAGTACAGTAAGCTTACAGTAAGCTTACTGTACTTATACCGTACTCGTACCCAGTGATTTTTGTCAAAATAAAAATTGGGGGGGGGCTTGGGGGTCCTTGTGGGACCCCCTGAGCAGGCCTAGAGGGTCAGGAACCTCCAGTGTGCGCTAGGAGGCTGCCTTGCAGAGAGGTGTAAAAAGGGGCGTGGCCTCTTTACACGTCTCTGCAAGGCAGCCCCCTGGCGCGTTTGCAGAGGGGGATATAATTCCCCTTGAATACTGGGGGTCCCTGGGGGCCAACTAGCCCACCAGGAACCTCCAGTATGCGCCCGGAAGCTGCATTGCAGAGAGGTGTAATGAGGTCCCACGCCTTTTTACACCTCTCTGCAACGCAGCCTCCTGGCACGTTTACAGAGGGGGAACTAATTCCCCTTGCATATTGGGGGTCCCTAGGGGCCAACTAGTCCACCAGAAGCCTCCAGTATGCACCAGGGAGCTGCATTGCAGAGAGGTGTAATGAGGCCACGCCCCTTTTTACAACACTCTGCAAAGCAGCTCCATGGCACTTACTGGAGGTACCTGGTGAGCTAGTTGGCCCCCTCTGCAAACACGCCAGGGGGTGCATTTGCAGAGTGGTGAAGGGAAGGGGCAGGGTTTGAGGTGACGGATTGCACCACTCTGCAAACGCGCCCCCTGGCACGTTTGCAGAGGGGAAACTAATTAACCTTGAATACTGGGGGTCCCTGGAGGCCAATTAGCCCACCAGGAACCTCCAGTATGCGCCAGGGGGCTGCATTGCAGAGAGGTGTAAAAAGGGGCGTGGCCTCTTTACACGTCTCTGCAAGGCAGCCCCCTAGCGCATACTGGAGGTTCCTGGTGGGCTACTTGGCCCCAGGGACCCCTAGTATTCAAGGGGAATTATTTCCCCCTCTGCACGTGCCAGGGGGCGCATTTGCAGAGCGGTGCCTTTAAGGTTTTTTTTGGGATCGGCAGGGTAGGCGTACCCTGCATGTATCCCGGTTTTTCGATCGTAATTATGTCATCGCGGTTTGCCATCTTGCAAAGCGAGTGTTTGACAACGCGAATACGTCATAAGGGCCCGCGATCACGCATCGCAGGAGTAAACAATGCCGAATACGTAGATGCGGCGCGCCGCTGACATCCGGCGGGAGATTTGAACAGCTCGCTTTCCCGAAATTGCAAAAATTGCAATTCTGCACAAGACATCCACCGCAGGCAGCATAAACCTTCTGAAAATCATGATTTTGATCAGAATAACTCCTCAGATTGAGATTTGGCTGCACTTTTTTGTGGAAGATGTCCATTTTTGGGGGGGTGGGAGGAAGGAAGTGCCCCAGAGTCTCCAACTTCCTGTTCCTGTCCAGCAGGATCCTCCCAGTGCTTTGTCCATCTCCTGGTCACTTTTCATTTTGGATCTGGAGCTGGAAGGATTACTTTTTGTGGCTGCTGCTGGATATTTTTATTTGAGGACTTTTTAGACTTTGGAGCTTTTGGATCACTTTTGGATTTGAGATTTTACAAGTAAGTTGGTGTTGTTTGTTTGGGGCGTTGCAGTTGCTGCAACTACAATTGTAAAACTTTATCACAACTTTAAAAAAAATATATTGTGGGTAGCCACAGTATCCAGTAGGCTCAGGGTTAGTCATGGGTGCATGATACAACTGTTTCTGTGAGTTTAGTTGAACTTAAATCTCATTTATGTCATTGAATTTTAGCTCACTATATGTGGATTTTTTTAATTTTATTTTGGGGTGCCTGTAAAGCCACACTACCCAGTAGGCCCAAGGGTAGTGAGTGGTGCATGGACCAAGTCTTTCAGTGGGGTGTCTTGAAATTAAACATCATTGAGGGCATGGATGGCATTGGATTGTGGTGATTTGTGTGTGCTTTTCGACTTTTTGGGGGTGGTGTTGGGGCCTGGCCATGTGTGTGGGGGCCATATTGAGGCCTGGTCCGGGCAGGGCCTGGCCATGGGGTGGGGGTCAAGGGGCCATCTTGAAGCCAGGCAGTGTGCTCAGGCCTGCACCCAGGTTGCCTTGCTTTCATCCATTAGGCCCAGGGGTACTCAGTGGTGCATGGACCAAGTCTTTCTGTGGGGTGTCTTGAATTTAAACATCATTGAGGGCATGGGTGGCATTGGATTGTGGTGATTTGTGTTTGTTTTTCGACTTTTTGGGGTGGTGTTGGAGCCTGGCCATGTGGGTGGGGGTCATTTTGAGGCCTGGTCCAGGCAGGGCCTGGCAATGTAGCTGGGGGCAAGGACCCATTTTGAAGGCAGGCAGTGTGCTCAGGCCTGCACCCAGTTTGCCTTGCTTTCTTCTATTAGGCCTAGGGGTACTCAGTGGTGCATGGACCAAGTCTTTCTGTGGGGTGTCTTGAATTTAAACATCATTGAGGGCATAGATGGCATTGGCTTGTGGTGATTTGTGTGTGTTTTTCGACTTTTTGGGGTAGTGTTGGAGCCTGGCCATGTGGGTGGGGGCCATTTTGAGGCCTGGTCCAGGCAGGACCTGGCCATGTAGCTGGGGGTCAAGGGCCTATTTTGAAGGCAGGCTGTGTGCTCAGGCCTGCACCCAGTTTGCCTTGCTTTCTTCCATTAGGCCCAGGGGTACTCAGTGGTGCATGGACCAAGTATTTCTTTGGGGTGTCTTGAATTTAAACATCATTGAGGGCATGGATGGCATTGGATTGAGGTGATGTGTGTGTGTTTTTCGACTTTTTGGGGGTGGTGTTGGGGCCTGGCCATGTGTGTGGGGGCCATATTGAGGCCTGGTCCGGGCAGGGCCTGGCCATGGGGTGGGGGTCAAGGGGCCATCTTGAAGCCAGGCAGTGTGCTCAGGCCTGCACCCAGGTTGCCTTGCTTTCATCCATTAGGCCCAGGGGTACTCAGTGGTGCATGGACCAAGTCTTTCTGTGGGGTGTCTTGAATTTAAACATCATTGAGGGCATGGGTGGCATTGGATTGTGGTGATTTGTGTTTGTTTTTCAACTTTTTGGGGTGGTGTTGGAGCCTGGCCATGTGGGTGGGGGTCATTTTGAGGCCTGGTCCAGGCAGGGCCTGGCAATGTAGCTGGGGGCAAGGACCCATTTTGAAGGCAGGCAGTGTGCTCAGGCCTGCACCCAGTTTGCCTTGCTTTCTTCTATTAGGCCTAGGGGTACTCAGTGGTGCATGGACCAAGTCTTTCTGTGGGGTGTCTTGAATTTAAACATCATTGAGGGCATAGATGGCATTGGCTTGTGGTGATTTGTGTGTGTTTTTCGACTTTTTGGGGTAGTGTTGGAGCCTGGCCATGTGGGTGGGGGCCATTTTGAGGCCTGGTCCAGGCAGGACCTGGCCATGTAGCTGGGGGTCAAGGGCCTATTTTGAAGGCAGGCTGTGTGCTCAGGCCTGCACCCAGTTTGCCTTGCTTTCTTCCATTAGGCCCAGGGGTACTCAGTGGTGCATGGACCAAGTATTTCTTTGGGGTGTCTTGAATTTAAACATCATTGAGGGCATGGATGGCATTGGATTGAGGTGATTTGTGAGTGTTTTTCGACTTTTTGGGGGTGGTGTTGGGGCCTGGCCATGTGTGTGGGGGCCATTTTGAGGCCTGGTCTAGGCAGGGCCTGGCCATGTGGTGGGGGTCAAGGGGCCATTTTGAAGCCAGGCAGTGTGCTCAGGCCTCCACCCAGGTTGCCTTGCTTTCATCCATTATGCCCAGGGGTGCTCAGTGGTGCATGGACAAAGTCTTTCTGTGGAGTGTCTTGAACTTAAACATCATTGAGGGCATAAGTGGCATTGGATTGTGGTGATTTTTGTTTGTTTTTCGACTTTTTGGGGTGGTGTTGGAGCCTGGCCATGTGGGTGGGGGCCATTTTGAGGCCTGGTGTAGGCAGGGCCTGGCCATGTAGCTGGGGGTCAAGGGCCCATTTTGAAGGCAGGCAGTGTGCTTAGGCCTGCACCCAGTTTGCCTTGCTTTCTTCCATTAGGCCCATGGGTACTCAATGGTGCATGGACCATGTCTTTCTGTGGGGTGTCTTGAATTTAAACATCATTCAGGGCATGGATGGCATTGGATTGTGGTGATTTGTGTGTGTTTTTCGACTTTTTGGGGGTGGTGTTGGGGCCTGGCCATGTGTGTGGAGGCCATTTTGAGGCCTGCTCCAGGCAGGGCCTGGCCATGTGGTGGGGGTCAAGGGGCCATTTTGAAGCCAGGCAGTGTGCTCAGGCCTGCACCCAGGTTGCCTTGCTTTCATCCATTAGGCCCAGGGGTACTCAGTGGTGCATGGACCAAATCTTTCTGTGGGGTATCTTGAATTTAAACATCATTGAAGGCATGGATGGCATTGGATTGTGGTGATGTGTGTGTGTTTTTCGACTCTTTGGAGTGGTGTTGGGGCCTGGCCATGTGTGTGGGGGCCATTTTGAGGCCTGGTCCAGGCAGGGCCTGGCCATGTGGTGGGGGTCAAGGGGCCATTTTGAAGCCAGGCAGTGTGCTCAGGCCTGCACCCAGGTTGCCTTGCTTTCATCCATTAGGCCCAGGGGTACTCAGTGGTGCATGGACCAATTCTTTCTGTGGGGTGCCTTGAATTTAAACATCATTGAGGGCATGGATGGCATTGGATTGTGGTGATTTTTGTGTGTTTTTCGACTTGTTGTGGTGTTTAACTGATGTTCCTCTGGCTTCCATTGTTTTTAGGTGCACAAGAGAACCACCAGTGCCAGGAAGAAGTCCTGCAGCGGTGTGTGCAGCACACCGTCACGTGACGTCACTTGTGGCCACAGACAAGACAACTCTGCAACTCGTGTAACTGCGGCCTGCTGTTCTGACATCTGAATAAGATGGCCCCAAAGAAAGGTGGCCGTAGCACCTCAGCGAAAAAAGTTGCCGGTGCCACTGCCCGTAAGAAGGAGCAGAAGAAGCAAGTGGCACCACCTACCAAGGAGACTGGTGTGCCCACCGACACCTTTTTTGGTAGAATAAAAACTACGCCTGCAGCAGCAGCGGTGTCCGCCGGGGACCAAGCTGGAAGCAGCACCTCCGCCTCATTGGGCTCAGTGCCACCACGCCAAGTTAGGTCCAAGACCATGAGTGCTGCTGAGGCAGCCACTTTACTTTCTCAATCACCATCGACCAGTGATGTTGGCTCATCACAAGAAAGTACCATCCAATCAACGCCGGGTGTAACTCAGCTGGCGAGTGTTCAACAATCACAGCCGCAACGACAACCACAAGTGCAACTAGTACAAGCGCAAGTACATGGGCAAGGAGAGGCGCAAGTACATGGGCAAGGAGAGGCGAGTACATGGGCAAGGAGAGGCGCAAGTACATGGGCAAGGAGAGGCGCAAGTACATGGGCAAGGAGAGGCGCAAGTACATGGGCAAGGAGAGGCGCAAGTACATGGGCAAGGAGAGGCGCAAGTACATGCACAAGGAGAGGCGCAGGTAGAGGTGCATGGAGAGTAAGCATGGGCGTAAAATCCGTTCCGCTCGCGGATTTCGCGGATTTTTGGCAAATTCGCAATCCGCGAACTCTCGCGAACTTGCCGAAAATTCGTAAATCCGTGCGAAGTGGATTTTTTGCTTGGTCGCACTTGCCAACTAGAATACTATACAATTTCGCGGGAGTAAACACTTGCGAACATGTAGATGCGGCGGGCAGCGACAATCTCGCAATTGCGAGATTGCAAAATTTGCAATTTCGCACAAGAAATCCACCAGCAGGCAGCATAAACCTTGAAAATTATGATTTTTATCAGAATAACTCCTCAGGTTGACATTTGCCTGCACTTTTTGTTTGCAAGGAGTCCATTTTGGGGGGTGGGGGGGTGGGAGGAAGGAAGTGCCCCACAGTCTCCAACTTCCTGTTCCTGTCCAGCAGGCTCCTCCCAGTGCTTTCTTCATGTGCTGGTCACTTTGATTTGGATCTTGACCTGGAAGGATTACTTTTTGTGGATGCTGCTGGATATTTGGATTTTTGTAAAACTGAAAGCACTCAGCAGGTGCAAAAGTTCAATCTTATCATTAGTAACCATTCCCTGTAGTGCCTGGAAGGATTACTTTTTGTGGATGCTGCTGGATATTTGGATTTTTGCAAAACTGAAAGCACTCAGCAGGTGCAAAAGTTCAATCTTATCATTAGTAACCATTCCCTGTAGTGCTTCCTGAGGGGCCCCTTCAGAGTTCAGTTGCCTACTTGCAACTATTCTATGACCCTGCTCTGACCCTAACAGCAGGCTCATAGAATAGCTACAAGTAGGCCACAAAGGACCTGTGAAACAAAATTGCACTGCAACAGAAAGCAAATTACAGATAAGGAAGCAGGTGCCAGACTGGAAGTTTAAATTCAGTGACACATTAATCAACCCCAAATTAATTCATGTCAGTTGAAGCAGGGCAGGTGTGCTTGCTTTCTTTCACCCCCATAATCTACAGTGATAAACCAACCAGAGGGTGGCAGTGATGTACCATAGGGTGGCATGGGTGTACCAGAGGGTGGCAGTGGTGAAACAGAGGGTGCTGTGAACCTGTGATGATGAACCAGACGTAGAAACAACATAGTCGCGGCCGTTGCGAGCCGACAAGTAAGTTCGCAATTGCGAACTGGTACAAAACCCTCGCGAACTGGCAGAAACCCTTGCGAACACACAAAAAAATTTAAAATCTGCAAATTCGCGAGAGTTCGCGGATTTTGCGGATTGCGAATCCGTAAATACGCAATTTCGCGGATTGCCAATTCGCAAAATCCGCCCATGCTTAATGGAGAGGTGCAACTAGAGGTTCATGGAGCGGCACAACTGCCTACAACACTTGTTCCTCCAGAAGTAGGGGCACATCAGGAAATTGATATTCAAGTGGAGGTATCATCCAAGGAAGCCACTCCTCCTGAGGATGATCCATTGTCTTCCAAATTCCCAGGAAGAAAAAGGTCAAGGAGGGCTGCTACCACTAATACAAGTTCTTCTTCAAGCCCCGTTCATTCTGATGACCTTGATCTTGATTGGAACCCAGCAATGCAGTCTGACAGTGAGGCACGCCATGAGCCAACAAAGGTAGCTAAGCCTAAAAGGAAGGTTCCTCCAATGCTTCGACTTATGGGTGATGACGACGAACGAGAATTGGTGTCTTCTGCTGCTGATGAACAGTCTGAGGACGACGCAGTCATCACAGACGTCACTCCAGCCCCAGCGGGCATGCAGCAGACTGACATTTTCACCCTATCCCGAATGTCTGCTGAGCGGTATGATCATGTGGGCGGCGTGGCACTGGAACCACCACCAACGCAGTTAACTACAACACCAACACGACCTAGAGCTTCCATCTTTTTTAGTCAAAAGGGCCGGCAGGGACCTCCATCCAGCTCGACCTCCATTACCTCAAGTAGTGGTGCTGTAAGTGAACAACAGAAACTAATTCAGCCACGACCATCCTCCACTTCATCTGGCATTGAAAGTCAAAGTAGCACCTCCACCACCAGCAGACATTTCCAGTCCCCAGTTTGGGACTTCTTTACTGTTAGCCAAAAGGCGGAAAACATGGTCGTTTGTTCGATTTGTAAAGTATCAGTTAGTCGGGGTAAGCTTGGTACCAACTATGGTACCGGAGGCCAGAGAGGTCATCTCAAAAAACACCACCCTATCCAGTGGTATGGGCACCTAAGTAAGATCCAGGAAGTCCAAAGTAGAACTGATCCAAATGTATCCATTCACATTGCATCTGATGCTGACGAGGGGCTGATTGTGCAGGGGGGAAGTCAAGAACCGATCGACATTTTTTATGGTACACCCAGTACCCCTGGCAGCAGCACTGCAGTGGTAGCGCCCACACCCTCTACCCCTGCAACATGTATTAGGCACACTAAGAATCTGGGACAGACACCAATGCAAAAAACTAAATCAGTAAGCCTAACTGGTGTGAAGTCTGCATCATCATCACGTAAAATGGTCCAGCCCACCATTAGCAGCATGTTTTGGTCGGAAGCATCATTTGAACGCAACCACCCAACGGTACGTCTGTATAACGCAAAGCTGGCTAAAATGCTAGTGCTGGACCTTCTCCCTTTCTCTTTCGTGGAAGTGGTGGGTTTTCTTGAATTTGTGGCAACAGTCTGCCCTAAATGGAAGGTTCCTAGCCGGTCCTATTTTGCCAGGGTTGCTGTTCCAGCACTACATCAAGATGTGCTGGATGTGATTGGGGCAGCTTTGCAGAAGAGTGCTGTTCACACTATTCACTTGACCACAGACATGTGGACCAGTTGCCAAGCCCTTGATTACATGTGCATCACTGCACACTGGGTCTCTTTTGCAGGGGTCAACGAACAGTTAAAACAAGCAGGTGTTGACATGGACACAATTTTTCAAGCTACTCGCAAACATGCAACAGTAGGCATGTTTGCCATGGAGAAATCTCACACTGCACCTAACCTTTTGGAGGAGTTTAACAGGAAGGTCAATGAATGGCTGCATCCAAGACATCGCTTAGTTGGTTATGTTTACACGGATAATGGCAGTAATATAGTTAGGGCTATGTCTGATGGTGGATATTTCAGAGTGCCGTGTTTGACGCACAGTATTAACATCGTGGTGCAAGAATTCTTGAAAAAAGAATACCCAGTCATCAAATTACTGACCATCTGCCGAAGAATCTGCACACATTTCAGCCATTCTTTTAAGGCCCGGAAGCAGCTGAGGAGCATTCAACATGAATGTAAACTGCCAGTCAAAGGACTAATCCAGGAGGTGACAACACGTTGGAACTCAACCTTTTACATGCTTGAGCGTCTGTCTGAGCAGTGGGAGGTAATAAATGAGTATGTCTATAAACTGGGTTCTACTCAGAAAGAGATGAGGCTAGAGTTGGAGGAATGGAAGCTAATTGCAAGCCTGACAGACATGCTTCGTCCTTTTGAGATCTTCACGCGTTAAGTCAGCAGGGAGGACTGTTCTTTGGGCAAAGCTATCCCATTGTTGCACATGCTAGAGCACCAACTGAAGGAGGTGTCTTCAACGTTCAGAGATGATGCTGAAAAGCGAGAAGCATATGATTTGGCAGAGAAGTTATTAAGGCGCCTACTTCACAATGAAAGGCTTAAAAACATACATACACAACAACATTACATTTGTGCCACTATTCTGGATCCACAGTACAAAAAGGCAGTGGCTAGCAAAGCATTCATTCCTTTTGATGAAGCAGATGTTTCAAAGTACAAACATTGGCTAGCTGTGTCAGCCACTCGGTTCGAAAAAGAGCGGCAGAACCTTCAAGGAGGCAGCACAAGTACAACTGAATGAGCAGGCCATCCGGCGTGAAGTTCCACTTCTGAATCCGTGGGCGAAGGGAGTCACTTTCCCTCACAGCCGTTAACGACACCAGTAACCGTATCATCATCCTCACCTGCACCAGGCCCCAAAAAAATATTGTCGGAAGCGGATTGGCTAACTCAGCAAGGGTTTGCTCGGTCCACTGCTGCAAAGGCCACAGATGGTATGCAAAGTGGAACAACCGTGGAGAACCTTGAGTAGGGGATGCAGGCCTATCTGGATGACCCAACAGAGGTCTGTCTTAATGAGAACCCATTGGTGTATTGGTATAGGAAAAGCTCTGTATGGCGACTGATCACCAACCTGGCTCTAAATTATTTGTCTTGCCCACTCGCAAGCGTGTCTTCTGAACGTCTTTTCAGTGCTGCTGGTGCCATTGTAACTTTAAAAAGGACCCGCCTCTCGCCCAAAAATGTGGAGAGGTTAACAATAATCAAGATGAATCAGCACTTCATACCACCCGATTACAAAATACGTGAATGCACGCAGGAAGAAGAGGACACCAACTTAGGTGACGCCGACGGAAGTTCTTCTCTGTCACCTGACCTACTCCCGTCTCAATTCATAGACTTTGAGGACGAGCTCTACTTCCCTGACACCGAGGCCTGAAAATTATTTCCTTTTTTTCGTCCTTATTCACTTTTATTCCTGTGTCATTCTTTGTTTTGCAACTTTTACCACAACAAAACTCTAATCACCTAATCACCAAGTCCATCATCAGCACTGTCTTAATTGTATTTTCATTATTGATTTGAAGGTGCCGCAGTCTGAATTCCTGATGTTCACAAGTTCACATCTCAATCATGCTCCTCTATCCTCCTCCTCCAGACTCCCCCTATCCATTTCCCTCAAGGCAGATGGATGGATTATGGAGAATAAATAAACTTTGTCTTCGTATATGAGTCCCCTCAAGTGGGACTGAAATTACTGATTGACTACATGCTTGCTGATTGTTGACAGACTTACTTCTGAAATTGACAGGAGAGGCTGCCCTGTGGGCCCTCACTTTCCGAAGAAGATGCGGACAAAAAGTAGAACAGGTAATGAATAATGAGAAGATGGCATGTAGTAGACAGCAATGGCTGTCTCTCTCTGTTGAAACCAATTGTTGTTTGTTTTTTGTGTTTTTTGTGAACAGCGCGATTTGCCATGTTTTGAATATACCAGTATTGCAGGTTTTTGGGGGGTTTCTTTGGGGCTGTTCTAGATTTGCGGTGCTGGGTCGGGGGGTCGTGGAGCATTGCTGGGAAGGTCTAATTTTGATTGCAAGTGGTTTGAAGCAAATCCATGGTGGAAAAGGGGGGTTATGGCCTAGCTGCAGAGCGCGTTTGGACAGAATTGAAGGAAGGCCGAAAATATTCTAAGTATGAGATTTTCCATTCTTGCATTTTGCCTGTTTGGGGGTTCTGCTTTTTTGAGGGTGGGTTGGCGGGTCTTGAGGCATTGCTGGGAAGGTCTAATATCGGAATCAAGTGGTTTGGACAAAATCCATGGTGAATTATTTTTTCTGTTTTTGCTCACTTGCCTGTTTTTGTAGGGCTGTTTGGGGGGTTCCTGGTGTTTGAGGGGGGAGTTGGGGGCTACTTAAGCAATGCTGGGCATGCCTAATTTTGGTTGCAAGTGGTTTGAAGAAAATCCATGGTTGGAAAGGGGAGTTAGGGCCTAGCTGCAGAGCACGCATGGAGTGATTTGGGAACTAGGCCGAAAATATTCTAAGTATGAGATTTTCCATTTTTGCTTTTTGCCTGTTTCGGGGGTTCTGCTTTTTTGCGGCTGGGTTGGCGGGTCTTGGGGCATTGCTGGGAAGGTCTAACATCGGAATCAAGTGGTTTGGACTAAATCCATGGTGAAAAAGGGGGGTTAGGGCCTAGGGTTAGGGTTAGGGTTAGGGTTCTGAAATCGCTGTTTACACTTTACACATAGCTTGAGGGGAAAGATCTGCAAATTTCGCCCACACTTATTTATCCTTGAAAAGGAGACTCAGAGTACGCACTTCGAAATGACCTTATATTTTTTTCTCCGTGGTGTTTTAATATCACTTCCTGTTTTCCCATCAACAATTACAGGCCGACTTTTACCCTGTGCAATGACAAAAAGGATGACCTCAGCTTAGCGACCCGCAATTCAGCAGGCAGTGGACAAGGTGTCTTCTGGTCCCCAACATTGATCGGCGGAGCGTCAGATGGAATGGAGGAGTACCGCGAAAGAGGAATGGCTGGATGCATGCAACATCCCTAATTCAACAGGACAACTACAACAACATACAGTTACAGTATCCATCTTCATTTCGACTTATCTTATAAGTAATGTAATTGCTGTGAACTACTGTGAGTGTGACACTGTGCATTTGTTTGCTCTCTGCTTCAATTCATCCCTCCAGCCATTGTATGCTTTTTTCTTTGCTATTTTTTAACCTAATTTAATGTACGAAGTGGTTCTTCTCTCTGAGGGCAGATAGGCAAGTGAAATTGCGTAATTGCTGCAGCCCTGTACTGTCACATTGTTGTTTCTTCATAGTACATTGTAGAAAGTACTACTTACTTTACAAAAACCTATCCATTTAGCAAACAACTTCATGCATGCAGTAGTGCATGCACTTCCTTTATGTCCCTTAAAAGATTTATGCATAGCTTTGTATCCAAAGATTTGTTTATCTTCATTTGTTGTTTGTCCATGCTGTGTTTTTTTTTCTCTCTCCACAAAACTTTACCCACAAACCCCATTCCCATCCAAGTTTCAAACCCTAACCCTCTTCCCCCGGGCTGTGTGGTTTTCATTGAGGTATGAGTAAATTACAACAATAATTCCACACACTTGCTGGGGAGGATAAGGTGCAAGCAACCTCCTCAACTCATTTTTAAGGCAGCTAGATGAATCCAAGGATATTGTAATTCTGGGTAAGAAAACAACAATGAGTGTTTTAAAATAAATTCTGAATTTCATGCCCACCATCCATTGGATCCATCGTCAACATCATCCTCCTACATGTCAAGAAGACTTGTTGTGTTACGCAGCTATGTCACTGTTCTTGTTGTAGCCATAATCATCCATGCAATTCTTTTTTCCCAATACTTATCTTCAGCATTGCTTAGGCTACTGTTCCTTCTAATACTCCTCTCAGGCCACTCAATGTCTAATTTTTTTACTTTGTTTTTCCTATGCTGCTACTGCTAGTTTGGTACCACTCCTACTACTAACACCACAACTACAGAATTTCGGTCTGGGATGGTATAATCACCATTTGCCATGCAGCCAGCGCTGTGCCTAGCTCTATTCTCAAACACGAATCACAGGTAAGATAAGCATTTTGGGGAGGTAGAAAGATAGGCTAGGATGCGGAGGAGAGACTGATAGTAGTACAAGTAAAGTACTAGTAGGCCAATTGAATTCACTAACTCTGTTAGTGGCACTTTTGAACATTTTTGGACGTTTTCGATAATTCATACTGGTACGTTTGAGGAAAACCAAACGTGCCGTAACTCCCGCCCACCACCCCACAAAATAAGATCAAAGCGTACACTATGTTGAAGTATGTAAAATGAATAATGATGTATTTCCCCTAACAAAAATAAACTAGTCCCACCCCTTCCTAACCCAAACAATTGTCCATTTCAAGTAGTCCAAAAAGAAATAATCCCCAACTCCCGATTCCCACCCCCCCCAACAGTCTTTAAAAAAGGGGCAAGGGACACAGTCACTTCCGGCGGTGTTTGGGCAGGCGGTCCTTGTGGAGGTCCCGGAGCTGTTTTTCAAGGTCGTCCACCTTGCGCTCCAGGTAGTCCACTCTTAGGCTTAGGCGTCGCATGCGTGCCTTCCAGGCTCTGAGGGGGCCAGCTGCTGATTTATTTATTTTATGAGATTTGTTAAGCGCACAAATACCCTGAGGTGTCTCGGCGCTAGGATAGAGCAATAGCTGGATAAATGATCATTGATTGAACAGCCAGGTTTTTACCTGTTTGCGGAAGGGTAATAAAGTTGTGGTACTTTTTATTTGGTTCGGCAATGAGTTCCAAAGTTTGGCGGTGGTAATTGAAAAAGATCTATCGCCCCAGGTGGATTTCTTAGTTTTTGTAATCTCAAGGAGATTGGCCGTGGAGGAACGCAATGTACATGATGGTCAGTAGGGGCAAAGGGATTGCTACAGGAAGGCAGGACCTTTTGCATGAATGATTTTAAAGGCTATGCATAAGGCTTTAAATTTGATTCTGTGTCTCACCGGTAACGAGTGAAGTTGTCGGATGGTATTAGAAATAGGTTTAAACTTGGGTATTCCGGTAACAAGTCTTGCAGCCGCGTTCTGTAGTAGCTGAAGTCTATTTATTAGCTTTTCTTGCGCATTGACCAGGAGTGCGTTACCGTAGTCAATGCGAGACATAACCAGGGTGTTAACTAAGGTTTTTATTTTACTTGTGGGAAGGTATGGTAGGAGTTTCCTGATCATTTCTATTGTGAAGAAAGAGGAGGAAACCACTGTGTTTGCATGCTGTGCAAATGACAATTTATTGTCAAAAATCACCCCTAGATTTCTAACATTGGTAACAGGGATGGGAGTGGGTCCAAGATCTTGTGGCCACTAGGTGGGGGACCATGTGGGGATAAGATTGCCGAAAACCATTACCTCGGTTTTATCCGAGTTTAGCTTAAGGCAATTCTCATTCATCCATTTGCTGATTGCAAGCATTCCCTGTTGGAAGTTGGTCCTGCAGCTGAGCGGCAGCGGGGTGCTGTCCGAGCATGGCGCTGGGATGGAGGCTGCTGGCTGGTGGACACGGTGGCAGTGCGGGAGGAGGTTGTTGATGTTCCCTCCTCGTTTTCCGGAGCCCACAGCCTGCAATATTCAACTTGAATGGCCTCCATCTTCCGGGCCCTGGCCCACACAGCCATCTCCCCTCTTGTGAGCTTTTTGGGAGCATCTGTATGAAGAAAGAAAGAAAATAATGTAACCAATACTCTTTAACAATAACACAAAATAATTCAACAGAAAGTTGTCTCACAGTAACACTAGCAATTTGCAAGCACAGTATATCATTTTGGCATGTATCTTTCCGCCGTCTTTGTAGGCCTGTAACAGTGGGAGTTTCGTAAATTCTACTACCAGGCAGCACTATGGACTCAATACATAGTCAGAGAGTACACCAGTATTCGTCTTTTTTTCTCTACTTTTGCGAAAGAAATTACTTGTACGTGTACTTGTGGTAGCCGGCATAATGCCAGCTTAGTCAGCTTGCACCCAAGAAAAAGAGACACAAGCCATGATGACGCAGACTTGCATGCATTACTTTAAGCAGTATATGCAGGTGGGGATCGGGAAGCTCTTACTTTTGTATAGTGGTGGCACTGGCCATACTAGGTTACATCAAGGGCTACTGCTCAATGTTATTTATATTTTGCACTGCCCCCCCGGGCCTTCAGTACTACAAAAAGAAAATGAAGATTATTCATTTCTGATCATGTCTCCAGCCGATCACATGATCTCTTTGCTTATATGATGTATGACTTTAGGTGCTTTATTCTGATAGATTGGGTGAACAACAGCGATAGTCCACGCATGATTAACACAGCAGAAAGAAAATTATGAACATAGGGGCCGATTCACAGAATTAACTTAAGACAAAATCCTAAAACTTACTACTTTTGGTATTCACAGAAGTTAGGATTTTGTCTTAAGTTTGTCTTAAGACAAACTTAAGACAGACTTAAGACAAAATTCTAACTTAAGTCTGTCTTAAGACTGTCCTAAGTTTGTCTTAAGACAAACTTAAGACAAAATCTTAATTTCTGTGAATACCAAAAGTAGTAAGTTTAGGATTTTGTCTTAAGTTAGTTCTGTGAATCTGGCCCATAGGGAGTGACTGTGGTAACCATAATTGCCGGAGGAAAGGACTTGACTTGATATAATTGTCAACTATACAATACATACACAATATATGCTGTGCTTGCAAAGTAAACTACTGGACTGTTACTTTAGGCAAGGCAGAGTTTCAGAACAATCACAACTTGTAGTATTTGGATTTCCTTTGCTTTGCTACTCTGGCACGGACATGCTGTTCGAACAAAGTAACACTCTTCATGCACTGAGCGTCTGCTCTACATACACCTCTGCTATGTTTGAGGAAGAAGATACCATCCAGGTTTCTAAAGTAAACGTCTATCATTCTTCTTAATGTCTCAACTGTAACAACTTTTTCTCAACAACCAAATAACACCCTTTTCATTTTATTTGGTAAACCACCATCTTGACTTGCATTTGAGTTTCACCCAAATGAGATATTGCAATGCACACCACACATGAATTTTCTGATTAACCCACACAGGCAGTCATTTTTTCTTTCTCCTCCAACCATCCTTGCTTCAAGCAGCCATGCATCTGATTCCTTCCTATCAGCCACCTCTGCCTGCATTCAAAAACATATATCATTCTTTAGTTATAAATGTTACGACTCGCTCGTCCTTCCATTGACCCTAAGTTCTTTCCCTTTTCGTTCATCACATCCCTCAAGTTCATCTGATATGACTTGGCTTCACAATAAAAGTTTCCCAGCTGATTGGAAGTCAAATAGAGGGGGCCATTGCTTACTCGAGAACTACCGCCGCTAATGCTATTGCTAAGTCAAGTGTGACAGTCTTCTCCGTGATTGGCTTAAAAAAAATGTAGTTCTAAATCAGTAACTGTTCTTAACAGTACAGTGTACTTGTAGTAGTGTACTTTCTACTGTACAGTACATCATACACTCCTTTGCGAGCCTACTCAAAAATTTCAATAAGTAAGGAGTATAATAATAACTTACCACCGTCCGCCGCTGCTGAGCCATCCCCCTCAGCTCCTCCTGGTGGCGCCGCTGCTTGAGAGGACCCCTCCGTGCTGCAGGCCCCGGCACAGGTGGTGGCAAGTGCTGCATCAGATGTTGTGACGTCTAGAAAAAACATCATATTTTTAGATGCCTTACACCACCCCCTACTTCGTCTCGTAATGGAAGAGAAAATGTTAAACAATTTTTTATTATTGGGAGTGAAAAGAAGTCACGGTCTTGGGGAGGGTGTTAAATTATATGTTTAGCAATAACATGCAACTCTTTTTGGCACAACTGATGAATGCTTGCTCTTTAACATGCAACATATTTATAATTACAGACAGAACCAACTACTCCTCATCACCACCAGGAGGACTTGAAGTTCCAACAAGGTGAGGGCTCCCGAGTCCCGCACAGTTACTTCTGACTGAGGTATGTGGAAAGTCGAACTGCACCTATCATCAACAATGTCCTATTTCTCTTGTCCATACTTCTGTATGTGCAGAATAGTCCCTGAAACACTAGCGGTATGGTATGTGCTACTATCAAATCAAAAAGACAACTACTAGCTTATTCTTGGTGGACATTGACATTTTGTTGTTGGAAATTGTCAAAGCACTAACATTAAGAAGACTGGAATAGACAGCTAGGGCAACCCAGAGGACTGCACTTAGTGCCCCTAGAGCTATTGCTGGATCAGAGTTTTGTTTAACACCGTTTGCCGACTAGGCAAGCTTAGCTACCTACACAGACCGACTCATAAATAATAGTAAATAGTAGTAGCACAGAGAGTGATGGTAGAGAGGAGGATAAGAATGTAGAAACAGTGTACAAGGAGATCAAAGACTATTTTGTAAAAAATTAGAGTTAGGGAAGTATAATTATATTAACAACAGAACTACTTACTGGGGCCAGCAGAAGTGCCTGCAGTGGACCGTTCTTCCTGCCCACTCTGTTCTGCCGGAGTCTGGGGTGGCGCTGTCCTCTTGCCCCTGGGAGGTGCTGATGATCATGAAATAAACACAAACATGGATGATTGGTTTTTGGAAATATTTGATTTCTTTGACCACAATCCTAAATTATCTCGGGGAAACAAATTAGCAAGAATTGCACTACATGTATTGACCTATCTGATCTGGTCAACTAGGAGGATACTAGTACAGTATTGCTGGATTCGCAGACCGTCTACTTGGAAAGTTATGTAAATCACTAACTAAACCAACAACAAAAAGGTTCTACTACGACTGCCAGCACTCAGCAGCACGCGACGTGACAGACACAGTCCGTCATCATGATTGCAGAGCACTAAAACATATACTACTACTACTACTAATAACAAGTCATAATATACTCAACCTGAACCTATCAATCCATCACTATCTCTTCTTCTTAGTGGCAGCAGGAGTACAAAGGAAGGACTAGACTTGAGTCTCTAGTCTCTCTAGCATTACGCAGTTCTGTAAAGTACTACACTCATACATATTCAGGCCAAATGAGCACAAAGTTGCAAACAAGTAAGCATAGTAGCAACGCCACTGAGCAGGCGAGCACCTGCAATCACAGAAGCTATTTAAACGTGAATTTACCTGGAATGTAATCGAATTGGCAGCATTCTTGCTCTTCGGGAAAAACATATATTAGCAATATAACACAGAGCAGAAGAAAACAAAGTAGTTATTAAATAGCTACTCACCAAGGCCAGGGATCTCCACCCTGAGCAGGTGGAGCAGGTCCTGCTTGCGGTCAAGGAGGTCCCACCACCGGTGCGTCGCTTGCTGGTAGGTGCGCCGGACCCCTGACTCCCTCCGTATGGCCCGGCACACCTTTTCCCACAGCTGGCGATGCTCCCGGAGGCCATACCCTGCCGCGATCCTGCCCCCAGCTGCCACGGTCTTGGGGAGGTGGCGCTGCACATAAAAGATCACTGCGCCCACCTCCACCGTGCTGAATGTCTCCCTGGCCATCACTTCCTCCCCTCGTAACCGCCCGCAAGGGAGCCGGGTACAGGGTGCGGGACCCTTTCCCTTCTCCTTCCTGGCTCCCTTTGCCATGGTCCTGTACAGCAGAAAGAAAAAAAAAGGAAAGAATAGGGTAAAAGTAAAGAAAAAAAGTTTTAAAAAGTAGCATTAAAAGTAACGAAAAGTTGAAAAAAACACAAAATATAGATCTAGAAAAAACATAGGGATAGATATAGAGTAGAAAAGATAAAAAAAAGTCCAAAGAAACAAAGGATTGCACAGATGAAAGGAGGATTAGAAAGCATGCACAGAACCTTAGCAATTAATCAAAAACAAGATGGCCGCGCCAATTGAGGACCGCGTGGGTAAGTTCGCGTGATATTTCCCCCGCGAGTATGAAAAAACACGCGCGAACTCGTAATAGCGCGCCGCACACAACGCGGCATTGCCAATAGCGCCCGGAAACGGAAATACGCAACGTGCACAAGATGGCCGCGCCCATGTACGACCGCATGGGCAACCTCGCGGTCGGTGCGCTGCAAGCGGTCTGTGAATAAGCAAAAAAAACAGCGAACACGCAAAAAAAAGAAATCCGCAAATTCGCACAAATTCGCGAATTCTGCGGATCACAAATTCACTTTCGCACGATTTCGCGGACCGCGAATTCGCAAATTTCACCCATACTTAATTATTTCCCCCACTGCAAACGCGCCCTCTGTTTTTTGGGGGGGATCGGCAGAGTACGCGTACTCTGCGCTTATCCCTGGGATTTAAAAAAAAACATAAAACATTTGGGGGCCTTGGGGGTCCTTGTGGGACCTCCTGAGCAGGTCTAGGGGGTCAGGAACCTCCAGTATGCACCAGGGGGCTGCCTTGCAGAGAGGCATAAAGAGGGGCGTGGCCTCTTTACACGTCCCTGCAAGGCAGCCCCCTGGCGTATTTGCAGAGGGGGAACTAATTCCCCTTGCATATTGGGGTTCACTTGGGGCCAACTAGCCCACCAGGAACCTCCAGTATGCGCCAGGGAGGTGCATTGCAGAGAGGTGTAATGAGGCCACACACCTTTTTACACCGCTCTGCAACACAGCCCCCTGGCACGTTTACAGAGGGGGAACTAATTCCCTTTGCATATTGGGGGTACCTGTGGGCCAACTAGCCCACCAGGAACCTCCAGTATGTGCCAGGGAGCTGCATTGCAGAGAGGTGTAATGAGGCCACGCCCCTTTTTACAACACGCTGCAAAACAGCTCTGTGGTGCTTACTGGAGGTACCTGGTGACCTAGTTGGCCCCCAGGTACCCCCAGTATTCAAGGGAAATTACTTCCCCCTCAGCAAACGCACCAGGGGGCGTGTTTGCAGAGTGGCGCAGGGAGGGGGCAGGGCTTGAGGTGACAGATTGCACCACTCGGCAAACAGGCCCCGTGGCGTGTTTGCAGAGGGGGAACTAATTCCCCTTGAATACTGGGGGTCCCTGGTGGCCAACAAGACCACCAGGAACCTCCAGTATGCACCAGGGGGCTGCGTTGCACAGAGGTGTAATGAGGCCCCAACCCCTTTTACACCCCTCTGCAACGCAGCCCCCTGGCGCATTTACAGAGGGGGAACTAATTCCCATTGCATATTGGGGGTCCCCGGGGGCCAACTAGCCCATCAAGAACCTCCATATGCACCAGGGAGCTGCATTGCAGAGAGGTGTTATGAGGCCATGCCCCTTTTTACACCACTTGAATACTGGGGCTACTTGGCCCCCAGGTACCCCCAGTATTCAAGTGGAATTAGTTCCCCCTCTGCAAACGCGCCAAGGGGTTCGTTTGCAGAGTGGTGCCTTAATTTTTTGGGGGGGATCGGCAGTGTACGCGTACCCCGTGATTTTTTCTAATTTTTTGGGGGGCCGGACCCCTGAGCAGGCCTAGGGGGTCAGGGTGTTTCTACCCTGCCCCCTCTTCTTTGTTTTTACCTTTGTTTCCCTGTTGTCTTGTGACTCAGTTCTACCGAGGCACAAGATGGCTGCCAACACTTCCTGGTTTCGAGTGTTGACAGACAGTTGACAGCCAACCAGCATGTAGCTTGTGCTCGGGAAGGTACGCGTACTGTACTCTGTCTCTAGATATCGCTATGATTTTACTTTTGATTTTCTCAGGAACTACTGAACGGATTTACGGCACAATCTGCGAAACAAAATCTACCTCTCTGCCAAATTTGGTGTAATTCCGTTCAGCCGTTCGGGCTGTAGCCCTGGCAAAAGGTCCCTAAGAAAAATTGCATGGGGAAAACATGTTTTGGGACCCCCCTTTTTCTCGGCCCCTACTTGACGAATCACCCTCAAACTTTCATGGAAGGAGCGGAGCGGAGCAGGCCAATTCCTTGGAGAAATTTGTGAAGATTCGTCCACCGGCGCCAAAGTTATTCCAAATAGAATGTTGCGGATTTCCTACGGAAACTAGGTTTTAACTATAACTGCCTACTGGCGACCGCCAGTAGGTTATATACATATATATATATATATTCACTGAAAAAAACATAGGTTTCACACCAGTTATCGTTAGGTGGAAATTTTACTCGCATAAAACCATTGAAATTCCCACGTTATAGTTAGTTGGACTCACTATAACTTGCGCATGCAATGCACTGCTGATGACGTCACATATTACATCACTCATGACATGGTCAGTGACATCACTCATGACATCACTGATGACATCTCAAATGACATCACTGATGACCACATCCTTGTGACAAAGTGGCAGACCTCCTATCAGCATAAAATAACCTTTGACACACACATTCAAAAATAGAAACTAACATTTTCTTAAAAAAGGAGAAACCAATACCAATTACAACAACTTATTAGGTCATTCCAACATCTACATACACATCCACTCATTCACCAACAGTTCTATATAGTCACTCATGCATGTACTTACTCATCATATGTACTCATACACCTATACATCCTGTTACACACTAATACTCATCCATATAGTTACTCACACACAAATTCACACATGCAAATAAACTAAAAAAAAAACATTTACTTGATTATACTGCTATATACACACCACTACACATACTTCTACAGAAACGGAAACATATTTACTCTCTTAAACAATCAATTATAAAAACACATACTCACTAACCCACCCATACACACAATCATCCACCCATACAGTCTTGCACACATGCTGTCTTCAAAATACATACAAATAGTGAGTCAATCATTCATGCATCTGTGCTCTAAGTAATATCCCCCACCGAACCATACAGACACTGATACTGATACTCAAAAAAACAACTAATAACCTATATACACACTCATGTAGCTACTCACCAACCCATGCAGCCACTTATACACAAAGTGAGACACAGATACAGATATTTAAATATTTAAACATTACTCGCTAATATATGTATTCACTAAGATACATTTAATAAGTCAGTTAACCAATCAATTTTATACAAAAAAAACATCCATTTAGACATTTATTTACCCATTTATTCTTCCATCAACCTTTGGATATACATATATAAAAAATATTTATTTTTCAGAAAGATACACATTCACTGGATGATGTCATCAGTGATGTCATTTGAGATGTCATCAGTGATGTCATGAGTGATGTCACTGACCATGTCATGAGTGATGTAATAGTGAGTCCAACTAACTATAACGTGGGAATTTCAATGGTTTTATGCGAGTAACATTTCCACCTACCTATAACTGGTGTGAAACCTATGGTTTTTTCAGTGAATTTAAGAGGTTTTTTAAATGCTAATTCCTAACTATAACTGGTGTGAAACCAATGGTTTTTTTCAGTGAATATATATATATCGTGAGCAAGGTGGAGACACACCGAAACGCGTAGATCAATATACGCGCTGTCAGCCTTTTGTATGCCTGAAATACAAATAAATATAAGATTAAGCACTGCTTTGGGTGTGCGACCCATTTTTTCCTAAAAGGAGGAGTTAGCGAATA
Organism: Lissotriton helveticus; assembly: GCF_964261635.1. NCBI lineage: Eukaryota > Metazoa > Chordata > Amphibia > Caudata > Salamandridae > Lissotriton > Lissotriton helveticus. Next base: position 1,073,969,970 of record NC_136059.1, read on the forward strand.
TATATATATATATATATATATATATATATATATATATATATATATATATATATATATATATTACCTACTGGCGGTCGCCAGTAGGTATATATAGTTAGGATTTTTTCTCTATGGGATTTTTGAAAATTCTATGTCTAATAACTTTGGCGTTTGTGGACGGAATTGGCTGACATTTTCAGGAAAATGGCACATTTTGTTTCTGAGCGGCCCTTAAAAATTTGGGGGGGGTTCGTCAAGGGGGGGCTGAGAAAAAAGGGGGGTCCCAAAACGTGTTTTTAACATTGAGTTTTCCATAGGGCGGTTGGCCTCACTTTTAGCCCGAACGGCTGAATGGATTTGCACGAAACTTGGCAAAATTGTAGGGACTGGTAGCCCGATGTGCCTTTTGTAGGTCTCAATATATGTGCTACAGTGGATTTTGAGAAATTAACGTTTAAAAAAGATATATATCTGTAACAGCGGACCGGGCAGCGCTCCAGGACGCGTACTTTTCGCGCAACGGAGCTTTGTGAAGCGAAGCTGATTGGTTCTCCGGCGTCTGTCAACATTCCAAACAGTCCGTAGCGGCCACCATCTTGTCTCTCGGTAGGATCGAGAGACAAGAGGAGGCCAAAGCGAAGGGGCAAATGACCATAAGGGGGAATAGTAGATCCTCGCTGACCCCCTACGTTTGATGTGGAGGTTTTAAAAGGGCCCCGCGGGGCAAAAAAAAATAAAATAATAATAATCGAACGGCTGAATGGATTTGCACGAAACTTGGCAAAATATTAGGGACTGGTAGCCCGATGTGCCTTTGCTAGGTCTCAATATATGTGCTCCAGTGGATTTTGAGAAATTAACGTTCAAAAAAAGATATATATCTGTAACAGCGCTCCGCTTCGCGTACTTTTCGCGTTACGGAGCTTTGCGAAGCTGATTGGTTCTCCGGCGTCTGTCAACATTCCAAACAGTCCGTAGCGGCCGCCATCTTGTCTCTCGGTAGGATTGAGAGACAAGAGGAGGCCAAAGCGAAGGGGGAAATGACCATAAGGGGGCATAGTAGATCCTTCCTGACCTCTTAGGTTTGATGTACCATTTTGCCAAGTTTGGTGTAATTCCGTTCAGCCATTCAGGCTGTAGACGTATGTAAATGTCCTATGGAAAATTGCATGGGGAAAACACATTTGAAAGTGTTGAAATTTAGAACCAATTAAAATGTTAGTTTGGTTTTGTATTTGTGTGTGATGAAAGTTAATTGGTTATGTATATATTTCAAATGAGAGGAAACCACAGCCATTTTGTGATACTACTGTCTGAGGTACATTTGTGAGGAATTTTTGGTGGTGAATTTCTGGTGTTTGATTTACACAGTACTAACACTTCTCCTACTTTTAAAAAGGTGAGTTGTTAATTTGTAAGGGGAACTATGTTGTACACTTGAAGATAATTTGAAAAATGTTTTCTGTTATTTATTTGCAGTCCTTCTGTTATACTAAATACTTGATAAAGTTAGTTTTATATTATGTATTACTAAAAACGATAAATGAAAGTGATTATTTTTTTCTGCAATTTACAGCAAGCAATTTCAAAATAAAATGGCTCACAATGAAGAGACCGTGGCAATTTCTTTTGAATTGTCCACTACATTGATTGAAATTGAGAGCACCAATAATGAAATATTGTCACAAGGAGGAGATGACTTGTATGATTCCATTAGATTGATTGAAATGGACAGCACCAATAATGAAATATTGGCACAAGGAGATGACTTGAATGATTCCACTACATTGATTGAAATTGAGAGCACCAATAATGAAATATTGTCACAAGGAGGAGATGACTTGTATGATTCCATTAGATTGATTGAAATGGACAGCACCAATAATGAAATATTGTCACAAGGAGGAGATGACTTGAATGATTCCACTACATTGATTGAAATTGAGAGCACCAATAATGAAATATTGTCACGAGGAGATGACTTGAATGATTCCACTACATTGATTGAAATTGACAGCACCAATAATGAAATATTGTCACAAGGAGGAGATGACTTGAATGATTTTTTTGATCAATCTCTTGATGGCGAATTTATCGAATGTTTGGAGACCATAGAGTTACAAGAATCACCATTGCAGACTTTTCATGAGGACATTGCTGATGAGGACATGTTACTAGTTCTTTCAAATTTAGAAAATTCTGAAGAATAAATTTATATTTAGAAATCAAAAATTGTTTGAGACATTATTCATTTTTATTTTTAATTTATGAGGTTGTAGCGAAGTGATTGTAGTATAAAATGAGACTTATAGTATAGAGTGCAAAATTTTTATGTTACATGGTAAGTTTACTCATATTTACTTCCCTTCTGCCACTATATTATCTCCAATGTGTATTTGACATCTCTTCTTCATCTCCGGCCTCCTTTCTCTCACTGTGGGGCATATTATCAAGGGGGTTTATCTCCGCTTTTTTGGCTTTAAAAGCCAAGAAAGCGGAGATAAAATTATCTCCCTATTACCAAGCTGTCGCTAACACCAGTTAGTGACAGCTAATAGGAGATAGCGACCATCTTGGGCCCCGCTTTGCATGTCAGTGATATTTATCACTAATGACATGCAAAGTGGGCGTGCCAAGATGTTAGCGACTGGAAACAGTCGCTAACATCGCTATCTCCTATTACCAACTTTTGGAGATATTCGCGCTAAGCGCGAATATCTCCAAAAGCTAACACCTGCCCTGAGCAGTTCTTCACCATGTTATCCAATGGGAGGTGGATAACATGGCTAAGAGCATTTGCTCGATAATGCATGAATATCGCTGACTTTTCAGCGATATTCATGCATTGCGGCCGTTTTTTATCGCATTTGCGATAAACCTTGCTAATAGCAAGGTTTATCTGCGATAATTTCTGACGATGCTTAGCGGTAAAAAATTCGTTGGTAAGCATCGTTAGCGATAAATATCGCTTAACTTTGGTAATATGCCCCAACGTCTGTTAACGTTCGATTCGAAGGAAATGAGGAAGTGTTGAAAAACATTGTTTGCGCCATCTTGCCTTTTTTGAAATGCCACACTTTTGTGGTGCACGGCAGCCATTTTAGATGTCTTGACCAGACCCACTCTCTGCACGCTGTCGATTCGTAGCATGGCTCCTCACCCTCGCAAGCAACTTCCCCAGGCACTGGTCACCCCCGCTCTCTGTCTTATGCATGGGCAATAAACCTCCCCCCATCTGCGCTGCTCTTCCCTGAGAATCACACTCTGTGCCCGCCCGACACCTCCCTTTCGCCCTATTCACTACCGCACCCTCTGACACTCCTCTTCCTCTGTGTCCGATTGTCCAGGCTATCAGCTAGCCCTGCAGATGTAGTTTATGGCCCCAGCTGTAAAGAATCACCCCTCTTCAAAGGAGTTATAGTAGATCAAGGCCCACACCCGATGAGATCCGTCACACCACATGTGTTCCTACTATCTGAAAACCATCCTGTATTGTGATTGGGGAGGGGACCGAGCCTGAAGCGGAAGATTCCAGGAATGACTCTTGGTACATCAAAGTTTTTACAATTATGTGTCACATTAAAAATATGTAGCACTCCAACAAAGTAGTAGGAATATAAAACTTTAATAACATATAAATATATACAACAAAACAAAAACAGTAAAAACATTTAAACAACGAAGAGACCGTGGCAATTTCTTTTGAATTATCCAATAGATTTATTGAAATTGACAGCACCAATAATGAAATATTCTTGTCAGTAGCGGTCTGTTGTGCGAATAGTTCCAAGGCAGCAGAACGCGCTGAAATCTAGATGGCACGAAAGTGATGTCTAGTAAGTTGCCGCCCAGCAAATAACGGCGTGGGGCGCCGCGGGGGTGAGTGAGTCCAGTAGGCACCACAGCTATTCTTACCGGCATCGCAGAATTACTGCTGGGGACAATGCCTGTGCTGTAGCAGGGTCACAGCAGAAACAAAAAGGATTTTGTTGAAGATGTTGTTGGTTTTAAATTTGAAAACAGTTCTGGTGTCAACTGCTATGCTAATGTAGTGGTTAATGTTTTGTTTTCTCTAGAAAATGTAAAAGAGGGGGAGGCAGTCCAAAGTTCCGTTAAAAGGGCAAAGGAAAGGATCGTAGGTTTGAACTATCAGTGAAAAAGGGGAGGGGGTGCAACAATTTTTCCTACTGGGTCACACTGTGCTTTCACCGGAACTGAGGTCTGCAGGATTCTAGTAATTCAAAGTGAGGCTGGCGCCAGCATGGGAGCGCCGACGTCCCGCGGATACAGCTTCGTCACTCCACGGGCGATCATGGCAGTCATTCCCCATCGGGGGTCGGAGACTCCCGCGGCTCCTCTAGAATCTTCAAGGTCGTGGAGGACTACGGTGGTGGAGTCAAGCAGTGACCGGGCCATTTCTTTATGCTGGGCCCGCTCTTGCCAGGTCGACCGCCATTTTGAGAGTTCGGTAGCTACTGGCGATCGCGGGGTCAAATGAGCGGACGGGCTCCACCCTGCCGGGCGAGACGTTGCAGCATGGCCACAGTGGAAGAACCCTTTTCCGGGCGCCTGGAGCGCTGAGGGTGCAGCTGGGAAGCCTCCACCTGGGGAGGCGGGAGAGGCCTGTTCGCACCGTCTCTCCCTCCCAGTGCACCCCATGGCGTCTCGCTTGAGATTTGTTATGGCCGGACCAGGCGATGAGGACGAGGGGGGGGGGGGTCGGAGGCATGTGCAAGACATCCCCCCCCAGTGTTGTTGCAGCCATTATTCATGAAAGAAGAAGTGTCACGTCCGTCTTCGGGCCGGGCTTCCGGTAGATGTCGGCCGGACGCCCCTGGCTCTGGCCCCATGAACGGGTTTCTTGGTTTATCGGCTGCAGCCGGATCCCGTCGTCCTCGGCCCCCCGACCGTTGGTGGCCGGACCGGAAGAGCATGTGGCGGGAGTACCTGCAACTCTCAAGGGCCACCGCGGACGGACTGGGAGAGAGAGGGGAGGGCCGAGGAGACATTCCCCCCCCTGCAACTGTTCAGCGTTGTAAAGGCAATCCCCTGGCCGGGTCCCGCTGGCCTCGGCCTCTCCTCCGGCTACACCCTACGTTAGGATCTCCTGGCCGAGGCGTGGCAGCAGGACCTGCCTTATATGGGCTGCTCCCGGCTGGGCGTAGCCGCAACCCTGCCCCACCTTGGAAGTTTCCAGAGTGGGGGCGGATGTTCTACTGACTTGCATTTTCCCTAGTCTATCGATTTTTTTGGCGTGGCAGGCGGTGGGACAGCGAGGGGTGATTTGGTTTCTCTTACTGTTTTTCTGGTCTCTCACCACTGGCATATTTTAACGTTTTCTTGTTTCTAGGACATTAATAGGTTTTATCATTACGTTATGTTATTGTTTCTTTGTTCGTTGTTTAATAAAAGTTCATGTTCATCAGTGGCCTACTGATTTTCGTTTTCCTATTCTTTTCTTTCCAGGTTGTTTCATGCTAAAGTTTCTGTTAACAGGATACAGTGATCACTTCGTTATTATTGCATATGTCCTTTTCACTAGGGGTGCTCTCTGGTCGGGCCAGATGACGTATCTCTAGTAAATGGTCCGGGTGAAACAGGTGCATCAATCAGTGGGGAGTAGATAGGCATGACAGATTACAACGGGGGAGAAAGGTCCGCATTACGTACCCTTTCACTACTTGCAAAGATTTTCCTACGTTTATTTGCAAACAGGGAATACCTCCAAAAAGAACTAATTCCCAAACCGTCAATGTTCGGACAATCAATCAATCAATGAGGAATGAAATAGGTACGACGTGTTAAAGGCTTGCGTTACCTACCCTTCACTATCTGCAAAGGGAGAGAGAATATTCCTATTCTTCCTCGTTTGCAGGCAGAGAAGATCCTTAAGAGAACCAACTTCGAACAATTCAATGCTCGATTGAAACAATCAACAAGGGGTACTGTGAACACAAATGAACGCCGCGTATGTACATACGCATTGCTATTTTCAACAGGTTGTTCCTAATGTTTCTATTTTAGCGAGGTCAAAAAGAGATCCCATTAGTGGCCTACTGATTTTGTTCGATTCCTTTTGTTTTTTTACACGATTTTTCGCTATCTGCAAAGACTAAACAGAGTATTGCGACTCTGTGCTTGTTTGTAAATAGAGAATGAACCAAAGAGAACAATCAATCAAATGGAGAGAGAAGCAGGCACGACGGATTACAAAGGGGGCAAAGGGCTGCGTTAACTACCCTTCACTATCTGCAAAGAGAGAGTACTCCTAATAGAAATGAGGGGTGGGGGGCAGCATTCAAAGCAGATCAGTGTGCATAAACACGAAAATGTTTTTACTTACCACGTACTTGACATTCGACAGCTTATGATATTTGCTATTAAAAAAACATTGAAATTCACTGAAAAAACCATAGGTTATAGACCATATATAGTTAGGAATTAGCATTTACAAAACCTTGAAAATTCACTGAAAAAACCATAGGTTATAGACCATATATAGTTAGGAATTAGCATTTACAAAACCTTGAAAATTCACTGCAAAAACCATAGGTTAGAGACCATATATAGTTAGCTGGACATTTTATTGACATAAAACCAATGAAATTCCATATATAGTTAGTTGCACTAACTATATATTGCGCACCCGCAATCCACTGCTGATGATGTCACATATTACATCATTCATGACATGGTCAGTGACATCACTGATGACATCACTGATGACATCTCAAATGACATCACTGATGACATCACTGATGACATCTCATTTGACATCAATGACCACATCACTGATGATATCATTCATGTGACAATACAATGCATCTCCTCACATTTTAATATAACCTCTGTTTCACCCAGTGTTAAAAAGAGTATAATTTTTGAAACCATTGACACACCAATACTAGTTACTACATACGCACTCACTGATTGCTACGTCTACACACACCTTCACTCATTCACCCATACAATCATTCATACATACAATCACTCATCTTTACAACACTATCATATGCACTCATACACCTATACAGACACTCACAGTCTGCCACTCATCCATGGAGTTACTCACACACCTAGTCAGTCCTGTAAAGAATCAATGAGACTTCCATTTTCTTGTCTATACAGTTAAACATAGAGCACCTTACATTTTCAAACATATCCTAACACATACTTACCTTCTTATACAATCATTGATACAAGTACAGATTGATCTGCACAGAGTCACACACCTCCCAGCTAGCCACACACACACTCAGTCTCCCATACAAATACTTGGGCAATTAATCAATAACCCATATAGTTACTCATATAGCTACTGATCAACACATGCAGCAGTTTACAGAACAACAGACATAATGATGCACAAATTAAGACAGTTTAGTCACTAACCCATGCACTCAGTGAGACACATTTAATCACTCACTCATACAGTCAGTCATGCACCTACTAAATCCTTCGTCCAGACACTTACACATCCACTCATTCTTCAATATGTAAGACATATTTAAACTTTATAGAAACAAAAAATCACTGGATGTTTTTATCAGTGATGTCATCAGTGATGTCATTTGAGATGTCATCAGTGATGTCATCAGTGATGTCACTGACCATGTCATGAATGATGTAATATGTGACATCATCAGCAGTGGATTGCGGGTGCGCAATATATAGTTAGTGCAACTAACTATATATGGAATTTCATTGGTTTTATGTCAATAAAATGTCCAGCTAACTATATATGGTCTCTAACCTATGGTTTTTGCAGTGAATTTTCAAGGTTTTGTAAATGCTAATTCCTAACTATATATGGTCTATAACCTATGGTTTTTTCAGTGAATTTTCAAGGTTTTGTAAATGCTAATTCCTAACTATATATGGTCTATAACCTATGGTTTTTTCAGTGAATATATATATATATATATATATATATATATATATATATATATATATATATATATATATATATATATATATAAAATTTCTATGGCAAAATGAAACCCCTCATTTTGTTCCTTTTCAAATTAAATGTATTAAGTGTTACCACTTTATTCCAATCAAGATGACTTCAGGTGTGCCATACTTTTGTCATAAGTAAGACTGTTAGCGTTCTAGTTGTTCTTTAGAACACTCTGGGACATTCTGTCATTGGGCTATAGTTGGGCTACATCTGGCTGATATTTGGGCTACATTTGGGCTCTTTTGTCTCTGGTGGCCATCTTGGGAGACTGCATATCAGAATTGTTTTAATGAAATATAAGAAGATTTGAGAAGTCACTCAAAATGTGCCCTAATTTTTCTTTCTTCAGCACTAATCATAATTTCTATGGCAAAATGAACCCCCTCATTTTGTTCCTTTGCAAATTAAATGCTTCCTTTCTCTACCTTCTTATCCTCTTATCCCCCTCCCTAACCTTTCCCTCCTTTTTCTCTCTCTTCCTCTTTTTCTCTTTTCTTTTCTTATCTTTCTTTCTCTCTACTATTTTCTCCCATTTCATATTTTATCTGAACCTTTTTTCATCTCCACTTTTCTTTCATGATTATCTCATATTGGTTCTGTTCTATGTCATGCTGTTATATTTTGCTGTACTATTTTTCTTAAACAAAATAAAAACCTTATTAAACTGAAAAAAAAAAAAAAAAAAAAGTGTTAACACTTTATTCCAATCAAGATGACTTCAGGTGTGCCATGCATTTGTCATAAGTAAGACTGTTAGCGCTCTAGTTGTTCTTTAGAACACTCTGGGACATTCTGTCATTGGGCTATAGTTGGGCTACATCTGGCTGATATTTGGGCTACATTTGTTTTTTTTGTCTCTGGTGGCCATCTTTGGGCTACACTGGGCTACACTGGGCTACATTGGGCTACATTTGGGCTCTAACATATATATAGCCCAATGTAGCCCAATATATATTTTTTCAAAGTTAATTTTCGTAAAAACCACTGGAGCATATATCTTGAGACATAGCAAAGGCACATCGGGGTACCAGTCCCTACAATTTTGCCAAGTTTGGTGGAAATCCATTCAGCCGTTCGGGCTAAAAGTGAGTCCAACCACCCTATGGATATTAACATGGGGAAAACATGTTTTGGGACCGCCCTTTTATCTCGGCCCCCGCTTGACGGATACCCCCGAAACTTTCAGGGAAGGAGCGGAGCGCAGCAAGGCAAAGTTGAGGAAAATTACAGGCAGATCCCTCATTCGGCGCCAAAGTTATTCCCAATAGAATGTTGCAGATTTCCTATGGAAAACGATCCTAACTATAACTACCTACTGGCGACCGCCAGTAGGTAATATATATATATATATGTATATATATATATATATATAAATATATATGTATATATATATATATTCACACGCTGAACCGGCGTATTCTCTCCCTCGTTCTGGTAAAGAATTACAACGGAGCCGTGGCCACTATTCTTAAGTGCAGATTTATTGCCGACACAACGTCCTACCCGTTTCGGAGTGATTCTACTCCTTCATCACGGGCAAAGTTTGTGCGTTTCCACGTGAATAATAGAGTGAATACTATGTCACGTGATAAACAACATAAACAAAATACTTCGCCTCTAAACATTTTACAGTTGTTAGGTGTTTTTAGCATGTATACATCTCTTATTGTGACTATTTACATCGTGCTATTCAAGGCTGTGAATTAAATTCATTTGTAACGACTGCTTTGCAATTTTGGGTTTGTAAATTAAATACATTTGTAAAGGCTGCATTGCAAAATAATGACTCAAAATAAACTTGTGCTTACGCTCAAAATTAGTCAACATTGTAGTCATAAACTGTATCTTGCCACTAAATCATAATGCAAAATTATTGCCACAATTTGATAGGTATGGGATTCGAACCTCCAGTCTCAAAAGACAAAGTATCACCAAGAATCATTAATCATGAGAGCTATGCATGTTAGGCATATTCAGTGCGTGAAAGGAGGATCGTAATCATTGCGCCTGAGTATCACATAGTATGACGTACTGCCCCAGTGGGCCATGGTAAACTGCAGAAATAGGCCGTAATCACATTTCCTCGCAACTTGTCTTGTCGCAGGGGGAGCGCTATAATGCTGGTGCCATTTTCGGGATCTAGACAGTATCCCGTCAAAAATCACAATCCAATTGTTTTCCAAAGAAAAATGGCACTCCACCTCCACTCAGGACATTTTCAGGGTTTTATTTCATCAACTGTGATCACCTACGCGTTTCGAACTGAGCGTTCTTGATCACGGCAAGTTTTTCGACAGTTAGTCCCTTTTTCATTTCTTATTTTATACACATGTAACATGCATTTGAAATGTAATCTGTGATGTCACTGACCATGTCATGAATGATGTAATATGTGACATCATCAGCAGTTGATTGCGGGTGCGCGAAATATAGTTAGTCCAACTAACTATATAGGATCAATTTCAATGGTTTTGTAACAATAACACCCCTAAAACTTATAGTTTATTGAGTGAATTTCGAAGGTTTTTTTAAATGCTAATTCCTAACTATATAAGGCCTGAAACCTATGGTTTTTTCATTGAATTTCAAATGTTTTTTATATGCTAATTCCTAACTATATAAGGCCTGAAACCTATGTTTTTTTCAGTGAATATATATATATATATATATATATATATATATATATATATATATATATATATATATATATATATATATATGCTCCAATTCCTTACGGCTCGTTTGCAAAGGGAACCGCCCGTGGTCTGGTGGCGCGTTAACACTGGCAGAGCCCTACCAGTACATTTCATTCCATTTTTATTAAAGCCCTGGTGCCCCTGACTGCCTTCTTTTATATCAAATTATTGGCAGAGGGGGGCGCCCACTCCCGCACTGCTGAGCCAATTGTGTTTGCACTGGTATGTTTTTTTTGGGTGCCCCAATCCCACCCAGAGACTTCTTTTTTCTTTTTTAATTGTAGTGCAGGTAGACCACTCCTGCACTGCAAAGCCAGCTTCTCATCTGCCAGCAAAATCCCTTGCTGGAATGGCAGTCAGCAGTTTCCTTTTCTACACCCGTTCCATGTGGGCAAGGTGTGGAGCTGTGGTGTGCACCATGCTCCCCCGGTCATGGGCAAGGGGAGTGGGAGTGGCACATCAATATGCAGGTGGTTAGTAGTTGAACCCTCTTTCAGTAGATTGCAGGGTCCCCAGGATTGAGTCCCAGGATCCCACCAAACCAGACTTCTAAAGTTCCCCATATATACCTTATGTGATGCCCGAGGGAGATGGGGTCCCCTCAAGATCCACTTGGAGCCTGTAGTACTTTGGGGAGGAGGCCCCATGTGTGCCCCTCTCCACACACATATATATAAATATATATATATATATATATATATATATATATATATATATATATACCATAAGATTCAATCAATGAAGCGCTCTCAGAAGGCAGGAATGTCACACAGTGTTGGTTTAATTGCTGCTACGCGTTTCGGGAGTCCTTGCTCCCTTGCTCACACAACAATACCACAGCATTCCACCAGTTACATACACTTAGTGTAATAGCCATCAAAACAGGACTGCACAATACCATTTTGGCAGACATCTTAGAAGGGGTTATTTTCACAATTTCCTTATTTCTTGATGCCGTGTTTTAAAGCAACTCTTGAATCAAAAATAAAGTACATTACAGTTTTTTCTAAATTATAGTTTCGCCACAGTGGCCTAATAGGCTGTCCTGTCAATTACCCTTCCTTTCTTTCGCCAAGTGGCTGTATAAGGGTCAATTGTCTCTGGGGGTTTAGCTGTTAAAAACATAAAGTGAAAAACGTGAACTAAAGTGAATAAATTGTAACGTTACAAAGTGACGTGATCTCTTATAACTGAATTCTTCCAGGTGACAGGTTTCAATTGCTCGTGAAGTGCACGTGATATCTACTCTGAGCTCCCTGATGTCACCTGTTAGAGTAAAACAAAATACAATTACATTAGAATCCCTCTTAAATATTTTAAAAAAACATATATACATTGTTAAGCATTGACCAAATAACCTTTAAATAAACATTTAAACATTTTAAACATTCTTTGCTGTACTAACTGAAGATCTCAACAGTGACTTCATGGTTAAGAAAGAATTTAACATATTCAGGGATCATACAGATGTACTACTAACTCCTCATGATCATTATGCCCATCAGGCTGTCTCGTCTCTAATTCAAGGATCCACTTGGATTCCTTCTTTCGCAGTTGTAGCTCTCTGTTCCCACCCCTCGGGTTCTGGTTCACCTGTTCTATTGCAAAATACGTTAGTAAACTGCAATTCGAATTATGATGTTGGGCAAAATGTCTCGCGACAGGGTATTGTGGGTCCTTATTGGTGATAGCCCTTAGGTGCTGCATCACTCTATTTTTAACCATCACAGTCGTGCTCCCCACGTATCTTTTTTGACATGGACACTCCAGCACATATACCACATGTGTCGAGCTACACGTCAAAAATTGTCCGATTTTCTTTTTCTTTATTACATGAGGGATCTTAAACTCCTTTCTCATTGAGCTGTATTTGCAGGCTTTACAATGTCCACATGGGAAGAAACCCTCTAAGTTATGCTGGTTCCTATCTCTATGTTCTGTGATATCTCCCCTTGTGATAAGGTCCCTCAAACTTCGACTTCTTCTGTATGTTATAGCAGGTCTTACACTCAGTCTTGGTCCAACAATAGGGTCACATTTCAAAATATTCCAATTTTTGGAAATTATTTTCTTCACAGCTTGCGACCCTTTATTGTACGTGAGGATTACTCTAGTGTTTTCAGTGTCCTCCTCTACCACGTTCTTTGGTGTTAGTGTTTTTTCTCTTGTGACACTTTCCATTCTAGATAAGGCCCTATCCAAAACCCATTTGGGATAGCCTCTTTCTCTGAATCTCTGTACCATGTTTTTGCTTTCTTGCTTGTACTCTTCAGTATTAGAACAATTCCTCCTTGCTCGTAGCAGTTCCCCGTAGGGGATACTCCATTTTAGGGTGTCTGGGTGACTGCTAAGAGCATGGAGGACACTGTTGCCCGCGGTTTCCTTTCAGAACAGTTTAGTTGTCAATCGATCTCCTTCTGCTCTCACCTCAACGTCTAGATACTCGACCTTACGTCTATCTTTACAGTGAGACAATTTTATATTGTACCTGTTGATATTAAGCTGTTCCACAAATTCTTCAGCTTCTACATCACTGCCACTCCACACTACAAACAGGTCATCTATATACCTTAGCCACATTCTGACTTTTTCAAACGCCTGCCTATATCTTGAATCTACTCTGATTTCTTCCTCCCATTTACCAAGGAATAGATTCGCAAAGCTCGGCGCGAAATTAGTACCCATACAAGTCCCGGTGGTCTGTTTGTACAGTTCCCCATTAAACATAAATACATTATTTTCAAGACATATTCTTATCATGTCTCCTATCATTCTTGTGTGTTCCAAGTACATTATGTTCCGCTCTTTTAGATAATACATGCATGCATCAATACCCTGTTTGTGGTCAATTATGGTATATAATGCATTAACATCCATTGTCATCAAAAGGTAATCTGGTTCCCACTGTAAGTCAGTAATTTTGTTCAGAAAATCCTGAGTGTCTTTCACATATGACGGAAGTTTTCCTACATATTCTTGCAGAAAATGTTCGACATATTTTGACACATTTTCATAAACACTACCTATGGATGACACTATAGGTCTCCCTGGTGGTACTAGTGGGTTCTTGTGGACTTTAGGCAGGAAATAGATTATTGGCAATTTGGGGTAATCTTTCTTCAGAAAAACATATTCTTCCCATGATAATAAGCCTTCTTCCTGCCACTTAGCTAAATTGGACCACATTGTCAGGATATTATCTCTGTACACTCCACCATTAGTCCTACAATAGAAGGATTCATTATCCAGCTGTCTTCTAGCCTCTTCGATGTACATGGTTCTGTCTTGAACGACAACATTTCCCCCTTTGTCTGCTGGGCGTATTATAATGGAGGAATCGGTCGCTAGGGATACAATTGCTTTTCTTTGTTTGAAATTCAAATTAAAACCACCTTCCTTATCTCTAAATTGATGTTTATATTTCAATAGTGATTTAGTTGTTACATCATGAAAGGTGTCAACATTATCATGAGCGAGATTGGGAAAAAATACTGATTTAGGTTTGAAACTCGTCAACGCTGCTCTACCTGTAGTTATATCCCATGTCTCTATTTCCTCATTGCTATTAGATGCAATTGTACCCTCTCCTTCCCGAAGTAGACTATGCGCTACTTGGATAGCATTGGCATCCCCCACAGTCAGAGAAGGCTGACTAGGGGCTGAATAATCATGCACCACAGAAGTTCTAATGTCTGATCTTAATGCATGCCACTTTGCCAGTTTTAGCTTTCTTATAAAGCGAAAAATATCTATTCTGGTCTCACTGTAATTAAATATCTCCGTTGGGCAGAACGAGAGTCCCAGTCTTAAAATATTCCTTTTGGTTCCTGTTAATTCTCTACTAGATAGATTTACTATAGTTTTATTTACCATATCTTTGTCTTCCATTATTGATTGCGTTTCTTGTAGCCTCCAAATCTGGTTCCCATTGGCTCGCGTTCCACTCCTTTTGCTTTTCCTTTGTTTCCTCCTTTGTCTCCGCTGCTTTGTTCTTCCGATCCTCTTCCTGCTCCTCTTCCTTTCCCCCGTGGTCTTCCCCTGGTTCCTCTTCCTCTTTGTGCCGGAGGGGGTGAGAATCTTCCCGACTGCTGCCCCCTCTTCAGCGCTCGGAATTCTTACAGTGGGAACCAGATTACCTTTTGATGACAATGGATGTTAATGCATTATATACCATAATTGACCACAAACAGGGTATTGATGCATGCATGTATTATCTAAAAGAGCGGAACATAATGTACTTGGAACACACAAGAATGATAGGAGACATGATAAGAATATGTCTTGAAAATAATGTATTTATGTTTAATGGGGAACTGTACAAACAGACCACCGGGACTTGTATGGGTACTAATTTCGCGCCGAGCTTTGCGAATCTATTCCTTGGTAAATGGGAGGAAGAAATCAGAGTAGATTCAAGATATAGGCAGGCGTTTGAAAAAGTCAGAATGTGGCTAAGGTATATAGATGACCTGTTTGTAGTGTGGAGTGGCAGTGATGTAGAAGCTGAAGAATTTGTGGAACAGCTTAATATCAACAGGTACAATATAAAATTGTCTCACTGTAAAGATAGACGTAAGGTCGAGTATCTAGACGTTGAGGTGAGAGCAGAAGGAGATCGATTGACAACTAAACTGTTCCGAAAGGAAACCGCGGGCAACAGTGTCCTCCATGCTCTTAGCAGTCACCCAGACACCCTAAAATGGAGTATCCCCTACGGGGAACTGCTACGAGCAAGGAGGAATTGTTCTAATACTGAAGAGTACAAGCAAGAAAGCAAAAACATGGTACAGAGATTCAGAGAAAGAGGCTATCCCAAATGGGTTTTGGATAGGGCCTTATCTAGAATGGAAAGTGTCACAAGAGAAAAAACACTAACACCAAAGAACGTGGTAGAGGAGGACACTGAAAACACTAGAGTAATCCTCACGTACAATAAAGGGTCGCAAGCTGTGAAGAAAATAATTTCCAAAAATTGGAATATTTTGAAATGTGACCCTATTGTTGGACCAAGACTGAGTGTAAGACCTGCTATAACATACAGAAGAAGTCGAAGTTTGAGGGACCTTATCACAAGGGGAGATATCACAGAACATAGAGATAGGAACCAGCATAACTTAGAGGGTTTCTTCCCATGTGGACATTGTAAAGCCTGCAAATACAGCTCAATGAGAAAGGAGTTTAAGATCCCTCATGTAATAAAGAAAAAGAAAATCGGACAATTTTTGACGTGTAGCTCGACACATGTGGTATATGTGCTGGAGTGTCCATGTCAAAAAAGATACGTGGGGAGCACGACTGTGATGGTTAAAAATAGAGTGATGCAGCACCTAAGGGCTATCACCAATAAGGACCCACAATACCCTGTCGCGAGACATTTTGCCCAACATCATAATTCGAATTGCAGTTTACTAACGTATTTTGCAATAGAACAGGTGAACCAGAACCCGAGGGGTGGGAACAGAGAGCTACAACTGCGAAAGAAGGAATCCAAGTGGATCCTTGAATTAGAGACGAGACAGCCTGATGGGCATAATGATCATGAGGAGTTAGTAGTACATCTGTATGATCCCTGAATATGTTAAATTCTTTCTTAACCATGAAGTCACTGTTGAGATCTTCAGTTAGTACAGCAAAGAATGTTTAAAATGTTTAAATGTTTATTTAAAGGTTATTTGGTCAATGCTTAACAATGTATATATGTTTTTTTAAAATATTTAAGAGGGATTCTAATGTAATTGTATTTTGTTTTACTCTAACAGGTGACATCAGGGAGCTCAGAGTAGATATCACGTGCACTTCACGAGCAATTGAAACCTGTCACCTGGAAGAATTCAGTTATAAGAGATCACGTCACTTTGTAACGTTACAATTTATTCACTTTAGTTCACGTTTTTCACTTTATGTTTTTAACAGCTAAACCCCCAGAGACAATTGACCCTTATACAGCCACTTGGCGAAAGAAAGGAAGGGTAATTGACAGGACAGCCTATTAGGCCACTGTGGCGAAACTATAATTTAGAAAAAACTGTAATGTACTTTATTTTTGATTCAAGAGTTGCTTTAAAACACGGCATCAAGAAATAAGGAAATTGTGAAAATAACCCCTTCTAAGATGTCTGCCAAAATGGTATTGTGCAGTCCTGTTTTGATGGCTATTACACTAAGTGTATGTAACTGGTGGAATGCTGTGGTATTGTTGTGTGAGCAAGGGAGCAAGGACTCCCGAAACGCGTAGCAGCAATTAAACCAACACTGTGTGACATTCCTGCCTTCTGAGAGCGCTTCATTGATTGAATCTTATGGTATATATATATATATATATATATATATTTATATATATGTGTGTGGAGAGGGGCACACATGGGGCCTCCTCCCCAAAGTACTACAGGCTCCAAGTGGATCTTGAGGGGACCCCATCTCCCTCGGGCATCACATAAGGTATATATGGGGAACTTTAGAAGTCTGGTTTGGTGGGATCCTGGGACTCAATCCTGGGGACCCTGCAATCTACTGAAAGAGGGTTCAACTACTAACCACCTGCATATTGATGTGCCACTCCCACTCCCCTTGCCCATGACCGGGGGAGCATGGTGCACACCACAGCTCCACACCTTGCCCACATGGAACGGGTGTAGAAAAGGAAACTGCTGACTGCCATTCCAGCAAGGGATTTTGCTGGCAGATGAGAAGCTGGCTTTGCAGTGCAGGAGTGGTCTACCTGCACTACAATTAAAAAAGAAAAAAGAAGTCTCTGGGTGGGATTGGGGCACCCAAAAAAAACATACCAGTGCAAACACAATTGGCTCAGCAGTGCGGGAGTGGGCGCCCCCCTCTGCCAATAATTTGATATAAAAGAAGGCAGTCAGGGGCACCAGGGCTTTAATAAAAAAAAATACAGTGGCGTTTGGCCACACAATAAACTAAGCTGAGTGAGCAGACCCAAGAATTAAATATTTACTGTTTTGGCAGGGAGCGTCCCATAATGTCCGGCATAGACTTTATTCCAAATATTTTACTTCCTCGGGTGCTGCAAGGAGGCGTAAGGGTTTCACCAGTAAATAGCATACGTGCTGTGGGGGGCTGCTGAGAGTTAGTAGCCCCCTAGAAGTGCCTAATCAATATGAATCCTAACTCTCCTGGCTCATTGAATTCATAACCTCAGGAGGGGTTTCCATAATCTCCAAAGCACTATGACCTGAAAATATATTATATTTAGCTGGAGTGCAGGGACCCGTTATGATAAGTAATATGGCTTAATTATGGGACCTGAAAAGTGTGAAAGAAAGTCTCAAACATATGTTCATGTTTTTTTGACAAGCATCAGTTTTATTTTAAATATTCTACTGACCATTATGGGGCCTGATTAACAGAACTAACTGAATACAAAATCCTACACTTACCTACTTTTGGTATTCACAGAAGGCATTTAGTAGTCTTAAGTTAGGATTTTGTCTTTAATTAGGGTCTTGTCTTAAGTTAGGATTTTGTCCTAAATTAGGATTTTGTCCCAAGTTAGGATTTTGCCTAAAATTAGGATTTTGTCTTAAATTAGGATTTTGTCCTAAATTAGGATTTTGTCTAAAGTTAGGATTTTGTCTTAAGTTAGACAAAACAAACTTAAGTTAAACTTACATTTAATTTAAGACAAAATCCTAACTTAATACAAAATCCAAACTTAGGCCAAAATCCTAACTATGCATGGTATTTGGGCAGTGCCATTCACGAAGAGCTGACCCCTACCCACACCCCAATCCCCAAATAATGTTGCAAACGTTTACTTCCCTTTTGCATTAAAGAGGCTATTGAAAATTAGGTTAAGAAGTACCTTATTGAATATGCTGCATCATGATAAGCATATATCAAACTGTCGCACTCATTGGATCATGTCATGTAATCAAAGTCAGAATATGAGGACCTGCAATCCACACCTCTCTCTCAGCGTCTATGTGTCGGCTGCAATGCCTGAATAAGTTACTACTTTAATAGGAAGAGATACACATATAGAATGTGCTACGAAGCCGAAATATGTATACATACCTCCATCACATTTGTTCTCTTTGGTTCCGCCTGCAGAACATGGTGCTTTTTCTGAATTTTCCTGGTTTCCAGCATCCTTTGCAACACTCTTGCACAAGCTTAACTTGTGCTAGCGAAACTTGATAAAAGTTTAGATGATACAAAAGTCAAAATAATTGGCTTTGACATTTCTTGTCTTCCTGGATTCTTCCCTCAAAATGACTTTTTCTGTCTTTTGCCATATCAGGGATTTCTGGTCAAACGATACACTGAAAGAATTTTGTTTAACTGGTACATTTCCAAATGGTAGCTCTTATCTCAAAAAAATAAATGCAAATTTCATCAGAAAAGATAACAAGGTTTGCTGTAAATTATGGGAACTGTCGAATACAGTATTTGTGATATAAGCTGCTTGAAATTGACCATTGAAAGCTGAGATTTCATTTTTGTTAAATGCAGTAATTTTTTTCGACCTAGGAAAGCAATAATGCATGTTAGACCAACAACGTTCTCACTTTCTTGTCCTTCGAATAAATTGCCTCTGAGCTAAGAACTTGTATGCTAAATTTCAGCTCCTGGATACATTTCTATAGGAACTACGAACACTTCTACTCATAGTTTATCGGATTAGTTTCCTATACTCTGAGTACTGAAGAGAGGCAATAATGTATTTAAAATAAAACTGACCCTGGTGCTATAAATAGGCATCATGATTGGACTTGCAATAATAATTCCATACCTTAAAGGTTTTTGTTATGAGTGGAAAATAAATTCAAAAGCACTAGAGGAGTAGATTTAATGGTTTGAGATAAGAGTGAAGGTTACTAAAATTGTAAGATGTCTGCACTCAGAGAATACCAAATGATTTAATTGGATAGAGAAACCTACAGTCAAGGTGAAAATCTGTATAGTACATTTTGAATGTTTTATTTGGAGTAGCAGACATCACTCTGGAAGAAGTAAAAATCATTATTCTTCAAGATGAATGCAGTTAATTGGTGGAATTGTAGCACTAAAAGTTGTTGACATGTTTTGATCCTTTTCAAAACAATGTCACCTCTCCAGGCATGATTCATTATGTCACTAATGTCGTTTTCTTGCCACATGCACTTGTATTTACAGAGAAGCTGTTCCCCTGCTCTGTTTTAACTTTGCTTCTGGGAGCAATGACAAATGCCTTGATTGAGAGAAATGATAAGTTTATCCTGTACCAAGTGTCCAAGACTCAAAAGTCAAAATCTAAAACATGCCTTACATATTTGCAGCAGTCGCCACTTAAACTGGAAATCTCGACTAATACACAATGTACTGCTTTGAATAATAAGAGCAAGTGTCTAAGAATAATACCCTAGCTCACTGCTTTTCAATCTAAATTATAGATCGCCATAATGACTGCGATGCTTTAAAAACATGAAGGCATCTGGGTTGTCAAGAATTTATTATTGTTCTGGAGATTACTACGTTTTCATGCAACATAGCACAGCGCCGCAACCAAAGAGAAAAGTAGAACAGTGCCATATCTACTATTGTGTTGTTTCTCGTTGCTCCCACGCTAGCATACTTAGACTATCTGTCCATATGCACACACACATTTGCACCATAATGCAAGGGTGTTTGCACTATGTCAAGTTTAGGTTTTGTACTGGGATGGTACCCTTCCGGTAAAAAATACTATATTGTGACAGTTTTTTTTTAAAGTATACAAAAAGAGATTGATGGAATCCTTGAACTAATCTCAGCCACTGGCAATCACTCAGGCCGCATCCCAGTCCATTGCACACTGTGTCACCTCAGCTTCGACCCAGCTATATGCAAATGGGAAACGTCCATTACAATGCAGGCATACATCGTAATGCCGTTACAACACAACTTTTACAATGCAGGTGACATTACATCACAAGCCATTACAAGGCATGTGCCATTAGAACATATGGCATTACAACACATGCCTTTACTACGCATGCACATTTTTTCTTTTTTTATTATTTATTTTTTAATAAAATTATTACATATCACAAAATGTAACAAAAAGGGTATGGGAAACATCTCCAGATTAATTTTTTTATTTTTGTGAATTAATTAATATTTAGTTTACAAGTTTGTGTTTAAAAAAATAAAATATATATACCATCTAAATTATTTTAAAAGGATAGGTTTTGGGTTGGGTAGTGTATTAATACTCATGTTTTATTTTTTAAGCTTGAGTGATATTAAAAAATTTGATTAGTTGTTATTATTATTTAAGAAAGTCCTTGATATTATATATTTATTTAAAATATATAAAATGTGTTTTGCACTTATTCCCTAGGACGGGATGTATAGGAAACAGGGGTTTTGGGTAGGGGAGTGTAATAATACTCGGGTATTAATTTTAATACTTGAGAATTAATTGATATTTAGTTAAAGTGATAGACAATTTTAAAAATATGTATATATTTTAATTAATAAAAAAGGCTTAGGCACCTAACCTTTGGGACAGGATGCATGGTAAACAGGGGTTTTGAGTGGGGGAGTGTGATAATACTCCGGAATTAATTTAAATACTTGGGAATTAATAGAAATTGAGATTTACTGCTAGATAATCTATATAAATAAATATTTTAATTAATAAAAAAGGCTTTTGCACCTATCCTCTGGGACAGGAAGCATGGGAAACATGGGTTTTGGGTGGATGAGTGTAATAATACTCATGTATTAATTTTAATACTTGAGAGTTAATTGATATTTATTTTTACTAATATAATATTTTGAATTAAATGTTATTTTAAATTATTAAAAAATGCTTTGGCACCTATCCTCTGGGGCAGGCTGCATGGGAAACAGGGGGTTTGGGTGAGGGGTGTATTAATGCTCAGGTATTATTTTTAATACTTGAGTATTACTTAAACCTTATTTTATTGTAAAATTGTTACATTCATTTTAATTATTAAAATGTAAAAACGAGATATGCAGACAAAGGGTGAGTGTGTTTAGGTAGGGGGTATTTTTATATCAAGGTATAATTAAAACCTGCCATAAATAAATTATTAATAATTTCAACTTTAATGTATAAAATTAATAATCTTTTAAAAGTATATATATTTTACAAATTAAAAAAAGCATACATGTACAACATGAGTTTGCATACATAGAACATTAAGGGGTCGATTCCGATCCTGGAAAAAAAATTGTCCGTACGATTCGTACCCGTAGCCCTCTCCGTACGAATCGTTAACATGCCGTACGACCCGACGAATACGATCCGGACCGGGGTATGAGGACCCAATTCGTACGGTCCACGTCAGGTAAGGGCGATTCGTACGGAAAAGCACACAATAACATACACACCTTACGGTCCGTACACCCCATGATCGCAGGGGTACGGTGCGTACCCCTGCAAACATGGGGTGTACGCACCGTACCCCGCGATCGCAGGGTGTATGCACCGTACACCCAGCGAACATGGGGTATGGTGCGTACACCCCATGATCGCGGGGTACGGTGCGTACACCCCATAATCGCAGGGGTACGCACCGTACCCCTGCGATCATGGGGTGAATGGACCGTACCCGGGGGGGGAGCGTTCCGTACCTGTTTCGAGGCAAACTCTGCTTCTCCGGATGTCTTCGGCTCCTGTAGAAAAAGCCTTGTATGGTGGGTACCCAACACGAATCGTACTTGCTGGGTCGAAAAAACCAGCCGCAAACCGTACAGATGTCGCGCACAGCGGGTTCCGAGGGAGATTCGTACGGGGATTTGATTCGTACGGTCTCTGTACGATTCGTACGGAGTCCAGCTCCTGGTACGAATCGCACTTCATCGTACGTACGGGGGACATTGCAAGGTATGATTGGTACGGGGAAACGCTCGGTACGGCTATTCTGAGCAGTTTTTCCCAAATCGGAATCGATCCCTAAATGTTTTAAAACATAAATTTAAGTAATAAAAAATTTAATAGTTAACAAAATAATCAATTGACACATTAATATTATTGTAAGTAATTTTATTAAATTATAATAAATATAATACAGTTAAAAAAAGAATCCAAAAATGTTTTTAAAACTTTATTAGTTGTATAGATTTTTAAAATAAACATAAATGTATTGTAACATATCATTTTTATTTTCTTTGCAGGTTTTCCCATTGTTTCCCATTGATGGGAATGAGAGAAATTGCCCTTTTTTCTTGTTATGGAAAGAGATGACGTTGCCGCTTGTACGTATGTTTCGTCATTGCGAGTTTCATCGCGGTCCGAATCAGAAGCAAGGAAGAGCTATGCCCAGGTAAGGCAAATTTAATTGTTAAAAATAGATTAATGGTGGTATAGTTTATTGTAAGGAGAGAGGAGGGAGTTATTAAGTAAAAGGGAAATTGTATTTTGATATTTTTGTATGCTATAACTTAAAAATGTTTTCCTAGACAGGTAGCAGTTTTAGGCCCACTTCGGATTGATTAAATTTGTTACACTTTGGGGTCTATTACGATGGTGGGCAGACAAAGTCCGCCTGCCACTGCAACAGCAAAAGGTGTCGCCTGCCATTGGTGCAGCGGTCCCGCCATACAAATTAGGATGAGCCCGCCACACTGGAGGGCGCTTCCCATATTTTTTACATTGCGGTGGGCGGTGCTGCAAGCAGCACCTGCCTCAATGTAAAAAATGTGCATGCACAACCTGACAGGCACCGCGCGGTGTCTGCCACCTTATGAATGCAAATGCAAGGGGGGTACCATAGGTACCCCCCTTGTGCACCCCCCACCCCGCCAACACCATAGGGGCCTGCAACAGGTCCCCAAAAGCAAAGACCGCATGCAACATGAAAGGCTGATCTCCGTCATCAACATAATATGGTTGGCAGTGTCTTGCAGACCATGATATGCCCCTTTTCCACCCGGTCGACGAGTGGTCTTTCCGTCCACCGCGGACCACGCAGCCATACCAATATCGAGGGGGTCAATCAGGCATAGATGGAGGGCGGATCGCCCACGCCCACCTAGCGGTGGCTACCGCAGGCCCGGCGGGGGCAATCCCCCTGCCATCATAATAGACCCCTTTATGTTTAATAGAATTATTTTAAAAGAATGATTAGTTTTTATACTAAGCAATAGTGTTACGAAAGCAATGTTTTTTGAATTTTATTTGAGGCTACAGGTTGTTAGAAATTAACTTATTGCGTCATTGTGGTTTTCCGGATAGGACGAAGGAACATGGACAAAGACTTCATGTATTGCAGAAACACTTTTTGGGACATTTTTAAAACATGGCTCTACGGTTTTTGGGACTTATGCTGGATTTTGGTTGAGAGAGGATTTCAACA
Organism: Lissotriton helveticus; assembly: GCF_964261635.1. NCBI lineage: Eukaryota > Metazoa > Chordata > Amphibia > Caudata > Salamandridae > Lissotriton > Lissotriton helveticus. Next base: position 1,073,993,915 of record NC_136059.1, read on the forward strand.
ATTAATTTTTTTGTTGCGATAAAAATAAAAATATGGTTTTGTATAATTTTTACCTTGTATAATATGGTTTCTTCTGTGTTGAAGGCTTATTTGGATTATTGTGGTTGTGGTTGTGGTCCTCTACTCTTGCTGGTTTACATGATTTTATCTATGGCGAATTGTAAAGAAAACAACTGTTTGATTGCATGCTTGACAAAGAACAGAAATGAAAATGTGAAATTTACAGTTTTAATTTTTAACATTTAATTTAAGAACAATCAATTTTCCCCACCACCATCCAGCACTTTCCCTGAGGAAAGCACCTGTTGGAGTAGGAATAGTAACTTTGCCTCCATCACCATCCAGCACTTTCCCTGAGGCAAGCACCTGTCGGAGTAGGAATAGTAAATGTGCCCCACCACCATCCAACACTTTCCCTGAGGGAAGCACAGGTGAGAGTAGGAATAGTACATTTGTCCACACCACCATTCAACCCTTTCCCTGAGGTATGCACCTGTCGGAGCAGGAATAGTAAATTTGCCCACCACGATTCCAACACTTTCCCTGAGGCAAGCACCTGTCGGAGTAGAAATAGTACATTTGCCTCATCACCATCCAACACTTTCTCTGAGGAAAGTACCTGTTGGAATAGGAATAGTAAATTTGCCCCACCACCATCCAACACTTTCCCTGAGGCAAGCACCTGTCAAAGTAGAAATAGTCAATTTGGCCTCACCATGATCGATCACTTTTCCTGAGGTAAGCATAGGTCAGAGTAGGAATAGTACATTTTCCCCCACCACCGTCCAACACTTTCCCTGAGGCAAGCACCTGTCAGAGTAGGAAAAGTAAATTTGCCCCCACCACCATCCAGCGCTTTCCCTGAGGCTTGCAGCTGTCGGAGTAGGAACAGTAAATTTGCCCCATCACCATCCAACACTTTCGCTGAGGTAAGCGCCGGTGGGAGTAGGAATAGAACATTTTCCCCCACCATCGTAAAACACTTTCCCTGAGGCAAGCACCTGTTAGAGTAGGGATAGTAAATTTGCCCCCACCACCATCCAACACTTTCCTTGAGCATGTTCCATGAAGCAAAGTGTTGACGGTGAAAAAATTGTATTTATAATACATATCATTTATCAGTTCCTGCTAATATATCATTTCTGACAATAATAAAGGTGATTTGTTTGTTCAGATCATTTTTTAGTGTTCATTTACATTTGTTTATGGCTTTCTTTATTTCAAAAAAGATGCTGTGCTTTTATTCACTTACTTTTCAATGGAATATTAATTTTAAAAAATCAGCTGTATATTTGGGGCTGCTTTCCAAATTCAGTAAATGCTGTAAATAAGTACAAAAATATATTATAAGTACTTGAGGATAAGGTGTAATTATGGGGAAGCTGTTTATTTTTAAACGTACACTTACTGCGGTCTGTAGATGGCAGTGTTCAACTGGTAAATCAGAAAAAATTCTCTTGCTACTCCTGCTTTGAGTAGTCACAATGGAAGTCAATTTACCACTGAGCACAAAATGATGGACGGCTTATTTTATACGTTTTTTGGGGGTAAACAAGAATTTAAAAGAAAATATGTTTTGGAAACAGTTTTTTTCGTTTGATTCATACCATGAATTAATGTATATTTATTTTATCTTGTGTAAAAATGTTCGTTAAGAAGTTTCTTCTCAGAATGTCAGCCATTTTGAGTAGATGCTGGCTCTGGGTCTGTAATAAAAATAGTTGAAGGACTGTTGTTTTATGTGCTTCCAATGGATTGTATGTTTAATCTTTTTTTGCCTCTGACATTAGTGTGGATTAAAAAAAAAAATGCTGTTATAATATCTGTTATTTTCACCGTTTTCATCAGGCCTATTTTTAGATTTTATTATTAATACTCAGGAATGTTAATGGATAGGTACTTCATCAATACCAGAGTATTAAAATCAATACCTGGGTATTCATAATCTGCCCAACTCAACACCCCTATTTCTCTTGCATATTAAGTTACTGAAATTTTCCTAAAAAACAATTAAAACATATTATGTATTGTAATGGTATGCTTTGTATTAGTATGCATTGTAATAGTATGCGTTGTAATGGTAGTTTTATTATATTTCAATGAACATGCGCTGTAATGGTATGCGTTGTAAAAACATCAATGTAATGGTAATTGTGTTGTAAAAACTGCTATGCAAAAGTATGCATTGTAATGGTATGCATTGTTATGTCATATATTCAATGCAAATCAATCCTGACCTTGCTCCAATGGAAAAAATGCAGCCCAAACTTTCAGACCAGATCCTTTCTGAACCAGAATATAAGGAACAAAGGACCAGTTTCACCATAGTTAAGGCTCATTAGCCAGGTATAGCTTGGTTCTAGTGACACGGAGTGCATGTGCCGCATGTCTCGGCATAGCCGTTCCACTTAGGGCAACACACTAAAATATACCTTAAAGTGATGGATGGAATGCTTGAATTAATCCCAGCCACTGGTAATCACTTGGGGCCGCATCCCAGTCCTTTGTTATTTTGCACACTATGTCACTTCTACTTGGAACCAGCTATATGCAAATCAGTCTTGACCCTACTCCAATGTCAACAGCTGTGTCAGAACTGCTAGGACAGGTGTTCCCTGAACACTGGAGCACCAGCCATGCACAGTTCTGTCATAAATGATGTAATTTCAAATTGTATCAGGGTTGTTATCAATGCTGTCTTTAAACGTATTATAAATAATGTAATATGTGAAGGTATAAGCAGTGCAGGGGCACAAGTTATAGTTACTTTACTAAATTATAATTGGTGACTTTCAGTGTGTCTTTGGATCTATAAATGTTCTTTCCCAACACCTAACTATAATGTCTCTTTAACTCTTGTTTTTTTAAATGAATGTCAATTTGTATCATGTTCAGCCCTCTACAGGTGGCCAACCCACAACAACCCTCTGCGGTCAGCATGCTGCCCTGCTTGCCTGTCCAGAATAGTAGTTGGACACACTGTTATTTATTCACAATGCGCATATTCATATTTCTTTATAACCAATTCTTTGACATATTTGTTGTAGTGCCCCAGGAGAGGGAAGGTGAGGGACAGTGTAGGTAGGGAGGGAATGTGCAAGATAGGTCATTCGTGACATAAATAACAATATATGATTCTTGAACAATCAATATGTCTGGCTTCCGAGCCCTGAGCCAGTATAATAAATGAGTTATAAATACTCATCATTTAAAAAGGAAACCATAATGACGATGCTACAAATTAATTAGTAGGATGGTGGTTGCATCGACTGGTAGATGGTATTAGCTGTCGACGTTTTGACCCCAGATATACTGCTAGGTATACGTCACACCTTAAAGTTGGGTCTTCATCAGGACGAAAGGTCTTGGGGAACACTGGCTTCTCTACAAAATACAAGAAAAGGAGTGTATAATATTTACAGTGAAAATAAATTGGAGTTTAAAACAACACAGGCGCACAAGTGCGTCTGGCATGGACCAATAGAAGAAATATTATTCACCATGGAAGGTTGGGCTGATTAGCTCACAACTGAAACAGGAAGAGCGGGGAGCGTCAATAGATCCAGTTAAGATTATCAGGATCGATATTCAAGACGTTCTCTTGAAAAATAACACTTGTGAAAGGTGTCAATTGATCACCAGTATTCTATTAGAAGAAAAAGGACATGAAAATATATCAGTACTATGTCCCTCAATGTTCCATATAAAAATTCACCGTGATTTATTTAAGAAGCTTTAAAATTATTCGGATCGTATTGTAACTATCACATTTCAAAACCCATTGAAAAATAGTTGCTCCCTCATGAACATTGGTTGATACAGAGGAAACACAGGGGACTGTGGGGATAGACTAACAATAAACTAACTGGTAGAGATCTGATGTCACCATCTCAGATTCAGTAAAACATATAAAACAATATGAAAAAATGTGCATACCTCAGCAGTGTAAAGTCGTGTCTTTGCTGATTGATTTGAACAACACCGCTGTCTTATCTCTAAAAAAACGTATAAGATGCCCAGTAAGTTGAATACGATCGTGGGGACAAAAGACACCGTTTTTCTGCTAGTAAGGGTTAAATCCTACCTATCGGCGTTGAAGGCCACCTTCTCCCGGTGTTTATCCAGGGGTACGGTGAGAAGTGCAGAAGGGCGCATTCACTTCTACGGAGACGAGAGAAAATGTGGTAAGGAATGTGCACCGCGGCCGACATAATGGCATATCAATCGTCGTCTCAAAGGGCATATAAGTGTAACAAAATGCCCCACTTAGAAAAACATATCAGGGTTCTCACCTTGTATCCGGCAAAAGTTGTATTTAGATGCTTGCTCCCCGCGTCAGGTTAGCAAACAAACAACTTGGCACGCCGGCATATTACATGCAGATGACGTACGCACTGACGTAAGAGCTGCAAAAATAGAAGACCGACTCCCGAATAGCATTCGGTTGTCAGAGAGCGGCAGTTTTCTGCCACTAAAGCGGCGATACCTTTATCGCCTGTCTTGATAATATGGCCCTAAATATTCATGCGCGTTGTCAAGATCTGAAGTGAACTCTTACCGCCAAAACTTGCACAGGAACAGAAGTCGCTAATATCCAGACTCCCTCCGAAGGATACCCCAGAGTCCGTTATAAAACTTGACCCTCAGGAACCCTCCAGGGGGGAGGGGGAGTGGATTAAATAAGAAACAACAGAAGAGACAGCTCTGAAACTGTTCTTTTTGCTTCTCTTGATTAGTCCATCCTGCAGACTTAAACTTCGGAGAAACCTTAAATTATATTAAAGAAAGAATTAACCTAATTCCTGACCTACTCTATACTCTATCTCTATATCTTATCTATTGAACCTAAAGCTCCAGATATCTTGATTCTCTTCTTTTTCTTGTTTATTTGCTCTCTTGTCTTTTGTTTTTTCTTTGAAGAGATGATATCTGTTAAACAAGATAATGAGTACTTAAATATGCCTAGTTAATTGTCTTTTTAAATTGTAATATTAAATTTGCCACTTACCATCTAAGTTTTCCTAGTTGACCTTTAATCTTCCGATATTCTTCTTGAATAAATTCCTACAGATTTAATCTTGAACCTAAACTCCCTAACTACTTGAATTATGTATGCCTCACTAACTATCCTAAATACCAAATTCTAACCTGGTCTAATTAATGCGGGCTTAACTAACCTAATCTAATTACCTATGTATAGCCTAACCTATGAAATGTTTTCCTGACCAAACCATTCTAATATCTATGTCTTTTTTCCTTTTACGGATTGTCGTGATTCTAAGGTAAGTGTTCTCTGTTGTAGTCTTTTCCTTCTTAATCTCTTAATTAAGTTAGAGTTCAAACTTGTAATTGCCATTTAGATAGAAAATTGAATTAATGCACTTATCTCTGTTTGTATCTTCTTCTCAGGAACTGCTGCAGGTGGAGGCCTCTCGTTGAAGATGCTGACGGAAGGACTACTCGAAAGAAGAAAGAAATTGCGAGGAAGCGTCAATTTCTCCTGACAGTTAATACAGCGTTTTTTGCAAGGAATCCCCTTTTACCAACGCTCTCTGTGAATGCGCGGTGAAAAGAAATGGCGACGTAGTAATACGAAGAGGGACGAAGGAAATTATCTCGGAGCACCGAAACGTTGATCCGACTCAGGAAACTTCTTTAGTGAAGTGTGCCTTAGCTCGAATCGCGCGCTTCACCTAGGCTCAAACACATGTAGAGGAACATAACAACAAGACCGTCACCTCATCATCATGGTCGGCGGCCATCTTAGAATTCCGCTGGTGACTTACATCTCTCCAATTATTGTTTAAAGGGCTATTTCTCTTGCTAAACGAGCACGGTTTGCATTTGAAGGTAGATGCAGCATTGATTGTCTGATTTGGAGTTCTGACACACATAAAACAGTAACATAAATCGTACAGGTAAACAAGCTGGTGACCTTTAAAACTAAGTGTGTGAATTGCGAAGCGTCAACAAATACCAATGGTCATACTTGTTGTGTGATTTTGAAAAGAACGGTGCGTACCACTCTATAAAGGCGGAGAAATGAGGCTCGAAGTTGTGCGGAAAGTGACGTGAAGGTGTAACAAACATGGTCGATGTCAATGGTTAATGAACCTTAGCGTGTAAAAAAGTGCCTGGGAAAATGAACCCCGAGGTGGTTTATCGGAGATTCTTACCTCGTAATAAATGAGCGGACAAACACGGTAGGGTGAGATCAACTCTGTAGCACGTCTAAAATAGAGACGAAAGTAGATATTACTATAAGGTGCTGACGCATAATAGAGTGTCAAACCAGAGTGCCAGTAGGAGCACTTACCTGTTGCGGAGTAGGGTAACATCATAATGAGATGACCAGCAGGTGAAGATGGTAAATTCCAGTGACAAACACCGTAGTTATAGGCGCATCAGAGGGGGATAAACATGAGAAACGGACTGTAGTGAGCGCCATATTTAGAAAGTGAGTAGACATGGGAAACAGACCCCGATGGGCGCCATATTTTAAAAGTAAGTGAACAAGGGTGAACATGAGAAATGAGTGTATCGGGTGGTGCCGGGAAAAGTGCCTGCCATAATAAGTGAGTATGTAAACTCAGGAAACTCGGACTGTAATTAACACGTTGCTCAAACACAGGTAAACATGGAAAAAGGACGTGTCAGACAGTGCCGAGAAAATTGTCGGCCATGATTGGTAAGTGGATAAACTCAGGAAATACGAGTGGACCAAGGATGACCAAAAAGTAACCAAGGTGACATGATGTATTCATGTAACCAGGAAAAGAAAGTAAACAAAGATAAAATGCATGACAACTTTGAGTATGAATAAAACAGCATAATCAAGAACTGTACCCATATCCATAGGTCACAAAAAACAGCTGCATCCAAACGGTCATTGAGACCTTTTGGCTGGCAAGAGTCCAGTTTTTTATCCAGAATAGTTCTTTCTGTAAAAGTATTTTTTTGTTGTCCACTCCTTTCATCATGTTGACGACTTCTAGTACCAGAAATCGCAATTGACTGATGTTGTGTCTTTCATTATTGAAATGTACCGCAACAGGTGACTTGTCAGATTTGGTTCTGATGTTACTCTTGTTTTCTGTCAGTCTCACCTTTATTTTGTGTTCAGTTTTTCCACATGACATATGACAGTCCACAAGGACATTTCAGTAGGTATACCAAATTTTTAGAATCACAAGTAGCAGTGGTTTGTGGTCGGATGGGTGTTCCTTTAGTGGGGTGTGGAATGCTTATGCCTTTAATTATAGTATTGCAGTGTCCGGAATTTCAACAATGGAGTGTTCCTCTGTAGATAGGTTTTTTATTATTTTCAAATTTCTGGAACGTTGGTAGGCAAATACGGGTTGTGATTTGAAGATGCCTTGAAATCGCTTTCGTTTTGGATCATAGGCCAATATTTTAGCATTACTTTTTTGATCTGTGCAGGATCCCCCATCTGCCTGCATTTGAGCTTTCATGGACAAGGAGTCATCCAACTTAACCCCCAGGTTCTTAACTGCATTAACTAGGGTTAGATGAGATGGCATGTCTGATGACCACCACTGTCGCCAGTCGTCATGAGGAGAGGAGCCGTAGAATTTTTTTCGTATTTCTCAGGGTTATATTTTAATTGACTCTCCCTGAGCCAAATAAAGAGCTCTGTCAGGCATTTATTGATCTTCTCACCTGTGAAATCCTCGCCCTTTTTGCACGTGAACAACAGCTGCGTGTCGTCTGCATACAAAATGATTGTATCGCCGTATCCTTCAGCCAAGGGAGCGAGGAGGGCCATATATAAATTAAAAAGGGTCAGGCTCAAGATGGAACCCTGAGGGACACCCACCTGCATCGGGGGAATGGGAGCAGCAAAGGGAGGGGACTAGATATCTTGGTGTCTATCCTCTAGAAAGGAGGTGAACCATTTGAGCACCGTGCCTCCCAAGCTGCACTCCTGGAGTCTTTGCAGGAGACGGTCAAGGGGCACGGTGTCGAATGCCGCAGAAAGCTTTAGCAGGATCAGCACCGCCTTGCCCCCTTTATCCAATATTTCCTTGATAGACTCAGAAATTTCAAGCAAGGCAGTTTCTGTGCTGAATTTGTATCTAAAGCCAGATTGGCTATGGTAGATCAAATTATTGACTTCCGCATATTCTAAGGTCACTGAATTCACATGCTTCTCGAGGGCTTTAGAGAAAAAAGGAAGAAGTGATATCGGTCTGTAATTGGAAGCTACCAGGGGGTTGGCAGAGGGGTTTTTTATCAGTGGGAGATTTTTGCTTTTTTCCATCTGCCAGGCACCTGGCCAGTCTCCAGTGAGGAGTCGATTGTTCTTGTTTGGAGTGCCTCAAATCATTTGTCTTAACAGTGCATGTTAAATTAGTGTGTAGTCTGCATACATCATTCGAATTTTGATGGCAACATACTGTTACTTAGGACTGTGAAAACTGGATTTTTCAAGATGATGTCCTTACTTGGGTGTATTGCGTTGTTCTGTCCTTTGGCCAGTTCTATGTTAGCCCTTCTGGGCCTCAGTATTTTGCATGTCCTTGCAAGTTTGCAAAACATTGAAAAGGGTCGAGCTCCATGCAGTGCACAGTTCAATTTTCCTTCAGAAGTATTGTGACCTGAACTACTATTGGCATTCAGAACATCTGGGCCACAACTACAAGGTAAATGAATGAAATTGCAGAATGAAATTTGTCTCTGGTCATTTATAAGTGGTCAGGCTTCCTTAAGCCCAGGTTTAGTTTTAGCGCGAGCTCGACCCGAATGTATTGGAGCGCTTTACATGAGCACCAGTTACGTTACACAAAGGACACATTTATTTTTTTGGAGGGGTAGGCAAGAGGAGATTAACAGCCTGATTCATGAAAAACGGGATTTGCGAGTCTCAAATAGCGATAAAATGCGAACCGCTATTGAGAACTCGCAAATCTGAATTCATGAAGATTCCCGGTAAAAAATAGCGATTCGCGCGCGGGCGCTAAATCCGTTAGCGATTAACGATAATCGCAGAATAATCGCTTTTTCCGGCTACCTGCGTCGGGATTGCGAATCGCAATCTCGCGAGATCGGGAAAACAGGAAGTCGCATTTCGAGCACAGTGATGACATCACAACCAGGAAGCAGGCAGTTCCCACCCCCATTCACCACAGTGAGGCAGACCTGGAGGGAGCAAGTGTGAAAGCTGCTGCTAGTGATTTGTAGACTGCAACTACTCTGCTGCCATGTCAGAGGAACCTGTTCCTGGCCCCAGCAACAACACAGGGCGGAAGAGGAAGCTCAAATTTTCTGAGCAGGAGCTCGAAAACTTGATTGAAGGGGTGGTGGCCAACCACGAAAAACTCTTTGGCAAAGACTCCAGGAAGGTCCCGGAGCAAGAAAAAAGGAGGATCTGGCTGGGAATAGCCTCCACTGTCAACTCCGTGGGTGTGGCCGATAGGTCACTTGAGGAGCTGAAGAAAAGATGGTATGACCTCCGAGGTCGTGCCAAGGAGAGGGTGGCGGAGCGCCTTGGAGAGTCATCGGGCACTGGAGGTGGCGGACCTACAGTCCCTCCTAACACACCCTTGGAGGACCAGGTGGAGAACACCCTTGAGAGGGAGGCGTGCGTTGGCGTCACACGTCTGGACTCCTCCCGCCCCACCCAAGACACCCAAGGTAAGTGGCATGCGACTGCGACCCTGTCCCATATGACCGTCCCTGACCAAATAGGCTCACATAATGTCCCTTAGTCATGCCATTGTTTCACATCAGGAAATGCCCTGAAGCATTGTGGGAGATGTAGTGTGGCCACAATGTAGTAGTACCACAATGCAGCCAGACAGGTTCCAAAGTACGCAAATTCACAGCCATTTAGGGAATGTCACCCAGCATGCATGTAACAACTGCACGTCTGACAGTCACATGCAACTAATGAGTGTCCACTTACCCTCACAGGTGGCGCAGAAAGCAGCGACAGTGAAAGGCTGCAAATAGATGAGGAGGCCCAGGAGGAGGATTTACCACCACAAACCCAGGCACCAGCCCCTGCCGCTGCTACAACACCAGCAGCCAGGCCCCCCACCATTGTGCCCCCTGCATCAGGCGGACCACCGACAGTCACAGCCAGGCCCGCCAAAATTGTGCCCCCTGCATCAGGCGGACCACCGACAGTCACAGCCAGGCCCGCCAAAATTGTGCCCCCTGCATCAGGCGGACCACCGACAGTCACAGCCAGGCCCCCCACCATTGTGCCTCCAGTCCCTGCCGCACCAGCAACGCCTGCTGTGACACCACCAGCAGCTGGTGCTACAACATCTGGGCCTGCGACAGCGCCAACACAGCGGCCAGCCACAGTGACAGGCCAGCAGAGCAGGCGTGGGAGGTCTCACCATCACACCACTGCTGCAATCAGCAGGAGGGGCAATGGACAGAGTAATGCTCGTATGAGCATCGAAAGACACATGTTGAGAATTCATCAGCGCCAGGCACGGCAGCAAGGTGCCATTCAGCTCTAGCTCCACAAGATTGGGCGCAATGTGGCCGGAGTGGGAGACCGCATGGACCGCATGACGGCGGCCATGGCAGGTATGGGGGACCGCATGGACAACATGACTGCAGCCATGGCAGGTGTGGGGGAGGGAATGGCCCGCATGACTGCAGCCATGGGGGCCAACACCGCTGCGATGACTAAGCAGCGCAGTGCAGCACGCCGGCGCCACCACCAGCTCATGAGCCGGCTGGCCTCCTACAGCAGGTCCAATTATGTGGCAGCAAATGCCACTTCACAGTTGTCGCGGCGGTCACTAGTACAGCAGCACCAACTCGTACAGTGCTGTGAGGACATGACCAGGGTCCTGGAGCACCTCACCACGGTGGTTACGGTACTACACCCTCCTGCTCTACCTGCCACTGTTGGGGGTGATGATGGCAGTGAGGGGGCATCCAGCATCAGCAGCCACTCTGCCACACTAGTCCCGCCACTCAGGCGCAGCACCAGGGCAACGCCAGGTACAGGTTCCCCGGAAGAGGAAGAGCCTCAGAGGCGCTTGGGCGTAACGCGCGGGAGGCGCAATTGACTCATTCAGACAATTACAGGCACAGGCTGACTATAAGCCTGCCCTGTCCTTTGACACTGCAGTATGAAGTAATACTGTTAGTAGAAAATAGTTGTACTGGTGACATTTTTTGTGAATGAAACAAATATATTTATTTTGCAGCACACATTAGCGTTGTGTCATCATTATATTTTGCATGCAATTGTGATTTGTGGGGTGAGGGAAGAGGGTGGCCTAGAAATTGTTCTCTGTGATGTGGTTGCGACGTCTGTGGCCTTCAGCTGGGTTCTCCCCGCGTGCATGGTGCGCATGTGCAGGTGGCCGGTCGTCCCCTTCTGATTCACTGCCAGAGATGTCAACAGGTATCCGGCGCTTGGTTGCAATGTTATGAAGTATAGCACAGACAGCCACAATGCAGCAGCACACTGCAGGACTGTAATACATGGCCCCACCTGTCTTGTGCAGTATGCGGAACCTGCTCTTGAGCAGGCCAAATGTCCTTTCTATACAGTTCCTTGTCCGAATGTGCGCAACATTGTAGCGCCGTTGCTGAGGTGTGGCAGGGTTGAGGTAAGGGGTCAGGAGGTATTCCCGTAGGGCGTAGCCACTGTCACCTGAATGAGAGGAGCAGATGTTGATTGCCTGTGCTGCGCAGTTACTTCATAGCAATGTGACATTGTCGACAAAGTGTACTTACCAAGTAGGTGTCCTTCCCCAAACTCTCCCCTGAGCAGTCGTGTGTGGAGTCCGCTGTGCCGGAAGATAAAGGAGTCATGGCTACTCCCTGGGTACTGGGCGACAATGTCAGTGATGTAGGTCTTGGCATTGCAGACCATCTGTATGTTGAGGGAGTGGTACGACTTTCTATTGCGGAACATATACTCCGTGGCAGCTGGTGGGCAGATGGCGACGTGGGTACAGTCTATGCATCCGAGTACATGGGGAAAATGGGCTACATTGTAAAATTGTAGCTTTGTCAAGTCCAATTCCTGTTGGCTCGTGGGAAATGTGATGTGACGGTGTAGCTGGGTGAGCATGGCGTCAACGAAAGTGTGGAGGCAGCGTGACATGGTGGGCTGGGTTATCCCCCCAGCAGCCGCTACTATGCCCTGGAAACTCCCAGAGGCCAGGAGGTGCAGGCTACACAATACCTGCACATGTGTAGGCACCGCATTGGTTCGCCTTGTTGGGTGCTGCATGAGGGGGTCAAGGTCATGTATCAGCTGGATTATCATTTCCCAATTCAGCCTGTATTTAGCAAATATCTGCTCTCTGGTTTGGCCCAGCAAGGTGACCCGCTGGCGGAAAATCCTTTCCTGCATCATGCGTCTCCTCCGTGCTGCTCGCTGTAGCCTTCGCCGCCTCACCACCATGTACATTCCTGGCATTGTGGAACGCCTAATGCTGCTGCTGAATGTCCTTATGTGTGATTGGTCAGGCCTGAACCTGTTGTTGATTGGCCAACGGTTTTTCAAATGTAATTATTTCATGGCTTTTATGGTTACCACCTGCTTTGAGTTGTCCTTAATTTGCGCCGCGCAAATAGCGATTTTGGGTTTTTTCGCTAATAGAGATTTTTCATGAATGCCGATAGAGAATATATTGCGATTTCGCTATTTATTTCGCAGATTCCGTGGTTGGTCGCTTTTTCCGATTCGCTAATGCTCGACTACCGGGAATCTGCGATTTTTAAAGCGAATTCGCTATTATGTGTTAGCGCATTCGCTATTATGTGTTAGCGAATTCGCTATTTTGTTGTTGAATGCCAATTACGTAAATTGCGCTCGCAATTGCATTTTCGCAGCGATTGCGGGCGCAATTTTGCTTGATGAATCAGGCTGATAGTGATTTGCCCAGAATAACAGGATGTGGAGTCGACCCGAGGCTTGAACCTTGGTTTCCCAGCTACAAATTCAGCAGCTGTTGCCATGAGACCACATAATTTCCCTGGTGGGGGTACATCTGTCCTGGATAAACTGTCAGGAAACCCCAACTGGTAAAATCACATTGGTAATGGGTTGCAGTGTAGCACAGTCCAAGTTTCTGGCTCTGCCTGGTCCCCTACCAAAGTAAAGTGGAGCATGCATTAATACCCCCTGCCAGGCAACAACCTCACTTTTCATCGAACACCCATCCGAGATTCCTCACCCAACGTGCACTGGCCTCTTTGGAGGCATTTATCACCTGCTGAGAACAGGTACTGAATGGTAGTATTGATCCCCACAGATATGGGAATACAATGTGGAATTCGAATCGGTAACTCCAGGCCTGCCCAGTTACTCCCCATTCGGTGGGGATGAACTAGTAATAGATGGATACATTTGTTGAGGGTGCCAAGAAATCCGGCCACCCACAATTTCCGTACACATATTCACCTAACTTGAAATCAGCATAAGGGCCACAATGTTAAACTTTGTTGATTAAGAATCGGCAAAAAGTACTTCTGCATTTCAAGTAGACATTACACCTTCTCTTTGAGATGCTTGAACATAGTAAATGATGTGTAAATGAAGCACACAGTTTTGAATTTGTTACATAGTCAATTTAAGTTATTTAAACGGGTTGTGCTCTTTTAAGCATGCATTTTCTTTGGCTACTTACTCACAAATTGCTGAAGGAAGGGAAAAACATTATCTATGGCTACGCTACATTCAGATAGCATCTGGAATTACAATATGTCTATTTGATAACGAGTACAGCCACATCCGTATTAGGGAATGGTTCCTTTCCTCTCCTTTGTGCTAAGAATGCTACTGTAGTTAAAGCGTACTGTAAAATAGGAAGCCTAACTCATGAAAACCAATACAAATGGATTGGTTTGAAACAAGATATCCAATAATAAATTTCTATTGGTTGAACTTTTCATTGCATTAACATTTTTGATAGCAAATCAATGAAATGTAACATTCCAACACAAAGGTTAATTAGATGACTCTAATGTTGCTAATGTAATGTATTTTCGAGTCACATGAACAGAGCAGACAAAAACTGCCGTTCTAGCAAATATGACACGAATTATCTTATTGAATAGTTTAGCATATTTCATTCAACTTATTAAAATATTGCCATGAGTCATTTCTTGTGGATAGGCGGTTTATTGCACAAATAATATATATATTTCGCCTGTATTGAAACTAAAATAAGTATTTCAACACAGAATTAAAATATGTTTCTGCTTTTTTTATGGCACATATATATGCATGTCTGTGTGTTTATTACACACACACACACCCACACACACACAAGCGCACATACACACACACATTATAGATGTAGATTCGTCCAGATTAAATATGGTATTTATTAACACTTTTGAGTCCTGGGAGGGCCAGGGATCAAAGAGAAAATGCACCATGTAGGTCATGTTGCCTCTCTCATGTGATTACACACGATGCATAGCCCCAATGCCCTCGGGCCATGTTGAGCGTGCTCTTCAGCTGTCTGAAAAGGGCTTGTGTGCAGATCATGATTTCCTGCCATACCTTTTGCCTAGCCCCTGTGACCTCTGATTGTAGCTCATGAGATCTGCATGTTTGGCAAGACCTGGGTGCAGATCATGGTGTGCAGCCGTGCCAATTGCTATGTTTCTGTGGACACTGACGATACAAAAGGGGATGATGGACGGAGCGTTTGAGCAAATCAAACACTCACCCCCAGTCAACTGATCTGGGTTTAATCCATCACCATTCTTTAGCCCACTCAGCCACCCCATTTCAGACATGGCTATATGAAAATCAGTCTGACCCTGTGCCTCATGGGAACAGTCCAGCCCGAACTGCCAAGCCATGTCTTCCATGGACCGGAAACAAGCATCCTGGGACCGGTTTCGGATTCATAATCCTCATCAGCCAGGCTATCTTGAATCCAGTGGCCAAGTGAGCAAGAGACTCACGTCTGAGCATACCCTGCCACACTTAGGGCGAACAAAGCGATACAAAAGGGGATGATGGACGGAGCGTTTGAGCAAATCAAACACTCACCCCCAGTCAACTGATCTGGGTTTAATCCATCACCATTCTTTAGCCCACTCAGCCACCCCATTTCAGACATGGCTATATGAAAATCAGTCTGACCCTGTGCCTCATGGGAACAGTCCAGCCCGAACTGCCAAGCCATGTCTTCCATGGACCGGAAACAAGCATCCTGGGACCGGTTTCGGATTCATAATCCTCATCAGCCAGGCTATCTTGAATCCAGTGGCCAAGTGAGCAAGAGACTCACGTCTGAGTATACCCTGCCACACTTAGGGCGAACAAAGCGATACAAAAGGGGATGATGGACGGAGCGTTTGAGCAAATCAAACACTCACCCCCAGTCAACTGATCTGGGTGTAATCCATCACCATTCTTTAGCCCACTCAGCCACCCCATTTCAGACATGGCTATATGCAAATCAGTCTGACCCTGTGCCTCATGGGAACAGTCCAGCCCGAACTGCCAAGCCATGTCTTCCATGGACCGGAAACAAGCATCCTGGGACCGGTTTTGGATTCATAATCCTCATCAGCCAGGCTATCTTGAATCCAGTGGCCAAGTGAGCAAGGGATTCACGTCTGAGCATACCCTGCCACACTTAGGGCGAACAAAGCGATACAAAAGGGGATGATGGACGGAGCGTTTGAGCAAATCAAACACTCACCCCCAGTCAACTGATCTGGGTTTAATCCATCACCATTCTTTAGCCCACTCAGCCACCCCATTTCAGACATGGCTATATGCAAATCAGTCTGACCCTGTGCCTCATGGGAACAGTCCAGCCCGAACTGCCAAGCCATGTCTTCCATGGACTGGAATCAAGCATCCTGGGACCGGTTTTGGATTGATAATCCTCATCAGCCAGGCTATCTTGAATCCAGTGGCCAAGTGAGCAAGGGACTCACGTCTGAGCATACCCTGCCACACTTAGGGAGAACAAAGCGATACAAAAGGGGATGATGGACCGAGCGTTTTAGCAAATCAAACACTCACCCCCAGTCAACTGATCTGGGTTTAATCCATCACCATTCTTTAGCCCACTCAGCCACCCCATTTCAGACATGGCTATATGCAAATCAGTCTGACCCTGTGCCTCATGGGAACAGTCCAGCCCGAACTGCCAAGCCATGTCTTCCATGGACCGGAAACAAGCATCCCTGGGACCGGTTTCGGATTCATAATCCTCATCAGCCAGGCAATCTTGAATCCAGTGGCCAAGTGAGCAAGGGACTCACGTCTGAGCATACCCTGCCACACTTAGGGCGAACAAAGCGATACAAAAGGGGATGATGGACAGAGCGTTTGAGCAAATCAACACTCACCCCCAGTCAACTGATCTGGGTTTAATCTATCACCATTCTTTAGCCCACTCAGCCACCCCATTTCAGACATGGCTATATGCAAATCAGTCTGACCCTGTGCCTCATGGGAACAGTCCAGCCCAAACTGCCAAGCCATGTCTTCCATGGACCGGAAACAAGCATTCTGGGACCGGTTTCGGATTCATAATCCTCATCAGCCAGGCTATCTTGAATCCAGTGGCCAAGTGAGCAAGGGACTCACGTCTGAGCATACCCTGCCACGCTTAGGGCGAACAAAGCGATACAAAAGGGGATGATGGACTGAGCGTTTGAGCAAATCAAACACTCACCCCCAGTCAACTGATCTGGGTTTAATCCATCAACATTCTTTAGCCCACTCAGCCACCCCATTTCAGACATGGCTATATGCAAATCAGTCTGACCCTGTGCCTCATGGGAACAGTCCAGCCCGAACTGCCAAGCCATGTCTTCCATGGACCGGAAACAAGCATCCTGGGACCGGTTTTGGATTCATAATCCTCATCAGCCAGGCTATCTTGAATCCAGTGGCCAAGTGAGCAAGGGGCTCACGTCTGAGCATACCCTGCCACACTTAGGGCGAACAAAGCGATACAAAAGGGGATGATGGACGGAGCGTTTGAGCAAATCAAACACTCACCCCCAGTCAACTGATCTGGGTTTAATCCATCACCATTCTTTAGCCCACTCAGCCACCCCATTTCAGACATGGCTATATGCAAATCAGTCTGACCCTGTGCCTCATGGGAACAGTCCAGCCCGAACTGCCAAGCCATGTCTTCCATGGACCGGAAACAAGCATCCTGGGACCAGTTTCGGATTCATAATCCTCATCCATGCTCAGACGTGAGTCCCTTGTTCACTTGGCCACTGGCTTCAAGATAGCCTGGCTGATGAGGATTATGAATCCGAAACCGGTCCCTGGATGCTTGTTTCCGGTCCAGGGAAGACGTGGCTTGGCAGTTCGGCCTGGACTATTCCCACGAGGCACAGGGTCAGACTGATTTGCATATAGCCATGTCTGAACTGGGGTGGCTGAGTGAACTAAAGAATGGTGATGGTTTAAACCCAGATCATTTGACTGGGGGTGAGTGTTTGATTTGTTCAAACGCTCCGTCCATCATCCCCTTTTGTATCGCTTTGTTCGCCCTAAGTGTGGCAGGGTTTGCTCAGACGTGAGTCCCTTGTTCACTTGGCCACTGGATTCAAGATAGCCTGGCTGATGAGGATTATGAATACGAAACCGGTCCCAGGATGCTTGTTTCCGGTCCAGGGAAGACATGGCTAGGCAGTTCGGGCTGGACTGTTCCCACGAGGCACAGGGTCAGACTGATTTGCATATAGCCATGTCTGAACTGGGGTGGCTGAGTGAACTAAAGACTGGTGATGGATTAAACCCAGATCAGTTGACTGGGGGTGAGTGTTTGATTTGTTCAAACGCTCTGTCCATCATCCCCTTTTGTATCGCTCTGTGGCCACTGACTCCACAATGACAGGATTTTGGCCTGGTCATAATACATTTCCTACTTCGTACTCTGCAACTAGACATGTTTCTTCAGAGCCTGCAGCACAGAAGCTCCATCCATGCACACTGGGATGTGGGAGCAGGGCATAGCTGTTCTCTGTGCCATTTGCCCAGCCCCTGTACATCCTTTGCCTAATTTACACAGCCTTTGAACATGCACATTGTGATGTGGATAATCCTCATTATCCAAGAATCCACTGTACACACTCTTTAGCATGCACAATGGTTCTGGGAACAGAGCATGAGTTTTGTCCTTGTCCAGTATCTAGCCACAAACCCCTTTCAGAGTGCTGCACATGGCCTTCAACTGTAAACAATGGGATCTAGGTACAAGTTATAGTCTCCATAAATGCCCTGAACTGAGCCAACTATCTATAGCGTCCGGTCATATGCAGCAGACTGTGTGCACATTGAATGGCTTGGGGACTCCACCTGAACCCAGTTTGCTTGCCTCTCAATCCATTTCATAACTGTGGACTTCCTATTTTTAAATCTACAGATTTAAAAAGCGCTCTGCACACATACAATAACATCAACCATGGGTCTTGTTTTAAGTAGATTTATAGAGATATGTTTAAACAAAAGGTCCCAACATGGAACTTCGGAACTGCAACCATTGTTTTTTCACTGAGGGCAGGAGCTGCCCTTCAGAGACCCCGCCCCCTTTATTCCTCCGTAGATCAGAGATCGAAAACACATCTTACACTATACTTCCTGCAATTCTTTTTTTTGTGACTTTGGATACATATTTATCCATTTAGCTTTTTGCATCACAAAATAGGAACCATGGCAATGAGTGCATTCTACAGTGGATATGCTGAGCCTTCAATGTAACAGATTTCTTATTTAATTCAAAAGCAGGATCTTTCTTTTTGTATTGCTCCTAAATCCTCAATGGAGTCTCAAGATGCTTGCCTGCTCCCCTGTTGACTACATTATGTTTTCTGCAATGCAGGATCTTCATATTGACATATATCTCTTAAGTAGCCTATGTTGGCTGCAACAATATTTTTCAGCTGCGGCCTACTAAGCACATCACATAAAAGTGCAAATATGTTATGGATCTAAGCATACATTTATAGCCCATAGAAGAAGATTTTCTTTTGTCCAATCAGATTTTCATATTGTTTGGAACCTTTATGCTTCGACCTTCTTTTCCAGATGTACTGTCCTTTTACAAACCTTTTTTGAATGTACACTTCAAATGCAAAAGATTAATCCTTTGGAAGCAATTTACTTCAAGCCACCAATTGGCTGTTCTGTTTGATGGTTTTTCCAAATGTGATAGGTTGCTAATCCAAACCCCTAAAATCCTTATTTTATTACCTTGAAATGGGACTTGTCATGAGCTGGCATCACATCAGTCACATTGCGTAATGGTCGTTGCAATAGAATTGTCCGGTCACATTCATCCAATCTCTTCACTTTCAGAAACAGATTTGTTCGGGTTCTATAGAAAGATGGCTGTGCAATAGAAATTTTGGGTTACTACTGGTGTCAAGGTATTACACTTGTTCCACATAAAGTTTAATATATTATGTATTGATGGAGTTTTATGTAGCACAAACTAGACCCAAGGATATCAGCACACTTTTTAAGAGCAAGTTGAAAATAAACTTTATAGATGAAGCTTACATTCTACCCACAATCATCAGTTTACAGTAGCATCAGAAAAAGAGTTTGCCAGCGTGATGGTGGCCAAAGCCTGAGAGAGTTCTTTTTACATTTGGTTTTTCTGGTCTTGAAGAAAAGGAAGTTGTTATAGGAACAATCCTTGATTCTGTATATGTTTTAGGTCGTTCTTGAATGATTCAAGACAATAAAGTTTGCATATTGCTGGAGGAATCGAGATCCAGATGGTTCTGGGAGAAATTCCTGAAATGAATTGGGAGATTTTTTATATAATATAATAATAAATAATATAATATAATACTAATAATATATTATTAGTGGAAAGTGATGGTTAAAAGATACCTGGCTCGTAGGAGAAAAAAATAAAAAGTTTTTATTAGGCCCTCGGCTGGTATCATTAAAAGGGTGCAGGGTGAGGTTGTCTGTTACATATTAGGGTACGTCAACCTCAAAAGTGCGTCGACATGTTTCGGAGTGTGGGAACTACTTCTTCAGGACGATGATATGCACAACTATTAATTATATAATTAATAAATAAATATAAAAACATATATATATATTATTATATAAGAGAAAAAACACGTTCCTTTGGGCATTGGCTAAAACCCTTATTGAGTCAACACATCATTTATTCATCCTATATAAAGTGATACTCCATCAGACCCCTACCAGACCCATACCTTCATATCCTCGGTATGGTGGCCCCTTGACAAATTATGGGACACAAGACTTTCTGTATGCGGACACAGCGCATATACGTTACATTCTGCATTGTTAGGATTGCCTTTTTCTTTTTCAACCTCGTTGGCGATCTATCACAAAACCCCATATTTTGTATTTATCACCTCTCTGGGTTTCATATTAATCACTGTTGGCTCCACCGCACTCCGCGAGTAACTAGCGTATTTTCACGCATGCGCGAAGTAAGCAGGGACCACAATTTAGAGACACTTCCCCTACGCGCATGCGTTTGAGAGTATAACACGCCCTCTATTTAGCGCGCAGTACCGGACTTCCTTGTGAAGGACACAGTCCTTCTTTGGGCATATTCCGTTTTCAATTATGCACTAATTGAAGCAATTGTTGGCAATATATAAGGAGGTAGATCAGCACGACTCGACATACCATCGGAGCTGCGTTGAGGGGAAGGCAGCCCACCAGGTCTTGCAGAATCCGTGAGTTTGATCATACTAGGTAGTGGCATCTACATTACCTTTGAGTATTAACATCTAAGACCCTAAACCTAGTTTTTAACATCCTGCAGGTTGCCACATTGAGCAGGAAGAAAGAACCCCCAATACTTTGCTTTGGCTCATGAGGCCAGCTAGCCTTTGTCCATAAGTAAGCACTGTTTATGAAAATGTCTTTTTCCCTCCAGAATTCCAACTTAGGGATTATCATGGCGGTTTTTCTTAAATTATTGTGTGTCTTTGTCTATATGTATGTCCATGTCCTTTTTCCTTACAGGGTTTTTGGACCTTATTTTGGATCTTCATCCCCCTCCTATGTACTGAATAGGTCTTTTTTCTGGATCATCGACGTCCAACTGTGATGTTATGATTTATTATGTTTTTTGTTTATTTACAGGTTCTGTACTATTAACGCCAATTGGGCCCAACAGACTTTATTTGCAATAACACTAATAGGTACATTTCACCTTTTTAATTTTTGTAGAGTACACTTTTACATCTACATCCCATGTGAGTAAGGTGAGGATAGTTGTGCATATCCTCGTCCTGAAGAAGGAGTTCCCACACTCCGAAACATGTCGACGCACTTTTGAGGTTGACGTACCCTAATATGTAACAGACAACCTCACCCTGCACCCTTTTAATGATACCAGCCGAGGGCCTAATAAAAACTTTTTATTTTTTTCTCCTACGAGCCAGGTATCTTTTAACCATCACTTTCCACCACCTCACCACTCACACTCAATTTCCTCTCACACACACCAACACATAGTTCACTTTCAGTGCTCCTACGTAGTCGTGAGTCGCAGCACACCGCATCCCGTAGAGGGGTGCGAAGACCCCAATGATGAAGCATGACACCAAGGGGCCTGTTGGTGTGTGAGGGGTATTCAAAACAACACTGTGTGCTCCCCACCATTGTAGGGATCACTACCACTACTAGAGTGGATTCTGTTTTGTTTATGTAAATTGCCAGGGGAGACCGATCCACTTCCCCCTCTCCCTCTCTCCTTTTGTTATATTCTTGATAAGCAATATTACCATGTGAAGAGGAGGTAGCACATGCATTTCAGCTCTGGTTAACAGTGGTAAAGCACTCAAAGTTCTAAGGGCATCAAAAACAAGGTCAGAAAAAATGAAGGAGGAAGGTAAAAAGTTAGGGGAAAGACCATATTAAGGCTGGCAGGTCTAACGCAATCATTCTGATGAATTCCTAAAAAGAAATAAGAAAGCCTGAACAAACAAGCAGACAAAACTTTGTTTTAGTGAAAAGATATAATGATAAGATACCTTTCCATTAAAATATGTTTTCATGGAAAGGTAAATGTAGAGAAAGAAGCAGACACCACACTAAAGAGGTAAGAACAGAAAAGGTTTCGGTATACAGGACAAGGGTAGTAAAGATGGGTAGCACAGGATTTGTTAAAAAAAGGGAACAAAGTGAGAGTGAGAAGAAGGTCATTGCAAAAATATATGGGAGCAAAGTAGAAGGGGTGTAAGTTTTTTTTTAAGTACAATGGGGGTTTGTAAAAAATAGAAGAGAGTAAATCAGCAGGGGAGTAAGGGGACTGGAAAAAGATGGGAGGAAATGGGGAGGAAGAGTAAGTGGTTTTATAATACATAGGGATTAAGCAGGAATTGGAGTAAGGGTTTGTTAAAACATACTAAAGTGGTAGAAGGAGCAAGGGGATTGGAAAAAGTGTGTAAAGTAGGGGGGAATATGTGTTTAAAAAACAATTGAATTAAATTGGGAAGAGAATGAGGGGTTTGAAAAAACAAAAGAAGTAAAACGGGAGTGAGAGTAAGGGGTTCATAAAACAGGGTAGTAAGGCTGGAGGGGGAGTAATGGGTTTGAAAAAGGCGAATAAGCCAGAGTGGGAGTACCCGTTTGGAAAAATATGGCAGTATAGCAAAAGGGGAAATAATTGGAGTGATAAAAAGGAGTTAAGCGGCAGTGGGAGTAAGTGGTTTACAAAAAAAAGGATTAACGCTGGAAAGGGAGTAAAGGGGTTTGAGAAAAAGTAGTAAAGTGAGAGTAAGGACTTTGCAAAAAATGGAATTAAAGCAGGGGTTTAAAAAAGAAGCACAAGTGGTTTGTACAGAAAGGGAGTAAAGCAGGGGCAGTAAGAACATTGTAAAGAACAAGAGCAAAATGTGAGAGGCAGTTAAGAGGTTTCAAGAAAAACTGGATTAAAGTGAGGGGGAAGTATCACAAGGGGAATGAAAGGCAGGGTAAAGGGTCCTAAAAAGGGACGGGGATTAAGGCCCTGCAAAGAAGCAAAACAATGGCTTTCAACAGATTCGTTTTGACAAATGTCAACAATAGTTCAATAAAATAAATAGGTGGAAATCGTATTTTACATGTTGGATTTTCATGAAGATCACATGCAGTCGCATTTTGGTGGACATATGTGCGTGATGGGCCTGAATGTGTGTGCATAAAAATAAACTAATAATTCAGGGTGACGAGTAGTGTCGATTGAAGTGTATACAGTGAGCCACTGTAAACACCTGACGCTAATTATTCTGCAAAAAAAAGAACTTTAGACATAGATCTAGATTTAAGCTGCAAAGCCGGGCAGGGCTACTGAGCTTTCAACCTTATGTGGTCAATAAAATAAAGGTGATTGAGCTGTGTTTCAAATCACCTGTCCATGTGCTGTTAGACTCCCAAGGGCATATAAAAACGATTTATCTGCAGAAATATTTTCTCGTTGCTCTATACATATTTTCGAATAGAGCTTGTGCACTATTATACAGCCTCCGATAAAACCCTATTTTCTCTTTTATTTCTGTTGTTTATAAAGCCATTATGAGTTAATGCAATCGCAGATATCTTTATTGAGTTATTAATAAAGAAAATGATTTTGTCTCTTTTAAAAAACATCCCTGTCTCAGAAGGTTAATAGTGTCACACAACACCGAAGAACTGAGCGATGGTGTGAATATTAATATGCTGGCAGAAGAGACAGCATTGCTCCTGCACAATGTTGTCTCTGCAACCCGACTAATAAAAGAAAAAAACTAATTTTAAACATAATTTACCTCCTGGAGACCTTGCAATGGATTTTACTCACAAACAGCCAAACACGGACCTTTGTTCTGTGATAGGCACATATGCAAATAGATGTACAGAGCCCTGCTCGGATTCCAGCACTTGAAAGGTCTTAATGGAGCGCCCAGTAATCCAATTTCCCTGTTTACAGATAAACAGAATATCTCCAAATAAAACCATTTAGATATTTATACGTGCTGTGGCAAAACATGCCTCCGCAACCCGTTTCTCAAATCTGAATATATTACCGTATAGAATATCATTTTCTTCGAACTCTTTAAAATATGACTCCTATATCGAATGCTTGCAGGATGAATGATCAAGGCATCTCATCCGTTTGGTGTTCTGAAAAGCAACCTCAGTGATTTGTGTATGTATGAGCACCTCCAGGCTACCTGGAGCAAATTCTTAAAATGTTGGATTTTCTGCATTCCCCGCCATGCCGCCTATAGGCACATCCTTGGATGTTTTCACTGCACGTTTTAAAGACACCCACAGCTCTAAGACGGTGGCGCTAGATTTCATGCATATAGCTTGCACTTTTTTGTAACAAAAATAAAAGAGCCGGTGACTTTAATTAAGATATAGTAAAACCTCTCAAAAAAGCAATAGCAAAAGTAATAATAATACGTTCAACCTAGATTCCTCTGCTTGTTTGATGTCAGGACAACTCACTGTTATGTTTTTAAACTAATATGTTTACATATACGTTTCCATTAATTCGTGTGCTTAATGGATTGATTCGACAGCAACAAGTTTCCTTTCATGATACATTGAGGGTGTCATATTCTATACATTAGGTTGATCTGATCATAGGAGCTAGCATTGTTTCACTTCATTACTTTTCTGAAGCTATTGGAGATTGAATCCATGTGTTTGCTACTTGTCACATACAACATTGACCTATTCGTGTATAGTCATAGGTGTTTTTCTGCCAGACTGAAGTCAAAGTCAGTGCAATTGTGAAAGATTTGGAAAAAACCCGCACTTTTTCCCTCAAATGGCATGTTATTTCATATCGATCCATAAGGTAAATGAAGAACACAACTAGAGGAGAGGTCTTGGATATCTGAGACTTAATCACATATTTACAAATCATGAACTTTGGCGTCCTTAAGTCTGTGGATTCTCACAGGTCACTGACAGTAGTGACTTTGGTTTTATCATATGGCTGGGTTCAAAAGTTTGGGAAATATTGTCAGACCATGGAATGTTGGCAGCTCATAAGGACTATTATCATCAAAAATTAAATGAATAATCTCTTAATACTGTTACTATCTCACTGATGTACTTTCTCTGGTGTACAGTGTACAATTTACAAGGCCAAACCTCTCAGAGGTATAGTAATAGACCAGAGACGAGTTAGAATGCTATGCTAAGATGAGTTAGAATGCTATGTCTATGAGAAATGTAATTCGCTGAACTAAATATGCAGCCACTTAAACAAAGGATGGAGAGAGGAAGTATTGTCGAAAGTTTCAAATTTAATGTAAGAATAACCATAGTCGAGGAAGCAATAATACAGCATCAGAAAAGCATATCAAGATATAAGGAAGCATACGCTTAGATTGAGTCACGCAAAAGTGACAAAAAGGCAATGTTAGTTTCAAGAAAAAAACAAAACAAATGAACGCACTGTATTTGAAAGCACTGTACTTGAAATTCAATTTAATGTTTGTTGTGAGGCCAGGTTTGTCCCGTGAAGTTAGAACCGGCTCGGTAACAGGTAATGTAGTTAGATCTTGTTATTAAATCTTACGTTTCTCATTTACCAAGTGGGCAATCAATAATATGGAACAATATTTTGTAGCACATAAGAGAATTTGGCAGTTGCTAAATATTGTGTTGTATTTTTTCTGGCTTTGCTTCTATTTGTTACTTTACAACTATTATGCCCGAAAATATGAATCCTAATTTTACATCGTTTGTCATGAAGCGATGGCTAACAGATTGTTTTGAAATGAAGCTTGGGTGCAATGTATTCGCAGAACAGCATGGTGCAGTTTGAGCTTTTAAGATAGCACAACTCCCCCTGTTGCACCTATTGAGGCATATTTATGAGTTCTGGCGCATCTCTGCAAATCAGCAGTGATGCGCCGGAACAAATGCGTCACGCAAAACTACCCTTGCTTCACGGCGGATGTGTCGCATTTACAATGCAGCGCGCAGTGGCGCAAGGGTAGGCAGATGCGTGATGCATTACGTGATGTAAGGGCGGCGCATCGCTCGGTGTGTGCCCTATACTTACCGTGCTGCGTCAGTCCTTACGCCTGCTTCAAGCAGGCGTAAGTAATTGACGTAGCAGCATCGGACAAGTGCCTGCGTAAAATCTTGTAGATTTCACGCAGGCACTTTTGCGAGGCGCACATGCCCCGGAAGGCCCACCCTGCGCTGGAACGCCCACATGTGGCGCAGGGCTTTACAACATGACGCATCTGCCTAGATGGGTCACGTTGTAAATGGGTCGCAGGCATGAGCCACGTTTACGCCGCCGTTGCGTGACGCAACGGCGGTGTAAACGTGGCGCAAGTCCGACATAAATCTGCCCCCTAGTTTCTTAGCTTAAAGAATTTGATTCTCATATCTTTGTTGAGGTCTGTTCATGTTAAAATGCCATAGACCGTTCATGACTTTTTAACGGGGCAACTATTTCTCCTGCAGTGCAGCTCATATCCACACGGGTCTAGCCTGATATTAGAGTGTTCACCATTTGCTTTAACTTCAAGATGGGGAATAGTAATTACCAGTTTTTAGATCTGACCCTTTCTGCAGGGTCACCCCCAAACCTTTTCCCATCACCCTTTATGTTTTGCTGAATTCGGTTTTGTTGGCTTTAGGACTCTGCACACTTTACCACTTCTAACCGCTGCTAACATGTTTGTGCTCTCTCCTTTAAACATGGTAAATTTATCTTACACCCCATTGTCACATTTACTTTACCTGTAGGTTCTTAGTAAAGTGGTACTGCACATACCCAGGAACTCTAATTAAATGCTTCTAGTGGGCATGCAACACTTATTGCGCCACCCTCTTAAGTAGCCTTGATAAACATATCTCATGCCTGCCACTACAGACTGCGTGTGCAGTTTTAAACTGCCATTTCAACATAGCAAAATAAACCCTTTGCCAGGCTAAAATCTTCCTTTTTAGTGTATATATGTTATCACTAGGGAAGGCTCTAAACAGCCCATGGGGCAGGGTGCTCTGTATTTAAAAAGTTGGAAATGTGCTTTTAAGTTTTACATGTCATGGTAATGAAAAACTCTCAAATTCAATTTCTCACCACTGCAAGGCTTACCTCTATCATAGGACAACATTAAGTTACTTTCTTACATTTAATATGTGATAACTGTTGTGTGGAAGCAGGTAGGAATATCATGTTTGGTGTATGATTAATTGTAATTAAATACCATCTTTAAATGTAAAGTCGGACTTTAAGTAACAATTCTGTTAATGGAACTTTTAGAAAGTTAGCAGTTTCTTGTCCTAATTATTTGGTGTCTGCAGTGTGTTTCTGGGGCACATGAATAGGTGTAGATGGCAGTTGACCTTTGTGTATTCCTCACAGACAGCATCAAAATACAGGGTAAGGGTGCTGACAGTGTCAGGATTGGTCTTACGGCGCCTACCTTGCAGTAGAAGACTACATATCCCATGATCCTCAAGTGGGAGGAAGTATTTCAGGTGTGGGCGTGCATCGGCTGATGCGCGTAATTCTGGTTAATGTTTTGTTTCCGGCTTTCATGGAAGGCGAGCGAGGATGCCGGTAGGACGTTTCCCCCCCTGATATTCCACTTTGTCAATCCTTGGGGGGAAAGCGCTTTTGGAGTCAACCGACACGACGGATTAACGTGCGGTAAGATCTTAGCATCTTGGAATTAGAGGCAGAGCGCGATGGTGGTCGCAACCACGTGTTGCCATTTTCTTGTTCCTGTACTATTGTGTCTAGAAGCGGAGCGCGGTGGTGATCGCCACCACGCATTGCAGTTTTCTGGTTTCTGTACTCATTTTGTCTAGAAGCGGAGCGTGTTGGTGTTCTACCACGCATTGCCGTTTTCTTGTTTCCTTTTCGTGTGGTATCTACAGCGGAGCGCTGTGGTGATCTAAACCACGTGTTAACGTTTTTGTATTCATATTCAGATTTCTGTTACCAGCAGTGGAGCGTGGTGGTGACAACAACCACGCGTTACCTTTTCCTTTTCTTTATTTTCACTCACGGACCTCTTGTATCAGAAGCAGAGCGCGGTGGTGGCAGCAACCAAGCGTTTCCGTGTTCTTGATGTCTTTTTGAACTTTGTGACAGAGTGGATTGCTGTGGGATATTCCAAGTGTTCTCATATCTGTGGAGCATTTGTTACTGCAAATTGTTAAGCTGCTTTCTTTTTTTTGTATTGTGCTCTGGGAAAGAAAGGAACCCGAACAATACTGGGATATTATTTCATAAGGGAACTTAAGGAAAGGATTCACATTATTTGACATTTGGAAGCAGGAAACTCTTTTCTTGATAAACCTTTGCTTGACTATGGTATGTGTGTTGTGGAAAACTGCTTATGGATATACCTGTATGATAAAATGTAGTGGTTAAGATACTTATGAGATATTCTCTAATTACAGGTTTTATTACAAGGAAGAGACAGATTTGGGGATTACTACAGAGTTTAAGGTTGTGATCTGCTCCCAAACAGGTATGTAGAGATGTAGTGAGACCACCTGAGAGTAGTATTATTTCACATGCTCTGTTTACATATTTGTCTTTTGTTGTTTCAGGTTCCTTTCCCTGCTGTCCCTTCCCTTTCCTTTCCCTCGCCTGATAGTTTGCACACCTTGTGTATTATATTCAGGGTGTTGGTGACATCAGGAGGTGGACCCTTACTTGCGGCAACTGGATCCTGCAGAGCAAATCCTGACAGACAGGATATGCCATCCCGGCTTGATGGGGGGGCAGGGGTGCGGAGCTGTCACCAACTATGCTTGCACTTCAAAGGCTCTGGCCCAGCTTAAACACAGAGGATTTCACACTAGCCTATTGTGCCCCCTTAGAGACTGTGACCAGGGCAGAGAGGCAGAATATTTCCGACACCCCTGAAGGGGGAAACTCCAGAAGCTTCTCCCACCTCAAAGTGGCACCAGGTATAAAAAGGGGACCCTCTGACCCACACTTCATTACACTCCTGGGTAGATACTACAGTAAGAGGGCATCCTGCTGCCCCGCTGCTTGAGACCTGTCCTGCTTGCTGAGAAGGAAGACTGATCCAGCATCCTTCATCCCAGGCTAATGTGAGTCGAAGAGTAAGCTAACTGACCACCTGTTCTGAGATACAGGGACATAGCAAGGTCCAGAAGACTGCCTGCTACCTCCCAGCTGACCTTGTGTGCTGGACCTGCCTGGACCTCCAACTGCATCTGCCTGAGCCCTGCTGGCCTCCGCTGGAGAGAGTCCCAGATCCTCAAGAGTTGCCCATAAGGAGATGTAGGGCTTAACAGAGGAGTAAAGAGGGGCTAAGGAGGATTAATTTGTAATAAAATATAATTAAATTACCTTTAATTAATTCTATACATCACTTTCAATAATTATTAATACATATGATAAATAAAAAACATAACCACATAAAAAAAATTGATTATTTATAATGTTAAAAATAGGGGGGCACATGCACATGTGTGCACGTAACAAGGAGTGAAATGGATGCAATTCCTCATGGTAAGTCCCTCAGCAGTTAAACTGAAAGTAGGTGCAAAAGAGGATACAATCATGAAGTGCCCAAGGACTAAGAGGAGCCTGTAAAACACATTACACTAAGACATGGTGTCTTCTGTTTCAGGAAAAGTTGTGACCCACAAAGAGGTTTTTAGTCTCTGAAAAAGATATGCAGAAAGAATTTCCATAATGAAAGCAGAGAGCTGTGAGGCCTTTTTTGGCTATAGGTTTCCAGAATATTATGCAATGCATTATAGCTCCTGGAAACCTGCAAGAGGAGAACCAATGAAAATAAAGCACAACAAGCATCTCATGACCTTACATCACTTCTTAGCCACAATCTGGAAGAGTGAGCTTTTCATCAGGTTTCCTTCTATTTAAGAACTTCCACTAAAATATATGTAGATGTATACAATCATAATCAAATACAATTTTCAGCTTTATTTTGCTGGGTATACATTTTCTTCATAAAAAGTCTACATCAGAAGGTACAATTCTTTAGTGAATACACTCCACTGCTCCAACCTACAACCTACAATAAGAAGCCATCCCTCTCCTGGACCATAGCCCATGGTTGAAATCTCACTATGGTGCTTTGCAATTTGTGGTAGCAATGTTGCCTTTGGGTGATCTCTTGAAAATTACTTCCAATAGGGAATTGTCACATTTCTTTAATAGACTTTGACTTGAACAACCAACTTTCAGCATATATATAGCATTTAATTGTCATATTAAAATCTTTTTATTAGAGCTTTAAATTCTATTTTTGCACTGCTATTCCATGTGCTATAACAACGTCGAAATATTTCATAATTTTGAACAGCATTGGTTTTGCTCTGTCAAGCAACTAAGTCCTTCTTTCCAAGTTGTATCCTGCTAGCCTTGTAATCACCCAAGCTGGCGTTAGCGCTGAAAATATGGGGGGGGGAGCTGAGCCAAAGTTCACATCAAGTCTGTGGCCTTTCTGCAAGATAGTCTGCCAGATGACCAATTTAAAATGATTTACAGATGTATGCAACCATCCACACAAACTGTGCTGGGGTACATTCACAATGACACTTACACGTTTTGCAGAGGATGAGGTTGTGGCTTATATTTTAATGATCAGGCCAACCAAGGATGTCTGAGTTGTGATCCACCTTCCCCCTTTTTGACACCAGTCTTAATTTTGCAATTCAACCTATGTACTATTAGGCCACATCACAAAATGCCCCGTCGCAGGGGATTGCAGAACAACCTGTTTTGTGAACACTAATTTGACTGGTTTATTTTTTCAACTCCCTGTGATTGTCTATAATCACAGGGTTGGTGGCAGGTGAGGAACAGCAGACCACCATCACTGTGTTGCATAAAAAAATCGATTTTTTTAAACAGCCCATGTTCATTAAATGAACTAGTGCTATTTTAAAGACAAACACTTCAACTTGGTCCACTGGCCTACTGTGTGATAGTCCATGGTTACCACACAGGGGGGCATATTACCAAGCAATAGCGATAATTATCGAAGCAATAGCGATAATTATCGCTATTGCTTGGTTAGAGACAAAATTTTACCGCAGAGCTGCGGCGATTTTTATCGCAGATAAACCTTGGTATTACCAAGGTTTATCGCAAATGCGATAAAAACGGCCGCAATGCATGAATATCGCTGAAAAGTCAGCGATATTCATGCATTACCGAGCTAATGCTCTTAGCCATGTTATCCACCTCCCATTGGATAACATGGCTAAGAACTGCTCAGGGCAGGTGTTCTCCAAAAGTTGGTAATAGGAGATAGCGATGTTAGCGACTGTTTCCAGTCGCTAACTTCTTGGCACGCCCACTTTGCATGTCATTAGTGATAAATATCACTGGCATGCAAAGTGGGGCCCAAGATGGTCGCTATCTCCTACTAGCTGTCGCTAACTGGTGTTAGCGACAGCTAGGTAATAGGGAGATAATTTTATCTCCGCTTTCTTGGCTTTTAAAGCCAAAAAAGCGGAGATAAACCCCCTTGATAATATGCCCCAGGATTCTTAAATGGAAAGCTGTCTACTGGCGAAACTTTCCCTTTGCAAATCAGTTGTCACCTCCTTTAAGGAGTCGGTAACTGATCAATGACTTGCAATCCAACCACAGTCACAAACAATGTACACATACCATAATTATTTCGCAATCAGGAGGGGATGCCCTATTCATGCCTTTTCCTAATTAATAGTCAACATGGATCGATAAAGCCTTTTTATGAGTTTGACATGCTTTACCAATTTGCAGAATGGGTTTGATACATACCAAACATTACATTTGTGATCACAAACTCTGTGATTTGGCAAATCGCAGGGGCTGCAACAACAAAATGGCATGGCACTTCAGGCCCGATAGCCTTACCCAGCCAGCTTGGTAGGACTATGCTCTGATGGACTTCAGATGGGCAGCTGGCTGCTGTAAAACCCAAAGTCATCAAATGACCAATGAAAGAAGGGCAAATTTAAAGTCCCTATAAAAAAAGTTTACACTATCGAAGAGAAGAGGTGATTTGCCAAGGGTGAGTCATTCCTGTGTGCCAAACTGTTATATGCACCCACACCAGCTGCACCTTGCTGTTACTCTAGTCATTTCTTTGGGTGGGAAGGGGGTAAAATATGCAAACACAACTGAAACAGATCTGTGGTTTAATCATAAGCTTCTGGCATTCTAAATATATTTTGACTACTGGGCTCTGTGGTGAGGCTTGTGGATAGTATGTTGTTTTACACAACTTTTGAAATAACTTGATCGTTCTGAGTATCTCTCAATGCAAAGACGTTACAAAGAAAGACTGTGACGTAAGCAGGTTGTGAAAAGTGATAGCTTTAATAGCTGAAAATGAGGCTGGGTTGTCATCTTGCAGCACTGTGGACAGAAGGGGGAATTCCCAAGTTATGAAAACACCAGATGAGAACAATCGCAACAAATAGTCACCACTATAGGGATTCATATATTATTAAGAAACTTAGGGGCACATGCATCAAGGTAAATTGCATTCGCAAACGGTGCGAATCGCAAAATTCGTCCGTTTGCGAATGCAATTTCCTTTTTTGGGATGCATCATGTTTTTTATTTTTTCGCAATTTAAGGAATCGCAATTATGTTGCAATTTCTTAAATTGCGATTGCATTTAAGAAATCGCAATTTGCTATTTCTTAAATGCAATGCATCACACTTTAGAAATTGCGAATTCGCAAATAGGGAGAGGTAAATTACTGTGAAGTTCACCTTCATGGTAATTTGCGAAAACTTTGAAAAATGCACAAAAGTGCATTTTTCAAAGTTTCATTTTACACACACACATGCCCTTGGGCGTGTGTGAAAAATGTTCTTAAAGTTACATTTCAGGGGTGCAGGGGGGGTCCTTTGGACCCTCCCCTGCACCCTTGAAATAGCATTCTCATTTTGCGATTCCTTAATTGCGATTCGCAAAATGAGAATGGCTTCCCATTCATTCCTATGGGCCTCTAGGCCCATAGGAATCAATGGGAAGGGATTCCTTAATTGCGATTCGCAAATTGTGAATCGCAATTAAGGAAATGTAAGAAATCGCAAAAAAAATTGCGATTTCTTGATGCATAGCCGTTTGCGATTTCTTAATTGCGATTCCTTAATTTTCGCAATTAAGAAATCGCAAACGGCAACAATGATGCATGTGGCCGTTAGGTACTTACACTTCAGTCTAGCTTGCATGCAAATGGCTCATGTAACTACACCCATTTTACTTGTTGTAGGATGCAAATATTGCATGCACTGACACACTGTTAGCATCTGATTGCAGACACATTATTTTATCAATTTTTTTTGTAAACAATCTTTTCTGGATTGGGACATTGTCTGTTACAGCTAGTGTGACAATCATCACATAAGAACAATGCAATTATAAAGTATTGTGCTGTTGGGGGCATGGCTTGGACACCGAAGCGAGATGGCGGACTTCATATGAGCTCCGCTCGGGCGCAAAGACTTCTTCTCCCAAATTGCCTCAAATTGTGGAGTTTTCAAGAGCGGATGGTGGCCCTGAGCTCCTGTGGTGGTGGTGAGTTCGGTAACCGCTTTTATTGAACTGTTGCAGTGCAACAAAGCCTGGAGGCTGTAGCGATTACTTTTTCCTCACGGACGCGCGGGCATCCGCCATTTTAAGTTGTGGTGCTCGTGTTCCGTTTTTTCTATCAACAAAGCCGCTTTCTTGATACTTTTTGTTCTACAGTGCAGCCGGCATGTTGTCAATCATATACCAATGAGTGCTTCTCCTTTTCCTTCTTTTTCTATTTATATAAAAAATGGGGGATAAAAAAAACAAAAAATCAAGACTTTCTCCATTCTTTATGGTATTTACTCAGGTGAGCTGCAAGATAGGGAGGCAGCATTTCATTAACAGCTTGCTCTTACCAATTTGTGGCAGTCAAGTGGAAAGTGCATGAAGAAGAGCACCTTGATGTCATTATCATGTGCTGAATACTCAATTTCTATTTCTGAAGTCTTGAGGGTGAATCTTTCATGTTTTCACATAGCATTTGTTGAATTTTTAGGTGACAGCATTTCTTCATACTGAGGTGACTATTGAAAGTTGCTCGGTTTTTCTTCATTGACTACAGTAGTTCCCTACAGTGCTTCTATTCAATCCAACACCTTTTACTTATCTTTGGATGGTCACTATTCCTGCCTTCTTCTCCTTTGGTGTATGGGTCGGATTCGCCTGCTTTTAGTTACTAACCGTCAATCTCTTCAACAACTCAAGATGGCGCGTCACCTTCACACCTCCTTTAGATCATCCTCCTCAGGTGCTAAACCAAAGAGACATAAGAATGATCCACCTTCCCCCATTCTTACCTAACAAAATTCTGTACTGGACTCTAGTTTGGAGGCAGTAGGTGGTCTCCAGCCTTTCATGTCCACTACCAATGAAAAGTTAAAACAAATTGAAAATCGCTGGATAGTCATGGAGCTTGAACAACATGTTGGAGATCTCCAAAACATTTCTACTGAAATTCCTTTGTTAGAAAAAGAGCTCCACAAACTTAGACTTCATACCAAAGACTTGGAAAATTGCAATCGCAGGAACAATCTTCTCCTTTATGGCCTGCCGGAAAATATTGAAGGTCCTGATATGTTATCCTTTCTGAAAAAGTTTCTGCCGGATCTCTTAGATCTTCAATCTTCATCACCTCTCAACATACAACAGGCGCATCATTTGGGTCATTTTCAACCTAACTCAAACAAACCACGTGGTTTCATAATGCTTTTTTTAGAGTTTACTGAATTGATGCATGTCTTGAAAACGGTTAAATCCAAACGATGTCTCACATGGTGAGGTCATAAAAAATTTATTTCACAAGATGTTTCCAATGCAACGAATCCCGCTGTAAGGAATTTTTGGCTCTTCGTCCCCAGATGAGACACTTGAACATTCAATATGGCATTCTCCACCCTTGCCTCTGCGAAGTTACTCATGAAGGAAGTTCACGTTCTTTCAACGATCCTGCTAAACTGAAACTCTTTCTCAATAATATTTCTTCTCGTAATATGGAAAACGAATGTTTTAATATTATCTCAGTTTTACTGGTTAACCAGTTGTTGTTGAGCTTATAATAGTACCTCTACCTTCTTTCTCTTATGTGCTCTTCCTTTATACTATTTTTATTTCCTCAAAAATGTTCCCTTCATTCTTTATTTCCTGCTAATTGTTATTCATTTACTTATTAAGAGGCTTGTCATTACCTTTTTACTCATACCACCGTCCTTGCTTTTGTCATCACCTTGCCCCTCTCATTTTTGTTGCTTGCTTATCTTCAGATCTGGATTATTTTCCTTGATCTGTTTACTTTCTCTGTTTGTCTGTATGTCTCTCTTTATTCTCTTCCTTTCTTCTCCTACCCTCCTATTTACCTTCTACTTTTTTCATGGTGTGTTTTTATTATCAACTTTTTGTGTATATGAGTGTCTTTGACCATATTTCCTTAAGTGATTATCTTCCTTCTCTTGATAATTGTTGTTTCTTTTTCTTTTCCATTGATCTTGCAGTTTATTTTTCCTATTTCCTTATGTTCCCCCTCATCCATCAACATGTGTAACGTTGTAACGTGGAATGTATGTAGTCTACGGCATCATGTCAAGCATCAAAAGGTATTGTCTCACCAATCCAAACTCAATACTCCTGTTGCTTTTTATCACAGGAAACCCATTGTAATGATGTGAAATCCACTTGAGAGACTAGACCATCTACATATGTCAATGCACAGTCGATACAATGTTATCAAAATGTTGGTCTTGCCTAAATTCCTATACTTACTTCAGACCATACCACTAGAATTTCTGGCTTCAAGTATCTCTATGGCCAAAAGGGTATGTGCTAGATTTCTATGGGGGTATCACAGAGCCAGAAGAACATATAAATGGATGATCTTGCCCTGACTTGGGGGGGGGGGTTGGGGGCTCCCAGCCTTCTCCTTTATCATTGGGCAGCACTGTTACAAGATGTGGGCCTATTGTTGGTTGGGGACCCAACATTTTATGTTGATTTTCATCTTATACTGTACTCCTGGGAAGGTTTCTAAATGGGCTGGACCTCGGGGCAATTCCTGCAGCAGGCGCGGGGCATGGGCTGCCGACATGATTCACATTTTTTTTTCCTTCCCCAAACTTTAAAAATTTCTTTAAGACATTGAATGTTTTTTTAACCAGATACTCGACATACTGGTTTTTATAACATCCGATTTGATTATTTTGGGGGTAGAAGGGAGCCAGGGTATTAGGTCCCTGCCCAGATTCGAAGGCGGGTGTGTATTTATTGCAATTGCTATTGCTAGAAAATGCATCACTTCCCAATGGATCAGCCCTGATCCACCTACATTCATCATGTGGAGGGCTAAGCTGTTAGTCATTTACAATATGGAATCGGCTGTATATTTATTTATTTATTTATTAAATTTATATTGCGCACAGCTACCCGTAAAGGGTTTCCCGGCGCCAGGGACAGACAAAAGAAGAGAGACAGGCAATTGATGAGAAGGAGAAGAACAGGAGCAGTGACCGGACTAAAACAGAAAAGTTTTCAGTTTCTTACGAAAAACAAGAAGGTTGGTCTCAGTTTTTAGCGCCAACGGAAGAGCATTCCACATCTTCGGCCCCAAGTGAGCGAATGAGCGACCTCCCATTTTTGCCAATCGAATTCTTGGAATTACCAAATTGGCTTTATTTGATGACCTGAGAGGACGACTGGGCTGATATGGCTGAACGAGATTGTGCAGGTAAGTGGGGGCAGAACCCTGACGAATCTTAAACAGGAGACACAAGGTTTTGAAAGCCACGCGATCAGGGATTTTTAACCAGTGAAGGTCACACAGGGCTTGCGTTGCAGACATTCTCCGTGGAATATTGCACAAAAGACGGGCAGCCGAGTTCTGTACAACCTGGAGTATATTCATTGTGGCTTTATCGGCTCCTAGATAAAGCACATTGCTGTAGTCGATACGGGACATTACAAGGGCCTGAACAACAGTTCTTCGAGTAGACTCAGGCAACATCCATAGGATCTTCTGCAACCAGCGTAAGGTATTAAAGCAGATTGCAGCGACCTTGGTTGCCTGTTGTCGCATCGAAAGTTTCTCGTCGATTAAAAAACCGAGGTTACGAACAACTGGCACGGGGGTAGGCAGTGGACCCATATCACTGGGCCAGTGTCTAGGGCCCCACAGATCTTTATGTTTGCCTAGTATAATAACCTCAGTCTTATCTCCGTTGAGCTTTAGCAGATTGACTTGCATCCAGGCCGCAACACGAGAAAGGCCGATTTTTAGGGCAGAAATGTCCTGAACCCTGCTGCCTGACAAGGAAAACACAATCTGCGTGTCGTCTGCATATGAGTATATGGACAGACCGGCCTCCTCTACGATAGTAGCGAGGGGTCTGATGTAAATATTGAACAACAGAGGGCTCAATATAGACCCTTGAGGGACGCCGTAAGCAGATGCACAGATCGCCGATTCAGCTTTGTTTGAAAATACCTGAAATGTGCGCTCATTGAGAAATGAGGCCACCCAGGCAAGCGCAGATCCAGCAACACCAAGGGAGTGAAGGGACTCCAATAGAATGGAATGCGACACGGTATCGAAATCCGCGCTTAAATCCAGAAGGATAAGCGCAAAGGTCTCACCACTATCAATACCGTGTCGGAGTCGCTCAGTCACCCCTAGGAGTGCGGATTCGGTGGAATAGTTGGCGCGAAAGCCTGATTGGGATGGATGAAAATATCCCGTATTTTCAACAAACTCATTCAGCTGGAAGTTGACATGGCGTTCCAGTATTTTAGAGCAAGCTGGCAGCAGGGATATAGGCCTAAAGTTGGCCAGGTTAGTAATGTCCGCACCAGATTTTTTTAGTAGGGGAACGACCATGGCATGTTTCCAATCCTGTTC
Organism: Lissotriton helveticus; assembly: GCF_964261635.1. Classification (NCBI taxonomy): domain Eukaryota; kingdom Metazoa; phylum Chordata; class Amphibia; order Caudata; family Salamandridae; genus Lissotriton; species Lissotriton helveticus. Next base: position 1,074,031,785 of record NC_136059.1, read on the forward strand.
AACCCGGGATTCACTGAGGGAGATGTTAGGTAACCTCATTAGGAATCTTCGAGGTTCAAGGTCAAGTTGTTTCAGTATCTTCATGGGGACAGGGTCCCGAGGAGAGCCTGACCTAATGCTTTTTAAGCATGACAGGAAGGACACATCATCAAATAATTTCCAGTTGTACAGAAACTCCGTAGGAGGGACAGAAACATTACAACAAAACCCAGGTAAGGAAGGGTCAGTAGAAGATGGGAGGGAGGCTAGAGATTGATGGATGCCCTGAACCTTCGATATAAAAAAGTCCGCAATAGCATTGCAATGTATACCGTCTAAAGCCGGCAACGCAGGAACAGTGTCAGCACCTGTAAGTTTCTTGACAGTAGCAAAAAGAGTCCGAGGACAATTCTGCACTGGGGTGATTGTAGAGGTAATGTAAAGGGCTTTGGCACGTTTACAGTTGACATGATAAGCTTTCAGCTCATCTTTGTAAATCATTTTAGAGGGAATGGAATAGGACCTTCTCCACTTCCTCTCCAGGGCTTTACATTTAGCACGTTGGATTTTTAACTCATCCGAGTACCAAGGTGCTGGGGGACGCAAGGATCGAAATTTACTGCCAGAACGAGGCGCATGAACAGATACTGCATCTGTTAGCCACCAAGAAATGGGGGCATTCAAATTTTGCTCAGTGTTAATGATAGATGGAATTGTTTCAGTCAGATGCAGATTGAAAGCAGCTATATCGATCCTGTCCCAGCAATAGGATGGTTTAGTTTCCTCTACATAATCACTAGCTATATAGAGACCGGGCGGTAGCACAAAGTGTACAGCATAGTGATCAGTGTATACAGATTGAAAGGACGTAGGAGAAGGGAAATGGGGAGGACAATCTGGTTGTCAATTACTAGCTGGATACGGTAAATATATCTGTCTTTGGTCTATTTTACATTTGTACATCTTTCTAGATTACCTTCATTTAATGTTTGTACTTTCTTTGCCTTTTCAGGATTTCCTTTTCCTTTTCCTTCTCCTTTCCCCTTTTATGTTTTTTCTTCTTTTCTTTGTCTTTGTCTGTGTCTTTGTCTCTCTTCTTTCCTCTCCTCTAGGTAGAGGTGTATTGTGGGAATTCCGTTGTCTGTTTTTCAGTTTTGCTGTTGTTTATTATGTATTACTTTGTACTTTCAAATGCCATGACTACTTGTCAATTGTTAAACATAAATACATAAATAAATAAATACATAAAAAGTAATGATGTGGAATCTCTCAAACTTAAAAATCAATGGGTCACTCAAATTGTTTTTTCTACTGCTATTGAACGTCATGGTGGGGTTGCAATTTGATTTCAAAAATCAATTAATGCACAAATAATATCAACAGAATGTGATTCCAATGAACGTTAAGTTTTGGTTGATACTATTATTTGTAAAACACAAGTTACTTTTCTTAATATTTATGGTCCTGTCAAAACTGATCCACAATTCTAGCATTGTATTAAATTGAAACTATCCTCTATCTCTCATCCCAATATAATTGTTGGTAGTGACTTCAATAATTGTCTAGATCCCTTCTCTGATAGAAAATCCAATTGCAAATTTAAGCCTGATAAGACTTCCAAATCCTTTTTAGTCAGCCATCTCTGCTCGTCCTTTGTTTGATGTATGGAAAACATGCAACCCAGATACTTCCGAATTTACTATCTTTTCACCTGTCCACCATACTATGTCCTGTATTGATTATATTTTGACTTCTAAAGCTTTACTCCCATGTATCCATTCCTCTGAAAATGGGTCTATTTTTATTTCTGACCATGCTCCTGTGTCTGCTTCTTTTGATCTATCCCTCACTACCTGCAAACAAGGTTGTTGGCGTTTTAACAACCACCTTCTTTCAGACCGAACCTTTAACACAGAGCAACCTTATTTATTAATGAATTGTTTGAGTTTAACAAATCTTAAGACACCTTAGTTCATCAATCAATCAATCAATCAATCAATCATTTGTAGAGCACGCTACTCCCCCGTGAGGGTCTCAAGGCGCAAAGAAGGAGGGAGGCAGCTACTGGTCGAATAGCCAGGTCTTGAGGTGTCTCCTTAAGGTCAGCAGGTCTTGGGTCTGACGCAGGTGGGCGGGAGGGTGTTCTATGTCCTTGCGGGGAGGTGAGAGAATGATTGGCCGGTGATCGTTCGGCAGATGCGTGGAACGGTGGCATGGTCGGTGGAGAAAAACTGGCGGTTCGGGGTGTAGAAGGACATTTATTTGTTGAGGTATGCTGGTCCGGCGTTGTAGAGTGCTTTGTGAGCATGGGTGAGGAGTTTGAAGGTGATCCTCTTGTTGACCGGGAGCCAATGTAGATTTTTTAGGTGGGTGGTGATGTGGCCGTGACAATGGAGTCTTTTTTGGAGGGTAGTCATGGTTACTGCGTAGAGGGCATTGCTGTAGTCCAGCCTGCTGCTGACCAGTGCTTGGGTGAATGTTCTCCTGGTTTCGGTGGGGATCCATCTGTAGATTTTGCGGAGCATTCGGAGGGTGTTGAAGCAGGAGGACGAGTCGGTGTTGACTTGCTGAGTCATAGAGAGCATTGAGTCCAGAATGAACCACAGGTTGTGTGCATGGTTTGTGGGTGTCGGGGCAGCTCCCAGCGAGGTCGGCCACCAGGAGTCATCCCATGCGGAGGGGGTGGAGCCGAGGACGAGGACCTCCGTTTTGTCTGAGTTAAGTTTCAGTCAGCTGGTCTTCATCCAGTATGCAATGGCCTTCATTCCTTTGTGGAGGTTGGATTTGGCAATGGCTGGGTCTTTGGTGAGGGAGAGGATCAATTGTGTGTCGTAGGCGTAAGAGACGATGTTGGGGTGGTGTGCTCGGATGATGTTGGCTAGCGGTGCCATGTAGATGTTGAAAAGGGTCTGGCTGAGGGATGATCCTTGGGGTATGCCGCAGGTGATCGTGGTGGCTTTGGATCAGAACAGGGGAGGCAGACTTGCCGGTGAGGAAGGAGGTGATCCAGTCCAGGGTTCTGCCTCGGATCCCTGTGTCGTGGAGGCATGTGCATACGGTGTGGTGGCAGATGGTGTCGAAGGCAGTCGAGAGGTCCAGGAGGATGAGGGCCGGCGATCGCCGTTGTCCATTAGGGTCCTGATGTCGTCAGTGGTGGCGATGAGGTCGGTCTCGTGCTGTGGTTACTGCGGAATCTGCGGAATCCAGATTGGGAGGAGTCCAGGACATTGTTCTCCTCCAGTAAGTGGGTAAGCTGTCTGTTGGTGGTCTTTTCAATGACTTTAGCTGGGAACGGGTGCAGGGAAATGGGTCGGAAGTTCTTGAGGTCCTTGGGGTCTGCGCTGGTTTTTTTGAGGAGGGCGTAGACCTTGGCGTGTTTCCAGCTCTCTGGGAAGGTGGCGGTCTTGAAGGCGCTGTTGATGATCTTTTGGAGTTGGGGTGCGATTATGGAGCTTGCCCTGTTGAAGATGTGGTGGGGCAGGGATCGGCGGGTGAGCCGTAGTGGATGGTGTTCATGATTTTGATGGTGTCTTCATCATCAACGTTGTTCCAGGAGAGCAGGAGGTTGGTGTGTTTGGTGGGTGTAGGTGTCTGTCGTTGGTGACTGGGTGTCAAAGCTGTTGTGGATGTCTGCGATCTTGCGGTGGAAGGAAGTAGCCAGGGAGTCGCAGATTTCTTGTGATGGTGGAACGTCATTGGAGCTGGAGCTGGGGGTGGCGAGTTCTTTTACGATGCTGAAGAGCTCTTTGCTGTTGTGTGCGTTGTTGTCGATGCTTTCCTTGAAGGACGTTTTATTGGCGGATCGGATGAGTTGGTGGTGTTTGCGTCTGGCGTTTATGAGGGCTGCGTAGTTATCTGGTGTCCGGTCACTGCGCCATTGCTTCTTGAGTATTCTGCAGGTGTGCTTGGAGTTCGGTGTTGAACCAGATGGCCCTCGTGATGGTGTGCCTGTTGGAGGGTCTCCTCATTGGGGCGAGTGTATTGGCGCAATCGTCAATCCATTGTTTGAAGTTGTGGGCTCCTGCGTCGGTCTTGGAGGGCTCGGGTGGAGTTTCACAGGTGAGCATGGTGATGAGCTGGTCTTCTGTGACTTTTTTTCCAGTTGTGGTGTGGTACCTCCCAGTCCATAATAACTGGGAGGCTTTTAAAGCATCATTTAGAGCCTTTACTATTGCTTACTCTTCCAAGAAGAAAAAATTACTAAATGCTAAATATCAAGAAACTCTTCAACAAATTAAAATCCTGGAGCATAATTATTTTTCTTCCAAATCTTCCTCTACCTTACAAGAATTGATTGCTGCCAAATCTACCCTGAGTAATGAAATCAAAATGTCATGGTGGCCAAAATAAAGCAGGAAAAATGTTAGCAAAAGATTTAAAAATTAGGTCAGAACGTAAAAAAAGGCCAAAGCGCCAGGGACCAGATGTTATGTTATGTTATTTTAATTTATACAGTGCACAGCTACTCGGAAGTGTCCCGGCGCTTACAGCAAGAAGGCAGAAAATGCACAGTTACCAATTAAAACACTAAGGTTTTTAAGGCTTTCCTAAACAGAAGAGGATCTTGAGTGGCCCTCAAGGCCAAGGGCAGCGCATTCCAGGCTAGACAAGCTTTGTGCACCAAAGAGTTCCCCCCCCCCCAGTCGCTGACGCTTAAACTTCAGCAGCTGCGAAGACGAAGGCAGCTGTCTCCCAGGTGTGTACAAAGCCAGTCTCTTCTGCAAATAGATGGGACCGAGACCGTAAAGGGCCCGTTGCACAATTGAGAGCATTTTAATTTTCAGGCGTATTTCAACAGGAAGCCAGTGTAATGACCGTAGAAGAGCCCGGGCACTGTGCCTGGATGACAGCCCCCCTAGGAGTCTGGCAGCCGAATTTTGTACCACTTGAAGTTTCTTCGCAAGGAAACCTGGGCTGCCAACTAGGAGGGCGTTAGCGTAATCCAAGCGAGAAAGAAATAGTGCCCGAACGACCGTCTCTCTGGCCGTGCTCTGCAAGAGGGGAAGGAACTTTCTCAAACTTTTCGACACACCAAAGCAGGTGCAAACCAATTTTTTTACATGCATCACAAAATTCAGATTCTCATCGAACCAAACGCCTAGGTTTTTGGCGGCACCATTATTCTCGAATGGACAAAGAAAACCAGGAGGCCAGAGTCTCTCTCTGAAATCCGGAGCAAAAGAACCGAATAGCAGTACTTCTGACTTTCCCTCACTACATTTAAGCTGCGCGTTGGCCAGCCAATGAAAAACCGATGACAAGCACTGCTGGGGTCTCTTAACAGAGTCCTCCTCCTTGCTCCAGGTAAACAGCAACTGGGTATCATCGGCGTAGGCCATCACCTTAGCCCCCAGTGACTCCGCCAAAAAGATCAGCGGAGTCACGTAGATGTTAAATAACAGTGGGCTAAGCGATGACCCCTACCGAACTTCAGTGGAAACCCTCATGGGCACAGAGGCACACGGAGGGAGCCAAACCTGCTGCGACCTTCCTTCCAAAAAAGAATTGATCCATTGAAAAGCCGTCACAGAAATTCCTATTTCAGATAGGCGATCCAGGAGCATGGCGTGAGGCACCGTGTCAAACGCCGCCGAGAGATCAAGCAAAACCAATGCTGCTCTCCCGCCGGCATCAAGACACTCCTGAATCGATTCCGTGACCTCTAGCAAGGCAGATTCCGTGCTATAAGAGGCACGGAAGCCAGACTGCGCCGGATGAAGCAAACCAGCCCCCTCAACAAAGTTGATAAGTTGGAATGTGACCGCTTTCTCGCAAACTTTAGCCAGACTTGGCAGAACCGAGATAGGATGATAGTTTTCTGGGAGCAATGGATCGAGTGACGGTTTTTTGAGTAAAGGAAGGATCAAGGCATGTTTCCAAGCTGTCGGCACATAAGCCTCCCGCAACGATTTATTGACCATAAAATTCACCTCCGAATTAATGGTGTCTGCCACATCCGATAGTAGACGGGCCACACAGGGGTCGTTGGGAGAGCCGGACTTAAGGGCTTTGAGGATTCGGAGAGAACTAGCGAGGTCAATGGGATGGAATTCAGAGAAAGGGGAGACCAGGTCTGTACTGGGCTAATGCAGCGGCAGCGCAGGGTCGCTGTTTCTGGGAGAGGACAAAAAAGTCTCCTGGATTCTGATTATTTTATCCCTGAAGAATGACGTCAGGGTGTTTCACCAGGACTCCGTGGCAGGAGCAGCCGCCGCCTGGGCACTGGGGGACAGGAAACTCTGCACAATTGTGAAGATTTCTTTGGAATTATTATTAGCCCGCTCAATACGAGCGGCGTAATACTGTCCTTTGGCCTCTCCTATCGCCACATATTAGAGTTTTTGTTTGGATCTGAGAATATTTTTATCAGAGTGGAGGTAGCCGCCAAAATGCCAAGCCCTCTCCGCCGCCTTACAGGCATGCTTCAAAGTTTTCAGCGCAGGAGTATACCATGGCTTAGAAGGAGATTCATGCCGCAGCCTTATCTGACACTGCCCCGACCCATTAGCAACAGCGTCTGCAATCCAATTGGCAAATTGAGTTACATTCTCCTCCAGACTACCCAAAAAAGAGGGCCGGGAAGAGGCAAGCGAGGCGCTTAGCTGGCCGGGGTCCACCTTCCTGGAGAAAAATATGGGAAAGTGGTCTGACCAGGCCACCTGTTGCAGTTTCATGAGTAATATGGGGAAGTTGGCACAGATGATGTCCAACGTATGCCCACCCAAATGTGTGGGGAAGGGGGAGCGGAGCTTGCCGGAAACCATGATGGCGGCGTAAGCCCGGAGCTCCGGCCGGTGATTGACCAAAATCCTCAAATATCCTGCACCTGAGACGCCGTGGAGACGGTTGTCAGCTGTCCCAACCTGCCCTGAGCATAGCGCTACCAAAAAGGTGATTCAGACGTGCTGTACGCCGCTGCCCGCATCACTTCCTGAAGAGCAGCGGGGGAGTCGCGGTTGGCCGGAGAGCAGCGGACTTGCGTGCTGGCTGACCCGGGTTGCGTCGCCCTGCGTGCGGCAGTGGAGGGACGACGGGGACCGGTGTGACGCGAAGTCCGCCGTGAGATCACTAACTTGCGAGGCCTGGGAGCAGAGGCGCGAGTCAGGCGAGTAACCCGGAGCCCCTCCGCCCCTGCCGAGCGTCTGTGGCCGCAGCAAATTAAGGCGGACAGGAACGGCTCATACACCTTTAGCGCCGGAGCCACGGCGCCCCGCTGATATCGGGAGCACGCAACCGCCGGTGGGCAATAGAGACTGCGCCCTGAGCGGGGGCCTGAGCTGGGGAATCCTGCAACAGACATAGCATCGGCAGAGCACGGGGGCCGCCAAATAATACGGAGCCCCAGAGAGACCGGCAATACGGGCAGAACTGCAGCAGCCCAGGTGGGGCTGGGGGACGGTGCCTCAAGCGCGCCTCGGCTGATGTTTGAAGCCTCTGCAAACCCCTGGATAATACTGCACTTTGGACGGTGGGCACAACAGCTGTGTGCCCCCTACCGGACCGGGCCCTTGTGTGAAGCACTCTGGTGAGGCGACACTAGGCGGCGAGTGGAACAGCGGTTGTAGCGGGAAAGAAGACCTGAGAGTGCACAATAGGAAGACCCGGGTCCCCCCTCTCCCCCACGGCAGCCGGAGGAAGCCCCTGATACCGAAGGCCCGGTCAATAGCGTGCCAGGGACTGGGGGTCAGCTCCCCCCCATGGGCAGCGGGCGAGTGGAACACATTGGCGGGAGAGGTGCGAGGCGCCGCGATCACAGCGCCACCATGGGCAGGGGCAACAAGACCCAGTCTAAGTTGTCTTTCCAGCAGCAACGCTCCCAATCGCAGGATGGTGCGAACAGAGCGCAGCGGGCCCGCAACGAGGAGGAGGACCCGGCGGAGGACCAGGACCTGAAGGCCATGCTTCTAGCCATGGAAAAAGGTATCCAAAGCCGCATATCTATGCTAGGCTCCAAGATTGACTCGCTCACATATCGGATGGACAGGATGGTGGAAAGGATAGACAAGCTTGCGGAGAGGCTAGAAATGGACAAAAGGCGTATCTCAGAAGTGGAGGGAGCGCAGATGGAGCTAGATGTGGGCCATAAGAAAATGGAACAGCATGCAGGCTCTCCAAGCAAGGCTGAGGACTTAGAAGCACGGTCACGGCGCAGTAAACTCCGGATCACGGGCCTGCCGGAGACGACCCAGACTGGCAACATGGAACGCTTCATTGAGTCCTTACTCACCACGTTGTTGGGAGCGGAAACATTCTCTCACATGTTTGTAGTTGAGAGGGCGCACAGATCGCTTGGGCCGCGTCCACGCCCGGGAGCCCCATCATGCCCAATCATAGCTAAATTGCTCAACTACAGGGACCGTGATGCTGCCTTGAGGCAGGCCAGAGCCAAAAAATCGCTCCAGTACGAGGGGTCGGAGATCTCTTTATACCCGGACTTCACTGCCAGAGTGCAAGAAGTGTGCAAACGCTTTGCCCCGCACAAAAACAGCTCATAGACATGGGTTTGGACTACGCTATGCTGTACCCGGCCAGACTCAGGGTAAATCGGCAAGGGCGCTCTCACAGATTCACAGATCTACGGGCTCTGCAGCAAACCCTCAAGACGTGGGCGAAGGAACGACGCGGGAACACCTCGCCGAGGGACAACGCAGATGAAGATAGGAGCCCCTTAGATGAGCAGGAATGACACCTTTTACGGGTGGGAGTTGCGAATCTGTTGGTTATGGAAACTTGCGGATGACAACGGCTATGAGGGTCTGGCCTGACTGAATGGGGCCCTAATGGTGGAGATGACTATCAGGTAGCGTTTTTTGGCTTCACGAATTACCACTCATGGCACGACTAAGGGAGCGACTCGGCTTCCCTATTGAGGGTGCACAGATATGAGGAGAGGAGGCTGGCCAGAGGGGCAGCGACACCGAGGCTCGGCAGACATGAGAGTTGGGAACTCGTCGTCAGGTATCCGGTGTGCTTGGATACCGTCCGAGCCACTGTAGCTTTAATTTTGATTGACTGTTGATTTTGTATGTTTATAGTCTCAGATGCGCGTAATTGATCACCGAGGGCGAAGAGTGCTGTGCCTACTGCGGAGCGTAATACAGGCTCCAGTAACTGGCAATATGGCAACCTCGGCCCTGGCGCGCAATGCAACTGTCTGACTCGCACGAGTCTTTACTGTTTGGGGGGAATCGGGGTGGGTGGCGGGGTGGAGACGGGTACTGCAAGGCCAGTTTGGGGGTGGTCTTCTGTGGGAGGGGGGCGGGGCTGTATGACGATCTGCACGGGAATGTTTGGGGACCCGGTATTGTTCTTGACTTTGTTCGGGGAGGGGAGGGCACTGTTTCATTGCAATACACAGGGGGGGACAGTGAGGGGGGATGAGGCAGTTGACATATCATAGGTTGAACGCACTGGCCAGGCACACTACAGGAGAACTTGCTATTTCCACACTAAGCATACCCTATCAGGATGACTAACCCACCCGGAGCGCAGGAGCACACACAGACGGCCACCATACGCACCCTCACATGGAATGTTAGGGGGTTAAATGATTTCAGAAAACTGAGGAAAGTGATGAGCTATTTAAAAAGACAAAGAGTAGACATAACGCTACTGCAGGAGACCCATCTGCCACTCTCGAGCAGGATGCTACGCAGTAAAGGCCTGGAGGGAAATATAGCAGCAGCGGGATTCACGACCCATGCCAGAGGGGTCATCACATGGGTCAATCCGGGGTCGAAAATTACACTGCAGACACTCAGAACCGACCCAGAGGGCAGATACGTCTTAGAGAACTGTAAGGGTATGGGACTGGATTTACTAGTAGTGAACGCTTACGGCCCAAACTATGATGCCCCGGAATTCTATGCATCGTTAGCTGCGGTGATTGGCACCTATGACACAACCCAAATAATCTGGGGGGGGGACTTTAACCTGACGCTTAACCCAGATATTGACAGGTCGACTGGCCCACCTCGGAGGCCCACGGCTGCGGCACAGACGCTGACTGCTAGACTTATCACTCAAGACATGGAGGACGTATGGAGAAGCAGAAATGCGAATTCGGTGGGTATACCCACTACTCAGCTTACTATGAAGTGCACACTAGAATAGACTACTGGTTTGCTACCCCGGAGGTGTTACACAGGATCAGAGAATGCAAGGTCCTGCCGCGCACTCTGTCGGACCATTCCCCCATACTGTTGGCCAATGCAACCCCGGCTAGGACAATTCCCCCCTTTACGTGGCGCTTTCCACCGTGCTCGCTCCTAGACCCTGTTTTTAGAGGAGAACTGGCAGAGGCAATTGACTTATTTTTTGGAAAAAATGTGGGGTCGGTGGAGGACTTCCAAACGGTATGGGAGGCGTTTACGGTCTACATAAGGGACATCGCTATGTCGAAACAATCCAGCGTTCTGAAGGCCATAAGGCACCGGCTATCGGACTTAGAAAGCCAGCTGCAGGCCCTTGAGAAGCAGCAACTAAGCCGACCAGATGATGCGGCGAAGGCGGAAATAAAAACACTTATAGCGGAGTACAATGAGGAAGCCGACAGGGAGGTAAAACACTTGGGCAAATATGCCACCGCCCGCACTTACGGTGAGGGTAAAAGGCCTAGCTCTGTTCAGGCAAACATTCTGAAGGGCAGAAAAGGGAAGCCGCTGGTCACGGAGCTGAAGGCTGCAGACGGCCAACGCGCCACGGACGAGGCCGAGATAGCTAACATATTCAGAGCTTACTACTCGGAATTGTACTCCTCGAAATGCGGGGATTTGTCAGCCGAAATTCTGGATTACCTGGAACATATAAAGCTCCCGTTCCTCACTAACACAGACAGGGAATTCCTCATGCTTCCTATACAACAAGAAGAGATTAGGGAGGTCCTGGCCTCTATGCGTACGGGCAGCGCCCCAGGTATAGAAGGCCTGACAGTAGACTTTTATAAAACGTTTCAAGATCAACTGCTGTCGCATATCTCCACTCTGTTGAGTGACATCTGTATTCAGGGCAGCATGCCGAGTTCCATGAGGGAGGCAATGATCGTCACTATCCTTAAACCAGATAAGACGCCCTACGAGTGCGGATCATACCGGCCGCTGTCACTACTTAACGTAGACACTATACTATATGCCAAAGTCCTAGCGACGAGACTTGCACTACTGGCCTCTGACTTGGTGGCTCCTGAGCAGGCAGGATTCATACCTAGCAGGAATTTGACGTATAATTTTAGAACGGTACTAGGAACTATCCAACATGTCAAGCAGGATGTAGCAGCCATGGCAGTATTCCTAGACATGGAAAAGGCACTTGACTCGGTGGAGTGGCCGTTTCTACTACAGTTATTGCAGAGAATGGGGCTGGGGGACCCCTTCCTGCAAATGGTTGGCGCCCTTTATAGCGGGCCCTCGGCTAGAGTGCGGGTTGGAAACGCGGTCTTGCAACCCTTTTTAATCGGCAGAGGGACTCGTCAAGGGTGACCCCTCTCCCCGTTGCTGTATGCTCTAGCGGCAGAACCACTGGCCTGCGCGCTGAGAGAGTACCATAGTCATGAAGGCATACGATTTCCAACCTACAAAATAGTGGTGCCAATGTATGCTGACGACACGCTGCTATATGTTCATGACCCTGCGACAAATCTGTCCCCGCTGCTGAGAGAGGTGGTTCACTTTGGAGTGCTCTCGGGCCTTAAAGTCAATTGGGTGAAGTCTATTGTCTTTCCTCTCACACCTGCCACTAGGCAGTTAGAGATGGAATACCTGCTCCAGTGGTCGGAAGACCCGATCAGGTACCTTGGAATACGACTCCACATGGATCCGGAGCTGCTCCTCAGCCAAAACTACGGGAGGGCAGTCAGCAAGCTGGAAGATGATATAGAGCTCTGGAGTAGATTGCCACTCACTTTGATGGGCCTCATAGCCATTATGAAAATGGTGGTTCTACCGTGGTTCCTTTTCCTATTCAATGCCATTCCAATAGTACTATCTAAGGCTTTTTTCCAGCAGCTGACGAGTCTCATGATTAGCTTAGCGTGGGCAGGAAAGCAACCCAGGGTTCGGTGGTCACTCCTCACCCTGCCCTACAGCATGGAGGGCCTGGGTGCCCCGGATCTTGAACTTTACTGCAGAGTAGCACAGGCATCGCACCTGCACACTTGGGCACATGGCGACAAGATGATCCCGCATGTTCGCATGGAGCGACTGTTTGCACACCCGCAACCGCTCCCGGCCACGATCTGCATGCCTTTGGACTGCAGAAACGGACTACTGGATTCCATAGCGGCTAACAACCATGCCTGGCACTCGCTACTACAGAGGCAGGGAGGCGCGCTGCTCTATTCACCAGATATGCCCCTGGAGTGGATGCTCTGGCTCCGCCTATGGGAGAGAAGGGTGTCACTAGAGAACTGGCGAAACTCGGACTACACCGAGCGGGCGACCTCTTCCAGGATGGAGTAGTCAAAACCTGAAACCAAGTGGGCGTTGACCGCAGAGAAATATCTATGATGCAACGCTTTCAATTCCACAGGGTGCGTAATGCCCTTTCGGAGCTGCTTGGCGCGGATATGGAAGAACCACCAGAAGTCCTTGAACTGACATTCGTCATCAAAGCCAAAGAGTCCCGCAAACTCCTTACGAATCTCTATAGAATAGCTAGGTCACAAGGAGAGCACCAGCTCATGAAAGCGAGAGTGGCTTGGCATAGAGACCTCAAGACCACGATAGACGACGCTGTGTGGCGGTACTGCTGTGAAAGCACGAAGAGGATCTCACTCAACGGACGGCATAGGTTGATTCACTTCAAATTCTTGCAGAGGGTTTACTACACCCCGGAGAGACTACATAGGTACGGTTTTCGGCAAACGGCAGACTATGAAAGGTGTAACACTGCTAACGCTGACTTTATGCATTTGGCATGGTACTGCCCGGGCGTCCAGGCTTTCTGGCGCGACATATTTTCAGAACTGAGCAGAATCCTGGAGGTAGACATGACCCCGGACCCTGGTTTGGCACTCATAGGCAACTCCAAGCAGCTCCCTAGTTGCGATACGTAGACTCGCGGACATGGGGATGCTAATGGCCAAGAGAGTAGAAGCACATTGTTGGATGAGTGGTCCGCTCCCCACCAAAACTGGATGGGCGCGAGACATGTTATACTGTAGCACCCAAGCGGAGCATTATAGTGATTTGCAGCCCCCCAAGAGCCGCCCTACAAACTTTTGAGCTCTGTACCAAACGTACCTCAGGGCAACGGAGCAGGAAGGGACCTCGCATCCGGAGGAGACGGGTTATGGATAGAGGACGGGGAGGCAGCGCAGGAACACTACTCACCTCATGGCTGGTTGGGGCACTGAAATAGCGGTGGACACACTAACTTGGGCAGCCCTGATATGACGCTGGTTTGCTCTTGCGTGAATTTAAAGTATGCGTGGATGTGCAAATGGATATGGCCTCTTTACGGCATCTACACCTTCACTTTACACTGTGAATACAATGATGGCGGGGTGGGGGGAGGGTCATTTCTTGGGTTGATGTTGTTATTTGTTAAGTAAAGACACGAACGCACCTGATTTTAATCTAAGCTTCAGCGTATAGGGGAGGGAGGGGGGAGACAAGCTGTTTGGAAAAAGAATGAAACCACGTAAGATAACTGCAATACACTCTCTCGGAAATGTCGGCTGATTGATCCGTCTACCCCCTCGAGGGTTACGCCGCCGGACCCCCGGGTTGTCGGCTGAAGGACTGTGTTTACACAGGACAGATGTTTAGTATGAATGTGAATAACGTAGCCGGCCCTTGAGGTTACAGGCTTAGCGCTGTGTCTCTGAAGTTCGTGCCAATAAAGGTTTTCCCAAAAAAAAAAATGTGTGGGGACCAGAACCCTTTGAGAGAGGTTCACTAGGTGGAGAGAGTCCATCAAAGCTATGGAGTCCCCCTCCTCAGTGTGGTCAAGGTGGATGTTAATATCCCCAAGAAGCACAAACTTCGAGAACCGTAGAGCCCGCTCGGCCAGAGCCTCTCCACAAGCCGCCAGAAAATTCCTTGCAGGCCCAGGGGGCCGATAAATCAAGGAGCCACCCAAAGTAAATTTGGCTGATAGTGTAAGACTGAAGCTCAAGGCTTCACAATCGCCCCAAAGGGTGAATATTTCACTCCGGAAGGTCCAGTCTTCCCTATACCAAATGGCTAAGCCTCCGCCTCTGCCCACACTGCGATCTACCCAGTGAACTTTAAATTCCGCGGGTGTAGCTAAAGCCACTGTAGGGCTGGAGAAGGCATCAAGCCAAGTCTTCGTAACAAACAGTATGTCCAGATTATTGTCAGTGATTAGGTCAGCTATATCGGCGCAATGCTTCATCACAGATCTCGCATTGATTAAGCAAGCACTAATAGCCCCCAAGCTTGGTGTTGCAATAGACCGACCTGAAGATCGGGGCTCCGGAGTAAAACTAAACCCACAATCCCCACAAGTGTAGTCCCTGGACGGCCTGCTCGACCAAACTCTGTGAGATGGACAGGGAAGGGGCCTCAAAGATTTCAGCCACTCCGCTGATACATGATTGTGGACGCAAGTCTTCGAGCCATTTAGGGCAGAGTGCCATGCCGTGAGCCCTGATTTAGCGCTGACGGGTGCAGACGGGGTTGACTTTGGCGCGCCTTCGGCACACCATCCGCGCACCCGCTGCGCTTCCTGTTGTACGTCCAATTTAAGGGGTGTGGCTGGGACTGGCGTTCAGCGTGCATCATCTGAAACGCTGACCGCGCACAACATGAGTCGCGTCCAAGATGGCCGCATTCTTGAAAATAATCCCCCAAAGAAGCTGCCCAATAGTCAAGAGAGGCAGTGCACTCTGATAGCGCAATATCAGGCCACGAGTCAGTAAAAGTAATGCCCCGAAGAATTAAAAGGACACAAAAAAAGAGATTCCCAAATTCCCAAATCATGCACCAGACCTCCCCCCACAAATTCCCTCAGACAATACAATACAGTTTTAAAATTTAGCTAGAGCACAAAAAGCAGCCTTTCTTGAAGCGCCGTTCCGCCGATCTGACCTAGCTATATAGTGTTTGCCTGGGACCGGCTTTCAGCGTGCATCATCTAGAACCCTGACAGCGAACAAAGCGAGTCGCATCCAAGATGGCCGCTGTCTTGAAAATAACGGCCCAAAGAAGCTGCCTGATAGTCAAGAGAGGAAGTGCACTCTGATAGCGCAATATCAGGCCACGAGTCAGTAAAAGTAATGCCCCGAAGAATTAAAAGGACACAAAAAAAGAGATTCCCAAATTCCCAAATCATGCACCAGACCTCCCCCCACAAATTCCCTCAGACAATACAATACAGTTTTAAAATTTAGCTAGAGCACAAAAAGCAGCCTTTCTTGAAGCGCCGTTCCGCCGATCTGACCTAGCTATATAGTGTTTGCCTGGGACCGGCTTTCAGCGTGCATCATCTAGAACCCTGACAGCGAACAAAGCGAGTCGCATCCAAGATGGCCGCTGTCTTGAAAATAACGCCCCAAAGAAGCTGCCTGATAGTCAAGAGAGGAAGTGCACTCTGATAGCGCAATATCAGGCCACGAGTCAGTAAAAGCAATGATCCAAAGAATTAAAAGGACACAAAAAAAGAGATTCCCAAATTCCCAAAAACAGACACCAGACCTCCCCCCACAAATTCCCTCAGACAACACAATACAGTTTTAAAATTTAGCTAGAGCACAAAAAGCAGCCTTTCTTGAAGCGCCGCTCCGCCGATCTGACCTACCTATATAGTGTTTGCCTGGGACCGGCGTTCCGCGTGCATCATCTGGAACGCTGACCATGAACAACGCGAGTCGCGTCCAAGATGGCCGCTGTCTTGAAAGTAACCCCCAAAGAAACTGCCCGATAGTCAAGAGAGAAAGTGCACTCTGATAGCGCAATATCAGGCCATGAGTCAGTAAAAGCAATGCCCCGAAGAATTAAAAGGACACAAAAAAAGAGATTCCCAAATTCCCAAATCATGCACCAGACCTCCCCCTACAAATTCCTTCAGACAATACAATACAGTTGTAAAATTTAGCTAGAGCACAAAAAGCAGCCTTTCTTGAAGCGCAGCTCCGCCGATCTGACCTAGCTATATAGTGTTTGCCTGGGACCGGCTTTCAGCGTGCATCATCTAGAACCCTGACCGCGAACAAAGCGAGTCGTATCCAAGATGGCCGCTGTCTTGAAAATAACGCCCCAAAGAAGCTGCCTGATAGTCAAGAGAGGAAGTGCACTCTGATAGCGCAATATCAGGCCACGAGTCAGTAAAAGCAATGATCCAAAGAATTAAAAGGACACAAAAAAAGAGATTCCCAAATTCCCAAAAACAGACACCAGACCTCCCCCCACAAATTCCCTCAGACAACACAATACAGTTTTAAAATTTAGCTAGAGCACAAAAAGCAGCCTTTCTTGAAGCGCTGCTCCACCGATCTGACCTACCTATATAGTGTTTGCCTGGGACCGGCGTTCCGTGTGCATCATCTGGAACGCTGACCACGAACAACGCGAGTCGCGTCCAAGATGGCCGCTGTCTTGAAAATAACCCCCAAAGAAACTGCCCGATAGTCAAGAGAGAAAGTGCACTCTGATAGCGCAATATCAGGCCACGAGTCAGTAAAAGCAATGCCCCGAAGAATTAAAAGGACACAAAAAAAGAGATTCCCAAATTCCCAAATCATGCACCAGACCTCCCCCTACAAATTCCTTCAGACAATACAATACAGTTGTAAAATTTAGCTAGAGCACAAAAAGCAGCCTTTCTTGAAGCGCCGCTCCGCCGATCTGACCTACCTATATAGTGTTTGCCTGGGACCGGCGTTCCGCGTGCATCATCTGGAACGCTGACCACGAACAACGCGAGTCGCGTCCAAGATGGCCGCTGTCTTGAAAATAACCCCCAAAGAAACTGCCCGATATTCAAGAGAGAAAGTGCACTCTGATAGCGCAATATCAGGCCACGAGTCCTTAAAAGCAATGCCCCGAAGAATTAAAAGGACACAAAAAAAGAGATTCCCAAATTCCCAAATCATGCACCAGACCTCCCCTTACAAATTCCCTCTGACAATACAATACAGTTTTAAAATGTAGCTAGAGCACAAAAAGCAGGCTTTCTTGAAGCACCGCTCCGCCGAGCTGACCTACCTATATAGTGTTTGCCTGGGACCGGCGTTCAGCGTGCATCATCTGGAACGCTGACCGCGAACAAAGCGAGTCGCGTCCAAGATGGCGCTGTCTTGAAAATAACCCCCCAAAGAAGCTGCCCGATAGTCAAGAGAGGAAGTGCACTCTGATAGCGCAATATCAGGCCACGAGTCAGTAAAAGCAATGCCCCGAAAAATTAAAAGGACACAAAAAAAGAGATTCCCAAATTCCCAAAGCATGCACCAGACCTCCCCCCACAAATTCCATCAGACAATACAATACAGTTTTAAAATTTAGCTAGAGCACAAAAAGCAGCCTTTCTTGAAGCGCCGCTCCGCCGATCTGACCTAGCTATATAGTGTTTGCCTGGGACCGGCGTTCAGCGTGCAACATCTGGAACGCTGACCGCAAACAACGCGAGTCGCATCCAAGATGGCCGCTGTCTTGAAAATAACCCCCCAAAGAAGCTGCCCGATAGTCAAGAGAGGAAGTGCACTCTGATAGCGCAATATCAGGCCACGAGTCAGTAAAAGCAATGCCCCGAAGAATTAAAAGGACACAAAAAAAGAGATTCCCAAATTGCCAAATAACGCACCAGACCTCCCCCCACAAATTCCCTCAGACAATACAATACAGTTTTAAAATTTAGCTAGAGCACAAAAAGCAGCCTTTCTTGAAGATGGTTTCTCAATTGAACTATTTTTAGCTTTTTCTTTGATTTTTGCACCAAAATTATTAAATCATCTTAACTCATTAATTTCCAATTCTAAAGCATGTGCCTCTTTTTTAGAAGCCCTTATTAGTGTCATCCCCAAACAAGACAAAGATTCTTCTTTTTGCAAAATGTTCGACCAATATCCCTAATCAATTATGATTGTAACAATTTTGCAAAGATTTTAGCTTCTAGCTTAGAAAAAATTATACCTCTTCTCATCAAACCAGGTCAGGCTGGATTTATTAAAGGCCGACTTGCCTCTGACAATGCCAGAATGCTTTCCAATATTCTCGCCCTTGGAGGGAAGTCCTCCTCTCCTCTAGCTACCCTGTTTACTATTGTCCCAAGGTTTATAACTTTTGGAAAGCTATTTTGTTTGATTTTTTCTTGTGATGTTCCTTTTGCTCTTAAACAATCTATTTTTAGGTACTTCATCTCCTGATTTTGACCAACTTCCCTCAAAAACTATTTTATTTGACCTTTTTACTGCTGTTCCTTTTAAAGTCATATTAACATGTTGAAAAGACAATTCTAAACTATCGTTTTTGCTTTGGTGGAAATTAATTTGTGATGAACACAGAATTGCTTCTGTTTCTTACTCTTCTATTCATCTAAAGATGAAGTCATATTTATTATGGCTACCTTTTACTACATTTCTATCCTCACACTTATCTTCCTATCACACCCACTTTCTATTAAAACATGTTTTTCCTTCTTTCTCTCTCTCTCTTCTTCTCCCCTTCTCTTCTTTCTTTTCTTCCCTTTTTCTCTTTTCTATAAAAAACATATAACATACTCCTTTCTTCTTCTTGAACACATTCTTGAATTATATTGTATCATGATGTTGTGATTTATTAGCCTCATTACTTTTCTCTCCCCATATTATTTTGTCTTATTATAATATTTGCAGTATGTACTTTTTATATTATTCTTGTTCAAATAGGTTGGATTACCCTCTGTTTATCTCCTGCTATGTATCCTCTGAGTTATGTAATGTTTTATCTTTGTGTTCAGTTTTTTTTATTAATAAAAAGTATTTAACAAAAAAAGTATTGTGCTGCATGAACTCCAATGCTAATGCACCCTAGTGATTTGCGAGAGTGTAGTAACACTGAATCATTACACCATGAACAGAAATTAGCACTATTTGTATAGTATACTTCTCTCCACTTCTCCCATTTAGATACCTCCCTAGTGTTTTTCACTGTTTTTTGACTGCCTTTTTAAGTGTCTGGATCTAGAGAAATAAGCAGTGACAGATACAACTTGTGTTGAAGGAGCCACAGGGCACAAACGGTTTTCATATAATATCACATTTGCATACCATTCTCAAACATGGGGGTCAATCTTTTGAAATCTTCGAAAAGTGCATAATCAATGCGCTATTATTCTGATTTTCCACTCTAAATTTGATGGGTTTACCACTACTCATCTATATTGTGTTTTAAACATGCCTTTCTTTCTCACAGTGTAGGGATTAGGATACAACATGAAACTGCTTGAGGGTTGAAAGGTCAACACTGGTATCTCACAGTTCTAACTTTCTACTGCTGTCCCAACCTACGGCAGTGAAGGGGGCACGATTAGGTGCAACCACTGCGTCATCCTTCTGACAAATGTGTGACAATGAAAGTGACGCCCCCACATATGCCCATGATTTCCCACTTCAGGAACAGCCTCCCTACATTTCTGCGAATGCTTAGAGTTAGGAGCATGGGTGGCTGGACCTTCAGTATTCCCTTCCTTTTGATCACAGGTAATACCTTACTGTTCTTTATTAGGATTTTAACTTAAAACTGCAAGTAACAAAAGATTCTCTCTGACAAAAGCAGTAGGTATGGTTTCAGTAGTTACCTTACGTTTTATTTCCTATTTCCCACATGGTGTGTTAAAAAAACACATTTTTGCTTTTAGATTACCCAAGATCTTTTTAGGCTATTTTAAGTGTCGAAACAGGTTGGTAATTATTCTTCCTTATGGTCAAGTGTTTCATTGATTACACTTTATGACCTATATCTGAGTATTTCAATCATACCAGAGGTACTCTGTAATAAACTGACGTTGGAGTATACCCCTAGGTATTTATAATTAAGAGTCCCCTTCTTGTCTGAATAACAGGACCTAAGACATTGTCCTGACAACAGAATTCTAAGAACTCCCAGGGTCAAGATTAACTGCCCTCAGTAGAGTCCGCTGGAGTGGCACTGGTACTACCCTAGTGTAAGAGGTCATCAAATGATGAAGCATGCCTTCATAAGTAAAGTGTGAGATGACCTTTCAAAAATCTTTTGAGGATCCTCTCTCGTAGAAAGTTAGAACTGTGAGATACCAGTTTGGATCTTTCGAGCCTCAAGTAGTTTTGTGTTGTGCAAATTTGGGTCCGGTGGGGAAATACTTGAATGTTTTTCCTCCTCCTCTCTTTACTTGTGAAATATAGAGATTAGGATAGAAATATCCCAAGTGCGCTACTCTCACCCTCCTGAGGCGGAAGCCGGGAGGTTCTCCTCTATTGCTTTTCTTTTTAGCATTTTAAACTCTGTGTCACTCGTCATTTAGCTTGACTCAAAAAGCGTTTTTATTTTGTTTAACTTTGTGTCACTTCAACTAGAATTAAAAAGCGTTTTACCGTGTTAGAAGACCTTCCCTATTTTATCGCTGCCTGGGCCACTCTCAGCTGAGTATAGACTCTGAGAGCTCGGTCCAGAGGAAGCGAAGTTTGACATCGGCATATTGGGTGTGTTCTAGCGCTCTGACGTGCTCTAGCTGATTATAAAAGGGGACGGTGTTACCTTCGCGCAGCGAACGCGATCAGCGGACGCGCCGGTCTCACGCCGGAGTCATGCCAGAGTCATGCCAGAGTCCTGCCCGTCAGCGCCAAGGAGGCGCCGGGAGCCGAGCAAGCCGATTCAGTTTTAACCCATTGTGTAGGTAGACTTGTATATTCCTTACAGACTTTGATTTCTTTTAAACCTGTGTGCAAACCCTGTCATTATACCCTCTCGCCCGAGCGGGCGTTGGAAGCCTCTGCCTGTCAATGTACTGGAAATTGGGCCTCCCGTCATAAATACCCAAGATCGGTCCATCTGAAACCCCCCCGGCTGATCACAGAAAAAGGTTTCTCATTAATGTTAGATCACTTATTAAAAATAACCTTGCCTTTAGGGATTTCATCTCTGAGAGAAAGCCTCTCTGTGCATTCATAACAGGGACCTGGGCCGCTGACCACTCCGGACCTGACCTTTTGAACACAATTCCGGGGGGCTACTCGCTATCAAGAATGGACAGAGAGGGGCGAAGGGGAGGGGGGATTGCAATACTACATAAAACCACAGTCAGATGTAAAATTGAGCTTTTGTCCTCATCAAGTGATTCCTATCAGGCCCTATTCTTTGCCCCCAACCCCCTCCCCACTATTACCTTCTCCGGGATCCTGATCTATAGACCTCCCGGTCCTAGGTCAGCTTTCTGTCATAAACTTAATAAGGTCCAGAAGCCCTACATTGACAGACCCAATCTCACCGTGCTTGGGTACTTTAATTTCCATCTGGAGAAGGACAATTCCACCGATACTGCCATTTTGCTGGACCTACTAGCCTCCTGCGGCCTGACTCAAAGAGTAGATGGCCGCACCCATATAGCCGGGCACACTCTGGATGGGGTCTTCACTAACGACTCGAGGGTGCAGACTGGGATCCCTCTCCCGATTTCCTGGTCAGATCATATGGCCATCCCCTTGGTTTTTACATACTCAGACTCTACCCTCCCCTTGGCAGATTCCAGTAAGTGGGAACTTAAAAGAAACTTTAAAGAGATAACCATTGACTCATTAGCTCCTCTTCTGTCTAATCACCGCCCGTCACCAGTAAGGAACACAGATAGTGCCGCGTTGGATTTGCACAATTCTATCCTTAAGGCAGTAGATATATTAGCTCCTGCCAAGCAGCATTATTCTGCCAGGAAACGCCTTTCGGCGCCCTGGTATTCTGATACCCTCAGGTCTCTTAGGCAGGGATGTAGAAGACAGGAGAGAGCTTGGAGACTCCATTTAGATCCAGATGAAAAGCAAAAACATAAGATCCTACTTAAAGAATATAAAACTGCGGTGCTTGTGGAAAAGAAACTGCATTTCTCTAAGGTGACTACTTCCCTTAGTTCAGCCAGGGAACTGTTTAAGATCGTTGATTCCCTATCAGCCCTGCAATCGCCAGATCCCACTGTTGCATCTCAGGAGCTCTGTGACCAGATATCCACTTTCTTTCATGTAAAGCTAACTGATATCTATTCAGATCTAGAAGCTCTCGATCGGGAACCAGAACTTTCAGTTACCTCTGTCCCACGTTCTGTGGAAGAGGATTCGGTTCAATCATCTCATAGCAATTTTAACAGTTTCCCCCAGCTCACGCTAGAACAGCTCAATCTGCATTTGGATAAGCTGAAGTCAGGTTCCCCCCTGGATCCCTGCCCCCTAAAGACTCCTAAGGAATGCAGAGATGTTCTTCTTCCTTCTTTCCTTGAAGTAATCAATCTGGCCATCCTGGAAGGTGTTTTCCCCACCTCCTGGAAAATGGCCACGGTTATCTTAAAGAACTTCGGGCCTATTTTGCTACTTCCTGCCCCCGCAAAAATGTTAGAGGCCCACCTTAACAACCATCTGAGTGTCTTTCTGGAGAACGCCAGTCTTCTTGACCCCTCCCAACACGGCTTTCGCAGGGCTCATAGCACCGAGTCCGCTCTCACTGTTGTCACCAATAACATCCGTGCTAGGGTCGACAATGGCCAGGCTACCTTGCTGGTCCTGCTCGACCTTACAGACGCGTTTGACACCCTATCTCCTTCTATTCTAGTCAAACGCCTTAAGGAGATAGGAGTGAATGGGCCGGCACTTAGCCTATTGAAATATTTCTTGGAGGGCCGTGCACAAAGGGTCAAACTGGGCGACTTCCTTTCGCCAGCAAAACCGGTGCAGTGTGGGGTTCCTCAGGGGTCTTCCCTGAGCACCACGCTCTTTAACATTTATGTGACACCGCTTGCCAGACTTGTAAGAACCTTCAGGCTGGAAGTCCTGTCCTATGCCGATGATACCCAGATTATGGTCTCTCTTTCACAATCCACCGACATCACAGCCCAGAATTTCAGACACTGCATGGAAGCAGTTGCTGGCTGGATGATCAGGAATTTTCTCAAATTAAACGGAGAAAAAACTGAGGTCTTGGTCTTCGGAGGCACAGAGGAGATCTGGTCAACGGACTGGTGGCCCTCTGTACTTGGGGTCTGTCCCACGCCCTCCTAGTCCGCTCATAATCTGGGTGTCATCTTCGACAATAAACTCTCTTTTAACAAACAGGTCAGCAGGACGATTTCCACCTGTTGTGGAGCTCTTAGAATCCTGAGGAAGGTGGTACATTATCTTTCCCCAGAGGCCCGGAAAATTGTTAAGATGGCACTAATCTCTTCAAGGTTAGACTATTGTAATGCACTGTACCTGGGTATCAACAAACAACAGGTACATCGCCTTCAAATGGTTCAAAACGCAGCTGCCCGGTTTGTCGTCGATGCCCCCAGACTTTCATCAGCAACCTCCATTAGGAGGGATCTTCACTGGCTTCCTATACAGACCAGGATAGAATTCAAGGTTCTGTGTCTCACTCACCGTGCCTTGCATGCCGGCGGATCAGAAGATCTCAAAGCCTTGCTAACCCCTTATATTCCTGGAAGGGTCCTTCGATCTGCCAACAAAAATCTCCTGGTGATTCCCAAAACCTTCAAAGCCAGATGGGGCGGGACGACCTTCCGCTTCCTAGCACCCAAGATCTGGAACACCCTCCCGGCTGATATTAAGGAACAGTCGTCCCACTCCCTCTTTCGTAAGGCTCTAAAGACCTGGTTTTTCAGGGAGACCTAGCCGTAACTTCGCCTTTCCTTTCTTTCTTGCACAGCTTGTACCATCACTAGCGCCTTGAGGCCCACGGGCAAAGTTGCGCTGTATAAATCCCCCTTCAATTCAATTCAAGTGATGATTGAAGTTGCCTGAATACCATCATATGAAGATGTGAGACAACAAGGTAGACGTGAGGTGAGAACATTCCAGCTGCCAGACTAGATGAGGCAGTTGGGAGAAGGAAGGATGTTCTCCCTGGAGAGCAGTCTGCCCTGGATGAAAAGGAAAGCTATGTCGATTTTATTTCAACTCAGGAAAAAGATCAGCACCAGAAATAAACTGGTGTTAGGGAAGATGCAGAAAACACTTGGATACCAGCCAGAGAGACTGTCCCAAACAAAGTTACAGCGGGTGAAGATGTACGGAAAGAGTAAGATTTATTAGAGGACATAGATGTTGGTCATACATATCAGTGAGGCATAGGGGGTGTCCTTGAGCCAAGACTGACTTAAATCTCACAGATAGAGGGGGTGCAGATTTCACATTGATGACAGAAACATTTCCTGTGTACTTTCCATGAGTCAGCAGGGAACAGAAGACAACAGGAGTGGGCAGTACTGTGTAACTCTCAGGGTTCCATTGAGATTAAAATCATTCCGGCTGCAAGATCTGGAGGGATAACAAGGAGATTTGTTATTGGAAGTGTATCACTGAATTTTTTGTGTTAGTGCAGATGTTATGCATTCGCAACATAATGGTGGAATGGAACTCATGATAAAATGTAGGGAGCCATGTCTGTGAGTCATGGAGAGTGCAGTGCAGTGAAAAAAATTGGAAGTTTTTTTAAAATTTGGAAGAATTAAGGGGGTGGTGACTTATACTTGATATTAATATTGAGTTTGAAATGGTAGCAGTCGTTGCGATTAAGAGAACTAGCACTTTCTCAGTGATGGTGGCACTTTAGAAGCACTAGCACGTTAATGGATATTGCACTTTGTAATATTTTCACTTTTTCTGCTGTTGCACCTTATCGCATTCTTTTTTGCAGTTTCACTTTATCGCAGGATTTTGTACATTGTCTCTTTTTAAACTATTGACGATGATATCTGCTGCTACAGTTTTTTATCGTTTTAATCTTGTTGTAGCAGGAAGAAGCTGTTCAACGTTCAACGTTTTTAAAAGGTTTCAATAATAATGTCCATAATTTTTGATTGTAAAAAGCATATCTTGTACCAAATACCCTGCTCAATAAAAAAAAAATAAAAAAAAAAAGATTCTATGTTAAACTATTTGAGGATTCAGAAAAAATAACTGATGTATGATTCTAGTATCTGCCCCAACGGTTTTGTTGTGTATTGGGTGGGGGTTGTGAATAGAATGTGTTCGAAAGGTAGGGATAAATCTTCTCTTTTGAGATGTGTTTGTAATGTATTTTTGTATCTCAGTAATTTTCTTATTTTATTTCGTTCAAATTCAGTGATTGTTTTTTCAGCTTTACCTAGTTGTTTTTTTTTTAGATTCATCAACAGCATTTTATTCACAGGCAGGCTTTTCTAATTCTGCTATTTCCTCAGAAAAAATTCCCTATGTTCAAGTGCCAATCAATGCCAAGCTCCTTCCAGTGGCGCAAACACACGGTGGCTAAATTAAGTCCTGTAGTATATTTCTGGAGAGATCTCGAACAGCTCAAGCACGGAGAAATTGCCACTAATGGAAGCTGACAATGCAAAATTATATAGAAGGTACTACAGGATGAAGCTGGCACTTCTGGAATCCTCTACCAATGAGAGTCTAGTATTTAACGTCCAAGCTGTTGTGCATGTTTGGCAGCTGTTAGGTTACCTGTGGCCCTGTTTTCTTTGCCACTCTTATTCATAGTGGTGATGCTGCACTGATATTTCAACAGTCTCTTATCCTGTAATCAATTGGCATGCTACTAGTTTTGCTGGGGTCATAGGAGCTTCTACCTCAATCCAAATACTCTGGATGGTAGTACACCTCTGATCCAGCTGGCCTTCGTGTTGTTGCTGGCCAGCCAACACTACTCCCCAAACAAGGGCGTGCTTGTGCTAGGCTTGCAAAAGGAGATCAAGCATGGGATATTTCATCAGATAAGGTCTGATCTCTTTGCTGTTCTAGCTTCAACTGATGTCAGGTTTAAATCAACGGTAAAATGAAGTCTGTTTTCTCAGAGCTGCAGGTTGAACTGGTCTGGCCACCACAGTGGAGTGACACAGAATGTCAAGACTGGGGGATCTTGCAACGGTGGCCGTGATGTACAATGTGCTTGTTAACTCTGCTCAACTCTGCCTTCTTCTGTTGGTACTTCTAGAGTACTCTCTGCTTTCTTCTTTTTGTACTTCAAGAAGCTCTATGTCTGGAGCGGCTAGTATGTCGCACCTTAGTTTGATGCCAACATTTAACTTTTCATCTATTTGATGCTTTTGTTCTTTCATACATTTTATTGCAAGCGGTGAAATGATCTCTGCTACTCAGTTGCCACTTTTCACCAGTACCTTCAGGTAAAACCAGTGATGGGTAGTAGCCCGAAACCCACTGCAAATGAAACTGGGGCAGTGGATCTTCCAGCAGGTAAGAACAACTGACTGAGTGACCTAAACAATAACACTAGAATAGATTATCATTAGAGCTATGGGTGCCACACACTGGCAGCAAGCTATGACAGCGTGTCATTGAAACCAAGGAACCCAATCATTGACAGCAGGCCAGAATTTGACTGTCATTAAGAGTAAGGGCATAGACTCTCTAATCAGGCCAGAAACTCAGTCTAATTGAAACTGAGTGTTGCTGGTTAGAATTCCAGAGATATTTATTATACATTGATTTCTATATTTTTTTTAATACCAACATTTTGCCATGTAGATAGAGGTGCTATACATATCAGATTCTACATTACCCAATTTAATGATACTCAATTTATCAACCTCAGAAGAGTAAAAGTCTCAGTCTGCATGCCTGAATTTGAACATGCATCCTGCAAGGCATAAGACTAGCTCCAATGAGCGATTAATTCAGTGAGCCATTCTGGCATTACATTTGAACATCTCTTTGCTGGAGGAGAAGGGGCTTTTTAGTTTTGTTTAAGCAGTGACGGCAGGCTTGAATTAATCACAACTCAGCCTCAACATATTTTGCAATGTTCTAACCATTTTGCATTATGCCTCTGTCCGTAGCAGGCTCAGTTTGCAGGTTTGAGTATGTCCCTGAGAAAAAGACTAAACCACATCAAGTGAAAGTAGATATGTATTCAGCTTTGAACACATCAAACCTGCAGTGTATCTGCAAGGCATTGAAAGCTCATGGGGAGACTGAGGGTTTATATGGTTCTGGACCATTAGTCTTCAGGCTCACCAGTATTGGTGGATGGGGGCGGACGATGAAAGAATTCTGTCCCTGATGCCAGGTAGTTCCAATGAAGAGGCAGGTTGCAGGAGGGAGCCCAGAAACATCGTATTCATGTTCATACCCTCACAAATAGCCCTAAGGCCCCAAATCTGATTTTGTCTCATTGTAGCTTGACTAGAAAACCTGGATATATCTATACAGGTTCCTGCTAAGATGCATTTCCTGTATGAGGGTCATATGCAGGTCTCTATGCATATTTGCACATTTTTGCGTTTAATATGATTATTTGCCCAAATGATATCTTGCAGTTTGCTTGCCATCTCAACGCCCACCTCATATTCCTAAAACCCTGCATGAAAAACTGACCTTGACTTAAGACCTTCAATTAGTCCCTCCCATTTTTTTCAAAAGACCCTGTCCTTACCTTTCATCCTCAGCCTGTCTACCACCCATTTGCATGTACTCATATAAACCCAGCAGATGATCCTTACTAATGCCTACTCGTTCAATTCACCATAAAGAAACTGGAGTAAAAGCATCAAATAGTTTCCTTGAGAGCACCTGACTGACCCCAGTAACCAACACTAACTAATAACCACTGAAGTAACCTCCAATCTTGGGTTCTGAAATAGCATGATTCTAGCAGTAAAGCACTTCAATGCCCCGAAAGAGGCATGTATCACTACATAAATGTAGGTACATAGCCACACAATAGAACATTATAGAGCTTTTTTCAAGGATTCGACAATATAAGAGCAAATGTATTTTCTGTAAAGTGTACAGACATCCAATCTCACAGTCTCAAAGATGTTGAAAACGCAGTAAAGTCGTCACATCCCAGACTTAAGTTGATCATTAATTTCCATTTTTGATACCATTCCCTGACCTGTAGTTGCCACATTTTATTGAAGAAAATGCAAAGTGCAATTTCCACAATGCGAAAACACAGGACTGGCTCAACAAGTCTCATCTGGAATGCCACCACTTTATATCTCCATTCAAGCTCTGCACTCCCTCAATGTAAACGTTTTATTGTGTTAGCCACAGCAAACTGAATTGCTTCATACAAATATTACTTTTTGGGCAGAAAATGAAACTCAGACACACGCTCAAAGTAATTAGCCCACGATCACATAATGTAAGTAATAGGGAAATCTGGATTTAAGTTTCCTAGTTACTCGGTGTAGTGTCATGTGATCATGTGCAGTAGGGCTCTTGTGGTCCTTGCTGGACTCCTTACAAAGTTACATATCTGGGTGTGTCTGGTTGTGGTCAATAAAGTTTATGAGGTAATGCTTTCAGTTAACGGTTGTATACCGAAGAATAAAAGCATGTGTTACAGAGCTCCGTGTGTGGCCTGGTCATTTCCGTGCTCCAGAGTTAGGGAGTATGCAATACTTGGTTTGCTACTCAGTGTTTATGCATTATGTCTTCCCAAGCGTTTATGCCAACACACAGTCGTCCATGTTTATTGAACAAGTAGGATGCATTAGGGAAATTCACAGAATTATGGTCAAATAACTTCCAGGTGGCCAACATTAAAAAAATGGCACTACCAGCCAGGCTTGGGTTTTTTCAACAGAAATACAATGAATTGCAGAAACTGCAGTGGTACTCTTTCCATTATAGTTATTGTCTAAAGTTCCAGAATGCAAAGGGCTATTGCATACAAAACTGGAACGTTCCCATTGGGTCAACCATGGCAGGTCTATGGCAACAATTGGTGCTTCTTCACCCTTGTTGATAGTAAAGATATTTGCCCTTGGCTACGTTAATGGGCCTCAATCTAAGCAAAATATCTTGCTTGTGGTCCTTGCCTCTTATATACAACATATTTTTCAGTATTTTGCGTAGTTAATTTATTTTCACAAAAGAAATTATTTTTAAGATGAGTTCCTATTTTGCTGGGAGGCTGTACAAAACGTCAACTATTGTTTCTTACATAGTAATTAACGGCAGCTTTATATTCCAGTAACGATTCCCTGAATTATCACTTCCCAATACCATTAGGAGGCGGCTCTTTTTTACTGCTGGACAAGAGGCAGCCACACCCATTGTGAACAAGGAACCATACAGGATATATATCACGACCCTTCTCTCCTCTCTATGAAGTGTGTTGCCTCTTGAAATGCACTGCAGAGGAAGGCCTGGAGTTGTTTATGCACACCCCAAAAATAAACATGCACGACTTGTCTGGCCAGGTCCTTTATCCCCTGTGTTCTCGCCAATCAAAATCTGGGGTCTGGTGGAATAACTCCCTCATATCCATGCCCTCTGTCTCCCAGTTCCTATGCCTATGTTCATTTCACTCATTATGCTTCAGCAAAGAAATGTAAGATTTTTCACCATTACATCATTAAAAAATTGATAGGAGAAGAATTCGTAAAATTGTCCAGGTGCTTGCAGACTCCAGACAAACTCTTTACGTTACATGTATTTAATTCAGTTCATGGCTTAGTCTGTCAATCAATATGAATCCATAGGACATTTGATGGCATTAATCAAAACAGATTTCCCGCTGAAATGCCCTCTAAAATCCATAACTCAGTAATGAGTTATACTGGATGACAATCTTTCATTTTTTGGCAGCTAAGTACACATCCTTGGACAGGATCCAACCACACTGATGCCGGAAATATAATCAGCAATGTCAATCTGATTTGTGGGGGACGGTAAAACGAAATGGTTGAGAAACCAGAAAGAGCTACTGAAGCTACCAGAGCAGTTGAAATTCGCAGCTTAGAAAAATAGTATAAATACTTATATCAACCTGTATTTATTGAGAATTCCCCATATCACCATTTTTGTGATTTAGTAGCACTGTAAACACCTGTTTCAAGTATTGCCCGGCTGCCTGTTATTTTATGTTTGCTATAATTAATTTGGCAAAGCTTCTTGCCTTTACAAAATAACAAAACAAACTAAAACTTTTTTATATAGGAGAGAAAGCTGATGGTAAATACTGTGAAAAAACTGACTAAAATACAGTGGGCCTCATTTATGCAAAGTGTTGTATCGCTATGGGAAAACAGCGTAGGAACACTTTTCATAACGCCATCCTTGCCACACCATGGATGCGCCGTATTTAATGTCAGGCGCTCCATGTCATAAGGATTTACAGACATGTTAGCAATCGTGACGTATCTGTGGCCTCAAAAGTGGCGCACTGCAGGAGTGTGTCTGAAAACAGACGTAACTCCAGCAATGAGTCATTTCACATGGGGCAAGCCCCATGTGAAAGTCACTGCGTCTCCCCTTACGCCTGCATCAAGTAGGCATAAGGATTTGACACACTGACACTGTAGAAGTGTTGCAGTGAAATCTCATAGTTTTCACTGCATGACCTATACGTGGTTATCCTGTGTCGGAACACCCACCCTGTATATACTGTACCTGTCGCAGCTATAATGTAGCGCAGGGGTTTACAAAGTGATGCATCCACCTAGATGCATCTCTTTGTAAATACGGTGCAGGGTGGCACATTCTTTACACCACAGTGTCACAAAAAAGTGACGCAACTTCAGCATAAGGGGCTCATGAATAAGGCCCCAGGTATTTATTTATTTCTTTAACTATTACAAGAGAGGGGATTCCACAGTTGAGTTGACACAACTAAGAAGGCCCTATCACTACATATAACCATTCTGGATTAACAGATTAGTGCCCTAATTTATAAACATTTCATGCAATGTAGTGCAGCATTTCAGAGAAATGGCACACTTCTGCTCTCCCTGCGGTGGTGCACTTTGGGCTGCTTAGCTCTAATGCAGGAAACCTTAAACTAGGGTGCCTACATTTTGCTTCCTACACAAAAGTATTCTTTTAAGTTTTTTCCTCTTTGGATGTGTGTTGCATTTTGCAGCACACATTCAGAGAGGAAATAACGAGCAGAAATAAAGACATTTCTCCCCACTACGCCTGCTACCATTTTGGCACAAACCCATGTCTATAACTCTATGGAAATTTGGGGTCTCATCAAAATCCATGAGTGGTTGTATGGGAATGCCGTGCACCACCCATGGAATGCCTCCCTGAAGTAATGTAAGGCAACATTAAATATATGTCAGGGCCACTAGAATTATGTGATTCTGTGGCTGCAGTACTTTCTGCCTATTTGTATATTTGCCATTCTTCAGACATAGGGCCCGATGTAGGTCACCAAATACCGGTCGGTAACGGCCGAATTCGGCCGTTACCGACTGGTATTTGGTGATTGAGATGCAGGGGCCAATATTTTACACAATCGGTAAATTTACCGACTCGGTAAATTTACCGATTCTGTAAAATACCGAATCAGTAATTTTACCGATTCGGTAAATTCCAGATGTAGGTAGCACTGTTTACAGTGCTACAGGCCTTCAGAATTCCGTATTTTACCACCCAATCCTATTGGGTGGTAAAATACCGAATACAGGTGTGCATGCACATCTGTGCATGGACACCTGTGCCATGTGACACACAGACATGCCCTTAGGGCATGTATGTGTGCCACATGGCACACATGCCTGTACTTGGGGTGCTACAGGGTGTCAAAGTGACACCCCCTGCACCCTTGCAGGATTCGGTATTTACCGAATCGGTAAATACCGATTCTGTATTTCCCATTCATTCCTATGGGCTTCAAGGCCCATAGGAATCAATGGGAAATACCGATTCAGTATTTACCGTACAGATTCGGTAATTTTTTACCTACATCTGCCTGCTTCAGATTTACCGACTCTTAAATACCGAATCGGTATGATTCGGTATTTAAGAGTCGGTAAATCTGAATTACCTACATCGGGCCCATAATCCGTTATTTTCTGCATAATTTGCAGTTTTTACTGCAAAATTAATTTTATTTGTAGCTCAAATGGGTTAAAAGCTACTAAAAGCACTACCACATGTGTTGTCATGCAGTGGTAGGCCTACTCTCGCTTAGAGGCAGGTCACCAACATTTAATTGCTGATTGCTGCATTTAGGTGATACTAATAAGGTGAAACATTTGTCCTTACAAGGCTAATATTTGTAACCATGACAAAATAGTGTAGTAATACTGGTTGAACATGTGCTGCATCACGAGGCATAATGTTGCATAATTTTATTTCCTCCCCTGCTAATAGGTCCAGTGGCCCTGACACACATACACACACACACACACACACACACGCACGCACACATACACACATATAGATATAGCTCAATCGCAGTTGCAGAGATACTCCGGTTGGAGTCGATTCCAGCGCTATAGAAACATATAAATAAATAAATCCTTTGCTGAAATCCAAACAAAGAAACACGGGCACTCCAGGGACAATCACACCGGTAATTTTATTACGCTGGCTTTCGAGTTTTGACCTGAAAGGTCTTTGTCAAAGCCAATGCAGTGACTTGATATCAATCTCCTTTAAAAACAGTGAAAAAACTACTTCCTAGAATGACACAGTAAAAAGACTGGGGTGATGTCTTCAAACACAAATTTTGCAGAGGATTAAGAAAATTATACCAAACATCAAATAATAATATAATCTCACTTTTGATGTAAACAAATGCATAATTTAATATCATACATGTTAAAACCTAATTCCCCAGATTGTTGTCAAGTAACCTAATGCTAATAGTCAATCAGTCACAAATCCCAAGTAGGTTTAAACCTCTACTAATAGTGTTCAGTTAATTTTAGAATTAGCAATAGCTCTACATATCATTGAGAAATATTTGACAATCATTTCGCCAGCAATCAATCAATCAATCAATCAATCAATCAATCAATCAATCAATCATTTGTAAAGCACACTACATACCCGCGAGGGTCTCAAGGCGCTGGAGTATCCTCCTGAAGGTCAGAAAGTCTTGGGTCTGTCATAGGCTCAGTGGGAGGGTGTTCCATGTCTTGGCGGCGAGGTGGGAGAAGGATCTCCCACCTATGGTTGTTCTTCGGATGCGCGTGACGGTAGCGAGTGAGAGGTCGGTAGAGCGTAGCTGGCGGATGGAGATTTAGAAGGAGAGCCATCTGTTGAGGTTGGCTGGGCCGGTCTTGTGGGGTGCCCTGTGTGCGTGGGTGAAGAGCTTGAATGATATCCTCTTGTTGATGGGAAGCCAGTGCAGGTTTCTCAGGTGGGGGTGATGTGGCCGTGACGTGGTACATCGAGGATCAGTTGTGCCAAGGCATTTTGGATACGTTGTAGTCGTTTGATGAGCTTGGTCGGGGCGCCCGCGTAGAGGCCGTTTCTGTAGTTGAGTCTGCTGCTGAGGATGGCCTGGGTGACTGTCTTTCTTGTATCTGTCGAAATCCATCTGTAGATCTTGCGGAGCAAGAGGAGGAGACGGCATTGACTTGCTTGGTCATTGAGAGCGTTGAGTCAAGGATGATTCCCAGGTTGCGTGCGTGGTCGGTGGGTGTCGGGGCTGCCCCCAGTGCCGTCGGCCATCATGAGTTGTCCCAGGCTGAAGGGTTGGAGCCGAGGATGAGGACCTCCATCTTGTCCGAGTTCAGCTTCAGACTGCTGGTCTTCATCCAGTTGGCGACGGCCTTCATTCCTTCGTGGAGGTTGGCTTTGGTGGTTATGGGGACCTTGGTGAGGGAGAGGATCAGCTGAGTGTCGTCAGCGCAGGAGATAATGTTGAGGTTGTGCTGTTGGGCTACATGTGCGAGCGGGCCATGTAAATGTTGAACAGCCTCGGGCTGAGGGAAGATCCCTGGGGTATGCCGCAGATGATCTTGGAGGCTTTGGAACGGTATGGGGGAGGCGGACGCTCTGGGTTCTGCCGGAGAGAAAGGAGGTGGTCCAATCCAGAGCCTTGGCTCGGATCCCTGTGGCGTGAAGGCGTGCACGTAGTGTGTGGTGACAGATGGTGTCGAAAGAGGATGAGTGCTGCGGTCTTGCTGTAGTCCAGCAGGGTCCTGATGTCATCGGTTGCGGCGATGAGGGCAGTTTCGGTGCTGTGGTTGCTGCGGAACCCAGACTGGGAAGGGTCCAGAAATCTGTTTTCTTTGAGGTATCGGGTTAGCTGTCTGTTGATGGTTTTCTTGATGACCTTGGCCGGGAAGGGGAGCAGAGAGATGGGACGAAAGTTCTTGAGGTCTCTTGGGTCTGCCTTAGGTTTTTTGAGTAGGGCGTTGATCTCAACGTGTTTCCAGATCTCTGGGAAGGTCGCGGTCTCGAGGGAGAGATTGATGACATTGCACAGGTGGGGTGCGATGGAGCTGCTTGCTCTGTTGAAGACGTGGTGCGGGAATGGGTCTGACGGAGAGCCGGAGTGGATTGTGCGCATGGTCTTGATTGTGTCATCGAGGCTCACGCTGGCCCAGGCTAGCAGGGGGTCGTGGTCAATGGTGTGCAGAGGGTCTGTTGTGTTACTGTCTGTTGGGGCTGTCTGGGTGTCATAAATGTCTGTTATCTTGCGGTGGAAGAAGGTGGCGAGGGAGTCGCACAGGGCTCGTGACGGCGGGATGTCATTGGTGTTGGAGCTGGGGTTGGAGAGTTCCTTCACGATGTTGAAGAGCTCCTTGCTATTGTCTGTGGTCTTGTTGAGGCAGTCTATCCTGAGAGATCCTATTGGCCGCCCTGATGAGGTGGAGGTGGTTGCGGATGGCATCCTTGTGTGCTGCGTGGCTGTCCGGAGTTTGTTCACTGTGCCATTACTTCTCTAGTTTCCGGCAGGCTTGCTTGGAGGCTAGGAGTTCTGGGATGAACGAACTGGCCCTCTTGCTGGTGTCTCTGTGGGGGGTTTCTTCAGCAGGGCGAGTGTGTTGGCACAGTCCTCGATCCAGCGTCTGAGGCTGCCGGCAGCGTCGTCGGTGTTGGAGGGTTCGGTGGATGGGCTGCGAGCGAGGTTTGCGTGTAGTTGGTCTTCGGTGATTTTGCTCCAGCAGCGGCGGGGGATCTGTTGCGTTCGGTGGTGTGTGGTGGGTTTCTGGAAGGCGAAGTGGATGCAGCGGTGTTCAGTCCAGAGGAGTTCGGTGGTGTGGCTCACGGAGATGTGTGGGCTTGAGGAGAAGACAGGGTTGAGCTTGTGGCCGGCGTAGTGGGTGGACGTTGTGACGAGTTGCTTCAGTCCGAGGTTGGCGAGGTTATCAATCAGGGTTGTGGAGTTGTTGTCGTTGTTGTTCTCAAGGTGACCGTTCAGGTCTCCGAGAAAGACGTAGTCGGTGGAGGTCAGGGCGTGTGTGCTGATCAAGTCGGCGATGGAGTTGCTGAACTGGGGATGGGGTCCGGGGAGTCGGTAGACGAGGGTGCCTCTGAGGGTGGAGTTAGGGTCTGTGTGGATCTAGAAATGCATGTGTTCGGCGGTGCTGAGCGCGTAGTCGGTGCTAATCAAGACCCTGATGCTGTTCTTGTGGACTATGGTGATTCCTCCTCCGACTCAGTTGATGCGGTCTCAGCGGGTGATGGCGATGTCGGGTGCGGTGGAGTCATTAAACCAGGTCTGTGTCAGGAAGGTGGCGTCTGGGGATGATGTGTCGAGCAGGTCTCAGAGCTCGACGGCATGCTTGCATGCGGAGCGGGTGTTCAATAGTATGCATCAGAGGTGGTTGGGGTCTTTCTTGGCGGGTGGTTTGTCCTCTCTGAGGCTAGTGTAGCTGCAGTTCCTGCAGGTGAAGGGGTCATGTGTGCGTTTCGGGGCGGCCTTGAAGCAGGTTTGGCTCGGTCCAGAGTTGCTGGCGTGGTAGTGGCGGCGGTTGTTGCGGTGGGTGCGGGGGCCAGGGGTTCTGGCGCTGGGCGCAGTCCAGGCACGGACGGGCGCCGAAAGGCTTGACTTAGGTGCTCCTTCGGCTCGCCAGCGGCTGACATATATGGGGAGTTGGGAGGGAGGAGCAGCTGGGAGGCGGGAGTCAGGGGCAGCGAATGGGCAGTAGGCCGTCAGGGGGCACGGCCGCAGGGGACGCAGCGGCAAGGGCTCAAGGGCACAAAAAACAAGTGGAACAGAAGGCAAAAGGGGCAAAAAAACAAGGGAAAAACGAGTGGCACAGAAGGCAGAAGGGCACAAAAAACGAGTGGAACAGAAGGTAAAAGGGGCACAAAAACTAGGGAAAAACGAGTGGCATAGAGGGCAGAAGGGCACAAAAACGAGTGGAACAGAAGGCAGAAGGGCACAAAAATGAGGGGAAAACGATTGGCACAGAGGGCAGAAGGGCACAAAAAAATGAGTGGAACAGATGGCAGAAGGGCACAAAAACGAGGGAAAAAATGAGTGGCACAGAAGGCAGACGGGCACAAAAAACGAGTGGAATAGAAGGCAAAAAGGGGACAAAAACGAGAGAAAAATTAGTGGCACCGGAGGCAAAAGGGCACAGAAATACCAGAAAAATGAGTGGCACAGAGGCAAAATACAGAACACAGAAATACAGGGCAGCTAAGCACAGAAGGCAGAACGGGCAGATAGGCACGGGGCAGCGGGGGGAACAGAAGGTGAATCCGGGCAGAGACATGGAGGCAGCGAGGGGAACAGAAGGGAAAACTGGGCAGAGACACAGGGCAGCGAGGGGTACAGCAGGAAAGACCGGGCAGAGAGAGCACGGGGACAGCGAGGGGAACAGAGGGAAGAAAAAAGGGCACGGACCACGTACAGGCAGCGGAGGAAGACGAACAACAGCAGTCACAGACACAACAATGAAAATACAGGCAATACAATAAAAGCAATAAAGCGGAGGATGAACAAACCTACCTATGGCCTACCACTGACCACCAGGGATGAGGCGCAGGTGGTAACCTGTGGGTGGTGGAGGGCCTCGAACTTCCTCAGCAGCGGCAACTTGGGCAGGGAGACACAGGCGGTACTGTGCGGAGGAGGAGCAACCTACCTGGTGGGGTCAAGGGTCGCAACAATGCTTTAAGTGAAAAACAATACGTGGAAAATAATGAGAAAAGCTACTTCACCCATCTAATATTAATGGACATTTTATATGTCCCTAACAATCCAACAACCTATATGCTCCACGGATCTTAATAGGCACAATTGGTACAGTCCGGGCGATATCCTAGAGCTTAGCACGAAGCAAAACTACAACACAGGTAATTCTTATTACAATTGTTAGAACTGGGGGTCTCTAGTTGGCTGAGGTAGGCACCTTAGCCCAAATAGGGGCCATTGCTTCTAGTCAGGGAAAGGAGAGCACACTCTTAGATAATCCCTGCTCACCCCCTGGTAGCTTGGCATGAGCAGCCAGGCTTTTCCCCAAGGCAATGTGTAAAGTATTTCCAACAACACTCCCAACACAGTGATAACACCACAAATGGGCACCACACAGTTTTTTTTATAAATATAGCGGTGTATTTATCAAAAGGAATATGATGAGACCAAACTATACAAACCCAACATATGCATATTCATAATATATCACTCTGCCGGTCATTAGGCCAGCAATCACTTATAGGTTCTTGCAGTAATAATGAGCAGTTCACAGTGATCTAATGCAGTCCTAATTCAATGCTATGCAGTTCGTAATGTAGTAATAACACTGTCCTTAATGCATGTACTAATGCAGTGCGTAACGCAAGAATAATGCAGGTCATAATGCAAGAATAATGCAGTTCGTAATGCAAAATTCAGGCAGTTCATAATGCAAGGAATAAAGCGATTTGTAAAGCAATAATCAGGCAGTTCGTAATGCACGGAATAAAGCGGATGCAAATCGACGCAGTCAACTCGGGCCCCTACTAGGCCCCAACATTAGAGGCAACGGTTATGAGCTTAAAGGGGCAGCCCCGGTACTGCTTTGCAGGTCCGGGCTGCTCGGGAACTCAGGGCATCTAATGCGGTGCAGCGGAATGGAGCTCAGAGCACTCCTGTAGTCTTCCTGCACCCCTCCCTAGGCCACACATGCCAGACCGGAGTCCAAGCCTTACCTGGGGGGGTGCCCAGCCTCGCTCTCTCTCTCTCCCCGCTCGTCAGACATCCTGCTAGGCGGCCCCGATGACGTAGCGGCTCTGGTTATAGGCAACACTGTAACCAGACAGGTTACGGCGCTGCCTTCTCCATTGTTGACCATCTTGGGCAGATAACTGTCGGTAAACAACAATCACAATCCCTTTCATCGCGCAGCTATCTTAGCTTCAAGAAATCCTTTAGCATGTTGCGTCTTGGGCCGGCGGTGGTGATCTCCACTCACAGCCTCAGTTATGTGGACGACTTGTGCGACAAACAACAATACAGCAGCGTGGATGATGTTTCACGCTGCAGGGGCAATGCGATCATGGGGCACCTTGTAAATAGTACCACTGACCACACAGCAGTCTCAGGCGTGCAAAAGCACCAGGCAACAAGCATCGCTGAGAGACGGTTGGATACTTTTATGTTCCTGTGTTTCCACAACAGGAGACCAGCTCTCCTCGGGCCGTTGGAGACAGGCTACTTCAAAACACAGCACACAGCAAAATCCTCACAAGCAGGGGGACACAGCAGACAACAAAGTCCCTTGTCCTCTCCTTAGACAAATCAGCAAACTGCAGGCCATCCCCAGAACACACAGCAAGGGCAGTCCTCCTCTTCATTCTCTTCAGCTGTTCTTCTTTGGTAGAGTTCCTCCTGAGAACAAAGTAGGTTCAATCATTTTTCAATCTGGATATAGGTATTGTGTTCCTGGGTTTTAGGTCTCAAACTTATACCCCTAAATGCCTTTGGAAGTCTTTGTGTTCCGGGGGCTCTGCCCCCAGTCCAAACCAAACCTGGGTGTCTTCCTGCCAGTGCATACCCTCTTCCTGTGATAGTGCAGGTCTGGGCCCCAGACGCACAGCAGGAGGTGGAACCATCCTTTTGTGGCAGCAACACAGCCCGCTTCACATCTAGGGGGGCTACTCCTCCTCCCTCAAATCAAATGGAGGCCAGCCTGTTGCTGTCTCACCTACCCCTCTCTGAGGTCCGGACACTCCCCAGATCCTGTCACATCCAAACCCAGATGGTCAATTCACAAACAGGAAGAGGCACACAGGATGGTTTAAGATAGGAAAGCAGCCACTTCTAAAACCGTTGTTTCTAAGCTCACAATTTAAAAACCATCTTCACAAAAAGATGTGTTATTAAATTCTGATTTCAGGCGCACTTATCTCCATCTCTCCATCTTATGCATATGGGAAGATATGCTGGAAACATGTGACACGGCATTCCCCATTCTGTCCTATAGGCAAGATGGCCTTGCAACAGTGAAAAACGAATTTGGCATTATTTCACTGTCAGGACATGGTACACACCGTAGTGCATATCCTACCTTTCACATACACTGCACCCTGACCAGTGTGGTACCTTGGACTTACTATAGGGGTATCTGATGTGCATAAAAAGGGATGGTAAGGGCTGGCAAGTGGGTGCACTTGTCAGGACAACAAGGCAGTTAGCAAACTGCGCGCAGGCACTGCAGAGGCAGGCCTGAGATCTCTTTTCAGGGCTACTTGTGTCGGTGGCACAATTAGTGCGGCAGGCTCACTTGTAGCATTTGCATTATCAGCCCTGGCACACATAGTGCACTATTGTAATCTAATACTCGATTAGTGCATCCTCCCTATTGATGTCCTCTGCCTTGCTTCTCAGCCAATGGTGATGTCATCAGAATGTTTGGCGTGTTTGAGTTGGATAGAGAGTCAGTTGGAATGGATGGGCTGAGCAGCAAGGAGGCTGCTCCTGATGGGGCCTAATAAGGATCTAACTTGTTTCCTGTAACCAACTAGCAAAGAAATAATCTTATGAATAAATCTACTATCCTGTTCTACATCACTTGGCCTACGTATCATTCTTCATTGTAAAATGCACTTTACAAGGGACTTTACTAGTAAGACAAACATACCAATTATGGACAACCAATTAGCATAACACTTTATACAGGGAACACTTGCACGTTTACACTGATCAGTAGTGGCAAAGTGCCCAAAGCATCTAAGTCGGCAACATTATGTGAGAAAAAGGTCTAGGAGGAAGGCAAAAGGTTTAAGGAACTTTAGCTAAACAGGGCCTAGTCCAACAACAATCTAGAACACAAAAAAAAATAATAAACAATATCAAAAGCAATACTTAAATGGGTCGACAAAATGCAATGCACGTGCCATATTAATAGTAATTATAATTGAGTCTCCTCAATATCAGTTGCTTCTCTTCTCAAGAATAAATTATCTCAAATGTAAGAAATTTCAGAAAACAGAGAACAATAATCACAGTGACAGATGATTAATACACTCATCCAAGCTGTACATGCATTGATTCTTCTTGATTGAGCCCTCCCGGGTAACAGCTGTTCATAATAATATATTCAGAATCAAGTCTTCGCAAAATGTGTTCCTTATCTCAACCTCATTTTCCCACTGGCACCCTGTCAATGCCAAAAAAGGAAATCTTATCGCTTTCTAAGGCATGTAGCTGGTTTCAATGTCATGCAATGAATAACTTGGGTCCTTATTCCTCACAGCTCTAAGAAGTTCAAAGATTCTCTTCTTCACTGGGAAGATCATACTGCCTACATATTGAAAACCAAAATGACACACTAGGACATAGATTACATGATCACTATTACAATTGTTGCATTTATTGATTTTTTACCTCTCTACCTGTAGGTACAAATTATGTCCTCCGGTTCCTACTATGTGTGCAGGCCCTACCACACTTACCACACTTTAGAACCCTTTATGTTCCCTGAGCCAAGGCCCAGCGTTGCCTTGGTATTCATTGTAATGACTATTCACCAACATGTCCTTGAGTGACCTGTTTTTCTGTATGCTATCTGTGGGTGTTGACTTACAAGATGTCCAATCACCTGATCAGCCTTTATTACACCCCTATGCTTGTTAATTGTTCTTCTCACTGAATCTGATTCACTATTTTAGCTGTGTAGCCCCTTGTCCTGAATCTTGTAATACTTTGTTTCTGCTATTCCTTAAATGTTTCAGCAGTACTGCTATTTATCTTCACCCTAAGTATCTCTCCATAGGGAATACTCAATTTTAAATTTGGAAGGTGATGACTATATGCATGCAAAACACTGTTCCCAGCAGTCTCATTCCTGAAAAGCCTAGTTTGTATGACACCATCAATCACTATTACAAGTATATCTAAGAACTCAATGGTTGACTTGTGTTAAACTTCAAATTCAGATGGTTGGTGTTAATCTATACCAGGAAAATATCAAGTTCTTCCTGTGGCCCATCCCAGATTACAAATAAATCATCAATGTACTGGGTCCAAAAAGCTAGATTCTATGGTTACTCTCAGTCCAAATATGCTGGGCCTCCCACCATCCCATGAAATTTGCAGCAAAACAAGGAGCAAAGCAATTTCCATTGCAGTCCTGGTTAAACGTCTTAACCAAAAAGAAAAATTATATTGGTTAGACACAATTGTAGCATATGAAGCAACGTCATGGAATAATTGTACATTGCAATAGGCTTGTCTCTAAAAAAGTATTTGCAGGCCTCTATACCTAACTTGTGATCATAGACACCACATCTATAGTGACCATGATGTAACTCTCCTTCCATGGGATGTCCCTTATTAGGTTGAGCATTCAAGACCTCTTGTATATACTTTAGTATATACTTTAGCATACATACTTTAGTATATACCTATATGTGTAAGTACTTTGTGGGCTCTGGAGATCAGCCCTGGGACTTGTCTACTTCCGCTTAGGGACTTTTTTTCTGGCAACTGCCTCTATTTCACTTTATTGATAGAAAATGACCAGCAGAGGTCTTTAAAATACCAAAATCACTTTAGCATTCTCTGGATTCCAGTCCATAGAAATTGTCTTCCACAAGCAACCGTAGACAATAATATTTTTTCAAATCTTGTATTTTCAGTGACATGACCACCGAAAGCCCTACTTTTATATTAAAAACAGAGCTTTGGACTGTACCATTTCCCGCTGAAAGGCAATATTTCTCTCACTGTGTTCCCATACCTGGCGGGTTACGCAGTTTGGTGCTTACTTTCCCTCCATGTTAAAGAACAGTAGATGTTTCAGCACCCAAGCTAATGTGCTGCATAGCTAAATACATATAAGGTCCCAAAGGTGAGACCGATTGCATTGCAAATGCTTGTTTTTGTCAAGAAATATGTGCTGTCTCTACAGTAATCCAGGAGGCTCAATACATAAGGACTGAGGAAAAAATCCAAATAAATGGTAGTGTTCTCTAAAGGGCTATTGTTAGCCGATATAATGGGTCCACCTGGAAGTTGTGCTCAGTATTTGTGTACTTTTGTCAACATGGAAAAACAAGGTAAGGTAAGAAATTTCACCACTGAAATTGAAACTAATCCAAACTCAATAGGTCTTTACCATGCCACTCAGACAGTAACACATGATAATGCATAAGGACATAGAGGGTGACATCGTGATTATTAACTTGTTGTATACTTATCTGGGAGTTGTCACCCATATCAGTGACTGGTTCCTGGGAAACAACGTGGGAGGTATATCTACACGGAATCTAACATACTTTTATCCAGAGAGTTTGATTAATCCACACGTCCATCCACGCACTAATAAGGCTTCCCATCCTCTGAAATGGTCTTCTTATTTACCCAGCCCCCAAGGACCTCCGGTAAATATGGAGGCTTGGTTTGGACCTTACACCCAAGCAAACAATAATAGGTTCACACACGTTCCAAATCTGGTTAATCCTAACCCATGTCCTTTTGAAAACCCCCCTACACCAACTCTTCAACGTCCGCGCCAGCACAATGGGCGGAACACCCTCCCAAACAATTATGGTAATCATTTTCAATCGAATCCGTACTCGAATATTCCTCTGAGCAATTTTTACGAACCACTCTCGGGGTTGGATTATAATGATTGACCATCTATTCTTCCACATGCTGGTAAGGGAAACATAGTCTGTATGGGTAATACTGCTATCCCTGCTATTGCACCTTGCCATTGTGATGTTTCACTGGGCCAGCTTACCCAGAGTGTTAATGGAAGTTTTGTTCCCTTGAGTGGGAGTGGGGACATGATTGTAGGGACAGATCTGGCGCCACTTGTTGATTCAACGGTTGAGGACGTTGTTAGGGGGTCTGACTATTTGGGAAGGCCTGCTTGTGCCATTGACATAAGGAGAGATGTTGACCCAGTAAACGTTGCCTCAGTAAATGTTGCCCCCTTGTTAAATAATATTGGATTTTCTTCCCCTAAAACCAAACTTAGTGCTTTGGCAGGTCCTATAGACAAATCAAGCGCTCTGGTAGATCCAAGTGGACTTAAGATCGGAAGTTGGAACATAGTGGGTCTTGATTCCCGCAAGTGCATTCCGGATTGGGTGAATTTTGTAGAGCAAGTTGACGTATGGTCCTTCCAAGAAACCTGTGCCCTCTCACCACTGTTCCTCACAGGTTATTTGAATTTTAGCAAACCTGCTAGTAAAAGCCATAGAGGACGAGCTATGGGTGGCTTGACTGTTTGGGTCCGACAGCAAGAGGGTGTGACAGTTGAGGAAATGTTTATTGACAGTCGCGATATTCTTTCTGTTAAAATTAAATCAACTAGTGGATTGAACATCCTTATGATTAACATCTATGTTAGGGGCACCCAGGGTGGTAGGGTTTCGCCAACACTCCTAGTTTTGGATGATTTTCTAAGTGGGGTATCGTCAGGATGTCATAAGGT
Source organism: Lissotriton helveticus (assembly GCF_964261635.1). Classification (NCBI taxonomy): domain Eukaryota; kingdom Metazoa; phylum Chordata; class Amphibia; order Caudata; family Salamandridae; genus Lissotriton; species Lissotriton helveticus. The sequence continues at coordinate 1,074,075,453 of NC_136059.1, forward strand.
TGTTATGGGTGATTTTAATACCTGCTTTGAACCACTGAGTGTGGATGATGGCTTAATTACTGAGGACGAAGATCTGGTTTTCGGGATTCCCCAGCTCGAGTTAGCCCCGATAAAAAAATGGACACAAGCAGCTATTTTTATCAAAGGACTGTGTTTGGATCAGGGTTTGCGTGCCCTCAATGGTAGAGTGCGTTCTGATAGGTCAGGTAGTCACACTTTTAGTAACGGTAGATTTAGCAGCAGAATTGATTATATTTTAATCGATGTTAATATGTGGGCTGATGTAATGGATATGGAGGTTAAGACTCGTCCAGAAAGTGATCACGACCCATTGGTGGCGGAACTAAGGGACTTCAGCTTTTCTGGTCCAATATTAAGCTTGTCCAACATAGTTCAGGATGAAGTTGTATTAGCCAATGATATGAGAAGGGTTTGTTGGCCTAAAATTTCTGTAGATGTTGAAGCACGGAAAATGATTAGATCCTTGGTCTCCAACTCACTTGCTGATATCTCAAAATGTGAATCCAGGGAGGCCCTAAATGCTGCCATCACAGACATTCATTCAAAACTTTTTATTGAACTAAAAAAACTGTTTATGAAGTCAATTTCCAAACAGGGTAACAGGGGGAAAATGAAAAGTATCAACTGGTTTGATGATGAGGGCCGTCGAACCCATGAAGATTTGTTTAAAGCATTAAAGCTTAAGAATTATATTTTAATTAGTTCATGTAGGAAGGCGTTTAACGTTGCTAAACGCACTGCAAAGGCAAAATCGGATGAGGAACGATGGGTTGCGTTGACAGAGGCATGTAGTGCTAGGAACCTACAACAGTTTTGGCACCTTCTAAAATGGGGTTCCTCGCAGGAAGATCGACCAAGCCCAGCTGCGGTGGGTCAAAGTCATTGGGTTTTATATTTCGAGGAACAATTTAGGTGCAGTGATGGTGTATTTGACCCTACTTATTGTCACGTGCCCGGCGAACTATTAGAGTTTACTGTAGGAGAAGTTAAAACTGTTCTGCAATCCATACCAAGGGGTAAGGCACCAGGTCCAGATTGTATTCCAGCTGACCTATTTTTACAAGACCAGGACTTATGGGTTCCCTACCTTGTTCAACTGATTAATGCCCTGGCCACAGGAGTAAAGGTTCCCGAGTCCTGGGCAGGGGCCGAGATCCTGCCAATATACAAGAAAGGCGATCGGTCTGTTCCATCCAACTACAGGCCGATCAGCCTTATAGACGCGGTGCAAAAAATCTCAGCCCGTCTTGTACTTGGCAGGATCCAGGACTGGATGGACGAATTTAATATCCTTACCCCACTCCAAGCTGGTTTTAGGTCCCATGTGAGTACTTTAGACCAGGCCTTCCGTTTTATACTTCTTTATTGGAAGACGGTGCCCCTAGGTAAAGGTAACCTTTACGCAGCCTTCGTGGACCTTAGGTCTCCCTTTGACCTTGTCCCGAGGGCTGGGCTGTGGAAATGTCTAGCAGAACAGGGTATGCCAGCTCCCCTTGTTCATCTTCTTGCGAGCTTTCATGCAAACACCTATGCTCAAGTACGCTGGGGGAAACCAGGGGAGGTAACGGACAGGTTGCCTGTTGCCAAAGGTGTTAGGCAAGGATGCGTACTAGCACCTACCCTTTTTTCTTTATATATTAATAGGGTTATTAAGTATTTTGATAACAATCCGACCGATGCCCCTTCGTTAGATGGTATGAAAATCCCCTTGCTCATGTTCGCTGACGACACTCTTCTAATCTCACAGACTAGACAGGGTCTTCAACAGGCCCTGTCGAGGTTTGAACTGTTTTGCAACGAACATGAGCTTGAGGTGAATGTGTCTAAGACCAAGTTTATGGTCCTAAGAGGAAACAAACCAATATCTGCAAGGGTTACTCTGGGGGGTACTCCCTTGGAGCAAACGAAGTTGTATACTTATCTGGGAGTGACATTCAGTGAGACCCTAAATTGGTCCCACCAGGTTGATATTATGGCCCTTAAGCATACGCAGTTTGGAGGAGCCCTGATCAAAGAACACAAAGGCTCACATACCAGGCCAATTTCCCCGTTAGTGAAAATCTATGGATCTAAGGTTCTCCCCTCTGTTCTATATGGGGCTGAGCTATGGGGCTTTAGTAACCTGGCACCACTGAGAATAGCACAAAATAAATTCCTTAGGGTAGCAACGGGCCTACCACAATCAACACCAAGGATCCCACTCCTGTATGATCTTGGGTTCCAACCTGTGGAGGACCAAGCTAGGTTTCGCCCCCTAGCATTCTGGCGTCAACTATGGACAACGCCTGAACTTCATCTTTATGCAAGAGCGTGTTTGGATGTCAGAGAGCGTCCGGATGCACATAATATAGGTTGGTTTAAGGACCTAAGAACCACTCTGAATTCCATGGGGTATGGCGAACTGTGGTCAGATCCTGCAACTGTAACATTTCCCCCAAAAAAGGCTTTTAAACTACGCTACTGGGAATGGGTGGTTCAAACAAGACACTCAAGACTGAGCTCTAGCACCCTTACTAGTCAGTTTGTGGTCATTAAGGACGTTCCCAATCTTGAAAAATATTGGGACTCCATATCAAAGCCACTGGACCGCAAACTATTCCATCAATTTAGATGTGGATCCTTGCCCCTAAAGGAATTTACTAAAAAGTGGGGCTTAGGTGGGACCGGGCACTGTCCCAAGTGTCCGGGTCACAGTGAAAGCGTAAACCACTTTCTGTTTGTTTGCCCCCTGTATGTTGCTCCCAGAACCAGATGGTTGAAACCGGTCTGTAGAACCTTGGGAACATGCTCGGCGGTTGTTGCTAGTAGAATTTTAAAATCAAATGTGTCATCACTAATTGTAACTGGCGTAGCAAAATACCTTGGTTGGGCCTGGATGCTTAGAACTAGATATATTAAAGCCTCCTAGGTGGTTACATCACTTAATGCTTGGTTACCCTTGGGCAGCTATATTACGTATGACCTTGTGTTCCTCTTCTTTTGTACTAATTATCTGAATTTTTATACTTGTTCGTACGAAGTCTGTAAAATGTAATTTAATACGGTTTTAGCAAGTGTTTATTTTGTTATATATCAAATTGTACTTTTTCTTTCTATTTATTTGTGATGTTATGTATGTCTTTTATGATGAATCAATCGAATAAAGACTTCTTGAACCTGAACCTGATAATGCATAGTAGTCTGTCTGTATGACTCAAATGAAGACTTCTCGTAACACCCAGACATGGCTAATTGTCTTGTAGCTTCCTTCTTGTATTTATTCACATCCCTTAACACCACATTACCCCCCCTTGTCTGATGGTTTAATGACAAAAGAGGTTTCTCGTTTTAGATAGGTAAGACAATTTTCTGGTCGGGTGTTAAGTTCCTCACAAATTCTTTTTCGCATCCCTAGCACATTTTCAATAAGCCCTGTGTTACCATTTCACCTGAACTGTCAATGTTATCATGTGGTGTAACCGGATTGTATCTGGACTTGGGATGGAAGTCATTCCTTCTTGTTCTGTCTGTGTCAAATCCCAATTTAATAAGTAACTTATTCTACGTATCCCAGTTCCTCTCAACTTTTTCAAATTCAAGCAAGATGCCTAATTCTGGTATATCGCCAATATTTAAATCGTCATAGGTGGAAACAGTATCCCTACCCTTGACTCTCGTGGTGCCCTTATTCTTCCGCTGTTTGAACATCTTGAAAAGTTTCTAGTTTTAATGAAAAGAAAGAGATCAATTTGTGTTCTCGCATAATCAAAATTAGCAACTGGGCAAACAAACTGGCTTAGCTCTAGTAAAGAACGTTAATCCTTTGTAAGCTCATGTGTAGATACATTTACAGTTGCCGGTTTTTCTCACCCATCACTTGGCCTTCCTGGTTTGCTGAGTATTCCTTTCATGCAGCAAGCTGCTTTTTTGCACTTGTTCTTCCCCTTCTGACTTTCCTCCTCTTTCGTTGCCACCTCCTCTACATCTTGGCAGTTTCTTTCTTTTTTCTTGGTTTGGTTGCAAAAAGGGATACTCTTCAAAAGTGGAAAAAGGCAGGACATTTTATGCATTCACCTCCAAATCTAAAAAGTTATCAGAACTGGATTCCGAGGTTCCTTGTTCCTGATGTCTCAAGGCACTCATATGTCTGAACTAGTACCTTGCTGCATCAAATTTACACAAAAAGGATAGAACTTTGCCTGTTGCATAGTCTATCTTATCCCTAAGAAATGTACGTTTTTTTGTCTTGTTCTCATCTTCATACTTTGATAGTTTTAAATCCATCTCTTTCAAAAAGTTTTTTACTTTTTCTTGGCTAGGATGTTTATCTGAAGTGTCTTTTACCTTCTTTAAATCCTCTCCTACTTGATCTAATTACAAAGCCGCATACTTGGACAAACACATCCCAACATGTTCTTACAAGTAGATGCCATCAGAGTAGACCATTTCTCTAATCATTTAGGGTGGGGATTCTGATACTTAGGTGTAATCAAAATGTGCAAACCACATGTTAATCAGGGAAATGATTGTTGGATATAGCTTAATGATATGTAGAGCTATTAGTAATTCTAAAATTACCTGAATAGTATTAGCAGATGATTAAACCCACTTGGGATTTGTGTCAGATTGACTATTAGGATTAGGTCACTTGACAGCAATCTGGTGATTTAGGTTTTAACATGTATGATGTTAAATTATGCAATAGTTGTAACATTACATAAAAAGTGAGATTATATTATTAATTGATGTTTGTTAACATTTTGTTAATCCTCTGTAAAATTTGTGTTTAAAAACGCCGTCCCAGTCTTTTTACAATGTTATTCTTGGAAGTGGTTTGTTCACTGTTTTTAAAGGAGATTGGTATTGATTCAATACATTGGCTTTGACAAAGACCTTTCAGGTCAAAATTCATCAGCCAGCGTAATAGAATTACTGGTGTGATCATCCCTGGAGAGACAGCTTTTCTTTGTTCGGATTTCAGCAAAAGATTGAGCTAGTTGTAATGCAGGCCCTGCTCCCGCTGCTGTGCACCCGCCCAGTAGGTGGATATACTTGGCAAACAGCAGGGCAATGTATATAGATATATATATATATATTGCACACACGGAGTTGGCGTGCTGAAGCCTCTTTGTACGGCGGGCTCACGACGGGGTACGCCAGCCCCTATTATTCCACACACTCCTGGTCGAGATTCCTTAGTTGAAAAACCAGAGTCGGAGCCCAATTGTTTTACGATGCTGTCAGTTTATTGGCAGAACAAAACCCAACGCGTTTCAAGATCCACCGATCTCTTGCTCACGGGTGGGGCTATGCTGGTACTGACCTTCATTTAAAGAAACATAGTGTTTACAATTAGTGCACGTGTATATAGACATAAAGGAAATACCACATATGCTCAGTCTGTTCAATATAAATTGCGTTTCATGTAAACAATTATACCACTCCTCATAGAAATATGGGAATAAGTGAGGAAGCCGGATATTAGACATATTATTCAAACTATACATGCAATGGTTGTATTCCAAGGGAAATTAATCAATTTGCCCAATTCACAAGCGCATTTGCGCAAACCATAATGTCCGGTTCTGTGTTATTATCACACAATTCCCCGATTTTAATTCAATTATTGTTTTGCCCCAGTGGGCTAAGTCCATCAATTCAATCAATATTGGCTTCCAATGATGCCCGTGTGGGCGGTAGTATCTCCCATATCCTATCAAGGAAAAAAAAGAGAAAACAGGACTGTAGCAATATTCTACGATATTTACATTTCAAATCAGTGCAAAAAAATCTTTTAAAAACAATTTAAAATTAAACTTCAGATACCAAAAAGAAGCAGCAGCCTATTCTACATACAGGAAACCTTATTCTATGTTTGGAGGTGAATGGCTAGCTCCTCACCCAAATTGTGTCCAGTGGGCTGCAAGGTATTGTACATTATAATGTATTTTGATTCCAACTTGCGTAACTCTAGCCACCTATTCCCTCCTCTCTCATTAGGTTCAACGCTGTCCAATACACAGAATTTCATCAAATTTGAATTTTTGTTGTGTACCTGTGCGAAATGCCTCGCTACCGGGTATTGCTGGTTCTCATTTCTTATAGCTCTCTGATGCTCTAGAATTCTTAACTTTGCCTGTTTAGTAGTGCAGCCTATGTAAAATTTCTTACACGGACATTCCAGAGCATAGACCACATACTGTGTTGTACAGCTAAGATGCTTCGTGATTGTGTGGGCACTTCTGTCTTTAGATAATTCAATCGTTTTCCGAGTACCACTGTGTTTGCAGGCTTTGCATCTAAGACATGGAAAAAACCCTTGAATAGAATTAGTTTTTTTGCTCTCTTTTATCAAAGTACTGCTCAGAGTATCTCTAAGGGATTTTGCTTTCCTGTAAGTCAATGAGGGAATATCATGGATTGCCTCTTTGACATCATTATCCAATTTCAGTGTCTCCCAGTACTTGGTCAGGCTTTTACGAAGTTTCCAAGATTGATTATTATAAGTCGTAATAAACCGTACCTTCTCATCCTTTTTGTGTTCTTTGGGGATTAATAGATCTTTCCTGTCCATTGTACTGACTTTTGTCACTGCCTGCTGTATAATTTTGTCACTGTACCCCCTCTCTGAGAATCGCTGTATCATAATCTCACTCTCTTCCTGAAAACCTTCGTCAGAGCTACAGTTTCTCTTGGCCCTTATTAGTTCACCCAAGGGAATACTTCGTATATTGCGGACTGGCGGTTGCCAGTGGGTATAGTTAGGACCATGTTTTGATAAGAAAAGTGTTTTTTCACTTGCCTAAATCTTTGAAGAATCTTCACAACATTTTTCAAAACAGTGTCTTGGTGATTCTAGTTGTGCATGGAATATTTTGGAGTGATCCATCAAGCAGGGGTCAAGAAAAGGGGGAGGTAACAAACCTGATTTTCCATTGTTTATTTACATAGAGTCTTAAGACACACCTTCAGCCTGAACCGCTGGACAGAATTACATCAAATGTGGCAGAAAGGTAGATTGTGTTCCAGAGATTACGCTTTGCACTATTTGGTGACACTCCATTGAGTAGTTTTGAAGATATTAAAGGAAAAACAAAGTTGTAAATCTGAGAGGAGCCTGAACACAGATCTCATAGTGGTATCTGATTGGCTGCCTACACTTCAACCAGGAAGTGTTGGCAGCCATCTTGGGTCCAATATACATGATAACACAACACTGAAATGCATTGTAGTGAATGGCAGGTTTTGAGGGCCACAAAAAGTAGAACCTATAAAGGGTGATAACTGATTTTAGTTACAATATAAATCATTTGTTGATGGTACCATACTAATTTTCTGAATTGTGGTGTGTTCTAAGGTGATTTTAACCTGTGGAAAAGACTTCTGCTAGGATTTCTTGAATCATGTTTGAGACAAGCTGTTTTCTCATAATTTTCCCATAGAGGTTATGGAAGGTACTCCAGAAACTAAAATGAGAGAATATTTCCTGTAAATTCACACTATCTTTCTCAGTCGTATGAAAATTAAGTCTGTCATTCTCTGTAAATCATGTACCTCCAACAGTAGCCGCCTGTCAGTTTATTCCGTTGTTGTCTACTGCTGTCTCCAAGAGTTTTCGAAAGAACAACTAGAGCGCTAACAGTGTTACTTATTACAAAAGTATGGCACACCTGAAGCCATGTTGATTGAACCAAACTGGTAAAAAGTAAAACATTTAATTTAGAAAGGAACAAAATGAGGAGGTTCAGTTTGTCATCGAAATTATGGTTAGTGATGTAGGAAGAAACATTAGGACACATTTTAAGTGAGTTCTCAAATATCTTCTTCTTCTGATGAGCAACTAGAGTACTCTCAATGTGCTAGCATTCTGAATTCATGCCAAAAGTGTGACACATCTGAATGCTTACTTGATGGAATCGAAGTAGAACACTGAAAGCATTTTCTACTGAGGAAACTGGAGTAAATTAGGTAGCTTTAAAAAAACAATTAGTCACCCAAGAAGGCCACCAGTGAAAAAAAGTGCACACATATTACCCAAATGTAGATCAAGAATAGCCCAATGACAGAAGTGTGCGACACACTTACTTTATTGGCTTTTTTATGATTTTATATATTGCTGACTTCACCCAAAGGTATAGGAGTTCTCTATGTGAGCATCAGTTACATTAAACAGGCACAAATTCATTTTGGTTTTAGACATGGGAGGATTAAGTGATTTGGCCAGAATCACAGGATGCGGAGCTGACGTGAAACTTGAACCTGGTTCCCCAGTTGCAAAGTCTGTAGCTCTGGCCGTAACCCCACATCCTCTCCCTGATGTGTAACCTATAATCAAATGATCAGCTGGATAAAAAAAATAAAGATACCAAATTATTTAAAAGTTTGTTGTCGCTATTTGAGAACTCAGAGAATATGTCCTCATTTTGGTTGTTTAGAGCACTAACCATAATATCTAAGGGTATAAGACCCAGTCATGAAGGAGAGTGCACATGGAAGTGATGTCTAGATGGTTTTAAAAAAAAAAACATATCCTTCGTTGTCAACTTGTTTCTTCTTTAAAACATCCTTATTTTCCTTCTTTTCGGCAACATCGGTACAATCCTTTGTAAACTTTTTGCTTTGTACAGATTTTCTGTTTATCATAAATGGGATGCTGCCCTAAATGAAACGCATTTACACTTCTTAACCGATTGTGCTCTTTAACATAACTTGGATCAGCACTTACTTTGCTGTCATCATAACCAACCAAATACACCATGGTGCAAGGGTGCCTGCATTGGCGCTAGGCAGCTAATTTTAGCAGTAGCGCTAGGGAAAACACAGGGGCATGGCAACACGATGCATACCTGCGTTTTGGAAATGTCCGAGCACTGCGGTGCCAAATTAATGGTTTTTTACTCTTCCTATGTGTGCTGCAGAATGCAACACACATAGAAGAAGCAAAAACAAGGAGAAATCAAAGTATTGTTCCTCGCTATGCCATTCTAACTCCTACTCTTGCATTTCATTATTTTTTGCCTCAGATTTACACCTCCTTGTAAATCTAGGGCAGCGTCAAAAAGCAATAGGTATCGTTGTGGAATGCCCACAGCAACACCCATTGCATGCTCCTTTCACGCTATGTGATTCATGTAAAGGGGCTTAACGCTGCTTTGTAAATATGGAGAAGGGCATAGCGCCACCAGAACGTCATTAAAAGTGACGTTCTGGTGTTGTTGTTCCCTTGTACTTATACCCCACAGTTTTGTAATCTGTTAGTGTAAATAAAGAAATCACTAAGAATCTATTTGTGTTGTTGATGTTGAAAAGCAATCTTCACAGTCATGGTTCCATGAATAACCCAAGCCAAATAAGTCATCAATACTTATTACTGATTCTCCTAAAGCTCAGAGGATGACCATTATAAACTCTTGTGCATCTTGTTGAGTGCTGCTTGTGAGTAAATTGTACTGATCCACTACATATATCTACTGGATCTCGAATGCCTGAAGCACAATGTATAACACTCCTATCACTATGTAAACATTGCAGTAAACCGCACAGTGCAGATCAAAATCACTTCTGTGGTCTTGGTTCAATTGCATTTACAAGTTATAGCAATTGAACGAGTACATTGAGAACAAAATTTGCATAGCAGCTCACACGAGAAGGGTTTGACAACTGTGAACCTAGAACATCTTCTTCGTTGTCAACTTGTTTCTTCTTAAAAACATCCTTATTTTCCTTCTTTTCGGCAACATCAGTACAATCCTTTGTAAACTTTTTGTTTTGGACAGAGTATCTGTTTATCATAAATGGGATGCAGTCCTAAATGAAAAGCATATACACATCTTAACCGATTGTGCTCTTTAACACAACTTGGATCAGCACTTACTTTGCTGTCATCATAACCAACCAAATACAAATGGATAATGTTCTATCTCAAGATAATGCTACACATGCCATACCTTCTTTATATACAGTAATACCAATATTAATAAAAGCATCTTTTATACTTAAACCATGAGATTTATGGATAGTCACTGCGTGTGCTACAGAAACTGGAAACTGCTGCCACTGAACATACAAGCCAAAACCGTACAATCCACCTTCCAATCTGCTTTATGCCATCAATCTGATCAAATGTCATTGCTAAATATTGAACCCCATTCCTATTTGGAAAATTAATTAAATCAATCACTTTACCGATAGTAGCATTTACTAACCCTTCCCGGCTTTTAAATTTATTTGCAAAATTACTCTACAATTCTTGCAAACACTTAAACATTTCTCTAATCCTGCAGTTCTGGATACAGATTTTACAAGGAATCCTATCTTGCTTGTAGGTTTCTTTTTGGAGCACTGTCAAACCATGTTGTTCCATTTTGGGTATTGCTGTAAGGTTATAACACAAGCACTCTCAAAGTGTAAGCATTAGGCAGACAATCAATTTTTCTTCTTGAATAAAACTAAACATTAGCTCTGCTGCTGCCTTGGTTGTAGGAAACAGTTTATTAATAACTTGACATTCTATCTGAGGTTTTCCCTCTTTTGTGAGAACTCCTACTCTAATATCCTGGAGAATATTTCCATATTCAACGTCAGATGCTTGCTGCATTTTCCAAAGTAGTACTTTGTATGGGAAGTTGAACTAAATGTTCATGTTTCCAATACTTCCCAATGAATTTCGAGTTTCATGATGGCGAAGTGTCTTGAGCATATGCTGTTGTTTCATGGAGGTAAGTTGTAGTAGATCACCAAACACATTTAAGAGCTGTCCTCCAAACAGTATGTCATCATCTGTCTTTAGAGTCTGTTGCATTCTGAGTGTACAAAGGCAGACACTAGGGGCAAGATGTAGGTAATTCCCATTTACAGACTCTTAAATACCGAATTTTACAGAGTATTTAAATGGGAAGGGGGCAGATGTAAGTAATTCCGATTTCTGGAATACCGAATCTGTAAAATTCGGTATTTAACGATTCGGTAAATACCGAATCGGTATTGCCCATTGATTCCTATGGGCCTTGAAGCCCATAGGAATCAATGGGCAATACCGATTCGGTATTTACCGAGACGGTAAATAACAAATCCTGCAAGGGTGCAGGGGGTGTCACTTTGACACCCTCTAGCACCCCGAGTACAGGCTTGTGTGACATGTGGCACACATACATGCCCTAAGGGCAAGTCTGTGTGTCACATTGCAAAGGTGTGCATGCACAGATGTGCATGCACACCTGAATTCGGTATTTTACCACACAATAGGATTGTGTGGTAAAATACCGACTCTTAAGGGCCTGTGGCACTGTAAACTGTGCCACCTACATTTGAAATTACAGAATAGGTATATTTACCGAATCGGTAATTTTACCGAATCGGTAAATATACCGATTCTGTAATTTTCAGCCCCCTACATCTGAAAACCCTAATACCAGTCAGAAACGGCCGAAATCGGCCGTTTCCGACCGGTATTAGGGCTCCTACATCTGGCCCTAATTGAGAGACCATGCTCACCTCATTAATAATTCCAAGTTTCAATTTATTTCTTCAGTACTGTTCAGACTTTATGACAAGCTTCACCGGGTAACTTTTGGTACTCAAGTTTGTTCCATGTTCCACAGGCAGCATAAGAAGTTGATGTTAAGTAATTTCTTTAATGTTGTGTGCGTTTAATCCAGTGGGTGCAGTTACTACCCGTGAAAAGTTAGAGTCTGTAGTCCTCTGTAGGAAAACAGTGAGAAATTCAATTAAAGCGATTTTTCTGTTGCCAGCTTGACCACTGACATATAATGGTATTGGCTTAAACAATATGCATGTATACTGTTTCTTCTCATGAAGGAATATATGCCTTATTCTCTCTTTTATTTCTTGTATATTTCTTTTTGCTCATCATTGAGTTGACCAACTAACAGTTCCAAATCAACACTTTCCTGTATTGTTTGTTTTCACGTCATTTATGGCTATAGCAGCTTCATTTTCAATAACTGGTTATCCAAGAGGATCTTGACTCAGTGGTCCTGAGCTTTGATTGCTTTTTGAACTCTTCTTAGCTATCTCAGAAGGAATGGTTTCTTCTTGTTCAATTTCATCATTTAACAATCCCACATAGTTTGGGAACACTGAATGTTGTTTTCTACCGTTTTGAAATAGTCTCCGTAGCAGTCAAAGTCTCAGAGTAATTCCGATTCAGGACGCCAAAGTTTGAAAAGTTGTAAAAGTGCTAAATAGAAGAACTATCTTTTTTTCAGTAGATTGAAAAATCAGTTTTCTATGAATAATTAGACTGCCTTTAGTGTATTGTACCAATAAACCACCACAACCAACTACTACAAATTTACCTTTATCTACGTTTTCTGCTATGTTGTTTCTATATCTGTAGTTTTGAAGTATTTCAACAAGACATACATTTTCAAAATGTTTTTTTTTAAATTGTTTTTTGTCCTCATTCTCCACCCAACTAGCTCCATTCAACCCTAGAGATATCCACACACTGCCTCTGCATACTGGATGTGTAGGCGTCTGAAGGTTTTAGCCTTCGCCTACCAGTGTTAACGGATACTCAAAGGTTTTTATAAAGACCTTGGGGAGCCACCTTACCGGGCTTGACCAAGCCATCCACATCAGGGCGCAACCTAATGTATCCGGAAGTAGCAGGGCAGCGTAATCATAGGACAGGGGGGAAAAAAACATGTCCATCATCTCAATACTACCCCCATTTCAAAAGATTCCAAAAAGGCTCGCTTATTTTGATTGCATGACCTCATGAGGTCCAGTCTGGAAACCTGTAATACTGATGCCTGCCAGTCCTGGAAAGAGGGCGGTGAAGCTTCCTTCCGTTTTTTGCAGATTTCTCTTCTGGCCAACAGGATAGTGTAAAAGAGCAGTTGTTTAGCAGGGCCTGTCACGCTCTCCAACACGCCAAATATGACTAGCAAGAGATTGATTATAATGGGGCAATCAAGAGATGTTGTCAGTAGTTTACCTATGGAATCCCAAAAAGAGGACAGGACTGGACAGTCAAAAAACACATGAATATCGGAAGCAGCTATTGTCCCGTACCTCATACATGATACTGAAGGCCCCTTTGAAAATTTTGAAAGGATTGATTTTATCTTGGTTAGTCAGGCTTTGAAGGGTTTAGTTAATAACATCTTATAGCTTCCTTCACATTGGTCTGATCACTCCGCAGTCTGGCTGGAATTGGAGGGCATAGTTCCTGTTTCCCCTAGATTGTGGTCATTTGATCGCTCATTACTCCTGGAAGATGAGAAGATTTCTTCTCTGACTATGGAGACAGAGTGGTTCATGAAAGTGAACCTAGGTTCGGCCCCAATAGGGTGTGTATGGGACGCTTATAAAGCCTTTCTAGGGGCCAAATAACTAGCAGAGGTACCTATAGGAAATAAATATATAGAGAGGAGGTCTCCACTATTGAGGCTGGAATTAAAAGGTTGCAAGTAGAAGTAGATCAATCTACTAATACCTCTGTCGAAACTCTACAGGAGCTACAAAAGAGGCTTACAAGGTTAAAGGGACAGCTGGAAACTGTGTTGAATACACGTTTACTTCGCAGGTGGGAGGCGAGCAAAATTGCTCATTTTGAGTATGGTGAAGGTGCATGCAGGCTTCTCGCCTGGAAAGCTAAGATTGACCAAGTTCGAAATAATATCGGTCAATCACTCAAGGCAACTCAACATTTACAACTGATGAAGATATTCGGAGGGTTTTTCAATCATTTTTCCAAGATATTTATAAAGAGGACAAATGTATTGACCCTTCTTGCATTGAGGCTTGGCTGAATGAGGTCTCGTTGCCTTCCTTGACCATAGAACAACAGGACCACCTCGTTCAAGTGATCACACAGGAAGAAGTTAATGCAGCCATTTTGAGCTGCAAAAAGGGGAAGGCGGCAGGTCCAGATGGCCTCCCCTCCGAAATTTATAGGGTCTTGGGCAAGGAAATTATTCCTATCTTAACTGCCCTTCAGCCCTTCAGGAGGGGGTACCCCCCCCCAGCCTTGTGGGATAATTAATCCATAACCCTGATTTTAAAACCTGGCAAAGCTGCATCTAACTGTGGGTCCTACAGGCCAATATCTATTCTTAATGTTGATTATAAGATCTTTGCCTCTGTTATGGCCAAAAGATTGGGGCTGGTTGTAGGAGACATCTTGCATCAGGATCAGAGGGGTTTTGTCAAGGGTCGACAGCTTTCCGATTTGACCTATGATCTGATCGGTGCTATTGATATAGCATCTACTGAATCTCTTCCTCTGGCTGTTCTGACGCTCGACGCAACTAAAGGCCTTTGACAGGGTTCATTGGTTATACCTGTCGGGGGTCTTAGGTAAGTTTAAAATGGGGAAAAATGTTGCCGAGCTGTGAGGTTGCTATATCAGAATCCCTCTGCATGTCTTTTGGTGAACGGAACTCTTTCAGATCCCTTTAGGATCACAAGAGGTAGGCGTCAGGGCTTCCCCCTCTCCCCTCTAACATCAAGCCCTTCAGGTATGGGGACTGGGAGAGGAAGGTGGCCCTGTATGCGGATGGTATCTTGATTCTCTCGTCTGAGTTGCATACAGCCCTTCCCTTGGTTGTTAAATTAGCCCAGGACTTTGGAGCGGTCTCTGGATATGAGATCAATGCCTCTAAAACAGAGATTATGGCCTGGAATATGGGGGAGATCCAGACAGGGCTGCAGATTAGCTCTAAAATGAGGTACCTTGGAATTAGTATCCTTCAGGATGTCACCAAAATAGTTGAAACTAATCTTTCTGATGTGGCGAAGGAGTGTCAGAAACTCATGCGGGCATGGTCCTTATTACCCTTGTCAGTTTTGGGAAGGGCAAATCTAATAAAAATGTCAATTTTTCCCAGAATTACATTTCTTTTTAATACTATTCCCCTGCACTTTGAGGCTGCCTCTTTACTTAAGATGCAGAGTGATATTAATTCATGTATTTGGGCCTACCACACGCCTAGGATTGCCTGGAAAAACTAAGGCGGCAAAGAGAAAAGGGAGGCCTAGCCGCCCTGGATCTTCAGTTGTATGCATGGGCATTTCAACTTTCCCATTCTCGCATGCTGCTGAAAATGCCTACTTGGGCCATGCTTAGAGGGGCTACGCTACCACAGGAGGGTTTTTTGTTTAAATTTGGTGATCCCAAATTCTTTAAAAAAACTTAAGTTAAAGGTTTTACAGGGCCTAGCTAGAACATGGGCTAAGTTGTGAAGCTCAGTAGCGTTAGGATATTTTTCCAGAATGGCTCCTTTGTGGGACACACCGGGGGGCCCGGATTGGCTCAACGTTAGACTGATTTTACCCTTGAGAGAAGCTGGTGTGGAGGTCTGGGGAGATCTGTTTGTGGAAGGGACCCTTATCTCGTGGGAATCTCTCAGGGATAGGGTTGGTTCTGGCCTCTCTAGGTTTAAATATTTACAGATGGCTAGTTGGGCCCAGCCGCAGGCAGTCACCCAGAGCAAATATCCAGTTGAAGGATGTAACTGGGTCTGTAATTCCACTGTGTGCATGATTACTATGCTCCGTTTTAACTTGTGTTTTTAAACTTTGCCCAATTGTACAATACTTGTGTTGGTACTTACCTTGTTGTAAGGCTTGCTGCACTTCGCCATTTTCTGCCAGCGCCCCGGTCCACCACAGGTTTTCCCGTTTTCTGTGGTGGGCGCCGGCACACATTCTTGGTCTTTCCTGTCATTGGAGAATGAAGGTCACGCGCTACTTCCTACTTAGGCGCCACCCTATTTAGATCCCACGATCTGCCCAGTGCTTAGCGGTCTGTAATTCCACTGTGTGCATGATTACTATGCTCCGTTTTAACTTGTGTTTTGAAACTTTGCCCAATTGTACAATACTTGCGTTGGTACTTACCTTGTTGTAAGGCTCGCTGCACTTCGCCACTTTCTGCAGGCGCCCCGGTCCACCACGAGTTTTCCCGCTTGCTGTGGAGGGCGACGGCACACAGTCTTGGTTTCTTGTGTCATTGGAGACTGAGGGTCACGCGCTACTTCCTACTTAGACGCCGCCCGATTTAGACCTCATGTTCTCTTACGCGTTCAGCGGACGCGCGCAGCGGGCGTGCGCCGAAGTTGCGCCAAAGTCAAGCCCGTGTGTGCCCGTCCGCGCTGAGTTCGCGTCAGGGGCCAGGGAAACTGGTGTATCCCCCGCTCGCTTACAAGTTAGTGTCTATTATTACAGACAGTCTCTGTTGGCGCTGAAAACCCTAAATAAGCCCTGTCATCACACTATTCTCCCTGAGGCATACTCAGAGAGGCTTAGCTGCGGATGTCAAAATAGGTGCACTAGAAAGGCGAATCCCCTGAAGGCACAGTCAACCACTGGTGTATCTGAGCCTTCCCCCAATACGGTCACTGGAGAGGGTTTTCTTATTATTGCAAGGTCTCTAATAAAAAATAACATCGCCTTTAGGGACTTTGTTTCACTTAGAAAGCCTACTTGGGTGTTTATTACTGAGACCTGGGCATCCGATGCCTCAGGACCTGACTTGGTAGATGCAATTCACACTGGGTATGCCTTGACAAGGATGGATAGAACTGGCCACGAAGGAGGAGGGATAGGAATATTACATAAAGATTCCTCTATTTGTCGTACTGAATCTCTCTCTATTCCATCAAACTCCTATCAGGTTATGTACTTTTCCATCAATTCTACTCCCTCTGTCTCTTTTTCTGGCCTCCTGTTTTACAGGCCACCGGGCCCCAGATCCGCCTTTAGCCAGGATGTGATCAAGGTGTTAGAGCCATTTATTGAGAGGCCCAACATTACTCTCCTGGGAGACTTTATTTTATTTATTTATTTATTTATTTTTGCAGAGTTTTATATAGCGCTAACTAGACCTGAACCGAATCAGGTATCAGAGCGCTTTACATAGCACCAGTTACGTTACATGAGGACGGACACACATTCATTTTAGGCACGGGGAGATTAAGTGATTTGCCCAGAATCACAGGAGGTTTTGGCATCGTTACCGAGACTCGAACCCAGATCCCCAGGTCCGAGGTCGAGCGCCCTAGCCGTTAGGCCAACTCCTCTCCCCGCTTTAATTTCCATCTGGAAAATATGAGCTCTAGATATACCCTTACACTGCTGGAAACTCTGGATTCCTGTGGCTTGACACAGCTGGTGGTAGGCCCCACCCACCTGGCTAGTCACACCCTTGATGGAGTCTTCACCAACGATCCTAGGCTGAAGGTGGGACCTCCGATCCCACTGGCCTGGTCCGACCATCTGGCCATCCCTTTAGAATTGTCATATCAGCAAGCAGCCCCTCCTTTTCCGGGTGCTGGGAAATGGGAACTCAGAAGGAACCTTAAAGCTATTAACAACGAAGCTCTCTTTCCTTTTCAGAAATAAACTGAGATCCACTGAAATGCAGGATGTTAACTCTGCTGCTCTCTAACTTGTAAGTACCATCTCTGGGGCTTTGGACATCTTGCCCCCCCCCTAAACAGCACCACTCTGCAAGAAAGAGCCCCTCGGACCCCTGGTTTTCGGACAGACTTAGGTTGCTGAACAACACAAACTTCTCCTAAAAGAATATAAGCTAGCCATCATGGAGGAAAAGAGTCTCACTTTGCCAAAATGACTGCTTCTCTCAATTCTCCTAGAGACCTTTTTAAGATCATAGATTCCCTCTCCTCCCCTCAGTTAGCTGACCCCATAGTGGAAACCCAGGAGTTGTGTGATAACATTTCGTCCTTTTTCCATTTAAAAATCGTGGATATCTACGACACCCTCAAATCCCTGAATCTTGAGCTGAGACTTCCTACTACCTCTGCCCTCCCTATAGTGGGGTGTCTGCCATATGGACCTTCTCCTAGGTTCCTGTATTTTCCCCTCCTTACCCTTGAACGAACTAATCAGCTTCTTGATAACACCAAATCCGGTTCCCCCTTAGACCCTTGCCCGCTCAAGGTCTTGAAGGCCTGTCGGGAAGTGGTTATTCCCTCCCTTATGGAGAAAAAGTAATAAAAATTTATTTTCTCTTTTTTTTTTTTTTTTTTTTTTTTAATGTTATGCAAGACATCCACCTACCTTTTGTTCTTTGGTAGTTAACGGAAGACAAGTTTTTACTTACTGTTGCACAACAAGTAAATGGACAATATATAATTGAATTTACTTGGCACTGGATGTTTCTTGTACGTACCTTTGTATTTTAATGTTGCTAAATTTAAATCATGGATGCTCGTTGATCATTCATTTTAAATGGCTGTTCCTTTTTCTACTTTTTGTAATGGTTTTTATTAACTATACAATAAAGTTTACTTACCTATCTACCCTTATGGAGGTCACGAATTCTGCGATTTTGGAGGGAGTCTTCCCCTCCCATGGAAGATGGCTGTCGTTAAACCTCTTCTAAAGAAGCCCACCTTGGATTCAGGGGTTCTGAAAAACTTCCGCCCTATTTCACTTCTCCCCGCCCTTGCAAAAAGTGTTGGAATCTTGCCTTAATCGGCACCTTAGCACTTTTCATGATGACTCTGTCCTCCTGGATGTCTCCCAGCATGGCTTTAGGAGATCTCATAGCACCGAATCTGCCCTTACTGTAGTTGTCAATAACATCCGCTCCCAGGTCGATAAGGGCTATACTACCCTTCTGGTCCTGCTTGACCTTATGGTGGCCTTTGATACCCTGTCCCCATCTATTCTGGTCCCTCGCCTCAGGGAGATAGGAGTCGGAGGCCCCGCTCTGAGCCTTTTGGCTTCCTATCTTAATCAAAGAGAACAAAGGGTGAAGTTGGGCCAGTTTCTATCTTCCCCTAAGCCTGTGCATTGGGGGGTTCCTCAGGGCTCTTCATTAAGCCCCACATTGTTTAACATCTATGTGGCCCCACTTGCCAGGGTAGTTAGATCTTTTGGGCTGGAGGTGTTGTCGTATGCTGACGACACCCAAATAATGGTCTCTCTCACGCAGCCCGTGAGGGATTCTGCCCTGAATTTCAGGAATTGTATGGAGGTAGTGTCTCAATGGATGATACAGAACTTCCTGAAGTTAAACGGGGAGAAAACAGAGGTGTTGATTTTCGGGGTTAATCAGGATATCAAATGACTGGTGGCCGCCTTCACTTGGGCATTGTCCCCCTCCCCGCCAGTTTGCTAGGAACCTAGGGGTGCTAATGGACACCACCCTTTCCTTTGACCGCCAGGTCAGCAGGACTGTTTTCAGCTGCTGTGGCATCATCAGGGTTCTTAGAAAGATTGCCCACTATCTTTCCCCCAAAGCACGGAAACAAGCCACTGTGGCAATAGTTTCCTCAAGACTGGACTACAGCAACGCCCTTTATGTGTCTATAAAAAAGAGCTCTATCCATCGTTTGCAAATGGTCCAGAATGCGGCGGCGAAGATGGTACTTAATCTCCCCAGGCTTGCCTCGGCCTCTTCAGCCAGAAGAATCCTACACTGGCTTCCCATTCAGTCCAGGATCTCTTTCAAGATTCTTTGTCTTTCCCATGGGGCTTTTCATGGTACCGGCCAAGAGGGGATTAGGTCGCTTGTTCACTCCTACTCCCACAGTCGAGCTCTTCGTTCCTCTAACAAAAATCTCCTGGTGGTTCCCAGGTTTGTGAGAGCGACATGGGGAGGTAGAGCTTTCTCCTCCGTTGCACCCAGGTTATGGAACTCGCTCCCCCCCGAACTTTCAGCTCAATCTTCGCTTGCTCTGTTTCGCTAAGCATTAAAAACCTGGCTCTTCTCTGAAGCATACTTGTAATAGCACACATTAGCGGATTTCAGATTGGATGACCTGGTTGGCGCCTTGTTGCCCTTGGGCTAAGTTGCGCGGTAAAAGACTCCTTTCATTCATTCATTCATTCAACCATCTAGAACTCCAGCTTGTTAACAAAGCAAAAAAGGAAGTCTCTTTCTGGTACCATCTAATACTAGATGAGGTAGATGGTGAATTTCATCTAGCTAATACGCTTTGGGGTAGTTTCCTTCCAGACCAGGACAATGAACATCTGTGGTTAAACTCCTGTAAGACACTTTGGGGGGTAGTCAAACCAGTATGGCTCTGTAGGAATCATCTTTTAACCCTGCATAGGGCTTTTTATTCACCTCAGAGACTTTCAAAATACATTTTCAAAATGTTAACTACTTTTTGGATAGCAGGTGTCCAGAATGTTTGTTTTGAGAGTATCTGTACTTTCTGGGTCCAATTTTGCAAGGTACTGAATTTCATGAAAAGACTTCAAAACTCAATGTCACATACATGCTATAACTAGACTCACCCAAGCAATTTGTCTTTTCTTAAAGTATAAACTAGCTGATCTTAAGTAATCACAGCATTCATAGGATGTAATTTCCCTATATGAAAGCAAATTCAAACTAAAGCTGTGGTTTCTTGGTTAAAGACTCTTTAGCTGATATCTCTTCCCACATCTCTTTCATCTCTGTCTTTTCAGATTTTGTTGTTTATGAAGTTACATAATGAGCAACAGCTATGGAGTTGTGTGCCACAAACTGAATATTCATATTGTCACTTCACACTTTCTGAATAACCGAATTGTAGTCATTGATACATTTTGAAGCATCCGATCTCCCCAAGCTGTACTGGTTTGAGGGTGACTTTCGTGCAATCGTATGTCTGACTGCATACAAAAAACAGTTTTTCTTCCTTTGGAAATAACAGGTCTTGGAAAACTAAAAACCGACATTTAGTGTAAAATGTTCCTTTTGCTCTCTACTTACGCTGATACTACTTCCCACATCTATTTATTTGAAAACACTGAACTTGCTGTTTTAAACATTTTTTTGACCGTCTTTTGGGATGGTACTGTTCTATGAAAGAAAGTGGAGACTCATCTATGTCCTTGCAAATTTTAGTGCATCTTTGATCCACAACAAGATATGAATATGAGAGTACCTCTTGCTTGGTACTCTTTACGCCAATAAAAATCTGTAACTTCTCCAAGAGGTGGATATTTTTTATTGCAGTTGAAAAAATGCATGGCTTGAAATTGGTGGTTAAAATACCCACAAACATTTACAGGATCCAAAGAGCCAAGTTGTCCTGGTGTCTTCAGATTGATGGCCTTAATATTACAGTTTGTTCTCTCAGTCATGTGAGTCATCCTATACATACTCTGCACAACTGAGGGTCACAGACCAAGTTGGTGAACAAAATGTCATAACATACATTTGAGTTCATCATGATGACGATACCAATATTCATTCATGCCACACTGACACACCGAATCAAATTGTATTCCAACTTCTCATCCTTTTCATGAATTTTGTCAACAACAACCTCTTGTGGACATACTTTGTAGATTAAATCCTATCTTAAGAATGTGGTTAATAGCATACAATAGTACAGATGAATCACATTCAAATAGCACATGGAATACGTATGGAATACTTTGACGAAATCTAGAGTCCTGGGAATATCATCAGGTCTATATATACTAATCTGCTGGGGCCTCATTTATGAGGCAGTGCGTCACTTTTACGCCACCGGTGCGTCACTTTTTGTGACGCACCAGCAGTGTAAAAAATGTGCCTTGTTGCACCATATTTACAAAGTGATGCATCTAGGTAGATGCGTCACTTTGTAAACCTCTGCGCTACATTATACCTACGCCAGGTATAATGTATGCAGGGGGGCGTTCTGACGCAAGAAAGGGTCATGGAAGTGACGCAGTGAAATCTGTAAGATTTCACTGCGCCACTTCTAGGACACAAATGCATCAATTTCTCACGCCTGCCTCACAGCAGGTGTAAGACTGACGCCGGCCCTTTCACATGGGGCTTGCCCCATGTGAAAGGATACATTGCTGGAGTTGCGTCACTTTTCTGACACACTCCAGCAATGCGTCACTTTTGCGCAATACAGATACGTCAGAAATACTGACGTATCTGTAACACCTTGCGCCATGATGCGTTATACTGTTGATATGACGCATCATTGGTGTCGCAAGGAGGACGCAGTGAAAAGTGACGCATCGCTGTTTTCAGGCCGCGATGCCTCACTTTTCATAAATGAGGCCCCTGGTATTTACAGTGGGCTGTCATCATGCCATCCACCTACTCCAGCTGGATATAGTTGTGGAAAACAACAAGCCTCCATACTTTTCTCCCAGCCACTCAGTGGAGCTCTTTTAGCTTTTTTCATCTGCTGTAGCTCAATGGCATCTCCCATGACTTCTTTTGAATGCAGTGATTGGATGGTGTAGTGCACATATATTTCTTCAGTTTTAGTTCCATCTACTTTTTCAAACTGTCCACTTTAAGGTAACATTTCTTCATCCATACACCTTCTATCTGTGAGAACACCTACATCTTTGTAGCATAGATTATTTTATTTTAGGTAAAAAGTAGCTTTCTTCACATTTGTTTTTGTGAGCAGACCATGCAATAGAATAATAACCAGTTCATCTATAGCTCTCTCTGTGGCCACAGTTTCACTATTATTTTTAAAATCTAAATATAAGTACACAGCTCTTCCTTTAAGGCCTTTTTGTAGCTCAGTCAGTGGTAGTCTTTGGTTCCATACAAACTATTACTTGAATTGGGTGTATAGATTGTTCCAGTATTCTTTCATAAATATTTAAATGTTCAAGTTCATCTGAAATTTCAAACAATTCTAACCTATTATGTATTTCTCTTAATTGAATGTTGTTGTCCTCTAATTTGTCATAGCAATATTTTCATATAATCTTCTGTGTTGACAAACTGAGCCGTTCTTCCACAAATAAATGCCCAACACATTTTAGCCCTTTACCTCTGCTTTCTAGCTCAGTTTTGTAGTACACATCTCCCTTTCAAATTTGGCTTTTTTAGTGAGTGCATTGACAACATATACAAAGTTTGGTGTCTCTGTAGAAACTGCATTAAAATTTATCATTTCTTCTGCAAACTTATCAGTACTAATATATGTGTTCTGCTCCTCTACACCTGGACATATCAACTCTTCATTTTCACCAGACTCTACTTCAGGACCACAGAAACAGAATTGAATATCAGCACAAATATTTCAACCTCTGACACTGTACCATACAAAAATGCTTTGTTTAATTGCCGGAGTTTTATCATGGTAAAGTCTTCCAACAAAATGTTGTATATTTTTCAATGGTGAACAGCCAACAGTCTAAAATGATGAAAAGAGCTTCTGCACACTTTCTTGGATAGATATGGCAATGAGTGTTCTTGTAAATTTTGTGATTTTCTCACTTTGCATGGATCTATTCTAAACCTTGCAAGATTGCAATTTTCTGTTTGATGATCTTATTTGGAAATCTTCTTAGAATGTATCTTAATATATCAATTAACTGCTGATGAACTCTACAAATACTACTGCAGTCCCATTCATCTACTCCTTCCTTTTACCCCTATAGCTAGCTCCTTCTCTACATTTCTTCTAATCATCTCCTCTTTTGCAATGTGAGTACCATCTTTTACCTCATAGATTCACCCAGTTGTTTCAACCGCATGCAATAATGTGTTCTCTTGGAAGTAACTTACTTCATTAAAGAAAGGATCAGTACTAGATGTATGCTTCTATCCCCCCCTGAAGAGTTTACAAACATTAGTTTTATTAACAAGCCTTTTTTCCCTGGCTTTTTTTCTTCATAGACAACACTGTTTTATCCAGTGTTCTTATTGTGTTTAGTATTAAAATAAATACTTTACACGTAAAGCCAAATATATTATCTACTACACTTTCAATGTGTTATTTTTGCTTCAAAACTGCTGTTTTTCTCTTATACTGCTTTATATTCCTTACCACATTTTGTAGCACCCTATTTCTAAACCTGCTACTTATTATTGGAGATTGTTTTTGTCTTGTTGTCAGGTGAGTTGTTTTTTACAAAATTGTCCAGTTTGAACATCACTCAATCCTTTTAGTTTCAGAGTTGTTGGTAAAGCTCTCTTTTTATTGACATCATGCGCCACATATTTCATTTTTCTAAATAATGTTTTAAGAAATTCATTGGTTCTCAAAACCAGCTGTGTTTTATCACCACTATGTTCTGTCCATTATCTCCTTTTTTGTAGTTAGTTTTTTGCAGGTAGTACTGTTTCTTTTGTTTTTTCATCCTCTGTGCTTTTCTTGCCATTGTAGGGAGGGATGTTTAACGGGCTACTTGTCTGGATGGGTGAGTTAGTAGTGTTAGGTCTTCAGTACATATCTAAATAAGTTTTTCAGCCCCTCTATGCGTGTGTAAATAACCTTCTCAGCATATGGCTGGCTCTGTTAGTATCTCTATGGGTCTGTATATGTGTATATACCTGGCTGTATGGATTGCTTACTGGCTGTGTTAGAGAGTGCTGAGAATGTAACTGGGTGTACAACTGGTTCTGTTACTGCTAGATACATAAGTGCTGTGTGCGTGTGAATGAATTTGCAAGTGCCAGCGTCAGTGTCTGACTAGGTGTGCTAGTGGGTCTATGCTTTTGTACTTAGGTATTTGAGTCACAGTAAAGGTGAGAGACTGGATGTATATCTAGGTGTATGGGTCTCTAAGGGTGCATAGAACTCACTGAAACTTCGAAGTATGTCTTACCTTTTAAGCACATAGCACTCTGCACAAAGGGAGGGGAGCAGGGAGTGATTCCCAGGAGTACGGCATAACTGGAAAACTATGTTAAAACACGCAGTTCACGATCCACTTAAACCATTGATTACTTATGACTTACATCAGGGGTGACCTATATGTAGTAGAATTGGAGTATAATACTTGGAAGGAGTTTCAAATCCCAAGTTGTCCTGGAAATAAAAATGCACACACAAGCTCTGAAATAGGAATCCAGAGGCATGTATAAAGGCTACTCGTCTGGATGACTTAGTTTGACCCTCAGTACTTGAGTACATATCTAAATAAGTGTGTGAGTCCATGTATGAGTATGCCACTGGATGTGTAAATAATTATGTTTGCATATGTCTGGCTCTCTTAGCATTTCTATGGGTCTGTACAGGTGTATATAAGTGACTACATGATTGCTTGTTGGCTGTGCTAGTAAGTGTTGGGGTACGTAACTGTGTGTGCAATTGAATCTGTTACTGCTGGATGCATAAGTACTGTATGCGTGTGTGAGTGAATCTGTAAGTACATCTGTTGCTGTATGACTGGGTGTATGAGTAGCTCTAAGGTTTTGAAATTTTGTATGTGAGTCACACTGTAGGTGGCATGTTGGATGTATTATTAGGCATAAGGGTGTGTGAGTGTGCATGTTACTCACTGAAACTTAAAAGTACATCTCTAACCTTTTAAGTACATAGCACATTTTACTCTGAAGTAGCATTCCTGAGTCAGGTTTAAAGGGTTTTAGTCCATCCTAGTGTGACGCTGGATGTCTAACTAACTATATAAGTATATGAGTAGGTCTGTTAGTAATTCTAGGGGTCTCTAAATGTGTTTATTTTGTAACTCCAGGCAACATGTGCCCTGGATAAAAGCAGGGATGTTTAATTTTGGTGAGAATGGGGAAACGCAAAACACAGACACACACCTGCACAGCCACAACTGCCTCCACGATCTCCACAACAACAACTACTACCATGGATGCATATTTGACACGTGCAGTAGACATTATAAGTAAAGAAATCATGCTCGCAGAATGGCGCCTCTCCCTTTCCTCTTAGAAATCTAGCAATTGAATTGTCCAGAAGGGTGCTTGTTTAACCCCTCAAACAAAGATATGAGACCGAAGGGTTCAATTGAATCGACGGTAGGGGGGAATTGTAAGCCAAGGCAGCCCATCACAGAAATCCCTGCTTCCCCCAACGCCACCAACAGATGACCCCTCTGGAGTCTGAAATTACAGTAGTTACTCCTATAACATAAGGTGCAGCTGGAAAAAGAAAGAGACTGCAAGCTACATCCAAATCTTAGCACCCAAGGGTCACAATTAGTCAGTCTGCCTAAAAAAAGGACACATTGGGAGGGGAAAGGAGAAGTCGGCCCCCACACTGGGCCATTTACACAAGACAGTCACCGCTGTCTTGGATGTTAGGCTTAAACCCATCCTGGATCATCTCACTGTCATAGAGCTGATGCTCAGGAAGCTGGGTCAAGAAGGGCCAAATAAGGACAACAGCACTGTCGCCCACCGACTGTTGGTTTCTTCCCCGCGCCAATGTCTACTCAAGGTGTGGGCTGGATTGTTCCCATGAGGCACATGGTTAAGACTGATTTGCATATGGCCAGCTCTAAACAGGGGTGGATGGTGAGCAAAAGAATGATGGATTTAACCCAGCTCTCTTGACCACCCTAAATGCGCCAGGTATGCCCAAGCATGGGTCCTGGGCTCACGGTGCCACTGGAATCAAGCTATCCTGGCTGAAGAGGGGTGAAACCATGAAACCGGTTCTAGGCTGCTTGTTTCCAGTCCTGAGAACACCTGGCTTGGCAGTTCGGGCTGGACTGTTCCCATGAGGCAATGGGTCAAGACTGATTTGCATATGGCCAGGTCTAAAAGGCATGGTGAGCAAAAGAATGATGGATTTAACCCAGATCTCTTGTCTGGGGGTGAATGTTTTGATTTGTTCTGCATTCCGTCCATCAAATGTGTGTCTTTTGCTTTCTCGCCCTAATGTCTACCCAAGGAGCAACATCAAGAGAGATGTAAATGGTTATGTCTTGCCCCCAAGTAGAGCCTTCTCCCATTTGTGCAAACAAGACCATAGGAAACCATGCGAGTCCACATCAAACAGTGGGACCACCCGATACTAATACTGCCTCTATGAATCCTGATAGTAATAAACGCTGTAACCCTCCGAGGTCCAACCAACTGAGGCCAAGAGGGCATCTTGCTTCTTGGCAAAGTACATATGGAGGTGAGATAAGGCCCTTAACTGAGGGACATAGAAGTGAGTCAAATAATAGCTACCATCACATCCTGCCAGAGTGCACTCCTTATGTTATTGTCCCTGAAAATGTTCACAAAATTAAGCACCCACAGCCCAAATCACATGTCTCCTTAATGAACAAAGTGGCACAGTGGAAGCAGAAACACTTCAGATGGTCTTGTGAACTTTCAAATGATATTATCATCACAAGAAGGGTCTTATCTGTTGGCCTGATACCCAAATCTTTGCAAAGTGATTGTGTGATACTCAATTCTAGAAGACCAAACAGAGTGCGCGCTTTATTAAATTCCCTCAGCCACATCGCCTCCTCCTCAGAGGGCCTCAGAGCCCTTTCCCTGAGCTTCTTTTATTCCCCTGAGTCTCACTGGCCCCTTGTCAATTCTTATAACAATCCAAACACAGCCAATGTAAGGAGCAAATTAGCATTCCACGAATCCAACTTTACCCCCCAACAGGTTTGATGTTTTGTCCCCCCTAGACAAAGTGGACTGACTACCTTACGGGTATCTCCAACCGCGACAACGCCTAATTGCCTAAGAACAACAGTCTCAAAACAATATGGCATTAAAGATCTTCCTAGGTGGTCGAGTCTTTGAGTTTAATCTCATGGAACATGGCTAGCCTGTGTACCAACAGTAGGCCACTGAGTGGCTGAATGTAGTTGATCATCATCAAATAATCTGCTGTCAAGAGACATGGTTATTGTCACCTACCATGTTGCAGTCATTCCCTCGAAGTCTGGTCGAGCTAAAAGGGGCTCAGTTACTTTTATAGCTGGCTCTCTGGTTATTTGCACAGTATCTGAGAAAGCTATCACACCTTTCTACCACATCCTTTTAATCACTTTGCATAAACCATTTGATTTGGTACTTGTACATTTTTATTATCATATATTTCATAGTGCAGAAACCAAAGTTGTGGGTAGTATAAAAGATTCCCTGCATAAGAGCATAAGCAATCATATAAAGGAGGTATCAGTAATTTGGGTAGGTGATGTTAACATCAAAATGTATACCTTAGGAGTATCTCCAATATGCGTTGTCAGCAATTAATTTAATCAGCCTGTCTCACACTTTAAACACAATCCTTTCAGTAAAGCACTAAATTAAATTACATTTTTGCATCAGAATCCTGCATGCAGAGTGCACCAATGCTCCCAACATACAGAGACCCTAGCTAGAGCTCCACCATAGATCATGTTTTAATCTTGAAGGAGCTCACATCAGTGCTTATGACTTGTAAAGTTGTGACCTTGTGTAAAAGTGACCACAACCCACTCATATTGGAGCTTAAGATATCCATATAGAATAGCAGGAATAAAGGACTATCTATTAAATGGGAGAAACTCGATAAGTTAACATTCTGTAGCGATCTCCTCACAACAATCAAGCAGAAATAGGTATGATCCTTCAAAAAGAAACCAACCCAACAGAAGTAATAACTGCATTACCAGGCTGAATAACTATATGGCAGACGGGTTAACCAAGTGTGCGGCAAAATCCAGTTACAATCCAAGGTGGTGAAGCTCCCTTTTTATTGACATCATGCCAAATGCCATGAGACCAGACAGGAGTTATCCAGGCTAGAAAAATCTATAAAGAAGTAATTAAAAAAATAAAGAAAGAGATAAAGGAAAAGGCTTGGGAGGATCTCAGGGTGGCAAGTTAGACCAAAGACTCCCAACCCCCCGCGTGAGACCCTTCAAACAATAAACGGTGTTAATCCAAGTAAAGATTGGGTAACCCATTTCTCCAAAGTCTTCGCCCTGAAAGAGCAGACCCTGAATACAGGCCCTAACACAATAGTCACCTGCAATACAACAACCACCCTGGAATTGAGCAATTCCATGAAAGTACCAGATGTAATCTTAGCCATCAAGAGAAGCCCCTCTGGGAAATCCCTGGACCCCGATAGAATCCCCTCAGACTGTTTTAAATCTCTCCCAAAGTTTTTTAGGTCCCTATTTACAAGTGTTATGAAAGTGCAAATACAGGTCGTCTGGTATTTTCCTGGCAGGAGACTGTCATCGTCCCTATTTTCAGGAAAACGGATAAGAGTCAGCCTCACTGCTATCACCGAATATCTGTTCTAGATAGTACAGTTAACATCCTAGGAAGGGTACTACTGGTCATATTGGAAATCTGTGCCACAGAGTCACGTGGGCTCTCAGAACTACAGTTTAACTCCTGTCCAGGGCTAGGAACTGCTGAACAATCGTTAAATCTTTCCATGATTGTCAAAAAGTATACTAAGGCCAAAAAAGGATATCTCCACCTTGAATTCATGGACCTAACATGTGCCTTTGACATGGTAGACCACACAAAGCTGTGGTCCATAATGCACTAATTAGGCCATGACAGTGCAATAATCTCCCTGCTCAGTAGGCTACATGAACATATCAGTAAGTTATAGTAGGAACTGAGATTTATCTGAAGACTTCCCATCAATTACCATGGTTTTACAGGGCTGTGTCCTAGCACCTTTTCTGTAATAATGGCTGGGAAGGACTTGCCAAAGATCAATGAGAGAGAAATTTCTTTGCTGCCTTATGCAGTTGATGCAATTCTTATTGCACGTACCGTGAAAGGTCTCTAGGTTTTATTAGATGCTATTAATAGTGTTTTGAGTAGTCTAGGACTAAAAACAAATTGAACCAAGTCCTTTGTAATGAAATACGGTCCAAAACTAGCCAAGACTAAAACTCTTATACTCCATGGGGCAGAAATTATTAAAACTCTTTTCACGAATTTCGTAATTCCGATTGGCATTGATTTTAATTGGAAACTCCTCTTGGACGTAAGAGTCAAGCAATGCCAAAGAGCAGTAGATGCTGTTTTTAGATTCTCCAAAAGATTGTGGCACACAAACCACCTGGAGAAATACTTTGGGCCTTATTTATGAAGGCCTTGCGCCACCGGTGCGTCACTTTTTCCCATTTTAAAAGTGGCGCACCGGCGGCGCAAGGCCTTCATAAATAAGGCCCTTTGTATTTATAAAGTAAATGCATGTCTGTCTCTACCTTTGGCACAGGCGTATGGGGCTTATGGGGGTATACTACTGGCAAATCCTTACATATTGTGGAAAATAAGTTTATTAGAAGACTCCTGGTAGTTCTATATTCTACCCCAATGGCCTTTTGCCATGAGGTGGTTGGGCTTGATTATGTAGAAGATTATATCAAGCTATACCCAATTTTGTTATGGCACACACTCTGGACAAAATCAGAAGCCAGTTTATGTAGAACAATCTTACAAGATTGTCTGGAATTGGACAACTGCTTGGACAGTCCATGGCTCAAGTATATCAAAGCGTGTCTCAAAAGACTTGGTGCCCCAACATTTTGGCATAATCCAGGGAGTTTGTTGACTATTCCCCTAACCCATTGTGAATGAGAGGCACAATTTCCTATTGCTATGGTTCTGTGTCCAAACTATAGACTTTCTGCTAGCTTTCCCAGTAACAGGCACAAGGTTTTTGACTCTCCCTTGCTGTCACTGTGCTTTTTCAGCAGAACAAAGCACTTTGCACATTTAGCTCTTTTGCACATTTTATATTGCACAAAGAGTACGGTTCCTTTGGCCTATGTTGTGAGCACTAAAAATCAGATCTCATGCTACAGTCTTTGCTTATTTGCACTACTTGGCAAATAAAACTGTGATACATGTTGTATTAAATTACATTTGTACGTGCCATAAAGATGAAATCTCTTTACTTTATGATTCTCTCATCACACAGATGTGTTTTAATACTTGTTTTTAGTGTTTTTAGAAAAAGTCTCGCTCAATTTTAAGAAGTTTAATACCTGATTTGCTTTTTTTTATTTGCTTTGACCTTTATGGCTCAGTTGAGCCACATTAAGTATTTGATGAAGGTGTTTGTAAGTGGCTGTATGGATTTCTTACTGGCTGTGATAGTGAATGTTAGGGTATATAATTCAGAGTACCACTGGATCAGTTACTGCTAGATATATAAGTGCTGTGTGGGTGTATGAGTAAATGTGTAAGTACCTCTGTCACTGACTATTTGGGTGTGCGACTGGCTCTACATTTTTAGAAGAGGAATGCAATGCACAGTATGGGTGAGAGACGCCATGTATAACTGGGCATATTGGTCTGTAAGTGTGCATGTAACTCAATAAAACTTAAAAGTAAATGTCACACCTTTTACACACATATGCCCCTGCCCTACCTGCTACCAATGGCCTTCCTTAGGAATATGTAGGAGAATGGTAGTTTAGGGCTTGCAAGAAGTTTTAAATGCCAAGTCAGCATGCCAGTACAACTGCACTCACAGACTCTGCAGTAGCAGTC
This sequence comes from Lissotriton helveticus, assembly GCF_964261635.1. Lineage (NCBI taxonomy): Eukaryota > Metazoa > Chordata > Amphibia > Caudata > Salamandridae > Lissotriton > Lissotriton helveticus. The sequence goes on from NC_136059.1 coordinate 1,074,106,588, forward strand.
CAGCAGCATGTTCAAAGGGCTACTTATCTGGATGGGTAGCTAGGACTCCCAGCACTTGAGTACATAGCTAAATAAGTCTATTAGTCCCTGTATGAGTGTGTCATTAGATGTGTAAGTAACTATGTCAGCATTTAACTAGCTCTGTAAGTATCTTTATCGGTCTGTATAAGTGTATATAATTTGCAGTATGGTCTCCTTGCTGGCTGTTAGTGAGTGATGGGGTATGTAACTGTGTCTGAAACTTGCTCTGTTACTGTTGGATACATAAGTGCTCTGTGGGCATGTCACTGAATGTGTAAGTGCCTCTGTCACTGTCTAACTGGGTATGTGAGTGACTGTATATTTATAAATAGACATATCAGTGGGTGTATAGATAGCTGAGTGGATGTATAACTGAGTATATTGGTCTGTAAGTGTTTTTCTAACTCACTGAAAGTTCAAGCTATATGTTTTACTTTCCAAAAACAGACATCATCTTGCGCTATTGAATACCTACAGCTTAACTCAGGAGTGATTTATATATAAGAAAAGAAAAGCGAACTGAGAATGTCTTATAAATGTCAATTCAACATAGAACTATAAACTGCAGGCTCAGGTTCTGGAGTTGCACGCCTAACACTTCTTTGATGGGTTACTTCTCTAAGTTGCACAATCAAACCTGCAATGTGTCTAGTATCATTTAATTTACAGACCGCAGGCACAGCTAGAGGATTGAACTATGGGCTTACAAATAAATTAAATATACCAATTGTGGATTAGTCAATTAAACCATGTTTAGGGGACATAAACATTCACTTTAACACTATCTACCACTAATAAACGTTTCAGTCACCTAATTCTAACTAAATTGCTCCAATGCAGATGAAAAATAAAACGATAATAAAACAATTTTATTATCATTTTATTTTTCACTGACAGACGATGCTGCTGAGTCTAGGGCTGTGCGGGCTGGGATGTCCTCTATGGACAGACCGCAGCACTGTAACTGCGCATGTCGGTTTGGCCAGCCATCTAAGGATGGCCAAACCAACACATGCAGATTTCTCCAACTCAGCTGTTTTGTACAGCTGGGTGGAGAAGTGGCACGTTCTCTCAGTCCCTTAGTGATTCCCTAACCAGGCTGCTAAGACCAATCCTGGAACTTCTCTCATAGTATGGGAGCAGTGTCTGGATTAAGTGGGGAGCCTGGGAGCCAGTGCTGGCCCTTGAACGTCTTCTGGGAAGAGAGAGGCACTGAGGTGGCCAGCAGCCGAAGCGGCAGGTAAGTGCTCTTTAAAAATTATGTATCTCCCGGGACCAACACTTTATTTTGGGAGTAGCCGTCCCTGGTGACTATTTGCATCAGTACTTCACTTCATATATAATTGAGTACATCAGTGCCATTTTGGGTATATTACTGAATATGTAAATAAGCTTCGCACTACCTTTCATTTAACATTCACTTATACACCAGTGTATGTATCTGTATGCATTTTAAATATACACCGTTACTAATGTACTTGTGAAATCTGTTTGGTATTTTCCAAATTTTAGGCAATTTTACTTGAAATGTATTATAAGGCAAAATCTGAAGTCTAAAGCACTAGAATTGTATACTGTTCTCAGTAAAAAGAACCAATAATGACAACCTTTAACATTGTGCGTTCAGTGATACTGATGTAGTTAGCAAATCGTAACCATTGTTTCTTTTTTTTGTCTTTTTCCACTTCTTAATGGGCAGTTTTTTTTAACCCTTTCTTAGTCTATTGTTAAGAAGCTCAGTCTGGCAGTGTTTGTGGGCAGATTTGCAAATCCGTCATGATGCTCAGCGTGCCCCCTGAGTACATTTGCAAAGGATTCACAAATCTATATGGGAGTCCACTAAAGCATTTTACTTCATTCTACTATGACTTTGCATCTACATTTCATATTATAAGATAGTAGTAATTTAGGAAATGTGTATTTCATACTAAGTAATGTCTGAACCACTCTGCTTTTAACTTTGAAAGTACAGTCAAATTAGAACGATTACTCCCACCCCCTTTGGCCCACTCTATTATATCAGTAGGTCAAAAGTTCACAGTTTCTGTGAGCAGCATACTAGCTTCAAGTTCAAATTTAGTAGGTGTGGTTGACTGTTTGGAAATGTAAGACTATCCAAAACAGCATAACCTTTCAAAAGAAATCCTAGAGACAATCACAGATTCACTTTATACTAAAAAACATTACCCAATTTTAGCTACATGCATTTTTACACCATCCAGTGAAGTATGTTCTTTTTTTATTTAGATACTGCACAACATTTCATCTGCCTTTCATTTAGAAAACTGTCTCATTCAGTGCAATCCTTCTCCTGTGTGCTACTCCTCCTTGCCTTCAAACTCATTACGTGTGGATTGTGGGTCATAGCTGTGTGTTTTAGGCCAAAGAGTGTGAAAGAAATAGTGGCATTGACAAGGACTTGTCTGCCTAATGTGGACATTACTTGGGTTGTCCATATAGGGTTAAAGTAGCATCAATTGCTGCCTTTGGTTGAAAGCATTGCGGATTGCCAGCATCCAAACCTCATGATTGTGCACAGTGGTGGCAATGACTTAGGCACACTGACTGAGGTAGGACTGGTAAATCTAATGAAGGATACCTTTGGTAATTAATGACACTTTTCCCTCACATTGCCTTGGTGTTCTCCAACATTTGTCAAAGGCAGAAATGAAAGTGGTCAAGTGAATTCTTTCTACAGATAGACAAAGCTAGGAAACATGTCAAGAAAACTATTTCTGTATTCCTCAGAAACCACAACATGGGCTTCTTAAACAACAATTTACGCTTTGACCTGGATAATATATATGGAGGTGATGGAGTGTCTTTTACTAAAAAAGGCAACAGGGTGTTTCTTAAGAATTTGAAACTAGTCCATTTTTCTTCCTAAATCACTTTTTTTAAATTCTTATTCAAATTTTGTAAATCCGTCACAAATCCACCACCCAAAAGTCACATTTAATACACAGCAACACAGGATTTGCAACTGTGTGAGTTACTCTGTGTATCTAACTGGATGTGTGAGTGTCTTAGTGGGACTTTGAGTGGGTGCAATTGTGTCTGAGTGAGTCTGTGAGTGAGTGCATGGGTGTCAGAGTCTGTCTGTGAGTGGGCGCAAGAGTGTATAGGTGAGTCTGTGAATGGTTCATATTAGTGAGTGGGTCCTATTAGTGAAGAAGTGATGGAGTACTCCCTTCTTTTTAGGAGGATTTTACAGCAGGAGGGCTTGTTGGCCCCAAGGGACCCTTAAGAGTCAAGAGGACTGTATCTACCAACAAAAATAAAGCCAGGGGGTACATTTGCAGAGTGGTGGACAAAGGGAGCATGGCTTACTGGAGGAAACAGGTACGCTAGTTGGCCCCTAACCACCCCCAGAAGTGAAGGGGACTTTAATCCCCATCAAAGAGTACACCAGGGAGTGTGTTTGCAGACTGCTGGGCAAAGGGGGCGCGGCCTGCTATGAGAACTTACCAATGTTGCTATGTGAGACGTACTGGAGAAGATAGGAGGGGTAGTTGGCCCCCAAGCTGTCCTTAGAGGTCAACTACCCATCCTGTTACCTCCAGTAAGTCCCACACAGTGGGATTGCTGAGAGGTCTTTGGATGCCATGCCCCCCTTTCTCCAACGCTCTGCAAATGCGCCTCCTTGCACACCACAGGTTGGGGGAAGAAGTCCTCTTTTCCACTAAGGGACTTTGGGAGGCCACAAAACACTCCTGGTACCTCCTGTAAGTCCTACGCAGTGGAATTCCTGAGCAGTGGTTGGAGGCCCAGCCCCCTTTCACCACCTCTCTGCAAACATGACTACTAAATAAGCATTTGCAATGTAATAGGTTTCACATTTGCGAGAGTTAGAGCTACTGGCGTTGTAAATGTAAAAGTGTTTTATTAATGTTTCTTGGAGTGGAGTGGATGTAGGTTATGGAATTACCTGGTATGTTGTGCAGTGCACTTATGTGGATAGGAAGTATGTGGTATTTAGTGTATAGGAAATATGTAGAGTGGGATTATGTTATATGGAGAGTAATTGTGTGGTATAATAGACTGTGTTGTGGAGTGGTAACCTCAGGTTTAGTCTTCCTCATTTCCATCGAAGCTAAACTATAAACTCAATGAGACAAAAAAAAGAAGGAACTACTGAAGAGCACTTCTGGACCTAGTCAGAGGCATCAGCAGGGCCACTGGAATTAGGTGCCTGTTTGGCTGCATCGACTTTTGCACAGTTATACATTTTCAGCATTTGCCACATAATTTACCATCTGCTGTATAATCTGCAGATTTGAGAAAAAAAAACTTGTTTCTATCTCAAAGGTTACCAAAAATGCAGCGACAAGTGTTACAGCATGGTGGAAGGCCCTTTGCAAACCTAGAATGGTCACCTGTTACTTATTGCTAAAAGTGGGTATTAAATTGGTACTACCGGTGTACAAACCACTCTTGCTTCTTTCTGTATTTCAGTTGCTTCTTTCTGCATGCCCTTTTCCTCTATCTGCACCCCTCTTGCATCTTTCTGTACCTTTTTGCTTCTTTCTGTGCTTCTCTTGCTTCTTTCTACATCCCTCCTGCGTCTTTCTGTAGCCCTTTTGCCTCTTTGTCTACCTCCCCTGCCTCTTACTGCACCTCCCTTGCCTTTTTCTACAGTTCTATTGCCTCTTTCTGCACCTCTTTGGCTTCTTTCTGTACTTTTCTTGCTTCTTTCTGTACCCCGCTTGCTTCTTTCTGCATTGCTGTTGGTTCTTTCTGCACTACTCTTGCTTCTTTCTGCACCTCTGTTGCAAATTTCTACATTACTCTTGCCTCTTTCTGTATCCCTCTTCCCTCTTTCTGAACCTCTCTTGAATCTGCACACCTGTTCCCTCTTTCTGTCCCCCTTTGGCCTGTTTCTGTAACTTTCTTGCCTCTTTCTGCAGTTCTCTTGCCTACTGCACCTCACCTGCCTCTTTCTGCACTTCTCTTGCTTCTTTCTGCACCCTTCTTCCTTTTTCTGCACATCTCTTGTCTCTTTCTGCACCTTTCTTGCCTCTTTCTGCACATCTCTTGGTTCTTTCTGCACTGCTCTTGCCTGTTTCTGCACCCCTCTTGCATCTTTCAGTACATTTTGTGCTTCTTACTGCACTTCTCTCCCCTCTTTCTGCAACCCTCTTGCCTCTTTCTGCACCTCTGTTGTCTCTTTCTGCATCCCTGTTGTCTCTTTCTGTACTCGTCTTCCCTCTTTCTGCATATCTCTTGCTTCTTTCTGCACTTCTATTGCTTCTTTCTACACCTCTCTTGCTTTTTTCTGTATCCCTCTTCCCTTTTTTGCATCCCTCTTGGCTCTTTCTGCAGTTCTCTTGCCATTTTCTGCAGCTCTATTGCCTCTCTCTGCACCTCACAAGCCACTATTTCTGCACTTCTCTTCCTTCTTCCTGTGCTCCTCCTGCCTCTTTTGTGTAGCTCTCTTGCCTCTTTGTGTACCTCTCCTACCTCTTTCTGCATCCCTCTTGCCTCTTTTTGCACCTTTGTTGGTTCTTTCGGCACTGCTCTTGCTTCATTCTGTACCTCGTTGCTTCTTTCAGAAATTCTCTTGCCTCTTTCTGCATTTCTCTTGCTTGTTTCTGCACCTCTCATACATCTTTCTGCACCTCTGTCACCTCTTTCTGCACCTCAATTGCTTCTTTCTGTACCCCCTTGCCTCTTTCTGCAACCCTCTTCCCTCTTTCTCCACCTCTCTTGCCTCTTTCTGTACCCCTGTTACCTCTTTCTGCGCCTTTTCTGCCTGTTTCTGTACCTCTCTCGCCTATTTATGTACCTCTGTTGCTTCTTTCTTATTTCTCTTGCTTCTTTCTGCACCGTTCGTGCTTTTTTCAGCACATCTGTTGCTTCTTTCTACAATTCTCTTCATTCTTTCTGCACCCCTTCTGCCTCTTTCTATACCCCTCTTGCCTCTTTGTGCATCCCTCCTACCTCTTTCTGCATCCATCTTGCCTCTTTTTGCACCTTTGTTGGTTCTTTCTGCACTGCTTATCCTTCTTTCTGCATGTCTCTTGAAAATGTCTGTGTCCCTCTTACCTCTTTCTGCATCCCTGTTCCCTCTTTCTGTACCTTTCTTGCTGTTTCTGCACCTCTCTTGCCTCTTTCAGTACCTATGTTGCATCTTTCTGCACTTCACTTGCTTCTTTCTGCACCCCTTTCTGTGCATCGTTTGCCTTTTGGCACCTCTCCTGCCTTTTTCTGTACCTCTTTTGCTATATTCCGCAGTTCTCTTGCCTCTTTCTGCACCTCTTTTGCTTCTTTTTGCATTTTTCTTATCTCTTTTTCTACCCCTCTTGCCTCTTTATGCACCTCTCTTGGTCTTTCTGTACTTCTTTTTCCTCTTTCTGCATCACTCCTGCCTCTTTCTGCACCTCCGTTGCTTCTTTGTGCACTTCTCTTGCTGGTTTCTTCATCTGCCTTGCTTTATTCTGCACCTCTCTTGCCTCTTTCTGCACACCTCTAGCTTCTTTTTGCACTTCTCTTGCTTCTACCTTTTTGTACATAAATGTACAGAGTATGTTGTTTAAAGCACAGGTATTCAAGCATTTTTATGTTTATTTTTATGTAACGTGTCAGTAGGTAAAAGCAGAGTCACACACATGCATACCTTCACAGACTTGGTCAGACTTACAAAAGTGATATGCTTAGTATTGCTGTTTTATATTTGGTAGGCCTAACATTCTGAGCAGTTGATGAATATTGAACCTTCGAGAGAAAAGTGAGGTTTAAGACATTTTGGAACACATATTCATGATTAGGCTACTTTGTATCAGTCTGTTGTAAGGTACAGTCGAAGTAGAGCTCTTTCTGCACCTCTGTTGGTTCTTTCTGCACCTTCCTCTTTCAGAACTTCTGTTGCCTCTTTCTGCAGTTCTCTTGCTTCTTTATGTGCATTTCTTCCTTTTTCTGCACCTGTCCTACTTACATAGGTATATTTCGAAATTAGCATTTAAAAAACTTTTGAAAATCACTGAAAAAACCATAGGTTTCAGGGACGTTATAGTTGGAAATTAGCATTTTAAAAAAACTTTGAAATTAACTGAAAAAAACACAGGTTTCGGGGATGTTATAGTTAGTTGGACACTTCACTCATCCAAAACCAGAGAAATTCAGCCATTATAGTTAGTTGAGCTAACTATAACTCGGGCCCCCGCAATGCACTGCTGATGACCTCAGATATTACCTAACTCATGCCATGGTCAGTGACACCACTCATGACATCACTGATGGCATCTCAAATGACATCACTGATGACGTCATCCAGTGACTGAGTGTTTCTAAAAGAATTATACATATATATATATATATATTCACCACTTTCCTGCTCATAGACTAAGACGCCGACTGGCTGGCGAGGGGCTTCTGAGCGAGACTTTTCCCGCACAGTTGATGAAGTGGGAGACAACGCAATATGCGGTAAAGATTACAAGCCGGACTACAAGGACCATGAGGCACCGCCACATCCATGGGCGTGCCATCATTATTTAACAAGGCCCGTCCTGCTGCTCACCTGCAAATGATATCGTCACCCTCTGAGGAAGAAGGCAGCCGCCTTTGAAACGCGTCAGGGAACTTTTTGACGAAACAGGATTGTAATGAACTCTCCCGTTACATCAAGCTATCCAAGCTTTTTTGTGTGTGGAATAAAGCCTTGTTCAAAGCGGCCCCGCGAGTGTGGCATGTGTTCTTTGACACGCGAGCTTCCATATATATATATATATATATATATATATATATATATATATATATACATATCTGTCTTCTTCAGATGCACAACACAGGTAAGAATACATATACAGGAAGACATATACTTCAGTCACGAGACCACGCAGACCTTTAAACTTGACAGCTTGCACTTCCCATTTGGGTACAGAAAGAGGCGAGAGAAGTTCAGAAAGAAGCAAGAGAGTTGCAAAACAGGCAAAAGAGGTGCAGACAGAGGCAAGAGGGGTGCAGAAAGAATCAAGAGCAGCTCAGAAAGAACCAACAGAGGTGCCGAAGGAGGCAAGAGTGGTACAGAAAGAGGCAAGAGAAGTGCAGAAAAAAGCAACAGAGGTGCTGAAAGAGGCAAGAGGGGTGCAGAAGCAGGCAAGAAACGTGCAGAAAGAGGGAACAGCGGTGCAGAAATTTTCAAAAGAGGTTCAGAAAGAACCAAGAGCAGTGCAGAAAAAAACAACAGAAGTGCAAAAAGAGGCTAGAAGGATGCAGACAGGGGTAGGAGAGGTGCAAAAAGAAGCATGAGGGGCCATTTGCAAACTATCAACATTAAATATGCGCACCTGTACCCGGCTAAACTTAGAATACTTTACGACCAAAGAAGCCATTTCTTTGATACCCCTTCGGAAGCATGGGAGTGGATCACGCATACCTTTTCGGATCTGCCTATCACTTCATCTAATCGACAATCTGGTAAGATCCAACCCATGAGGAGACAATCACAGTGTCAACACACCAAACCCCAGCTGTACAAGGAGGAGGCTACACCAATGCTGGCGCATACCCTGGAAGAGCAGAGGAGGGCAATCGTCTCTGGTGCCACCTTCAGGGACACTAGGTCAATCACTGACGATGAATCCTCCATGGGAGATGTGGGTCAGTCGGAGCCGGAGCATAGCCCACCCCTATTTTCGTCCATGTCGTCCCATATGGAGAATACCCTTCTCAACTGACAACTATGCGGAAGGATTCCTTGCAACTGTGTAGGTCCTGCATGCCTGGGCGGCTCCCACTGATGTGCTTTTCTGTGAGTACAATGTTCCACCACTATGTGGTGTGATACAAGGTTCCACTGCTGTAAAGGTAGTACACATGCATGAACACAGATTGCTTCCCACTTTTTGTAGATTCGTAAATGGGAGTTCCCCCCAGTTAGAGATGGATGTTAGTGCTGCGCCTTATGTTTGCCTTTATTGAAGGGGAACATCCTTTACAACAAAACTTTTACCACGCAGTGCTGTTACAATGCAAGTATTACAACGAAAACCTTTACAACGCATTACACTGGGGGCGCTCTAGGATAGGGAATAGTTTTAATTTACTATCCAACACCTTCCCTAGTGTCCACGGGGACTGGAGTTGGAATAGTAAATTAAACTATTCACTATCCAGCACCCCCAAGTGTAATGCGTTGTAAAGGTTTGCGTTGTAATACGTGCGTTGTAACAGCATGAGTGGTAAAAGCATGGGTTGTAACGTCATACATCCTTATTGAAACTATGACACTCACATATGGCGCCTTGGTGGGGGCCCCGAGGCTGGGAGGAGGCGGTAGCCCCTCCCTATTTGGCTTAGGCAAGACAGTTCCTGCGAAGTGCCAGCGGCTTCCACAGCAAAATTCCTTAGCCATGACCCCCATTGCAATAGCCAATGTTCATGCTCAATTCCCTTTCTTTTTTGTGTGTTGTTATTTTAGTTTGGTCAAACCTAGTTCCATAGTTGGACCGTGTATTGAGGTGTTTAAACAGGGGGCTGACGGGCCGTTTCTCCCAATCGTTGTCCTCTTTCCCATCTGGCCTAGTTTGATGCACATGTATGGCTAGTTAGAGTGCAACACAATCAAACACTTGTATTACCTTGAATATTAGGGGAATGGTTCACTCCATAAACATCACAGAGTACACTAATTCGGTGCAAAGCACAGGTGGTTTTCTTACAAGAGACGCATCTTACAGCTCAGGAAGCCACCAAACTACAACGTAAGTGGAGGGGGCAACTATACTATACAACTTATTCTGCCTTTGCCCGGGGGACCACTATTTGGTTGAGATCTTGGGTCCCATTTGAGGTGCAGGATCAACGCATTGACAAGAAGGGCAGATTCGTCTTGCTTCGGGGTAACCCAGATGGGAGTCCTTTAGTCATGGTTTGCCTGTTTGCACTGAATTCTGATCATGGAGCATTCTATGCTCGAGTGAATTCTGCTCTGGCCAATCGACCTGCGATTGACTGGGTGCTGGAAGGCACCTTAAATACGGTGGCGGATGTACTTATGGACAGGTCCTATTCCCCTCTGGCCGGGGCACCGACACTACACCTTTCGAAAACATTTCTTAGTTGGGTGCTGGGGTGGAAACTAGTGGATGTATTGCGCAAGCATAATGAGGGTAGGATAGAGTTCGCATTTTATTCTGCCACACATGGCCTCCATACATGGCTTAATTATATCTTCTGTAGCTTGTCGTTTATTACCCGGGTCACTAGAGCTGCCTTTGTGGGCAAAACAATTTCTGACCAAAGTGCAGTAGAGACTACACTTTCCTGGGGCAGATTAAACCCTAGCTACTTGGAGGACGGAGTCTATCATGCAGCGCTCGAATCTACCATAACTCATTATTTTGCAAAGAACGCGGGTACGTCCTCCTCGCCGGGACTGGAGTTGGAAGCATTCAAAGTGGTAAAAAGGGGTGCAGCCATTAGCACCTCCAATGGAGCTCGGCAACAGATCTACCGGGACTTGCAAATCACTGAAGATAGTGTACAAACACTCGAAACTAGGGTGTCTAGGGACCCCTCGGTTAAATCGGACCTCCAAGAAACACGCATTAAATATACGGAATTACTGGAGCAATTGCGTATAATAACCACCGCACATACCTACATAAAACACACGCGGACTCAGATAGACCAGGTAACCTGCTGGCACGGATTCTGCGAAATGCTATTCCCCCCGCACCCATCACTGCAATTTGGTCACCCAAACATATTAAGGTTGTTACACAACTGGACATAAATGCAGCATTTTATGAATACTATAAAACAGTGTACACTGCTCCAACTCAGAGTGCTCACTCGGAAGTCACTGTATTCCTAGACTCATTGGAACTCCCACATGTCTCTGATGAGAACAACAAAAGACTGGCTGCTCCTATAACATTAATTGAGATAAAAGCTGCAATCAGGGATCCCCTTAAAAACAAAACTCCGGGGTTGGATGGCTTACCTGTGGAGTTTTATGCTGCATACATACAGCAACTAGCCCCACAGCTTCATAAACTATACACTGAGGCTTTAAGACTGGTGCACTCCCCCTTTCACAACACAAGCGTTAATAACCTCACTCCCTAAACCTGGGAGGGATCAATCTCTTATTAGCTTCATACCGCCCTCTCTCGCTGCTGACGACGGCTTGGGTGACCGTCTTTCTGGTTTCAGTGGGGATCAATCTGTAGATTTTGCAGAGCATACGGAGGGTGTTGAAGCAGGAGGAGACAGCGTTGAGTCCAGGATAAACCCCAGGTTGCTTGCATGGTTGGTGGGTATCAGGGCAGCTCCCAGCGTGGTCGGCCACCAGGAGTCGTCCCACATGCAGGGGTTGGAGCCGAGGATGAGGACCTCCGTTTTGTCAGAGTTCAGTTTCAGATGGCTGGTCTTCATCCACTTTGCAACAGCCTTCATTCCCTCATGCGGGTTGGATTTGGCAGAGGCTGGGTCCTTGGTGAGAGAGAGGATCAGTTGGGTGTCGTCGACATATGAGATGATGTGGAGGTGGTGCGCTCGAACGATGTCGGCGAGCGGTGCCATGTAGATGTTGAAAAGGGTCGGGCTGAGGGATGATCCTTGGGGTACGCCATAGGTGATCGTGGAGGCTTTGGATTGGAAGGGGGAGGTGGACCCTCTGGGTTCTGCCAGTGAGGAAGGAGGTTTTGTCCTGGATCCCTGCATTGTGGAGGCATGTGAGCAGGGGGTGGTGGCAGACGAGGTCAAAAGCGGCCGTGAGATCTAGGAGGATGAGGGCCGCTGTTTCACCGCTGTCGAGCAGGGTCCTGATGTCATTGGTGGTGGAGATGAGATCCGTTTTGGTGTGTGGTTGCTGAGGAAGCCAAATTGGGAGGAGTCCAGGATGTTGTTCTCCTCCAGGAAGTGGGTCAGTTGTCGGTTTGCGGTCTTCTCAATGACTTTCACCGGGAACGGGAGAAGGGAGATGGGGCAAAAGTTCTTGAGGTCCTTTGGGTCTGCTTTGGGCTTTTTGAGTAGGGTGTTGATTTCGGCGTGTTTCCAGCTCTCCAGGAAGGTGGCAGTTTCGAAGGAGCTGTTGATGATCTTTCGGAGATGTGGTGCAATGATGGAGCTTGCGTTTTTGAAGATGTGGTGAGGGCAAGGGTTGGAGGGTGAGCCTAAATGGATGGTGTTCCTGATTTTGATGGTGTCTTCATCGTTGACATTGTTCCAGGAGAGCAGGAGGTTGGTGTGTTTGGAGGGCATTGGGTCGGAGTTCTTGTGACGGCGGGATGTCATTGGAGCTGGAAATGCGGGAGGCGAGTTCTTTCACGATGCAGAAGAGCTCTTTGTTGCTATGTGCGTTGTTGTTGATGCGTTCCTTGAAAAAGGTCTTTTTGGTGGATCGGATGAGTTGCTGGTGCTTGCGGCTGGCGTCCTTGGTGGCCGTGTGGTTGTCTGGTGTCTGGTCTTAGCGCCACTGCTTCGCGAGTCTTCGGCAGGTTTGCTTGGAAGTCTGGAGGTCGGCTTTGAACCAGATGGCTCTTGTGTCGGTGTGCCTGTTAGAGGTCTTCCTGAACAGAGCGAGGGTGTTGGCGCAGTTGTTGATCCATTGTCTGAAGTTGTGGGCCGCTGCGTTGGTGTCTGAGGGCTCAGATGGGGTCTCGGGCGAGGGTGGTGAGAGTGGCTCTAACATGGTTGATCAATTATTCCATTCGGACACCGCGTGATAGCTATCGCTCCTCACACTTTAAATTATTTGGGGATACAAGTGTAAAGAACAAAAACTGATTTAATTGAAGGTAATTTACACAAGGCTATCCATTCCCCAAGGGCACAAATTAGGTTTTGGACCTCTCTACCTTTATTGGTAGCGGGACGGTTGGCAATCTCCAAAATGGTTATGCTCCCGCGCCTCCTCTATTATTTTGTTAACCACCCAGTGATTATTCCCAGAGCTGAATTCACAACCCTAAACACACTCCGGATTTCCTTAATCTGGGGCCCAGGATGTCGGCGCCTGAGCCTAGTGAAATTAATGCTTCCATCCAACACTGGAGGAATGGGAGCTCCTGATTTCTACGCATACTGCTTGGCATCCTAGCTGCAATGCTTTCCTACTGGCTAGCCGGGCATAATCTACAGGAAATAGCATATTCACAATACATGCTATCCCAGGGTACATTACACAGGGTGCTCTATCCGAGCGGCACATTACATCACACAGCGGGAATCCTTCTCCGAACTGCTATCACTTACTGAAAACAGGCATTGAAATACGCGAACACTACTCCTGCATATTCGTTGAATATTACCTCACTAGGTATCTCAACCACATCAGAAACACTTACCACTTGCCGACTGGACACATGGACACAGGATGGAGTGACAACTATAGGGGACTTATTCAGTGATAAAATCCTGCTTACACATTCTGATTTTATAACTCAGAGGGGAGTCACGGATTCATTTTTCTTGACCTGTGCGAGCCAGACACGGTATGTTAAAAAATATTGGGCACCTCCTGGTGCAGAGCCAGATACCCATGAATTGGTTAATTTAATGTACCTTATAGGGACTGGTAGCCATTTAACCAGATGGTTTTACTGGGGCATACATGTTCATCGCACTTCCCCCTTCGCCTCAACTCGTTCCAAGTAGGAACTGGAAATTGATATGCCATTATCTGACAGAGAGTGGGCAACAGTCATGAAGTACCTGAAACGGGTCTCTGGTAACTCCCGATTTACGGTCATTCAATATATGAACACACAGAGAGCCTACTTGACCCCCCATCGTCTGCATGCCATTTTCTCCGCTCTCCTGTCGAGTTGCCCTTGTCGCCCCGAGCAAGACGCTATTCTGCTACATATGCTGTGGGACTTTCCCAACCTTGAGGACATATTGGAGGGTGTAGTCACGATTTTGCGGGAGGTGGTAGGAAACATGGGATGGCATAAAGTAACACAAGCATACTAGGTCTATACAAAAAACGTAAAAAACTGAAAGTACAAACCAGATTTATGTACTTAGCTTTACTCCTTTACAAACAAGGTATTACTTAGAGGTGACAATTCTCTAGGTCCCTTACACTACTTAATTTGAAGGACGAAGTAGAGAGGTGGGGTCTAGCGGAGAGTGTGGCGATCCACACGGAAGATAAAAGAGGCCTGAGGTAGAAACCAATTGCATTGAGTTGGGACCAACTGTTTAAATCTTTCAAATCATTTGTTATCCTGACTTTGTGGATGCTAAACTTAGGGGCTCCATCGTAGTAGAGTAATACTTAAATAAGTGAACTTTTGATATTTAGCCTTGTCTTGCACCTGATAAGAGTACTCATTCTGGCACTAGGCAATTATTAACTGGAATAGAAGAACTGTGGAGACTTGTAGTTCGTCGGCACGGGTGGGGAGTTATTTAAAAGTATGTTACTGTCTCTTTATGTACACAGGCACTAAGCTATTCGCTACACAATACAATTTGAAGAAACAATCCGTTTGAATTATGGCTTTCCCTCTGATTGTGTAGGTGGGACCACGTTTGTATTACATAGATGTGCATTGATATGTCTTCTCTCTTGCGCTGTTTTTACTTTGCATCTGTGTACGGCCTAGTTATACAGAAAATAACAAGTTAATGTCCTTTTTTACCTGTATTGTAACTGGCAATGATCAATAAAGTTTGTTTAAAAAAAAAAAGAGGCAAGAGGTGTACAGAAAGAGGCAGGAGGGGTGCAGAAAGAAGGAAGAGAACTGCAGAAAAAAAGAACAGAGGTGCTGAAAGAGGCACAAAGGGTGCAGAAAGAGGCAAGAGAAGTGCAGAAAGAAGCAACAGAGGTGCAGAAAGAGGCAAGAGTGCTGCAGAAAGAGGGAAGAGAGGTGTAGAAAGAAGCAAGAGAGTTGCACAAAGAGGGAAGAGGGATGCAGAAAGGGGCAAGAGGGGTGTAGAAAGAAGCAAGTGAGGTGCGGAAGGATGCAAGAGAACTGCAGAAAGAGGCAAGAGAGTTGCAGAAACAGGCAAAAGAGGTGCAGAAAGAGGGAACAGGTGGGCAGACTGACGCAAGAGAGGTTCAGAAAGAGGGAAGTGGGATGCAGGAAGAAGCAACAGAAGTACAGAAAAAAGGAAGAAAAGTGCAGAACGAAGCAACAGAGGTACACACAAATGCAAGAGAAGTAAAGAAAGAGGGAATAGAAGTGCAGAAAGAAGCAACAGAGGTGTGGAAAGAGGCAAACAAAAGTGTAGAAAGAGGTAAGTGATGTGCAGAAAGAAGCAACAGAGGTGCAGAAAGAGGTAAGAGCGGTGCAGAAAGTAGAAGAGAGGAGCAGAAAGAGGCAAAAGAAGTGCAGTAGAAAAGAAGGTACAGTAAAAAGCAACAGAAATGCAGAAAGAGGCAAGAGAGGCGCAGAAAGAAGCAAGAGTGGTTTGCACACCATTAGTACCAATTCAATACCCACATTTAGCAATAAGTAACAAGTGACCATTCTAGGTTTGCAAAGGGCCTTCCACCAAGCTGTGCTTGTCGCTGCATTTTTGGTGAAGATTGAGCAGTTTGAGCTAGAAACAAGGTTGTTTTCATTCAAATCTGCAGATTATGCAGCAGATGATGGATTATGTGGCAAATGCAGAAAATGTATAATTGTGCGAAGGTCGGTGCAGCCAGTTGCATATTTCCACTGGCCCTCCTCGTACCTCTGACTAGGTCCAGAAGTGTTCTTCAGTGGTTCCTTCTTTTTTTGTCTCATTGAGTTTATAGTTTAGCTTCTATGGAAATGAGGCAGACTAAACCTGAGATTACCACTCCACAACTAAGACTACCATACCACATAATTATTCTCCATAACACACTATCCCACTCTACGTAATTTCTATACACTAAATACCACATACCTTCTATCCACATTACAGTCAAAGTCTATCCACATGATTTTACTGCACATCCTGCCACATAATTCCACTACACACAACCTACATCCACTCCACTTCAAGAAACACTTTTAAATTTACAATGCCAATAGCTCTAACTCTCGCAAATGTGAAACCTATTACATTGCAAATGCTTATTTAACTAGCTTATTTATTTTTTGTATTTATTTATAAAGCTTTATATAGCGTCAACAAGATCCCGAGGGATATCAGAGCACTTTACAATAGGACGAAGAAAGCACATACATACAAAATTGTCAACAAGAAGGGGTAAAAAAAAGACAAAAATAGAATTAATCGCAGATTCCAGGACAATCGCAACATGGAGGGTAATACAAAAAAAACAGGTATAAACAGGCAATGAAGGGGGTCACAGTCTGCGGTAAAGAGTAGCAGTAACAAATGATGGTACAACGGACGTAGGATACAGTGTCTTGGAACAGATGAGCCTAGCCCAATTAGGGTAAGAATTCATTCATAAGGAATCCTTTGGCTTTCAATTTGAGCGCTGTCGTTGAGGAGATTATGCGTACTTCCGGTGGACGAGAGTTCCATTTCTTTGGGGCATCGCCAGAGAAAGCTCTGTGGCAAGTTCTCTTTTTGCTGAGATTGAGTGGTTTCAAGTGGAAAGTATTGGCACTTAGTGAGGCTCTTGCACCATAAGATAGCTCAAGTTTTTGCTCAAGATACCTAGGAGTATTGAAGTGAAGGGCTTTTAGTGCCAGAACCGCAATCCTTAACTGAATTCGTGCTTCGTAGGGCAACCACTTAAGAGATTTTAGGACTGGGGATATGTGCTCATTTTGTTTGGTGCCTGTGACCAGTCTAGCTGCTGTGTTCAATGATGCCCTTAGTGGAGCCAGGGTGTATTTGGGAAGGCCACAGAGGGTAGCGCTGCCGTAGTCAAGCTTCTGCAAGACAAGCGCTTGGACCACCTGCTTGAAATCACATTTTGTGGAAGGAAAGTGGTTTGCTCCCTAACACACATTGCTGATATGATTCATATTTAGGTGCTTGTCCATGGTGACTCCAAGCAATTTGGCTGAGTCTATGATGAGAGGGGTGCAGTTGAAGGCAGTGAGGTGACTCAACCACATGTTTATCTTGGGAATGTGGTTGGGAGGGAAGATGAGCAGTGTTATAAATGGGATCTCTGGTTGGCTAAGGCTTGGGAAAAAGCCAGGCAGAGACCACCACTTTAGTCAGGGCAAAGAAGTTACACACCAAAGATAACCCCTGCTCACCCCCTTGGTAGCTTGGCACGAGCAGTCAGGCTTATCCCGGTGGCGATGTGTAAAGCATTTGCGCAACACACACAGCAACAACATCCTAGGCACACCACAAAAGGAACTCCACACAACGTTATATATAAAAATAGCCTTTGTATTATCATAAAACACATTAGATGGTAATCATACAATATACTTGGGGCCACTTGCACTGGTCAATATTTACAGGGGATTAATTACACATGACAGGGCCACATGGGCCACTGTCAGAATCATCACTTGGTAAAAATAGTAAAAGTAAGAACATATCAAAAACTTAGAACACAACCAGTAATTACTGTCAGACACTATACTCAGCATCATCCTGTAACACAAATCATATTACGCACAGTATTACATCAGGCAAGAAATATATTCTGTGCCAACCTCATAAGCCTAAACATAGTAGACCATAATCTCCTAAACATAACTCACATTAGGAAATAAACTTGTAACATAACTGCAGTAGGGAATGACTCATACCTAAATCAAACCACAGTAGAGACTAAAATAAAACATAACATAGTAGGTAAAACCTCTACAAATCACTTCAGGGCCTGCTGCCCTATAAACCTAATAGTCCTCCTGGCCAACTGGCCATCTCTAAGGGGCTCAATTGCCCTATGTCCAAAAGTCAGGGCGTGCTGCCAATGCAGCAGGAGTAAGGGGTGCGCAATTGTGCAAACCTAAACGTTGCAGCTGGCACTAAATGCAGCACAGCTATGAAAGGATGGGGGCGAAGGAGTGCATCTCACTCTTAACTTTAACATGTCCCCTAAAGCAAAGAAAGACCTAAACGGTGTAGCTGCCCACTACTTGCTGGGCATCTAGAAATATTAAAATGCGGCATGGGCTCTCAGTGGCCCTTGAAAACAAATGTGCCCCCTTTGTTGGAGCCACACTGGGCTCTGAAAATAAATATGCGAAGCATTGGAGCAACACGGGGCTCTGTAAATAATGCCCCCATAGCATTGCAGCTGACCTCTGCAAAGTGAGGCAAGCAGCTGGAGAACAATCGCCAATATGGGGCAGCACGGGCCCACGGGCCCTCGGGACCCCCACTGGGGCCCTTTAAACAAATATGGCCATGTTGGAGCGGGCTGGCTCCTAAAACAACAATGGCCAAACGGTGGAGCCACCTAGGCTCTATAAACAAAAACATGCCTCCTGATCATTGGAGCGACCTGCTGCAAGACGGGGCCGCTCAAAATGGGGAAATGGCATGGTGCCTCGACCGGCACCACCCGACCCCCTTGAACTCTCACTCATCGGCTCTGGGGGCGAAGGCAGCAGTCTCCAATTCTCCCGGGCCTCCTCCTGGGACCCAGGGCTTTAACGGGGAGCTGGCATGGCTCTGGATGGCGATCCCGCCTCCCTCCCTTCAAGATGAGAGGGGGGTGGAAATTGAGCCCGCAGGGCTCTACCTGCACTTTTCTTCCAGCGCCAGGGCACCCCACAGATCATGGGAGCTGTGGGGTGCCCCAAGTGTTTTGGGCCTCGCCTCTTCCGGCCCTGCCTCAGGCCCGCCCCGTCACAGGCAAACCTACTTGACTTCCTGGCAGCCACGGCTGGGCCACAGCGGTCGCAACTTCTCCGGGCTGCAATGAGGGGTAGGCTCCCTCCGAAAAACACAACGCAGGGTAGGCTCCTGCTATAAAAATAACCGACCATGTGGGGTGGGCACCCATAATTAAATAAAAATAACCGGGGTGGGCACCCGCCACAGGCCACAATGCGGGGGAATCCCTATGCTGGGGATTCCCTCAAAGAAGGGATCGAAGTGATCCTCCTCAGCTGCATGGAGCACAGCGCTATGGGAAGTGCTTTTATGAAATAAAAGTAAAGCGCTCACAGGGCGCCAGGGGCCAAAGCACAAAGTCCTTGTATGATTAAAGGAAGAGCAAATGGTCCAAAAAGTCCTTCAGGCATCCAGGGGTGAAGCAGGGCCCAGGGAGGCAAGTCCTCATGGCAGCCCGCCCAGCAGCAGCACGCCCCGTGGGAACAGCACACCAAAAGTGACCATTTTCATGGGGTCACAGCCCCGATATTTATACAACATTTCCCTTTGTCTAAAAGTGTAGGGCAGGGGAGAACCAGATACAACTGGTTCAGGGGAGCTTTGGAGCACTTTGTTTTGCTCAGCTCCTCTCTCCTTTGTCAGGTGGGGGCTCATGGATCAGACGCACCACAGGGGGGCGGAGACGGCATTGTGGAGGCAACTCCTCCCTCCCATCTACATGCAGATCTCCCTATTCACCCCTGGGCAGACTCATCCTGGCTCCTGGAGCCACCCACATCATCCAGCACCTGTCACTCACAAGCCAGACATGCAATTCACATCATGCAGGCAGACACACAGCACACAGAAATGCCAACTTCTAAAAGTGGCACTACTCCACCAGTCACCATAAATCTGCGCACACCATTGTGCAGCATTTATTCTCACGAGTTTGCTCATGCTAAACTCGACCCGTGTCCTCCCCTCATACCAGGAATTACCATGGACACACATATCCCCCATGCATTCCTATGGGAGGGCAGGCCAATCTCACCACACGCACTCAGAGAGCGCGCGCACTTTACACTGGGCCACAGTGCTAAAGTGCGCAGAGGCCTAAAGTCACTACTACCATGTCAGAGCTTAAGGCAAAAAGGTCAGGGGTGAACCTGCCAAAAAGGGCCAAGTCCAACAAGCAGGAATTCCATTTTGTAGGTGTTGAGCAGGAAAGGGTTCTCCGTTAACCAGTTTTGAGTAGAGTTAGGATAGAGTTGAGGGAGATGATGTTTTCGGGGAAGATATTTTCAAATAGAGTTGCGTATCGTCGGCATACATGTGGTAGAGAATGTTAGTGGATTTAATGAGTTAGCTAAAGGTTCCAAGAACAGGTTGAAGAGGATAGGGGATAGGGTGGACCCTTGGGGAACCCCCATGAGAACTGGAGAGGGGTGGAAGAGAGAGTGATTTGCCTTGACTCTTTGAGATCTGTGGTGAAGGAAGGACGAGAACCATTGTAGGACCTGACCAGCGAAGCCCATCCTATTTTTCAAAATCGCAAGAAGGTTTTCATAATTAACCGTGTCGAATGTGGAGGAAAGGTCGAGAAGGATCAGGACGCAGGATTCGTTTTGGTCAAGCATTCTTAAGATGTCGTCCATAATGTTAGTGAGCGTCGATTCGGTGCTATGCCCTTTTCGAAATCCGGATTGATGCTGGTCAAGGAGTTGGTAATTCTCTATGTGAGCACAAAGTTGAGATTGTACGCATTGTTCTATGAGCTTTGCTAGGGTGGTGATGTTGGAGATAGGGTGGAAGTTATTGAGATCAGCTTTGCCTGCATTCGTTTTTTTAGAATAGGGTAGACCTGGGTTGCTTTTAGGCAATCAGGTATCATGCCTTGTGAAAGAGAAGCGTTTACAATCCTTGTCCAGGAGGGGATGAGTACGAGAAAGGGGACTGGCCCTCGGACCAGCGCCCAGGAATTTCACGGCATGAGACTTATAGGAGAAAGGTGAGCATGGCCTCCGAAGACCTCTTAGCAATCCCACTGTAGGGGATGTAGTGGAGGTAACATGAGGGGCAGTTGACCCCCAAGGACAACCTTGGGGGCAACTACCCCTCATATTACCTCCAGTAAGTCCCACACAGCAGGATTGCTAAGTTCTCATAGCAGGTCATGCTCCTTTTCCCCACCACTCTGGAAACACGCTCCCTGGTGTGCTCTTGGATGGGTATTAAAGTCCACTTCGCTGCTGAGGGTCCTTAGGGGCCAACTTGCCAACCTAATACCTCAAGTAGGCCCCAGATAGTAGGACCGCTGACAGGTGGACATAGGCCCCACCCCCTTTGTCCACCACTCTGCAAAAGTGCCTCCTGGTGAGTTCTTGGTTGGGCGATGAAGTCCCTTTGCCTCCCGAGGGTCCCTGACAGCCAATTAGCCCACCAGGTACCTTCAGTATGCCCCATACAGATAGATTGCTGAGAGTGGTCCAAGGCCACGCCCCCTTTTTACACCACTCTGCAAAGGCACCTCCTGGCGCACTGCTGCTCAGAAGATGAAGTCTACTTTAGCACTGAGGTCCTCAGGAAACAAGAGGACCTCATCGCCCCGTCAGCAGTGTGCCAAGAGGCGCGTTTGCAGAGTGGTGTAAAAAGGGGCGTGGCCTCAGACCATCTCTCAGCAATCCCACTGTTTGGTGCTTACTGGAGGTACCTGGTGGGCTAGTTGACCCCTAAGGACCCTTAAGATTCTAGGGGACTTAATTCGCCACCCAGAACGCGCCAGGAGGTGCATTTGCAGGGTGGTGCAGGGAGGGGGCTGGTCCTCCGGCAAGGTGTCGGCTTGTCTTGTGTTTATTTTTTTAGAAGGGGGACTGTGTGGCCTCTCTTCTCTTAGTAATTTTAGTAATCTTTCAGGGCATGACCTCGTTTTTTATTTTTTTTAATTATTTATACTGGAGGGGGACCTTGCGGCCTCTCTTCCCTGGGCCACTTTTTGCTCCCGGCGACCCCATCTCTTGGGCCTGACCTCAGTTAAAATAATTAAAAAATTATGTATACAGCCTTCTCTGGGCCACTAATGGCTATTAGGACCCCATCCACCGGGGCCTGGCCAGACGTTTTTATTTTTTTTACTTTGGAGGGTGGCCATGTGGGCTTTGCCTCTGTTTTTTGTTTCTAATTGGTATGAGAGGGGGCCACATAACCCTCCTTCCCTGGGCCACTATTGGCTCTGGGGCCCTCATCCCCTAGGCCTGGTCTCAATGTTGGGGATCGTGGGGGGATCCCGAATGCCCAGGCAGTTCCAGCCGGCTCCCCGCCTCCTGCGGGAGCTGGCATTGCTTTTGAACAAGAGAGCAGCTGACATGCAGCTCCCCCTGTCCAAAAGCAATCTGCTTTGCTTCGTAGAAGTGAGAGCAGGTTTCCCACCCGGTCATTGCAAACTGCAATGTCCCGGGGGTAGGCATTCCGAGATATTGCTGGAGATGGCCCTGGGGGTGGCGGTACCCAGGGCCATCTAGGTCTCCAGGAGATGGGCCATGAGGCCGCCCTCCCAAGGTTAACATAGCCTCGGTGAGGTGCTGGTCCACAGGGCCGGGGGATCTGCAACAGACCCCACATTTAAATAATTAATGCCCCGGGGAGGTGGTGGTCCCCGGGGCAGTGGGGGTGTAGTGTAGTTCCTATCATCCCAATAGGCTCTGCGCATTGGAATAATATCTTCAATAGTATAGACCTAGGACGGAGGTTAACTAGGTCTTCTACTGACGATATTAGACTTAAAGTTTTGTGTTTGCCAGCTAGCTCAGAGTTCACTAGAAACTTTCTCGAATAGGCAAGGAGGATTTTAACCTCCCTGGATAGACAAGAAGGGATTTAGTTTCTGACAACCATAGAACATGACAACTTTGCTCTCCCCTAATCAAGAGTGTATCTCTAGAGTCGTGTGAAAACAAAAGACAACTTATTTTACTCAGTCAGTTCAGTGCATTCTTAGTTTCACCAGATTGTAGAGAAAAGGAAGAGACGGGCGTGTTCAATAAAAGATGGTATTTATTGATCAGTCTCTTTTCTCGTACAAGAGAAATGAATCGCTATTATTGCAATACTTATAGTTAAGTAAAGTGCATACAGTAAAGACAGAATTATAAAATAATACTGGAAAAGCATTGATATGGTTTCTGAGCCATATGATACTTTAAAATGGATAAAATAGATACATACATATATACATTTGACTAATCGTACTCAACTGGTGCTTCTAACCACGCCTACCCCAGTGTACCTGACCTAAGCCTTATACGTGGGCGGGAGTAGATAAGTAGCAGTTTAAGTTAAGTTTGTTTTGCCAAGGGACTGACTCAAGAATTCTCTGCAAGGGGTTATTCAGTTCTGTACCTGAGATCTAGAATGGTGGAGGGCTGGTATCTCTTATCCAAGGTCTTGATATTCCAGCTGCCTGCGAGGGCTGCTTGGAACCGCCGGAGCTGGATTTCTCGCGCGGAGAAAGGCAGCGTCTCGTTCTCAGCGCGTCAGGAAGGCGGGGCAGCGCCTGTGGGCTTCGCTCTCTGCTGGGCTCCTCGGCAAGTCTCGCTGCTCCAATCTCGTCACCACCGCGTGTGTTTGCTTAAGGCAATGTCGGTAATATTTATACCTGAAAGGTGCCGAGATTGACGTAAGGATGGACATATACGTCAATAAGGATGTCATACGAACGGGTTTGTTCGCACATTCTTTTACTGAAGTTCTCGGTGAAATCAAAACAATGGCTACGGGAATTTCCCAGGTCGCTGTAGGTTTGATTTGTTTTGAGAACTCCGTATGCCTTATCAGGGGCTGGAGGAATATCGCTTGCCTAATTAGATGGCATGCGTTATGACCTAATCAGATAACGCGCTTCTGTGCCGTGGTGTGGCTTAATCAGATAACGGTTTTTGCGCCGTTGGATGGCTGCTAGTTAATTATTAACCAAACCAGGGTCAGGAATAGGGGAATCGATACAGTACCTATAGAAATACATCACACCCACTCCACGTAGACTATGTCCATATTTACAAATCTAGGCATAGTGAAACTAGTAGCGTTTGTGTATACCGTACCACCCCAAAATACATTCATATGCATTCTGAAAATTTGGAATTATGAAATATACGAAACACAATCACATGTACTGTATGCATAAGCAGTATAATAATGCTAAACATATAACGCATATTTCAAACTCAGCATGAATAAATGCGAAACTACCCATAAAATGGCTCTTAATACAGAAGAAAAGTGCGAGACCATTTCATCACAATCATAAAGTTTTGTATGAAAATGCTAGAGGGTAGCTAATGTCTCTTGACTACCTAAAATAGAAATTCAGTTCTCTAAGAATAATGTCTACTTTAAGCAGAAGATAAGTGTCCCAAAAAATTGTAAATATTTTGGAATTTAGGGAGGTGAGAGGGAAAAAAAATATTGTTCCATTTCATTGCTCTATTTTTTTTTTTTAAGTTGAAGGCCAAATTCAAGTTTGCAGGGAACTCCGTGTGCTAGCTCGCTCAAAGTCATTCCTTCTGCTCTGGTGAAAACATCATATCATTTAGACTGTTGAAAAAACTGTCAACAGCTTCTTGCGAAAGTTCCACTAAGTCTGAAAAAGTTGTTACCATGCATTCATGAGCATGATTGCCTTCATTGATGTTTTGATCAGCATAGCTGACTGAAGGTCGTACCTGATCGATGCTGCTTTCATCTCGTACTTCACTACCCCTCAATCGTAGTGGTGAAGTCTCCACGAATGCCGTCTATAGGATAGGTAGCCGCTGGGGGCAGCACAATGCATGAGCCGTTACCGGACCCAACAAGGTTTCTGCGTCCAATGGCACATCCGATTGTAGTGTCAAACAGGTGTCCAACACGCATTCTTCGCCGCATAGCAAGCACCTTAATACAGGCATAACACAACGTTGCCACATTGGTCTAAATGAAAGAAACCAAGTCATGTTCAAGTCCCGTAGCCGTGCTAGTCCAAGGACTCTAGTTATGCGGTCCCGGTAGCCAATGGCTAGGATAGTTTCTTCCCTTGTCGCAGGTGTTTTGTCTGTGACATGGTTTGCCATAGCGAAATAACAGGATCAAAAATAGGATGCCTGCCACTAGTCCCAAAAGGAGAGGAAGTCCGCCAAAGATGGAATGGACAAAGTCTGGAAAAATACCCAGGATGGCTTTGAATGGTGTCAAAATTCCTGAAAACACTGTCTTAAATACACTTGAGACACCACTGGTATCAGAAATATTTAAGATTTCGTTCAGTATTTCTGCGAAATGTATGGGGGAATTTGTTGATAACAATAAATGAATCTCTGCCGTTGTCCTTGCAACTTGGAGATCATACGTTTCTTTTGATGACGTTAGCCTGGTCGGCGTCTGTAGGAGCACTGTCTTCATTCTGCTTAAAGTATCAATTCGAATAGAAGCAATTTTCAAATCGGGCCATAACCTTGCCTCCCTGTCTGGGGAATCGTTCGGGAACAATACCCGTTCACAGCACATGACCCTCCTAGTCACGGTAATGAGATAAGGTTTTCCGGGCAGCAAACTACAACATCTGCGATCTACTATTAGAATGTAACTCCCGTTCGAGAGTCTCCTAAAGAATGGTTCTATTTGTGTTGCAGGTGTGCCTAGCTGGTAACATGAAAGGTTATTTGAAGTCCCTTCACAGGCTCCATGCAAGCTAATACCCTGACACAGAAGTGTACCGCTTAGTGATCTTGCACAATTATCGCCACTAAGAAACACTTTCTGGCCTTTATTACTGACACATTCGTGTGTATAGGGCAAGTTCCATGTTGACTTAATGTACCCTTTACCCGACCTTTCATACTGGCCTGCCTGTATATATTTTTGGCAGTACTGAAACTGGAAAGTAGTTATCGGAATATTTATTATTCCATGTATTATCCATTCAATGACAGGTCGTTCTGACATTGTCAATGGTAATCTCTCAAGTTTTTCAATGCTCAGAATTGTATAGTCAGCACCCTTCTGTGCCAAACTGATGTTTATCAGTAAGGTTAAAGATATAAAATAATGACGTTGTGTTGATTAAACGCCAAGGCACATAGCCTGAACGCAGATTTTGTAACGTCCAGCCAAGCTGTACAATAGAACGCAACTGGGACTGACCGTGTTGTAACAACAGTAAGTCTTGCGATATTATATCGATTGCTGAAGACACAATGCTGTCCAGAGAATATATTCTGGAGGACAGAGTCATTAACCCATTGTCCACCACAGAAAGTGATTTTTCCAAATGAATACGGTCAATTTCCCGTATTTTCTCTGCTGTCTCAATTTGAGTTTCTTTCCAGGCTTCGTTATAAGCTGCATATATAGAGGCCGCTATGAAACGTTTTTGACGCTGTTTGCGTGGTCCCATAATGAAATCACGCAAGTCAGCACCTTCTGTAAGTAAAGTTAGGTGTTGCTTAATTTCTGCCAGTGTGGACGTTTGCAGCCATTGAAGGCAGAGCTTGCCCACGCTGTAGGTGGTTACTATCCCTGGATGTTGTCTTTGGGAATATCTAGGGTCTGGCCTGGTCAATGTGAACCCCTGTATTTTGTTCAGGAATCTGTCTTGACAGTTATTTGTATCTGTGGGCCAGATCAACCATTGTTTCCATTCAGGATGTGTTCTGTTTTGGTTCAGTATATGGTTTACGTCTATCTCAACATCTATAGAGCTATTATCGTTCACTGTTGGCTTTGGAATAGACGGTTTGTTTAAATCTTTGATTTTGGCTAAGCCAAGACAGGTAGTTTGTTGAATAGTGTCATTCAAAAATATAATTTGTTCTGGGATCATACAGGCTCTAAACAATGATTCTATACCTTGTACTTGCCAATCTCTTGTACCCCAAACAGTTTTTGCTTCAATATTATTGTTCCAGTAATCAAAACCAAATGTATTCATTTGCTCAAAAAATGAATCTGAATATATCAATTTTGTGTTTGTAAGCATGGTCTTCATACCTGTCTTATTTGACAATTTGAAATAAAATGTTTCTGCATTACTTGTGTTAAACCCTGAAAAGTATGAATATTTATCATAAAATGTTTTCGAGCTACCTTTTGGAGGAGTAGCACGATGTTCCCATTGGTTATAATTTAAAACATTTCTAGGTTGTGCAGATTTGTGTAGATAATGGTTACCATAGTGGTTGTAGCAGAACATTTGATCATAATTAGACGAACCCTGCAAATAATCATGTTCTGTAAATTTAGCAGACATCACTAGGTCAGACATCATATCATTAATAGTAAGCACCTACTGAGGTCTTTTAGAAATACCAGATGTTCAGGGCGCACAACTTGTAAGCCGCTGAGTAGTGACAGGCACTAGTGAGAAAGGTGTAGGCAATAGGGCGAGTGGTAATACCTCACAACCACTCGGGATGACCAGAAACTGGTCAGCAATACATATGAACAACAGTGCCCCTGCACTAACACAAAATCATATAGTAACAATTTTCGTATACGATTGTAACACACGAAAATGACATATAGTGCATCAATCTAAACAGTTCGTGTAGATACGTGATTCAATGAAAGTTCATCTATTGCGACGGGTAAGTCAGTCAATAGTCTGTGTTGGGGGTGTCCATTTCCAGTTTATTGTTCCATTTCAACAAAAGCCAACACGTGTTTCATCGCAAGGAACAAGTGCGAATCTTCAGGGCCGGCCCGCCAAATATATGATCTATTTGGCTATAATGTAGGGGAGGTGACTGCCACGGTAACGGCAAGAGACCTCGTATGGCGTTTATTCGGACCGCAGTATCCGATGTGTGGATAAACGGTTCACGAAACACGGCGCCGGGAAACCCGTAGAGGGAGATACACGTCCGCCAGGACTAGGCACATTGTGGTACAAGAGCGCACCCGCCCTGCAACCACTCTGACCCCGCTCCTCCCGGTTTCCACCTTACCTGCAGTAAACTAAGATGTGTTTATCCACACATCGGATACTGCGGTCCGAATAAACGCCATACGAGGTCTCTTGCCGTTACCGTGGCAGTCACCTCCCCTACATTATAGCCAAATAGATCATATATTTGGCGGGCCGGCCCTGAAGATTCGCACTTGTTCCTTGCGATGAAACACGTGTTGGCTTTTGTTGAAATGGAACAATAAACTGGAAATGGACACCCCCAACACAGACTATTGACTGACTTACCCGTCGCAATAGATGAACTTTCATTGAATCACGTATCTACACGAACTGTTTAGATTGATGCACTATATGTCATTTTCGTGTGTTACAATCGTATACGAAAATTGTTACTATATGATTTTGTGTTAGTGCAGGGGCACTGTTGTTCATATCATATCATTAATACTTTCAAAGTCCCAATCATCAGCAAATGTGCTTGGTTTTACAAAGTCACTCAATGAGATCTTGAATTGGTGTAGATACTTCAGGATTTCAACCGGACCATAGATTTCATAATCAGTTTTGTCCCATGCTATACCGCCTGGTATAGGATTGGCTGTGAAGTTCACTGAAGAAAGTTCTCTTTTCTCGATGTGTGAAGATGTGTGTGGTTTAAGGACCAAGTTGATTTTCTGGCTTGCTGTGTCCATTTTAGCATATTTTCCTTCAATGAAATGTCCCAAGCATAGTACCATGATGAGCCAAAGTATGAGGATAAATGCACCTAAGGCCACCCAGAATTCAATCCATGGGGAAATCAGATAGGTTTCTTTCAGCTGTTGAAAAAGTTCCTTAGCTTTATCTTTAAAAGTTTTTGTTGATGGCTGTTTCTTAGATTCACTCAGATCTTCAAATGAATCATCGAAGTTGATGAAGTAGCCGGATGCTGTTCTGTAAATTGTTCCAATTGCTTCTGGATTACTTTTTGTTCTAGAAGTTTCCTTTGTTTTATCAGCATACTCATATGTTACTTCATTGTAGGTTGGTGTGTCTCGACTAAATGTTTTTATTTGGGTTTTTAGAGGTTCGAGTTCCATTGCTTTGTTGCATATTCCTTGTTGATGTTCTGTGGGCATTTCGAATGTGATTAGCCTCTTAGTTTGAACCTCTGGATTTGTAGCAAACATCGGTGTTCTACTACTTCTTGGGAGTCCACTTGGCCTACTGTTTGTTATCGGCCACATGATTGTGGTTTTACAAAGTCGATGGATACAACTCTGTTCTCCTTTTTACCAGCAAGGGGCGGTAGTACTACTGATCTTGTCCCGTTGATAGACAAGACAGGAACTGCTTTCCTGTAAGAAGGCCCAAATTCCTTCTTTACCGCGATCTTCTCTCTGACTAGATCCCCGACTTTTGGAATCCAGACAGGTCTTGCTGGGACAGGTGGTTTCTCTTCAGTGGTTGTTGGCTGTTGTTTCAACTTTATGTTGCTCAGGTCTTTTCTTGTTTCATTTAAGTCCTGCAAAATAGCCAAACGATCTTTGATATCAAAGCATTTATCTTTAACCACTGAAGTCTGACTGTCAAGATCTTGGATCATCATTCTAGTCCCGAACAATAGTTCGTACGGACTGAATCCCCTCAGAGAATCTCTTGGCAGGTTATTTAGACTACATTGGACACTTATTAGATGTTTGACCCACCCAGCTCCCGAACCTAATACCTTTTCCATTATAGATAGCTTTATGCCTTGGTTTTTTCTTTACACCATCCCGTATCCCTCAGGAAGGAAGTGAGAAGAGTCCCGCTATGCAATGCTCATTTGGCCATGCTTCCCCATAAGCTTCAGGGCTAAAGAGAAATTATTAGTCAAAACATAGCATGCTCCTAGCGTATATGCCATTATAGACTCGCAAATCTTTTTATAACAGTCCAGACGTCAGCCGAGCGCTGGGGTCTACATTATAAGTGAAAGTTAGTCTATTTATGTTAATCTGACGCTTTTTTTTTTTTTTTGGTTTTATTGACTATTGTCTAGCCCGTCTGGAGTGAAACGCCATGGTAATACACTGTTTCTCTCGCCGCTGCGATCTCTGTTGCAGTCTGGGCAGTTTTTTACAAAAATGTGGTGATGCAGGCTCATGCCTGGCTACCAGTACACTGATTGTAATTCTTCCAGAGAATCTTTAAGCTTGAGGTGACTAAGACCCTCACCCATGTGTGCGTCCGCTATTAACAAGCTTCTCCTGTCTGTGTTTGGAATTACTCTATCCCTCACTCCAGGGATTTGAGCAAAAGGAACGGAGTTTGCATCGATTATGTATGTATAGTTGAGTGGGTAATTGATCGGTAGCGCTGAGCAGTCGCCCTTTGATGACGTTTTCACCGCCAGCACTGTTTCACCGTCAATGTTTTTTACTGTACGCTTTTTTGTAGCTACGGAAGCCGGTTTAGTTGCTCCCGCTGTGGCTGTCTCAGCCAATGAATTCCCTGCAACGTCAACGCCATCACGCTGATGACTCACTGAATGTATCACGTGAGTTTTTGGTAGTTCTTTCTTTAAAAGAACTACTTGTTCCCAAAGCGCTTTCTGCTTTATTGTGGCACCTGTGTCATCTTTGTAACCATTCTGAATCCATTTCTGCAAATCGTTATTGTATGATTTTACGCAGTAATGCGAATCGGACACTATAAGTGTCGGGAATTCGCGATCGGCATTATCTAGCGCCATTTTCAATGCTATTATTTCAGTCTGTTGTTCTGAATTAGTTTCTACTGAGTGTGTTTTTATTAATAGAGGTCTCAGTTTTCCTCCACGCCATACTTCTTTTGTAATTTCACATGTGGGGTTGTACGCTTGTTCTCCCCACCCAGGTGGTTGAGCATGGCCGTCTGTATAAATTACACAGGCGTACTGTTGTAAGGGCAGAATGTTGATTGGCAGAGGGTATTGTCTCTCATATTCTAGATATTTTAATTCTTTCATTTCCGGATCAAAATAGTATTTTATTTTGTCCGTAGCAATTGAATTTACCCATTGTATCCATTCTGGATCCAATGCTGTAGTCGGTAAATTACATGGGGTTGTTAATGCCTCAAAGGCTGATTCTGCTGTTCTGACTGTAATACGTCTACCGCCAGCATTGTCTTTTTCTCTCGCTACAGCCGTTTGAACCGCATGAACAATGTTTTCTTTTATGCTGAACGTTTTTTCAGCTTCTGTGTACAAGTGTGATTTGTATGCAATTGGTACCTTTTCTTCCTCATTAGAGGTCAGGTATGTGAATCCGCATCTTCCTGGGATGACTCGAATCACAAGGTTGCGTGTGTTATCACGTGTTTGTAATTTTGTTTTAATTAACATGTCTGTTTGTAAAGATCTCAAAATTTCTGTGTGTTTTTGAGTCCAATTGATTCTTTTAAAATCTGATTTTATTAGATCATAAAGGGGTTTGACCCTTTCTGCGTAATTTATAATGTAAGTTCTTCCGAAAGTTAGGAAGCCTAGAATTGATTGTAGGTTTTTTAGTGTTCTAGGTGCTTGGATTACAGCACATTTCTCTAGGAAATTGTCAGCCAGGCTTTTGCCTTCACTTGATAGTTCATATCCTAAAAACAGGACTGTTAGATGGGCAATTCTTGATTTTTTAAAGTTGAATTTGTAACCCTCTGCTGCGAACCCAAGTATTATGGTGTTCACTCTCTTCAAGTGAGTATCCAAGTCATCGTCTGTTAGATAGATGTCGTCGACATAAGATAATGCCTCGTCATCATATGTTTGTAGTAATTCTGTTACTCTCGCTGAGAATAATCCTGGGCTGTTCTTGAACCCCTGGGGCAAACGACAGAAATTTTTTTGCGCGCCATTTATTGAGAACGCGGTCAAATATCTGCTTTCTGGTGCTATATTCTGTCAAAGAATCCATTAGAGATGTCTAATGTTGTTTTGTATTTTTTGCGCACTATGGTATTCATTAGTGCAGCACTATGCGAGTTTTGTACTGCAAAGGTTTTGCAACATGAGTTCAGGTGTCTGTAGTCCAAAACAAGACGATATGAATCGTCTGGTTTGGAGACAGGAAACAAAGGGTTGTTCATTTGTGAGGTGCAAGTTTCAATCACCCCCTGGTATTCAAGTTGATCCAGGATCTCTTTTACCTGTTTTTTAGCTTCTTGCTTAATCGGGTACTGCCTCTGTGCAGTAGGTTGTGATTTTAACTGGATTTTGTGAGGAGGAGAGTCCTCATCCCATCCCACAGGATTTTTATATAAAGCAGGAGCTTGAGCTACTGCCCACTTTCTTGCAAGTGTATATTTTTTATGAATTGGAATATGATTTGAGAAGGCAGGCATTATTATTTCTTCGCCATGTGGGCACTCCCTGACAAACTCGGGTGGCCAGTCTCGTTCAGCTAGAAGGATGTCATAGCCCTCGGAGAGATTATCCCAAAATAGACCCCTTATTTTTCTAGTCTTATCCCCCTCTATACGTAATGTTATTTCATATATTTTATGAGGTTTGCTAACTCTGGTATCGGCAGTTTCCACCTGAATGTATTCATTCGTGTCCACTGTCTCCAGATGATTCATAAGGACTTTGCGAGCTATGCTCACTTCTGCTGCGCTGTCTAGCATTGTCTGAGCCCATTCTCCATTTTTCAGCTGTGTCCTCAGTATTCTCGGCATTGTTGATTACTTTAATACTGGCTACCTTCTTTTTTGGAAATTGTAATTTTTTATTCAGATGAGCAGGTTCCTTGTCCTTGGACTTGACGTGCTCTTCCCTGTGTTCTGATCGTCCTTTTCTTTCCGATTTCTGCGAGGAAGTCTGAAAAGATTGAGAGGGACGTGTATCAATATCTTGATATCTATCAGGTTTTTTTTATATTATCCCTATTTCTAAGGTTGTATTTTTTCACAGAGGGCTCCCTTTGGGGAGACTTGCGTCCTTGGTCAGGAGATCTTTCTCTCCGCCGAGGAGACCTTCCTCTGGACTGGAATCTTTTTTCTTTAGGATTGGATTGTTTATTTCCATCCCAGTTCTTTTTTTGAGTGTTTAAATTATTTTTAATAAATACCTTTTCAGGACTTTCAACTAGTTGGGGTTTCACTGGTATTCCACCCAAACTATCTCTTCCTAGTTCTTCATAGGATTTTTCTATGATTCTGGCAATTTCAGATGGTTGGTCTGCTATATTTGTCTCTTTTAACATCTGGCGGATCGCCACATTTGCTGCTTCTCCCTTTATGTTGGCTAGTAATATTGCCGAGACCTGCTTGAAGTCTTTCAGTAATTTCATACCGAGAGTTAAAGCGGGTTCTGGACCATATTCATCTTGAATTTGTTTTAGCACATCTGGTATTACTGACATGGATGGTACACCATGTGTTTTTGTGTAAATGGAAGCAAAGACTGTTCCCCAAGTGTCACAGTCCTCCACATGTTGTGCGATTCCCATTGGAAGACAGATAGTCAGAATCCTGTGTTTCTCAACAGAGGTGGTATCTGGGAACACAGCCTCTATTTGAGTGATTTTTTGTGCTAGCCAGAAAGGTATTTGTTCCCGTTTCGCGGGTACTTTACCTAGACAGGACTGTATGTTCTGTGGTGTAATTTTATTTGTGTTCCCCTGATGAGGGGTCACCTGTGGAATTTTAATTGCTGGTTGGACTGTTGAAGTCCGCATTACATATTGGACTAATTGTCTACGTATTTTTATTAGCTGTTTTAGCTGTGTTAAAAGATCTGGTGCAGGCATTTCTTCAATGTCTGGATGTGGTGTGTATCCGGCTAGGACCGGCCACGTTGCTCCTGGTCTACCTAGTGGACCGAGCCTGGTGATGTGATTATTATGTTTTAGGGCGCCATTAAACAAGAGCAGGTGCTCTTGGAATTTGAGTGGTATTTCCACCTCCTCAAAAGGAATGTACTCATTAGGAGGTTCCTCTGTTTTGTAATAGTGGAAGACCTTTGTTACAGCGTTTCCTGCTGGAAAATTTATCCATGAATAGAATACCTCTGTCTGCCGATATTCGTGTGCCTCAATTACGAATATGACTGTACCACCTCTCGATGTCAGTCCATTTTCTATAAGTTTTAAAGTTATAGATTTTTCTTATGTTGACCGGGATGAGTATTATATCCGGGTCATTTCCCTGCTTAGTAGTATCAGCTGCTACTAGTTCAGCTGCTATTCTAACTGTCTCTCTTTCTTCTTCACTGTCTGTCATTTTACCGACAGGAAGGTTCTTTTGTTTGTTTACAGATCAGGTTTCTACGGAAACAAAGATTAGATGCACAATATTTTCGAACAGTGTATCCTTCAACGTTGAATAAACCAAGAACCATACATAGGAGTCTCCTCCTGCGAGGTTTGGCGGATATTAACCTTTCACCCACTCCAGACGTCTTTGGAGTATTATGGGAAAAAAGGGGTTCTGTGTGAAAAAGCACGACTGAGTTACTCTAATGTCTTGCGTTAGTTTTATCGCCTATCCAAACCTTTGGGCGCCCTGTAGTGTAGTTCCTATCATCCCAATAGGCTCTGCGCATTGGAATAATATCTTCAATAGTATAGACCTAGGACGGAGGTTAACTAGGTCTTCTACTGACGATATTAGACTTAAAGTTTTGTGTTTGTCAGCTAGCTCAGAGTTCACTAGAAACTTTCTCGATTAGGCAAGGAGGATTTTAACCTCCCTGGATAGACAAGAAGGGATTTAGTTTCTGACAACCATAGAACATGACAACTTTGCTCTCCCCTAATCAAGAGTGTATCTCTAGAGTCGTGTGAAAACAAAAGACAACTTATTTTACTCAGTCAGTTCAGTGCATTCTTAGTTTCACCAGATTGTAGAGAAAAGGAAGAGACGGGCGTGTTCAATAAAAGATGGTATTTATTGATCAGTCTCTTTTCTCGTACAAGAGAAATGAATCGCTATTATTGCAATACTTATAGTTAAGTAAAGTGCATACAGTAAAGACAGAATTATAAAATAATACTGGAAAAGCATTGATATGGTTTCTGAGCCATATGATACTTTAAAATGGATAAAATAGATACATACATATATACATTTGACTAATCGTACTCAACTGGTGCTTCTAACCACGCCTACCCCAGTGTACCTGACCTAAGCCTTATACGTGGGCGGGAGTAGATAAGTAGCAGTTTAAGTTAAGTTTGTTTTGCCAAGGGACTGACTCAAGAATTCTCTGCAAGGGGTTATTCAGTTCTGTACCTGAGATCTAGAATGGTGGAGGGCTGGTATCTCTTATCCCAGGTCTTGATATTCCAGCTGCCTGCGAGGGCTGCTTGGAAGCGCCGGAGCTGGATTTCTCGGCAGGAGAAAGGCAGCGTCTCGTTCTCAGCGTGTCAGGAAGGCGGGGCAGCGCCTGTGGGCTTCGCTCTCTGCTGGGCTCCTCGGCAAGTCTCGCTGCTCCAATCTCGTCACCACCGCGTGTGTTTGCTTAAGGCAATGTCGGTAATATTTATACCTGAAAGGTGCCGAGATTGACGTAAGGATGGACATATATACGTCAATAAGGATGTCATACGAACGGGTTCGTTCGCACATTCTTTTACTGAAGTTCTAGGTGAAATCAAAACAATGGCTACGGGAATTTCCCAGGTCGCTGTAGGTTTGATTTGTTTTGAGAACTCCGTATGCCTTATCAGGGGCTGGAGGAATATCGCTTGCCTAATTAGATGGCATGCGTTATGACCTAATCAGATAACGCGCTTCTGTGCCGTGGTGTGGCTTAATCAGATAACGGTTTTTGCGCCGTTGGATGGCTGCTAGTTAATTATTAACCAAACCAGGGTCAGGAATAGGGGAATCGATACAGTACCTATAGAAATACATCACAGGGGGGGGCTCGAGCCCTCCCTAAGGTATTATTTGTAATATCCCTGGGAAGGTGGCAGTCCCTGGCGCTTGGGGGGCATGTGTGGCCCCCTGTCTATAAATAATAAACCCCCAGGGAGGGGGTGGTCCTCTGGGCTTGGGGGGCCTGCAAGGCCCCCCGCACATTATTAAAGAAAGCCTCAGGGAGGTGGTGGTCCCCAGGGCTAGGGGGGCCCGTGAGGACCCCCATAATTAAACAAGCGCCCTAGGGAGATGGCGGTCCACCGGGGCTTAGAGGGCTAGCAGGGCCCCCTGCCCATAAATAATAAAGCCCAGGGAGGTAGCAGTCCCCGGGGCTGTGGGGGCCCACGCGACCCCTGCATATATTTTACATATTGACCCCGGGACATGGCCCACCCGGGGGCTTACTAAAACGAAGCATGTTAGACTGTGCTTAAATTTTGTTTTAGTTTTTCAACGGGATTCACGCTGTTTGTGCGAATAACGCTGAACAAATAACAAAAAATATACTTTTTGGGGACCCCTGACCAGTCCTAGGGGGTCAGGGTGTTTCTAAACTTCCCCCTTTTATTTTATTTTACCGTTTCCTTCCCTTCTTTCTTGTGACTCAGTTTTACTGAGTGACAAGATGGCTGCCAACACTTCTTGGTTTGGAGTGTTAGCAGCCAATCAGAATGAAGCTCGTTCTCCGGAGGGTTCGCGAATCCTCCTCGGTCACCAGATATGAATAATTTTTTTAGTTTTGAACTTCTCAGGAACTGCTTAACAGTTTTACACCATTTAAAAAAATAACGCTTTCTGAACCAAGACCTACCTTTTTGCCAAAGTTGGTGTAATTCCGTTCAGCAGTTCGGGCTGTAGCTTTGTCTAAAGTTTCCCATGGAAATGAAGATGGAGAAAATGCGTTTTGGGCCCCCCTTTTTGCCCAGCCCCCTCTCAAGGAATCACGCTGAAACATTCAATGCAGGAGCTGACCTGAGCGAACCATTAGTTTTAAAAATTTCACGGAGATTAGTCAAACGGCACCAAAGATATTGGCAAATCAAAAAACGCTTTTCCTATGGAAACTAGGTCCTAACTATAACTACCTGTTGGCGATCACCAGTAGTTAATATACATATATATATATATATATATATATTCTAAAAAAAACAAAATTACACCAAATTTGGCAGAGAGGTAGCTCATTGTTCAGAAACAGCCTTTTTTGCGATTTAGTGTAAATCTGTTCAGTAGTTTTTGAGATATTAAAAGAAAAAGACATTTGTACATCTAGAGGAGTGGACCATCAGCAAATCCAACAGATCTCATGCTGAGATCTGAATGGCTTACAACACTTCAACCAGGTAGTGTTGGCAGCCATTTTGGAACTCGAACTCCCTGGCCTGGTGGTGGGGACCCCCAGAGATGCAGCCGGGCCAAAAAGCATTTTTTGTCAACTTTGCCACGATATTGATGTGGATTCGTTAATTAGTAGCAACATTGAAAAAACAACCGCGCTTGTTTTTAATTGAGACCCTGCATAGGTCGGGTCACAGGGCATATATTAGCATTTATTTTGGAGAGGTGACTGTACTGGATCCCCTCCCGATGGCCGATAACAGCCCTGGGGGCTGCCATCTCCCCTAGGCCAGGCCAATATAATATAATTGAGCAGAGTCCACTTGCCCCTCCTTGTCAGGCCATTGACAGCCCTGTGGACTGCCCCCTCCCTAAAGGCAAGGTCAATAAATGTATCAGCAGTGGAGGTGGCCACATGGCCTCCTTTCTGGCCCATTTACACCCCTGGAGACCACTTGCACCCCGGGACTTGGCTAATATTTCAAAGGGGAGGGAGGCCATGCAGCCACCCTCCCAATATGTTTTCAGCTCTGTGGACCACCACATCTTTGGGCCAGGCCCTGAACTAAAAACAGGAGGAAGCCACGCAGCCCCTTTCATTGGATCCAGTAATGGCCCTGGGACCGCCATCACCTCTCTATGTCCTGAGGTGCCCATTCTTGGGAAATAGCACTGTGCCACTGGATTCAAGCCAGCCTGTCTGATGAAAGGTAATACTTAGAAACCGGTCCCAGGAAGCTTGTTTCCAGTCCAGGGAGGACCTGGCTTGGCAGTTCAGTCTGGACTGTTCCCATGAGGTACAGGGTCATTACTTATTTGCATATGGTTGGATCTAAACTGGGGTTGCATGGTGAGAAAAAGAACAATGGATTTAACTCAGATCTCTTGACTGGAGGTGAATGTATGATTTATTCAGCATTCCGTCCATTATTTGTTTGTGTGGCACTGTTCCCTTGAGGCACAGGGTAATGACTGATTTGTATACAGCTGGGTCTGAACTGAGGTGGCGAAGTAAGCTAAAGCATGATAATGGATTAAAGCCAGATCTTTGACTGGGGGCGAGTGTCTGATACGTTTTAGCCCTCCGTCCATCATCTCCTTGTGTTTGCTTTGTTCGCCCGTAAATGGCCGGGTATGCCCAGACGTGGGTCCCTTGCTCACTTTGCCACTGGATTCAAGCTAGCCTGGCTGATGGAGTGTGTTACCCCGAAGCATGTCCCAGGGTGCTTGTTTTTGGCCCAGGGAAGACCCAGCTTGGCAGTTCGAGCTGTACTGTTCGAATGAGGCACTGGGTCAAGATTCATTGGCATATAGCTGGGTCTAAACTGAGATGGCTAAGTGAGCTAAAGAATGATGATGGATTCAACCCAGATATGTGATTGGGGGTAAGTGTCAGAAAAGTTTCAGCGCTCCGTCCATCATCTCCTTGTGTTTGCTTTGTTTGCCCTAAGTAGGCAAGGTATGCCCAGATGTGGGTCCCTTGCTCACTTTGCCATTGGTTTCAAGCTAGCCTGGCTGATGAAGGGTGTTACCCAGAAACCGGTCCCAGGATGCTTCTTTCTGGTTCAGGGAAGACCTGGCTTGGTAGTTCGGGCTGGACTGTTCCCATGAAGCACATGGTCAAGACTAATTTGAATATAGCTGGGTCTGAACTGAGGTGGCAAAGTGAGCTAAAGAATGATGATGGATTCAACCCAGATCTGTGACTGGGGGTGAGTGCCTGAAAAGTTTTAGTGCTCTTTCCATCTTCTCCGTGTGTTTGCTTTGTTTGCCCTAAGTTGGCATGGCATGCCCATATGTTAGTCCCTTGCTCCCTTTGCCACTGGATTCAAGCAAGCTTGGCTGTTGAAGGGTGTTACCCAGAAACCGGTCCCAGGTCATTGTTTCTTGTTCAGGGAAGACCTGGCTTGGTAGTTCGGGCTGGACTGTTCCCATGAGGTACAGGGTCAAGTCTGATTTGCATATAGCTGGGTCTGAACTGAGGTGGCGAAGTGAGCTAAAGAATGATGATAGATTTGAACCCAGATCTGCGACTGGGGTGAGTGTCTGAAAAGTTTCAGCGCTCCGTCAATAATCTCATTGTGTGTGCTTTGTTTGCCCTAAGTTGGCAGGGTATGCCCCGACGTGGGTCCCTTGCTCCCTTTGCCACTGGATTCAAGCTAGCCTGCCCAATGAAGTGTGTTACCCAGAAACCGGTCCCAGGATGCTTGTTCCGGTTCAGGGAAGACCTGGCTTGGCAGTTCGGGCTGGACTGTTCCCCTGCGGCACAGGGTCAAGACTGATTTGCATATACCTGGGTATGTAATGAGGTGGTGAAGTGAGCTAACGAATGATTATGGGTTCAACCTAGATTTGTGACTGGGGGTGAATATCTGAAAAGTTTCACCGCTCCGTCTAACATCTCCCTGTGTTTGCTTTGTTCGCCCTAAGTTGGCAGGGCATGCTCAGACGTGGGTCCCTAGCACACTTTGCCACTGGATTCAAGCTAGCCTGCCCAATGAAGTGTGTTACCCAGAAACCGGTCCCAGGATGCTTGTTCCGGTTCAGGGAAGACCTGGCTTGGCAGTTCGGGCTGGACTGTTCCCCTGCGGCACAGGGTCAAGACTGATTTGCATATACCTGGGTATGTAATGAGGTGGTGAAGTGAGCTAACGAATGATTATGGGTTCAACCTAGATTTGTGACTGGGGGTGAATATCTGAAAAGTTTCACCGCTCCGTCTAACATCTCCCTGTGTTTGCTTTGTTCGCCCTAAGTTGGCAGGGCATGCTCAGACGTGGGTCCCTAGCACACTTTGCCACTGGATTTAAGCTAGCCTGGCTGATGAAGGGTGTTACCCAGAAACCAATGCCAGGATGCTTGTTTCCGGTTCAGGGAAGACCTGGCATGGCAGTTCCGGCATGACTGTTCCCATGAGGCACAGGGTCAATATTGATTTGTACATAGCTGGGTCTGATTTGAGGTGGTAAAGTGAGCTAAAGAATGATGATGGATTCATTCAACCCAGATCTCTAGACTGGGGGTGAGTGTCTGAAAAGTTTCAGCGCTCCGTCCATCATCTCCTTGTGTTTGTCTGTCGGAAGATGAGCAAAATGTCCTCGCAGGTTTCCCTCCGACCTCTGTCATCGTAATAGAAAGATGAAGGGAAACCCTCGTTCTCGGGCTGAAAACCTCTGACAGTCTATCAGATGGATTTCTTCCCAACATTGCAATCAAGCCCTTCATCATAAAATAATATTGCAATTCTTGGAGATGCTTAGAGCCTTTTCTAAACCAGCTGTATGTGAAACTGAGTGTTCAAGTCCTTGAAGCTTCTTTACCACTGTTTGACATAGTGTTTTTTTAAGCCTTGATGCTCCATCTTATCTATACAGGAAAGGTCAATAATTTCCTCTTGCTCTAATTGAAACATTTCTGAATTAAGGTGTGCACAAACATCCAATGTTTGATTCAGGCACAAAATCTGATCGCAACTTTAAAGGAGATGCTGTGATAGACTTGCAGTTGGCTCTGGCTCCTTGTGTGGGAACAAATTAGGTAATGTGACTATCAAAAGCCTTCTTATCTGCTTTAATGACTACATTGTCTTTTAATATGTCACCATACGTCACCTCTTCAGCCTGTCAGCCATATTTCTTGTTAACTCTCTGTACTGAAACTTTAACCATATATTAATGTTTCCAATACTGCCTAAATACTTTCTGATTTTGTCACGAAGCACAGTCTTAAAACCGGCTGCCCTTTGACAGGTGACAGCTGAACATGGTCACAAAGGTCTAAATGTCTTTACCACCAAAAAGAACATCATGGCTGGTTCAGAGAACCCCCTGCGGTCTCAGATGAATGAAAGCTTGATTTTATTTTACTTTAGTTGAGATTGATAAAGCGCATCAATTACCCTAAGGCATCAAGGTGCTAGAGACCAGCCGTCCATAAGTAGGAAATAGAAAGAGACGGAATGTCTTTCTAAAGCTAGCATTACATTTGACACCATGTTAACTTCATCCATAATTAGTACCTTTGGTATCTTTATAACCCTTGAGACTTCACGGCGAGCATCACCAGATAACTTGAAGTATTCCAGTTTGCTGTGATTCTCCACTGGTAACATGAGAAGGTGATGCATAGTAATACCTTTTATGTTGGGTACAGTGAGTCCAGTGGGTGCTATCACTACACAAGAAAGCTTACAATTTGTATTTTGTGAACATATGCAGTAAGAACTTTTATCACAATACTTTTGCCAGTGCTGCATGACTCTAATATACAAAAGTGTAGTCTTGGATGTGGTACATGCACATTCAGACTTTTTATGTAGTATTTCATGCTCTACTGATTCAATTATTTGTACAAAAAATAGTGGTTCTTATTCAGTAAGTTGAGTTACATATCTTCTAAGTCAATAATCCAATTGCTCACTTGAATCATAGCATTTTCCACCTCATTCAGAGCCATAGCTGCCCCATTTTCAATAATAGGCTTCCCAAGTTGATATGTATTATGAGTGCCTGAGCTCAACCTGCCTTGTGAACAGTCCATTGCAACCACAGCTGTTATAGTTTCCTCTCGATGAATTTAATCATTCAACATTTTTGAGATATGTAGGGATCACTGGACGGACATTATATTTGGTCTTTAACTGCATTAAAAGAATGTTCATAGCAATCATGTTGACCTAACAATTAAAATTTTAAAAAGTTGCAAAAGAGCCAAGTAAAATAACTCTCTTTTTTTGCACTTGGTTTTGAATGTCTCACTAAACATTCATTCCAGCCAGAGACAGCAAATTTGCCTGCCTCAATGTTTTGTTCAAGAAAGCAAAGGATACACAAATGATGGACAGAATGCAGAACAAATCAAACATACACCCCAGTAAAGAGATCTGGTTTAAATCCATCATTCTTTTGCTCACCATACCACCCCAGTTTAGACCCAGCCATTTTCAAATCAGTCTTGACCCTGCTTCTCATGGAAACAGTCCAGCCCAAACTGGTAAGCTAGGGCCTCCCTGGACCAAAAACAAGGATCCTGGGACCTGTTTCGGAGTATCATCTCTCATCAGCCAGGCTAGCTTGAATCCAGTGAGCCCCGGGCCCTCATCTGGACATACCCAGGGCACTTATGGTGAGAAAGAAAAAGGCACACAAATGATGGATGAAATGCGGAACAAAACAAACATTCACCCCAAGTCATGAGATCTGGGTTAAATCTGTCATTCTTTTTCTCACCATGCAAACCCAGTTTACACCCAGCCATATGCAAATCAGTCTTGACCCAGCTCCTCATTGGAACAGTCCAGTCCGAAATGCCAAAACAGATCCTCTCTGGACCAGAAACACGCATCCTGGGACCGGTTTCAAAGTGAGCAAGATACTCCATTTCAGCAAATTATTTCAACACACGTGTAGATGCTGTGTCTGTGTGTAGTAGAGTTTAGTGAGGGATTGGCCTCTCTGATAACACCTCATTACAGAATGAAGTCTGTTGGTTGAATGGTTAGTGAGAGACTGGCCCCTCTGCAAACACCTTTCAACAGAAAGATGTTCGTAATAGGGTTTGTTGAGGAATGGGCCTCTCTGCTAAGACTCTGCACTGACAGAAGGCTGTGCACGTAATGGTTTGTTGAGGGACTGACCCCTCTGAAAAGACACTTGAAGAGAGTGAGGGTTATGAATAGTTGGATTTGTTGAGGAAGATGCCTCTTTTCTGAGACCTCTGTACATTGTGAAAGCTTTGCAAAGTAAACTTTGGTGAAGCATTGGCCTCTGTGGAAGAGACCTCTGTCCAAAGTGAAAACAGTGCATTGCACTGCTGGCGAGGGAATTATATCTTCACAAAGTCTTCTGTACAGTATGATGTCTGTGTGCAGTAGAGTAGGGTGAGACACTGGCCTTTCTGTTAACTCCTCTATCCAGGGGGAAGTCTGTTTAGTGAGAGACTCGTCCCTCTGCAAGCATCTTTCAATAAGGTGAAAGCTGTGTATAGAAGGGTTTATTGAGGGACTGGCCTCTCTGCAGAAACTACAGTACAGTGTGGAGGCTCAGCATAGTAGAATTTGGTGAGGACCTGGCCTCTCGCTGAAAACCTCACTGCAGGGAACAATTCAGCAGCACACTACATATTACCCTCTAAAAGGATCAAGCCATATTGGACACCATCTATCTCAGCAAACTGTAATATAAATTATCATACGACAAATAACACTATTAATACATTATAAAGTAAATGACTACTGAAACATCTGATATACTTCACAGAGTTCCGTATAACGTCTATTAAACTAGCGCTAAATAATGATAATTTCCTCATTAGTTCACTATAAAACTTCATACAACTGTAGCTTTTTTACATGAAAAGACCTTCTGTGGTGGCACACTGAAAAGTAATCACCTCTGCGGATCAGTAGCAGAACAGATTTTCTTAAACCTTCACAGGACCAGAGAATGTCAGCTAGCCCTTTGCGTATGTAACATATATAATTATCTTAAGCTTCAAACCTTACAGCCAATCAGATTACAGCTTTTTTTTATTATAATGGGAATGTTAGCTATTGGTTAACCTTACTGTCCCCCTGTGTAGTACTCTAGATACATCAAATACCAGAACCTACATTACATTGAGCCTGTATACCAAAATACCCTGTAATGTACTGTGGGAGGCTGGCTCATTACACGATGTAAACTTCTGTAAGTGGACACCTTGCACTGATCCAGACTACCCTTATGGTGATTTTGGAGGTCTTAGACAACCTTAGAACGGTCTCTAAGTGGTAGTTGTGAAGAGCAACCTTCAGGCTTAGTCCAGAAGGAGTGTAAAGCAGTTTGTTTTACCAGAACATAATCTTATAGGTATAGATTAAGTGAAAAAGAACCACACAGTATTTTTATGACAACATGTATTATTATAAGACATTCACTAACACATACAAATATCTGCTTGCCGGAGATATACAAATTGCACACAATACTTTACGATAGAAACAGGTAAGTAGCACAGAATACAAAGTGGTCACCAGGGGGAGACCAAACCATAAACTAAAATAGTGGTCTGCGAACCATGACTCGGGTCAAGACTGTACCCAGAAGCGGTAGAAGTGTCAGGGACCCAAGGAGCCAACCAAGTTAAGTAACCAGGAGCCTCAAGGAGGCTGTGTTCAGAGTGGGAACACAACCGCGGGATCAATGCAAGTCAATGGGTAAGTTGTGGTTGAAATTTCAAAAAGAAGGACCCTTAAGTTCTCAGGGGACTCTGAAGAAACCCTGTGGAAGACAGAAGGATGGAGATTCACCCCACCTGTGGATCCCAGATGAACCAGGAAGTAGTGTTGGAAGCCTCTGTTGAACCCGACAGAGGACTTCAGGAAGATGCTACTGCTGGAGAAGGCAAAAGTGTCCGGTTGAACCCAAAGGTGGATTCAAGATGTGAAGAATATGCAAGCTGAGGGAAGAGAGTGTATGCTACTCAGGAGTGACCAGGAGGCACCCAAGAGGAATGCCCATCTATGTCGGGTGCTGCAAGACAGCTGACCTTGAAACTGCAGATGTGTGGACTAGTTGATGCTGTGGAAGACCCAGAGCCATACACGCGCTGTCCCCTGTCGGATGTCGAGATTTGAGGGGTCAGTGTCCGGCGGAAGCCATACCAACAAAGGAGTAGAAGAAGGTGCAATGTCGGGACCAGCAAGGTCCAGGTGACTGATTACAAGCAGGGTAGTCA
The DNA here is from genome assembly GCF_964261635.1 of Lissotriton helveticus. Taxonomy (NCBI): domain Eukaryota; kingdom Metazoa; phylum Chordata; class Amphibia; order Caudata; family Salamandridae; genus Lissotriton; species Lissotriton helveticus. Next base: position 1,074,151,097 of record NC_136059.1, read on the forward strand.
GAGCAGACCCCGAGTAATCAGGGGAGCCTGAGAATTCAAAATATGACCCTCGACAGGACCCACAGGCCAGAGGCACTGAACTTGCAAGAGGACCTCGAGCAGCTACCAAACAAGCAGGCCCACCGTGCAAGCAATGTTGTGTGGTCAAAGATTCTGGTTACTGGAGATGCTTGCAGTTGGGGCTACTTGGAGCAGGAAGATCTTGATGGAAGAAAGCCAGACGGTCGAGGTAGAAGTGGTGTCTGAATTGTATCTTTCCCACGACGAATCTAGGGACCCACCCACAGGTATGCTTTTCAGTACCCAAAGGAAAGGGTTCCCTTCCTAAGGAACGGCTGGACTAGCAGGAGGATACTCCCCTGTTCTTGGTCCAGTTTCATGCCAGAGTGGGTGCATATACTAGGGACTGATATGGGTCCCCCAGCATCAAATATGGAATGTACCTAAGTACTTACCATGACAATTTAGGAGAAAAAGCAGAGAGACGTGGGTCCTGGTTAGCAGGACCACAGTCAGACTAGTCATAAACAGCATTACATCAGGCAAAAAGTGGGGGTAAACATAGAAGCCGATCCTACGTTCCTACATGTATGACCTAAGTAGTATTTCAAAAGTATTGTTAAAGAGGATCAAAACAAGAATACCCTTACTACCTGTCATGTGTGGGGAGAACCTACTGACACCACAACACCCCCTCTTAAAGAGTTCACTATTTTGGTCTCCCTGGCCGATCATCCAAGGGTCTCACAGAAGTCTCTCAAGACTGCAAGTCACATTTCATTAGGTGAAGCTTGCAGCAGACTCTCACGAGTATCCAGCGGGAACGTAGGGGAACCCAAAAACTAAATACAAAAAACAAAACAAAACAAAATATCAATTCTATGAGAATTTAAATAATTTTAACAGAGAAGGGATGTTTAAAAAAAAGATTGCAGATATTTTAAATATATTAGATTTCAGACTCCATTCTCAATTTCTCTCTAGCTTTATCGTCTGGGCTGGAGAGTATGCCAAACATTGTAGAAGTTACAAGAATCTGGGATTTCCACAAGTGGACATTACCATGGATTAGAACAGAGGTATTAAAGGGCATCAACTGTTACCGATGGTTACAACCATTTCGAATTGTGAGCAGCCAGACCTGATTGTGCACTGTGGTGGCAATGGTTTGAGCATAATCACAGGAGTTGGACTTTCAATTCAAATGAAAGACACCTTGGTGCCATGTCATCTCTTCCCTAACACTGCCTTTGTATATCCCATCAAATGTAGAAGTGGCAGTGGTCAAATCAATTTCTGTTCAAAGATAGAGAAACCCCGAAAATATATCAACAAACCAACTTTTTGACATTTCTACGTGACCATGGAATGGGCTCTATATACCATAATAGCAACATCTGTCTTGACATGCCAGGTCAGTGCTGTCGGGAATGAATGAATTTCATAGTAGAAGGATACAGGAACTTTGTTAATAACATCAAGGAACGCATCAAATTCTATGTCTGAGTTTCTTCAACATACAATTAACACAATAGCTGTGCTCAGAGCCACCATACTTCTCAATTAAGTACTAGGGAGGGCACCAGACTAGCCTCTCTACAGAAACATCTTCCCAGGCTAACAGATGTACATGGTAGGGTGTGGCAAGGGAATGTACTATCGGCTCAGACCGCATTCCTGGGCAACAGGAATGTTTAGTAGGGTATGCCAATACAGGCGCCTTTCCGGTCAGTCTGCTTTCCATGGCGATGGGCTTGCATAGTAAGGTGTGACATTGGTATGGCATCTTCGGTCAGACTTCCTCCCAGGGTGACAGGCTTGCATAGTAGAGTGTAATGAGGGAGTGGCCTTGCCGGTCAGCCCTTTTCCCTCAGTGATGGGTGTTTTGCAATAGGGAATGGGAGGGACTGGCCTCTACAATCAGATCATTCTTCAGAGTGACAGGTGTGCATAGAAGAGTGTGATGAGGGGACTGGCTTCTCCGTTAGTAGGGTGCAGTTAAGCACTAGTCTCTCTAGTAATAGATCCGATTAAGTATTAGACTTTTAGTTGTTATACAATCCCATAGAACTACCACAAAAGCCTGCATGGCCCATGTATATTTTTGCAAGAATTCAGCAGGATCAACAAATACTTACAAACAATTCTATTACACTTTGGCCCCCTTTTACTGTATTTTGTTTACAAATTCTGGACACGTGGACTAATTTTAGATGACCCACAAGAGTGAGATGGCCAAAGGGAAAAAAGGCCCCTTGACCCATCAGATTGCTGCATTTGTTTTAAGATGCATACCCACGGGAGTCCCGATATCTATACATTTTTTTACATAATTTCTCAAGAACTACTGAATAAATTTAAACCAAAACACACACTTTTGGGGTAAAGATCTAGCTTTCTCACAAATTTGGTGTAATTCTGTTCAGGTGTTTTGACTGTAGTGCTGTTCAAAAATCCCTACAAAAATTGCATTGAGCATTTGCTTTTTTTTTTTTTGTAAAATTTTTATTTTATTTTGAGTTACATAGAAAAATAAACAAAGGGCTGCGGGGGAACCGCACAGTACCCAAAAGCAAGGTAAGAGCCTTGTATGCACATCAGCAGTGACCCAAGCCATAGCAAACGCATATCCAGACCAGGCTCAAGACAACAGAGCAATTAGGACCACCGTACACAGTGCGCTATCAGCTTATCATTAGGCCGGGCCAGCTAAGACGACCAGTGCCGCAATGTGCCGGACCCCAGACCTCCAGGTTCCATACAAGCAATGCAGATAGTCAAGTCGTGGATCCTCCACAGCCCAAAAAAACCCAAACAACCAACATCCCCTTCCCACCCCCTCCCTCCCCCCCGGTGGTGACGCCATTCACTCAACACTCAAACAGAAGCATTTGCTTTTTAACACTGCTTGATGCACCAACCCAATATTTACAGGAAGGAGCTGAGGTGCAATATGTTTAGGAATGTTTTGTGCAGAATCGATAAACAGGGCCAAAGGTTTAAAACATTACAAAAAATTGATTACCTATCTTAATGGAATCCTAACTATGACTGCACAGTGGAAACCACTACTGTGTAATATATATGTCTTCTTATTATGGGGATGGTGTCAAATCCTTATGACTTGGCTAAAACTCATTTAGTAATAAGTGTAGTAAGGACAAGGGATGTAGAGGTTGTAGCCTTCATTATGCTTAGTCTATGTATTCCTTGTCTTCATTCCCGTCTTTACATCCTGCCCACCCTCCCTATTCCAAGCCTTTGATACAGCTTCGTATGACAGGCAGTGCTGCTGAATGTTAGAATATTTGAGTCCATCCACGACCATCGAGGAGGAGGGAACCTCCGCATGGCCTGCCTGGCGGTCACATCCTCTATTTTTAACATTGCGGCGGGTGCAGCTTCAAGCTGCACCCGCCGCAATGTTAAAAATGCATACATTGCATTTGAATGCAGAAAGCGGCAGGCACCGCGAGGTGCCTGCCGATTACTGCATACAAATGCAGGGGGGTACCATAGGTACCCCATGTGCACCCCCCCACCACCCCCTTCACCCAGGGGGCCCGCAACGGGCCCCCGCAGTGAAGCTCCATATGCTTTTCCACGGCAGAAAGCCCGCCGTGGAAAAGCATTTCTTTTGGGCCTCCTAATATGGCTGGCGGTGTCTGAGAGACACCGCCACCATATTAGGGCTTTTCCGCCGCGGTTTGTAAGGCAACCACAGCGGAAAAGCTGCGGACGTAAACCTGTACCCACCAGCCATCCTAATGTGGCGGTGGGTCTTTGGTGGGTCCGCTGCGGTTTTTCCGCCGGCCCGGAGGATACGGAAGAACCGGTATCCTAATCTGCTCCTAAGTTGGCTGGGTTCCATGTACTTTGCAGGGGGCCCCCACATAGTTTCATTATGTTACTGAGCATTTATGTTTTGTTTTAAAGCAATGACTGGGACGAGATGGAGATGGACCAAGAGTATTGAAGGTTACGCATAAGCAATCAGTCCATTAAAAGGTTTGTGATCCAGTTTAAAAAATAAAAAAAGGTGAAATGCGAAGATAAGTTTTGGTTACTCCTAATTCAGTTCCCTGACTGCAAATGATGATATTACATATGAAACAATGTTTGACATTAATGAGAAACCTGTACTTGTGGTTTAAATGTCTGTTATGAAATACAAGCTCTGAGTATGACTAAAGAAACAGAGCAGCAAGCATGCCCGTCCTATCCAATGAATAATGTTATAAGAGACACATAGTCTAGATTTATTGAAAAAGTATTTCTACTAGTCCCTTCATAAGACTACCTACATTGCTTCACATAATTTCTTATGCATGTAAACTTTTCTAGGAACATGATTTTGCTGATTTTACATTACTTCCAATAGTCGAATTTCTATTGGAACCTCCCTGTTGCTTTGTGGTAGAGAGGAAAGTTCAGAACTAGAGCAATGGCTGGGCAACTGCTGCTATGTTTCCTTTAACCATAGATATTTCACTAGATTTTTTGCAGGGTTTTTGTAGTCCATAATGTGGTGTTTCCCAGGGACACAAGAGAATAAGGATAACCTTCACTGATCTCTCCACACTGTAGTCTCAAGGCTGTAGTTACCTTGACCCCCACTGCACAAGCACTGTTTGTTAACCACTTACTATTTTTTCTGGAAATTTGGAGGCACATTTACCATTTTTGATGCAGCACTGCATTGAATGATTTAAACGGGGTTGTCACTTTTTTCTGGCACCATGGACATGTCACATTTATGATATAGTGCGCCATGTCAGAGGGCCCCAAGATGCCTCACACATTGTGGTGCAAATTCTTTTTTCATGGGGTAAAGTGCTAAATGCAACTACTACCTACATGACGCAAAGCTGATTTGTGTTTTGTAAAACTCCTTTACGGGCCACAAAACAGCATTGCCTCATGCTGGAGTGTATTGTGTCGTGGGAGTGCTTGAAACACAAAGAGAGTAACACATTGTATACAATCATTACCCCCATCAAATAAAAGCATGGAACGAGGCTCAGGAAGCTAGGAGAGCAACAGCGCTAACCCTGAAGACCTGCCAACATCCCAGGTGAAAAAGAAGAGGAATTCAAACCTTAATCAGGAGAAAAACGCATACTTATCGGTGGAGTGACAAAGAATGAGCACCTATTATTTACCAGATCCAAATTGCCATTAGCAAAGATGGATGCAATGTGGTAATCCATATTGTACAAAATAAGTTGTATTCCCCAAACAAAAAGGATAGTACTGGTGTCTAAGAAGAGGTGGCACAACTACAAATGCAGGACTAAAGTAAAAATGTCCAGGAACCTAAAGCCAGCCTTGAGGGCCGGAAGAGGAAATGTTGTATAGGAGAAGTTGGACTCATTAAAGGAGAAAGTTGGTAGCAGGAGTGAAAAGTCAGGACAGTGCTGATGTAGAGAAACAGCAGGCAGGTGAGTGAAAATAAGGGCCCATATCTTTTAAACTTCCATGCAATGCAAGGCAGCAAGACAGTGTGTTGCGTGAAAGTGCAAGAATGATCTACATGTAACCTCATCCTACAGATAACCTCTTTCCTTAGGCAGTAGGAATTTTTGCAGACCAATGCCAATGCAGGCCTCCTTGAACCATGACGCAAGTATGCTTGTGTTGGGGCTAGGCAGTCAAAAGTGTAATGTAATATAATGTAATGTAATGTGGCTTTTTAGAGGCTCATCTTGTCACCCAAGAGTGCGTGCTCTGCAATTAGGATCAGTTGAAGAGCCAGGTGTACCGTTTCTTACACAAATCCATAAGTGACACAGCTGTACCGGGGAAGTTTGTTCCAGGTGTAGCCTCTTATTTAAGAGAACACCCAACCTCCTGACTTGCTTCTATGGATATGGAGGTGTGGGTGAGCACAAGTGATGCAGAGTGGAGGTTCATGATTGGTTGGTCAAAGTGTAGATTGTGGTTGAGCTAGGTGGGATCCTGGTAGCCTAGTGCCTTGTAGGAATGGGTGAGCACCTTGAACTGGCAGTGTTTCTGAATGGGGAGGCATTGAATTTTTCTGAGGGAAGGAGTGATTGAGTACTAGTCTTGAGGCCGTGGTTTGGATGTTTTGCATCTTGTGTATCTTGCATAGCAGGTGGGCAGGAATGCTGTAGTAGAGGACATTGCTGTAGTCTATTCTCCATGTGATGAGGACCTAGGTGATGGTCTTACAAGTGTCAGGAGGGAGTCCTATGAAAACATTTCTGAACATGTAAAAATGCCCAAGCAAGTGGAGTTGACAGTGGTGATTTGATGTCTTATCCTAGTATCTGGGGTATATGGAGGGTGAGGGAGTCAGGACAAGTTATATGGGCAACCATGTGGAATACCAGGCTGAGTTAATGTCACAGAATATCATCACTGCCTTGTCAGAGTGAATATTCGCCAGTTATCTCACATCGAGTTAGTCATGGTGGCCATTAATATAATATTTTAACTTTTGGTGGTGTTGGTGTCTCCTGAGAGGTTTACGATGACTTGGATGTCATCTGTGTAAGAGATGATGTAGAGTCCCTGGGTCTGAAAGAGAGTGGGGTTGAGTGAAGAGCCTTGTGGGACTCTGCAGATGAGGTCCTTAGGTTCTGAAGTGAATGGTGGGAACTTGACCTGTTGCATACTTCGAATTATAAAGGAGGCTATCTACTTGAGAGTTTGGACTTGGATTCTTATATTGTGGAGTCCAGAGATAACTGTGTGTGTGCTAGGAAACTACAGAATTCCCCTTAAAAATTTTGAAATATACATGCCCTTCCCCTTTCATGCAGTGCAGTAAGTTAGCTTGTTGTGTAGTGCTGTGTGCATGTTTCTAAAATATGACCTCTAGGGCACAAAAATGCATAAATGGCATCCAAGAAAGCATAGCAAGACAGCTTTGTCTGTTGTGCTGTGTGGAAGGTAGAGTGCAGGAATGTGTGAGGTATAACAATATATGGTGCCTCATATCTCTCAGCTAGGGCTGGGCCATAAACTGATGCCTAGAGAAAATGCAAACACCCTTGCTACATGGTGCAATGGTTCCTGCGGTGGTGCTATGCAGCACGTTTTCCATCAGTGCAGGCACAGAGCAGAGATGCACCTTACAATGTTCTAATAGAATCGCCTTCATATAAATTTCTCTCTTGGTAGATGTGTTGCAAGCCCATTCTCCTCTTCTCGACTGGCTGTCCAGATTGTTTGAGCAGTCAGTTGATATCAGTGAGTCCTTGGAGAGCATCAAAATGGTTTAGGGGTCATTAAAAGGAGAGTGCTGTGAAGAGAAATATATATTAAGCCTAACCCTGAATAGTGTTGTCTCAAAATAGTCCTCTTTGGAGCACAGAAGAAACCCAATGGACGAGCCATTATGAGTTTGCCAAGTGTGTCTCTAAAGTGTTTTAAGGCAAAATATACACACCTGGCATCGATAAAATTAAGCACCACACAATCCCCTTCTACAGACTTAGCTGTGAAACCTACCCAACTCACCTGCCTTGCCATGATGATATGTTCAAACCAATTAATCTGGGACTGCATTTTCTTAAAGCACCAATGAGCTGACTTATTGATGAGACTTTCACGGCTTTCTTGGTGACCAGTGGAAAGATAGGGAATCCCTGTCAGGATCAGTGTATATGGTGTACAGTCTGGGGGTAGATTTAATATGTGTTTTGCACCCTCCCCCCTTAAGGAACCATGCACTGGGCCATTAGCATTTGAATTTCCTCTTTGAGAACTCTCCCCATGCAACAGGCCTGGTCTTTGACGATTGGTAACCTCTTGACCCACATTTTGGTTGTTCAGATGGGTATTTCCATGGGGCACAGACTCCCATATTATCTGCACCAGGGGGGTTGTTATGGGGGGGCTCTAGGGAAGGGACCCTCTTACTTAAAGTACTAGAATCCGATCCGGATGGACACTAATAAGAGCATCATTTACATTTTGATCTGTATTAATAACTTGAGTGCCCTTGCAATCTGTTTGTTGGCTGCCAAATTCTTTACTATGTACTGAAGTCGCTCTTCTATACACACTAAATGAGATAAGATGGGTACCAAAGCTTCTTGCATGATTTTACTGCGCTTTTCAATAGAAGTGTCCAATCCTTCATATACAGCTCTTTTTCCTCCTCCTGTGTGAGGTTTACCTGCATTGCCTGTTAGGTGGGTTTGTATAGTTCTTTTGATCCTCAGTGAGTAGCCCTTTAGGTTGTGGTCAACCCTTGCCAAATCAGTACATTGAAGAGTTGAGAGTAGGTTCAATTCCATCATGTGTAGCACATATTTCGCCCTGAATCAATTTTACCACAGTGGGCGTAAGTGATGCTTGTGGTCTTTAGTCAGAGTCTATTTCGGCCATGCCTGTGTGAAAGTCAGAGTTAACATGAACAAGTGAATCAGGAATTGGAACGTATGAAAGTTTTCATTCTGCCAGTTCATTTTCCTTGCTAATCGCCCCTACTGCCTTTTGAAGGAAACCATCCAGGGTATTATAAGTGGTTTTTGAAACAGGTGCAGATTACCATTTCACCATAATGAAATTTCCATTAAATATGCGATTGGGGGTAATTAATATATTTACCTTCAGGCGGCTTCACAAGTCTGGATCACAGCACCGCAACACCAAGAGTCCAACGTGAGAAAAAGAGAGACCAAGAGGATAGGCCCAACCTCCTCCAGGCTCAGATGGGTAAAGAGGGGCCTGCCCTTGCACCAGGCTTCGCCCGGGTTCACCCGTCCCTCTCCTGCTACGAGAGCCCTGCCTAGTCTAAAACGCTTCGTGGCATGTCGCGTTTGTGGCGTGATGCCGCAGTGGTGATTGGGGACGGTAGTCCTGGGCATTGGCATAAGTGCAACAAACTCAGGCTCCCACACTGCGGGATCCCTGCCTGATCTAAAAGTGCCTCCTAGCGTGTCAAGTTGGTGGTGTGATGCTGCAGTGGTGCCTGGGGACTGTGGTCCTGGGCAGTGGCGTTGGTGCAACATCACTCATCTCTCTCCCATTCCATCACCACAACTTTCAGGGGAAGCAGAACACTTATCAGTGGAGGAAGATGTACAGTTCCTGAGTTTCTGAAATAGAACTTCTCGATAAGCATTTGTGAATGCACCCTGGTCAGTTTTATGATCTGTCCTCTGTAGGACACCATGGCACCTAATTCAGAACCCACTAAGTGCTCTATGTTTGTGCAGTGATCTTGTATACCTGTTTTCATCACAAATCTGTAACATTTCCCAGTGGCAATTTGTTCCTCCACATTTTTCTCACGGAACACATGTATATGTGAAGTTACATTGCTACTTCCATGTACTTGGAAGCACTAAACATTGTAATTTGGAACTATGTGTTGATTGTTAAACAGTATCCTTCTCACATAATATAATGTGAGGATATGAACATGGTCAATATTAAAAAACTACAAAAACCCATTGCCAGATTTGTACGGTCGAATCTCAAACATCTTCATACATAAAGTAAAACCAAACCTTAAAAAGTGTTTCTTTAACCTGAAGAAGAGGGACCTAAAGTTAATTGCATATGCTGTCTTTGTATGTGCAACTGCAACACTGACATCCATTGCAACGGCGTGATGAGCAGTATGTAGTATCCCTATGGAAAGTCAAAGTGAATCAACAAGCCACATCTTTTTGATTGGCACACACTGAGATTATTGCAAACTACACAAATACTTACCACCTATAAATGGGATGGTTGAGATATGTGACCCTAAAACACTGTCACACTGATCCCTTATAAATGCTGCTAAGTAAATATGCCAACATCATTACATAATCGGAATACCCCATTTCTCAGACAAAAGTTTATCAACAATACATTACTCTGTATGGTTACACCAATACTAGCCAGAGACTCATGTCCATATTCGTCATGCATTTCATTGTACTTTTGATACACAAGGATACACAAGGGCAACACAATACCTTAAATTACAGTTGCCAAGACGTGCATAGGCACCGTGCATGGCCCTGTGAGTCATGGTAAATTTGGAGTAATGCAACACAGCCCAAAATGACAGATTTATGTTATTATGCCCCAGAGAGTTGTCACATGTTAAGTGTGAGTATATTCACACATCAACACATTAAGTCATTTGCAAACACACATTTTGCATAAGTGGCAGACTACGGAACCTGTAGCAATGCTACAACTCTCAGGGGTGGACATATTAGGGCATATATGTCCAAAACTCTTGTTGTGTCCTCTTTAAAAGTGAGCTGCATTACGTGGTACACTTGGCAACAACTAAATGCTTATGAGGATGTATTTATCCAGGCAGGTGTGACTTCCTGCACAATAAAATACAGGCAACAACACAGGTCCCCTTACCCTAAGGTGCAACGGTGTCTGTGTTAGTGCTAGGCAGCAGTTGCTACAATAAGAATACTATCTGTGTTGTGCTGTGTGTCAAATCAAATACTGAGCCCGACTTCCAGTGTCCAAAGTATTGATATAGGTCAATACATTACTCTAATATAAGGAAGGCCTACAGTTGTTCAGAGAAGTCTGACAATGCAACATTTTCCTATTTATTCTCAGGACTATTTGAACATCATGTACTCACCTAACACAATGGAAGGAACTTAAAACAAATATTAATATTTACTTACAGAACAATTAATTTTTTTTAATGGAAAATGTAATATCTAAAACACTACCTAACCCAATCTAATCTGTACTAACTATCCTAAGAAATATCCTATATGGTTGTATGACAGAGGCATGCATGGTTAAACCACGCGTGCCTCTTTTAGGCTGCCTACACCAGAAATGCATCTGAGCAACACATTCCTTTACCACACATGCCTTCACCATGCAATTTCATGGTAAAGACATGACTGGTATAGAAATGTGTGGTAAAGATCACACCCTATGCCACCTGCCTTTAGCCGTAACAAGTACCTCAAATTCCCCAACCCCACTGAGCACAAAAAAGTACCCCGCCCCCACCCTGAGCCAATAAAACTAAACCGACCCCCGAGCCCTAAAAACATCTGCAAACCCCCAGAGGCCAAAAAATTACCCCGACCCCCAATTTCTAACAACTACCTGATCCCCCAAGTCCTAAAATATACCCAGACCCCACCATAAGCTGTAAAACCTACCCCGACCTCCGAGCCCTAAAAACGACCCGACTCCCCCAAGCCATAAAAAGTACCGACCCCCCTGAGCCCTCAAAAATGCCCTTACCCCATCCTGAGCCCTAAAAATGACCCAACACCCCATAGCCCTAAAAACAACCCATCCCCCATGCCCTTAAAACTACCCTGAACCCCCAAGCCCTAAACACTACCCCAATCCTTAAATACTCCCCCCACACCCCACAAAACGCAGCCCACTTACCTTACCCTGTCCTCTTACAATTCTTTGTTGGCCAGCCCATCTAAGCATCTAGACGGCACATTGCCTTAACCACACATATGTGTGGTTAAGGCATATGCATGGTAAGGGCAATTGTGGCTGTGATTGCGTTGGAATGAAACCGTATTGTTCAGGCTGTTTTCCATCCTATACTACCTAATCTAACACTTAACCTTTCTTAATACTATTAATACATGACAAGATAAACATCAACCCCCCCAATTACACTTAATACACATAGGTCAGTACAATACAAACATAAACTACATCCTAAATATAAACCAAAAAGTAGGGCTTTTAACACATTACACATTCCAATTTAGCTAACTTGCGAAGCTTTGGGCTTATATGCAATACAATTGCTATCCTTCTTTCTGAATTAAAGCTGGATTAGCAGCTCCTAAAGGGCAGATTGCTCTTTGACTCCAACCAATTCAAACCAATCTTCCTATAGTGGACTTTCACGGCTATATCGATTATCCTTGTGAGAGGGACCCCCACATTAGGAGCACAGTCCTCAACATGCTTTAGTGCTGCTTCCAGGTCTTTTCTCTGAAACCTTCCATGCTTAAATAGAAAACAAATTTAATCAGGCTCCAAGTCCATTGTTAGAAATGCCTTGTTTTCCACCACAGGTCTAGAACACTGAGCTTTGAATGCACCTCTATCATACCTATCCAAAGGTCTCCTTATCCAGTAAGTTAAATAATCACTCACATGGTCAAATGGCCACCAATCTGCACTACGAAGATGTCTAATCAAACTGGGATTTAACAATAATTTACCTGATTGATCTCTCAGATTCTTTTTACCAACAGAAGTAGAATTTTCCTACACAAAAGACGTCCTCTTTCAGACTATCAATCTAAACTTCATTCTCATCTATTTCCTAAGGATTACCCTGAAAATCATGTGTGGACACTTTAATTGTGCCACCAAAGACAGCAACCCTCTCTGTGGTGCTCAGACAATCCAAATCTCATAAACCCATTCACTTCTTCATCATGGCTATTTCAATATTTTTCTCTTACCTGAGTCTCTTTTTCCCCTTTATTAACTCTTCATATTCATCTTCAATCAAGGACTAGCACTCCTCCTCATAAAAACATTCAGCTCATTACTTATTCATTACAGTGTGCATTGCCCCCTTCACAGAAATGTATACCTGATTGGCAATTAAACCTCTTGATAATGTCCTTTTGGCGCCTTTCATTTGTCTCACTAGATTTGCCTTCTTCTGCTCCTGACATGTTATTTAACACAATTTCTTTAAAAATGAAAAGCCAACACCTCTCATTTTCAGCACAATGCTTTACTTTGCTTGCTTGTGCAAATAAAATGTACACACAAAATGCATTCTCAAGAAATAAAGGGGTATATTCTCAAGGACTTATCGCCAAATTATCTGCACTTTATAGCAGCCAAAGTAGCCATATATTTATCGACCCATTCACAAGCTAGTGCTAACAGCCCATATCACCAGTTTACATGCGAAAGCCGGCGCAAAAAGAATTGCCACAGATTACCCCGTCAACTATCGCTAATGATTTGCAGAATAGACGTTCCTGTGTAAAAAGCTGCAAAAACACCACTCCACAAAATTCCCAATGACCAGCCAGATCGGCAATAGGATCCCAAAACAGGTGATAAGGCTGGTTAGCAGCAGGGATTTAACGCCTGCTCCTACCTGTGCAAAGTCAGACAATAACCTGCACCATAAAAGAGAGCCCAGCCCAGAGCCACACCTGAAGAACAACAGATGCCATGGAGCTACTGATCATGCAGCTCGGAGCCCCAAGAGAGCCACAACACCCACCGCCACCATCCCCAGGTCCGCCACCCCCCTGGACCTCCCTGCCCCCCTCCCCCCGGACTACCACAGAGGCAGCACAGACAAAGACAGCGGACCTTCAGAAAACTCACATACAACATGCCAAACAACAAGCCCACAAGCCCACCCACCATACACGACAGTACAACTTACTGTGGTGACCTGGGCTAGCCATGAACATGAGCCATCAACGGCATGGCACCTCAGCCACACAATAGCAGAATGTGGGGAGCGGGGGGAACCAGGCATGTATGAAGGGGCAAGTGACCCATGATTGAGAATGTACACAATGCCAAATGTGGCGTGGATGTGCTGGCCAGACTGCAGTATGCAGACCACAGACATATCCATGTCGACATACACTGCTGCTGTATGGATTGTAGTGGACAGTGGACGCAACCATGTCACCCCAGCCAGTGGGGAAGATCGCAGAAATGTAGCTTGTTACACCCCCCTGTAAGCGTGAGTGGAGTGGGCTGGCCCAGCGTACGCCAGGCCAGCGTACGGGTGTGAATAAAAATCACGTAGACCTGGGAGTGATTCTCTTCTGGAATGACCAATGTGTCTGCCAGGGCGGCACCCTCTCATCCCAGCACGAGGCCATTTTCGTGAGCGGTGTAGCCTGCAATCCTGTTCGCCTGCTGCACCCTTGGTCGCTGATCCCCGAACCCGTCTTGCCCACCCCTGCACACCCAGGCCTCACTGCACAGCTGCCAACACCGGCGTGTGTCAAAGAGGGCCCACCACGTGCCGGCGTAAGCTCCAAGCCAGAGGCCCATGACCTTGGCAGCCTCCTCAGACCATCACGGCCTCTGCGATATGGGCCTGCTGTACTCCTTTCTCGTTGACGTATTCCACCGCTGCCTCCGGCCTACACTACGGTCAAGTAGGTCACACATTTGGAACTGAGTCTTGATTTCTCAATGGGAGAGTACATATCATTGCACGCAATAAGAGGTGTAAGAGGAAGAAGCATTTCAGTCAGGAGGAAAAAAGGATCATTCTTACGGAGGTGATCGAACACTACCAACAACTGCCCTGGTGTCACTAACTCTGTGCATCGCGAGCCAACGAACGTGGCTGTGTGCCCCAGCCCCTGTCCGGTGCCTTCGGCCAACACTGCAGTTGAGTAGGTCACACATTTGGAACTGAGTCTTGATTTATTTATGACAGAGTTTATGTCATTGTAGCCTTTCAGCTCCGGGCCATTAATTCTGTCCCCTCAACATTCATGGACACTCTCTGGTTCAACTTTGTTGGCGTCTGAGTCTATGACCTGGGGTTGTTTTCCTCATCATGTAAGTGATACTGACTTGGTGGCAAAAACGAGGCTGTAACATTCCACTCCTCCATTTGCCTGTTTCTGCCGGCTTCTGCCCTCTGCATCATGCCCAGGAGGACACCTTCCACTGTCCCCCAAAACCCTCTGCGACATTCTCCTGGACATCATAGAGGAGCCACTCAGCTCTTGTGGCCCTACCTCAGTGCAACGCAAGTCACTGTCCTGTGGCAGTGTGCCCGTGCCGGCGGCAGTACATCCGGGGCCACTAACTCTGTACAGTTCAAGTAATGGACCCTTGCTGTTTGAACTTTGAACTTCTGATTGTCTGATCACTGTTGTAGTTGTTGCCAGCACCAACCAGCCCCTGAGGGGTGGCTTACATTCACCCCACACCCATCTAGGACAGGCATCACTGGACATGTGACCCTGACAATAAAAGGGTCGGGGCACATGTCCCCATAGCCAGTTCCACAAACTATATAAGTGTGTCCGTGTGGTCAGTATGCATGCATGAGGGCCCCGGGTCCTGCCACATTACATTGTGCTGTGTACAGCGAATGCAAACATGTTACCTCAGGCGGTGGGATAGACCTGGGGCATGTAGCTGTGTCGTACCCCCCTGTGAGCGTATGGAGAGTGGACTTGCGTATGACAGTCCAGCGTAGGGGTGTGGTTAATCAACCCGGGGCTCTGGATGTGGTTAAATTTAGGCCTTGCCAAGGAAGTAACTAATGCATGTGACTCTGTTGTAGTGTCGGAGCCACCCGTCCCGCAATATACAATGTTGCTATGTAGCATGCCCCCCGGAGTGTGGGCTCGGCCGAAGGGGTAAATGAGGGAGCACAAGCCTGCTCAAGGTCAGGGATCATACATGCCAACTGTTGTGTGTGTCGCTATTCCCACAGGATAATCCAAAGGTCTACCCTCAACCACATCACAAGTTCAGCCAGCCATGAACTCTACATCTGTGTCCGCCCTATCCTTACCATAGTCCTACAGACACGGCCGCCCACCTTCAGTGCACAACATCACTGTGTCATTGTCAGGCTTGTGGACATGCACAGACAGGCATAACAATGGTGTGCTGTGGGAGTGCAAGTGATGCAACTGTGCTATGCACAATTGTAAATAGGCCTGAGGGTATGGAGGAGAGGCAACGAGGATACGTAATACACATTGATGCTGCACATTTGCTACATGCAGTACATGTCATACAAGAATCACTAAGTCACACATATCACACACTAATGTACCAGTAAGCCTGCCAACACATCATGCAGAACGAACTATTGACTCATGTCTCTCTGCCCTGTCACAGGTGATCAAGGATATGCAGTCTGCGCTTGGATGATGACACCCCTCTGATCCCCGAACACACAAGCCCAGAGGCAGAACAATGCGGCCCACAGATGCACCAAGGGCATTGTGAAACGCACATTTGGCGTGTTAAAGTCACGTTTCAGGTGCATTGACATCACAGGTGTAGGCTCCTATACAGCCCAGTCATCTTGTACAAGATGACCGTTGCATGTTACACAACATATGTGTACGTCCCAATGCCCCATGGATTCAAGTGCCAGATGCACCGGAAGATGATAAGAAAGATGAGGCAGGTGGACCACACCCCACTGCAGCTGCAGCAGGAATAGCCCATAGGAACACCATCATTGACAATTTCTTCACATGAGCACGTCACATTGTGACAGTCCTTAGCAATCATGGGACCGTACAAAATGACCACAGGCACAGCATGTGCAAATAAATGCATTCCAAGACACATTCCCTGAGTGCATGTCACTCACCTGTACAAGCACATCACTCAGACAAGTGTAAGTGTGACATGTAGTGCTAACAATTTCATAATTTGATTATAGATGGTGGTTGTGTCACCTCTGTACGGAGAGGCTGTTTAGGGTGTCACGTATTCGAAATGCTAGTTCTGTGTGTCACAGATAGTATGGAATCCCACTCTTCAGTGTGTCACATGTGTCCGAAATCATCACATGTAGGCTGTCATTTGTGAATATACATGTGACAACAGGGATTCTTTTGGGTTCAATTATGTACCACCATAGTGCCGGGATGCTCCCTTTGACTCATGCCCCACAACATGAGCAACATGTACGTAAGGGGGAGTCACTGCCCCTGCATTCGTCCATGCGTTCATACTTGATTGATCATGGACATGACACGTCTGTTTGCAGGAGGTGTTAATTGTCCCTCTGCAATGTGAAGGGGAGATGTGGTTTCACAGTGTGTTACATGTATGTTTCCACATTGGCACAGTTTACATGCAGACTGCATGTCAATGTATATTATAACTGTTTGTGAGGTGATGCCTATTTGATGCGGGACAATGGACATTTGTTCTACATCACGGAAGGGGTGTTGTACTCGTACATTGTCATCTCACCGTTTTTTTTTCACTGCTTTTCTAGTGCATTTTGCCACATGACGCTTAGGAATTGCAGGCCTGCTGCTACTAATCGCTGATTTTTGTATCGCAGGTTGGGACATTGCCGCTTTGTTCTCATTCATGTTTGGCATTTTTGTGGCATTGCCTTGATTTTAACGCGATCATTTGATGCCTTATCGTGAGACTATCGCATGGTACTGCTGTGTTGAGAATACTACGCTAACACAGAGTTTTTTCCCCGCAATGGGCTGCGATGTGAAGAGTTGCATTAAGCTAATGTTGTGATGATTATCACAGGCTCTTGAGAATATCCCCCAAAGTTGTCCCAAACCAAGATGGTGGTTAGCAAATACAAGACTTTCTAATCTCGTTTTATCCCAATCACATAACCAAGCATGGTCCTCTGGCCGCTTCAAAGATGGCCTTCAATTCCTATCTTTTTACTGATGCCCAGGCGACCTGTTACAACAGAGAGTGCATATTTCTGCTTCAGCAATGCCTCCCATGCTTTAATCTCAAGTAAACTGGCACGGGAGACCAAACTAGCAGTATGCCTCGTATTCTAGGCTGCTCACGAAAAAGCTCACAGGACAACCGCAAATACACAACCTCATGGTATTTTTCCTCGTTTAAAATATGGGCTCCTATTGACACGTCCAATGACTTACTAGTTAATCATATATTTCTCTTAGATAAAATTTGAAGTGGGTATTATTTAAAACATCTTTGTAACAACCAAGAAAGAAAAACAGCACATGCTCTTAAACTCCTAAACAAAGAAACATGAATACATTTCTAACTTAACAACCCATGCTGTCACATAGTTCTAAAAATTACAACTGAAATGCATACACATTAACAATTCTCCACAAACACCAAACTAAACTCCACTCATATAATAAATTTAAAGAGTACTTATCTCTCCAAGGGCAGCAATAAAAAGAGGAAGGACTGCTTTGGAAGATCGCTTACATGCATTGGCTACCTTCTAGTCTGGAATTATTGAAAATAAATGTATTCTAAGCTTTCAAACTCTGCTGTTTGGAGTAACAATAAAGAGGTGTTATATATAATGGTAGCCTCTGTTCTTGTCATAAAATCTGATCTTCCCTATTTACAGAAGGTGAGCCTTATTTAGACTTCGTTTGTTGAACAATGTTTAGCAGGGACTCTCTTGAATCTCTTTTTAGGAGAGCTTGGTGGCCCCAGTAACTTAAGGTCCCTGGAACTCCCACCTGACATAGACTGTTGTGCATGTAACTATAGGTATGTATGATAGGTTAATGTTGATCTGTGGTTTAAGAAGCCTTGGCATTTTTTGGGGGGAGTTTAGTGGAATTTCAGAGTGTAGCATTTCATGGCATGGTATCCACCATTGCGGCTACCCTCCTTGTTGACATTCATTTGTGGAACTGCAGGCACTGGATTCACTATATTTTCAGGAATCCAGTTTTGTACAGGTATTTTCCTTGTTTCTCACTTAGTGGAATCAGCCTGGACTGGGCTGGCTTTTTGAAAATTTACTTTTCCCCTGTAGCATGTGATGCAAGTGCTGCTTGAAACATAGTTGTACCACAGCGGTTGTGCCCGTCTTTTTATTAGAAGGCGGGTGAGAAACAACTAATCTGTTAAAGTAAGAGCCTAAGCA
This sequence comes from Lissotriton helveticus, assembly GCF_964261635.1. Lineage (NCBI taxonomy): Eukaryota > Metazoa > Chordata > Amphibia > Caudata > Salamandridae > Lissotriton > Lissotriton helveticus. The sequence goes on from NC_136059.1 coordinate 1,074,169,653, forward strand.
CGAGAATGAAATTGACAAGTGGATATAAAATGATGATGCTTATATGCTCTTCAAGGGCGTTTGATCATGTAGTGTGAGGTGAGGGGCGGCATTCAGTTTATCAGCAGCCTTCCTTGAGGAATTGCCAGAATTCATTCATCATTTGAAGGGGGTAGTAAGAACACATTAGTCATTCAAAACAATCCAGATGGACTACTGTAAGCCATTCCTATTCTGTCAAACTCAAGCGATTAGGGTTACTCTGACATGATAAAGCATTTTTAGCAGAAGTGCAAAATGAGAATACACAGTAGTATAAGTTAGTGTCGATGATTAAGTTTTAAGCAGCTAATTCAGTTACTGTAAAAGCCTTTTAAGCACTCATGTTGCTAGCACGAATAAGTGTATGAAAGTTCCAATCCCTCCACAGCGTACACATCATGGCCCGTATTTACTAATGCTTTGCTAAGGGTTTGTGTTACTTTTGGGATACAAACCCAGCACAAAGTGCTTGGCTGGAATTTACTATCCAATGAAAATCAGGAGTTGTCTTGAATATTAACCCAGAATAACGCAAAGTTATGTGCTGCTTTGCATTACTTTGCGGCAAGGGGTCATTCCATGGTCGATGTCGAGCGTTCCCATACAACCACTCATTTTTCACACAAATTCCTATCTACAACATTAGTAGACAGGGATTTGCACCAATATCCTACACCTCCTCCCTTTTTTCCAACTTTGCATGAGCACTGCATTGTGCAGCATACTTACAAAGGGGAAACATCCTTTACAACGCAACTTTTACCACGCAGTGCCTTTACGACGCAACTTTTACAACGCAAACCATTACAACGCATTGCGCTGGGGGGCGCTCTAGGATAGGGAATAAGTTTAATTTACTATCCCACACCTTCCCTAGTGTCCACGGGGACTGGAGTTGGAATAGTAAATTAAACTATTCACTATCCAGCACCCCAAACCGCTATGCGTTGTAAAGGTTTTCGTTGTAAAAACCGCGTTGTAAAGGCATGCGATGTAAAAGCACGCGTTGTAATGTCATACATCCCTTACAAAGTGGAAATAGCCTCAAAGCATGGTTTTTGTACCGGAAAGAGACTCCTTTCAGTGCTAACCCTATACTTGTGAGAATACACATACCCTTTGTAGGAAATGGTGTTATTAGTTGAGGGGGGTAAGTACCCACCCCAAGCAATAATCACAGTCCTTGGCAGACCACTAAGGTTACTAAATAAACCTGAGCTCAACCCCCTAGGAGTTATGGCACGTAGAACTATTCTTAACTTAGAGGCAGTGTATATGCAGAGTTTATGCAAAACTAGAACATTTATACATTTGAAATGCAAACAAGAAAAATCCCAAAATGAATTTATAAATAGAGTAACATTAAATAAACAAAATTACATGAAAATGACAAAAATCCAATAAGGGGGACCAGAGATATGATTTTCTAAACTTTTAAGTAAAAATAGCGCCAAGAAACACTAGTGCCGATGATAGTCAATATTCGTAGTAGAACAGGACCCAATTTGACACTGACCATTGTGGCGTGTCGGTCAGATACACAAACATAGTCAGACTGATCAAAGATTGTACCTCCTGGTATTAGTTCTTTAAGTCCCAATCCAGCACATGTGAACAGTTGCAAAACCCTACATGACATCATAGGAAGCACTTAGACACTTAAAGGATGGCAGTCAGAAGTCAACATGGTCTGGCAGTGAAAAACCTTCTAAGTTGTTTTTCTCTATAGAAGGCTGTATTTCCCATAGGTTAATGCTGGCATACACTATTACATTTCATAAATGTTAAATTCAGTTTGGAAGTGGTCAGAAATAGAGTCATTTAAAATACAACTTTCAAAGTTTATATGACTATTTTGGAAATTACACTTATAGAAAGTTTAAATTTTCTAAAGCATTTCCCTGTCATGGTCCAGCTGTCACCTGACCGCTGATGGCTCCACTGTGGTGAGATGTGTATTATTCCCAGTGGACAAAGGGCTCTGAGTGTGGGGAGGGGGACTCTTCCCTTGACAGTATGCCCTGAGCTCTGTGAACAGCCCCTTCCTGAGCCTCAGAGAATGTCTATCTTGTCACTGGCAGATGAATCTCACAATTAGGCCTGCTTCCCTTTTCTGTCTCTCTAATCAGGCTGGCTCCAAACCTAATGGGAGGGGAGGAACTGACCAGAACGTGTTTAGTGGGTTGCCTTTCACCCACAGATTGACACTGGGCATAAGTGTGGACCCAATAGATCTCTACTCAGAACACACCTTGAACTGTGGAGACTCATCAGAACTGCCTTGCTGTCTGGAGAACCTGAACAAAGACTGCATTTTGTCCTGGTCAAGGGCGATCAGATACCTACGGTGGGTGCTTTGTGCTTTTTGGCACAATTTTTAAGTCATCAGTCTTTAAAAATTCATATATCTGGTTCTAACAATTAGATTTTTGTTGATTTGGTGTCATTTTAGTTAATAAAAGGTTCTCTATTTTTCTCAATTGGTTTGGTATTTTTTTTGTTTTGTGTTTTCACTATATTCCTGTTTGAGTGCCTCACAAATAATGTACATATTGCCTCTAAGTGAAGGTAAACTTTTTTGACAAGCTATCAGTGAGTTAAGCATAGATGTATTTAATAACTTTATTGGTTCACTCAATTAATACTCCAAATTCTTGCTGTAAGCCTCTTTGAAGTTAATCAAGTCCTTGGGAGAGGCCCACTGTCCATCCTGTCAAGGGCACAACAACATCTCCCCACACCTAAGAGCAATTGTCCTAGTTCTAGGAGCAAGTACACACCTCATTCACACCTAACGAAATGCAAATTTCTGGCTGGTTGAAGAGGGAGAGCAAAATGCAGATTTAGCTTCTAGAAACTTCAAGCATGGCAAAGGTGACTTTGTAAAAGTCCTCTTTCCAAAATATTCAGCCTAAAACCTACTGCCCCCTTTATTGGGTTTGTCAAAAACATTTGAACAAGTCCAAAATTGAATTTTATAGCTGTTTCCTAGGTGGATATAGCTCTTGTTAAACCTAATATTGATTAAACCTATCATGCTGGTGTAGTCTTCCCATAAATGGTTTGCCTACACCCCTCCTATTTTCGTAATTAATTTTTGTTGCTATTAGCACTCCATTATAGGTGTGGCCTATACCTAATTGGCATATGCAATGTACTTGTAATCCCCTAGTAAAGTGGTACTACATGCACCCAGGCTTGTAAATGTATTGCTACTAGAGGGCCTGCAGCTCTCATTGTGCCACCCGCTCAAGTAACCTTTAAAACATGCCTCAGAGTGCAATTTTAAAACTTCCATTTTGACCTGCAAAATAAACCTTTTAAGACTTCCTTTTTAAAACATTTAAGTCACCCCTAAGGTAGACCTAATCTGCCAACAGGGCATCGTGCAGTTTATTTAAAAGGTAGGACATGTGTTATTAAGTTTTACATGTCCTGGCAGTAAAAACTCCTATATTCTTTTTATTGCTACTGGTAAGCAAACCTCTCTCACTGGATAACATTTGGGTACAGTATTGCATTTAATAAGTGCTAATAGTTAAAACTTTAAATCCTCTTTAAGGGTAAAGTCAGAATTTAAGTTACAATTCTGAAAATTGCACTTTAAAAAAATTGTAATTTTTTGGTGCCTGCTGCCTGTGCTTGGGGTCACTTGACTGTGAATAGTTTGGCAGTTAGCCTTTATTCCTGTATTTCTCCCAGACAGTTAGACAAAAAGGTACTAGGATTTGGCAAGATGGCCCATTCTGCCAGGTTGGATGGGGCAGAGTTGTTCCCTGGCCCACTTGTATTTCAAAGGGCTTTGGAGCCTTGGCAAGGAAAAGGAATAACTTTCCAGAACCAGATGTGAGGGTAGCAAGGATGTCACCCCAACTTCAAAGGTTTGCATCAGTTTAAATATTGGCACTCATGGGCCACTCTCCGGTACACTTCTGGACCGGTGGAAGACCGCCAGAAGGACTGCCTTGTACTTAACAGAACTGTCACCTGGTTAAGTCTCCTATCCTTTCAGAAGACTGCCCTGCTGCTTGAAGCCTGCCTGGTACCCAAAAAGGACTGTCCTTCTGCTTGAGGCCTGCCTTGAACCCTCAAAGGACTGTTCTGCTGCTTGAGGCCTGCCTTGCTATTCGAACTGAGGACTACCAGAGTAACTCCAAAGGCTTGTTGGCTGGCCTCCTGTGTGACCTACAGGGACATAAGAAGCTGTAGAGACCTTGAACCCTGCACCATCAGCATACATTGTAACTCTAGGACCTTTTAGAGATGTTATGGCACAAATAAAGTGCCTCTCTGGTGTGCTGCAATGCCTGATTACAGCGGAGCTGTTTTTTTTAATCAGGTGAAGGTGCATGAAGTGATAGTGCAAAAGTTAAAATTGCCATTATTTATCAAAATTATTTATCGGTGGAAAAATAGGGCAAAACTAAAAAACCAGTGAGGTGGATGTTAACAACTGGGTAGATTGACCAGCTACATCCTAAAGTGGGGATCAGGTGTGGTCTACATGTTTCAGCCTCCTAATGCCCATAGCAAGGTTTTCTTCAGGACCAAATGCCATGGTGGTATGCACATGCTAAGGTGCACCCTAACCAATAGCAGCAAAACTGCTTTACTTACGGTTACCGTGGTGCCTTCAGGATTTCTGGAAGCAACTTGATTATCAGATGTATGATAACCTTACATCATGGATCCTAGCGGGAGGTGATGGGTTGAAGGCACACGTACACCAAACCAGATGCCCGTGTGGCACCTGGATACTCCCATCAACAGGACCCCAAATCCTCGAATCCCTGTATCCATCTGATAAACAAGTTGCTTTCAGGAATCCTGAAGGCACCACAGTAACCGTAAATTAAGCGGTTTGGTACAGGATGCATATCTGCAATCAAATGCTTTTAGATCTTGGCTAAATTTTGTTCTTCTAGAGCAGGTGTTTCCAACTAGAAGGATAGCTACTGGTAGCTCTCCAGTTACCTGAAAGTAACTCTCCTGTAGTTCAGCCCGGTCTACTAACATAGACATTTTTGCTAGATTAAAGTGATTTATGTAAAACAAAATAAAAAACATGTATTTGAGAAGAAAATGTGTGTATTTTCAGAACCCACAACCAGATGTTTGGAGAAAAATTGATGAATTTCCGAAAATGTATTTAAAGCTATTATTTGAGTGATCAATCACGTGGCGTAGGAGAGATTTATTATTCATATTGCTATTACCTTGGGGTGCCAGTGGGTTTGCAGCTATGGCTGTTATGTATTATCCATGTAGGGACATTCCAAATTAATTAGACGTTTTTAAAGTATTGCTGGCAACCCTGCCAGATGCACCGATGTGATCACTGCTTCCAATCATGAATCGAGTGGTTACTATGTCATCACAAAGATTAGTAGCTTGGGGAGATTCTCATTGAACATAGGCAGCTCTTATAACAAAAAAGGTTGGAGAACCCTGTTTTAGAGCCTTCTGAAGAGTGGAGTGGAAAAACAGCAGAGGTTTCAAGCTCTGGTCTCCGCTAGGTACAACTTTGCTGTAGTGCACCTTCCACACATTCCAGAACATGCTTGGACATTTTTGAGAAACTAGAATGGCAATAAAACGAATGACTTTCTAGGATTTGTCTCACACTAGGATTTCATAACACCATACCACCTCTAACTGCATGCCAGAAGTATTAGCGTGTTCCCAATTGGAAATGGAGGAGCGATTTAAGAGCATCACAGATTGGTGTATTGACAATAGCACACTCCACTCTATCTCCTATGCTGCAATGAAACATGGAAATGCAATTTAGAAGATAAAGAATGTCTCCAAAAGTATGTCAAGGGGATTTCTGATTCACTTACAAAAGATTTAGAGCTTACCTCTGATCAGATTTGAGTCACCACTTACAATGTTGGGGATTTCCGCCATATGTTGCTCATGATTATTCCTTGGCTTTCAGTAAACAGTAAATTGAAACTTTGAATGACTATTTAAATTATACATGGTTTTCCTCAAACACCCAACTATCTGATACGTACAATTCACATTTCTTTACAACTGTAGTCATGACAATTATGCACACATCTTCATATTATGCGAGAGAAACTGCTAATCGCACTGGAGAAATTAATGTTAATAATTTCAAGGATTTACTTACAATCTTAGAAAATGACCTTTGCATGATAACTGAAAGGATATATTTGTTATGCTATTTGGTTTTATAGAGGGCTTGTATACCCGAGAGTGTCTTGGTGCTGCTTTCATGGGTAAAGTGTTTAAGACTGTGGTTGTTCCTTGATAGTTTAAATTTGGATGAATTATTGAATGAAAAGCCATGTTTTCAGAGTTTTGCTGAACTCCAGAAGGTTGTTTAGTCTTTTCAGTTTAAGAGGGAGAGAATTCCATAGTTTAGCTGTGCTGACCACAAAGCTTCTGCCTCCCCAATGGGATTTTCTAACTTTGGGAACTACAAAATATTTTGGGCCAGATGTAGGTAATCCTATTTTACCATTCTAAAATACCAAATTTTACCGATTCGGCATTTTAGATTCGGAAAATGGGATGTAGGTAAGAAATCAGTAAAATTTACTGATTCGGTAAAATTCGGAATTTCCAAATCGGTATTTACCGATTCGGTAAATACTGAATCGGTACATACTGATTCGGAAATACAAAAAACAACCAACTGAGCTCCTCAACCAATCAGGTTCATCCACCACACCCCACAACAAACCAACAGAGGATTCAACCAATCAAATGCATCTACCCCACCCCACCACCAGGAAGTGGCCACGCCCATGCAGGTGCTGAGTAATTGATCATTCTGGAGAGCTGTGAGACACAGAGCAACTGGCTGCCCTGAGCTTACCTGAAGTGCACAATGGAGTCCCAGGAGTCAAAGAGGGAAGGTGCAGAGCACAAGAGAAAACTGAAATTCAGCACAGCTGAACTGCAGGTGCTGGTGGAGGAGGTTGTGAGACACCACACCCAGTTATTTGGTAAGCTGTCTCTGCAGGTTGCAGAGTCTGTGAAAAGAAACACCTGGTTGGGGATCCAGTCAAAGGTGAATGCCATCGAGGTCACATCAACGGAAATTGATGACCTCAAAAAACGGTGGTATGATCTTAGGATCATTACCAAAAAAAAACTTGCAGCTCAGAAAAAAGAAGCCAGTGCCACCGGGGGAGGAAGGAGCAGGGCACCTGCACTAGCAGAGCTGGGGCAGAGGGTGGAGTCCACCCTGGAGCCAGAGAGTGTCCATGGGATAGGGGATGACGACAGCTCAGCCAGAGCTGCATCAAAACAAGGTAAGCTGCATGGACTTCAACCTCCCCCTTCCCTTTCCCCTTTCCCAATGTGGTTTTGTGTGTCACACTCCAGTACAGGTTTTAGGATTTAGCTGCAATGCATCATGAGAGACGTAGTCATAGTAACATACATCACTACATTCATCACAGAAAACAGCAAGGCATGCCAAACACTACATCCATAAGCAGTTGAGGACTTTGCAAGTATGTGACAGGAATGTGATTTAATGATGACACACAGGTGTACAGCACCACTGAGCCAAAGTCCATATCTGTCCATATCAGTCCACAGGAGAGTCATCGCGCAAGACAGCGCTGGCAAGGGAGAAGAGGGGACCCCAACCTGAAAGGAGTGAGGATGCAGGCACAAGTGCAGGGCAAAGCACAGGGCCGCCATCCGCACCCCCAGCACAGACAGGATCAACACCAGAGTGACCCACCACAGCACTGCCTTGTTCTCCTCTGTTGTACGACTCACCACAGCAGGACCCAGCAGCACTCTCTCCCACACCAGGTACAGACTCCTCTGAACTGGTAAGTCCAAGGAGGCATGATATGCCCCCTCTCAGAATCTTTGAGTCATCCGAAGAAGATGAAAGGGAGGGTGACACCCAAACGGCTCCACTGGAGGCAGAGAACGCTGGGGAGCAGCCCACATCCGAATTTGTGCGTACCGGTGCCAGACGCCATAGGGTATGGGAGAGAGGGTCTTCTGTGGGCTGGAGGCCACAATGGTCAAGGTGCAGTGCCTGCAGGCAAAAGGAATATCAGCAGTTCAGAGTCAGGTGCGCAACTTAAACACCAAAATGGGCAACATAGACCGGGGCATTAACTCCATGGCAGAGAGTATGAAAGACATGGCAGAGGGAATAAGGGACATGTCACAGGCCATGATGGCTCTCTGTGAAACTCTGAAGTCTGACCGCACACAGAGGCACCGTGAGAGGCAGTGCATGCAGCAAAATACGAAGGCAATGAACCGACTTGCAACAGCCACCTCCCTACTATGTCGTCGCTCTGTTGCCATGCAAGAGGGCCTTGTGCACTGCTGCACAGATGTGTCTAGGGGGATGGGTAGAGTGACATCTGCCATGGAGCTGCTACTGACAAACCAGTCAGCCAACGCTGGGGACCTAGGTGTGGGAGACACTGAAGACACTACCAGCAGGAGCAGCACTTGCACGCCCATACCAGACATTAGAAGAAGCAGCAGGCGCCAATCTGCTGACCCTGAATCAAAAGCCACTGTTGTATCCCAGCCTCGGGCATCCCACACTGTTGTGCGTGGGTGCAAACAATAATGCTGCCCACACTCCACAGGACATGTCAGGGTGAAGTAACCTGTGACCGCCCAGTGAGGTAGTAAGACATTGGAGTACCATGGTGTGCCTTTACTAATTTACCGAAGTGCCCATTAAACTACGCCATTCATATCCAATGCATGGCTGTGTCTCCTTACTTACTTAGAAATAGCTGCGTGTGATCTCTGCCAGTCTCAGTCTCCCATCTGTTGTTGGCGCCGCTCCTGCTGCATAAGGCTCTGGCTGTTCTGTTCCATCGTCAATGTCCTCGTGATGTGTTATTTCCACTTTTGTGCCTTTCTTGGTGGCAAGGTTGTGCAGCATGGCACAGGTCGCAATGATTTTATAGCAGATGATAGGAGTGTACTGCCGTGCACCTCTGCTCTTGTGGAGGCAGCCAAACCTGCTTTTTAGAAGTCCAAATGTGCGTTCAACAACGTAGCGTGTTGCTCTGTGTGCCACATTATAACACCTCTCACTCCTGATAGATGGATTCTGGTAGGGGGTGAGAACAAAGGACCGCAGAGCATAAGCACTATCGCCTAGGTAGAAGAGAGGGTGCCATTAGTTACATACTCAAAATACATTCATCTGCAGTAACTATCAGGGTGTGTCACAGTTATTAACCTAGCAGGTATCCTTCATCAAAATCTCCAGCAGCAAGGCGTGTGTAGATTTCACTGTTCTGGAAAATGTATGAGTCGTGGGTGCTCCCAGGGAATTTGGCCACAATGTCTGTTATAATGTTGCCAGCGTTGCATATCACCTGCACATTGACAGAGTGGGTTGACTTTCGATTCCTGTATATGTGTTCTGTGGCTACAGGTTGGCAGATTGGGATGTGGGTGCCATCTATACAGCCTATGACGTGAAGGAAGTGCGCCAGTTGATAAAACTCAGTTTTGGTCTTCAGCAGTTCTGTATCTGTGTCAGGGAAGCTGATGTAATGATGCATTCTCTGCATCATGGCCTCCAGGAGCTTCCTGAAGAAACGGGACAGGCAGCTCTGGGACACACCACCTACCGCAGCAATCACACTCTGGTAACTCCCAGATGCAAGCAGGTGTAGGCTACAGTGCACCTGCACATGGGGTGGGATGGCGTGCGCCCTTGGTGTTGGGTTCTCCAGGAGTGGGTGCAGGTCCCTGATCAAGTCCAGGATGGTTTGGGGGTGTAGCCTGTACCTTTGCAATATCTCTGGCTCAGTGAGTTGGCAGAGCGTAATCCTCTGCCTGTAGACTTGCTCATCCCTACTCCAGGCCCTCTCTCCTGCTGCCTGTAGCCGTAGCCGCCTTGCAATGACATAGAATGCCGCCATTCTGGTCACACTGTTGCATTTTGGGGCCTTTTTTATAACCTGCACATGGTTACCACCTGCTTTCACTTCATGGTAAATACTGACTCTTAAATACCAAATTTCATGAAATTCAGTATTTTTGAGGTTTCCTACATCTCAAAACTAATTTTTTACCATTTCTTAAATACCGATTCAGTAAATAAGAAATCGGTAAATAAGAATTCGGTAAATTCCGATTCGGTAAATTATCGACTCTTATTTACCGAATCGGTATATTTTAGCCTCCTACATCTCAAAAACCAAATACCGGTCGGTACCGGACGAAACTCGGTATTTTCAGCCGTTACCGACCGGTATTTGGCTACCTACATCTGGCCCTTAGTGGCCATGGTGCATAGACATCTAGTGGGGATGTACCAGGAAAAGCTTTGAATTAATTAAATAATCTGGTCCTGTATTGTGCAGTGCCTTAAAGGCGATGCACAAAAAGCCTGAAAGGCAAATCTTTTTTTATAGGAAGCCAGTGCAATTTGTTTAGTGCTTGGGTTGCTAAATGTTGTTTGGGTAGTCCAAACACCAGACGTGCTGTTGCATTTTGCAGTGTATGCAATTTGGTTAGCAGCTGTTGTTGCATGTTTATATGCCGTCAATTGCAGTCATCCAATTTAGGCAGGACTAGTGCAGTAATTACTTTTTAGATGTTGTTAGGTATGAAGGGTAACTTTTTCCTAATTGTTTTTAAGATGTAAAAAACCAAAGAGGCAATTCGATTAAGCTGGCAGGTGAAAGTCACCCTGTTCTCAAAGATGATGCCTAAGTTTCTCACTTCTTTGACTAGTTTTGGTAAGGCACCCGATTACTGGGGCCACCCGCTGAAAGACCAAAAAGATGTATTATATCTGAAAAGAAGAATTTCTAATTTTACTGAATTGAGTCTCAAACAATTGTCATTCATCCCTCTCTCCAATGCTTTTCATGCAGTTGTGGAATTTGGTGGCTATGTGATCTGAGTTGCCTGAGACTGAGACCGCGATTTTGTCTGCAGCATAGTATATAACTGAGAACCTAAAAGATTTTATAAGTTTGGTCAGGGGTGAATTAAAAAGAGTAGGTCTTAAAGAATCACCTTGTGGAACACCGCATGGAAGGGTCGAGTGGGAAACAAAATCATCAATGGCTGCATACTGCTCTCTTTCAGACAAGAAAGATGTTAAAAGGGCAAGATCTCAACAAAATGGATTGGGCTGCAAGAACCTTGCGTCAAACTTCCGGAAAGAATTCATTTCGTACTATCCTCCACCCACAGGATGACCTTGGTAACATTAAATGTACCTAGTGAAAGTTTTCGCGTGGCAACCTGAAAACCAAAGACATCTCTTTACTAGATTCAAGGACAAGGAAAAATGTAATACACAAAACCTGTGGAATGTACATTAATAAAAGCAAGATTCTTGCATTCTCTTTCTCACTTCATGGATTTAAAATTGTAAAAGATGCATGAAAAGGAACAACAGCAGTGCATGGCTGTTTTTGTACTGCAATCTACTCTACAGACACTGAAGATACACCATTTTCCATGGACTCTCCTTAAAGATACATCTTTATTTGAGCAGGTTTGACTGGGCGCTCAACAGCTTGCAATGTATAAGAAAGAGTAAATGTATTCATTACTCTCTATACAAAAGTTTGAATTCTGCCCACCATTGCTATTTACAAGCCTGACCCTTCTGGGGTAATACAAAGCTTAGTATGAATATTTGAGTATTGTTGAAGACTACACACAATGTTATTTTGTTGTTTTTAAAGAAACAGTGCAATGTTATATTAATCATCCATGTGCATGAATTCCATAGATTACTTCGTAATTTCCCTGTGTTATTTAGCACATCTGAGAGTACTAATGGGAACCTCACTTATATTTGAGCAATTTACCTTAAATTCTAAATGAAGCTTAACTTTTCCACAAAGAAAATATTCTCTTTCTGAAACACCGAAACCCGCTATGCTTAAGATTTCTATTCTTATGACATTTTATATTTTGTTGATTATATGCGGGGTTCAATTACATGATTACTTATTGTGTTTTTGAATTTCTTCAACCACCTCAAAAACAAAGATAGTGCTTCATTGTCTTATTATCAGCAGGTTTTCACATTTTGACACAGCAGTAAATGTAATTTCATCATTACTGAAACAAAACAGGCAGCTTCCAATTGACTCTATACTGCACACAGCTCAGACTGCAACATGAGTGACTCAATTGTCATAAACAAAGTATCCATCTGAGTTAATTGCTATTCTAAGCACTATACTTTATATCTCCAACACTATGGGCATAAATGCAATCTCATATCATGTTTACAGAACAAATACGTACTTTTCACTACTCCATTGTCATTTGTTGTGGCACTCTGTTTTTTTTATTTCTCCAGTCAAGTTTTTCATGTGTGACTCATGTCTTTGTATTGGGTATGGGGGATTTTGCTTCAGTTGCTTTCATATCATATGCTAAGGACAGTGCTGCTTAAACCTGAACTTTATCTCATAAATTGAACTTGGATTGTACATTAGTCTGGAGTGACTTATATTTGACTTTTGGCATGTCATGTCATCCTCAACATGTGCCATTGGGGATGTCCCTAAAGTATCAGCTAAAATCCCAATGTTTCTGAACAATTCATCAGCTATGCGGAAAGAAGCGTGTGACACTAGTTACTCTGTGGGCCTGATTCACAAAGGTAGCTTACACTTTTGAGTATTTTTACTACTTTTTGGTATTTACAAACAGTTCTTTTCTAATATCTCACATTTTTGTTGTAACTTACAATTTTCTAGTAAGTCCAGCACTACACATGACTCACCACTGGTACTGCAACATTCTGCCATAGAAAATAATGGAGGTATGAACCTAAAATTAAACCCTATAGAAAATAATGTTAAATTAAATGAAATTAAACTATTGGTAGTAGTTAAAAATATAAATAAATATACATTAATGCATGTATATATCTGTATATATGTAGATATTGACATATATATCTATGTATATAAATAATCACTGAAAAAAACCAAAGGTTACAGGAACGTTATAGTTAGGAAACAAAATGTAAAAAACCTTAGAAATTCAGTGAAAAAAATCAAAGGTTACAGGGACGTTATAGGCAGGCTGCTATTTCACTCATACAAAATCAGAGAAATTCCGCAGTTATAGTTAGCTGAGCTAACTATAACTCGCAACCCAGCAATAAACTGCTTATGATCTCACATATTACATCACTCATGACATGGTCAGTCACATCACTGTTGACATCATCCAGTGACTGTGAGTGTTTTTAAAATGTTAATGAGTGTTAAATATATATAACAATATATATTGATGAATCAGTGGCCACATGAGTGCCTGTATGAATGATTCAGTGGGTGCATGACTGACTGCATAAGTGAGTGATTAGGTGTCTCAGTGAATGTATGGATGAGTGACTAGGTTTTGAGAATGTCTGTGTCAGTCTGTCAGATGGTGTCTAAGTGGCTGTATGGGTTGGTGAGTGAGTAAGTGACTGACTGGAAGGTTAAACCTACTGCTAAAGAATGAAAGGATGGCCCATTTGATGCAGTTATTTCCCTATTCCCAGCTGACACAGAAGAGGAGATTGATTCTTAGGAATTATCTGGCTTTGGGTGGCTTTCTACCCATATCACAATCAATGAACGAGCTTTACAAATACTCATGGATGCCTCGATGTTAAGTGAGCATGGAAGCAGCCATCATGAGGAAGAAGAAAGTCTGGAAGGGGACTAGAGTTGACTGAAGAGCTACGTTTTGAAAGGTTCCATGAACTTCTCATGATCCTCTGTGGTTTTCAGGTGCAGAGGTATCAAATTTCACTCATCAGAGAGGAGGGATGAGGAATTTATGTCCACCATAGTATCGATTTTTTAGATCTGACTATCTTCTGTGAAAATGGAAAACTAGAAACAAAAACCTATACAAAACCGACTGCTAAGAATAGCCTTTTGTCGTATCTGAGCTACCATCCTCAACCTCTAAGAGATAATCTCCCATATAGCCAGTATTTACGACACAAACGTAACTGTAGTAGAAACAGTGACTATGAACAACAGGCACTAGTCCTAAGCAAGAAATAACGAGCCAGAGACTACACACCACGGGTCATCTCCAAGTGCAGAAAAAGGGCACACATTCAACCGCGTGATTGCTTGTTACAGACTTATGAGAAAGAGCCAGTTAAAGATCTTATGACATGCATAACGACTTTTTGCCCAGCAACATATCAGGTCCAAAAATTAATAAAGATAAATTGGCCTATTATCACATCGGGCGCATATAATTGGCCCAAGCCCAGATTCGCCAACAGGAGGACAAAGAACATCAGAGACGTTCTAGTCCATACACGTCCAAAGAAGAAAAAATCAACACCGTCGATCACCAGAGATGTGAATATGGCCCCAGTGACAGGCCATTACCCCTGTGGGATGTGTGGGGTCTGCAAATTTACCAGTAACACCAAATCATTACAACTTACGGAACACTTGCTTTGGACTCAACGTCAACATACAAACTGTAATTCCACACACGTGGTATACCTTATAACTTGCCCTTGCCAACAGCAATATATAGGTATGACCTGCAGGAAGGTTAAAACCCGTATAGGTGAGCACAGAAGCAATGTTCGACTGAAAAAGAACACTACAAAACTTTGTACACATTTCGTGGAAGCAGGACACACTTGTGACGATCTCAGATGGATCGTCCTCGAGATGCTTTATGACAAAAACACCAACGCGGAACAAATTTTGTTCGAAAGGGAACAAAGATGGGTGAATCGTCTTAAAACACACGTGTCGGGAATGAATGATAATATTCCTTGGCACCATTTCTATTAATTCCTCAGTTATCACATCGCACAGAATTAACAATCCCACTGCAGGGTGTTGTACTGTCCCACTGTCAAGTCACCTTGAACACATACCCTTTACCCTTAACAACTAATGTGAAGGGTTAACTACTGGCCCTCAGAAAAATTAATGGTCTACTTTCAACTTATACCGAATGTTCATTCCTCTGATATTTATAAACATATTTGAAGGGAATAGTCTAGTTCCAAGACACGTCCGCAGTCTTCTATCAATATTTCATTATATTGACGGCTATTATAATAGTCCATTATTCTCATTTAGTGTGCACCACGTAAGACAAACTTTGTCTATATGACCTGTGTCTAGAGAATAAGTGCATGAAGCTAGTGCTTACTAACCTGGTTACATCAAACACTAACTATTGTATTTTTTCAATAGCCCAAGAGTAAATACATAAATGTATTTCTCAACAGAATGTATTGCAATTAGAACCTAGCTGGAGTGGCTTTACGATAGTCTCTGGAGGATAGGTATGTAGATTACTCTCTTGCCTACTAGCCAGGTCATATTAACAATTACTTATTTTAATATTCCTGGAGAGCATATGAATATATTGAAATTTTCTTAAAGTGTGGGTGGCTATTGGAAATTAGTTCAATCTACTCGACGAAAGTCTTTTTTCTTGAAGAATTACCTCTTCTATGTCCACGTGGGAGCCTTTAGGCGAGGCGACCCGACCGCGCCCACTGTTTCCAGGGGCACAGTCAACACAGGAGCACAGAGACTCCACGTGGGTAAGAATGGCGTTCCCGATCCCCCGCGGGAGCAGCGCCTTACTGCCATTTATAAGGTATTTACATAGCGCTTTACTTATTTCCCCTGCTTTAGCAAAAATCACCACCTAAGTGACTCTTCGCGCCCTGAAGAGGAATACTTTTTTCCAATTGAAGGTATTTCTAACGTTTTCTTTCCAGGTTTCAAACACGTATTAATGCATTTAGTCGTAATGTTAACGAGATACTATGGACCTTAATCCTGTAACATGAATGTGTGCTTGACCATATACATGCCGTATGGGTGATGATTGAAGAATCCATTAATATATACCGGTATTATTCAATATATGTTAAATCGGTCTGCACTAGTGATTTTGTTGACCTTCGGCAAGTGACCAATTCATGCTGGTATGAGTAAACTATTGAATATGCACTTTTATACTGTTATATGAAGAAATGCTGGACCCCAATTTTTTTCATGATGTATAGGGGGTGAAGAAAGAAGCCCATTATAACACACAGTGGACATTTTACCGTTCTGCACTAGTTGCAGCAGTCACTCTCGGTGTAGACTTGAACCCAGCTGCCCCTCTCTTCATTGCTCCCCTTAGCTTTAGTGCACCGAGTGTTGTGCATGACAATTAAATAAGCATCTATTGATTAAAATGTTTGCCTATGGATTTGTAAATTACGAAATATGTTTTTACAAGTGTAATATGCCTAGTATACTTTCATATGAGAACAGTATGATGTTTTTGTTCTTGTTCCCAATATGCAGGAATACGAATTTGTGAATTCCTTCACGTACAAGAATACTGCGCAAGTTGTGTGAGTAAACCCCCCCTTGATTTGTCCTGACGAAAGCTCTTCAGACCCGGCTGGGCCCTTAAGAGCTGAAACATGTCGACCGTTCTATAAAGTCACATATGATAATCCAGTAACTCGATTATCGAATATACCGAATCATTTTTTTAACAACAGCATCCACCTTTTTCTAATAAAATTCCTATTTTGGTGAGAAACTGTTTTTTAATTCGCCCTCTAAGTTTGTTCCATATCTCATCCCTCTGGAGGTGTCACATTATTCCTGGACACTTCTACTTTCGCCAGAGGTTGCCTCGGGTGAGGCAGGCATATTACCCTTTTGACGACCCGATGACTATGCCATGACGCTAGATGAGGGGCGGAGAAACAAATACACCGCATCGTTACAATCTTAAGCGCCTATGAGGGTTGTCAAATATAACCAATGGTTATAGTAGATACCAGTGTCCTTTTCTTATTGATTATGAGTATCAAATTTCACCACATGATGGCCATATAGGAGAAGGATTTTCCCTCGGATCTAGAGCACTTGATTTCGGGAATTATCACTTTTTGTAGGGCAGAAAAAAGCAAACCACTCCCTGGAGTTTAGGGAATTTTCATGATGTACACAGAGCATGTCTCCCACATTCCTCTTGAAGCAAGACATAGTGTTTTAAAAGATTATTTGTTTTCTCATTTACCCTCACGGGTAAGTAGCGCGCTTTATAAGTACACTGATTGATTGATTCTCGTAGGTTGCCACAGTAGGTCCTTTAAATGTTTGAAAGCAGACTCTCATGGAGGTATATTAGGAACAAGTCAAGCCACAGAGTTCTGGATAATCTAAAGGCATTGAATGAGATATTGTATATAATCCAATTGGGACAGAACAAGGGTCTGCACCACCATTTTATGATATTTCAAAGGGAAAAAACAAAAGATTTTTATTAGTATTCTCATATTCAAGAGGCGTGAGGCATGAGGCAGGAATCCGATTTTCATGGGTTTCTAAAGACAACTGGTGGAACCAAATACTAAGATTCTTGGCAGAGGAGAAGACATGGCTACGGTAACAACATTTGAGTGTTCTCCGCATGTGACAGGAACTTGAAGTCAAAAGACATGACAAAGGCAGCCGAAATGCCCATATAGGCCTTAATCAACCCTAGATAGAGTGCAGACCCTGGGGAACACTACAGTCTATAGAGAAAGGCTTAGATTGAAAACTTGGAAAACGAACATCTGGCCTTCTGCATGCTAAGAATAAGCGGAGCTGGTTCACAGATTTCTGACAAAACCCTACCTCCGCTAACCTGGATAATATGGTGGAGTGGCAGGCAGTATCAAACGCTGCAGAGACTTCTAAAAGGACAAGAGCAGCCTGAGGTGTTGGTTTCAAATCGTTCTGATACTGAAATCACACTAATGGGCTTGTTACAACTGTAGTGAGAAAATTGCTGAGGTTTTCTTGCACTTGAAATTAGCACCGGGTATGGTATTTCCTAGATGAGGTTTTATTGCACAAGTTTGCCCTGAGTTATGAGAATAACTGCAGTTAAATGAGATTTACCAATCCTATAGACATATCATTAGTTGCATGGCTGTTACTAAATCGTTATGTTCATTTTGATGTAAAAATAGTTTTTATTGGTGATGAGTCGGCAAACATAGATACCAGTATCATTCCAGCAAATCAGCCCATGAGCTTTCTTAGTACAATTAATAATTGTCCTAGTGAGCGCCTCATACAGTAGTTGATATGCGTAAATCTTTGTCTTATCAGTCAGTCACTGTAAGACTTCTGATTTGGGTTTTAAATCATGCGAAATTGACCTGAAACCCGATAGAACAAACACCTTACATTGGCTTCTCTCATTATACTTGTCTTCCCTTGGCTGTAGGCTCACACCCAGTGGAATGCAGCTACCACACCCTCCAGTTTAAGAACACAACTTCGGAGTCGTGCCATCTTCCTATGTCAGTTTTGCAGCCCAGAGGATCTTTGAGGTTCTGCTTAAAATAACAAAGGCGTTCTGTCACTGCCATAATGCCCTGCTTGCTTCCCAGGTCAGCAATCATGAGCTCACTGTCAAATTAGGAGTGTTGAGCTATGGGCTGTGTCAAAGCTGTTAACGCTGTAATATTATATTGACAGATTTTGACTAAATAAACAAATTCTCACCTTGCCAGATCTCGCTGGGCGACATAATCATCAGGTGTCAGTGAACAGCTAGATAGGATCAGGAGTCAACCAGGTGGATCGATACAGCGCCTTTTGTTTTATGTCAGTGCATTGGCCCAAGAGAAAGCACTTTGTGCATTTCTCATGTTACCTCTCCTGCTCGGAGAAGGTGACCTTGCACCACCCTCACAGACATGTCTGTGTGATGTGCATCACAGATGTTTTGCCACCTTCAGGTGCTGCCACTGGATCCCTATCTCTTGCCGCCCCCTGGACAGATTTGGAACAGGCCAGATAAGATGGGGAGACATGTGGTGACATACCTTCCCCTTTAGACATGAAAGTATGCGGGTGCACGCTGGTAGAATGTGAAGTAGAATGTGAGGGTTGTATGATGTGGGAGGAGGAGACGGTTACTAGGAAAGCCAGTTGGAGACACAAGCACCTGCTGCTCTTACCGCACCAGCATTGTACAATAAAATACTTATACCACTCATCCAGTGTGGACAGTGGTCGAAGTGGGGGAAAAAAGTAGGGGAACTGTGGGTGGAGAATCAGGGGGCGGGAATAACCGAAGATTGAATCAGTGGGCGGAGTCAGGGGTGTGGCTAGATATAGCAAATCATTCCAATTATTTGTACGTTTAGCATTTCACTGACCAGTTACAGCTTATAACATTATTTAATTAAAACAATGGATAAACATGTTTATTTGAGGTTTAATTCAGGAAAAAGCAAACACTCATAGGGAATACAGGTTTATGTAAAGCGTGTGAAATATAAGCAGGAACAACATGTTACCCAGAGGTGTATCTAGAGCTTGTGGCGCCCGGTGCTATCCCTCAGATTGCCGACCGGGGGGGGGCTTACAAGGGGGGGCGCGGGGCAAAATAAGCGACGAGCACTTGAAAGAGGTCAGAGAGATATGTAGTATTGTCGCTAATATTTACCTCAATCATGTAAGTTACATGCACATACATGACACGGTCCCCAAAACAGTGCCCCTTGGGGCCAACCACCCCCACCTAGCTACACCGCTGAAGGATAAGCAGAAGGAAACCCAAAACTTACATCAGTTCTACCTACTCTGTTTGTGACATCTCACTCATAACATCACAGCTAGTGCAGGACCCCTGTCCCCAACCTGCCCCGTCCATGACATCTCACTTATGTCATCACAGCACGTGCAGGACCGCTGTCACCTGTTCCTTACCTGTCCCATCCATGACATCTCATCCATGACATCACAGCTGGTGCAGGATCCCGTCCTCTGGTCATATTCAAGCCACCTACCCCATCATGTGTCCAGCTTCTGTGGTACGAACACCTACTCCTCTAGGCATGAGCTGCATTTGTAGAGAACTGGTTTTAGGGTGTGCTGACCTGGTTAAATTTACAAGATCTCACAAGAAAAGTCATCCTGGCCATCTTGTTGGTCGGAGAGATGCTTCTATACTTGCACCAATATTAAGCTCTCAGATAAATAGTTGCACGTTCAACCCAACACCTTATTGGTGCAAGAAAAAGGTTGTGGGTCGTATGCAAAAATTGATACCCTACTATCATCCAAACAAAGTCTGAACTCTTTTCAAACTCCATGGATGTGTCTGCTCAAAGAAGGGGTTCTGTAAGGCAATGAGAGAGGCCAGACAAAAGGGTGCGTATCTTGTTCCTCCATGAAGCATAAACATTTATCAAATAGTTGAATGAAAGGTTAAAGCAAATCTAGACTAATTAAAAGACGTGGATGAATAACAACATTATCATCATGAAATGCATATCTTTCCATAACTAAAGAGTATTTTTCTACACCTGCACTTAGTTTGCATCGGCTTAATATACCCTCAAGATATTGTGTGTAATAGTTTGAGGCAGAAAAACTGCCTGACTAAAATGCTGGCACAAGTTAAATACATTTTTGTCGTCCTGTTGTCTCATCACAAACAAGAAAATAAGACTACTCCTCCCACAGACAACTCTAGCCATACACTCCTGGAAGAAAATAACTTCCAATCCGGTATCAAACAGACGCAGGCACCACATCTTGTCCCATTAAGGACTACAAAAGGACACTGTTTGTGGAAAAACAAAAACTCCAACCTGAAAACCCCGCTGCTCTAGAAACCGAACCGTTCCTTTTCATGACACCAAACAGCCTTGACCTATAAACTGTGATACCAAATCGCCTGCATCCTTGGCACACGCACACCTCAGTCTTTGTATCTAACCAGCCATTATTCACAAAAGAGTTCTACTAGTTTTCTCTTGCCTAAGATGATAATCAATTTACTACGTGTAGAATATTCCTTTAACAATATATCTCTGTTGTTACTGTAGAATCACATAAATCAGTTAATCAATTTTATTTTTAAGTGATGATATAAGTAGTTAATTTATTACTTTATATTCAAGAATTATTTAATAATTAAAAAAAAAGTTTGCATATGAGGGAAAATAGACAATGTCCCTATCAGAATGGATAGACTGAGTGCAATAACTATTTGGTGCAGTCTAATTTGTTAAGACTCGACATGCGTAGACTTAGCATAAGTGGGGTACAGTAGTGACTTTGCAAATATATTCAAGCTATGCTGTCAAGTAGCTTGTGGAACCCAGATCATGATGCCAGGAATGCCCGTCAATTCACCACTTACTCAACATTATTTAATTTATGTTACTAATGCGGATTCCTTTATTGTACTACATTAAAGATGGGAGTATGACTGGTGATTAAGTGTCGAGAGTGAGAGGTTGAGTGATTCATTAAACCTTCTCTAGTTGACTAGCCTGAGCTATGATTAATGGTGTCTTTCATCTCGAATATGGTGTTACTGACTGTTGAAAGCCCTTTTTGTCTAGATTTTACTATTACAACTCAACAGAATCTAACTTTTTAGACTGCACAGAACCCTCAAGTTCCTGTTGTTGAAGAGTAGAAGTGAAGCCTCAATACACTATTGTTGAAGTACACCATGCATTTCCCTTCAGCCATCTTTCGTGGCAGTTTTAATAATGTATAGTGCCTGGAGGCTAATAGACATAGGTCTTCAGCTATCTTTTCAATCCCATGTGTGAGTAAGAAATCTCTCCTTAGTGAACACAGTTTGCCCCCCATTCGTAGCTGAATTTAGACTCTTCTTAGGGCTGGCCTGGGAACAGCTATATATAACAAATATTTAAGTAAAATATAGATGCACATATACATACATCGAAGGTCAACCCTATCATCCATTCATCTATTTAACTGTTATTCATATTTTGTTTCCACCCACCAGAGCATAGAGATTTGGGCAATGGATCAGAATTCTTTGGTTATCGACTACCTGCCACTATGAGTAACGGCAATGTGCTTGGTCACATGTGCATGTTCATCTTAAAAGTAGGAAAACGTCATCACCAGGGCGAGTTAGCTAATAACTTATTTATGATTTTTTCCAATTCTAACTACCTTAACATCACTTTTCATTGTGTCACGCATCAAAAAATATTTTGAAAAATGACGCTGTGGGAAAAAAGCATTGCCACACTTCACAGAAGGCAGTCATGGAGCGAGGCAAACAGAGCAGCAGCCAGGAAAACCACCCCAGCATGATCTAGGAAATCCTGGCAGACTCCCTGGGAAAGAGGAAGTGCAACTACAGTGATGAGGAGAATAACATCTTGATCACTGAGGTGACAGAGCATCAGCTGTTTGTCACCTAAAAATTGGCATTAGGAAATAAAGAGGCAGTCCATAGTGGTCCAGATTAACAGTGTGGCACAAGTCAAGAGGACAGTCATGGACTGTAAGAAATTCTAAGCAGGAAGAAGGAGAAACTGGCCAACAACCTGAAGGCAACCTTGCAGACCAGAGGTGGAAGCCTCTCAAACCAGGAGAAGCTGGATGCCTTGGAGGGGTGGGTGGTAGCTGTCATCCCGGAGGAATTGGTGACAGGAGTCCCGGGACAAGGCAGTGCAGACTACAAGGAACAACAAGACTTACAGGGTAAGTCTCAACAAGGGGTAATGTGGAAAAAATGTCATGTTGTGCAGTGCAGCTAGCTAAGTCTGAGTGCTCCACTATGCTGTGTGTAGGGCAGTGCTAAGGGCAGGAACTGGGTCATATACCATTAAATTTCACATAAGTGTGGGTTGCACTGCCAAGTCACATGTGGCACAGCTTGATCACGCTCCCTGACGTTTATAATGTTCTTTGTTATATTTACATGTTGTTGGTGTTAAAGGTACATGAGAGTCAATTTATCACAGAGGCACCATTAGTGTGTGGCAGTAAGTTGAGTGCCTGGACCAAAATCAGGGTTGGCAGAAGAGGTATTTACAGGTACAAGTGAGGGGGCCTGAGTTAAAGGTTGTCTGAAATTCTGAAGAGGACCTACTCTTCAATAATGGAATGGCCTGAGTGTCAGTGTTAGCTATCCACCTAGTGTGACTGCGTCCATCCCCTCAGAGGTGCTAAATAATGCCAACTGTCCACAAAAATTGAGGCAACTATGTGCTATGAAATTACATGAGTATAGACAAATAGGCAGCACATGGCAAGTACATGCACTCACACATTCCTGCAGTGTGGAAAGGTTAGACGCAGTGTAGAGTTATGCTGGATATTTGTGAAAAACTGATCCCTTGGCCACATGAAAGCACAATGGGCATGCACGACAGCACAACAAGGCCTGTTGCAGTGGTGTTCTGTGTGAAAGGCAGACTGCAGGATCATCACTAATTCATGAGCAAACCCATATTACCCTCACATGAGCTGTGGATGGGCTGAGTACTGGTCACAGGGAATGCAGGCAGCCAAACAAGTATATAAGGAGTATTATAATAACAAACACGCTTGCAAACCTGTTGCATGTTGGAGATCTGGAGTTTTAAGAAGAGGACAGAACAGGTTTTCAAGGCCACATAAGGTAATCAATTGTTTTGCAATACTGCTTTCTTGAGCGATGGTAAGCTCCGTCATTTTAGAGCTTTGTCGGTGTGTGATAAAAGTGTGGTTAATGAAGAAAGAAAAGTTTGGAAAGGACGTGATTGGTGGATGGAAGAGGAGGAGAAGATATGATATGGGATAACATCACGGATTAAGGGAGAGGAAGCATGGATGGTTCAGCAGGTAACTTGGCTCCTGAAGTTTGCAGAGCTGAGACAGATCGTACAGTGGGTAGGTTCGGGAGAATTGTGAAGAAACCCACTAGATTGGAAGATTATCTTTGTGAATAGGTTTTATTATTCACATGCATCAGCCACAATTTTCTTATTGTTTTGTTTGTTTTATTTATTATTAAAGGAGGGGGACGTGTTACTATACAAATTTTAGAAATATTAGAACTGTTTAGAATTATTAGAACTGTTAGAATTATTAGAACTATATGAAACATACTTATTATAATTATTAGCCCTGTTTTCACGTCACTTATTATTTCCTTCTTTATGTATCAATATTTTCATTATTGAACCGAATGGATTTTACTCTTTGTTATATATAAAAGAGGGGGATGTGTGGTGACAAACCTTCCCCTTCACACATGAAAGCACGTGGGTGCACATGGGTAGAATGTGAAGTTGAATGTGGGGGTTGTATGACGTGTGAGGTGGAGACGGTTCCTGGAAAAGCCGGTCGGAGGCACAAGCACCTGCTGCTCTTACCGTGCCACCATTGTACAATAAAGTACTTATACCACTCATCCAGTGGGGAGATCCTACTTACGAGAAGGCATTGCCAATCCTCACTGCACCCTCCTCGCCCCACCTTCCCACCTACGCTCCCTCATGCCTATGGCCCTCACCCTACCAGTGAGTACGCCTTTGTTTCCTAATCTCATGATGCACCCTCTGTAGTCTGCTACGGTGGCGAGCATAGCACACACTCTAAAGTGCCTGCCAACCTGCAATTCCCAAAATCAAGTAGACATCCTCACAAGGAAGGGGCCTTTATACCGAGGTAAAGCAAACCTGCCAGCAACACAGCGGTGCTTGACCAACTGCCCTCACTGTAGTTAGCACAAGTGACCGTGAACCCATCGCCATTGGCCCAGTGCTCCAAGGCCAAGAGGTTTGCTTGCCTGCAATCAGCACACCAGTGTGACTACTGCTACCCGGTGCACCCAGCACACCCACAGATTTGAATCCGCTGTCTGCTTACTCAGCCTGGCAATAACTTCAGATTAGGACAGGTGTGCCCAGACTCCACAGCTCAGAAGTGCTGCATTGGAGTAGTGTGTCAGAGTGGGTGGAGAGGGGTGATTGACCTGGCTAGGCATGATAACATATTTTTCTTCTCTGCCGTATATGTTCTACTTTGGATAACTCATCATTAAAACAACGGCACATGGGGAAGGAAGATGGCGGACTAGACGCCGCCGCTGCATCTCACCGGTCTGCAGGGGCTCGGCTCACGCTTGCGCTCGTGCTCCCACTCCCGCTTGGCTGAGAATTGCTTCTTAAAGATTAGGATCAACTTGCTGAGGCAGCGGTCTGAACTGCACTTACTTTCTACTTTTCTGCAAATTCACAGCTGAGATGTTCTACAGTACCGACGACTACGGATGCTTCTGGCTCGCTGTGGTACACGCTGGCGAGTCTTGAGGCAGGCTTGCGGGTGGGGCTGTCAACCGGCGCTCTGCTGCCATCTAGTAGACTTGGGTGTCTACTGTTCCGGCTTGATTCGAAGGGAGAATCGGTTATCTACAAACATGGCTCCTCCAAAACACACAGTGAAAGTGACCAGGGCAGCTCATTTTGTGGGACTGCAGCTAATTGTGCAAGGTGAAGAAAATGCTAGGAGCGAAGGAAAAGTCACAGGAACAAAACCTGGCAAGTCAGTCTCACGGCTTATTGAAACAGGTAAGGCAGAGGAGATGATTATGGAGGGAGAGCTCCATGCTGGTGCCGCTGATACAATTGCTTTGGCTTCGCTACTTTGTAGCCCTGTAAAAAGTGAAGCTGTAACGCCCAAAATTACTGAGAATCCTCTTGAAGAGACTGGTAATCCACTAAAGCTAGCAAGCACCTCGAATCTACAAAAGACAAATGATTCTATTGAGATTTTAGAGGTACAGACTGGCAGCTGTAGTGATAATGGGATGGATAATTCTTCTGCTTTTTCCCCTAATTCAGAGGTCTTTAGTCCTGCAGCCGAACAGGCTAATGAAGACAAAGGGACTAAACAAAGTGAAACAAAGGGAGCACATGGTAAATGCCAGGAAGCAGCTATCCAGCTGGAGCAGAGTTATTCAGGGGAGGCTACAGCCACTAAAATTCAGCAAGTTGCCTCACAAAGTATCTATAAAACCCCGGAAATAAATCGAAAGTGGGGGAAAGGGAAAGGGAAAGGTCCTAAATCGATTAGCCAGAACCCTCAATCTGGAAGTATTTACACCAGCTCGGGCTCCCGCCGAGTAGTTGAGAATACCCCGCTGCGGAAATGGGTAGAGGCAAAGGGGGAGGTTAGAGCCATGATTTCACAGCTATCTACCGCTAATCCGGCTAAAACCAAAACACAGAGGGGGTGACTGTGGACCAAAACTCAGAGGCTGCTCCTGGACAAGATATCCCTCGGCTTCCTTCAATGAGCAGTGTGGACTGTCCATCCAATGTTGATATGGAACAGAATAATAATATGCTGATCTTACAGAGTGTAGAAGGGGGCCCGGAAACAAGCACAAGGGAGGAGCCTTCCCTCTCGCTAATATTACAAGTATTGCAGGAACAGCGGGTTGAGGCCCTTGCTCATCATGGGCAGATTAGGGCGGATTACCAAAGTATTAGGGGACACTTGATGAAGCGATGATTACAGTTGCTAACATCACAAAGGAGGTGACAGAGTTGCAAAGCAGGGTGGTGGAAATGGAGGAGGCTGTTACTTCAGTTACGTAGACTGTTCAAATGCACGAGGAGCAGCTTCAAGCTTGCCATGCCAAGATTGAAGATTTGGAAAATAGACAAAGACGAAACAACTTAAGACTTTTTGGGGTACCAGAAGGCAAGGAAAATGCAGATCCTTGAGCCTATGTGGTACAACTATTACAGAAAGTTTTTCCTGATCTATCGGATGGGGACTGGGACTGCCAAGTACAAAGAGCTCATCGGCTTCTTTTGACTATACAAAGGAGCAATGCTCATTACCCTCGGCCTATACTTATTTTTTTTAGGAATTTTTTATTACGACAAGCATTATCATTCAAGGCACGCCCCCTAATTTGCCAGTCTCAGTGGACACTTTGTCTATTTTTTTTTAGATCTGATCTGAGTCGTGGAACTATGGAAAGAAGATGGAAACTTAGGCAACTTATAGACACACTTAAGGTAACAGGTGCTCAGGTGTTTTTACAGAAACCTGCGAGACTGAAAGTTTTTAAAGATGGCAAGCCGGTGTTCTTTGTTTCGGAGGCAGAAGCCAAAGCTACATTATTAGGATGGCAGACCGCTTGACTGATCTTAACATGAGTTGATCGTCTTCTATTTCACAATTCTTCTTTTCTCTGCCTTTTTGTTCTTTTTCTTTTCTTGTTTTTCTTTTTAGATAGGACATGTTTAGGCTAGAGAGCCAGGCACGGGTTGGGCCTGCTGGGCCCTGAGATGCTAGCTGCCATTATTATCGACAGCTGCTGGGGGGGAGACTCCTTCTTGGCAGAAAGGGAAGGTGGGCCTGTGGGCTTTGTTCGGGAAGGGGTGGGATGAGAGGGGGAAGGGGGTATTAAACGGGTTAAAAAGCTGAAAAAAAGGGTTCACAGTCTTACTTTTGGTGGAAGAATATTCAGGGATACTATTGTGCTTGTTTTCTTTCTAGCAGATAATATCAAACAGCCATCGCAGCAATAAAGTGCTTAGCTTGGAATGTGTCTGGGCTGAATAGGGCATCTAAGAGACAGTAACTTAGGGAAGAGTTCAAGGCGTATAAGCCTCAGATAGTCCTATTAACTGATCCGCATTTAGCATATAAGGATCGGCGATTTATTGAGCAATTGGGTCTTCAGAATGTGTTTGTACTTCTCAGAATGTGTCTATTAGGGGGGCTGCTATTTTAATTTCAAAGACACTTGGGGGCTGATTCCGAATCGGGAAAAACCGAATCGTACCCTGCAACATCCCCCGTACGTACGACGAAGTACGATTCGTACCAGGAGACGTACTCCGTACGAGTCGTACAGAGACCGTACGACTCTAATCTCCGTACGATTCTCCCTCGGAACCCGCTGTACGCGACATCTGTACGGTTCGCAGCTGGTTTTTTCAACCCAGCAAGTACGATACGTGTCGGGTACGCACCGTACGACCCTTTTTCTACGGGAGCTGAAAACAGCCGTAAAAGTAGAGTTTGCGCCAAAACAGGTACGGAACGGCCCCCCCCGGGTACGGTGCGTACCCCCCATGATCACAGGGGTACGCACCGTACCCCTGTGATCATGGGGTGTATAAGCCGTACCCCATGTACGATGGGTGTACGAGCCGTACCCCATGTACGATGGGTGTACGAGACGTACCCCATGTACGATGGGTGTACGAACCGTACCCCATGTACGATGGGTGTACGGGCCGTACCCCATGTACGATGGGTGTACGTCTCCGTACCCCATTTACGATGGGTGTACGAACCGTACCCCATGTACGATGGGTGTATGAGCCGTACCCCATATACGATGGGTGTACGAGCCGTACCCCATGTACGATGGGTATACCCATCGTACATGGGGTACGGCTCGTACACCCATCATACATGGGGTACGATGGGTGTACGAGCCATACCCCATGTACGATGGGTGTACGAGCCGTACCCCATGTACGATGGGTATACCCATCGTACATGGGGTACGGCTCGTACACCCATCGTACATGGGGTACGGCTCGTACACCCATCGTACATGGGGTACGGCTCGTACACCCATCGTACATGGGGTACGGTTCGTACACCCATCGTACATGGGGTACGGAGACGTACACCCATCGTACATGGGGTACGGCTCGTACACCCATCGTACATGGGGTACGGCTCGTACACCCCATGATCGCAGGGGTACGGTGCGTACCCCTGCGATCATGGGGGGTATAGACCGTACAGTGTATGTGTTTGTGTGCTTTTCTGTACGACTCGCCCTTACCTGACGTGGACCGTACGAATCGCGTCCTCATACCCTGGTCCGGATCGTACTCGTCGGGTCGTACGGCATGTGTAAGAGTCGTACAGCATGTGTACGAGTCGTACGGTTCACAGTTTCAGCCTTGCAATTCGTACGGATCGTCACGATTCGGACGGATTCAAGGAATACGGATTGTACTATGCGACTCGGACGGATGGGTACGATTCGTACGGAGAGAGCTCCGTATACAAATCGTACAGACGTTTTTTTTCCCGAATCGGAATCGACCCCTTGATTGTCAAATACTCAAATTGGCTGCGGATCAAAGGCGGAGATGGGCAATTGCCTAAGTTGAAATTAATTTAGATAAATATATGTGTCCTCTATGGGCCTAATAGTGTTGATGCCACTATATTTGATGACATTTGTTTAGAGTTGGTAGGATTGCTGGGGCAGTTGCTTGTTATGGGGGATTTTAATTATGTAATGAATTATGCTATAGACTCTACTAGCCAGCCACATGCTTTAAGAATGAAGAGGGTGAGAGCTTCTATCTTAGAACTAGCTCAAATTCACTCTTTACAGGATGCATGGCGGGTCTTGCATGTAAATAAGCCTGGGTATACGTATTATTCTGCACCCTATGGTCAATACTCAAGAATTGATATGGCCTGGGTTTCACATGCTATTTTGTCGACGGTTAAAATAGAGATTTGCCCCAGGATTACATCCGATCACAGCCCTATAGTTCTTTCTTTTCAAGCTAAAACCGTCGTCAAAAGTCCTTGTCTATTTACATTTCCTAAGAACCTGACTAACGATGCAGAATTTGTGAGCTGTATTAGGAAAAGAATTGTCAATTACCTTATAGATAATATTGGTTCTGTCTCGATCTTTGTGGTCTGGGATGCCATGAAAGCGTACATTAGGGGAGCCACTCAGCAGTATATATATATCAGAAGAATGGAGAACAAGAGAGACAAACTAGGGATGCTCATCAAAAGCTGGCTACTTTGGAACTTCAACATGCTGAAGCTATTCAATTTAGGCACACCAATCAAGACTCCCTATATATTTTACTATTAGAACAAAAGGCGATGATAACCAGGGCTTTAAAGGAAAAAGTAGCATCATTTTACACTAGACATAGGACATTACAATATGAATATGTGGACAGAATTGGTAAAGTCCTCGCACATCAACTTATGGATAAACAGATTAAAACTAGAATTAAGGCTAAAAAGGGTGAAGGAGGGGTACATTACAGATGTACTAAAGAGATAGCCAATCAATTTTCTATTTTTTATCACCAGTTGTATTCACCGGAGGCTCAGCAGGATTTAACTAGTATGTCTAGCTATTTAGAACGGTGTAAACTGACGACTTTAACAGAGGAAGATTTGTCTTTATTGGAACAAAGGATCACATTAGAGGATGTATTGGAGGCAATTGGGGCACTACGATCAGGGAAGGCGGCAGGGGAGGATGCCCTCCCTGCAGAGCTATAAAAGTGCTGTTAAAATATTCTTGCCCCGGTATTGCTTGACGTGATTTCTCAAATTGGAAATACAGAAGGCGTACCTGACTCCTGGAATATGGCAAATATAGGTGTTTATTTTTAGAAGAAAGGCAAGCCTCCAGAGGAAAAGGCTCCTTTTCGCCCAATATCGCTAATTAGCTTCAACACAAAAGTATTTGCTGAGATATTGGCTGCCCGGTTAGCGCCAATGATGCCTGCCGTAGTTTCTCCCCAGCAACATGGGTTTATCTATGGAAGAGATACCACTACTCATGTAAATACAGCAGTCGCCACTTTTGATGTTGCTGGGAAGTTGAAGAAGAGAGTGGGCATGGTATTAGTGGATGCTGAAAAAGTATTCAACCTGGTATTATCTCAGGAAAATTCTCATATTATTTGGCATTAAAGAAAATTTTTGCAAACTGATAATGGCAGTTTATCAGAAACCGACGGCTAAGCTATTGTACTTAAATATTCATACTTCTCCTTTTTTCATTCAACAAGGACTAGGCAGGGATGTCCCCTCTCCCCTCTTTTATTTGCCCTTTACATTGAGCCATTTATTCGCGCATTTTTGGATAATAATTTGATTTGTCTCTTTGAAATAGAGCAGCGTTCCTTAAAATTAACGGCATATGCCGACGATATTGCCATTTTTTCTGAAAATCCAAAAGAGGCTATAGAAGCGATTGACCGAGAGGCGAAATTATTTGGAAGTTTCTCTGGCTATAAATTGAATAGGAATAAAACTCAAATTGTACTTAATTTTCAACCGGAAGATGGGATAGATGGGGTGTGTGCGAGAGCCACATATTTAGGGGTACAAATGTCTTCCAAAATAGAGCTCATACTTGCTTTGAATTATGATGTTTCATTAGCTAAACTTATTAAGCAGATAAAAACATGGCATAAACTTCCACTTAGTATTTTAGGAAGATGCAATGTCATCAAAATGAAGATACTTCTGAAATTCTTATACCTTTTTCGGTCAATACCATTATGCATCTCAAATTTGTTTTTTAAGAAATTAGATGGAGCCCTTAGCAGGTTTATATGGGGATATAAAAAAGCTAGACGGGCAATGACAGCAATGAAACTCCCATATAATCAAGGCGGCCTAGACTTCCCTGACTTCAAACTTTATTTTTTGTCTACTTTTGTTGGACGTTTAAGGAGCCTTCTTATTTCGGAGCTAAATAATTTTAGGCAGTGGACGGCCTTGGGGCAGACAGTCAGATATTTCTCTATCGGAACAATTACCCCAACTATTTTAAATGGGTGTGTTTCAAGACAATTCGTGATTGTGTGTATATACATGGAAAGGCATTCAGTCCAGACTCTCCCTTCCTTCACTGCATGCAAGACTTCCGCTTTGGGGAAACCCAATGCTGCCTGGTGTCTTCCAGGATAGCACTTCTCTGCGATGGGCTAGATATGGGATATGCTCACTGGGACAACTTTATGATTGCAGTGGTATTAAGATAGCTGACTCTGCTAGGTGGGATTTCATTTATACTATAAAACAAGATGGTACTATTAGTAAGGCATACAGAATATTTTGTTAACAACGTACAGAAGGAGGTGCTAAATTAGCACTTAGGTGAGGGAGATGTTGGGGGAAAATATTACAACGGATAACATGTGGGCAGCCTTTAATGCTGTTACCCGGGCAGTGCACTCGGTTAGCCTATGGCTGCAGCAATTTCGTACACTTTGTTTACTATATTATACACCTGACAGGATTACTCGGTGGTCTAATGGTGGAGACACATGGGGAGGGACTCAAGAAGGGACACAACAGAAATGCCCCAAGTGCGGGCTACATGTGGCAGGTATTGTTCATATTTTTACTACACGCCCTTCACTTGAGAAATTTTGGGATAGAGTTCAAGGCATAATTCAAGATAAACTAAATATGGATATTATAATCACGGTGACTGAAAAGATGTTGGGATACAAAGTAGAAGGGGACGGGAAAGGCTCGATATTGACTATTATGTTAGTTGCTGCCCGTTTAGCAATGGCTAGAGCTTGGATTTCCCCAAAACCTCCTAATGAGATAGAATGGTGGGTAATTCTTAGAGAAACTGGTGAAAGGTAAAGGGCTCTGGCTAAAGTCAGAGGGGTCAGAGCAATGCAGAAATACAGATCTATCTGGGAGCCCCTGGAAGTGGTTTGAAACTATTTACTGCTGGTTAACTGAAATAACTACTGGCTGCTATTAATAACTTCGGATAAGGCTCAGAAGCGAATGTATTATTTGTGTTTTCTCACTTAACTTGTTTATGTTCTTCTACCATCATTATTATTACTGCTGTAAACTAATTTATTCTGCATATTCTTGAAATTGTATGTATTCCCCTTTTTCTTTTTGACAATACAATTTTTTTTTTTAAACAAAACGACACATTCAACTTAAAATGAAAGATACGAACAAATGAAAATAATCTGTAGGAAATGCGTATTTTTACATCACAAAAGCACAGTATGTGAAATTGACCTTTTATTTCAGGAGCAGTTTTAAGCCCTTTTTAGAACTCCATAATACTTAAAGGGGACTCATATCCAATATTTATCTCTTTACGTGGTCTTCATTGCTTCGTTTTACTCATGATAAAATGTCACTCTAAATGTCACACATTTGGCATTGAAACGTCACTCCTACAGTCACTGAAACTATGTACACACATAAGCAATCTGAAAACTTGGCAGCTATGGAGTTGTTACATATAAAATAAGGATGCAACGGTTGTCCACCTGCTGTTGCATGTTTCCCTTCAATCCAGATATTTTTCTCTGACAACATTCGACAGAATTTTCCTGATGAAATGTGAATGGAAAAAACGCAGAAGCCCGTTTATCGGCATGTGACTTGGCACCCATTATGAGGACCGGAGTGTTCTCTTATAAGATACTTCAACAACCGCTTTGTCAACTCAGATTATGCAGCATGAAAATCGCTCTTGATTTGGCTGACCCATGTTCTAATGATGAAAAATGGTCACAGCTCATCTTTGCATCATGCAAAGCAGCATTTGAAAGAAATGGGAGAAGATGGCAGGAATATAGGGGATTTTGAGAAGCACTGTACACATATTAGTCTCATGGCCATGTATGTATCGTGAGATAAGAGATGTATCAATCATATGTACTATTAGATGAGCATGGTTTCAATAAAAAGAGTTTAATACAAAAAAGCTATAAAGTATTTTCCTAGAAACTACATCCAGTGCCATATTTACAAGCCCCTCTCACCACCAGAGCATCACTTTATTTGATGCTCCTCTGGCACACAGTGTAGGCCCATATCTACAAGACCACCCTGTGTAGCTCTTCATGGCCTTGTATATAAGTTGTAAGGCCACCCAGTGCAAGTCTCGTCATTGCCTTACATTGTGACAGAGAGGCGTGCCATGGGTGTTGCTGTGGATGTTCCTACGCAACACCCATGGATTTTGACTAAACTTGGGCAAAGCACTACGCTGCGCTAGCGTAGTTTGCGAAGTTTGCACTAATTCGCACTACACGAACTGCACATAGCACTGTGCAAAAACGCGTAGCGAAGCGTAGTGCAGCGGTCATTTTTTGCTTGCTCGCTGTCCTCAACATCAAGCTGGCGACTGCGAGCAAGCAAAATGACATCCCGGCGAGACTTTTTCCTCATTCACGATCAGCAACATCAAGTTTCCGATCGCGAGCGTGCAAAATAAACCTCCCGGCGAGATTCTCAATGCAGTGAGGTCAGGTTTCTCATTGCGAGTGGTCGCATAAGCTCGCGACCGCTTCCGATGAGAAACTACCAGTCCGCGTTGAGAAATCTGCCACCCAAGTAAAAATCTACTCGAGTGGCAGAAAATTACAGCTCGCACTGTGCAAGATGCCATTTTCAATGATTGCACAGTGCCGGATGCTTGTCCGCACTGTGCAATCATTGAAAACGGCATCTTGCACAGTGCGAACAGGGTACTACGCAGTTCGCGTAGTGCTATGCGCAGCTCGCTACGCATAGCGCTACTTCGCGAAATATGCCCAGCCCTAATTTTTACACTGCCCCAGATCTACAACATTGAGTCTCCTAAAAGGGGATCAATTCAGTTGCGGGCTATGGAGGCTGAAATCTAAAGTGCGTGCCTGGAAAAGTTCCCTCCTAGACCATAGATTCAAAATAATTTCATACAAGAGGAGCTATAACAATCTCCTTTTGTCAGTACAATTAATGTGTAAACATGAATAAAAAAATGTTGATAGTAACCCTAAGATTTCCCTTATTTTTCTTTTCAACCACCACCCTTATAATCATCTTTTTACTGTAACCAAGCCAGGTATTATGCTTCGTGCATTGTATTGATTCATTTTTTACAAATGTACCCCAATTTATTTTTACACAATACAAAACTTTTTTGCAGTGCGAACAGGGACAAATATACAAGTGTATTGTTACGTATATCCAGGTTGAAAAGAAAAAAACAAAAATACAGGAAACCCTAGGATTACTATGAAAGAATTTTGATTCATGTTTACACATTCATTTTTAAGCCGGCTAAAAGGACAGAAAGGCACGGGATCTTGTAAATATGGTGCATTTCGTTACTTGCTGCACTCCTCTACGCCAATTCAATTTATATGTGCCCCTCAGTTTCTTTCTTTTGGGATGGAAACCAAATTTGCTTATTTAAATATTGAATATTGTTATTTATTTTTCTGTTTTTTTGAGTCGTTGAAACGGACATGCATTTTCCTATGAAAGATACATGAGGACATTGCCAAGTTATTCTATTATTTTCATTTGGCAAAATGCCTTGTTTTTTCCTCATGGATGAAAATCCACTTAAGCAAAAGTGGAATCATTACCGTCACTTATTTTGGTATACTTCATGAGCAACATCTGCACACAGCATATGTGCTTTGCTGGAAAACTCACAGTCTGTGTTATGAATTCTTCCTTGGCTCTGATAAATCTAGCAGGTGCTGGTTTTTGGGCCCTTCTGTCTAATAGAAAAAAGGGAAAATATCTAAAGAGGTGACAAATATTGGAATGACATAAGAAGTGCTTTTCAAGTCTCTGACTAAGGCAGAAAGAAATGTTTTGCCTTGGTTTCGCCACGCAGAAAGACAGGAGGAGAGACCTTAACAACATAAACCAAATCACTGAGCTTGGGGCAACACGCCAAAAATGATAATCACTGGAAGCATCCCTATCAACCTTCAACCTTCATATCCAAGGTAGTGAATGCTTGCAGCTCGCGCTAGTGCCTTTGCCTGACGTTTTTTAAATGTGTGTTTTTCTCTGTTCTTTTTAAAAAATAAAAACGAGTGTGTAGCTTTAACTTGGGGGTTTTACCTTAAACTTTACACACTGAATCTCCCTGATCAGCTGGACCCTGGTCCGCCACGGCAAGTGCCAGTTGAGCGGAGGGGCCGAAAGCGATCTGCCAGCAGCACCTGACCGATACATCATATTGGCCCCGCCCCCTCCCGCCCTTTAAACCCTAGCAGGGCGCGGATGCGCGCAGCGCTTCATATCCAAGGTAGTGAATGCTTGCAACTCGGTCTAGTGCCTTTGCCTGACGTTTTTTAAATGTTTGTTTTTCTCTGTTCTTTTTAAAAAAAAAAACGAGTGTGTAGCTTTAACTTGGACCTTTACCTTAAACTTTACGCACTGCATCTCCCTGATCAGCTGGTCCCTGGTCCGCCACGGCAAGTGCCGGTTGAGCGGAGGGACCGAAAGCGATCTGTCAGCAGCACCTGACCGATACATCATATTGGCCCCGCCCCCTCCCGCCATTTAAACCCGAGCAGGGCGCGGACGCGCGCAACGCTTCATATCTAAGGTAGTGAATGCTTGCAGCTCGCGATAGTGCCTTTGCCTGATGTTTTTAAATGTGTGTTTTTCTCTGTTCTTTAGAAAAAATAAAAACAAGCGTGTAGCTTTAACTTGGGGCTTTTACCTTAAACTTTACGCACTGCATCTCCCTGATCAGCTGGACCCTGGTCCGCCACGGCAAGTGCCGGTTGAGCGGAGGGACCGAAAGTGATCTGTCAGCAGCACCTGACCGATACATCATATTGGCCCCGCCCCCTCCCGCCATTTAAACCCGAGCAGGGCGTAGCCGCGTGCAGCGCTTCATATCCAAGGTAGTGAATGATTACAGCTCGCGCTAGTGCCTTTGCCTGACGTTTCTTAAATGTGTGTTTTTCTCTGTTCTTTTTTTTTTTTTTTAAACGAGTGTGTAGCTTTAACTTGGTGCTTTCACCTTAAACTTTACACACTGCATCTCCCTGATCAGCTGGTTCCTGGTCTGCCACAGCAAGTGCCGGTTGAGCGGAGGGACCGAAAGCGATCTGTGAGCAGCACCTGACCGATACATCATATTGGTCACGCCCCCTCCCGCCATTTAAACCCGAGCAGGGCGCAGACGCATGCAGCGGCGCGCCACAGGCAAGCCCGTCTGCGCCCCTACGTGCCTGACCGTCGCCCGGCGCCAAGACCCCTGCTCAATTCTGCCTTCGGCTTCGGTGAGTTTTACTGACATTATGTTGTGCTATTCTAGCAAGGAATTGCGAGCCTTAAACCCCCTTAGCTCGCAGGCCCATGTACTCGCTCCTCAAAAGGATAATTTTCCTGTTAGTCAGCAATTACTTCTCCCCAATCGAAGTAGAGCGCGACTAAGGACCGGTGTAAGTGCCAAGACAGGGGTTTCAGATGTCATCAGTACCCCTACAGCATTAAAAGCTCTGTAACTTAATGCAAGATCTGTGCCCAAGCATGCGTTAGAACTCTGGAGTCTTATGGAGGCAAAGTTGCCTCACATTTGCTTCATCACAGAGACGTGGCTTCATAGTCAGGCCTCCTCTACAATAGCTTTCCCTCCTCAGTATCACCTATTTAGACAAGATAGGGAGGTCGGGAGAGGAGGTGGTATGTTATTGTTATGTTATGTTATTTAAAATTTATAAAGCGCGCATACGCCCAAAAGCTTCTTGGCGCTGAAGAGAGAATAAAAAAACATAACAGAAAGATACCAAAGAGAGTCACTATTTCAAATAGGCCTGTGTAAAAAGAAAAGTCTTAAATGCCTTTCTGAAGGCAAGGAGGTCCTTACTCTGTCTCAAAGTTAAAGGGAGGGAGTTCCACAAAGAGGCAGCTAGAAAATGAAAACAGCTACCTCCCTGTCGTTTTTTCTTGAATCGGGGTACCTCAAGTAGGTCTTTATGAGCTGATCTCAAACTGCGTGAGGGACTATATCTCCCGATGAGTTGTCTGATGAACATTGGGCCCTTACCCTGCAAGGCCTTGAAGATAATACAACCAGCTTTGAATGTGGCTCTCTGCGCCACGGGCAGCCAGTGTAAATTCTCTAGTCCTGATTTAATTGATTCCCATTTAGGTACCTTGCAGATCAGTCTGGCAGCTTGATTCTGCAGGTATTGCAGTCTTCTAAGTTGACCAATCGGTAAACCCAGATAGAGACTGTTTGAAAAATCAATATGGGAAAGAACTAGGGCATTGACTACCTGGATTAAAGCCGAGTCAGTAAGAAAATGTGCGATTTTTCTTATTTTCCTTAGTTGAAAAAATCCAGAAGAAACCACGGTACCGATCTGAGATTTTAGGGCAAGGTCCTCGTTGATGGTCACTCCCAAACTCTTTACTGTTTGAGATTTTTTGGGGGGAAGACCCATGTCAGAAGGCCAAAAGTGTGGGCTCCAACTAATCTCGCTCTTCCCAGGCAAGATCAGTTCGGTTTTCCCGGGATTTAA
Organism: Lissotriton helveticus; assembly: GCF_964261635.1. Taxonomy (NCBI): domain Eukaryota; kingdom Metazoa; phylum Chordata; class Amphibia; order Caudata; family Salamandridae; genus Lissotriton; species Lissotriton helveticus. The sequence goes on from NC_136059.1 coordinate 1,074,207,556, forward strand.
TTTAAGATGGTTTGAGGACATCCAATTCTGAATGAAGATCATGGTTGCCTGAAAATTCTCTGCAGCATTGGTTGAGTTTAATACAAAAACCAACTGCAGGTCGTCTGCATAATTATATACAGTTAATTCATGCTCTCTTAAAGAGAACAAAAGAGGCCGCATATATAAATTAAATAATAAAGGGGACAAGGAAGATCCTTGAGGAACCCCACAGAGGGAATTATTTTTAGGGGCTGTAAAAGATCCTAGCCGAACCGACTGGGTGCGATCGGATATGAAACATTTTAGCCAGGCCAAAGCCGAGTCTAGGAGGCCGGCCTGTTCGACACGGTTGACCAGAATGGTATAGTCAACCGTGTCGAACGCTGCAGACAGATCCAAAAGCACCAAGGCTTGATGTAAATTTTTGTCGGCATTAGATCTTAAGGTATTCTGAACGGCCAATATTACTGCCTCGGTGGAATGACCGGGCCGAAAACCTGCCTGGTTAGGTTGTAAATAGCCAGAGTCTTCAACAAAATTTGAGAGGCTATTGGTGACATGAGCCTCCAAGATCTTAGATAAATAGGGCAGAAGTGATATAGGCCGATAATTAGTAAGGTCTGAGGGATCAATACCTGGTTTTTTTGTGAGGGGAATCAATAGGGCCTGCTTGAAACTGTTCGGGACTATCCCAGAGATAAGAGAGTTGTTAAGCAGTGGAATCATGCTGTCGGGGATTACCCGACCAATTTCTCTCATTATTTGAGGGGGGCAAACGTCCTCAGGAGATCCTGATTTGACTCTAGTCAATAAATCTAAAAAAAAATTTTTGTCAATTAAAGGAAAAGAATGTAATGTTAGAGGATTAAAAAAAATATCATCCAAAGGGGCGCAAGTTGGAAGTTTGGATATATTTTGTTTAATCAATAATATCTTTTCACTAAAGAAATCATTCAAAGAGTTACAGAGTATTTGTGAGGGGACTACTGGGGGAGAAGTTCTATCATCATTACATAATTCAGTCACAATCCTGAAAATTTCTTTCGCCTTATTAGTAGAATTTATAATTTTTGTAGAGAAATAAGCAGTCTTGTGATTATGTATAGTTTTTTGATAGGCTTTCCTAGTTAGGCAGTAAGCGGCCCTAGCTTGAGGGCAATAGTTAGTTCGCCAAATTCTCTCTTGTTGCCTCACTTCCAGTTTTAATTTTTTTAGCTCCGGCGTCAACCATTTATGTGCGTCCACGCCACGCGAGTTGCAAAAGTGAGTGAGAGGAGCGTAAATGTTAATGGCAGTGGTTAGCCATTCTTTAAGCCTATAATCGGCTATCTCCACATTAGAACTCTGTACAGGTAAAGAGGTATTGCAATAGCAACCAAAGTCCCCTGTGTCATGAAAGTTCTAGAATCCTGCACCACGCCTACACTAAAGATAGTATTCAGACTGTTAACCCCTGACACTGAAACCTGGGGAGGAACCCTGATCTATAGACCCCCTGGTCCAAAAACCAAATGTGTTAATCAGTTGTTAGACATTATAGCATCTCATTGTAATTGTTTATTAATTGGGGACTTTAACTACCATGCGGATTTAGTGTTAGACACCGACACCTGCCACTTAACCCAAGCAATGAATACACTTGGGCTAACACAGAGGACAGAGGGTCCTACACATCTAGCTGGTCACACACTAGATTTAACATTTACGAATTCTACGAAATAGACAACCAAAACCCCAGTTCCTCTATTATGAACGGACCACTATCTCTTGAAGTTTGGCATGTCCTTAAAACTTAATAGGAAACTAGACCCCAAGAGGAACACTCTAATTCGACCTTGGCGTAAACACACCCCTGAAGTGTTCAATACGCACTTTAAGCCTCCTCAGATCTCTTCCTTAGAGACAGTGGAACAAGCCACAAATATGCTGGAAACAGCTTTTGTGGCTGCTTTGAACAAAGCTGCTCCACTGTCTAAAGTAAGAGTAAAAAATAAAGCCTCTCCCTGGACTGCTCTGAAAACTGACAAGCAATTCAGTAGAGCAGCTGAATGTAAGTGGAGAACCACAAAAACTGAGGAAAAACGGAAGTCATACAGGTACTTTCACTGTAAATAAATAAAGAATATTAAAATTAAAATAGCAAAAAAGACTTACCTCACCCATAGAATAAATAATGCTGCTCAATCAAGCAAGGAACTTTATAAAATATTGAAAGAATTCACCACTCCCTCTGTGGAACAATCCTCCTTTCTTCCCTCCCAAAAGTGGGTAGACTCCATCGCTTTATTCTTCGATAACAAGATTAAGACCATCTATTCTTCTTTTCCCCTTGATGATTCAGACTCACATTGCTCAATCAACGACCTGCCTCTGCTGGCCTCACCTTTGGAAACAATAAGGGTCCCTGTGCTCACAGAATTTGACACCATAACTACTACCGATGTAATAGAAGGCCTGACCCATTCTCCAAAGAGCCTGCACCAAGCTTATGCCTTTAATCACCAATGTTCTAACCCAAATCTTGAACATGTCGCTACAACAAGCTAAGGTTCCTCTGAAATGGAAACAAGCCCATATCAAACCCATCCTAAAGAAACATTCAGCAGATCTCAACCTTCCGGCCAACTACCATCCAATCTTCCTCTTGCCTTATTTTGGGAAGGTGTTAGATCACCTTATTAATAAAAGGCTCACGGTCCATTTGGAGAAACACGGTCTACTTGACTCCTCACAATCTGGCTTTCGGGCTTCCCATAGTACGGAGACTGGGGTCATTGAGATCGTTGACAATATAAGGCTTACCCAGCCACCCTGGTTCTCCTAGATCTATCTGCCGCCTTTGATACCATCTCCCACAGCATTTTGAAACATCCGCTGTGGGAGGTGGGTATCAAAGGAAAAGCCTTTGCTTGGTTTGACAGCTATCTGGCTGACAGGTCTACCACTGTAGTTACCGACTCACTGACCTCCGGTAGTTACCCGGTAACGGTTGGGGTTCCTCAGGGCTCAATACTCAGTCCTATGTTGTTTAACCTTTACCTTACTCCTCTAGCTGGCATCATCAGAGCACACGGCTTTCAGACCGTATCCTACGCTGACGATACCCAATTGTTGGTCACCTGTGATGCTGACCTCGTCAGTACTCAAACCCGCTTCAAGAGTTGTATGGTTCAAATCAACAAATGGATGAATGCAAACAAGTTACAATTAAATAGTAGTAAATCAGAAATTATCTTGTTTGGAAGGGCCAAGGAATTTTGGTCACCGGACTGGTGGCCCACGGAACTAGGCATGTGCCCTCTTCCCAAATCATCTGTACCTAATCTGAGGATTACCATTGACAATTCTTTGTCCTTGAAACCCCATGTAAATCAGGTATTAGGGGTCTGTTTTGGGATTTTGCGTAATCTTTGCTAAATTTTCAAATGGATGCCCACGGAAGCAAGGAAACCGCTGGTGAAAGGTCTTGTTATCAGCCGTTTAGATTACAGCAATGCCTTGCTTATAGCTTTGAATGATGATCTGCTGACGAAGCTCCAGATTCTCCAGAATACGGCAGCAAGGCTGGTCCTTAATCTCCCTCGGAGAGCTCCATCTGCCCCTAATCTTTGGATCCTCCACTGGCTTCCAATTTGTCAAAGATGCCAATTTAAAATCCTGAGTCTTGTTCACAAGTCAATGTATGGGACTGGCCCATACTACCTGAAACAGAAACTTAAATGGTACTTACCTGGTAGAACTTTAAGGTCATGCTCCAAATCATGTCTTGTTCAGCCCCGCATTCAAACCTCATGTAACGGAGGTTGTGCTTTCTCATATCTGGCTCCCTTACTATGGAACAAACTACTAGAACACATTTCTTCCACTACTGACCACAAATGTTTCCGTAAGAATCACAAAACTTGGCTTTTTCCTTAGTAGCTACTAGTTGCAAATTGTTGTCTGATATACCATTTCGTCTGCTGCTAGCGCCATCAGACCTCACGGTGATTTGTGCGCTATATAAGAACGTTTGACATTTGACATTATGGGGAAGTCAAAATAGCAGCCTGTCAGAAATCTTTCGGTAAGAAACAAACAAAAATGCAGGAATGATATAAATTATCCACGTATGTAAACAGATGAGTGAGAACCTGCAATGCCCAACAACTCCTTTGTTAAATTATAGGAGGAAGCAAATCTGATCATTGTATAACTAAATGATATTTTAAAAAGTTGACTTGCAATATCCTTTTAATATAAGGCATATGGAACCAAATTTGTCAAAGAGTTGTGTTGCCCTTGCGACACACAACTGGGTGCAAGAGCAGCACAACTCTTAAGTTCTATTTATCAAGCGAAGCAAGGCAAACTTACATCACCCTGATGACTTGTTAAATCTAGAGTAACTCAAGGCAAAGAAAATCGCCGTGTTGCGTTACTCTGACCCAGGGTGGCGTTCCATGGTGGAGAGTAAGTGTGTTCACATGCATCCACTTATCGATTTTGGTGCATTCCCAGATTTACCATTACTAGTAGACCTGGGAATTCATCAAAGTGCTGCGCATCCCCAGGGGAGGCATAAAAAGGAGAAATACTTTATTTCTCCTAATTTTTTCCCATTTCTATGTGTGCTGTATTCTGCAGCATACACAGAGAGAAGAAAATGCCTCAAAGAGATTGTTTTTGTGCAGGAAGTTGTCCCTTCCTGCGCATAGTGCATCAGTGCAAGAAAAAAGACAGGAATGCACTGTATTAGGTTAAGTATGGAGCATTCCTGCCCTTTCCCTATTATGAAGTACAGCAAGTTGATTGCTGATCACTTTTCTTTTTAGAGGAATATATTTGTAGAAGGTATAGCCAGTTCCCATTTTCCTATTTTAAACAGCAGCTGTAATTATGCTGCATGGCCTGTCTTTCACCCTGTCTGTTGGCACTGGCAGCAGGCATTGTGAGGTGAGAAGTCAAATGTAATAACTTACTAATGTTGAGCAGCTACCTCATTTCTTTATTATAGGTGACTAGAGACTTCGAGACTTGAATGCAATAAGGGAAGTAGAGACTGTTGTTTAGACATAGATTGCCAGGTTTCCATTTATTATATTGTGCATTATATACAAGCACGCCATGAGATTAACAAGTCTGGTTTGTATGGAAATGGTTGTGTATTAACAAAAATTTCACTCAGAGTATTTTAGATTTTTTTTTGTGAATTTGGCCCACTTCCATGGTAACTTTAATGACCACTTCTGCAACATAATTTCTAACTTGGAATAGTATGATGCTGAAGCAAGCGTGACTTGCATGCAAAGAACAGCTTAGGTGTTTAGTAGGTCCGAACCTTACTGTCTTAATTTAAATGGTGTGAAATGGAAGTGTTCTCTTTTTTAAGGTTATATCACCATGCATCATCGTTTCATGTATTAAAGACACTCCTATTTTTTATTAAGTTGTCGTCAAACATCAGCTTCTCCGAACAAAAACATTTTGCCTCATTATACTTTTTTTTTGCTTATAGTAAATAATCCAATTTTGTAGCTAAGTATCAGCCTGTCACACTACTTTATAAAGACAAGTCCAATAATTTATTTTGTAGGATTCTGCCCGTATCAACAAGTCTTAAAATAGTCTTAGAAATGCACTGATGGTTTTCATTACTGTGACAATAAATGACTAATACTTGTATTTACCTTAAAGAGTTTTCCTTCCTGTAAAGTTAAAAATACATTTAAACCACACATTTTTATGTATGAATTGGTTTGCCGTGCTCTGAGTCAGTAATTTTCCTTACCTCTTTTAAAATCAATTTCCTGTACACTGTATTTACTAATAAATAATTTTATAAAAGGCCCACCTCACCCAATCTGCCAGTTCTAAGCACTGTAAATAGCATGTTTGCCAGTATGCCTTTTATTCATATCAGTGGATAGACCTCGGGAGGATGAAAAACTGGGTTTTGGTCCTACCCAGTGGAGGCTGACACAATGAAGTGGTGGTGAGTGGGTGAGGGTGCGGGAGGGGTCGGCTGCCTCCCGGGTTGCGCCTCCGTGTTCTCTTTCTGGTCCGAGGTTCCCAGCATACACTGGGATAGACTCACTGTGGGCTGAAAAGATGCTCCGCCCAGACCAGGGAGTCTGTGGGGTTTCTCCAGCCCGGCAGTTCAATGCATCCAGGCTTGAGAAACCTAAGTGTGCATGTGTGTTTGGCTGGCCTGAGAAGGCTGGCCAAACACATATGCGCATTTAGAGACAGCACATAGCACTCCTCCTCCCCCTCTCATGCCTCTGCCCCACCCCTCCGTGAACCCACTAGCTCAGAGCCGGCAAATGAAAAAAAAAACTATTTAGGTAATCATTTTATTTTTCACTTGTTGGCTCGGAGTCAGTGGGGTGACATACTCCGCAATTATAGAGGAGCCACCCCTGGGATTACCTGGTATCAAACTCCTGCCCTGCAGATCATACATACAAGTGCCATCTGCAAATGCTTCACACACTGAGCCCTTGCTGAGCTAGAAATAGTTCTTGTTCCAATCTTCAACTTTTTTTCTACATTTTAATTCACTCTCAATTACTTTCAAGGACAATCACGGTGTCATTATTTAAAAAAAAATATTCTTTTCTGTAGGTTATTAGTGCATAAAACAGTTTATTGATTGATTTATGTCATGTTTGTTAAAACAAACTTTACACAAATCTTATAATAGAATATAAACATCCCCTATAGAGCCTCCCCTTTTTCTTAATTCCCTCCACAAATTGCAAAATACTGTAAAATACACCTGAAAATATTAATAACTCATCACATAGAATACAATATCCTGAAACCTCTAAATTTGTAGTTTTCTAAATCTAGGCAAAGTAGTGCTTTGCTTGAATTATTTAAGGCTTTAGAGAATAATAATAATGCATCCGATTTTGAGTGGACTCCTGTTTTAGAGGGAATGGTAAGTCTGCTCCAATTTGACATTTCCATTCACTTCTGATGCTAGTAACAATTTCAATCTAGATATAGATGAGGTTTTCCTAAGCTCTTCTGATTCACTATCCCGTCATACTTTTCTTTTGACTGCACAAATGAAACTCAAGGTCCTTCAAGTAGCTCTCCTGACTTATTGGAACTTTCATTATTATTTGGAATTGTTATCTCTGATTTTTTATACCTAGGTTATTGAAGAATCAGGTCTAGAGCCATAAGACATGGTTGTTTTTTACATCATTAATAGGTTGTTTTGTGGTATCCTCTTTTACATAAAAAAAAGATGGCCATTTATGTGCATTTATGTGCTTCCTGCACAAAAACAATCATGTCAACAACACAGACACCCTTGCACCAAGACTGGTTGAGCATTAGTATTTTTGATGGAGGCCAAGTCATTGTCTTCTAAAACTGCTTTTTCATCCATAAGGCAGTCCAAAATCTTTCCTAAGAAATAATTGTTATTCTTTTTAGGATTTTACAGAATATATGCCTGTGCTGACTTTTACCACTTTACTCTATTTACTTCTATTAACTTTTTTCCAAGTTCAGTCATTTCTTAATGTCAGACATGCCTACCACTTACTGCAAGTTTCCAGTGGTCCCAGATTCAGAGGTTGGCAGACAGGCCTCTGTCTGCTCTATTTAGAATTGGACAGATTGTCAAGTTTCTGCTGGTGGTACACCCTCCTGCTCTGCAAGTGTAAACCTTCCAGTGACATCCGAAAGGACTTGCCGCCATTTGCGTAAATGCATCAGGCCCTCCACCTGTTGGACTTGGCCCTTTTTGCAGGGTCATCCCTTAACTTTTTGCCTTCCTCCTCTATTTTGTCTGACATGTATTTGTTGGTTTTATGACTCTGGACGCTTTACCACTGCTGATCAGTGCTAAAGTGCATATGCTCTCCCTATTATAAATTAATGTATGAATTGTTGATTCAATGATTGGCTGGTTTGGTTTGCCTGTCAGACCCTAGTACAGTGCACCAGGAGTGCCCAGGGCTTGTAAACCAAATGCACTGGGTGTGCCACCCACAGAAGAAGCCTGTAAAAGTGTGTCTCAGGTCTGCCATTGCATGGCCTGTGTTCAGTCTGGTACTGCCATGTTGACTGGGCAAGTGCACCCACTTGCCAGTCCCTAAACCTTCCCTTTTTTCATATCAGACACCCCTATGTTAGGCCCAAGGGCAAGGTGCATTGTAAGTATAAGGTAGGACATGCCCTGGTGTGTGTGGCATGTCCTAATAGTGAATTACAGCCATTTTCGTTTTTCACTATTACAAGACTACCTGTACTCCATAGGCCAGAATGGGCAGTTAGAATATTACATCTTATAATCCTATCTGACTCAGAGAACATGGTAGAAATTCGAGTTTAGTAGGCCTGAACTCAGAATGATAAAATACATATTTTAGTGAAGTTGGTTTTAACATTCTGTGTTTGAAAAAACCACTTTTAGAAAGTAGGTATTTTCTTGTCTAACTATCCAAACTTGCCTCTGCTAGGTTGTGTATTCCTTGTCTGGAGTTTCAGTGACAGGGCTGGGGGATTCCAGGAGACAGGGTGAGTCCGCCCAGTGGTGAATAGAGAGATCTGCATCTAAATGGGAGGGAGGAGTTGCACCTGGGATCTGAATAGGAGAGTGCCTACCCCCCACAGTGCTGGCTCCACCCCCTGTGGTGCGTCTGATGTCTCTGCCCTGCACTGTGAAAGAAAAGAAGCAATCATGTCAACAAAGTGCTCCAGGGCTGTGCTTTCCCTCCACATTGCTGGCTCCACCTCCTGTGGGGCGTCTGATGTTTCTGCCCTGCACTGTGAAAGGAAAGAATGAGTCTTGTCAACAGAGTGCTCCAGAACTGGTTTGGACTGGGCAAAGACCCCTCTGCCCTCAGAGGACAAAGGATTTTGGGGTATAAATATTGGGACCCTGATCCCAAGAAATTAGATCACTTTTGAACAAACAAGAAGAACCCTTTGCTGAGGAGAGGAACCTGTAGAAACTGAGGAGAGACTATTCCTAAGCTTAAGCGCTGCTTAGGGGATTGGCCTGCAGTAGTTATCTTACTGCCAAAGAGAGGAGAAAGGAACTTTGTGTACTTTACTTTCAACTTGTGAAGGATCTCCAAGGACTTGGAAAAGTTCTTGCCTCATGCTGAAGTCTCAGGGACAACAGACTTCAGCACCCAGCTCCCCAGAGTTCTTTGGAAGTGTCTGCTGCTGTTTTGGGCCTTCTGAGGGACTGAGTGTTGCAAGGAGCTGGAAGCTCGACTCAACAGGGAAAAAGCGTGTCGCCGTCACTGCTGTCGCACTTCTGAACAAGGGTGTTGCTCTGGAGCTGTCATATTGCACCGCATCGAGAGAAGCGTCTAGCAATGAAGACGAAGCGTGTCGCCGTCGCTGCTGCTGCTGCCGTCGCACTTCTGCCCAAGGTTGTCACCGCTGGAGCTGTCGTATTGCACCGCATCAAGAGAAGTGTCTCGCAATGAGGAAGAAGCGTGTCGCCATCGCCGTGGCTGCCGTCGCATCTCTAAACAAGGGTGTCGCCGATGTCGCTGTCGCATTGCACCGCATCGAGGAAAGCACCTCGCATCCCCGGAGCTGCTGCCGTCGCATTTCTGAACAAGGATGTCGCCGCTGCAGCTGACGCATCGAATCGAGACTTCTCGCATCATCGGAGAAGCGTGCCGCATCTGGAAGATCTTCACGTCTTTATTTCTTTGCACTGGAACTTTGCCGCATTTCCATCGCTGCAACATTACTTGCTGTGGAAGCGCAAAACTACCATCTTAAGTATAGTATTGTGGATTTCTGTCGTTTATTGGTCTTGTGTTAAATCTATATAAAGAATACTTATTTTTTATATAAACCTTGTGTGGTATCAATTGTAGTGTTGTCACTGGGTTACTGTATGTGGTCACAAATGCTTTACACACTGCTTCGGAGATAAACCTATCTGCTCATGCCAAGCTACCAAGGGGGTGAGCAGGGGTTATTTTACGAGTGTAATCCCCTTATCCTGACTAGAGGCAAGGGTCACTATTTGTCACAAGTACCTACCTGTGCCAACTAGAGACCCCCAAATCTAACACCACCAAATTAAAGCAGACTATCTGATGGCGTTTTCTTTCTTTTTGAGACCACCCGCAAATGCCTGGATGTATTTAACAAAAATGATCCCCAAGTCCAGTGAGAAAACTCGATGGTTGTATGAGTTATTAGTAATTGTGTTAGGAGATTGTTTTTGTAAAACAAAAAAGTTTACTGAGTGACAGTATGAAACATGGTTGTTGTACAGCTAAAATGTAGTGCCTTCCGTGGAACTGCAGTAGTTGGGTAGAGTGGTATTCTACTTACGTTACAGGGCACAAATAAATAATTATATATTGAGTGAATGTAGTGTAATATCTCTGGTATATCTATCTCTCTTTCTATTACTGCACATCCATGTAGTGGAGGTGAGAGCCAAAGCCTTCAATAGCACTCTTATCGCAGATGTACACATTCTGAAGACCACCTCTCATCAGCTTTCTTTAACTCTTCTACTTTCCCTCTTGAAAATTGGGTTTCCTTATTTTTCATGGGTAGCTGTATTTTTTTAGAGGACAAGAAGGACACATCTTGGCGTTCCTGCAGGAATGGTAAACATCCAATTGTGCCAGCTCCTCTAAAATCCTTTAGACTGGTCCTCCACCCATAAGTTTGTATTTTGTCTGTTATGCGCTCCTGAGCTTTGGTGGTTCTGAAGCGCAGAGTACCCCTTCCTTGCATACCTTGCCAAACTTAATAGAAGTGGGTGCGGTGTTAGAGGACAACGCAGGAGCAACTTCTGAAGCCTGTACAAGTGCGCAAGTGTGAGTGTGCAGGAGTGGCAGTGTGGCATTGGTGGCAGGGAAAGAGTAATTATGTGATGCCACTGGGGATGCAAGCACTGAGGCAAGCAAAGCGGTCACGTTGAAGAAGTGGGAGAAACACGAGCCTGTCTGAGTCACGTGTGAATAGTTTCAATCAATTATTTTCTGACATACACGCTGGATTAAATATTAGCATCTAAAATACAATCTAGAATGGAGATCAATGTAATTAAGTGGGTCTTTAAGCTTGGAATCCAAATTCCATTTATTTATTAGCTGATTTTCTTTGGCCTATTTCTTGGGGGCTGTTTGGGAGTATGTTTGGAAGTGTGTTGGTTGTAAATTGACCTATTTTAGAAAAAGGTTGAGTGCATACGGTAATAATGCAGGATACTCATCAATCATTGAGGAGGGAGAAGGAAATAATATGTGATCCATCCAGATTCCTTGGAATGTAATCTCGTAAATCAATTAGGGGGAGGGATCACTTGTCCTGCTAACCTGGATTTTTCAGGTAGGAAGTCTGTCCCTTGGTAAAAAACCCTCATGCACGTGAGTAGATGTTTTTTGGTAGCGGTATATCTTGGTTGTCCGCTATTTTACTCTTGTGTCTGCATAATCACAGGGTTAGTTGGTATGCAGCCTCCACCAGGAGGTAGTAACCCAAGATTAAAAGCAGTAGTGTCCAGTGATAAGTGGTAAGTGTGAGATTAAAATAACTCGGACAGCCAGATGCCGCTATTTATTATTCTGGATTCGAGTTAAAGGTGAAAATCCTGTAGATATGCGTAGGGAGCAAAAAAGTTACACATCCTAATACTAATTTGCCGTCAATTAACATATACACCCCACCAAGTTGTCAACTTGCATCTGTAGTACCATCGCATATCCAATGCTCATGTGGCAGGTACAAACAATGAGGATACCAATATGTAACCACCGGGCACCTTGGCAAATACCAGCTCACCTCGACCATTCGAACACTGTTAAATAATCTCCCAGCAAACCCCGTGATTAACCATAATTAGATTTGTAATTCCTGACTCTTTTATAATTGTTAAACAAAATTTGGCAAATAAACATGACAAAGACCTTTATTATAAATCTTTATTATTGCACAGGAACACAAAAAGCACATCGTAATATAAATACTCACCCATACCATAGTCTCTCTACACTTCCCATAGCCGGGAAAGTAATATAATCAACCCAAGAAGTAAACTAGTCCTACCAGGTCAAGGACGGCAGAGTCAGCACAAGTGGCGCAGGAGGCGAGGAGCTACAGGTACAGCGAGGACTGAGCCCTGTCTGGCGTCCTAACGGATAAGTACCATCCTCCATTACTAACTCCCTACCCCTTGTTTTTAGAATAGGGCCCCACTCCCAAGACTCCCTGGTCACCTGAGAAAGCACTTAATCAATACGCAGAGGTACGTGATATCAATGTCATAAGTAAGACAAGTTCCGGTGATGCGTGTGACTGTACTTTAACGGATCTTATAAGTAATGCCTGAGCGAAAGCCACGCACGTAGCTAACAATCAGACACCTCTATTTTTAAAAAATGCAAGCGCGTTTTGAGCACCGAACAGCACCTACTTTCTGTTAACTGCATAACGCCAATGAGTGCAGGCACAAAATGATATTGACGACCGCTTTGACTGGGTATTTTGAATATCGCTATTGAGCACTGACAATAAGCAGTGAGCATATATGTATCCCGTCAAGGCTGTTAATCATTTTTACGCAACGCCAGAACCAACCGGCGCATCAATAACGAATCAACTTGACATGCAAAAGGGTTTGAACTGATTTGATATCGAAACTAACTAGCGAGCAGCATGATATTTTGCGCTAAGGCAGCCAGTCTTTTACTAATACTATGAGCAAACAGCCATATGCTTACCTCTATCTCTACTGAAAATAAGGCCCACAGTATACACACCATTACCGGTCTGTGGGAATATATTGATAATGAGAAAGGATTTTTGCCAACTGATCGCAGAAAACGAGAATGAACATTGATGAAAACCAGGCACCTGAGTATGTGGTGTTTGTCTGCAAGATGTAGTGATCAATAAAGTATTGCCATTTGCATTATATACAGCACACTTGTTTATGTCCCATTACCTTCCCCAAGGTTACCCACACCTTTTTTATTTACAGGCACAACACTGACCTCTCAGAGGTAAAGGAGTAACACATCGCTTTACCACATACACACCACACGGTCCTGAAGAAAGCCCACCGACCTACCTAGGCATATAGGGCTGAAACATGTCGACCATTTAATATCTCGAAAAAGGATAGCGTGAGAATCTTAACAATTCTCGCTACGCATATCTACCGGATTTTCACCTTTAACTCGAATCCAGAATAATAAATAACGGCATCTGGCTGTCCGAGTTATTTTAATCTCACACTTACCACTTATCACTGGACACTACTGCTTTTAACCTTGGGTTACTACCTCCTGGTGGAGGCTGCATACCAACTAACCCTGTGATTCCTCCGGCACGGTCCCGCCTGGATGGAAACGGGCCATGGTCAAAGCGCTGCTGAAGAAACCCAGTTTGGACCCACTAGACTTCAGCAACTATCGGCCAATCTCCCTACTTCCCTGGCTGAGCAAGGTTTTGGAGAAATACATCAACAGCCATCTGGTCACCTTCCTAGAAACCAACCAACTACTAGATCCCACCCAGACAGGCTTCCGACCCAAGCACGGAACCGAGACCGCCCTTCTCATGGTCACCGAGGAATCCAGAAAAATCTTGGACCAAGGAGGATCAGTGGCAGTGATCCTCCTTGACCTTAGCGCGGCCTTTGACACGGTCAGCCATGACATCCTGCTGAACCGTCTGTCAAATGTTGGTGTCAAGTACAAGGCTTGGCTATGGTTCGAGTCCTTCCTGAAAGACAGATCCTTTCAGGTATTCGACGGTGCATCAGTGTCCACCAGCAGACCCTTAAGGTGCGGGGTCCCTCAAGGCTCCTCTTTAAGCCCGGCGCTATTCAACATTTATATGAGGCCACTGGCTGAGGTTGTTCGTCCATATGGAGTTAAGATCATCTCCTACGCGGACGACACCCAGCTGGTGGTCTCACTGGCGCAGGAGGCCAACATTCCCATAAGTGGAGGACTCTGTAAGTGCCTTGAGGAGGTAAAAAGCTGGATGTCTGCCTCATCACTCAAGCTAAACGGGGACAAGACGGAGCTGATGCTTCTAGGTTCTGCGAACCCAAGCTCCTTCAATTCCCTGTGGCCACCCTGTTTGGGTACCCCTCCTACACCCAAGGAAAACATTAGGAGTCTTGGGGTGTGGCTCGACAAAACCCTGTCATTTGACACACAAGCTACCAAACTTTCGGCCACTTGCTTTGGCCTGCTTAAAATGCTTAAAAAAATTCTTCATCTTCTACCCATGGAGGCTAAACAGGTGGCCATCCAGGGTCTGATCCAGTCCCGCCTAGACTTCAATAACGTCCTGTATCTCGCTGCACCAGAATACACACTGCGGAGACTTCAAACAGTGCAGAATTGTGCAGCCCGGACACTGCTCCAGCTCCCACGCAGACAATCCATCAGAGCTGGCCTGACCAGTCTACACTGGCTGCCAGTCCGACAAAGATTCCAATTCAAAGCCCTGCGTATCGCCCACCAGGCCTTCTGGGACACAGGCCCCATTATCACCCGCGACCTAATCTCTCACTACCATCCTAGTAGAAACCTACGGTCAACCCAGACCTTCATTGCCACCACACCCAGAATAAAAAGAGCCAGATCAGGCGGTAGGACCTTCGCCCATAACGCCTCCAGGTTGTGGAACGCCCTTCCCCTCCATCTGAGAGCTAACTCCAATCTTACCTCATTCAGGAAACAGCTCAAGACTCTTCTTTTCAACTCCCCACAGTCATTTCCTGGTACTATCCCCGCCTCTGCCTAATCATCTGTTGGTCCCTTAGCGCTTGGACGCCCCCGGGCATCAATCGCGCTCTATAAATCCACTTACAATTACAATTACTTACAATTACAATTACAATTATGCAGACACGAGAGTAAAATAGCGGAGAACCAAGATATACCGCTACCAAAAAACATCTACTCACGTGCATGAGGGTTTTTTACCGAGGGACAGACTTCCTACCTGAAAAATCCAGGTTAGCAGGACAAGTGATCCCTCCCCCTAATTGATTTACGAGACTAATGCAGGATAGACATATTGAGTGCGGCTTCTAAGAGTATACCAATGTGCGAGACGGATGCAGCCAGGTGTCAGGGTTTCACTAAACTGTATGCTGATGATGGCCCATACTTTTTTCACACTCCTGTCCTGAAATTGTAATGATAAATGCGGCAAAGGCAGGATGTAGGGAAAATAAGGAAAGATTTTGAGAGAGGTACAGCACAGTGCCTCGTTCAGAATCGTTGTGCACTGGATAGAAGCTCTGTCATTAGGTCAGATAATCACGGTAGGTGTATACTTGTCAGACGGTCTTAAAGGTACAAGAAAAAACATCATAAAGTGACAATTGTTTAGGACAAATTATAGTTAATAGCACAATGACAAAAATAACATACCGGTATCCACAGTAGTAAACATGATGACAAGTCAGTAGGGAGTACATGGTTACTGAACCTGCAGTCTGGGAATCTGGTAACTGAAGGGAAGACAGGAGCCAGTGTAGACAGCAGAAACTGAAGACTGGAGAAAGCCCAAATTGGAGCACTTCAAGAAACTGGAACTGAAGGAAGGATAAAGGAGGGAAAACTGAAGAAACAACAAAGGTGTGGCTTGGGAGGCCAGGTGAAAACTTGTTTGACCATAAACTGCCTGAGATAAGCATGATTTGTTGCCAGACACCGTGTTTTTAACTTGAAGCATTCTCTTACTGCTTCTGGTAGTTTCGCCCCGAAAGGCCATGTTATGACCAAGAAGTAACACTACTCTTTTCTCTGGTGGTGACCATGAATGTAGTTGTTACCTCTACAATGCAGCCTTACTCTCTCTCTCCTTTCTCTATAGCCATCAAGTTCTTTCTCTAGAAAGACAAGTTGTATGCCTGACTTACTGCATATGGACTATGAAAGTGTCCCTCTCTCGAAAGCCCCCTTTCTAATGGCGAAAAACCCAGAACCAAGTTCATGTGGATGTCTGTGATGAAATCTGCCCATGAAGAAAGAATGAGTGTGTCCAAAATCTGCATGTTTTCACAATCTCTCTGCAATGTGGTTCCCTTTAAAGCCACTGAATATGGACGATATGGAAGTTGAACATGTCGTATATGGGATTCCAGGATGGAATCTACCTCATACCAGGAGCCTGGAGGGAGTGCTGTGGGGCGGTGAGGCGGGGCAGGGGACGGGCAGAGTGGGGGGAAGTAAACTCCGCTATATGGCCGAACCGAGGTAAGCACATAAATAAATAAATAAAACGAATTACATTGTGCACGCTGCATCGCCATTTGGTGTTGCAGCATGCGCAATGTAATTCGTTTTATTTATTTATTTATGTACTTACCTCGGTTTCGCCGAATGCCAGAGTTTACTACCGTTCACCGCCCCCCCTCCCCACCGCCCACAGCACTACCTGTAGGAGCCGCTACTGCCTCATACTTAGAACACTTAGGGGTCCATTATGATGTCGGGCGGATTGCCTCCGCCAGGCTGGCGGTAGCCACCGCCGGCCTGGTGGAGGCAATCCGCCCGACATCCATTGCCAAATTCCCCCCCGCCATATTAGGATGGCGGGGGGGACCGCAGCGGTGATAATCACCGCCCGCCTGTTTTCCGCCCCGTTGGCCTTGAGGCCGGGGCGGAATATGTTTAATATGGTGGCGGTGTCTGTTAGACACCGCCAGCCATATTAGAATGCGCATTCTGGCACGCCTTTCCGTGGCGGCAATGCCGCCACGGAAAGGCATGCGGAGTCCCCCTGCAGGGGCCCGTTGCGGGCCCCCAGGGACTCCGTGGTGGTGGGGGGTGCACATGGGGGGTACCTATGGTACCCCCCCGCATTTCAAAGTGCAACATGGCAGGCACCGCGCGGTGCCTGTCATGTTGCACTTTGAAATGCACAACGTGCACGTTTCACAAGGCGGCGGGCGGAGATTACTGCTCCGCCCGCCGCAATGGCAAAAATACAGGATGCGCCCGCCTGTGTGGCGGGCGCATCCTAATGCACATTTCGGGACCCCCGCCCTCGAGGCGGGCGGTCCCGTTTCCCGATAGGGTGGCGGGCGGGCATCCTAATGGCCCCCTTAGTGTACTCTCCAAAGAGATGACAAGGAGAGTCATTGGACTGGATAAATGTGACCTATTTGAAAATATTAAAGGGGACAACAAACCTGTGCATCACCTAGGGTGAGAACCAGTTATGTACTGAAACCCCGTGGAAAGCCAAACTTTGTATACAATGTTGTAAGAAGGAGTAGGTAGACGGTGCCTGCCTGAAAAAAATGTTTGGACTGTGCATTGCCATTTAGTAGATGCTGATGAAATTGCCTAACTGCTTTGATCCTTAATAATAAACCTGTCACAAAAAGTTTGATCAGCGGTAAAAGGGCGAACACCCAAACAGCTATGCAACATCGGAAACATTGACACGGTGGTCTTATTTAACCTTTCTCTCTGTCTATGTGAAATATACCTGCTGGATTTGAAGCTTACCCGTGCTAGACTTTTCAAAAGAATGTTCCAGAATGGTAATGTAAACACGGTTTTTCTCTTTTTAATGATTACAACGGTGCACAGTCAAAATATCGAGTTAACAATGTCGATTTGCACTAATATCGAGTTTGAAACATCGAAGGTAAGAAATATCGATGTTCTAAATATCGTTGTTAAAAATATCGATAGGAATGTATAGTCAATAATATCAAGATAAGTAATGTCGATGATAGAAATATCGATATATATAATGTTGAAATGTCAAAATATCGACATTTTAAAATATATGTGTTTAATATATTATTAATAAAAAATGTTATATAAATTTGCTATAATAGTTAATTATAATATAAAATATTTATATAAAGTATTATAAATTTTAGGAGCGGGATGTTGGGTTTATAGGGGATAAGGGTGGGGAGTGTATTAAAAATATAAATATTAAAAATATTAATGTAAAAAAATATTTTATAGAATTTTGAATGCGAAATTAAATATTAGAAATTTGAAATATGAAATTAGAAATAATATAACATTTTTAGGAGCGGGATGTTGGGTTTATAGGGGATAAGGGTGGGGAGTGTATGAAATATATAAATTAAATAATGTTTAATTGCAAAAAAATATATATAAAATAGATTTCGAAATTTAAAATTTGAAATATGAAATTATAAATTTGAAATATGAAATATGAAAATAGAAAATATATAAAATTTTTAGGAGCGGGATGTTGGGTTTATAGGGCATAAGGGTGGGGAGTGTATGAAAAATATAAATTAAGTATTATATTTTTGCAAAAAAAATTATATAAAATAGATTTCGAAATTTTAAATTTGAAATATGAAATTATAAATTTGAAATATGAAATTTGAAAATAGAAAATGTATAACATTTTTAGGAGCGGGATGTTGGGTTTGTAGGGGATAAGGGTGGGGAGTGTATGAAAAATATAAAATAAAATATTTTTAAAATTAATTTTTTTATACAAAATAGATTTCTAAATTTTAAATTTGAAATATGAAAATTGAAATTTTAAATATGAAATTTGACTTTAGAAAATCAATAAAATTTTCAGGAGTGGGATGTTGGGTTTATAGGGGATAAGGGTGGGGAGTGTATTAGATATATAAATTAAGAAATTTTAAAATAACTATATATAATTTTATAAATTATAAATCGAAATTAAAATTTTGAAATATGAAATTTAATTTTATAAATAGGAAATTTGAAATTTGAAAATCTATTTAATTTTTTGGAGCTGGATGTTGGGTTTATAGGGCATAAGGGTGGTGAGTGTATTAAAAAGTATTAAATAAAAAAATATATATTTTGTAAATTAGTTTAATAGAATTCAAAAAGCAAATTTTATATTTTGAAAAATGATTTTAGAAAATAGAAAATTTTTACAATTTGTTGGAGCGGGAGGTTGAGTTTATAGGGGATAAGGGTGATGTTTAAAAATATATGTATAAAAAATAATTTTAAAAAGGAAATTACAAATAAAAATGATGAATGTCGAAATTAATTATTTGATTTACATTTTAAAATTTTCTATTTTTTATTTGTAAAGTATTAAATAATTTTTTTAATTTCACCGTGGGTTATTGTGTTAAATGGGATAAGGTTGGGGAGTGGTTACAATATTAATATAGAGATGTTAATATTTAGTTAAATAAAAATATAGAAATATGAATATACATTTAAAAATTAGATTCCTATTTGTGAAATTTTAAATTACATTTACTTATAACTGTTTATGAGTGGGATTTTTCTTTTATAGTTGATACGGGTGGGGACTTAAAACAAATCTACATAGTTAGAGTTCACTGCACTTACCCTAAATAGATGTAGATTGGAGTTGGAATAGTACATTAAATATGTTCATTGTCCAGCTAATATCCTAATTAAATGTAGATTGGAGTTGGAATACTAAATTCTATAGGTTTAGGGGGCCATTAGGATGGCGGGCGGGCTTTGCCCGCCCGCCACCCTATCGGGAAACGGGACCGCCCGCCTCGAGGGTGGGGGTCCCGAAATGTGCATTAGGATGCGCCCGCCACACAGGCGGGCGCATCCTGTATTTTTGCCATTGCGGCGGGCGGAGCAGTAATCTCCGCCCGCCGCCTTGTGAAACGTGCACGTTGTGCATTTCAAAGTGCAACATGACAGGCACCGCGCGGTGCCTGCCATGTTGCACTTTGAAATGCGGGGGGGTACCATAGGTACCCCCCATGTGCAACCCCCACCCCCACGGAGTCCCTGGGGGCCCGCAACGGGCCCCTGCAGGGGGACTCCGCATGCCTTTCCGTGGCGGCATTGCCGCCACGGAAAGGCGTGCCAGAATGCGCATTCTAATATGGCTGGCGGTGTCTAACAGACACCGCCACCATATTAAACATATTCCGCACCGGCCGCAAGACCACCGGGGCGGAAAACAGGCGGGCGGTGATTATCACCGCTGCGGTCCCCCCCGCCATCCTAATATGGCGGGGGGGAATTTGGCAATGGATGTCGGGCGGATTGCCTCCGCCAGGCCGGCGATGGCTACCGCCAGCCTGGCGGAGGCAATCCGCCCGACATCATATTGGACCCCTTAGTATCCGGCACCTACCCTAATTAAATGTAGATTGGAGTTGGAATAGAAAATTAAATAGGTTCAGTGTCCAGCACCTACCCTAATTAAATGTAGATTGGAGTTGGAATAGTAAATTAAATACGTTCAGTGTTTAGCACCTGCCCTAATTAAATGTAAATTGCAGTTGGAATAGTAAATAAATAGGTTCAGTGTCCAGCACCTACCCTAATTAAATGTAGATTGGAGTTGGAATATTAAATTGAATAGGTTCAGTGTCCAGCACCTGCCCTAATTAAATGTAGATTGGAGTTGGAATATTAAATTAAATAGGTTCAGTGTCCAGCACCTACCCTAATTAAATGTAGATTGGAGTTGGGATAGTAAATTAAATAGGTACAGTGTCCAGCACCTGTCCTAATTAAATGAATATTGGAGTTGGAATAGAAAATTAAATAGGTTCAGTGTCCAGCACCTACTCTAATTAAATGTAGATTGGAGTTGGAATAGTAAATTAAGTAGGTTCAGTGTCCAGCACGTACCCTAATTAAATGTATATTGGAGTTGGAATAGTAAATTGAATAGGTTCAGTGTCCAGCACCTGCCCTAATTAAATGTAGATTGGAGTTGGAATAATAAATTAAATAGGTTCAGTGTCCAGCACCTACTCTAATAAAATGTAGATTGGAGTTGGAATAGTAAATTAAATAGGTTCATTGTCCAGCACCTACCCTAATTAAATGTAGATTGGATTTGGAATAGTAAATTAAATAGGTTCAGTGTTTAGCACCTGCCCTAATTAAATGTAGATTGCAGTTGGAATAGTAAATAAATAGGTTCAGTGTCCAGCACCTACCCTAATTAAATGTAGATTGGAGTTGGAATAGTTAATTAAATAGGTTCAGTGTCCAGCACCTGCCCTAATTAAATGAATATTGGAGTTGGAATAGAAAATTAAATAGGTTCAGTGTCCAGCACCTACTCTAATTAAATGTAGATTGGAGTTGGAATAGTAAATTAAGTAGGTTCAGTGTCCAGCACCTACGTTAATTAAATGTAGATTGGAGTTGGAATAGTTAATTAAATAGGTTCAGTGTCCAGCAACTATCCTAATTAAATGTAGATTGGAGTTGGAATAGTAAATTAAATATGGTTCAGTGTCCAGCAGCTACCCTAATTAAATGTAGATTGGAGTTGGAATAGTAAATTCAATAGGCTCAGTGACCAGCACCTACTCTAATTAAATGTAGATTGGAGTTGGAATATTTAATTAAATAGGTTAAGTGTCCAGCACCTACCCTAAATAAATGTAGATTGGAGTTAGAATAGTAATTTGAATAGGTTCAGTGTCCAGCACCTACCCTAATTAAATGTAGATTGGATATGGAATAGTTAATTAAATAGGTTCAGTGTCCAGCACCTACACTAATTAAATGCAGATTAGAGTTGGAATACTTAAATAAACAGGTTCAGTGTCCAGCACCTACCCTAATTAAATGTAGATAGGAGTTGGAATAGTTAATTAAATAAGTTCAGTGTCCAGCACCTACCCTAATTAAATGTTGATTGGAGTTGGAATAGTAAATTAAATACATTCAGTGTCCAGCACCTACCCTAATTAAATGTAGATTGGAGTTGGAACAGTAAATCAAATAGGTTCTGTGTCCAGCACCTGCCCTAATTAAATGTAGATTGGAGTTGGAATAGTAAATTAAATAGGTTCAGTGTCCAGCACCTACTCTAATTAAATGTAGATTGGAGTTGGAATAGTAAATTAAATAGGTTCAGTGTCCAGTCCTTGGCATAATTAAATGTAGATTGGAGTTGGAATAGTAAATTAAATAGGTTCAGTGTCCAGCAACTACCCTAACTAAATGTAGATTGGAGTTGGAATAGCAAATTAAATAGGTTCAGTGTCCAACACCTGCCCTAATTAAATGTAGATTGGAGTTGGAATAGTAAATTAAATAGGTGCAGTGTCCAGCACCTACTCTAATTAAATGTAGATTGGAGTTGGAATAGTAAATTAAATAGGTTCAGTGTCCAGCACCTACCCTAATTAAATGTAGATTGGAGTTTGAATAATAAATTAAATATGTTGAGTGTCCAGCACCTGCCCTAATTAAATGTAGATTGGAGTTGGAATAGTAAATTAAATAGGTTCAGTGTCCAGGACCTACTCTAATTAAATGTAGATTGGAGTTGGAATAGTAAATTAAATAGGTTCAGTGTCCAGCACCTACCCTAATTAAATGTAAATTTGAGTTGGAATAGTAAATTAAATAGGTTCAGTGTCCAGCACCTACTCTAATTAAATGTAGATTGGAGTTGGAATATTTAATTAAATAGGTTCAGTGTCCAGCACCTACCCTAATTAAATGTAGATTGGAGTTGGAATAGTAATTTAAATAGGTTCAGTGTCCAGCACCTACTCTAATTAAATGTAGATTGGATTTGGAATAGTTAATTAAATCGGTTCAGTGTCCAGTACCTACACTAATTAAATGTAGATTAGAGTTGGAATAATTAAAGAAATAGGTTCAGTGTCCAGCATCTATCCTAATTAAATGTAGATTGGAGTTGGAATAGGTAATTAAATAGGTTCAGTGTCCAGCACCTACTCTAATTAAATGTGGATTGGAGTGGGAATAGTAAATTAAATAGGTTCAGTGTCCAGCACGTACCCTAATTAAATATAGATTGGAGTTGGAATAGTTAATTAAATAGGTCAGTGTCCAGCACCTACCCTAATTAAATGTAGATTGGAGTTGGAACAGTAAATTAAATAGGTTCAGTGTTCAGCACATGCTCTAATTAAATGTAGATTGGAGTTGGAATAGTAAATTGCATAGGTTCAGTGTCCAACACCTACTCTAATTAAATGTAGA
This sequence comes from Lissotriton helveticus, assembly GCF_964261635.1. Taxonomy (NCBI): domain Eukaryota; kingdom Metazoa; phylum Chordata; class Amphibia; order Caudata; family Salamandridae; genus Lissotriton; species Lissotriton helveticus. Next base: position 1,074,230,475 of record NC_136059.1, read on the forward strand.
TTTGAGTTGGAATAGTAAATTAAATAAGTTCAGTGTCCAGCACCTACTCTAATTAAATGTAGATTGGAGTTGGAATATTTAATTAAATAGGTTTAGTGTCCAGCAGCTACCCTAATTAAATGTAGATTGGAGTTGGAATAGAAATTTAAATAGGTACAGTGTCCAGCACCTACTCTAATTAAATGTAGATTGGATTTGGAATAGTTCATTCAATTGGTTCAGTGTCCATCATCTACACTAATTAAATGTATATTAGAGTTGGAATAATTAAAGAAATAGGTTCAGTGTCCAGCACCTACCCTAATTAAATGTAGATTGGAGTTGGAATAGTTAATTAAATAGGTTCAGTGTCCAGCACCTACTTTAATTAAATGTAGATTGGAGTTGGAATAGTAAATTAAGTAGGTTCAGTGTCCAGCACCTACCTTAATTAAATGTAGATTGGAGTTGGAATAGCTAATTAAATAGGTTCAGTGTCCAGCAACTATCCTAATTAAATGTAGATTGGAGTTGGAATAGTAAATTAAATAGGTTCAGTGTCCAGCAACTACCCTAATTAAATGTAGATTAGAGTTAGAATAGTAAATTAAATAGGTTCAGTGTCCAGCACTTGCCCTAATTAAATGTAGATTGGAGTTGGAATTGTTAATTAAATAGGTTCAGTGTCCAGCAACTACCCTAATTACATGTAGATTGGAGTTGGAATAGTAAATTAAATAGGTTCAGTGTCCAGCACCTACCCTAAATAAATGTAAATTGGAGTTGGAATAGTAATTTGAATAGGTTCAGTGTCCAGCACCTACCCTAATTAAATGTAGATTAGATATGGAATAGTTAATTAAATAGGTTCAGTGTCCAGCACCTACACTAATTAAATGTAGATTAGAGTTGGAATACTTAAATAAATAGGTTCAGTGTCCAGCACCTACCCTAATTAAATGTAGATAGGAGTTGAAATAGTTAATTAAATAAGTTCAGTGTCCAGCACCTACCCTAATAAATGTAGATTGGAGTTGGAATAGTAAATTAAATAGGTTCAGTGTCCAGCACCTACCCTAATTAAATGTAGATTGGAGTTGGAATAGTAAATTAAATAGGTTCTGTGTCCAGCACCTGCCCTAATTAAATGTAGATTGGAGTTGGAATAGTAAATGAAATAGGTTCAGTGTCCAGCACCTACTCTAATTAAATGTAGATTGGAGTTGGAATAGCAAATTAAATAGGTTCAGTGTCCAGCACCTGCCCTAACTAAATGTAGATTGGAGTTGGAATAGTAAATTAAATAGGTTCAGTGTCCAGCAACTACCCTAATTAAATGTAGATTGGAGTTGGAATAGTAAATTAAATAGGTTCAGTGTCCAACACCTGCCCTAATTAAATGTAGATTGGAGTTGGAATAGTAAATTAAATAGGTTCAGTGTCCAGCACCGACTCTAATTAAATGTAGATTGGAGTTGGAATAGTAAATTAAATAGGTTCAGTGTCCAGCACCTACCCTAATTAAATGTAGATTGGAGTTGGAATAGTAAATTAAATAGGTACAGTGTCCAGCACCTGCCCTAATTAAATGTAGATTGGAGTTGGAATAGTAAATTAAATAGGTTCAGTGTCCAGCACCTGCTCTAATTAAATGTAGATTAGAGTTGGAATAGTAAATTAAATAGGTTCAGTGTCCAGCACCTACCCTAATTAAATGTAGATTTGAGTTGGAATAGTAAATTAAATAGGTTCAGTGTCCAGCACCTACTCTAATTAAATGTAGATTGAAGTTGGAATATTTAATTAAATAGGTTCAGTGTCCAGCACCTACACTAATTGAATGTAGATGGAGTTGGAATATTTAATTAAATAGGTTCAGTGTCCAGCACCTACACTAATTAAATGTAGATTAGAGTTGGAATAATTAAAGAAATAGGTTCAGTGTTCAGCATCTACCCTAATTAAATGTAGATTGGAGTTGGAATAGTTAATTAAATAGGGTCAGTGTCCAGCACATACTCTAATTAAATGTAGATTGGAGTTGGAATAGTAAATTAAATAGGTTCAGTGTCCTGCACCTACCCTAATTAAATGTATATTGGAGTAGGAATAGTAAATGTAATAGGTTTAGTGTCCAGCAACTACCCTAATTAAATGTAGATTGGAGTTAGAATAGTTAATTTAATAGGTTAAGTCACTGGTTCCCAAACTTTTTTGACCTGTGGCTCCCTTGACCTAATTGGCAGTTGGCCGTGGCTCCCCACCATTTTTTTACCGGGGGGCGGGTGGCGGGGTGTAAGCCCGAACTCGGGAGTACTTTCTGTTGTCTTCCTTAAATTAATTGGGTTGCTATGAAGAATAAAGGTATTCTAATCATATTTGTAACAAAATAAAAATATAACAGTTGTTTAATAAAAACTTGTTAAGTGAGAAACATTACAAGATTAATAGCGCACACACGCTTTGAACTACGGCTACGTACAAACCAAGTGCGAGTAGAGAGGCTGCTATTGCTGGAAAGAAAACATGGAGTCCCATTCATGAAAGGAAACCCAAAAATATGGGCAGAGATTTACTTTTCCGACTGACTGTATTTTTGGGCTGATTTCATATTCACCAACATTCCAAGTAGAGGACATACAAAGCTGTGGAGGTGGAAAGTTTCCAGGCATACCACTGGCGATACGCAGTTAGGCACCAAGCAATCCCAATCAAATGCCATGCCGATCTTCTGCCCAACCTCTGTTTTTTACTTGAACTACATTTTACACCCGTGTTTTACACGATCTTGCCAGTATTTAAAATCTAGTTCAAGTAAAAAACGGAGGTTGGGCAGAAGATCGGCATGGCATTTGATTCATAGTAGTATAGTTGCATCCTTTTGGTAACACTGGTGCTGATGGACACTTTGCCCAATCTGCAACTCCTTTACCTTTAAAATGTATCAGTCAAAAAACTTGGGATCGCAGAACACTTTGTACATGCATTCCCAGAGCACTGTCTCATGTTACCTATTTCGACACCAGCCATCTAGGATTTTGAGTCTTTAAAAGGCAAAGCAACATCTAATTATTTTAGTTCCTAAAATTATCTTGCAGAGTAACCTAAATTGAAGGCTGTCAGGAAAGGCAATAAAGAGTCTGCAGAAAGAAAACCGTATCCATCATTACCAAAGGTTTGCAACTTTTTCGCTGAGGGGGAATACTAAGGAAATACCAATGTTTGGCCTGAATGTGCTGTTTATGTCACGTAGTAATCTGTTACCAATACCTGCTGTTTAAACATAATATCGAAACCTACTTCTACCAGGTTATTTACAATAAATGGTAGGGGAGCCAAATGTGCATCTTTAAGCTAATTTGATCTGGGGGTAACAACATGCCCGCATTCTGATTCTTTAACGAGTTCCGTGGAGGCAGCCTTTTTTACACTAAAAATAATGCAGGTGATACTGGTGTAAAACGGTCAATGGGCAAAAGATCGGCATGGCATTTCATTATTAATTAATGATAATCAAATGCAATGCCGATCTTCTGCCAAACCTCCGTTTTACACCCTTATCACCTGCATTAGTTTTAGTGTAAAAAGGCTGGCTCCATGGAGCTTGTTAAAGAAATCAGACATCAGAAGCCGAGCCAAAGCCTTCTCTCTGGCTGCTTTAACAAGCTCCGTGGTACCCGCTTTTTTCAGCCGGGCTTCTTGGCTTGTGTAATATCACTGCCGTACTCCTGTTGTATTTAACAGGAATCCCTCCCATGCCAGTTCCTTACCCCACTTGCGAAGAGGATCCCACGGTGGGCAGCAATAACGTGCCTCAAACGGTCAGAGTGCGAGCTGCGTATGCCAGTAATGGCTACTACTATGCCTGTGAAAGCATGTACGACGCTTACCTACGTGCGCTCTTGGGCCAAATCATTTTCTCGGATTATGCAGGCAGCAAGTATTTTGCACTGCAGCTGCAGTAAACTTCATTTTCCCAACGTGAGCGTGGCGCCCCTGGCTGCTCATGACGGCGCACCGGGGTGCCGCGGCGCACAGTTTGGGAACCACTGGGTTAAGTGTTTAGTATTAATAAAAAAAAATGTATATTGGATTTGGATAAGTAAATGTTTCATGTTTAGTGTCCAGTATCCAATTAAATAAATTGTATATTTATGTGTGAATAGTAAATTGATAGTAATAGTTAATTATATATGTAAAATAAAAATATATATATTGTAAAAAAAAAAAAAAAATTATATATTGGTAGTAATTCTTTAATAATGGGTAGTAGACCAAAATGACACAGTTTAAAATTTTTTTTCATTTATTTGTTCATATTGTAATGAAAGCAAATAATACATGTTTACAAAATGATTTTATTCAATTTAAACAAAAAAATAAATATAATTTGTCAACAATTTATTTTTAATTTCGATACCTTTGCAGTAAATTACATTTGTGGTATATGTAAATTATATAGTAAATGAGAAAAGATTGAACAATATATTATATAGAGTATATACATTTTAGGAGAAATTACAATACATCACAATTGTTAATAAATGATATAGTAATATATTTGTTACATATAAATGTGAACTTCAATATATGTTATATATGTAGATATATATTCAAATAACAACATAGATAATATTTATAGTTCATATGATACAATGTATATTTTACAAACATTTTAAATTATAATATCTGTTATATATTTTTAATTTATTAATATAAATTTTATAATATTAATATTAATACATTTAATATATTAGTCACAATTTGTATATAAATAATGAAAATTAACACTTTTATTTTCACTAATTTAAACACATTGGGGGCCATTAGGATGGCGGGCGGGCACCCTATCGGGAAACGGGACCGCCCGCCTCGAGGGCGGGGGTCCCGAAATGTGCATTAGGATGCGCCCGACACACAGGCGGGCGCATCCTGTATTTTTGCCATTGCGGCGGGCGGAGCAGTAATCTCCGCCCGCCGCCTTGTGAAAGGTGCACGTTGTGCATTTCAAAGTGCAACATGACAGGCACCGCGCGGTGCCTGCCATGTTGCACTTTGAAATGCGGGGGGTACCATAGGTACCCCCCATGTGCAACCCCCACCCCCACGGAGTCCCTGGGGGCCCGCAACGGGCCCCTGCAGGGGGACTCCGCATGCCTTTCTTTGGCGGCATTGCCGCCACGGAAAGGCGTGCCAGAATCCGCATTCTAATATGGCTGGCGGTGTCTAACAGACACCGCCACCATATTAAACATATTCCACCCCGGCCCCAAGGCCACCGGGGCGGAAAACAGGCAGGCGGTGATTATCACCGCTGCGGTCCCCCCGCCACGGAAAGGCAGGCGGAGATTGCTGCGGGGGCCCCCTGCAGGGCCCCAGGTTGCCACCACTGTCGGGGGGCACATGGGGGGTACCTATGGTACCCCCCCACATTTGCATATGCAAAGCGGCAGGCACCGCGGGGTGCCTGCCGCTTTGCATATGCAAATGCAAAAAAGCATTTTTAACATTGTGGCGGGCGTGCAGAGTGCACCGCCCGCCACAATGCTAAAACTACAGGATGTGCCCGCCACTGTGGCGGGCACATCCTAATTCCCCCCGCGGAACCCCCGCCCTTATGGCGGGCGGTCCCGTTCTACGATAGGGTGGCGGGCGGACAAAGTCCGCCCGTCATCCTAATGGAGCCCTAAGTGTTAATTTTTGCAAATTTCTCCATATACATTGGTTAAAATGGAAGTAACATCCTTGTATGGATGTGTGTGGATATATTTTAAGGATAGAATTTATCATTGCTTGTTCAAAGTAAATTATAATTTTTAGGGGAAAGAAGTCTCTTGTTTCTTCTTTGATTTTGTTTAATATTTCTGTGTATGTAGAAGTTTGTTTGTTTGGTAACAAACAATAGATGAATGGTATGCAGGTATTGTGGAATTGCCCATGTATAGTATATGATTGATAGAATGGTTTAGGGCATATGCTAAAAGTGCCATCCATCATCCATGTTTGACTATCTGTTAATTTTTTTAGGTTGGTGTTTGTTGCAAACATTATTATCCTTTTATCTTTGTTGTTGTTGTCGTAGAAGATAAAAGGTTCATCACTATGAGTTATGGTAAGCTCAGGTGGAATTATGACCTCTTCAAAAGTTTTAGGTGTTGCTATTGTTGGTCTACTAGATTTTTTGGTTCTAGAAATAGTTCTTTTTATAGCAGCTATAGTTGGTAACTGACCTCTTGCCTCTCTAGGTACTCTAGGTATTAATTCCTTAAGTATTACACTAGTTGGTAAGTCAGTGGTTTTGCTTAATTCCTTAATATTGTCTAGAGTAGATCTAACCTCTTTTTCAGAGATGTTAGGTGGATGGTTATGTTCAGTAGTATTAATCACACTTGTTTCTCTGGTTGTTGCACGACCATAGCATTTGTTAGAATAATATTTAGTACATTTCCAGTTAACTTTAAGGTCTTTTTGTTTTTCCTGAGTATAAGTATACCCCATATAGCATAACAAAAATTTCCCTTTCTGAGATGAGATAAATCTTGCATCTTCTGTCATTGTTGGTTTCTTAAATCTAGAAAAGGTGTATTAAATATTAATACAAATAGTCATTTTATTAGAAGAGAAAAAAAAATAAGTATGTAACATTTGTGGGTAATTACCTATTCAAAAGTAGTAGATTTTCAAAGGAGATCTCATTGTTGATTGATGCTTTAATAGATTGTAGTGGTCTGTGGAAAGAAAATGAAGCATATTTTAGTGAATGTTTATATGTGTATTTTTAAAACACATTTGCTAAGGTACTATGTTTTAATATGAAAACATTTGCAACATTTAATCTGATGTATATATCATTTAATAAAATACCTGTTTTAAGTATACAAACAGTTAAATATTAACATTGTGAGTCTTTAAAAAACAAATATGAGTACTTGGGCATGTTTTCTATGCTTACCTAGTTTTAATTTTTAGTTGTTGATGGTAGAATGTTTGTTGTTACGTTGCAGATTTAATTAGTAAAGGTATCTGTGGAAAAAAGTAATGGTATGATGAATCTTTAGTTTAGTTTTTATAATAGAAGTAACATTTTTTTAAACAAGCATTTCACATTTTAAGTCTTTGAAAACTGTGTTTAATAAAAAACAATCATTAGACATTTAAGTAGGAATTTATGAGTTAGTTATAACTTTTTTACTGTTGATTTAGCATTTATTTAGTGTTTAAAGAGGAATGTTAATAAACTTACTTTTCAACTTTGTTGTTGTACTTTTCTAGAAAATGTTCATCTGTTTGTTAACCTTGAATCTGTTTAGGAAATATGTAGAGATAGATAGAAAAGCAGTTTTAGATATTTACAATGAACTGCAGGTTGCAGATAATGTAACATTTTATACAGAAACATAACATTACTTACTTTTAGTTGATTTGTAGTATATTCGTATGAGAACAATCTTTAGGGTAGTAGAAATAAGTGCAGTTTTCCTTGAAGCTGAATAATTTCTGCTGGTTTTTGAGTCTTAATTGTAGCTCTTTATATAGGGCAAGAAATAGGTTCAGTGTCCAGCACCTACCCTAATTAAATGTAGATTGGAGTTGGAATAGTTAATTAAATAGGGTCAGTGTCCAGCACCTACCCTAATTAAATGTAGATTGGAGTTTGAATAATAAATTAAATAGGTTCAGTGTCCAGCACCTGCCCTAATTAAATGTAGATTGGAGTTGGAATAGTAAATTAAATAGGTTCAGTGTCCAGGACCTACTCTAATTAAATGTAGATTGGAGTTGGAATAGTAAATTAAATAAGTTCAGTGTCCAGCACCTATCCTAATTAAATGTAAATTTGAGTTGGAATAGTAAATTAAATAGGTTAAGTGTCCAGCACATACTCTAATTAAATGTAGATTGGAGTTGGAATATTTAATTAAATAGGTTGTGTCCAGCACCTACCCTAATTAAATGTAGATTGGAGTTGGAATAGTAATTTAAATAGGTTCAGTGTCCAGCACCTACTCTAATTAAATGTAGATTGGATTTGGAATAGTTAATTAAATCGGTTCAGTGTCCAGCACCTACACTAATTAAATGTAGATTAGAGTTGGAATAATTAAAGAAATAGGTTCAGTGTCCAGCATCTATCCTAATTAAATGTAGATTTGAGTTGGAATAGTAAATTAAATAGGTTCAGTGTCCAGCACCTACTCTAATTAAATGTAGATTGGAGTTGGAATATTTAATTAAATAGGTTCAGTGTCCAGCACCTACACTAATTAAATGTAGATTGGAGTTGGAATATTTAATTAAATAGGTTCAGTGTCCACCACCTGCCCTAATTAAATGTAACTTGGATTTGGAATAGTTAATTAAATAGGTTCAGTGTCCAGCACCTACACTAATTAAATGTAGATTAGAGTTGGAATAATTAAAGAAATAGGTTCAGTGTCCAGCACCTACCCTAATTAAATGTAGATTGGAGTTGGAATAGTTAATTAAATAGGGTCAGTGTCCAGCACCTACTCTAATTAAATGTAGATTGGAGTTGGAATAGTAAATTAAATAGGTTCAGTGTCCAGCACCTACCCTAATTAAATGTAGATTGGAGTTGGAATAGTAAATTAAATAGGTTCAGTGTCCAGCACCTACCCTAATTAAATGTATATTGGAGTTGGAATAGTAAATTAAATAGGTTCAGTGTCCAGCAACCACCATAATTAAATGTAGATTGGAGTAGGAATAGTAAATTTAATAGGTTTAGTGTCCAGCAACTACCCTAATTAAATGTAGATTGGAGTTAGAATAGTTAATTTAATAGGTTAAGTGTTTAGTATTAATAAAAAAAAAATTATATTGGATTTGGATAAGTAAATGTTTCATGTTTAGTGTCCAGTATCCAATTAAATAAATTGTATATTCATGTGTGAATAGTAAATTGATAGTAATAGTTAATTATATGTAAAATAAAAATATATATATATTGTAAAAAAAAATTAAATTTTATATATTGGTAGTAATTCTTTAAAAATGGGTAGTAGACCAAAATGACACAGTTTTAAACATGCTTTTCATTTATTTGTTCATATTGTAATTAAAGCAAATAATACATGTTTAAAAAATGATTTTATTCAATTTAAACTAAAAAATAAATATAATTTGTCAACAATTTATTTTTAATTTCGATACCTTTGCAGTAAATTACATTTGTGGTATATGTAAATTATATAGTAAATGAGAAAAGATTGAACAATATACTATACAGAGTATATACATTTTAAGAGAAATTACAATACATCACAATTGTTAATAAATATTATAGTAATATATTTGTTACATATAAATGTGAACTTCAATATATGTTATATATGTAGATATATTTTCAAATAACAACATAGATAATATTTATAGTTCATATGATACAATGTATATTTTACAAACATTTTAAATTATAATATCTGTTATATAGTTTTTAATTTATTAATATTAATTTTATAATATTAATATTAATACATTAAATATATTAGTCACAATTTGTATATAAATAATGAAAATTAACACTTTTATTTTCACTAATTTAAACACATTATGTTTTGTTTTATTATAACATTAAATATTAAAATATATTAATAAAGAATGTAATAATAAAAAATTATATCAAATTAATATTTTTCAAGAAAAATTAATAATACATGGGATAAATACAGCAAAAATAATTATACAGTTTTAACAAATTTCTATTAGTAAAACAAATTAATTTGACATTTAACTATTATTTGGATAATACTATCATTTGGGTGTTTTATTTTGTAACCGCTCTGAGTCTTTTTGGGTCATTTTGGAAGATTCAAGCTCGCGGTTGGAAGCTACTTCACGTCTGAGAAGGTAAGATTGTAAGATATTTTAACTAATTTAAGGGAATTTTGAAGGTAGTACTTTGTTATTTGTTGTTTGTGGACTACTATGTTAGGGTTAACTTCGTATGTAGTTGGTTATTAACGTTTTTACCTTTTCTTAGCGTTATCTCAGTAACGGCCTTGGAGTTATTGTGTTTGTGGCTTTTTATAAATTTTTTGTTAAATATATGTATGTTCTAGTTATTAATAATGTATTATTTTAAGTTTTATGTAGGTGGGAATGATTTTTTTTATCTGGTACGTTTTTGGAAACAGCCATTTCCGTTTCCGAGCTGTGACGTGTTTTTTTTTTTTAAGAAGTGCATTTCAGTTGCTGTACCTGCTATGTGTTTTAGAAATCCATGATTTATTTGGGTTTCTGGATCGTTTCAAAAATTCTATAGCCTTTTTCGGGTTTTTGAGGGATTCAGATTTATCGAATTATTATGTATTTCGAACAGTTGTATTTTTGCATTGTATTGGGCCACTTTATTTTTTATGCTGTGTATTTATTACTGCATGGATTGTTATGGACCATTGGATTTGCTAATTACGTTGTTGTGAAAAGGTTAATGCATTTATGTTATTGAATGTTGTGGGTTGGGAAATGTTCAATTAAAAAAATTATTCTGTTGAGTTAGATATTTTTTTGGGCTAAAAATTAATATATATGTAGAATTTTTAGAAAAAAAAATATCTTATAATTTGTGAATAAGATAGTTTGGTTACATTTAAGCCATTTTTTAAATGTCCAGACATTTTTTGGGTAATTATTTTCAGTTTAGTGTTTTGGCTATCATTTTTAAGTATTCTAGTCCTCTTGTTGTGGGGTAAAGTTGTACTTGTTGTTGTAAATATTGGTACATTTGGGCTGTTTGTCTTGATAGTTTGGGTTTTAATTGTAGAATGGATTGCTCCATTCTTAACTCTTGGAAACTTTGTTCTTTTTGTATTGCTGTTAGTAGTTTGTGTAGTGTAGGAGTTGTTCGGCCAGTTGAAGATAGAAAGGCATTATGCCAACCCTCCACTGCGTTGTTTGTTTTGGCCTCTTTATTTAGGGTTGGTTCCTAAATTCCACCAAGGAATTAGGAATTTAGGCTGTCGTCTGTGGCCTGACCGGTATAGTCTCCCCACCCAGGTATCCTCAAAATAATCCAAAAGTGGAGCCAATTTTTGTTCATTTTGTGTATAGAAAGGACTTTCCATTAAAAGATTATAGTGTTCAGCCACATCAGTTATTGGCACGTATGCTAGGGCAATGAGGTGTTTTATTTGGTATGCAAATGTAATATTGGTTGCATATTCAACACTAAGGGCCCCATTAGGATGCCGGGCGGATTGCCTCTGCCAGGGTGGCGGTGGCCACCGCCACCCTGGCGGAGGCAATCTGCCCGACAAGCACTCTCGTTTTCCCCTCCGCCAGATTAGGATGGCGAAGGGGACAGCGGCGGACGGAAAGACCGTCCGCCGCTTTACCGCCGCGGTCGCCTTGCGACCGCGGCGGTAATAGATTAATATGGTGGCGGTGTCCAATGGACACCGCCAGCCATATTACAATAGCAAAAAGTAGAGCCCTTTCCGCGGCGGCAATGCCGCCACGGAAAGGCAGGTGGAGTTTGCTGCGGGGCCCCCTGCAGGGCCCCCAGGTTGCCACCACTGTCGGGGGGCACATGGGGGGTACCTATGGTACCCCCCACATTTGCATATGCAAAGCGGCAGGCACCGCGCGGTGCCTGCCGCTTTGCATATGCAAATGCAAAAAAGCATTTTTAACATTGTGGCGGGCGTGCAGAGTGCACCGCCCGCCACAATGCTAAAACTACAGGATGTGCCCGCCACTGTGGCGGGCACATCCTAATTCCCCCCACGGAACCCCCGCCCTTATGGCGGGCGGTCCCGTTCTACGATAGGGTGGCGGGCGGACAAAGTCCGCCCGTCATCCTAATGGAGCCCTAAGTGTTAATTTTTGCAAATTTCTCCATATACATTGGTTAAAATGGAAGTAACATCCTTGTATGGATGTGTGTGGATATATTTTAAGGATAGAATTTATCATTGCTTGTTCAAAGTCAATTATAATTTTTAGGGGAAAGAATTCTCTTGTTTCTTCTTTGATTTTGTTTAATATTTCTGTGTATGTAGAAGTTTGTTTGTTTGGTAACAAACAATAGATGAATGGTATGCAGGTATTGTGGAAATGCCCATGTATAGTATATATTTGATAGAATGGTTTAGGGCATATGCTAAAAGTGCCATCCATCATCCATGTTTGACTATCTGTTAATTTTTTTAGGTTGGTGTTTGTTGCAAACATTATTATCCTTTTATCTTTGTTGTTGTTGTCGTAGAAGATAAAAGGTTTATCACTATGAGTTATGGTAAGCTCAGGTGGAATTATGACCTCTTCAAAAGTTTTAGGTGTTGCTATTGTTGGTTGCTATTGTTGGTCTACTAGATTTTTTGGTTCTAGAAATAGTTCTTTTTATAGCAGCTATAGTTGGTAACTGACCTCTTGCCTCTCTAGGTACTCTAGGTATTAATTCCTTAAGTATTACACTAGTTGGTAAGTCAGTGGTTTTGCTTAATTCCTTAATATTGTCTAGAGTAGATCTAACCTCTTTTTCAGAGATGTTAGGTGGATGGTTATGTTCAGTAGTATTAATCACACTTGTTTCTCTGGTTGTTGCACGACCATAGCATTTGTTAGAATAATATTTAGTACATTTCCAGTTAACTTTAAGGTCTTTTTGTTTTTCCTGAGTATAAGTATACCCCATATAGCATAAAAAAAAAAATCCTTTCTGAGATGAGATAAATCTTGCATCTTCTGTCATTGTTGGTTTCTTAAATCTAGAAAAGGTGTATTAAATATTAATAGAAATAGTCATTTTATTAGAAGAGAAAAAAAATAAGTATGTAACATTTGTGGGTAATTACCTATTCAAAAGTAGTAGATTTTCAAAGGAGATCTCATTGTTGATTGATGCTTTAATAGATTGTAGTGGTCTGTGGAAAGAAAATGAAGCATATTTTAGTGAATGTTTATATGTGTATTTTTATAACACATTTGCTAAGGTACTATGTTTTAATATGAAAACATTTGCAACATTTAATCTGATGTATATAGCATTTAATAAAATACCTCTTTTAAGTATACAAACAGTTAAATATTAACATTGTGAGTCTTTAAAAAACAAATATGAGTACTTGGGCATGTTTTCTATGCTTACCTAATTTTATTTTTTAGTTGTTGATGGTAGAATGTTTGTTGTTATGTTGCAGATATAATTAGTAAAGGTATCTGTGGAAAAAAGTAATGGTATGATGAATCTTTAGTTTAGTTTTTATAATAGAAGTAACATTTTTTTAAACAAGCATTTCACATTTTAAGTCTTTGAAAACTGTGTTTAATAAAAAACAATCATTAGACATTTAAGTAGGAATTTATGAGTTAGTTATAACATTTTTACTGTTGATTTAGCATTTATTTAGTGTTTAAAGAGGAATGTTAATAAACTTACTTTTCAACTTTGTTGTTGTACTTTTCTAGAAAATGTTCATCTGTTTGTTAACCTTGAATCTGTTTAGGAAATATGTAGAGATAGATAGAAAAGCAGTTTTAGATATTTACAATGAACTGCAGGTTGCAGATAATGTAACATTTTATACAGAAACATAACATTACTTACTTTTAGTTGATTTGTAGTATATTCGTATGAGAACAATCTTTAGGGTAGTAGAAATAAGTGCAGTTTTCCTTGAAGCTGAATAATTTCTGCTGGTTTTTGAGTCTTAATTGTAGCTCTTTATATAGGGCATGTTTAATTAGTGTAAGTTTGTGATTGGTTAGAAAACTAGAAAACAGTTCCTATTGGTTAGTTTGAATTTTTTTCATTTAAATAGTTTAGTTTGCTGAATGTGAAATGTTTATTCAGAGAGTTTGTGTATTAGTAAGTATTTTAAATATAATATAATTAAATAGTATAGCTTTAAAACATTTATAATACTAAACAAAAATGTGTATATATAACAAAAGTAATTTTTAATTGTTACATAGATTTAGTAATTTATTAATATTTTTTTAGAGAGATATAATTATTTAATAGTGTTTATTATGTAAATACCTAGTTATATGGGTATAATGTTAATTTATTTAATGTGTATAATGTTTCTAGAAACTGTAAGAATATTTTAGAAAAGTCGATATTTAGGTAATGTCGATATTATTGATGTCTATATTTTGGTAATCGATGTTTTTGTATTGTGGTATATATATTATTGACTGTCGATATTTTGTATTTCGATATAAATGTGATCGATATTAGTTTACTCGAGATTTTTGTATATCGATATAGTGAGATCGATGTTTTAGTAAATTTATAAATAAGTATAGGTTGTCGATGTAATAGTAATCTATATTTAAGACACGATATTTGTGTAGGTCGATTTTAGTGAAATCGAAATTTTGTCAGTGATTCGATTACAACATGGAGTTTGAGTATATTGTTCAAAGCGAGTCTTGCAGTTTCAGGTGCTGTGATTGTCTTTAGGAGATATATAATGTGGCCTGCTTTTGTGAAGTAGTAGACTACAATTAACAAAGTATCGCAACTCTGAGATTCTGGAGGTTCAACAACGAAATACATAACAATTATAGTCCAAATTGTGCAGGTTTTTGTAGAGGTTTTGAAGGCCTGGTAATATTTTTTGTGTTCTGGCTCAGCGTGTACCACAGCTATACAATTAGATACATAGCTTTTGAATTGATTTGGCTTCTAGCAAATCAACAATCTAAGAGTTCCTTCATCTTCTGGGGGATTTCTGGGGGAATTGTGACACCACCATATATACTTTTGTGGCAGCTATTGAGTTGGCAAGAACTGTACTTGGTTGTGATACAGAAAATATCCTTCTTTACTTATGTCCCTTGACTTGACATTGATCCATTGATTCACATCTACATTACAGTGTCCTGGACGTCAGCTTACTGCAGCAGCTTTCTCAAGGTGACTGGTAGATTCTCATCGCGACCACTCGCAATGAGAAACCTGACCTTCCTGCTTTGAGAATTGCGCCGGGAGGTTTATTTTCCACGCCCGTGATCGGCAACTTGATGTTGCTGATCGCGAACGAAGTAAAGGTCTCGCAGGGATGTTATTTTGCTCGCTCGCGGTCGCCAACTTGATATTGAGCACCGTGAGCAAGCAAAAAATGTCAGCTACACTACGTGTTTTTGCACTGTGCTACGTGCAATTTGCGTAGCGCGTAGGTGCGCAAACTACACACGCTCCGCGAGCGTAGCGTAGTCCTACGCCCAGGGTTACTCATGACTGATTTGACAGAGTGGTGAGAATTTATGGGAAAGAAATGGGCTTTATGAACCTTAGCCTTTTGATTAGCTTTACAGATTGTTTGTTGTAATGAAAGTCAGGTAGCCGAGGTGTAGGTTTAGAAGATTGATTTATTTCAGTCCCAGATAAGTACATCCACAGCTAGACCAGCCCCACCAGGAGCAGTCTCCCTGTAGAAGCACAGATGCTTGCGAGCCTACTGGATCTCCCAAATGCAAATTAAGTCACCCAATATGGTAAAGTTTGATTTTTGAACTGCCCAGCTGACAGTTGTCTCAGGGAGAGACTGAATGAACTGGGGGCATGGACCAGGTGGCGTAAAGCAGCACCCCTGAGAAGGTGAACGTCAGAGTCAGAGAGAAAGAGCGAAAACTATGCTTTCACATACTGTGAGCTGTAGGGGTTCTTGGAAGCCTTTAAATCCTTTGTCCAAGGAAGCATTTAAATTCAGCTAAGCGCTGACAGAGAAATACCTAATGTGAACAAGACATGGTGCCATTTTGACTCCTATTTCTGCTACCTATACACGTCCCGCTAGGCGATGACTCATGCCAACAGGGTACATAGACCTTCAGTCACAATGAAGCAGCATTAATACTGGAATATTTCCGGCACTCTGGTTAGGAGATCTACCTCTCTTGTCGTGAACTCTTGTCACAACTCTTATGGACTCGAGGGAGAGCTATTGGTTCCTAAATAAAAAGAAACATAATGAAGTTTTTGACCCAGAATTCAGTTCAATTAAAATTTCTGAAAGTGCTGGATTTTACCCAATAACATGTTCAATCAAAAATCTCTCTAAATTTGAGCAAGCTAATAGATCTCCATAGTTGACTAAAAAATTAATTAAAAAAATCCTTCCATGCACTTGTATTTTTCCTATACTTTCACTGGAAGATATTACTATGATGTAAAGCACATTTTTAACTGACGTCCTCTGTGCTCTTTTTCCCCAGTCAGTTGGCAGAAGATAAGAACTCAGCCACTGCCCGTGCAGGTAAGAGCGGTGAGGCCGGGTTGAGGGGGAGATGCGATGGACAAACACAAGGAAAAATGAAATAAATAATTAATTTTCCCTTGCCGTAGTCTGTCAAAATCTCCCCCTCAAGCCCCACTGCTCTTACCTGCACGGGCTGTAAGAACTCACACGTTTCTTATAAAAGTCTTCAGCTCAAGGCCCAAAATGGCCTCCTTGAGGCGCTCACTTAGAAACTGACTTCTGCAAATGACACTCCTTCCTTCACTTGGCAGAACCAATACCCGGTCTGTCCCACTAAAGTGAAGATACAAATCTCTTGCTTTCATTAAGGTGTCTCAAACGTTAGATTGTTAAATAAGAAGCTGTATGGATCTTCAATAGGACTTCATTGTATTACAAAAGTTCCAACTGTAATGAAGGCGCACCCGGCATATAGCAAAGAGGTGCCCTTAGTCGCGGTATGGGCAGGAACAGTCAAGGGCAGGGCCGGACTGGGAACCAAAACCGGCCCTGGCAAAGTGCTCGGTGGCCTCCTGGGGGAGCGGTTTTCGGCCGATTTTGTTACCAATTTTGTTACCGGACCGATTTTGCAGCTGTGCTGCAAAAACGGCCCTGTAACAAAAACAGCCCCCAGGGCCCAAAACCGGCCCCCACCCTTGCGGCGCACCAAGCGATTGCCCGGTGCCTGCAACGGCCAGTCCGGCCCTAGCCAAGGGTGGAGAGTCGTCCTTCTTTGGTGTCGCCACAACAGAGGGGTCGCACCCATGACGTCATCCGAGGGTGCCCAAGGAGGCAGCAGTTTATAAGGCACCGCAAGGCGAAGGATGGGCCTCTTTTTCCCTTCACTGAGCAATGGGATCCATCACACTGGATTCGCACAACCACCCACCCACCCTGGCAAGAAGGCAGAATGTGGCGGAATTTCTTGCAGCAGAAATGGGGCCTACCCCAAATGTGGACTGATTTACTGGACTTTTCCCTTGGAAGGGGGTTGATTAATGTGGGCACTGGGCAGGCAGGAGGGGGGACTGACCTGATGGTAGTCCTGGACCTTTCTGCCCTACCCAGGGATGCTAGAAATTGAATATTTTGTGGGATTTTGCCTAGTGGTTGGTATCCCCTGGCAGGGTTGACCGCGATGCAGTGCCCTGAAAGTTACTAATAAAGGTATGCCCTTGGTTGAAGGTGAGGGCAATGGATAAGGTAAAGGGGCCTGCTGGCTCTTGACATTAACCTTTCTAAAATGTTCTATTGTAAAGGAAGGTCGAGATACTGATGTGTTGCTTGCACAATCTATGAGCTGTTCATCTGCCCTATGTCCTGCTTCTCAAAACAATTATGTATGATCTGGCTGATCTTATGACTGGTGCTCTCATATCAATGTTTGCTTAACTAAGATGAAGGTGGTCACTTATCATTTCACAATGAGTTGTGTCTATGTGATTAAAAGGCTACGCCCTTGGTTAAACCACAGTAACGACTATTGTCCATCTCCTTGGGAGTGATGCAATGGGGCGCAGCGAGTGGCATGTGTGAGCGCATTATTAATAGTTTATCTGAAACTTGTCACCCTGGTAGAGAGCTGACACCAAATTCTCAATTTCCAGTCTATTCTGATCGGTGGCATTTCATAATATCCGACGTACGCATTTCATCTATGGTGGAGGTAAAATGCTAAGTTTTAAAACTGGTACTATATAAGTATTCCTTGGCTGCACTTTAAAGGAAGAAATCATAGCTCCTATTAGAATTGCAGGTCAAGAGAAAGCAAAAATTCCCAGACTAGAGAAAACCGCACTGAGCACTTATGATAGCAAGTGAATATAAAGTTACTCCTCTTACAGAACAAACTGTTTTCAAGTTGCATGCAGTCTCCTTATATGCGTAAACATTTCCAAGAAATTCTCAAACTACGCCAGCAATAGCAGCTGAAAGCCAGACCAACCACATCTAACCACTCCTGAACTTCACAGATGCATTTTTCAGTCCTTGTTTCTGACTTTTCACTGTTTTCAACTCTTTCACCAAATAAGCACTTGTACTCAATACATCACATTAACTAGTCGCTGTTGAAAAAAAACATAACTTTTCTGTTTTTCTTTGTTTCAATATTCCATATTGCTTTCAAACTCAACCCAGCTTCGCTTTGTTGCTTTGGCCTGTCTTGCAAGACTCATTTTTTCCCAAACAATCATACATAGTATTTCCACAAAGAGCGTTTTTTGGCCACCAGCCTTCATATATTGGTCTGTAAAATTGTCATTCACATTGTGCTTCTGGTTCTGGCCACCACTAAGTACATCATGGGTCAGTGGATCAGCCTGCTTTATCCATTGGCTCACTTCACTTTGAGTGACTGCACAAAGCCTTTGAATATTGTTCACATCTCCCTAAAAAGTGAATCATTTGCTTTTATAGTAACTTTAAATACCAGCTATTAATTTATCCTGCACTCATTTTTAAGGCGTATATTATACAATGATTAAGTTGCTACCTGCAAATAGGAGTGTCTAGTTAGGAGGTGATGTATTCTTTCTCCTTCACCAACAATAATAATAACATGCATGAGGCAACTGAAAAGCTTGTGTTTAAAAAGCTGCATTGGTGAATTTTTTTTATTTTTATTTAAGATGTTTATTCCAAGCATAAGGTAGCCACATTTAGTTGAAGGCTTTTTATTTCTGTGGCAGAAGCATGCCAAACAAATCGCACCAGCTTGTCAAGGATAGGCCTATTGGCTTAGCCAGTGTTTTCTTTAATTTATAGGGCAAGTTTGAGATTTTTATGAGCAGTTGCTTCTCAATTCAGTCTTTAGTGTGAATTACAATTCGAAAGCAAGGCTTGTTCATGAAGGATTTTCTATGAGTAGTTGTGACTCTTTCCAGCTTCGGTGGGCCATTCTCGTGCATTCTTCGAAGTGGACTATGCTAAAACCGCAGCTAAAATCTTTCCAAATGTTAAAACCCTCCATAGATATGTTACACAGCTCTCCACACTCGTGTAGGGGGCGCTGGATGACTCAGTGCTGAAGGAGCGGGTGTGAAAGTGTGCTGAACTCGTGTCATAATGCAGGACGTTCAATAAACTTTTCAGAAGCATATACAGGCTGTTAGCATTAACCACTACCATGTGCCATTAAAACAAACAGTGTGGTGTGGCTGTAATGAACTAATTAAGCTCAATGTACATACAGTGACAAACCAATGCCTTCACTAAGCACAGCAACATATTATAGCTAGTCATCTAGTTGTCCTGTACTTTTACACAAGACCTCCTCTTAGATCAACTGCCCGTAAACAGTTACCCCAAATTCAGAGTGCAGAAATATACGTTGCATAATGTGGGGTACTACTGTGTTAGCTAGTTACTTTTCAGTTAATAGCCTAGTTTGCAGAAGATTATTCAGCATATTTAGGGTACCTCTTTATTACATAAAATGTACCCCAAATATACCATACATCATTTCCCTGCTATTTCAGATCTGCCTGACTCTGATTTGAATGTATGCAGCACTTCGGACAATCTATATCCTACTCGACCACTAACTTTATGCCCACAACCTTTACATTGATCTGCATAATAGATTTTCCATGCTTCAAACCCCTGCTGCATTGTACTGACTGACGTGATTCCCCAGAAACCGCTTTGTGTCCGGTTACTGACTTTTCCTGCCTTGAGGAAACAGTAATGATGAAGGAGGTTTGTGGCATTACGCAACATCCAAACTCCTTTAACCCCTTCACTGCTAGGCCTCTTCCCCTCCTGTTCTAAGCCTTATTTTGGCGATTTGGGGTAGTGCGCGCTTAGGCCCCTGTAACTTTTTGACCACATAAGGTATCCACGCCAAATTTGCGTCCTTTTCTACCAACATCATGTGGATTCTAAAGGTGCCCAGGGTTTGTGGATTCCCTTGGAGGGGTCCCAGAAATTAAGCAAAATACAGTGAAATGTTAGTTTTTTTCAGAAAAATGGGAAAAAAGGGCTGCAAATGAAAGCCTCTGGGGTTTTCCCTGCAAATGTTATCAAAAAAAGGGTTTGTGGGGCTGAAATCTCCATTTTCTCAGCTTTTAGGGAATGACAGTCTTTTGTCAGAGAACCAACAATTTTTCAAACAGTTTTGGCATTATCTGGGACATAGCCTATTTTTGCTATTTTTAGAGCTTTCAACCTCCTTCCAGTTAATGGTAGAAATTGTGGTACTGAAAATTCTGCATCCATGTTATTTAAATCGTCGAATCATGACGATTTTGGTAACATCAGACCGAAAATGACGAAAGTAAGGTGTGTATGTATTTTCGTCACGTTTGAGTGGCGAGATCACCATTAAATCAGGGATTCCGTCCTGAACCCTCGGGTTCCATTTTGTGCAGCAGCCATTTTGTGGTTGCCCTCACATAGGCCAAAGACGATTCTGAAGGACACGTACACCTTTGCTGACTTCTCTGTGACCTGGGCAAGCTGACTCCACTGCCTGAAGCCAAACCTGTTCGGCCAGTTCCTTTCCCAGTGGCCGATCGAGATAGCATCAAGGCACAGCATGCCATAAACCTTTATTGCACACAACTATGTCTTATCTTACTCACACCTGTCTCTGCTCCTTTCTTTATGGCCTGTTTACGATGGGGTGTGCCCGGGTTTTATTATGGGTTTGTGCAGCTTGTGTAAGAAGGAATGTTGGGTTTTGCATGCTTGCAAAAGCTAGGACTACCCCTTACTTTTGTACTGAGTCATGTAACGCTAAAAACATATAAAAGGCCTCTGTCCTCTGTGTTCCTGAGACTACCTCATTCACTTGCTACGGCTTCTGGGTGACGTGGCCTCACTATGTTAAATTTAATAAAGATGTCTTTTCATATTACAGCTTCTGTGCCAAGTTCTTTGTCATATTAGTAAGTATTCCCTGAGAACGAAATTTTACAGTTCTTCAGTTGGCGCCCAATGTGGGGCTCATCAGAGAAGTGACTTTCTGTGGGAGTGATCGTGCCAGGAGACTGAAATAAACTGAGGAGGACAGAACAGGATTCTACTAAGAAGGTACTCTGTGCACGGGGATTCTGGAGATTCTTTGATTCTGCAGCCCAGTATATTTCTGATCTTCCTGATTTTGATCCTCCACATGATGTCACTCCTGACTGAGAACCTTTTTGGCGTGGGTATTCTTAAAAAGACCATTAGGTCGTGTAGAACTTGACAGTTAGAATCTGGATAACATTTTGATTAGTAAAAGTAAGAGTTAAGTATAAGTGGGTCGCTCCCAGTCTTTGTTCTTTGGTTCCTTAGTCTGGTTCTTAGTTTGATTTGTCCTTAGTTTTTATTTGAATATTGCAATTTTCAAAAATCGAGGGTCTTGTATATTTATGAGTGTATCGATAGAGATAGCCCTTGAAGTTTGAAGCTAGATTAGTGAGCTATAAGATGCCTGATCTTAGCAAATTTGGAGATTTGTGTTGGACAACTTTGTATACGTTTGGATTAGCCGGCTTCCCCTAAAGGGAATATCTAAATAGGTTTAGATTTAAAAAACATATTTCTTCCTTGGTGATTTTGTATCCCCAGGGAATTAAAATATGACATAATACAAAACAAGGATCCTTTGTTCTGTGCAATTTTATGAATGGAGATATGCAGAACGATTTTTGGTGTTATGCCAGCCAAAGCTAGTGAATTAAGTGTATTGTGGCTTCGTGCACATACAGCAGTCTGTTGGGCTGTGTTTTTTTCAGTCTTTTGGAACTCCATTGAGACGTGTTTCTTGTAAATATGACTTACAGCTAGTATTTACAAATGGTTTGGTTTGGGTACAGCCTGTAGGCTGTCCTTTGTTTTCGTCCTGAGTGTTGATTTGTGGGTTCAATGTGTGTTTCAATGTCTATGTGGTTTTTCTCGTTACTGTAACTTCAGCAATAGCTACAGCGCTGTATTGTGTGTCCTGAGTGTTTGAATCCTTTCTCTTTATGTCTGCAATGAGCTCAATATGTGTTTGTAGGTTTCTTGATGTTTTCAGTCTGTTAAGTAAAACGTCAGATTAATTAATGTTAAGTAGAAATTAAATAACACTCCAGCAATTTACTATGTCACATGCCAAAATCGCTATATGTTGCTATTTAATTTACAGACTAAGCAAAAACGCATATGTGCAAACTGTTAAATGCTAAAAATAGATAAGTTAAAATTCACATTCACTACGAATATGAAGGGCCTCAAAAATAATTGTGTGTTTTGTAGCAAAACGAATTTATAGCATTTTTTTACTTACATGCATTGTAGTACATGTAAAAGGCAAACACTTCAGCTAAAGCTAATTTTTGCTAGATTTAAATGCATCTTATTGCACACGCATTTTAAAACTTGAAATGTCTGTTTTCAGTAAGACTGAAAGCGTGCTCAGGTGTCTTAAAAAAATGGCGCGAATAATGTCATGTTTTAAGTTAGGCTTTTGTGCTTAGGCGCATAAATGAATGCATCTAAAAATGATAGGCAAGGGATGCAGCTTACCTTTACATGTGGAATTATCATAAAAACAGATAATTGGTTTCATTGAACGAAAAATTATTAATTATGGAAAAATTATTTGAAAAAAAAAAGTGTTTTTTTTTTATCGTTTTTTGATATTTATAAAGCTTAATACTCATACTATGACCTCCTAGTATTAAAATTTGATTTAAGTTATGTGTTCTGTATAATTAGGTAATTTGCATGTTGGTTTTCACTTGGCGCAGGCGTAAAAACTCATTTTTTCAAAGGAATGAGATGTGATATGCTTAATGTCCAATCTTTGCAATGTGTAAAGCACATTCTGAGGATGATTAATAAGTAATATAATTGTAGGATTTTTATTTTTAAGTGCCCCAAAGATAAAAGTCGAAATTGAGTTATATGGATTTTTAACACAGCATTCTTGTCATTTACCATTAAGCATGGGTGTAAAATCCGCTCCGCTCGCGGAATTTGCGGATTGTCGGCAAATTCGCAATCCGCGAACTCTCGCGAATTTGCCGAAAATCCGTAAATTCGCACGCAGCTTATTTTTTTTGCTTGGTGAGGTGATACAATTTTGCGGCGAGCGGCGTTCACTTACCGTCATTCAGCGTTTGCAGAGTTGTTTTTCTCCATATTTTGCGTGTGCTGCGCCATTTTGGATCTTGCTGCGTGATCGCGCGAGAGTTTTTTGACCGTGATTACGTCATCGCGGCTTGCCACCTTGCACAGCACGCATCGCGAGAGTACGCAATTGCGAACACGTAGGTGCGGCGGGCAGCAACAATCTCGCACTCGCGAAATACAGATTTTGCAATTCTGCACAAGAAATCCACCAGCAAACAGCATAAACCTTCAGAAAATGATGATTTTTATCAGAATCACTCCTCAGGTTGACATTTGAATGCACTTTTTTTAGCAAGGAGTCCATTTTGAGGGGGGGGGAGGAAGGAAGTGCCCCACAGTCTCCAACTTCCTGTTCCTGTCCAGCAGGCTCCTCCCAGTGCTTTCTTCATGTGCTGGTCACTTTCATTTGGACCTTGACCTGGAAGGATTACTCTTTGTGGATGCTGCTGGATATTTGGATTTGAGGCCTTTTTGACTTTCTTTGGATCACTTTTGGATTAGAAATCAACTTTCACAAGTAAGTTTGTTTGGGGCATTACAGTTGCTGCAACTTCAATTTTGGAACTTTTTCAGAACATTAAATAAAATATATTGTGGGTAGCCACAGTATCCAGTAGGACCAGGGTTAGTTATGGGTGCATGATACAACTGTTTTGTTGAATTTAAACATCATTGAGGCCATGGATGGGCTGGGATTGTGCTGAATTTTGTGTTTTTGGTCGATTGTTTGGGGCTGTTGTTGTGGCATTTTGACCAGGGGTAGTGAGTGGTGCATGGACTGAGTCTGCCTGTGGGGTCTCTTTAATGTAAACATCCTGGATGGCACTGGATTGTGGTGATTTTTGTGTGTTTTTCGTTTTTTTGGGGTGTACTGTTGATGTGGACTGGCCATGTGGGTGGTGGTGGCCATTTTGAGTGCTTGTACAGGCAGGCCCTCCACATGTGCTTGGGGTGCAAGGGGCCATTTTGAAGACAGGCAGTGTCTGAGGCCTGCACCCATTTTGCCTAGCTTTCATCCATTATGCCCAGGGGTAGTGAGTGGTGCATGGGCCTAGTCTTTCTGTGGGGTGTCTTCTTGAATTTAAACATCACTGAGGCCATGGATGGGCTGGGATTGTGCAGAATGCTGTGGTTTTTGTCGATTTTTTGGGGCTGCTGGTGGGGCCTTTTGCCCAGGGGTAGTACTAGTGAGTGGTGCATGGACTGAGTCTGCCTGTGGGCTCTCTCTCTCTTTAATGTAAACATCCTGGATGGCATTGGATTGTGGTGATTTTTGTGTGTTTTTCGTTTTTTTGGGGTGTACTCTTGATGTGGACTGGCCATGTGGGTGGTGGTGGCCATCTTGAGTGCTGGTACAGGCAACATGTGATTGGGGTGCACCCATTTTGCATAGCTTTCATCCATTATGCCCAGGGGTAGTGAGTGGTGCATGGGCCTAGTCTTTCTGTGGGGTGTCTTCTTGAATTTAAACATCATTGAGGCCATGGGTGGGCTGGGATTGTGCTGAATTTTGTCCTTTTTGTCGATTTTTTGGGGCTGCTGTTTGGGGCCTTTTGCCCAGGGGTAGTACTAGTGAGTGGTGCATTGACTGAGTCTGCCTGTGGGCTCTCACGCTCTTTAATGTAAACATCATGGATGGCATTGGATTGTGGAGATTTTTGTGTGTTTTTTGTTTTTTTGGGGTGTACTGTTGATGTGGACAGGCCATGTGGGTGGTGGTGGCCATCTTGAGTGCTGGTACAGGCAACATGTGCTTGGGGTGCACCCATTTTGCATAGCTTTCATCCATTATGCCCAGGGGTAGTGAGTAGTGCATGGGCCTAGTCTTTCTGTGGGGTGTCTTCTTGAATTTAAACATCATTGAGGGCATGGGTGGCCTGGGATTGTGCTGAATTTTGTGTTTTTTTTTACTTTTTGGGGTGTATAACTGATGTTCCTCTGTCTTCCATTGCTTTTAGGTGCACAAGAGAACCACCAGTGCCAGGAAGAAGTCCTGCTGCGGTGTGTGCAGCACAACGTCACGTGTGGCCACAGACAACTCTTCAACTTGTGGAACTGCGGCCTGCTGTTCTGAGTGACATCTGAAGAAGATGGCCCCAAAAAAAGTTCCCCGTAACTCCTCTAGCAAGAAAATTGCCAGAAAGGAGCAGAAGAAGCAAGTTACCAAGCAGACTGGTGTGCCGCCCGCCAGATTTTTTGGGAATATAAAAAAATACGCCTGCAGCAGCAGCGGGATCTGCTGGGGACCAAGCTGGGAGCAGCACCCCCGCTCCATTGGGCTCAGTGCCACCACCCCCATGCCAACTTAAGTCCAAGCCCTTGAGTGCTGCAGAGGCAGCCAGTCTACTTGTTCAATCACCATCGTCCAGTGATGTTGGCTCATCGCAAGAAAGCAGCAGCAATGTCCCTCAATCAACACAGGTTGTTGTAACTCATCTGACGAGTGTTGAACAACCACAGCCGCAACAACAACCACATGTGCAAGTACAAGCCCAAGTACATGTTGAAGGAGAGGCAGCGCAAGGAGATGCACAAGCAGAGGTGCATGGAGGGGCACAACAAGTGCCCACAATAGTTGTTCCTCCAGAAGTAGGGGCACATCTGGAAATCGACAATCAAGCCGAGGTATCATTCGAGGAAGCCACTCCTCCTGATGATTATTCATTGTCTTCCACATCCCGAGCAAGGAAAAGATCAAGGGTGGTGGTGTCTACATCTTCTTCAAGCCCACCTCCTTCTGATGATATGGATCTTACTTGGGAACCAGCACCACTGCCGTCTGAGAGTGAGGCTGAGGCACACCATGATCTGACAAAGGTAGCTAAGCGTAAAAGGAAGGTTGTCGAAACTCTCATAGTTATGGAGTGTGATGCCACTCAACAAGAAGTTCATCACCACCCCCTTTTCTGAATCGTTTTTGGCCACTATAGGTGTGGCAGGGTATACTCAGACATGAGTCCCTTGCTCACTGCTCCATCAGGATTTAAGCAAGCCGGGCCGACGACGGCTGAAATGCCAGAAA
This sequence comes from Lissotriton helveticus, assembly GCF_964261635.1. Classification (NCBI taxonomy): domain Eukaryota; kingdom Metazoa; phylum Chordata; class Amphibia; order Caudata; family Salamandridae; genus Lissotriton; species Lissotriton helveticus. The sequence goes on from NC_136059.1 coordinate 1,074,256,791, forward strand.
CCGGTCCCCGGAAGCTTGATGGATCAAACCCTGATCTTTGGACTGGGTAAGAGTGGTCTGCTTAATTCAGACACTCTGTTCATCACCACCCCCTTTTCTGACTCAACAAGAAGTGGCGTATAATCCTGCTGCTGAAGACTCTCACGGAGACGATGCAGTCATCACTAACGTCAATGAAGCCCCAGCGGGCATGCAGCAAACAGACATTTTGACCCTAGCCCGACAAGCTGCTGAGCTTGATGATGAAGTCGACGAGGAGGCAATGGGAACACCTCAATATTTGAAGTTAACTAGTACACCACCACCTACCGCTTCCATATTTCTTACTCGCCAGAAGGGACCTCCATCCACCTCGACCTCAATTAGTGGTGGGCAAAGTGCACAACGTAGTAAAGTTCAGCAATACGCATCCTCCACTTCATCTGGCATTAGCAGCAGCATGACCACCACCAGTATCGCCTCCTCCAGCCCCCCCAGACATTTCAAGTCCGCAGTTTGGGACTTCTTAAGTATTTGCCCAAAAAAGGAAAACCGAGCCATTTGTAGCATTTGTAAGCTTGCAGTTAGTCGTGGTAAGCTTGGTACCAACTATGGGACTGGAGGCCAGAGAGGTCATCTTGAGAGACAGCACACTGTCAAATGGTTTGCACACCTACAGGAGATCAAGAAAGCCCGAATTGCAAGTCAAGAAAACGTTGATGTTCCATCTGATGATGATGAGGAGGAAGGAGCGTCACACACTTCACTTACACCCAGTACCCCTGTCAGCACACCCCCTGTGAGCCACACTAAGAGTGTGGGACAGAGTGAGACACCAATGCGAAAAAATTCATCAGCGAGCGTAACTGCGTCATCATCATCCCGTAAAATGGTCCAGGGCAACATTAGAACCATGTTGTTTTCAGAAGCGCCATATGAACGCAACCACCCAATGGCGCGTCTGTATAACACTAAGCTGGCTAAAATGCTAGCGCTGGATCTTCTCCCTTTTTCTTTTGTAGAAGGGGTTGGTTTTCTAGAATTAGTGGCAGCGCTCTGCCCTAAATGGAAGGTTCCTGGCCGGTTCTATTTTGCCCGAGTTGCGGTTCCAGCACTACATGAAGATGTGCTGGAGGTGATTGGGGCAGCTTTGCAGAAGAGTGCTGTTCACACTATACATCTGACAACAGACATGTGGACCAGTGGCGCAGGCACTGATTACATGTACATCACTGCACACTGGGTCTCTTTTTCAGGGGTTAAAGCTAAGCTAAACGCAGGTGTTGACTTGGACCAAGTTTTTAAAGCTGCTCGGAAACATGCAACACTAGCCATGTTTGGCTTGGAGAAACGTCATACAGCAGAAAACATTTTGAATGAGTTTAACACAAAGGTCTTTCACTGGCTGTCCCCAAAAAAATGCGAGATTGGTTATGTTTCCACGGATAATGGCGCCAATGTAGTTAAGGCCATGGATCTGGGTAACTATTTCGTGCCGTGTTTGGCGCACTGTATAAACCTGGTTGTTAAAAAATTCTTGGATAAAGACAGTCCAGCGTGTGAGTTAGTGGCCACCTGCCGAAAAATGTGCAACCATTTCAGCCATTCTTTTAAGGCCCGGAAGCATCTGAGGAGCCTGCTACATGAACGTCGAATGTCAGTGAAAGCACTCATCCAGGAGGTGCCAACACGTTGGAACTCAACCTTCTACATGCTTGAGCATCTGTATGAGCAATTTACGGTACTCGATCAGTATTTCTTAACACTGGGTACAGCTCAGAAGGACCTGAGGCTAGATGCGGCGGAATGGGAGCTAGTTAAAAGCCTGACAGACATGCTTCGTCCTTTTGAGGTCTTCACACGTGCAGTCAGCAGGGAGGACTGTAATTTGGGAAAAGCTATCCCATTGTTGCGTATGCTGGAGCACAAACTGAAGGCGGTGTGTTCTAAGTTTCAAAAAGATGAAGAAAAGCAAGAAGCTTTTGTTTTGGCGGAGAAATTATTAGAGCGCCTACTTGGCGATGAACGTCTTCAAAAGATCCACTCAGAACAGCATTACATTTGTGCTACTATTCTGCATCCACGCTACAAAAAGGCGCTGGCAGGCAGTGCATTAATTCCTTTTGGTGATGAAGATGTTACAAAGTACAAACGTTGGCTAGCCTTGTCAGCCATGAGATTTGAAAGAGAACGGCAGCAAATTCAAGGAAAAGGCAGTACATCAGCATCAGCAGGCCATCCCCAGTCAAAATACTCCACTTCTGCACCTGTGGCTGTGGCAGAAGTGACCTCTCAGCCGTTAAAGACACCGGCAACCGGATCATCTGCACCAGACACAACAGAAATATCGAGTGATGAAGAGGATTGGCTAGCTGAGCTTGGGTTTGGTTCTCCAAAGGTCAGAGCAAAAAGTAAGCAAAGTGGAGGAAACGTGGAGAACCTTGAGTCGATGGTGCAGGACTATCTGAATGACTCAACAGAGGTCTATGTTAATGCTGACCCATTGGCGTGTTGGCATGGGAAAAAAGAATTGTGGCCAGAGATCACCAACCTGGCTATAAATTACTTGTCTTACCCACTCGCAAGCGTGTCTTCTGAACGTGTGTTCAGTGCTGCTGGTGGCATTGTAACTTGCAAACGGACCTGCCTCTCGCCCAAAAATGTGGAGAGGTTAACAATGATCAAGATGAATCAGCACCTCATACCACCAGATTACAAAGTACCAGATTACACGACGAAAGAAGACGAGGAGGACAGCAACTTAGATGAGGGAATTTCTTCTGTGTTAGGTGACACTGACCTACTCCTGCCTGAATTGGCAGAGTATGTGGACGAACTATTCTTCCCTGACACCGAGCCCTGAAAATGAGCCAATGACTCAATAACTTACTTTTTAGTCCTTATTCACTTTTATTCCTGTGTGTCTGTCTTTCTTTGTTTTGCACAGTTAATATAATTAAAACTTTAATCACCTGTACTTTTGCTTTTTGGCTGTTTGGGGGTCTTCTACTTTTTTTTGCCTGGGTTGACGGCTCTGGGGCCATTGCTGGGAAGGTCTAATACCGGATAAAACTGGTTTGGACATAATCCATGAGGGAAAAGTTTTTGCATTTTCTGATATTTCACTCAATGTAGCGTTTTCGGGGGCCTGTTTGGGGGGCTTCCTGGTGTTTGTGGGTGGGTTTCGGGGTCTGGGAGCACTGTTGGGTATGGATAGTTTTGATAGCAAGAGGTTAGAAGGAAATCCATGGAGGCAGAGGGGAGTTAGGGCCTAGCTGCAGAGCGCGCGCTGAGTGATTTTGGAAATTTTCAGAAAAGCGACAAAGTCCCAATTTTTGTACTTTTGCTTTTTGGCTGTTTGGGGTCTTCTACTTGTTTTCGCCTGGGTTGACGGCTGTGGGGCCATTGCTGGGAAGGACTAATACCGGATAAAACTGGTTTGGACATAATCCATGAGGGAAAAGTTTTTGCATTTTCTGACATTTCCCTCAATGTAGCGTTTTTGGGGGCCTGTTTGGGGGGCTTCCTGGTGTTTGTGGGTGGGTTTCGGGGTCTGGGAGCACTGCTGGGTATGGATAGTTTTGATAGCAAGAGGTTAGAAGGAAATCCATGGAGGCAGAGGGGAGTTAGGGCCTAGCTGCAGAGCGCGCGCTGAGTGATTTTGGAAATTTTCAGAAAAGTGACAAAGTCCCAATTTTTGTACTTTTGCTTTTTGGCTGTTTGGGGTCTTCTACTTGTTTTCGCCTGGGTTGACGGCTCTGGGGCCATTGCTGGGAAGGACTAATACCGGATAAAACTGGTTTGGACAAAATCCATGCGGAAATGCCTTTTGGCACTTTTTGTAACTTAGGGTTCGTTAGGGTTAGCCCTAGCAGCAGGATTGCATGTGTTTCGGGGTGTTCTTGATTTTTGCAACTGAGTTCTGGGGTCTTAGAGCACTCGTGGGAATGTGTAATTTTGGTTGCAAGTGATTTGAAGAAAATCCATGGTGGGAAAGGGGGGATCACTTACTCTGTGAGAGGCACTTAGTGTTGAAAACATTTAGCCATTTACACTTAAAGGAAGAAAATGACCCAGACTTAAGTTTCAGGAAAACAAACTTACTGTTAAACCCCCACCCACCAGACTCAAAAGCAGTAAAAACAGGTATGCTCAGATAAAGTTTCAAAAAGTATATTTGTGTAGCCCTAACAAAATAATCTCCCGCAAGACCCTCGCTAACCCCAACGATTGTCCTTCAAAAGTTCCAAAAAAAACCAACTCCCAATTCCCACTCCCCAAAAGTCTCTAAAAAAGGGGCAAGGGACACTACGGCAGGATGCTGTTTACTTTAGCGGCCAGGGCATCATACTCCTTGCGGAGGGTGGCATGGTCGGAGCGGAGGCCCTCCACCAAGTTCTTGTATGTTAAGACCTCCTGCTCCAGGTAGGACACTCTGAGGCATAAGCGGCGCTGGCGTGCCTTGCAACTCCTGTGGGGGGCAGCTGCTGTCTTTGCTGCTCGGCGGTGGCGGTTGGTTTTGGTAGCCTGGCTCCGTACCGCTGGAGCACTGCGCTGGCTGGCAGCCCGTGTGGGCCCAGAGGAGGATGCAGCTGTCGCAGTGGATGTACCAGTAGACTGCCTGTCCTCTTCCTCCAGGGCCAGCAGCCGCCGATATTCTGCGACAGTGGCATCCAGCCTCCGTTGCCGGGCCATTCGAGCCTGCTCCTTCCTTGATGGTTTTTTTGATTTGGAAGGAGCAACTATATGAAGAAAGAAAGACATAGTCTGTAACCAATGCTCCTTAAGATTAACACAAAATGATTGAGCAGAAAGTTGTGTCACAGTACAACTAGCAACTTGAAAGCACAGTACATAACTATTGAGGCCAGTATCTATCTAACCTCACACTTCTTCATCCTTGCTCTAACATTAGTGGGAGTTTAAGGAACAAATTCTACGAGCACTATGGACTTCCATTACAGTCGACTATGACAGTACACCAGTCTTATTCTTCTTCTTCTCTCTTGTTTAGGAAAATTGGTACGTTATCTTCTGCAAGCCGGCATAATGCCAGCGCAGTGAACTTGCACCCGAGAAAAACAGACGCACACCATGATGAGTGAGACAGACTTGCGTTACTGTACAGGTCCAGTACATGCAGGTGGTGAAGCTCTTACTTTTCTATTACGGGTGGCACTGAGAATACTCTGTTAAAAGGGATACTGCTTAATTAATTTAACTTTCACCCTACAGTGCAAATGACTACTAGAAAAGGAAAATAAAGAAGCTAAATAATCTGATTATCTATCACTTCACATGGGATGTATTTGATTACATATGGGATGACTTTAGGTGCTTTGCTTTTTATTGAGTGAACAGTGATACACCCACACATGAATGACGTACTACTACTAAACTAAACTTATTAAGAGAGGTAGGGAGTGTCCACCGTAATGACCGGATATATGCTGTGCATGCAGTTGCAATACAAACTACTGTTACTATTCATGGTAGTATTTGGACAAAATTACAACTTCTTTTCCTTGCCTTTCCTACACTGGAACGGACGTGCATGTGCGGTGTTACATGCTCTTCAAAGTAACACTTAGTTCATCCAGTGACCGTCTACTCTCTCTAGATACACATATGCTATCTAAGAGTCAGATAGTACCATGATCCAGGCATCCATCCATTCAAAGTATATGCACACATACAGTTTCTGTTTCACCCACCCAGGCTGTTCTCCTTCCACCCATCCTTGCTTCATCATTCACCCAGCCATGCACCATACCATATTCTTTCCTTCCCAGCCACCTCGGGGACCAAGCAAACACATATCATTCTTCTTTGCCAGTCATCATTAAATTTCTCGTCCTTCCACACTTACTTACACCCTTCTTTCGCTTTTCGTTCATCCCATCCATCAAGTTCATCTCAGATCTGATTGGGATTCTTCTCGCCAAAAACTTCACAGCTAAGTCGAAGTACATTTAGAGGAGGCTACTACCTGGTTGATTTATAATACACCCGTGCAGAAAGCACACTCTGCAGTCTTCAATCTCAATAAGTAAGGAATATATAGCTTACCTCTGCCCGCCACCACCGTGTGAACCCTCACAGGCACATTGGTGTCGTCCGGCACTTGCACCGCCTCCTCCCCAGAAGTGTTCTCCTCATCCAACACCATCACCTCCGCGCTGCCCCGCCACCAGATGTTCCACCTACAAAGTACATTTAAGAATGTTAGAAGACACCACTCACTACTATATAATATTTGGTCTAGGAATAAAGAAATGTGAAAAAAACAGAAAACAATGTAATAATTTGTGACTGTCTAATCTAAAGTAAAAATGTCCCTTTTTCCAGGGAAGGCTCAGTGCATAGAGCTATTGCTGACTAGAATGGGAGTCCAATGGAATTGCCAAATGTGCAATCTTAGTTAGCTACATAGACAGACTAATAAGAATAATCTAGTAATACCACAGGGAGTCATAGTCGAGGCAGGATAAGAATTTAGATACAGTCTACAAGAAGATCAAAGACGATTTAGAAAAAATCGAGTGAGGAACGCTAGGAAAAAATAGGTACTCTATATTAAAATGAAAACTTACTGGGGCCAGCAAAGGAGCCCTCGCCTGGCCGATCCTGGCCTTCTACAGCAGCAGCAGCAACCACCTCCTCCTCTGTCCTCTTGCCCCTGGGGGGAGCTGATGTACAACATGAAAGAAAGAAAGACCCGAAAACATGGACGATTGTTGTCAACTAAATCAAACATTTCAAAAGAACGATAACAAAATATTTTGGCGAAATAGCAAATAGACAACTATTCCGCGGGATATATTGACCGATCTCATGTGGTCTACTACGTTATTAGTATTGCTTGATTTGCGGACCGTTGACTTGGAAAGTTCTTATGTAACTCACAAAACAAACTACTAAAAAGGTTCTCCAAGGACTGGCAGGCAGCAGTCCGCAGCACGCAAAGTGACAGACAAAGTCCATCGTGATTGCAGATCAGCGACAACACTAAAAAGTTTCCTACTACATTAACCAGTCATTAAAATACTCAAACTATCAATCCACCACCACTATTTCTTCTTATCGCTATGTGTACAAAGGAAGGACTGGACATGATTCTGTAGGGGCTGATTTAGAAGCCCCTTGCGGCTCTTTTGCTCCATTGTTGCTTGACTTTTGTGACGCAGCGGCAGAACAAAAGAGGCGCCATGGTGCGGCATATATTAACAACGTGACGCATATGGGAGATGCATCACGTTGTAAAGCCCTGAGCCATCAGGGGCCGTTCCGGCGCAAGGGAGGGCGTTCCTGCGCTGGAACGCATCCTAAAAGTGGCTGAGCACATCTACAAGATTTTAATCGGTCACTTTTAGGACAATGATGCGTGACTCAAACCCTGCGCCTGCTTGAAGCAGACGTACAGCTTGACGCAGCATTGGGGAGATAGAGCACCCCAGAGCTTTGCTGCAGCTGCACCATCGTTGCGACGCAATTCCAGCAATGCGCCGCCTTTACGGCATAGAAGCGTAACGCTTCGGTGACGTTTTGGGCACATGGTGCGCCGCATTGTAAATACGGCGCACCATGGGTGGTGGTGGCGTGGCGCACAATTACTGGCGCATCCCTGCTACTTTGCAGGGATGCGCCGGTAATTAAATATCTGACCCTTAGTGTCTAGCATTACACAGTTCTTTAAACTACACTCATGCATAATTTCACAGGCCAATGAAATGAACACAAAATCGAAAACAAATAAGCATAGTAGCAGCGCTACTGAGAAGGAGAGCAGTGCACCTGAAATGCACAGAAGATTTTGAAATATAATTTACCTACAATGTAATCAGCCGCATTATTGCTCTTGGTAAAAAACAAAAATTTGCAAGATAATAACACACAGAGCAGGAGAAAACAGAGTAGTAAAGAAATAGCTACTACCACTCACCAAGCCCGGGGATCTCAAGGCCGAGCAGGTCCAGCAGATCGCGTTCCCGGTCCAGGATATCCGTCCAACGGTGGGTGACTTGGTTGTAGGTGTGCCGGACCCGAGATTGTTGGTACATGGCCCGGCACACCTTCTCCCACCGCTTCCGGCGCTCCCGGATCCCGTACCCGCTAGCGATCTTGCCGCCTGCCATGATGGTCCTGGGGAGGCGGCGCTGAACATAAAAAACTAGTGCGGCCACCTCCTCCGCGCTGAAGATCTCCCGGGGCGCGACATTCTCCCCCCTCAAACGCCCGCACGGGAGCCGGGCACGGGGTGCGGGACCCTTCCCCTTCGCGGGCTGCTTCCCGGCTCCCTTTACCATGGTCTGGGCAGAAAGGAAGCTAAATAATAAAGAAGAAATAGAATAGGGAAGAAGAAAAGAAAAGAGTTAAAATAATTAGTTTAAAATTAACAAAAAGTAGCAGAAAACACAAAAATATAAAGCTAGAAAAATAGAGGGATAGATAATAAGTAAAATAGATTAAAAAAAACTTCAAACAAGCAAAGGATGGCAGAGATTCAGAGAGGATACAGAAAGCATGCCCAGAACCATAGCAATGAATGAGAAACAAGATGGCCGTGCCCGTTCACGACCGCGTGGGGGAGTTCGCGCAAGATTTTCCTCGCGATCACACGTGAAATTGTACTAGCGAGCCTCACACTTTGCGAGATTACACATAGCGCCCGGAAACGGAATTACGTCACGCAAACAAGATGGCCGCGCCCATGTACGTCCGCTAGGGTAACTTCGCAAACCTGTGATGATGAACCAGACGTAGAAACAACATAGTCGCGGCCGTTGCGAGCCGACAAGTAAGTTCGCAATTGCGAACTGGTACACAAACCTCGCGAACTGGCAGAAACCCTTGCGAACACCAAAAAAAAGAAAAATCCGCAAATTTGCGAGAGTTCGCGGATTCTGCGGATTGCGAATCCGTAAATACGCACATTCGCAAATGCCAGATTCGCAAAATCCGCCCATGCTTATTTACCATAGCTTGGAAGTGTCCCAGGCTTCAGTAAATGCATTCTTTTGTGTATAATACAAACTTGCGAGTTGTTATTGAGGTTGTTTTTCATAGCTCAGTGAGCCAATGTGCCCGGTGCAGACGTTTGTGTTTAATATCAGGGTTGAAGGTTCTAACTTTAGCAGGCCCATTTAGGCGTTCATCCATGTTAGGTTGCTAAAATGAGTACCATTGTAAAGGGTGGTAGCAAACATTTGTTCTAAAAACTGGTATGTGTGAATCATTCACAGTAAATATAGTAGGCCTCGGAATGAGCAGAAACTGTGGGCTAGGAGAACAGGCTTCTCAAGTTGCGCTAAGATGCTATCTTTAGTTTTCCTGTAAACAATGGAGGAGGTTGTCATGTTGACATTTGTGACCTTTTAAATTCGAGCCTTGTCTCTGTGAAATACAGAATAATCTTGCTAAACAGGCCCCTGAAAGGTGGAATTTCTGGTTTCTCCATAAGAATATCAATAAAATTAAAGAACTTAATTCCAAAAGGGAAATATAAAAAAGGATTCTTTAAAAGTCCCAACATCATGACATTTGTATTTCTGCTCTAAAAAAAATATTGTCTGCTAGTCACTTTTATTTGACAGAAAACAAAGTGTTGCATTACGTCTTAGACAAAAAAATAAGATGCAGCCTTTTACTAAAATTTTGAAGCCTACATGAATAAGTAAGAACGATTTGCCAATTAAGAATTATTTTTATCGTGGAGACTGTGGCACAAGGCTAATATGCCGTGTCAGGGAAAGGGTTTTACTTTTGGAAAGTTAAAAGGGCTTCACGTTGCAAGGTGACTGACAAGATGGTAACAGTTAATTAATGGAAATTTATTTTTGTGTTTCTTAAATGTGTATCATGTTTTGTCTTCTGATTAAAAGCGATCAGAAATGTCTCTCTTTTGTGTGCTGTGTATTTTTTCTTTTTGCTTCTGCTCACAGATCATTCATGGATTGCTCTGGGGGATTTTAAGCCTAACAAGACACGTGAGTTTGGTTGGTTGAAATGAGATTTTTTTTTTTGTGCAACTCCTTTGAAAAGAAATGTCCATGCGTTTTTCATGTTTGTGTATTTGGTTCTATCATGAATTGTTCTTGCTGGTTCTATGTGTCTCTCAGTTGTATTTGACTGCAGATACCCACTACTATTGGTGATCTACTGTCAAAGAGGAGGGTAAGGATTTTAAACCTGACACTGTATTATGCGTCACAGCTCATTTATATATGCTGCGTTTTTACATGTTTTATGTTGCTGCTTAAGAAATTATTACAAGTTCACCTGTGTTGCTGTGAGGGGACATGTATGACGATACGTGTCGCTTCGCTGATACTAAAATTCACAGATATGATTTGTTTTCATATTGTGAACCAGACAGACAACACTTCACCAGTGTATGTCAAATTTGGCTATAAGTATTGAAGAAAAATAAACAGCAAATTGTGTCATTTGTAGTCACGATACTGCCCTTTCCTGTAAGGAACAGGCAGCCCTAAAATTATATATCCTGATTGGACGTAAGGATAAATTATAGATTTGTGACTCTTGTACATGGTGACCTGTACCATAAAAGAAACCAGGTTTCATTTTTTTTTTTCCTGAAGAAGGAACTGGAACATTAGCTGAGATTACCGTATATGGTGCGGAGTGTGTATCACCCATACTCTTGGTATTGTGTCACATGCCTGACTATCACCCAAGCACATCAGGCCTAGTTATTGGGGATTTTAGCTGTGTCCTATTCTCCTTTCCGTATTCCTTTCACCAGTCAGCTTTTATTATTATTAATGTATTGTTCAGGTTCGCACTTTCAGATTGCAGTAATGTACCATGGACCCCCATTTTATGTATAATTCCCTGTTGCATAACTAGACTGGTTTCTAAGAATATTCTTTAGGCCTATTCTGATGTTTTTCCAGTCTGACTGTTAGGACTGTTAGGACTCATTAACTGACTCAATACTATAGTAAGATAAGCTTTCCACATCAATAGGAGACACCTTTCGTTTTTTGGTTATGACAAATTCAATGCCTATTCTAATTTGGTTTTTATTTCTTTTTTTTACTGCTTTAATTTTTGATGGACCAGATGTATTTTAAATAATGGAAATCCCAGGATTTGTTCTTGTCTTTTGTTTCCACATCTTGATCATTAATTTTTGCATTACATAGTCCAACTGATGCAAAAAAGAAAGGAAGGTATCTATATGTCCCTGATAATATGTATGTGATCTCTCTTTTGAGATGTTCTAGATGAGGAATTTAGGAACACCTATATGTAACCATTGAGATAAAATGTGTTTATCCCATTAGACGATGCCACTATGTGTGAGGACATCCATTCAGCTAGAATTCCCATGTCGCTATCTACCCTTGGATGGTGAAGGATATGCTCTCACACGGAAACCCAATTGAAGAGCCTAGAGACACTGTTTTGCCTATTGCCTTTGTTTTTGTATTTCCTTTGAGAATGACAGTGTATTTCAACGCAGAATTGTCCCATGGCGTGTGGCCACTCCTTTGAAGATTGCAGGCCACCTGTTTGCAGTCCCCTTGTTATACAATGAACTGTTTAAAGCATCGCACTTGCTTCATCAGAAGGCGTTCAACATCAGAAAAGAAGGAGGAGCTGGTTTTGCCACAGAACCAGAATTTCAGTGCAAAAGAGCGCCTGTCATGTGCTGGTTAACCTCTGACAGTGTGCAGTCCCTTGAGATTTCAGTGCAAAAGAGCGCCTGTCATGTGCTGGTTAACCTCTGACAGTGTGCAGTCCCTTGAGCCCCTTGGCCTAAGTTTTGGCCACGCACCCCCCTTTTTCCTTTGCTTCAACGGAAGTGCAGTGCACCGGAGGATCCATGAGTGGCAAAAGGCACTCCATTCTGGTGCCCATGAAAGAGCAGACTGAGCGTCCTCTGACACTGAATGATGAGTGTTGGAGTCTGAGAATGGTCCCGGGTCTGCACGAGATGATTTGTGCCCATGACCAATGAAGAGCACAATATCTGTAGTGTCTGCTGCAGAGGAGAGGTACGGTGCACTGCCTTGAGACATTGAGACTTTTTGAATGAGCTATGAGTGTCTGCCAGGAGGGCTCTCCAACAGATACTGAGCATTTTTTTCATGAGAGGCCTGAATCCAAAGGCCCATGCAATAACGGGAGCAGACTTGATGGACAATAGAAGCCTGCCAGAGAGGCTTTTTGAACGGAGGTTTCCGTGTGATTGTATAGACTAAGTGTTAGGAGAATGATTTTATTGTTCTGCTGGCATTATTTTAAAGTAGTATTCTGTTTAGTAAAAGCAGAATAAAGTCCATTTTCTGTGGAAGAGTATCCCCTTTTCACCTCAGAGCATTAATGAGGGTCACCACTGTTTCACTTGAACATATGATAAATTACAGAAATGCATAGGCAGACCTAGAATGTTACTAGATAATTTTAGGATTTACTTTTTGCTTAGGGTTGTTTAAAAAAGTATGATTTCATTTGTAAGAGCAGTCACTACTTTGTCTATATGTTCTTAACAACGTGTTTTCTAGTGTTTTTAAACATGACATTGTCTTTTATGGGTGGGATTGTTTTTGCTGCCCAATTCACATCTGTACCCACCTCCCAACCTATGTCTCTTCCTACTACTACTTCTTTGCATTCTTTCCATATTTTACCTGAACATGGACTAGTTAGGAGGTCAGAGTTTACAGATAATTCCTTTTGTATAGTTTCTGCATCAACACCAATTAGTAGTGAACATCACTAATTGTTGGGTGTGTGGTCTTATACCACATACTACAGATAGAGGTATTCCCTATTTGGTCCTGCCATATATGGCCTTTGTGCTACTACGTGTGTAAGGAGACCTGTCCCAAGAGAGTTGGTAAGTAATAGGATTAAGCTTCAGCAACATCTTGATGATTTGATGAATATAGACCTGAACTCACATTAGCGTGAGTGTAGGTTGTTGCCTATGTAAGGGCAAAAGGATGGTCTGTGGTACTGAAAATTCTGCATCCATGTTATTTAAATTGTCGAATCATGACGATTTTGGTAACATCAGACCGAAAATGACAAAAGTAAGGTGTGCATGTATTTTCGTCAAGTTTGAGTGGCGAGATCACCATTAAATCAGGGATTCCGTCCTGAACCCTCGGGTTCCATTTTGTGCAGCAGCCATTTTGTGGTTGCCCTCACATAGGCCAAAGACGATTCTGAAGGACACGTACACCTTTGCTGACTTCTCTGTGACCTGGGCAAGCTGACTCCACTGCCTGAAGCCAAACCTGTTCGGCCAGTTCCTTTCCCAGTGGCCGATCGAGATAGTATCAAGGCACAGCATGCCATAAACCTTTATTGCACACAACTATGTCTTATCTTACTCACACCTGTCTCTGCTCCTTTCTTTATGGCCTGTTTACGATGGGGTGTGCCCGGGTTTTATTATGGGTTTGTGCAGCTTGTGTAAGAAGGAATGTTGGGTTTTGCATGCTTGCAAAACCTAGGACTGCCCCTTACTTTTGTACTGAGTCATGTAACGCTAAAAACATATAAAAGGCCTCTGTCCTCTGTGTTCCTGAGACTACCTCATTCACTTGCTATGGCTTCTGGGTGACGTGGCCTCACTATGTTAAATTTAATAAAGATGTCTTTTCATATTACAGCTTCTGAGCCAAGTTCTTTGTCATATTAGTAAGTATTCCCTGAGAACGAAATTTTACAGTTCTTCAAAATGAGTTTGAAAGCAATAATGGATCCTGGAAAGCTATACATTTTCGAAAAGTAGACAAAATTCTGAATTAAGAAAGGGGTCATTTGTCTAAATCCATGAAGGTTTATTTATAGAAACTAACAGTTAAATATTGGAATAATTGAAAATTAGTTGAAAAAAACAGCCTTTTGTCTCAACGTTTTCACCTATAACTTCTTGTAATTTTGCCAGCTCTTTGAAAGCAATATACCGTTACATCCTTTTAACTTTCTTGGTTGTGGGGTTATATAGGACTAGTAGTTTCACCAAGAACCCGACGAACCCAGAGCCAAAAACTGAGCAGCAACTTTCAGTGGTATTTTATTATTTACTGGGTATAGAGCACTTATTCTTGGAAAATGTATACATGGAAAAATCGGTATGAAAGACACCTATGAATTTCTGAATTGGGTACAAATTATAGAGTTTAGAAACAGTATATATTTGTACATTTTCAAAATTGGGAATACTCATACTAGCATGAGAATTATTGGTCATTTTTCAAAAAGATTTTTTTTTACACAATGTCTTTCATTGGGAAGGGAGAAATACATGAAAACTCAATAGGTAATAACCGTTGATTTACAAATCAGAATTACCCTAAGTCTCCCAATAAAAACGGTACCTCACTTGTGTGGGTCGGCCTTGTGCCTGCAACAGGAAACGGCGCAAAATGCAACGTGGTCACACCTCAATTTTGCAGTTAAAAATTGACCCTTCTATGGCAAAGTGCCTAGCTGTAGTTTTTGCACCCTAGCTCTGCCGGCACCTAGGGAAACCTAGCAAAACTATACATTTTTGAAAACTAGACACCCAGGGAAATTCAGGATGGGGTGACTCGACTGCCTCCCACCAGGTTCTGTTACCCAGAATCCCTTGCAAACCTAAAAAAATTGGAAAAAAACTAATTTTCCTCACATTTCTGTGGTGGAAAGTTCTGGAATCTGCGTAGCTCTTTATATTTCCACCCACCCCGCGTTCCCCAAAGTCTTATGAGAAAAATGATACCTCACTTGCCTGGGTCTGCCTAGTGCCTTCGACAGGAAACGGTTAAAATTTAAATAGGTCAACAAAATATTTCAAATATATTGGCTAAACTTGGCAGTATCTAGAGTAAGTTCTCAAAGGGCCCTAATAATACATTCACAATTTTCAGGATAAGAGAGAGCAAGCAGGAGGAATATTTCTGCAAAAGATAAAGTGAAAATAGCAACTGTTCCAGAAGAACAGCATGCCCCAAGGTAACAAAACACTGCAAACAGAGCACGGAGGTAAATAGTTGTCGCACAGGAGATGGACTGCCTATCTAATGCAGCGTGCCTTCTGAATAAATGCTGATAAAAATCCTCTGCTAAAAAAAATAACACTACGTTTCAAGTCTGTGCCAGGACATAAAACCCATCGCTCTTCTGGGGCCACTCAGAAGTCGAGCAGTGCTTTATATGCTGTTAATAATATGATGTTGAACTAGCCTGTTAGGGTAGACACAAAAGTATGACAAAGTCCATCTCAAAAATCAAGTTAGTCAGGGTCATTACCATCACAGTTTCACATTTTCCTACTATGTAAACCCTGCCACATGCCCAAGAATATAAAATATCATTGTCATGCCTGAATTAACATTCTTATGGTGTGCATTACCGCACCATTTCTACTTAAAAGACATAGAAATCCATGATCTGTGAAGCACCAATTGCAATGCAGGTATCCACATTTCCATGGTATGTAAATTACCATTTTTGTTAGTGATGCCTGTTTCGGTGCAAATACCATTTTCAAAACTACCCACACAAACTCCTAATTATCTCAGCTCCCCTTTCCTTATCAACCTTCTGCTCTAATAGCTGCCGGCCTGCAATAGTTACCAAAGCGGTACGAAATGGGGTGGTGATGGACGAAGTATCTGAACCAATCAAACACTCACACCCAGTCAAAAGATCTGGGTTTAATCCATCACCGTTCTTTAGATCACTCTGCCACCCCAGTTCAGACATGGCCATATGCAAATCAGTCTGATCCTGTGCCTCATGGGAACAGTCCAGCCCGAACAGCCAAGCCATGCCTTCCCTGGACCGGAAACAAGCTTCCTAGGACCGGTTTCTGGCATTTCAGCCTTCTTCAGCCAGGCTTGCTTGAATCCAGTGGCAAAGTGAGCAAGGGACTCACGTCTGAGCATACCCTGCCAACTTATGGCGAACAAAGCGGTACAAAAGGGGGTGGTGATGGACGGGCTGAAGACGGCTGAAATGCCAGAAACCGGTCCTCGGAAACTTGTTTCCGGTCCAGGGAAGGCATGGCTTGGCAGTACGGGCTGGACTGTTCCCATGAGGCAGAGGGTCAGACTGATTTGCATATAGCCATGTCTGAACTGGGGTGGCAGAGTGGGCTAAAGAACGGTGATGGATTAAACCCAGATCTTTTGACTGGGTGTGAGTGTTTGATTGATTCAGATGCTCCGTCCATCACCACCCCCTTTTGTACCGCTTTCGACAGGAAACGGCGCAAAACGCAACGTGGTCGCACCTCAATTTTGCAGTCAATACTGGCCCTTTTTTGGCTAAGTGCCTACCTCAGCCTTCCTCCAGGTCTCCCGAAAAAAATGGTACCTCACTTGCCTGGGTCTGCCTAGTGCCTGCGACAGGAAACAGCGCAAAACGCAATGTGTTCGCACCGCAATTTCGCAGTGAAAACGGGCCCCTTTTGTTGGCAAAATGCCTACCTTTCGTTTTTGAACCCTAGCTCTGCCGGCACCTAGGCAAACCTATACATTTTTGAAAACTAGACACCCAGGGGAATTCAGGATGGGGTGACTCAACTGCTTCCCACCAGGTTCTGTTACCCCGAATCCCTTGCAAACCTAAACAATTGACAAAAAAACGCATTTTCCTCACATTTCTGTGGTGGCAAGTTCTGGAATCTGCGTGGATCAACAAATTTCCACCCACCCCGTGTTCCCCCAGGATTCCCCAAAAAAATGGTACCTCACTTGCCTGGGTCTGCCTACTGCCTGCGACAGCAAACAGCGCAAAACGCAATGTGTTCGCACCGCAATTTCGCAGTGAAAACGGGCCCCTTTTGTTGGCAAAATGCCTACCTTTCGTTTTAGAACCCTAGCTCTGCCGGCACCTAGGCAAACCTAGCAAACCTATACATTTTTTAAAACTAGACACCCAGGGGAATTCAGGATGGGGTGACTCAACTGCTTCCCACCAGGTTCTGTTACCCCGAATCCCTTGCAAACCTAAACAATTGACAAAAAAACGCATTTTCCTCACATTTCTGTGGTGGAAAGTTCTGGAATCTGCGTGGATCAACAAATTTCCACCCACCCCGTGTTCCCCCAGGATTCCCCAAAAAAATGGTACCTCACTTGCCTGTGTATGCCTAGTGCCTGCGACAGGAAACAGCGCAAAATGCAGCGTGTTGGCACCGCAATTTCGCTGTGAAAACAGGCCCTTTTTTGGCTAAGTGCCTACCTTTTGTTTTTGAACCCTAGCTCTGCCGGCACCTAGGGAAACTTAGCAAACCTATACATTTTTGAAAACTAGATACCCAGGGGAATTCAGGATGGGGTGACTCAACTGCTTCCCTCCAGGTTCTGTTACCCAGAATCCCTTGCAAACCTAAAAAATTGGGGAAATATATGCATTTTCCTCACATTTCTGTGGTGGAAAGTACTGGACTCTGCGTGGATCAACAAATTTCCACCCACCCAGCGTTCCCCCAGGTCTCCCGAGAAAAATGGTACCTCACTTGCCTGGGTCTGCCCAGTGCCTGCGACAGAAAACAGCGCAAAACGCAACGTGGTCGCACCGAAATTTCGCAGTGAAAACGGGCCCTTTTTTGTCAAAGTGCCGACCTTTCGTTTTTTTAACCCTAGCTCTGCCGGCACCTAGGGGAACCTAGCAAACCTATAAATTTTTGAAAACTAGACACCCAGAGGAATTCAGGATGGGGTGACTCAACTGCCTCCCACCAGGTTCTGTTACCCAGAATCCCTTGCAAAGCCAAAGAATTGTCAACAAAAACGCATTTTCCTCACATTTCTGTGGTGGAAAGTTCTGGAATCTGCGTGGATCAACAAATTTCCACCTACCCCGTGTTCCCCCACGTCTCCCGAAAAAAATGGTACCTCACTTGCCTGGGTCTGCCTAGTGCCTGCAACAGGAAACAGCGCAAAACGCAACGTGTTCGCACCGCAATTTCGCAGTGAAAACGGGCCCTTTTTTGGCAAAGTGCCTACCTTTCGTTTCTGAACCCTAGCTCTGCCGGCACCTAGGGAAATGTAGCCAACCTATACATTTTTGAAAACTAGACACCCAGGGGAATTCAGGATGGGGTGACTCAACTGCCTCCCACCAGGTTCTGTTACCCAGAATCCCTTGCAAAGCTAAAAAATTGACCATAAAAATGCATTTTCCTCATATTTCTGTGGTGGAAAGTTCTGGAATCTGCGTGGATCAACAAATTTCTACCCACCCAGCGTTCCCCCAGGTCTTCCGAAAAAAATGGTACCTCACTTGCATGGGTAGGCATAGTGGCTGCAACAGGAAAAGGCCCAAATCGTATGGTGGAGTCTTTAAAATAACCTACTGTAAAACTACCTTCTTTTTTGGGTGGGCACCTGAGTTTTTTGCCCGGGGCTTGGCGGCAAACTTGTGAAACTATCAAACCCAAACAGTTCTGAAAACGAGACACCCGGGGGAGTCCAGGGAGGTATGGCATCCGTGGGTCCCCCAATGATTTCCTACCCAGAATTCCTTGCAAACCTTAAAATTAGGTAAAAAATTCACTTTTCCAAACTTTTTTGCGTGGGATCTCCGTGCCGGCACAAATGTCCTACCACCCAGCGTTCCCCTTGTTCTCCCGAGTAAAATGATACCTCACTTGTGTGGGTGGGCCAAAGCAGAACAGGCCCCAAAAATTTTTTTAAGAAATTGTAGCATTCAAGATTGACAAATTAAGCACAGAGAATTCTACTGTTTTGGGTCATCCTAGTCACAGGCCTTTGGCCCACCCCCACAAGTGAGGTATCATTTTACTCGGGAGATCAAGGGGAATGCTGGGTGGTAGAACAGTTGTGCCGGCACGGAGATCCCACGCAAAAATGTATGGAAAAGTATTTTTTGTAACCTAAATTTAAGGTTTGCAGGGATTTCTGGGTAGGAACACATTGGGTGACCCACGCATGCCATACCTCCCTGGACTCCCCCGGGTGTCTAGTTTTCAGAACTGTTTTGGTTTGGTAGTTTCCAAAGATGCCCGCCGAGCCCTGGGACAAAAGCTCAGGTTACCCCCACCCAAAAATAAGGTAGTTTTGCTAAAGGTCATTTTTAAATCTCCACTGTACGATTTGGGCCTTTTCCTGTTGCCGTCACTATGCCTACCCATGCAAGTGAGGTACCATTTTTATCGGGATACCTGGGGGAACGCTGGGTGGGAGGAAGTTTGTGTGAGCCCAGTGATGCCACGCTTTCCCACACAAAAATGTGTGAAAAAACTGATTTTTTCAGCTAAAATTGAGGTTTGCAAGGGATTCTGGGTAAAGGGTCACCTGAGCTTTTGTCCCGGGGCTCGGCGGGCATCTTTGGAAACTACCAAACTAAAACAGTTCTGAAAACTAGACACCTGGGGGAGTCCAGGGAGGTATGGCATGCGTGGGTCCACCAATGTTTTCCTACCCAGAAATCCCTGCAAACCTTAAATTTAGGTTAATAAAACCACTTTTCCATACATTTTTGCGTGGGATCTCCGTGCTGGCACAAATGTCCTACCACCCAGCGTTCCCCTTGATCTCCCGAGTAAAATGATACCTCACGTGTGTGGGTGGGCCAAAGGCCTGTGACTAGGATGACCCCAAAACAGTAGAATTCTCTGTGCTTCATTTGTCAATCCTGAATGCTACTATTTCTTAAAAATAAATGTTTGGCCTGTTCTGCTTTGGCCCAGGGGTCAATGATGGTTCAGTATATACCATTGTATTAGCAAGTGATTTCACAAAAAATTAAATACACTGTTAATAATGCAAAGGACAATAAACTGAACCATTGACTCACAGCTCGTGAGCTGCAAAGCCACGACAAGGCACCAACCGCTTTACAGGCCATTCATACACCTTTCATACATGTGACACATACAAAACATTCACACCGCCAGCCGCGGACCCATCACATTACTACACTTCCACCAACAGACAACGCCAATAAAGGGCCCATCACTTTCACACGACCACATTCCTGACACAGCAACTACACAAACTCATGGATTACATGGAGTGGCACTCAACTAGCACTGTGTGTAGTAACCAGCATTAAGTCACTTCCCACACACCGCCAGCCAAGCACCAGTCCACGCACACCACCAGCCAAGCACAAGACCACACACACCGCCAGTCAAGCACTAGACCACGCACACCGCCAGCCAAGTACCAGTCCACACACACACCTCCAGGAAAGCACCAGTCCACAGACACCGCCAGCCATGCACCAGTCCAGGCACACCACCAGCCAAGCACCAATCCAAACACAACACCAGGCAAGCGCAAGAGCACGCACACCGTCAACCAAACACCAGACCACGCACACCGCCAGGCAAGCACCAGTCCACACAAACCGCCAGGACAGCACCACTCCACACACACAGCCAGCCAAGCACCAGTCCAGGCACACCACCAGCCAAGCACCAATCCAAACACACCAACAGGCAAGCGCAAGACCATGCACACCGCCAACCAAACACCAGACCACACACACCACCAGCCAAACACCAGTCCACACAAACCACCAGGCAAGCGCCACTCCACACACACCGCCAGCCAAGCTCCAGCCCAGGCACACCACCAGCCAAGCACCAATCCCAACACACCACCAGGCAAGCGCAAGACCACGCACACCGCCAACCAAACACCAGACCACAGACACCGCCAGACAAGCACCAGTCCACAGACACCGCCAGCCAAGCGCCAAACCATGCACACCATCAGACAATGGACACTACACGCAAACCAACATCATACTTTATTTTTTTTCAAAACAAATGAAAAACAAAAACAAATTGCAAATTGATACAAATCTACTAACACAACAACTAAATCTGAATACCCTACACAAATGCCAACTTTGAAACTGAACAATAAGTTTTAAAGAATAGAGACCAGCCAGTTCACTTTACCACTCATGGATGCTCCCAAAAATTATTTTGCGTGTGGTACATTCTAAAACAAGCAGGTACACACAGCCCAGGGTTTGAAGGACAGTCGGGGCAGTACATACGAACCTCCTTCCGCAAACCTCTTCGCCAACAGACTCTACATCTCCGACTGGGAAAGGCTTTTGAGGTTGTAGGAGGAATTTGATCAGGAAAGTGGCGATCTTTCAATCGGGCAACATCCTCCACCACTCCAACTCTAGGAACACTTGCCTGTTCCCCTAAAACAAGGCTGCCTATTACAGACTCCTGAAACTTTACAAAAGTCATCTTTGACTGGGGACAAGAATTCTGGAACACAACAAAAGCATTAAAGGTTGCCAAGTGGAAAAGATAGATAGCCAACTTCTTGTACCAAATGTAAGCCTTACGAAGAGCAGCATACGGATCTACTCTGTCAACACCACCCATGTGCCTATTATAGTCTAAAATGCACACAGGTTTGCGCTCTTCTGCAACCTGACCCCAAATAGTCACCGGTTCAGTGCTTTCATCATGTATGGAAGTCAACATGGAGACATCTCTCCTGTCTGAAAACTTCACAGCTAGAAGCTCCTCACAACGCAATGCACTGTGCTGTCCCCGAGAAAGCTTTTGACAAACAAGTTCTTTTGGGAAACCTTTACGGTTTGAGCGGGTTGTGCCACAAACAACAGTGTCCACTTTGGCCAATTCCCTGAACAACCGCACACCAGTGTAGAAATTATCTACATATAAATGATTGCCTTTGTTAAAAAATCCACGACCAAGTTCCCACACAATTTTCTCAGTCACTCCAAAAGTCGACGGACAACCAGGGGGGGTAATCCTAGATTCCTTACCGGTGGACACCCTGAAATTAGAGACATATCCAGTCAGACTGTCACACAGCATATAAAGCTTAATTCCATAGCGTGCCCTCTTACTAGGAATGCATTGCCGAAATACCAAGCGGGCCTTGAACAACAGCAAAGACTCATCCACTGCAATTTCTTTCCAAGGATAAAAGATCTCAGGAAATGGATCAACGAAATGATCAATGACAGGCCGAATCTTGAAAAGACGGTCACAATCAGGGTGATCTCGTGCCAAAGCAGAACTATTGTCAACAAAATGCATCATCCGAAGCAGAAGCAAATACCTATCACGACTCATGACTGCCGTAAATATAGCTGTTGCCATCAAGGGACTAGTAGACCAATATAAAGCCATTGATGGTTTCCTAAGCAAGCCCATCAAAAAAGTTAAACCCAAAAACTTTTTCATCTCCTCCAAATTTGTGGGAGTCCACTGGGTAGCTCTAGCGTGGGGCTTAAGGCTGGCACAGTTCACCCTCAAGAAACTTTCTGCATACAAATTAGTCTGCTCTACAATCTCTGCCAAAAACACATCATCCATAAACAACTTGAAAAAATCAATTGGCAAAAAGTTTTCAGTGTTCACCCTACACCCTGGAACACCAGTAAATTCAGGCAATGCCGGCTGCACCATGCCTGGTGCAACCCAGAGGTCAGAACTTTCAACGTCAAGTCTTGCAGCCACAGGCTGCCGCCCAGCTGCCTCTTGTCTCACTACACCAACTGGAAGTCTAGCAGCCCCAGGCTGCAGCCCAGATGCCTCTTGCCGCACTATTGGCACAGCAATGTCCTCCGCAACCACAGGCACTTCATCCACACCAAAAGTAGCTTCATCAGCACTCAGAGTATCTTCATCATCAGATGAAGCCATGTGTAGAGAAAACTCACTACCTGAATCTTTACCTCCGACCTCTGGCTCAGAATCAGAGTCAGTCTCTGGACCATGGTCAGAGGAAGAATCAAAAAGCATTCCAACAACTTGCTGAGCAGTAATCCGGCGGCTAGCCATTATCCTTACAAATAAAGGAGTCTGCACAAACAACTCAACAACCCCAACACTGTGCAAAGTAAGTAAAAAAATGTAAGCCTTTATCAAAAATATCTATATATTGAAAAAATATACAATTCACTTACAAGAGACAACTACACTCACCAGCACTTACTCTGCAAAGACACAGCAAATAGGCAACGATATCCCACTAGAAAGAAGAAAAAAAAACTTACATCTACAGAAGTACACAGCAAGAACAAATTACAATCACAAAAAAGAGAAACCAAACATAATCGTATTATTACACACTTTGCAAAAAAAAATTACATTACATTTGAACGCTCCTCCTCTGCCTGTTTGGTGACGGTCCCCAGAGTTCAGAGGATATTGATGGGTGGGCGGTCGTTTAGCTTCGCGGCCGCCAGACTTTGGAATTCTCTCCCGCTCTTGCTAAGGAGTCAGGTTGAATTCCCAGCTTTTAAAAAAGGGCTCAAAACCCATCTGTTCCCAAGAGCAGTCTGAGCTCTGCATCGGTGGTTCGGCTTGTTGTGTCAAAGCGCCAGGATACCCTCCGGGTGACAGTATAGCGCTATATAAGTATGCAAATACATACATACATACAAAAAAGGACTCTTACCAAACACATGCAACTACACAAACAGCAGAACAGCAGAACCACCAGTAACGGAACCGCACACTGCAACAATCTAAAGAGAAAATAAAACAATACACATTAGAAGAAACAAAAACAACACACATTACAACAGGCTATATTTCACAGGGTATGTCACAAATGGGGTGTCTGTCCCCATGGGGGGCATAATATAAATCTTTATAAATGTGGGCCCCCTGGAAGCAACCCTACAGAGGGCAGAGAGACCAAATTGAGACACTAATCTGCCCCCAGAGGGGGCAGAACATATTTTTGAAAACAAATGGGCCCAAGGAAGCAACCCTTGGCCAAGGGGTCGCTTCCTATAAAAAAAAAATCCCTGGTGTCTAGTGGGCTTTTCTACCCCCCTCCCTGGGTCCAGAAACGGTAAAAAAAAACAGCCAATCTGCCCCAGGGGAGGGGGGGGCAGAACAGTCTAAAATATTTACATTGCCCCCTGGAAGCAACCCTTGCCCAAGGGGTCGCTTCCTTTATAAAAAAAATAACAAATCCCTGGTGTCTAGTGGGCTTTAGCCCCCTGGAAGCGACCCTTGCCCAAGGGGTCACTTCCTTTATAAAAAAAGAACAATCCCTGGTGTCTAGTGGGCTTTTCCACCCCTCTTGGTCCAGATTAGGGCGACAAAAAGGCCGATCTGCCCCCAGGGGGGGCAGAAAAGTCTAACAAAAATTGTGGGCCCATAGGAAGCGACCCTTACCCAAGGGGTCGCTTCCTTTATAAATGAAATAACGATCCCTGGTATCTAGTGGGCTTTTCTGCCCCCCCCCTGGGTGCAGACCGGCCAAAAAAAACAGCTGATCTGCCCCAGGGGGGGCAGAAAAGTCTAAAAAAAATTGTGGGCCCCTAGGAAATGACCCTTACCCAAGGGATCGCTTCCTTTATACATAAAACAACAATCCCTGGTATCTAGTGGGCTTTTCTGCCCCCCCCCCAGGGGGCGCAGAAAAGTCTGTAAATTGAATTGCCCCCAAAGGAAGCGACCCTTGCCCAAGGGGTCGCTTCCTGCACACAAAATCAAGTCCAAAAAACAATCCCTGGTGTCTAGTGGGGCATTCCTGGTGCACGATCGCGAAGCTGTGCGCGATCGTGCACCAGGAATGCCCTGCATTGGGGCATCAGGGGAGAGGAAACACTGTTTCCTCCCCCCTGATGCCTCAAGGCACCGAGAAACGGGCCCCCCACCCCACCGGAGCACCAAAAACTCTCATCACCAGGAAGTGTGGGGGTCCAGGGGGTGGCAGCGGAAAGTCTTCCGCTGCCACCCCAGCTGAAAGCCTCATGATCGATGCCCCAGGGGGGGAGCGCCAGCGCTCCCCCCGAGGGCTGTGCCAATGACGGAGCGGCTCCGTCATCAGCACAGCCCAACCGACGATGACGACGGAACCGCTCCGTCATCAGCGTCGAAGGGGTTAATATTATTAGTTAGATTATTGTGGGCATAAATCTAAGTTCAACCAACTTGAGTGGCTGTCTTTGATTAATGACTTTAAAGTAATCCCCCACGGGAGACATGGGCCACCTTCTCAGTATTATGTGATCACAAGCTTTTCCAACTCGGTCACTTGGTCAAATTTAGGCAGAGACATAGGGGATCTTACATATTAGTTTAAGCTTATAAATATAAAATGCCTCTATCGGGATCAATTGTAGTAAGTGTTCTTGTAAGTGATCTAAATAAATTTGCCTTTTAATTAATTACTTTTTTATAATATTAATGTTACCAACTTGAACAACCCAAATCTTTTAAAGTTATTCAGATTTGTTGATGAACTGTTAGACTCTAAGGCCCTAATTTACAAGATATGATGTATCACTGGCCTGCGTCACTGATGCGTCATAATGGCTTGATGAAGTCATTTTTAAATGCCTTAGATGCACCATATTTACAGTATGATGCACCATAGCTTAAGGATAAGGCAGCATAACACTGGCGCCTATGTGATGTCATAGCAAAAACTGACCAGCGGCAGCAAAACCGATATAAGGCTGTTTAGATGCATGCTAAGTGACTCTAACTACCCTAAAGTCACTTTTCATTGTGTCACGCATCTAAAAACATTTTGAAAAATGACGCTGTGGGAAAAAACATTGCCACACTTCAGAGAAGGCAGTCATGGAGCGAGGAGAACAGAACAGCAGCCAGGAAAACAACCCCAGCATGATCTAGGAAATCCTGGCAGACTCCCAGGGAAAGAGGAAGTGCAACTACAGTGATGAGGAAAATAACATCTTGATCACTGAGGTGACAGAGCATCAGCTGTTTGTCACCTAAAAATTGGCATTAGGAAATAAAGAGGCAGTCCATAGTGGCCCTGATTAATAGTGTGGGACAAGTCAAAAGGACAGTCACGGACTGTAAGAAATTCTAAGCAGGAAGAAGGAGAAACTGGCCAACAACCTGAATGCAACCTTGCAGACCAGAGGTGGAAGCCTATCAAACCAGGAGAAGCTGGATGCCTTGAGGGGTGGGTGGTAGCTGTCATCCTGGAGGAATTGGTGACAGGAGTCCCGGGACAAGGCAGTGCAGACTACAAGGAACAACAAGACTTACAAGGTAAGTCTCAACAAGGGGTAATGTGGAAAAAATGTCATGTTGTGCAGTGCAGCTAGCTAAGACTGAGTGCTCCACTATGCTGTGTGCAGGGCAAAGGGCAGGAACTGGGTCATATACCATTACATTTCACATAAGTGTGGGTTGCACTGCCAAGTCACATGTGGCACAGCTTGGTCACACTCCCTGACGTTTATAATGTTGTTTATTATGTTTACATGTTGTTGGTGTTATAGGTACATGAGAGTCAATTTATCACAGAGGCACCATCAGTGTGTGACAGTAATTTGAGTGCCTGGACCAAAATCAGGGTTGGCAGAAGAGGTATTTACACGTACAACTGAGGGGGCATGAGTAAAAGGTTGTCTGAAATTCTGAAGAGGACCTACTCTTCAATAATGGAATGGCCTGAGTGTCAGTGTTAGCTATCCACCTAGTGTGACTGCGTCCATCCCCTCAGAGGTGCTAAACAATGCCATCTGTCCACAAAAAGTATAGACAAATAGGAAGCACATGGCAAGTACATGCCCTCACACATTCCTGCAGTGTGGAAAGGCTAGAAGCAGTGTAGAGTTATGCTGGATATTTGTGAAAAACTGATCCCTTGGCCACATGAAAGCACAATGTGCATGCAAGACAGTACAACAAGTCCTGGTGCTGTGGTGTTCTGTGTGAAAGGCAGACTGCAGGATCATCACTAATTTATGAGCAAACCCATATTCACTTCACATGAGCTGTGGATGGGTTGAGTACTGGTCACAGGGAATGCAGGCACCCTGGGGACAAGGTGCAATGTGCACAGTAGTGATATAAATATGACAAACCACTATCAGTATAGACATCATGAAATAGAAAGCTAATCACCAAGGCAGAGCTCGACTGCACCTCATATCACACATCCAGGAATGGCAGGGCCAGTGAGCTATGTAAATGTTGTGACATGTGTCATGTCATGACAGGTCAGCGCTGTCACACAGTGGTTCTGTAAACAATGCAGAGATACTGCCATCTGAAAGTGAGCTATGTAACTGTTGCGACATGTGTCATGACATGACAGGTCAGCCCTGTCACACAGTGGTTCTGTGAACAAATCAGAGATACTGCCATATGAAAGGCAATTACACTGCAAATTGTCCTCTGAATCTATGAGGAACAGATGTCCTAAGCTGTAATGTTGACCTGACAGGTAATGAGCAGGAAGCCAGAATGTAAACTAGATTACTCATGTCACCATCTAATATAGATCAACAACAACGTATATCTATTTCATTGCAGGGTATGTACCAACTACTCTTGATCCACTGGTTGTCCCAGGTGAGGATCCTGCTGATGATGACAGCCTGCCAACCCTCAACCAAGACACCCTCCAGGAAATCCTATACTCCATTCGATCAGCATCTCCGGTCACAAGAAGGGTCGACAGCTTAGCACCATCTCCAGAGTTTCCACCTATCACCCAACAAACACCACCAGTCAGCCCACCCCAGCCCTGGATTCCGAGGTCCCGCAAATTGAATTCCAATATTTTGCAGTAGGAGTCAGATATGAGCTGGTAAATGCAGTGCAGGTTTGGATAGATAACATTGTGGGCACCCTAAAGTGAGTCTGAACGTGACTCAATCCCAATAAGGACAACTCGGGGGCCATAAGAGGCACTTAACCTCTGCTCCATGGCTTGGAACAGTCCCTGGCTGACAACACTGGTGTCATGAGGGAGGGGCATGAACAACTGCCCTGCCAAGGTGGCACCAGTGAGGTTTCCAACCAGCTGGGGGTGATCCCCAGCATTGTGGAGTCCATCGACATACATAGCGACAATTGGTACCTTACACCACAACATTTTCAGTGTGCTTGCAAACCAGCAGGCCATTCTTAGTGCTGTACTGCCTTGCTTGTTGGCACAGAGAAATGCTGTGTGGACAGGGGATGTACATCTTCAGCCCCTGGTGTGTGTGTGCCTCCGTCACCACTGCAACAACTCCACACTCACGGCAGACACCACACACATCAGAGGACGAAGATGTGGATTTTCCCTCTTTCCAATGAAAAACTGTCTGGTAGCATTTCTCTGTTCCACATGGTCAGTTTCCCAATTTGCCTATGCTTATGGGCATGCCAGTGTCCTTCTCAACTGATACTGTTCTCCCTCTACCTTCCCACCTGTTGATCTCATCTATTTGCATAGTGTCTATGTGGGCTGTCTATGAGGGCTATCTCCCTAATGGCAATTTGGTCCTCCTCTTCACTGGAACACTCCTCTACTCCACATTTCCTATGACATATATCAGCCATTGACTTTGTCTGAACATCCAATGGTTCACAAACTATGTTGGGGTTGTTGCCCCAAGGGGTGGCACTTGCTCCTTGGCTCACTTGCCAATAAAACCACTTACCAGAACAAGCAAGTTTTATCTCTGGTCTTGATTGGACTAAGTACATTTGGTAGATGTGCTGACATTAAAGACACTATCTAACATCTAAAGGAAATTGTGTTTGATTGTCCCAGGGGCAAATCTGCACTGTCCATGTGGAATAGTTAATGTAGTTCCTATGTGCATCTAAACAAGCAAGTACTTACCCAAAGTCACATGCATGAAGTGCCACAATTAGCAATCAGGCAATGGTAGGACTAAAAGTCTTTTCTGCCAAGGTGGGGATACTTCCATGCATGCTAGCCAGCAAACAACAGTGATGTGACAACAAAATGGTGATAGAGAGAGTGTGTAATTGGCTGCCATGGGGGTAGCACCAAACACGTCCTAGATTAGTCAAAATGGTTTGACTTTATCACCCATACAAAACATGCAGCATCATGCACACACGCAGTACAACAGTGGGTTAATACCTGTTTTGGGCTGTGTGTACATTCTCAGCAGGAGTACCAATTACAGTGCACTATCACGTTAAAAGACCCCTTCAGTGTCTCCATTGCAAACTTTACATGATCTACTGCTTAGGTATTTCACCTAGTAACACATGTTTTCAAACAGTGGCAGGAAATAATACAGCATGTTCAGATACGACAACTGCTGCACAGTTAAGAAGTAAGCAGTTGTGAAAGTGCAAAAGATAATTTAACGTACACACCATAAATACATTAACATCTAATAATCTATGGCCTACACTATTCCTATCTAAAATATGCGTACACTAACCTAAACTAACTTACTTACACTATCCTAAATGAAAACTAACCTTACATACCTAACCTTAGCTTATCCTACCCTACACAAATACCACAACAGACAGATTAAACATAACCCCCTAAATACACATGTGCACATGAGACAAACATGAGCTACACCTATTCACAAACTACCTAAACATTCAGACCTAAACCGCTATTTATATATATATTTTTTTTTAGAATGTTTACATTTTTATGTCTCTTATTTTTTTAGCACAAATTAAACATTAACCCCATCCACTTAACAACTAACCTACCTATAAAACCATCTAAAAACCGATACATTTCAAAAGCTATAAAAACACTAAAAGTAACCTAACCTATCACTATCTTAAAACCTATCCATACCAAACAATAACAACAAGCAATATGATATGTGGGGGCCAGAACGTTTCGAGAGAGGGTGTAAAGTTGCTTGTTGATACGGTCCACAGTCTGTTGTAAGCTGTACACCATTTGCAGAAGGGGTTACCACCTGCAATTGTTCCAGCTTCAAATTTGTCTAGCATCAGCAACTGCCTCTCAAGCTCAGTGGGCCGATGAGAAGTATTGTCAACCACCTGTGGTGCCACTGCTGGTGGAGCTGTGGGGGTCCAGGAACTAGAGCAGGATGACAACTATGGGGATCTTTCACTTGTGACTGTTGCTTGCTCAATCCATTGCTTTATGTCCCTGAAGTGGTGACTTCCAGGTCTCTGCTGTTTTTGATGTTTTTAATGTGTTCCCCATGTGCCTGAATGCATTAGCAATGTGCCGTATGCATCTGTACCTCTCTAGGCCGCTCCAATATGAGTTTCCCTAACCAGGGGCCATGTTGTCTGTTGGAGAGGAAAGCTACATCTATCAGACCAGGCTGAATTGTCCAAATTGCCAGCAGCTCAAGTGGCATGGCCATGCCAAAAATGACATATATGGAATTAGTCATAACCAATCGTCGTGAAAAGCAAGTACTTTCCCTAAAATTACAATGCTAAAGTACTCAGGCCTTGACTTTGTAGGTGCGGAAAACAGCAGTGTCTGGTCTCATAAACATATACCTGTGTGCATATGAATGCAGATTCTGAACAATGATGTTGTGAACACATGGAACGGTACACATGGTCCATGTAGGTACTCCCTGGGGACTGCCATGCAACATGCAAGAGGTAAAATCTATGACCAATCACCTATGTTTAATGAGTGATTTGTAGCAAGGACACATATTGTTTCTTAGTCATTCTTACTGTTATGGCACATACACAAGGCCACACACATAGCAGCATAGATTGACTCTGTGCCAGGTAGTTGAAACATAGACTAGTTGCTAGTTACCTCAGATTCAACAGGCCTATTGGACACTTTTCCAAGAATAATACATAGACATAACTGCAACACTTTAACATGGATCACGTATTGATAATAAATCAAGAGAATGTGGTCCTTTACGTACCCAATAGTCTGTCCAAACATTTCTGTACGGATTCTTACCTAGATGCATATCAACTTATACTTACTCCATGTGACGAGTGTGATGCTGTTGATGTCCGATATTTGAGTATAGTGTGCTTTATCTTGCAGGTAATTCCCCAAAAATGTTCAATGGTGAAAAAGCCTGGGAATACAGTATGGGTAATGTTAGACCTGGTATCATTGGCGTGAGCATCCCTTCCATTTTGACGGATTGCCTCCTCTGTTATGACATTTTTTTGCTGGTTTTATGCTTTGGGCACTGTACCACTGTTAATCAGTGCCACAGTGCAAGCACTCCCTATGTTAAATTAATGTACTAATTAGTGATTTCATGATTGGGTTATTTGATTTACCTGTAAGCCCCTAGTAGAGTGCCCCATGTGTGCCCAAGGCTTGTGAATCAAATGCTGCTGGTGGGCTTGCAGCACTGGTTGTGCCACCCACAGAAGCAGCTTGTAAAGTATGTCTCAGGCCTGTCATTGCAAGGCCTATGTGCAGTCTAGCACTGCCATGTCGACTTGGCAAGTGCACCCACTTGTCAGTCCATAAACCTTCCCTTGGCTGCATGTTAGGCACCCCTATGGTAGGCCCAAAGGCAGGGTGCATTGTAAGTATAAGGTAGGACATGCTCTGGTGTGTGTAGCATGTCCTAGTAGTGAATTACAGCCATTTTCGTTTTTCACTATTGAAGGCTACCTGTTCTCCATAGGCTGGAATAGGCAGTTAGATTATTACATTCTTATAATCCTAACTGACTCAGGGAACATGGTAGAAATTCGAATTTAGTATGCTTGAACTCAGAATGATAAAATATATCTTTTAGTAAAGTTGGATTTAATATTCTGTGTTTGAAAATACCACTTTTAGAAAGTAGGTATTTTCTTGCCTAACTGTCCAGGCCGGCTCTGCTAGGTTGTGTATTCCTTGTCTGGGTTTGTGAGTGACAGGGCTGGGGGATTCCAGGAGACAGGCTGGGGCAGCCCAGTGGTGAATAGAGAGCGATCTGCATCTAAATGGGAGGGAGAAGTTGCACCTAGGACCTGAATAGGGCTCGACCTTCTCTCTACAATGCTGGCTCCACCTCCTGTGGCTTGTCTGATGTCTCTGCCCTGCACTGTGAAAGGAGAGGAGGAATCATGTCAACAAAGTGCTCCAGAGCTGTGCCTTCCCTCCCCTGTGCTGGCTCTACCTCCTGTGGGGCGGCTGATGTCTCTGCCCTGCACAGTGAAAGGAAGAAGAGAGTCATGTAAACAAAGTGCTCAGGAACTGGTTTGGACTAGGCAGAGGCCTCTCTGCCTTCAGAGAACAAAGGATTTTGGGGTATAAATATTAGGACCCTGATCCCAAGAAATTAGATCACTTCTGGAACAATAAACCTTTTGCCAAGGAGAAGATCAAAGGAAGCTGCAGGAGTTTTACTGCCCCCTCTGCCAGTGTGCTGTTTGCTGGGTTGGCCTGCAGTGGTTGCTTCATTGTCAAGGAAAGGAGAAGGAACTTTTTAAGGACTTTCATCATTTACAGAATATTCTCCAAGGGCTTGAACTGTGTTTGCCTCCTGCTGAAGTCTCAGGGACAAAAGACTTCACCTCCAGCTCCCCTCTGAATTTCCTTGCTGGGAATTCTCAACTCCAGACATTTGCGTGCCGCTGGGAGCTGGAAGCACGACTCACCGAGAGGAAGCGTGTCGCTGCCGCAGCTGAAATCGTCGCATCGCCGGAGAAGCGAGCCTTCGCCGCATCTCCCTGGAAGCGTTTGTTCATCGAAGCTGCCTGCTGTCGCATCACTGGAGAAGCGTGACGCCATCGAGAGAGTCGCCATCGCATCACCGGAGAAGCGCGTCGCAGGGCCTGTCGTGGCTCCAAAGTACAGAGTCATCGCAAGGCTGCCAGGGCGTCTACGCATCATCATCGCATTGCCGCTTCAAGGGCGCCATCTTCTCGCATCGCAACCGGATCATCGCATTGAATCAAGGCGCCATCTTGTGCACCGCAATCGGCCTGCAGGCCGAGAATCTACGCATCACCTCCGTACCGGTAAGGATCACAACGCATCCCCTACTCTGCGCAAGCATTGAGGCCCGACGCATCATCTCCCCGGATCATGGAACTGACGCATCTCCCCTTTGTGAGCCTTTTGTTTACTTTGCGTTACGCATCCAGGTACTTTTTTGAGAACTTTGTCGCATTGATCAGCAACTTGAACTAAGCATCGCTTCATCATCTTTAAGCAATCTTAAGTGTAGTATTGTGGATTTTTGTTGTTTGTGGTCTTGGGTTAAGTCTATATAAAGAATACTTATTTTTATAAAACCTGAGTTGTGTCCATCTGTAATGTTTTCACTGTATTACTGTGTATATTCACAAATGCTTAACACACTGCCTCTGAGATAAGCCTGTCTGCTCGTGCCAAGCTACCAAAGGGGGTGAGCAGGGGTTATCAAGGAGTGTTATTCCCTTATCCTGACTTAGAAGTTGGAGTCCCTATTTGGACAAAGGTGAATACCATTGCCAACTAGAGACCCCCAGATCTAACAGGTAACAATAGAATTTGGTGGAATGCGAAATGTGAAATGACCTGAATGTTGACAACACAGTGCATACACAAATGTGGTAGTTAATACATTGGTCTTATTCCTCACACACCACTACAAAGTTATGTGAATGTATCTATTACAGGGCATTGGGTATATGAGGGCATGAGTCAGGCATCTAACAGGATTGTCATATGTGGAATGGTGACATGTACTACATTGACGCATTTCTATTCAGTCTGCACTGAGGAAGGAATGATCACAGCTTGTGTGGACCAGCCACACAAAATTCACCATACATTGCCATGCGCCATGTGCATAGTGCATCAGACAGGCAGATTGATGTTCATCCCTCCAAATCTATGAGCATATTGAGTTTCATGACAACATCCTTAATACCACCATGCCATTTTGGCCAATGGTCCTCTGTTACCTATCTAACATATCCCCAACATGCAGTACTCTTAGGGGTGCGCAGATACCTATGATGCTGGATGACAGTTCCCACATATCATGATATATGTGGGATAAAGGGAGAGCCCAAGTAAGTCACAGGTATGGAAAATGGACTGACAAACTCACTGCAAAATTGGGGATATGTAACTTGACCACTGGTTTTGTTCATATGGATTATACATTTGAACTATGGTACATCACAAATACATCTGCAGCATTTATACTAGTATGGAGTCATGTTTTGGTATGCCAAGCCTGGTCACCCAAGTCCATTGGAGTCCAAACGTTGCCTAGATGCTGAACAACAGATACATGTATTGATCCCTGAACAAGTTACAATTTGAGTGGCATTAGTGTCTGACAAGCCTTCAAACATTTAGACAGTATTAAGTTTGGTAGGGTGGAGGAACGTATTCTGCAGGTATGTGCATGGTATGATGTGAACAAACAAAAGGAGGACAAATCATTTTGGAAAGCTGTTCACTGTGCACATGGCAAGATTATATGTACTGTTGACAATTGGTAGTGTTGTCTGGGATATGTGGTACACCCCAACCACACCTGTGTCCTGCACAAATTTGGATTTGGGAAACCATACTGTGTCAAGAAAATCACAGCCTATATTCGGGATAGCGTGTTGACACTTTCTATTCATATTTTATGTCAGAGGGACATTTGAACTAATGATCCATCATTTGAGTTTGGGGCAGGTGATTATTAGGCATGGGCAGAGTTTGCGTGACAAAAAATGTCTGCTGTGCTATGAGCTTTACGTAATCGGCATAGTGAGGTAAGTCGCGCTGCTCTCACTGATTTTTAGTGGAGGGCATTTGTCCCACACTGTAAAATCAGAGTGAACTGCACCACATGCAGCACATGAGGGCGCAGCTTCTTTCTGGCACTCCAGTAGATGTTCTTCTCCAGCAGCAGCTTCCTCAATGCGAGCAGCAGGTTTCTCAGTGTGAGTGATAGAAACCTGCTTCAACGGCTTGCGTTGAGAAATCTCACCTGACAACAGCGGCCCATCTGTGCTTTAGTTGGTGGATGCTCCACTGGATGTTGAAGACCCTACTCATTTGGTACTGGACCTTCTTCCACCACTCACGTATAGGGTAGCCTTGGCTCACCCTACTGTCACTGCCGATCAGGACCAAATACAAACACCAAACAGCACAGACAAAAAGACTGAAAGTGAAAGGAACTTCACACTTTTGGTTTGCAGCATGGCTGAACCATTGCATCATTTCCTGCTTGGATGCATCACATTTAATGACTAGAGCATCACTTTTCCTACTAGAGCATCACTCATTCTACTAGAGTATCACTTTTGCTACTAATGTAGCACGTTTCCTACTAGAACATCACTTCTCCTCCTAAAGCAGCACGTTTCCTACTAGACCGTCATTCTTGCTACTAAGTTTCACGTTTTCTACTCAAGTGTCACCTTTCCTACTCAGGCGTCACCTTTACTAGTCAAGTGTCTCGTTTCCTAAAGGGTCACCTTTCCTACTCAAGACTCACCTTTCCTACTCAAGCGTCACCTTTAATAGTCAAGCATCTTGTTTCCTAAAGGGTCACCTTTCCTACTTGAGCATCACCTTTCCTACTCAAGCTTTACCTTTACTAAGCAAGCGTTGTGTTTTCTAAATGGTCACCTTTCCTATTTGAGCGTCACCTTTCTGAATGAAGCGTCACCATTACTAGTCAAGCATCTCATTTCCTAAAGGGTCACCTTTCCTACTTTAGCGCCACCTTTCCTACTCAAGCGTCACCTTTACTAGTAAAGAGTCTAATTTACCAAAGGGTCTTCTTTCCTACTTGAGCTTAACTTGTCTTTGGTCAGCTGAAATAGGAAAAGATAAGACAACTGTCAATGCTTTGGGTTACTGTTGCATAAACATTCTGGTCCATGTTTCTAATGTGCAGCTAAATGATCACACACATTTCTGAAGTGTTCTCGCATAATGTGTTACTCATGCAGTTGGTCAAAGGTTTATACATGTCTCATCCATTACTCTGTGTAAAGGCAAATGCTGAGCATGGACTGACACATAGTACACTTCAACATCCTGACTTACATGTTGATCCTGTAACTTTCTGTGATGGCTACTTAGAGATGGCCTAGCCACTCTATGTTATGTGCTCCCACTACATGCATGCAGTGACAGGTTGGAGATCTGATAATTGGCTATTTTGTCCTCTCAAGGTAGGTTGTGACATGACTAACATGGTTGACACTGACACAAGCATATCTCCATGGTTAGGCACAGACGTCGTTGGTAACCTACATGACATTGGCACAGGCATTTCATTGTACACTTACTTGCCTGTGTGATATTGGGTTATACCTGTGGTGCAGTTCACACATGTTACATAGATTGTTACGCTATTCATTATCTGTCTTCCACCATTTCATTGAGCATAATAGGTGTCATGATGCACTTTGCGACGTAGCGATGGTTGCGAGGAGTCCCACCGCCACAGCCTCGTGGGACCGCTGGCTGTCTGATAGTGTAGCTGGTGTAGAACAGGAGATGCCGTTTAATGACACTGTGAGGTTGCAGGACATGTCCAATTCCCTTTGATTGTTAAAAGGAGTGACTTTGACGGCGCCCATTGGGGTTTAAAATTTAAGTACTACCAGTCCCAGAAGGCTTTGGGTGTAATCAACATGCAGAATAACCAAAATAAAAGAGGGATTTTGCAGGTTCAGTGCTTGATTTGTCATCACTGCATCATCCTGCCCATGATGAAGGGCGTTCATCGCCCGAAACGCGTTGGCTGTGTATATGGGAATATTGCCTGCATACCTACCTGTGAAGCTGAGTAGTCCTGGGTGTGCCGACCACAGAGGAGTATCTTGTGATAAATATATATATATATATATATATATATATAAATATATATATAACTTACTGGCGGTCGCGAGATTTGATCAACTTTCACCGACTTGGGTTACTCTTACATGTTCATATAACATGTATACAATATCTTAACCCATAATGCAACTGTACGATGATCACGCTGTACAGAAAGGTGTTCGCAATGTATATAGTGTAAATATTCGTTAATAGGGCGTTAGAATGCCATGACATGCTGATACACAGCAAGATTGTTTTCATTTTCATTTAATAACATGAAAGGGGCATTAGTATATCTTAGGGTTATAACACATTGTAAATATGCCACTGTGTTCAGCATTTACCCACTTAATAATGGCTGCCCTGTTGTAAATATTTGCACAACTTGTCCTTTTTCCTTTTCCTTCGCACCTAACAGGAAGTGAAATGTATATATGGTGCTGGGTAACAAGGCACACACTAACACTGACGAAGGACTAGAGGTCTGAAACGCGTCTGTTTGTTTTTGTCAGAAGCCGCAATAAAACTTCTTGCAACATACCCCCGTGAGTGCGTTTTCGTCTCTAAACAAGGGCCGAATGGAGCTACTATATTGACGCGTTTGCACCAACGCGCTAAACGACACCCGCCCGCGAGTGACCCGGGATTTTTGGTGCACCTTGGAGCTATGGAGTGACGTGTACCGGGGCACCGCAAAGCGCAGCCGGAAAGGAAACATAGAACACGGGTCGCGACAGCAGCGACGGAAGAAACGTGAGTCTCCTTACTTACATCTACAAAAAACCGACTGATAGCCACGCAGGGCGAGGGGGTAATGTGCAACAAAACGCGGTGAGCTTTTCCCGCGTCGGCTACATAATAACTGACTCGAAGACATGTGCGATGAAAAGGACCGCCGTGAGGCGGCGTTGGACATTTTTAAGAAAAGAACACCGAGTGCTCAGACCATACCGGCACAAGGGGGTGCAGGGACCAAGTCTCAAAACGCCCTCACAGTACTATGCAACAAGCTAGAGCGATGCTGTGAAAAGGAGATCAGGAAATGGTGGGAGGCCACCTCACTCCAGAACTACATGGACGTGGACAGAGTCCCGAGAGGGCTCAGAATATATACCGTTCCAGCATATGAAAATCCGGACCCCATGCTACTGGAGCAATGGGCAGAATTAATAGCAGCATCCTGCAAAGCGATGCTAGACCTGTTGATAAAGTTTGCATGGAGCGATCGATCCAAAGCATTGGAAGAAATTGCCTCCCTGGAGAAAGAATTACTAAAGGAGGATGATCAAGTGAAGATCCAACAACTAAGAGACGAAATGAAAAAGAGGCTGATGAAGTACGAGCTCAAAATAAGAGCAAGGAAGCAAGAAAAGTTCGAGCGGGACGAGCGGGATTACGCTCAAGGAAGAGTATTAACATTTTCCAAGAAATATGATGGCATCAGAGCAGCCATGAAAAATAAAGATAAGAAACAAACCACGGAACAAACAGTTGAGGCCGCAACCTCGGAATCAAGTGTCACGGATGAGGAACCCTCTGGAGATGACGAAACAAGGAATACCAGCCAATTACGGAAGAACCCTTTTCATTTGGAGTTTAATGTAATCAAGAAGACGTGGCTGAGAGGGGGAAAGACCAACCCCCCGGAAGACGACGACGTCAGACCAGAAGGGGTGGGTGGCAGAGGAAGAGGAAGAGGCAAGACGACCAGTTACAATACCCGCAAAAGGGGCAACAGGTGGTAGATAGCAGTGAAAATTTGACCATCGTAAATCTCGATAATCAAGAACTAACAGAGATTGAAAGAAACACCTTACAATTGGGCCTCACCTTCTGCCCGAGTGACCAATTAGAGTTCGCACAAACGAGAATTGATTTATTCAAACTAGTAAGGAAAATGAAGCTGCACAAATTCCATAAGACCAAACCCTGTACTGTAGACTCACGCAAAACAAAGAAAAAGAGATCAACTGCCCAACCGACTGATGTGTTAACCGTGAGAGATCTGAATGCAGTCCAGGCATTAGAAGAATTGAGGCAAGAACAAACACAAACATTGGAGATCCAAACCAATATTGAGCAACAATCGCCTCAAACAAACTTTCGAGCTCCTTTGCAATTTAATCCTCAAATGCCTTATGACGCTATAGATACCTTCTCTGACGCTGTCATACAGGACCTAGTCCAACATAGAATGAGTACCAACAAAAGGTCCAATTGGAAGAGGAAACATAATTTGACCAGAGAACAACAATCCGCCCTTGACAATATCCAAAGAAATGACAAAATCATACTGAAACCATCTGATAAGGGAGGGAATATTGTTCTGTTGACAAGAGAACAATACTGTAAAGAGTCCCTTCGACAACTGGAAAATCAGGAAAATTACTGTGTGACAAGTGAAGAGGAATATGAGTGCAGTAAGAGATCTTACCATGACCTCTTGACAAAATGGCGGAATAAATCTATGTTGGATATGGACGAATTTATGTATCTTCGGAATCCAGAACCGATAACTCTGACTTTTTACCAGCTCCCCAAAATACACAAAGATGCAACAAGTCCCCCGGGACGACCCATCGTGTCATCCAAGGGTGGACTGACAGAGAACTTATCGAACTACATTGATTCCTTCCTGGCAGAATTTGTGGTGAAATTAAAATCGTATGTAAGAGACACCAAACATTTCATTGAACAGATGGCAGACATCACATGGGACAATTCTTCTTTTTTGCTCATTACTTTAGACATAACCAGTCTGTATACCTGCATTAGACATGATGCTGGGATTAAGGCTGTAAAATACTTCCTCGATATGAGACCTGGAAAGTACAGAGAACATGGTCTAATGCTAATGGAGATATTACAGTTTTGTTTACAAAATAAAAAATTTCTGTTTCAGAATACTCTCTT
Organism: Lissotriton helveticus; assembly: GCF_964261635.1. Classification (NCBI taxonomy): domain Eukaryota; kingdom Metazoa; phylum Chordata; class Amphibia; order Caudata; family Salamandridae; genus Lissotriton; species Lissotriton helveticus. The sequence goes on from NC_136059.1 coordinate 1,074,296,156, forward strand.
TAAGCAGATCTCCGGGATGGCGATGGGAACCTGCTTCGCCCCCAGCTACGCGAATTTATTCGTCGGCTGGTGGGAGGAGCAGGTGGCCCTTGCCGGAGGAAACATCAAATGGGCAGAAAATATTGTGATGTGGCGTCGATATATCGACGATCTGTTCGTGGTGTGGAGGGGCTCCTCCACAGACGCAAATGACTTTGTCAGGGATCTGAACAAAAATGACCTAAATCTGATATTTACTGCCGATATCAGTAGTGAAGAGGTTCACTATCTAGATTTGAGAGTTTTCGTCAAGGAGGGCAAATTACAAACTGCCCTATACAGAAAACCCACAGCAGGGAATAGCATACTCCATGCCAAGAGCAGTCACCCACCTAGTCTAATAAAAAGCATACCTTACGGTGAAATGTTGAGACTAAAAATAAATTGTTCACAAGACGAAGATTTCAGGATAGCAGCCAATGAGAGCGTCCAAAGGTTTCTTTTGAGAGGATATGATCCAGTTGTTCTGGATAAAACTCTCAAAAAAGTGACTAGAATTCCCAGACAGGAACTGATGGCGTGTAGCCCCAAAAAAACTGCAGATACTGAGAATGCCAACAAATTTAGAATGATTACCAAATTCTCAGAAGGGGCCAATGTTTTGAGAGGGATTCTCTCGAAAAGTTGGCATATACTACGCACAGATCCAGTGATTGGATGCGATGTTCCTGAGAGACCGCTCATCACATTCCGCAAATCACGATCTATAAAGGACATGTAAGTCCATAGTCACCTAACACCTGTAAAAACAACTGGACAAAGCACCCTAAAAGAAATGGCGGGGTTTTTCCCCTGTGGGAAATGTCGCGCTTGTGAACATAGCAGAAGAGTACTCTCCTATTCCATTCCAGGTGTAGCCCTACCGAAAAAGATCAAACACTTCATCACATGTACTACACCATATGTGGTATATTGTTTGATCTGCCCCTGTGGGTACAAATACATAGGGAGCACGATTAATGGGGTAAAATGCGAGTTCTAGAACACCAACGGGCCATAATGAACAAGGATGTATCATATCCGGTGGCCAGGCATTTTTCCCAAGTCCACCAGAGTAACCGTGAGTTACTCCAATTCTTTGGTCTGGACCACGTACCGGCTAACCCTAGGGGTGGTGATAGGTTGACACGCCTACGCAGACTAGAGTCACGACATATCATAGATATGCAGACAAAACATCCGGGTGGGCTCAACATCGGAGAGGAACTAGGTGTACACCTGGGTAAATGAATATCCAACATACAGTGGGTGGACTGTGTATATGTGTATATAGATGGGTAGACATAGAACGCTACTAGCAGATTTGATGAATTAAGAACTGTATTGCTTGTAGACGCTCTATCTTGATCATTGTTGTAGTATGAACAGCTTCATCGGTACAGTATGAATTGATTATCTTCCACTTATTTGCACCACTGATCTCGTAATTGTTCTCAATTGTTCTGAACCCTCTTTAGCCTCTTCAAACTTCATTTGAAGACTTTTTCTCTAGAATCTTTTGGTAGAGAACATGGTTTCTTCCTTTTCTTCTCTTTACTTTTCGTTTCTTTGCTTTTTATTTTCATATTGGCTTATCCCTCTCCGTTTTGTTTCCCTATCAAACATGAATCTTAACCAACTCATTGTTTACTTTGGTTTGTGGCACATGGATTTATATGTATTGAAACTGTAAAAATTGGTTTATATGAATTCATAATCCGTGAGCTAAGCCGATATACGGCTTAATTTTTGAGTATATGATGTTTTCTATTTGGAGAGTATATTTTCCATAGTATGTTATGCTTGGGATATACACTATTATTATTCCCTATTGGAATAATTATTCAGTTGATTAGAGGAAATTACTGAGTATGCCAATCTGTAATCCGTAAGATGATGTTGCAACTTGTTTTGGCCGTTTGAGTCAATGTCGGTGACACGCCGATACACGGCGAGATTTGATCAACTTTCACCGACTTGGGTTACTCTTACATGTTCATATAACATGTATACAATATCTTAACCCATAATGCAACTGTACGATGATCACGCTGTACAGAAAGGTGTTCGCAATGTATATAGTGTAAATATTCGTTAATAGGGCGTTAGAATGCCATGACATGCTGATACACAGCAAGATTGTTTTCATTTTCATTTAATAACATGAAAGGGGCATTAGTATATCTTAGGGTTATAACACATTGTAAATATGCCACTGTGTTCAGCATTTACCCACTTAATAATGGCTGCCCTGTTGTAAATATTTGCACAACTTGTCCTTTTTCCTTTTCCTTCGCACCTAACAGGAAGTGAAATGTATATATGGTGCCGGGTAACAAGGCACACACTAACACTGACGAAGGACTAGAGGTCTGAAACGCGTCTGTTTGTTTTTGTCAGAAGCCGCAATAAAACTTCTTGCAACATAGCCCCGTGAGTGCGTTTTCGTCTCTAAACAAGGGCCGAATGGAGCTACTATATATATATATATATATATATATATATATATATATATATATATATATATATATATATATATATATATATATATATATATATATATATATATAATATATATATAACTTACTGGCGGTCGCCAGTAGGTACTTATAGTTAGGAACTAGTTTCCATAGGAAATCCGCAACATTCTATTTGGAATAACTTTGGCGCCGGTCGACGAATACACGCAAAATTCTCCAAGAAAATGGCCTGCTCCGCTCCTTCCCTGAAAGTTTGGGGGTGATTCGTGAAGCGGGAACTAAGAAAAATGGGGGTCCCAAAACGTGTTTTCTCCATGCAATTTTCCGTAGGACATTTAGCCAGGGCTACAGCCCGAATGGCTGAATGGAATTACACCAAATTTGGCAAATAGGTAGAGTTCGGTTCGCAGATTACCCTTTTTGTTAAATGGTATAAATCCGTTCAGTAGTTCCTGAGAAAATCAAAAGTAAAATCATAAATATATCTATAGATGAAGTACCGTACTCTGTACTGTACTCTGTACTGTACTCTGTACCTTCCCAAGCACGAGCTGCATGGTCATTGGCTGTCAACTGTCTGTCAACACTCCAAACCAGGAAGTGTTGGCAGCCATCTTGTGCCTCGGTAGAACCGAGGCACAAGAAAGCATTGAAACAAACGTGCAAAACACGCAAAGGGGGCAGGGTAGAAACACCCTGCTCAGGGGGTCCCACAAGGACGCCCAAGGCCACGCGTACCCCATGAACAAAAATAAAACTCGGTCTGATTTTTTATAAAATTAGCCCCCGGAGGGACCAAATCCAGGGGCATAATAAAAAAAAAGTGTGGGGGGGCCCAATCCCCCACACTGCCCTGGGGACCGCCACCTCCGGGGCAAAGTAATTATAATAGCGGGGGCACACAGGCCCCCCTGCAGCCCCGGGGACCACCACCCCCGGGGCTTGTATATCTACGATGGGAGCCTCTAAGGCCCCCACGCCCCGGGTACCACCACCCCCTGGGGCTTCATTATGAAGTATGCGGGGGCTCATGGCCCCCCGCAGCCCCGGGGACCCCCCCACACAAAACCTGTGTGGGGGAGCTCAAGCCCCCCCACACGCCCCGGGGACCGCCACCTCCCCGGGGCTCTAATATGTAAAATAGGGGGGTCCATGACGGACCCCCAGCCCTGGGGACCACCACCCCCGGGGCTTTTAACAGGTGGTATGGGGGCTGCACGACCCCCCTCCTGGAGCCCTTGATGTCCCTGGGTCCTGCAGTGTCCCTGGGTGCCTACTCTCGGGACACTGCTGTTTGCTATGGTAGGCTTTGATTTTTGAAAGAGAGAGCAGGAAACCTGCTTTCTCTTTCAAAAATCAAAGCATATTCTTTTCTGCATGGGGAGCAGCATGTTAGCTGCTCCCCAAGCAGAAAAGCAATGCCGGCTCCGGCAGAATGCGGGGAGCCAGCAGGGACCGTGGGGGGCCTGGGGACCCACCACGGTCACCAACGGAGAGGGCAGGCCCCGGGAGATTGGGTCCCCGGGGCCATAAGTTGCCCAGGCCCCCCTCCACCATTAAAATAAAAAATAAAAAAGGCAGGCCCCGGGGATGGGATCCCTGGGGCCTTAAGGGGGCATAGGAGGGGTTTATGCAGCCCCCTCCACACAAAAAATAGAAAAGTTGGCCATGCCCTGGGGGATGGGGTCGGCTGGGCCGGAATTGGCCACGGGAGGGGGCCACGCGGCCCCTTTCCCATAAAAAAAAAAAAGAATTGGGGGCAGGCCCTGGGGGATGGGGTCCCCAGGGCCAAAAAAAAAAGTAAATGAAGGTGACTGTGTTTATCAAAGGTTATATTAGAGTGAGAGGAGGTCTGCCACTCTTCCACAAGGATGATGTCATCAGTGATGCCATCAGTGATGTCATTTGAGATGTCATCAGTGATGTCATGAGTGATGTCACTGACCATGTCATGAGTGATGTAATATGTGACGTCATCAGCAGTGCATTGCGGGCGCGGGAGTTATAGTTAGCTGAACTAACTATAACGGGGGAATTTCAATGGTTTTGTATGAGTGAAATGTCCAGCTAACTATAACATGTGTGAAACCTATGGTTTTTTCAGTGAAAATATATATTCATATTCAAAACACATTAGCATCCATTCCGATGTTAAAAAGGAAAGCACGCAGATCTCCGTTCCAAAGTGTTTATTACAGACCCCCTACCCCTCCAACAGACGCGTTTTGCCTCACTGCTTGGTCAGTGTATATATGTATAATATTCTCCAGAACTGCCCAAACGCTGTACGCCTGACTTTATCTGCCGGTGCGATACCAGCAGTGGCGGCAGAAGCTACCCAATTTCGAAGCATGTCCTGTCACCCACTGTATAATATTTGCACTTTGCTCTCATTGCGCCGCCCACGCTGTTCCACCCCTTCACTTGCGTCGCCAGCCATCACTTGTATATAATTGAGCACCAAGTATACTCTCGGTTGTCATTTAAAAAACTTTTGAAAATTCATGCTGCGCTAAGTATTCTAACTTGCCCTTTCTCTCCCTGTTTTAAACCAAATATATAAGTAATTTTTTGCATACAAATCTTTGGAATAATTGTCTCCTTATTTACTTGCTCATGTAATGCTTCGTGCATACCTTACCAATTGTCTTTCTAAGTTTCACCTGTTGGGATACTGTATCTATATAAACCTTTGAACCCCAAACCTGACTTGGTATATGGGTCACACTCCTGTTTTCTCTACAAGATTGTGAGCAGCTGCATAGCTGCGAGAGTCCGTACCCTCGTGGTACTCACTTCTGGTTCCTAGTAAATTGATCCCATCTTTGTGTTACCTCCTGGAACACATACGATGTCTAAGGAGACTTTAACTTACTCAGAACAGTACATCCAATCCTTGATGGTCGGTCCATTACTTTTGTCTGGACCACCCTCCCTACCCGCTTCCTCTTCTACACCCAACACTTCCCGCGCATTACTTGAAAAACTCGAACACCTAAAGAAAAAACAGATCAGGACCGATTTGCACGCACGCATGCTTACACATTATTTGAGATCAGGGGTTATCCCGGTAGGGCTCCAAATCCGTAACACCCCGGCAATTTTCACGACAGATCCCAAATTCAGAACTAGCTTTAGCCACCTAGCTACCACCTGTTCCCGTCATTGGATGGTCTTTGGTATAGACACCGCCATTGAACACAGCCGCCTTGAGCTAGAAGAAATTGCACAACTAGAAAAATTGCTTCTTGCGGATACCTCTCTTACAGATGCAAAGAACCTAATAGAAAAAATCAACTCGACCATTGCTACTTTTAACACCTTTGAACTTAATAAAAAGACCAATAAAATCCAAAAAGACATCAAGTTCTATAAAGTAGAGCAGACATACCCCTATCTGGGTGATGAATTCTATAACACTCCTTACACCCCTGCCAGAACACGCAACTTGGCACGTTATCGCAATAACTGGCGCATTACATTCTCTGACTCCTCCAATACCTCTGCAGAGGAATCTGACACTGGAGCCGATCAAAGCACCTCCGGAACCAGTAACAGACCACAACCACTACTGCCTTCTGTTTTTTTAGGACGTGGTCACGGACGCGGCCAACCTCCACCCCAATACCGCCTCACAAGAAGTCGACAATATGAACCAACATTTGCGGGAGATAGTCAAACCCGCAACCGATATTATCAATGGGGCCACCGCAATAAACATGATTGAACCATCGGATACCACTGATTTATCCATACCTATTTTCAATCTTTCAGACCACACTCTAAGTAATGATGAAACCTCCCTCTTGTCCAGGGGCCTCACATTTGTTCCGACTGAAAAAACTGATTTCTTGGAACTTCAAACTAATCTTTTAAAATTCTTCTGACGTATCAGATTAAAAAATTCTTCCTTGACAAACCCGACTCTGCGAATCTCACAGTGTCCCCTTTCCGCCCACCCTCCACGTTTAACCCTCCATCACACTTGATGCCTCCTGAGATCCTCGGTTTTGAATGCCTTGTGATGAAAGACGACATGAATTTAAAAACACAACCTCATTTCACACCTTACAATCTCCCCATGATTGAGAAACAGGCGCTTCTCTCATTGAAAAATAATGCCGAACTCATCATCAAACCGGCTGACAAAGGAGGTGGAATCGTGGTCATGGGACTTAATAAATATGACCAAGAGATACAGAGACAACTCTCTAACCACAACCACTACAGGCCACTTTCTAAAGACCCCCCTGAAGATATCAGATCCAAGATATTAATGGTCACTATTGAGGCTAGAGACTCAGACATCATCACCAAAAAAGAATTCGAGTATCTGAACAACCCTAGCCCACGGACTCCTGTCTTGTATGTCCACCCGAAAATTCACAAGGACCAATTGAATCCACCTGGCCGCCCAATAGTATCGGGGTGCGGGTCCATCTTGGAACCATTGGGCAAATGTATCGATTCTGTCATCAAAGAATTTGTCCCCGTCACGGACACCTTTATCCGTGACATAATGGACTTCATAAACACCATAGAGGACCAACCATTTGATGATACTACCCAACTACTGGTCAGCATAGACATTGAATCCCTCTACACAAATATTCCACATGATGAGGGACTATGGGTTATACAGACATTGCTCCTTTCCAGACCGCAGCCGACCAAATTACCAACCCAATTCATCATGGCTCTTCTACGCATTGCCCTTCAAAACAATTATTTAGTATATCAAAACACTTTTTATTTGCAGATAAAAGGCGTCTCAATGGGCGCTTGCTTCGCTCCCAACTTTACGATTTTGTTTGTACACAACCTTGAAAGAACTGTCATCCTCACACCCATGAATCCCTACTATCCACAGGTAAATTTGTGGAGATGCTACATAGATGACATCTTGCTCATCTGGACGGGAGATTCCACCACCTTGAACTCCTTTGTCACATGGCTCAATCAGGCCCAGGAACATCTCAGATTTACCAGTGAGTATAAAAGCAATGACCTCCCATTCCTGGATGTGACCATCCATGCAGAAGAAGGTAAACTTGGGACCAACATCTATCGGAAACCCACGGAGAAAAACACCTTATTGGAATATTCAAGTTACCATCCACGAGGCCTGCGAGATGGACTTCCATATGGATAATTTTTGCGCATCCAACGGAATTGTAAATGGCGCAAAGATTACTTCAAGGAAGCCGAAATACTCACCAACAAGTTGCTCCACAGAGGCTACCCACAACGCCTGGTTACACAGGCCAGAAAAAGGGCATGGTACTGCCATAGAGATAATCTTCTTACCCCCCAACCAAAGAAACAAATGGCGAGGATCCCTTTTGTATCTAAGTTCAGTCCGGACAGCAACACAGTCAGCAAAATTCTCAAGAGAAACTGGCCTATCCTTCGGGCTCACGAACCATTTCAAAACCCACCATTTTTCTCATACCAACGCGGCCGTAATATCGCTAGTCACTTGGTCCGCGCCATCACATGGCATCAACCCCCCATTGAAAGACACAGCATCACTGCAGCCTGGGGCCTGGACAAAGTTATCGGACATTACAAGTGCCAAAATTGCAGCGTTTGTGAATTGATATTTAATACCAAGGACTTCATTTACATGGAACGAACCTACAAACTGAAGAGTCACACCAATTGCAGAACACAAAATGTGATCTATGCAATAAAATGTCCTTGCGATCTGGTCTACATAGGACAAACCACGCAGATGATCAAACAAAGGATCATCCAACATAAAAGCAGGATCAAGTGCAAAGTAGCAACGGCACCACTTGTCCCGCATTTTCTCGAGCAAGGACACTGTGACACAGACCTCAAGTGGCTAGTCATTGAAAAATCTACACTTCCCTTACGGGGAGGTGACATGAAAACCCTTTTGAATAAGGCTGAATGTAAATGGATGACCCTGTGTGATTCGATCTCATCAGGTTTGAACACTTTAGATGAGTGGAACAATACCGTCACTACGTAATTCCTTACTTTGTTAAATTCCTCAGTCTCAGACATACTCTGGTTTTCCTATGACATCTAGAACCTTCCCTGCTTCCTCAGCCTTCCCCGTTCTGCCCCTTCTTTCTGTAATGTACCTATCAAATCTAGCTCTTACTTAACTTACATTGAGACACTGCACTTGCAACTGGATATGCTGAACTTCTGAAACCACTCTTATGTCAATGTCCATGCATTTACTACACATGTACGTGGGTTATTATTAGCCCTCATTAAGCGTTTGGTCTACAGTTTTATTAGCTATCCTGTTGTTGAATGACTTTCTAGGGATGCTAGCCCAGTACATATTTCTCTGTTTATTCACTGAGGGAACTGTACTCATTCTGACTTATGGATTGATGTCTACTGTTTGATATTTACTCCCATCCACTACGTCCGAGAGTGCTTAACACATACTCCTTTCTCACACCCTTTTAGCCCGGATCAGGCGCCTCTTACCAGATGGCACTATATCGCTCAGTTTGCCAATGTGGTATATGTGTACTGTATGATTTGTTATCTTGTTTAAAGGTATGATATTGCTCTCAGCGTATCCCTTTCATTTATTCCATTGTTTCATTATTTTCACCCACACCAGATGCTCATTACCACACTGTAATTTATCGCTGTATGAGCCGTGTATTTTGTGCATTTCATTGCTGTGTTGCTTTAAATTCACATCAACACGCTCACTACGCGTCATTCTAGCCCCTTGCCCCTCCCATTCCTGCACCACCTCTGCCCCTCCCTTAGCCACGCCCCCCCTCCAATCGTTATCCCCCTCTGTAGATTGGACCTCCCAGACACAGAAGTCACTGCCTCGAGATTCCTCGCCGGACTGATTCCTGCCCTGCGTTCAGATTAGCCCAGGTACGATCCTCCCCTGCGCCCCCCCCCCTTTACCCATCTCCTGATTCACAGGTACAGGCTTGATTCTAACTGGCTCCTTCATGTCCCCAGATCGCCCCGCTGGAGACCCTTGATTCCCGCCCGCCTGCAAAATAATTTTCCCACCGCCGCAGAGACGTGAATGCAGCCCGTCTTCTTCTACCGGCACCAGGCACGGATCTTGCCCCTCCATTACCACAGGTATGACCTTACCGGTTATCCACATGTACGAGACCTCTTCTTACCTGTCTACCTCGACTCTCTAATTTGGCTCCCTTACCCCCACAGGTTTCGTTCACCGGAACACCCTGTTCTCATTGATCATATCTGACGCCTGCACCAAGGCGCTACGTCGCCCACAGCACTGCCCCAGGTAATGCGCTTTCTCACCGCTCCTCACCCGCATCGGTCCTTCCCACTAGTACACCGATTCCAACCAGGGCCTTCTCTTTCCCTAGATCACCCTGAATCATGCTCCAGCCAGCTCACTGGACCTCTTCTCCGGTTTTCCTCCAGGTAATCCCTTGATTGTTTTGTTCTCCACCCACTTGCCCAGCCGTTACACTCTTGGCACCACTTCCCCCGGGCCTATGTACCCCGTCACTCGGTTCCACACCTAGGGGCATTCAATGTTTAAATTCTTTCTGACCCACACCTTGACCCCTACCGGGAACTCTCTGACACCTACCGTGGACTTTCTAACACCTGCTTTCAGTAGCTTATGCTCCAGCCACCTGCCTCTACTCTTTACTCTATTGGTGGGGACTCTTGGGCTTAGTCTCCCTGGCGCCCCTTCTTTAGTCGCCGGCTCTGAGCCGCTCCACCCCTTACCCTCCCCCTTTAGGCGTCCTAGCTGACACTTACCTTCCTCCCTGCTACCTGCATCTACCCTCTCGGCTCTCACCTTTCGAGCTTGTTACACAGCTTTTCCCACCTGCCCGTCACCCCGGATCCGTGTACCTTCCAGCCCGGCTCCCCCTTCCCATTTTCCCGGTTGGCCTCTTTCCCTCCTCATCACAACCCTCATTGTTCCCTTTTGCCCCTCAGCATTGAAAATGAGACAACCCCGTCCTGAAGATGGTCCCAATTGATCAGGGACCGAAACGTCGTCGACCCCACAGTGCCAATTGAGGCGCAATATCCAATGTGGCTCTACGGAATTGTGATTTGTGATTTGAAGTCACCTTAAATATGTCACACACTGAGTCACCCACTGTATAATATTTGCACTTTGCTCACATTGCGCCACCCACGCTGTTCCACCCCTTCACTTGCGTCGCCAGCCATCACTTGTATATAATTGAGCACCAAGTATATTTTCGGTTGTCATTTAAAAAACTTTTGAAAATTCATGCTGCTCTAAGTATTCTAACTTACCCTTTCTCTCCCTGTTTTGAACCAAATATATAAGTAATTTTTTGCATACAAATCTTTGGAATAATTGTCTCCTTATTTACTTGCTCATGTAATGCTTCGTGCATACCTTAACAATTGTCTTTCTAAGTTTTACCTGTTAGGATACTGTATCTATATAAACCTTTGAACCCCAATCCCGACTTGGGTCACTCTCCTGTTTTCTCTACAACAAACGGAAGGAAAGCAGAAATCCAATTCTGTTCACTGGTGGGTTTTTTGTGCAAAACAACACATTTCTGCCAGATCGGCTTTTCTCAAGTTTGCATCACAAATCCAACTTAGCCAATAAATATGCATTATGTCACTAAAAACATAGAAAAGAATCTCTGTATGAACTTAAGACTGATTACTATTGCTACAATTCCATTTTCAAATCTTTACAATTCTCATTATGTTTCATGATTTTCTTGTGAATAATCATTACTAAAATTGAAACAATTTCTTGTGCAAATTCATCACTACAAACAGCAATAGATATAGAGGAAAGACTTAACATGTGCTCAAACCCAATGTTATATACATCTATTTTCTTTTGCCAATAATTTTGGCATCATTTGATGGATCTTCACGAAAGTTTCAGAACTACTTTGCCACTCACTTCAGTGAATTTCTGGAAAGGGTGATTCCTCAAGAACATTTTGAAAAAAGAGAAGAAAAATGGTGGATTTTCAAGCAAATTTGAGAAAGCAGGAAGGTTAATAAAGCAATTGTGAAAGTGCAGTTATTACATTAATAAAGAGATGTCATATAACATAGGTAGCTGCTTATTCAGTATAACCACAGAGCTTCATAACAGACTTCGAGATACAATGCATTTCTTAGTACCTCACTTACAGATGTTTTTTATTTAACAAACAACTAAACTGGTCGCAAAGTAGCAGCATTCAACATTATTTACTTTTTGTAAATGAAATCAGCACGTCTCTCTTTAGGAGCAGCAAACTTGTCAATAACTTTAATGTTAAAGTCTGGGATTTTTTTAACTAGCTTGCTCTCCACAGAGAGCATTGCCAAAGTATTGAGTCTTTCCTCAAGCATGGTGTTCCTCAGGAATGTCTTAATCCTCTTTAAGGCTGAAAAACATCGTTCAGACTCGGATGTTGTCATAGGAGTGGTAATGACAATTTTTAGTAAAGCCACTGTCTCTGTAAGTGACTTATCCATATGAAGTTTATGTATTAAAGCCAGCAAAGTCATAGCACTTGTGGCCTTCCGGTACACAGGCATTGCCTACAGTACAGTCAACTTCTCAGCTCCTCTTTTTTGAGCATAGCATAAGCTTCCACAGCCTCATTCAGAGCACGCTCACGGAAGGATTCATCATATTTTGCAAACTGTTCACTTTGCAATAATGTGGCACTCACCAAATGTTTTGTGAAAGAAAAACTTTCTGTGCCTGCACAATTACAATGCCACATTTCTCCTATGCAATTCGGACCACAGTGGTGATGTTTTTCCTGCGGTTTGAAAAAGTAGAATGCTCTGGCAGTTTGCTGTCTAAATTGTCATCCCCATCTCTCACTTTGCTTATGCTTTGTACAAACATAGTGGTACATACTTGCACTTTGACAGTATCTATCTCTCGTGCTTGTAACTGATTGTATAACAGGTCGACAGCAAATATTATATCATGAAATAAAAAAAAGTAAGAACTGAAACTCTCTGTCTTGTAGTGTTCTAGCAAAGCCAAGGGCTTCAGTCTGACTTTTGTAATTAAACTCATCATTGGCTTCTATGGTGGCAAAACATTTCTCAAGGTCCTCCCTATGTTCATAGATTAGGTTGACTGTATGGATGGTAAAGTTCCAATGAGTTGACGATCCCCTTGGTACACTTTGTTCCACAATCTCATGAAGTGCTTCCGTTCTTTTGGGGGAATGTGAGAAGAATGCTGTCATGCCTCCTACATCCTGAAAGGAAATTCGTGTCTCGGTGATCTTTGATATTGTCTGTTGCATAATAAGATTAAGTTGGTGGCCATAACAGTGCACATAATGAGTATTAGGGTACACATCTCAAATATATTTTCTGTACTCCACTAAGGCTTCCACTCATTACGGACGCACCATCATAGCTTTGTGCGATACGTTTTTTTTTTAGGCAGCTCTGTAAAAATTAAGCTCTGTTAACACAATATAGCTGAAGTAATGGTTTCTGCACTAGAGTCTCTTAAATGTGTGAAACCAAAGAACCTCTCCACAACTTCTCTGTCATTGTCAAGGTGGCGAAACACTAAAACGGATTGTGTTTTAGTGGCCACATCAGTGGTGTCATCAGCCTGAATAGCCACAAAGTCCGTGTTTTGCAACTCTTGCACAATATGGCTTCTCATAATTTCGAGCATACACTCAAGGAATTCATTTTGTATCGATTTAGAGGTGCCCTTAAAGACTGTAGCACTTGCTAAATGTGCCTCCATTTCCTTGTCTATGCTTGCTATTAAATCCACTAGGCCTCTGAATATCCCAGGTTTTGAGGAGCTTTCTTGTGTGTGCATGCTTCTTTATTTTTTCCAACAAATGTTTCAAGTCTGTTACTCTTTGATAAGCATGGGCGGATTTAGCGAATCTGGCGTACGCGAACTTGCGTATTTACGGATTCGCAATCCGGAAAATCCGCGAACTCTCGCGAATGTGCGGATTTTTGTGTTTTTTGTATTCGCAAGGGTTCGCGAGGATTTGTGTACCAGTTCGCAATTGCGAACGTACTTGTCGGCTTGCAACGGCCGCGACTATGTTGTTTCTACGTCTGGTTCATCATCACAGGTTCACAGCACCCTCTGTTTCACCACTGCCACCCTCTGGTACACCCATGCCACCCTCTGGTACATCCTCACTGCCACCCTCTGGTTGGTTTATCATTGTAAATGATGGGGGTGAAAAAAAGCAAGCACACCTGCCCTGCTTCAACTGCCATGAATTAATTTGGGGTTGATTAATGTGTCAGTGATTTTGAAACTTCCAGTCTGGCTGGCACCTGCTTCCTTCCTTATCTGTAATTTGCTTTCTGTTGCAGTGCAATTTTTTTTTCACAGGACCTTTATGGCCTACTTGTAGCTATTCTGTGAGCCTGCTGTTTGGGTCAGAGCAGGGTCATAGAATAGTTGCAAATAGGCAACTGAACTCTGGAGGGGCCCCTCAGGAAGCACTAGAGTGAATGGTTACTAATGTTAAGATTGAACTTTTGCACTTGCTGATTGCTTTCAGTTCTGCAAAAATCGTTTTTCTGCAATTTCGCGCGATTTGCGGGGCGCGAATCCGTGCGAGATCGATTTTGGAAGCCGCGAATTCGTGCGAATACACGATTTGTTTTTTTGCGGCGTGTATGTTCGCGTGATTTTGTGCGTGTTCGCAAGGCGCTTGTAGTGCTACGTTTGCGAAGTTACCCTCGCGGTCGTACATGGGCGCGGCCATCTTGTTTGCGTGACGTAATTCCGTTTCCAGCCGCTATGTGTAATCTCGCAAAGTGTGCGGCTCGCTAGTACAATTTCGCGCGTGATCGCGAGGAAAATCTCGCGCGAACTTACCCACGCGGTCATGAACGGGCGCGGCCATCTTGTTTCTCATTCATTGCTATGGTTCTGGGCATGCTCTCTGTATCCTTTCTTAATCTCTGCCATCCTTTGCTTTTTTGAAGTTTTTTTAATCTATTTTACTTATTATCTATCCCTCTATTTTTCTAGCTCTATATTTTTGTGTTTTCTGCTACTTTTTGTTAATTTTGAACTACTTTTTTGAACGCTTTTCTTTTCTTCTTCCCTGTTCTATTTCTTCTTTCTTATTTTGCTTCCTTTCTGCCCAGACCATGGCAAAGGGAGCCGGGAAGAAGCCCGCAAAGGGGAAGGGTCCCGCACCCCGTGCCCGGCTCCCGTGCGGGCGTTTGAGGGGGGAGACAGTGAATGCTCGGGAGATTTTTAGTGCGGAGGAGGTGGCCGCACTAATATTTCATGTCCAGCGCTGCCTCCCCAAGACCATCATGGGAGGCGGCAAGATCGCAACCGGCTTTGGCATCCGGGAGCGCCGGAAGCGGTGGGAGAAGGTGTGCCGGGCCATGTTTAAACTCTCTGGGGTCCGGCGCACTTATAACCAGGCCACCCACCGCTGGACGGATGTCATGGACCGGGAACGCGACTTGCTGGACGTGCTTGGCGTAGAGATCCCCAGGCTTGGTGAGTAGTAGTAGCTATTTCTAGCTATTTCATCACTACTCTGTTTTATCCGGCTCTGTTATTTGCAAATGTTTGTTTTTTACCAAGAGCAATAATGCTGCCGATTACATTGTAGGTAACTTATATTTCAAAATCTTCTATGCATTTCAGGTGCACTGCTCTCCTTCTCAGTAGCCTTGCTACTATGCCTATTTGTTTTGTATTTTGTGTTCATTTCATTGGCCTGAGAAATTATGTATGAGTGTAGTGTAAAGAACTGCGTAATGCTAGACACTAAGGGTCATATTTTCAATTACCGGCGCATCCCTGCAAAGTAGCAAGGATGC
Source organism: Lissotriton helveticus (assembly GCF_964261635.1). Taxonomy (NCBI): domain Eukaryota; kingdom Metazoa; phylum Chordata; class Amphibia; order Caudata; family Salamandridae; genus Lissotriton; species Lissotriton helveticus. Next base: position 1,074,311,467 of record NC_136059.1, read on the forward strand.
GCCAGTAATTGTGCGCCATGCCACCACCACCCATGGGCCCAAAACGTCACAGAAGCCTTACGCATCTGTGCCGTAAAGGCGGCGCATTGCTGGAGTTGCGTGCCAACGATGGCGCAGCTCCAGCAATGCTCTGGGGTGCCCTATCTCCCCAATGCTGCATCAAGCCGTACGTCGGCTTCAAGCAGGCGCAGGGTTTGAGTCACGGATCATTGTCCTAAAAGTGACTGATTGACATCTTGTAGATTTCCCTCAGCCACTTTTAGGATTCGTTCCTGCGCAGGAACGCCCTCCCTTGCACCGGAACGCCCCCTGATGGCGCAGGGCTTTACAACGTGATGCATCTCTCATATGCGTCACTTTGTTAATATACGCCGCACCATGGCGCCTCTTTTGTTCTGCCGCTGCATCACAAAAGTCACGCAACAATGGAGCAAAAGAGCCGCAAGGGGCTTCAAAATCCGCCCCTACAGACTCAAGTCCAGTCCTTCCTTTAGACACATGGCTATAAGAAGAAATAGTGGTGGTGGTCGGTGGATTTATAGTTTGAGTATTGACTGATCTGCAAGCACGATGGACTTTGTCTGTCACTTCGCGTGCTGCGGACTGCTGCCTGCCAGGCCAAGGTAAACCTTTTTAGTAGTCTGTTTAGTGAGTTACATAGGAACTTTCAAAGTCAACGGTCCGCAAATCAAGCAATACTAATAACGTAGTATACCACTTGAGATCGGTCAATATATCCCGTGGAATAGTTGTCTATTTATTTGCTATTTCGCCAAAATATTTTGTATTGTTATTTTGAAATGTTTGATTTGGTTGACAAATATCATCCATGTTTTCTGGTCTTTCTTCTTTCATGTTGTACATCAGCTCCCCCCAGGGGCAAGAGGACACAGGAGGAGGAGGAGGGTGCTGTTCAGGATGCAGGCCAGGATCGGGCAGGCGAGGGCTCCTTTCCTGGCCCCAGTAAGTTTTAATTTTAATATAGAGTACCTATTTTTTCCTAGCGTTCCTCATTCGATTTTTTCTAAATCGTATTTGATCTTCTTGTAGACTGGATCTAAATTCTTATCCTGCCTCGACTATGACTCCCTGTGGTATTACTAGATTATTCTTATTAGTCTGTCTGTGTAGCTAACTAAGATTGCACATTTGGCAATTCCATTGGACTCCCATTCTAGTCAGCAATAGCTCTATGCACTGAGTGCAGTCCTCTGGGATTGTCCATAATGTCTTTTCAAGTCTTCGAAATGTTTATGCTTTGACAATTGCCAACAATAAAAAGGTGAATGACCACCAAGAAAGAATAAGATACTACTTTACTTTTGGTTTGGATACTAGGACAATCCATTCTACTATTGTTGCAGGGACAAATCTGCACAAACAGAACTATGGACACGAAATAATGCAATAAATTATTACATTGTATTTAGTTTTTTTCACATTTCTTTATTCCTCCTAGACCAAATATTATATAGTAGTGAGTGGTGTATTCTAACATTCTTAAATGTACTTTGTAGGTGGAACATCTGGTGGCGGGGCCAGCGCGGAGGTGGTGGTGTTGGACGAGGACTCTGGGGAGGAGGCGGTGCAAGTGCCGGACATTCCTGTGAGGGTTCACACGGTGGTGGCGGGAAAAGGTAAGCTATATATTCCTTACTTATTGAGATTGAAGACTGCATAGTGTGCTCTCTGCACGGGTGTATTATAAATCAACCAGGTAGTAGCCTCCTCTAAATGTACTTCGACTTAGCTGTGAAGTTTTTGGCGAGAAGAATCCCAATAAGATCTGAGATGAACTTGATGGATGGGATGAACGAAAAGCGAAAGAAGGGTGTAAGTAAGTGTGGAAGGACGAGAAATTTAATGATGGCTGGCAAAGAAGAATGATATGTGTTTGCTTGGTCCCCGAGGTGGCTGGGAAGGAAAGAAAATGGTATGGTGCATGGCTGGGTGAATGATGAAGCAAGGATGGGTGGAAGGAGAACAGCCTGGGTGGGTGAAACAGAAACTGTATGTGTACATATACTTTGAATGGATGGATGCCTCGATCATGGTATTATCTGACTCTTAGATAGCATATGTGTATCTAGAGAGAGTAGACGGTCACTGGATGAACTAAGTGTTACCTTGAAGAGCATGTAACACCGCACCCGCACGTCCGTTCCAGTGTAGGAAAGGCAAGGAAAAGAAGTTGTAATTTTGTCCAAATACTACCATGAATAGTAGCAGTAGTTTGTATTGCAACTGCAAGCACAGCATATATCCGGTTCTTACGGTGGACACTCCCTACCTCTCTTAATAACTTTAGTTTAGTAGTAGTACGTCATTCATGTGTGGGTGAATCACTGTTCACTCAATAATAAGCAAAGCACCTAAAGTCATCCCATATGTCATCAAATACATCCCATGTGAAGTGATAGATAATCAAATTATTTAGCTTCTTCATTTTCCTTTTCTAGTACTCATTTGCACTGTAGGGTGAAAGCTAAATTAATTAAGCAGTAGCCCTTGTAACAGAGTATTCTCAGTGCCACCCGTAATAGAAAAGGAAGAGCTTCACCACCTGCATGTACTGGACCGGTACAGTAACGCAAGTCTGTCTCTCTCATCATGGTGTGCGTCTGTTTTTCTCGGGTGCAAGTTCACTGCGCTGGCATTATGCCGGCTTGCATAAGATAACGTACTAATTTTCCTAAACAAGAGAGAAGAAGAATAATAAGACTGGTGGACTGTCATAGTCGACTGTAATAGAAGTCCATAGTGCTCGTAGAATTAGTTCCTTAAACTCCCACTAATGTTAGAGCAAGGATGAAGAAGTGGGAGGTTAGATAGATACTGTCCTCAATAGTTATGTACTGTGCTTTCAATTTGCTACTTCTACTGTGACACAACTTTGTGCTCAATCACTTTGTGTTATTAATCTTAAGGAGCATTGGTTACAGACTATGTCTTTCTTTCTTCATATAGTTGCTCCTTTCAAATCAACTAGACCATCACGGAGGGAGCAGGCTCGAATGGCCCGGCAACGGAGGCTGGATGCCACTGTCGCCGAATATCGGCGGCTGGTGGCCCTGGAGGAGGAGGACACGCAGTCAACCAGTACGACAACAACAACATCTACTGGGACAGCTGCATTCTCCTCCGTGCCCCCACGGGCTGCCAGCCAGCGCAGTGCTCCAGCGGTACGGAGCCGGGCTACCAAAGCCAACCGCCACCGCCGAGCAGCAAAGACACCAGCTGCCCCCCACAGGAGTTGCAAGGCACGCCAGCGCCGCTTATCCCTAAGAGTGTCCTACCTGGAGCAGGAGGTCCATACCTGCAAGAACTTGGTGGAGGGCCTCCGCTCCGACCATGCCACCCTCCGCAAGGAGTATGATGCCCTGGCCGCTAAAGTGAACAGCATCCTGCCGTAGTGTCCCTTGCCCCTTTTTTAGAGACTTTTGGGGGGTGGGAATTGGGAGTTGTGTTGTGGGACTTTTGAAGGACAGTCGTTGGGGTTAGGGAGGGTCTTGCAGGAGATTAATTTGTTAGGGCTACTAAAATATACTTTCTGAAACTTTATCTGACCATACCTGTTTTTTACTGCTTTTGAGTCTGGTGGGTGGGGGTTTAACAGTAAGTTTGTTTTCCGGAGGAGTCCTAGGACTTTAGTAGTACTACCGTCAATCTCTCGTCTATTCCTAATACTCCATTATACTACCTCCCACCAAACGCTTATCTTACCTGTAATTTGTGTTAGAAAGTAGGGCTAGTCCCAGGGCTGGCTCCACAGGAAATGGCGATTAAGGTTGGCAATTCTGGGCGGATGAAATGTCCTCATTGCGGTGGTACTAGTGGTGTGACACAGTGGCAGTTGCATGCATATGGAAAAAAAGAAAATGAAACCTGGTTTGTCCTTACTATAGCATTACAACGGTACGATAGAGAATATAGGAGGTGACAGTTCATTAGAACAGTGCCACACAGAGCCTAACAAATGGTAAAGTAGAAAGTATAACTAGTACTTGTGTTGAATTTCTTTGACATTGGCTACTACTACAAGAAATAGTACTGAAGCTAGCTGAGTAAGTCTAGAATATATCCTCGGATTCCTTCACCAGCCTGTTGCTATGACCTTATCCTCCCCAGCAAGTGTGTGGAATTATTGATGTCATTTAGTCACACATCAAGCAAAACCACACAGCCCGGGGGGAGACGGTTAGGGTTTGGAAAATGGATGGGAATGGGGGTTTCTTTTTGGGTAGGTTTTGTTGAGAGAAAAAAAAAAGCACAGCATTGACAAACAAGAATTGAAGATAAAGATATCTTTGGGTACAAAGCTAACTATAAATCTTTTAAGTGACATAAATGAAGTGCATGCCCTACTGCATGCATTGTTACTGAAAAGTAAGTAGTACTAGAATGCGACAGTACAGGGCTGCAGCGTTTTCACTTGCCTATCCCTGCACTCAGAGAAACACTTCTTACATTAAATGAGGTTTAAAAATTAGCTGAAGTAAAACCTATAGAATGGCTGTAGGGATCAATTTAGAAGCAGAGAGAGATCCAAGAAATGCAGTCACACTCAGAGAAGAAATGGATACTGTATCTGTATGTTGTTGTAGTTGTCCTGCTGAATTTGGTAAGTAAGTTGCATGCAGCAAACAATTCCTCTTATTAGCGGCACTCCTCCATTCCAGCTGACGCTGCGTCCAGCAATGTTGGTGACCAGAAGACACCCTGTCCACTGCCTGCCTGGCGGATGCTGAATTGCGGCTCGCTAATGTGAAGCCTGACTCCATCCTTTTTTCCCCATTGCACAGACTGAAACCCGGCCTAACGAGCCCTAAGTTAAGAATAGTGGCAAAGGCTTTCTTTAACTATGCCAAATCCCTCCTTTCCCACCATACTACTGCTTTTGAATCTGGTGGGTGGTGGTTTAACAGTAAGTTTGTTTCCCTGAAACTTAAGTCTGTGTCATTTTCTTCCTTTAAGTGTAAATGGCTAAATCTTTTCAACACTAAGTGCCTCTCACGGAGTAAGTGATCCCCCCTTTCCCACCATGGATTTTCTTCAAGTCGCTTGCAACAAAAATTACACATTCCCACGAGTGCTCTAAAACCCCAGAACTCAGTTGCAAAAACCAAGAACACCCCGAAACACATGCAATCCTGCTGCTAGGGCTAACCCTAACAAACCCTAAGTTACAAAAAGTACCAAAACCTTTTTCATCATGGATGTTGTTAAAAGCAGTTTTATCCGGTATTAGACCTTCCCAGCAATGGCCCCAGAGCCGCCAACCCAGGCGAAAACAAGTAGAAGACCCCCAAACAGCCAAAAAGCAAAAGTACAAAAATGTGGACTTAGTCACTTTTCTGAAAATAATTTGCAAAATCACTCCGCGCGCGCTCTGCAGCTAGGCCCTAACTCCCCTCTGCCTCCATGGATTTCCTTCAAACCTCTTGCTATCTAAACTATCCATACCCAGTAGTGCTCCCAGGCCCCGAAACCCACCCACAAACACCAGGAAGCCCCCCAAACAGACCCCTGAAAACGCTACATTGAGCAAAAAGTCAGAAAAGGCAAAACCTTTTTTCCTCATGAATGTTGTTTAACCAGTTTTATCCGGTATTAGACCTTCCCAGCAATGGCCCCAGAGCCGTCAACCCAGGCGAAAACAAGTAGAAGACCCCCAAACTGCCAAAAAGCAAAAGTACAAAAATGTGGACTTAGTCACTTTTCTGAAAATTTGCAAAATCACTCAGCGCGCGCTCTGCAGCTAGGCCCTAACTCCCCTCTGCCTCCATGGATTTCCTTCAAACCTCTTGCTATCTAAACTATCCATACCCAGTAGTGCTCCCTGACCCCGAAACCCACCCACAAACACCAGGAAGGCCCCCAAACAGGCCCCCGAAAACGCTACATTGAGCAAAATGTCAGAAAATGCAAAACCGTTTTTCATCATGGATGTTGTTAAAAGCAGTTTTATCCGGTATTAGACCTTCCCAGCAATGGCCCCAGAGCCGTCAACCCAGGCGAAAACAAGTAGAAGACCCCCAAACAGCCAAAAAGCAAAAGTACAGGTGATTAAAGTTTTAATTATATTAACTTGTGCAAAACAAAGAAAGATAGAAACACAGGAATAAAAGTCAAAAAGTACGAAAAAGAAAATGTCTGAATTCATTGGCTCATTTTCAGGCCTCGGTGTCAGGGAAGAAGAGTTCGTCCTCATACTCTGCGAAATCATCAGGCAGGAATCGGTCAGTGTCACCTAACGCAGAAGAAATTCCCTCATCTAAGTTGCTGTCCTCCTCGTCTTCTTGCGTCGTGCGATCTGATACTTTGAAATCTGGTGGTATGAGGTGCTCATTCATCTTGATCATTGTCAATATCTCCACATTTTTGGGCGAGAGGCGGGTCCGTTTGCAAGTTACAATGCCACCAGCAGCACTAAAAACACGTTCAGAAGACACACTTGCGAGTGGGCAAGACAAGTAATGTATAGCCAGGCGGGAGATCTCCGGCCACAATTCTTTTTTCCCATGCCAATACGCCAATGGGTCAGCATTAACATAGACCTCTGTTGAGTCATTCAGATAGTCCTGCACCATCGACTCAAAGTTCTCCACGTTTCCTCCACTTTGCTGAATTTTTGCTCGGACCTTTTCAGAACCACAACCAATCTCAGCTAGCCAATCCTCTTCATCACCCGATATTTCTGTTGTGTCCGGTGCAGATGATGCGGTTGCCGGTGTCTTTAACGGCTGAGAGGTCACTTCTGCCACAGCCACAGGTGCAGAAGTGGAGTCTTCTGACTGGGGATGGCCTGCTGATGCTGATGTACTGCCTTTTCCTTCAATTTGCTTCCGTTCTTTTTCAAACCTGATGGCTGACCAGGCTACCCAACGTTTGTACTTTGTAGCATCTTCATCACTAAAAGGAAATAATGCAGAGCCTGCCAGCGTCCTTTTGTAGCGTGGATGCATAATAGTAGCACAAATGTAATGCTGTTCTGAGTGGATCTTTTGAAGACGTTCATCGCCACGTAGACGCTCTAATAATTTCTCCGCCAAAAGAAAAGCGTCTTGCTTTTCTTCATCGTTTTGAAACTTTGAAGACACCGCCTTCAGTTTGTGCTCCAGCATGCACAACAATGGGATAGCTTTTCCAAAATTACAGTCCTCCCTGCTGACTGCACGCGTGAAGAACTCAAAAGGACGAAGCATGTCTGTCAGGCTTTTAACTAGCTCCCATTGCGCCGCATTTAACCTTCACAGCTGTACCCATTGTTAAGAAATACGGATCGAGTACCGTAAACTGCTCATACAGACGCTCAAGCATGTAGAAGGTTGAGTTCCAACGTGTTGGCACCTCCTGGATGAGTGCTTTCACTGGCATTCGACGTTCATGTAGCAGGCTCCTCAGATGCTTCCGGGCCTTAAAAGAATGGCTGAAATGGTTGCACATTTTTCGGCAGGTGACCACTAACTGGCATGCTGGACTTTCTTTCTGCAAAAACCAGGTTTATACAGTGCGCCAAACACGGCACTCTGAAATAGTCACCCAGTTCCATGGCCTTAACTACATTGGCGCCATTATCCGTGGAAACATAACCAATGCCGCGTTTTTTTGGAGACAGCCAGTGAAAGACCTTTGTGTTGAACTCATTCAAAATGTTTTCTGTATGACGTTTCTCCAAGCCAAACATGGCTAGTGTTGCATGTTTCCGAGCAGCTTTAAAAACTTGATCCAGGTCAGCACCTGCGTTTAGCTTTGCTTTAACCCCTGAAAAAGAGACCCAGTGTGCAGTGATGCACATGTAATCAGTGCCTGCGCCACTGGTCCACATGTCTGTTGTGAGATGTATAGTGTGAACAGCACTCTTCTGCAAAGCTGCCCCAATCACCTCCAGCACATCTTCTTCAGATGTCACTCTGAACAGCAGGCCGCAGTTGCACAAGTTGCAGAGTTGTCTGTGGCCACACGTGACGTTGTGCTGCACACACCGCAGCAGGACTTCTTCCTGGCACTGGTGGTTCTCTTGTGCACCTACAAGCAGTGGAAGACAGAGGAACATCAGTTATACGCCCCAAAAAAGCGACAAAAACCACAAAATTCAGCACAATCCCAGCCCATCCATGGCCTGAATGGTGTTTAAATTCAAGAAGACACCGCACAGAAAGACTAGGCCCATGCAACACTCACCACCCCTGGGCAAAGGGCCCAACCAGCAGCCCCAAAAAAACGACAAAAAACACAAACTTCAGCACAATCCCAGCCCATCCATGGCCTGAATGGTGTTTAAATTCAAGAAGACACCCCAAAGAAAGACTAGGCCCATGCAACACTCACCACCCCTGGGCAAAGGGCCCCACCAGCAGCGACAAAAAAACGACAAAAAACACAAAATTCAGCACAATCCCAGCCCATCCATGGCCTGAATGGTGTTTAAATTCAAGAAGACACCCCACAGAAAGACTAGGCCCATTCAACACTCACCACCCCTGGGCATAATGGATGAATAGTAGGCAAAATAAGTGCAGGCCTCAGACACTGCCTCTCTTCAAAATGGCCCCTTGCACCCCAAGCACGAGTTGCCTGTACCAGCAGCACTCAAGATGGCCACCACCACCAACCACATGGCCAGTCCACATCAACAGTACACCCCAAAATAAAACGAAAAACACACAAAAATCACCACAATCCAATGCCATCCAGGATGTTTACATTAAAGAGAGTGAGACCCCACAAGCAGACTAAGTCCATGCACCACCACCCCTGGGCAAAGGGCCCCACCAGCAGCCCCAAAAAAACGACAAAAACACAAAATTCAGCACAATCCCAGCCCATCCATGGCCTGAATGGTGTTTAAATTCAAGAAGACACCCCACAGAAAGACTAGGCCCATGCAACACTCACCACCCCTGGGCAAAGGGCCCCACAAGCAGCCCCAAAAAAACGACAAAAAACACAAAATTCAGCACAATCCCAGCCCATCCATGGCCTGAATGGTGTTTAAATTCAAGAAGATACCCCACAGAAAGACTAGGCCCATGCAACACTCACCACCCCTGGGTATAATGGATGAAAAGTAGGCAAAATAAGTGCAGGCCTCAGACACTGCCTCTCTTCAAAATGGCCCCTTGCACCCCAAGCACATGTTGCCTGTACCAGCAGCACTCAAGATGGCCCACCACCACCAACCACATGGCCGGTCCACATCAACAGTACACCCCAAAATAAAATGAAAAACACACAAAAATCACCACAATCCAATGCCATCCAGGATGTTTACATTAAAGAGAGTGAGACCCCACAAGCATACTCAGTCCATGCACCACCACCCCTGGGCAAAGGGCCCCACCAGCAGCCCCAAAAAAACGACAAAAAACACAAAATTCAGCACAATCCCAGCCCATCCATGACCTCAATGGTGTTTAAATTCAACAAAACAGTTGTATCATGCACCCATAACCAACCCTGGTCCTACTGGATACTGTGGCTACCCACAATATATTTTATTTAATGTTCTGAAAAAGTTCCAAAATTGTAGTTGCAGCAACTGTAATGCCCCAAACAAACTTACTTGTGAAAGTTGATTTCTAATCCAAAAGTGATCCAAAGAAAGTCAAAAAGGCCTCAAATCCAAATATCCAGCAGCACCCACAAAAAGTAATCCTTCCAGGTCAAGGTCCAAATGAAAGTGACCAGCACATGAAGAAAGCACTGGGAGGAGCCTGCTGGACAGGAACAGGAAGTTGGAGACTGTGGGGCACTTCCTTCCTCCCCCCCCCCTCAAAAATGGACTCCTTGCAAAAAAAAAGGGCATGCAAATGTCAACCTGAGGAGTGATTCTGATAAAAATCATCATTTTCTGAAGGTTTATGCTGTTTGCTGGTGGATTTCTTGTGCAGAATTGCAAAATCTCTATTTCGCGAGTGCAAGATTGTTCCTGTCCGCCGCAACTACGTGTTCGCAATTGCGAACTCTCGCGAGACGTGCTCTGCAAGGTGGCAAGCCGCGATTACGTATTCGCGGGCGCCAAACTCCCGCGGGATCCCGCAGCAAGATCCAAAATGGCGCAGCACTCGCAAAATATGATCGAGAAAAACAACTCGGCAAACGCTGAATGACGGAAAGTGAACGCCGTGCACCACGCCGCGCGCCGCAATATTGTATCACCAAGCAAAAAATCCGCCGCGTGCTAATTCCCGGATTTTCGGCAAATTCGCTAGAGTTCACGGATTGCGAATTTGCCGAAAATCCGCAAATTCCGCGAGCGGAACGGATTTTACGCCCATGCTTACTCCTTGATTTGTTCAAGAAAACTCACCACCAAACAGCAAGCAAGGGAAGCAGAACAGAGAATTTCTTAAAGGGCACCCTGTAAGCCAATCAGCATTTGTGCACCAGCCGTTTGAGAATGCACGTTTGGACATTTTTCCTCTGTCCTGGGAAGTTTTCTGTAGATTTATGTCAGGCTGATGAGGTCCTAATTGCTTTAAATGTAGTTTCTCTTCAAGTGGCCGTGCCTGGAATGACCTTGTAATCATCTCTTGTATTGTATTCATGATGTCGATGCTGGCCTTACCAATATATATTAAATAAACCTGTCAATATTCAAAGTACAACGTATAAGGTGCAGTGCAATAATATCAAATTTCAGTATAAATACACATATCTTGTGCAGTATAGCAATAAATCTCCAACAGCTCCCCTTTGCACGACATGACTGCTAAAAATAAGCCTTACTGCCTACTGCCTCTCTGTGCCATAGTGGTTTCAGGAGGCACTGAAACAGACACTGCTTGAGGGCGCTGAACAAGGCAAGGGATAGATAGTGCCTTTAACAACCGTTATTGCCCAAAGCACAGGGTATTAGTAAATTCCATCCACTGAGAGGGTACAATGTTCAGAATGTGCACCCACCCCAACCACCATGTGGAGTGACCACATACATAGCCCTAACTCCTATGTAAAAAAATATAGCATCAGTTTCCTTACCTTTAACACTGGTGTTTGCTGGGTCATAGCCGGAGTGAAAGAGTAGCAAAGGAGGTTGGGGCCTCTTGATCTTCGCCGAAAATTGCCCCAAAATTTGGTAATGTTTCAGGTTGTCAGGCTTTACCAGGTGCTGAAAATAAAAAGATAACAGTTTATTTTTGAAACACTAGGGTAATCAAACAAAGACTAGGGGAAAAAACATAACGCTCCAATTTTTGCCTTGCAGTTTGCATGCAGCTCTTAGATGACAGTTAATAGCTCACTGTTGTATGTTAGGATTTTAACTTACAAACTGCAAGTAACAAAAAAGTATCTCTCTGACAAAAGCAGTGACTCACTGACCTATTTACAACATGTGCATTTTGTGATCTGCATCAGGTACATGTTCTTTGCAGCAGGCACATTAACCTTCTGCACTACCTTTATATGAGTCAAAGCGTCCACTAGACAAAACTCAGATCTCTCTCTAGAAAGAACATTAACCATCAGCGTTATCATAACATTTTTATTGTCTCTCGTCAGGAGCCCACTTGCTAAAGCGCTTTGAGAAAAAGTGCTGAATAAGGGCCATCATAACTTAATGGAAAGCTTGAGTGTGCAAGGATGACAAGCTGAGTGGACATTACTTAATGCCTTGTGTTACCTTAGGTTGTTTCCCTCCAATAACTTAAGTTGAAGAAGTGCTTTAGGACTTCCCTGTGCTTACACAGCAGGTTGTAACTTGCACAACATGTGTTGTGAGTACTGGTGACAGGGCAGTGAGGGCACGGAACAGAGCTGCATGTATTTGAAATGTTATGATTATGCTGCGCTGTTCCGTTAATTGGCCTATGTCATCTGGGTTTTAACTTTTTATGCTGCTCATCTGCTCATTACCCTGGTGTTGCCTACAATAGAAAACATTGAACCAGGTCGTAATCAAAGTTGCAAAATTTCTCTTTGTGGAAATTAAGCGGAATGTGAAAAAAGTTATGCCAAATTGCACTTTATTAAGCGAAATTAGAGTGTAAGCATTTTGTATTCGTTTTTAAAACAAAATGTGCATTCATGTTCGATGTGTTCACTTTCTTCTTGTGCTCCCCTAATAATATTTGTACCCTGAAAAAGTGTAAATTACAGAATGTGGCTTAATGGTGCAATCACAGGCATTTTGGGTAGCGGTGGTAATGAGGAATATCGGGAATTACACAAGATTATGCCACTGTAAATAACATTTCACATAGGTCTAATCATTAACGGCCACATGCATCAAATGTTTTTGGAGTCGCAAACGGTGCGAATCGGAAAATTCGGCCGTTTGCGATTCCAAAATCTATTTTTGGTATGCATGAACCTTTTTTTTAAAAACGCAATTTTTTGCATTTCCTAAAAATGCGATTGCATTTAAGGAATCGCATTTGTGCGATTCCTTAAATGCAATGCATGATTTTTTTTAAAAATGCGAATTTTCAAATAGGAGGTGCAAATTAACACGAGGTTGACCCTCGTGTTAATTTGCGAAACCATCCAAAAAAGCTCAAAATGCATTTTTTAAAGTGTCATGTTACACACACACACATGTCCATTGGACATGTGTGTGTGAAACTTGCACTTAAAAAAACATTTCAAGGGTGCAGGGGGGGTCCTTTGGACCCCCCTCAGCACCCTTGCAATGCATCAACAAATTGCGAATCCTAAAAAAAAAAATGCAAAACGGCATTGATTCCTACGGGCCTCTAGGCCCATAGGAATCAATGTAATGCCATTCCTTAATTGCGATTCGCAATTAAGGAATCGCAAATTCCGAAAATTAAGGAATCCCCCAAAAAATTCGGATTTGTTGATGCATAGGATTTTGCAATTCCTAAATTGCGATTCCTTAATTTTCGCAATTTAGGTAATGCAAAATCCAACAATGATGCATGTGGCCGTTAGTCCCTGTTAATAATCTTATCAGTGAAAACCTTTGGGCCCGGGCACATATTCTTTTACTAATTACAAATTAGGGACTGTCTACTGTCGTTGCCATCAGTTTTTTCTTCATACATTGATTCAAACATTGGATCATATGGGGATTGAAAAATCTTGGTATAATTAAAATGTATATAAGCAGGATGTAGTCTTAACATCTCCTACAGTTTGTAATGTGCAGGCCAGGCTAGGCCCTAATTAAAAGAAAATGTAAAATAAATCTCTTATAATCTACCAGCACTATAGAGAGGAGAGAAAGAGATGCCACACTGTGCATAGGTCGCCACCGACTGTTTGGCTGCTCAATCCCTGGGCCCAGAACACGTAAAATTTGCACTCATGCAAACAATTGAGGACATGTATTTTGCCGCTTATGTGTGGAACAGAGCCCACTCCTTTCTGTATTACGTACTTTTCACAAGAACAAAACAAGAATATTTTTTTTTAAACTATTGTATACACATTTGTCGGATCTTTGCTAAATGAGGTTTTCAATAAAAAAACCTCTGGAGAAGAACTTCACTAGTTTGTCTGTTACGCTTTGAGATGAAAGTGCTATCAGGGAATGTTGTGAGATATAGCTTTGCAACTGTAAAAAAGGGCTAATGGTAATAAATACATATTCTATCACATGAAGCAAAATGGGTTTATGCTTTGCTGCACCATTTCTTTTAAGATGAAACAGAGCAAAATTAGTTTGCTGCAAACTCAGCATCATATTTAACAACAAGGGGTGGTGATGGACAGAGTTTCTGAATTAAGCAGAATACTCTCACCCAGTCAAGAGATCAGGGCTAGATCCAACACCGTTTTTTAGCTCACTGCACCATCCCAGTTCAGAACCTGGCTATATGCAAAGTAGTCTGTTCCTGTCCCAGTGCATGATGGGAACAGGGCAAACCAAACTACCAAGCCAATTCTTACACTGGGAAGGAAACAAGCTTCCGGGGACCGGTTTCTGCCATTTCAGGCGTCGTCGGCCCGGCTTGCTTGAATCCTGATGGTGCAATGAGCAAGGGACTCACATCTGAGTATACCCTTCCACGCTTAGGGTGGACAAAATATTTAACAACAAGGGGTGGTGATGGACAGAGTTTCTGAATTAAGCAGAATACTCTCACCCAGTCAAGAGATCAGGGCTAGATCCAACACCGTTTTTTAGCTCACTGCACCATCCCAGTTCAGAACCTGGCTATATGCAAATTAGTCTGTTCCTGTCCCAGTGCATGATGGGAACAGGGCAAACCAAACTACCAAGCCAATTCTTACACTGGGAAGGAAACAAGCTTCCGGGGACCGGTTTCTGCCATTTCAGGCGTCGTCGGCCCGGCTTGCTTGAATCCTGATGGTGCAATGAGCAAGGGACTCACATCTGAGTATACCCTTCCACGCTTAGGGTGGACAAAATATTTAACAACAAGGGGTGGTGATGGACAGAGTTTCTGAATTAAGCAGAATACTCTCACCCAGTCAAGAGATCAGGGCTAGATCCAACACCGTTTTTTAGCTCACTGCACCATCCCAGTTCAGAACCTGGCTATATGCAAATTAGTCTGTTCCTGTCCCAGTGCATGATGGGAACAGGGCAAACCAAACTACCAAGCCAATTCTTACACTGGGAAGGAAACAAGCTTCCGGGGACCGGTTTCTGCCATTTCAGGCGTCGTCGGCCCGGCTTGCTTGAATCCTGATGGTGCAATGAGCAAGGGACTCACATCTGAGTATACCCTTCCACGCTTAGGGTGGACAAAATATTTAACAACAAGGGGTGGTGATAGACAGAGTTTCTGAATTAAGCAGAATACTCTCACCCAGTCAAAAGATCAGGGCTAGATCCAACACCGTTTTTTAGCTCACTGCACCATCCCAGTTCAGAACCTGGCTATATGCAAATTAGTCTGTTCCTGTCCCAGTGCATGATGGGAACAGGGCAAACCAAACTACCAAGCCAATTCTTACACTGGGAAGGAAACAAGCTTCCGGGGACCGGTTTCTGCCATTTTAGGCGTCGTCGGCCCGGCTTGCTTGAATCCTGATGGTGCAATGAGCAAGGGACTCACATCTGAGTATACCCTTCCACGCTTAGGGTGGACAAAATATTTAACAACAAGGGGTGGTGATGGACAGAGTTTCTGAATTAAGCAGAATACTCTCACCCAGTCAAGAGATCAGGGCTAGATCCAACACCGTTTTTTAGCTCACTGCACCATCCCAGTTCAGAACCTGGCTATATGCAAATTAGTCTGTTCCTGTCCCAGTGCATGATGGGAACAGGGCAAACCAAACTACCAAGCCAATTCTTACAATGGGAAGGAAACAAGCTTCCGGGGACCGGTTTCTGCCATTTCAGGCGTCGTCGGCCCGGCTTGCTCGAATCCTGAAAACTCAGCATCACCTTGTAAGAGTGGAGAAAAACATGTTTTCCATTCCTTGACAGGCAAACACAAGAAACTAGAGAAACTTCAGTTTACTCACTTGTGTTAGAACTAATGTGATTCTATTACTCACTTTTGAATGACGCACGCAACACTCTACTCTGTTCACACGAGCAACATGAACAGTGAAAAACACTTCTGCTTCGTTCACATGTAGACTTATTAAACCGACCAGACACTTCTATTGTGGTCATTTCATCGGATCAGAACAGTTCTGTAGCGGGGTTTGTAACACCATGTAAGTGCAAGATGATAAGTGCAAACTTTTCATATTCTGGCCCATGGTCAGTTTCTTTGCTCTATATTTTACCACAGTTGTCAAAGCAGGCACGAGTGCGGCTCCACAATTGAATGATAGTGACGTAGCGCTTTATGAGGCACTTCAGCCATTGCTAAGTGCTGTAGAATAACAAGTGCTCCAATGGCCAGGTGCGGCGCAATGGAACTCGATTTACCGATGTTCCATGGGTGAAAGGCTGAGTCAATATGTGAAAGCGTGGCCTTTAGATCCCTGCATATCTCAAGGGGGAGCATGACTGAGCCAACCTGCCGGAATGAGAGGCCACCCCCGCGACTAGGGGAGGGGGGCCTTTAGTGGGCATTCCGTGCCCGCCTCAGTAGGTGAGTTTCGTTTCTTGAGATAGACGTCATGGGGAGGGTCTCTCCATAATGTGGGGCGCTTGGTGGGCGTCTGAGGACCCTCCCTCCAAGGCAATAAGAAGTGCAGCACCCCTGGGAGTAGCCCTCTTTCGTCTCCCGCCTGATTACAAGAAGGCTGGCCGGGAAAATAGTTGGCGAGCGGTGGAGTCAGGCCGGTCGGCTTTGCTTTGTAGGCAGGTGAGAGGCCATAGCGTAGCGTCTAAGGGCACATGTGATGGCGGCGGGAGCCTTGGGTTCGGGCCCCGGAGAAGCATTTTCATTGCGGAGGTATTTTTCCTGTTTTGAGCAAGGATGAAATATATGCTGGTAAAAGCGCCCCGTGTAGCGTGGGTGATTAGCCCAAGTAAGCGGGCGATAGCCGCTTTTATCAATTCATTTTAATAACAAGGAAGGTTTATGAAAGGCTTCCTGTACAGCGTGATCATTTTAAAAGCACGAAGTCGCGCTGCTTGAAAGTCGTACTCGGTGTAGCTCACCGGTTAAGAACAGGCAATATCTATGAACGTGTGTGGTGTTCGAAGCCGGGGTTCGACCTTCATTCATTATTTTCGAATTAGATATAAAGATGGAAGGTCCGTTAAAGGCTTCCTGTTAGCATGGATTAATTTTCGAATTAGCTATAGAGATAAAGGAGGGTCCGTTAAAGGCTCCCTGGTGGAGCGTGGGGGTTGGTGAATTTATTGGCATTGAGGCCAGGGTCCGACCTTCATTTACTATTTTCGAATTAGATATAAAGATGGAAGGTCCGTTAAAGGCTTCCTGGTAGCATGGATTAATTTTCGAATTAGCTATAGAGATAAAGGAGGGTCCGTTAAAGGCTCCCTGGTAGAGTGTGGGGGTTGGTGAATTTATTGGCATCTGATAGCAGCGGTGAGGAAAGAGTAGCACGCTTAGGTAACACGGCGGTGATAAAGCTGAGAGGCAAACTAGGCATAAAGGGAAGGACCGGAAAGCAGCGGGGGATGAAGCTCTTGGTGTGGAAACAAGCGCAGTATTGTCGAGATGGCCGAGTGGGAGGCGGGGTACCGGGGGCGAGTTTTGGCGCGCTTTGAGGCTCTACATGTTTGGGAGTATGTCCGCTTCCCTGGAGTTCATTAAAGGGTCCCACACAGTTGCGGTCAGGTATTTCAGCAAATGAGTGCTAAAACCGACATATCACATTGAGAGTTAATTCTTAGCTTATTAGCATTGGTAGGCAAGAAAGATGCCTAAAATTTGGGAAGAACACAGATGATGTTTAGACACTGTTTAAGCATGAATCTGACTGTTAACGGCACTGTAGCTCCGCCACTTCTTAACTTTACTGCTAACAGTAAGATGTCAACATTAATACAGAGGAGGACAAATTACGGACACATATCAGTTAGATGCTTTACATCATATGTTGTTTTGAAAATGCTGCTCCGCGATGGCACTTATATGCAGGTTAGGCTCCGCTGTAATTTAGGAGTCACAGGCATTTATCTTTTCAGCTTCAGGTGTATGTAAGAAGGTTTCCTGTTTCCTTTGGAAAGAACAGCCAATTTGATACCGTATAACGCTGTTTTGCGATACATGCTCCCTGCTTTTGCTGTAGGTCGATCTACTTTATGTATATTTGCTAAGGAATGGCACGCTGACTAGTTTATTCTAGTATCAGCACTTTATTTTAAATGATATGTTGTCGAAAATAACAATCTGGAGCATGAGTGTATTAATTTTAATAATATGATCTGGAGGACGGTCAAAAATAACAATCTGGAACATGAGTGCATTAATGTTAATAATGTGACATGGAGGATTTCGTTCAGTCACAGTGAGGTCGGAGTATTTGGTTGTGGGGGATAGAGGCATAGAGTGTTCACTGGGGTGGAGTGATCCTTGGCAAGCGGTTCGTTTGCAGGGGAGATCAGGGGGAGGGGGCCTGCAGTATGTGTCTACACCCTGTAGCGCTTGCTCTCTCTTTCTTTTGAATTCTGACTTGATTTAAGCAGGGGTGGTTAATAAAATAAAAAAAAAAAAAAAAAAAAAATGATGAACAAAATAAATGAATAAAGGATAGGTATGCTTGCAGTAACGCTGTTAACATAAAGGTAAAATGATGATGCGCACAAGGCAAGCGGAAGTGCACCAAACATTAATATCTCGAATTTTCTTCTTGTTTTATAACTGGGTCAAACGGGAGGTGCACCTCACTAAGATGGCGGCTGCAGGAGGATGGACCAAGTCACGTGGAAGGGGAGTGGTCAGTGACGTCAAGGAACCAAGACACGGCGCGGCTTGTTTTATATCTGGGTCAAACAGGAGGTGCACCTCACTAAGATGGCGCCGGCAGGAGGATGGACCAAGTCACGTGTAAGGGGAGTGGTCAGTGACGGCGAGGGCATGCAGAAGGCCACCACAGTGCTGGTACTTTATTGGCGACACGAGCGTTTGACAAGCGCTCAGCATGAGTAAGGCGAGCTAAGTTGGAAGGGGCTGTTCGGATGTTAGTTACTGAGCACCCAGGAGCTTTAGCTCAATAAGTTGCGGGCACCTGGTAGCACGGGCAATCTCAAGACAAGGGCGCAAAGCCTGCCAATGCTCTAAAACCGTCCCGAGTTGCGAAAACTTCAAGCACAGCTTTCCCCTCTGGGGAAGAATACTGACCTGGGATAGACAGGTGAGGCTTCAGCCCTCGTGTGCCCTTTCCATGCCACAAGTAAGCTGTCCCATTTTGCCACAAACCGCGAAGGAGCAGGGGGTTTCAAGTACCAAATGAGGGGCTTAGTCGCAGGTGGGGGAAACACATAGGGCCATGGGTTAGGGCTCTGGCTACGGTGGGGTAAACATGGTCTGAGGGACCCTTGATGGGTAAACGTAGCGGCATAGTAAGTTGCCATATTTAAGGGCCATAGCATGTGGGAAGGAATCCATGGGGCCCTATATTAGGGCGTGGCCATTAGGAGTAAAACGGGGTCTGAAGGAACTGGTAATAGGAGTTGCATAATAGCGTGGGCAATTTTGAAAGGAAGGAAGCTATGGGTTTATGCTTGTTGTCCTATTGACTAGGCCATGGGATGGGACGCATTGTCTGAGTTGCCGGAGGGTGTAAGGAGAAACTTGGAGGGCATATCTGGTACGGGACCCAAGGGAGAGCAAGGTGTTAAGCACAGCCCTATATGTGGTGCCTTTGGGGTACAGAACTGGTGTTTTCCTCAGTAAAAACAGTGCAAGTCGTCGGCCGTGGCCGGTTGACTCAACAAGCATAAGAGTACATCTCTGGGGAGCCTGATGGCGAAGGGCCATTAATGTAAGGTAATATAATACAAATAAGTGGCTGGAATGTATTTTGGCAAGCCTAATTGGTTACTACTACGTAGGTGGGTTTACGGTATCTAGAAGCACTGGTTAAGTGTTTACATTCCATTAACAATTATAGAGGGCGTTTTAAGGTAGGTGTAGTTAAAAGACTATGCAGTAAAGACCAAGCCTATCTAAGGTGGGAGGAGTTTCATCCAGTCATGCATAACATTAGGAAATTTAAGAGCTGTGTCACAGCATTGTCTATCGGAAGGGTATAGAGGCAGCGTTTGGGCTGTATCTTCTGTCTCTTTGTAAGGTTCTCCCACTGGCCGCGTTTGGAATGTATCTCCTTAGGGTGAGGCTCTCCCACTGTCCTGCATAGAGGGGCACTGTTTTGGTGGTAAGCAAAGGAACAAATACCAAGCCACTTCAAAGTGGTGGGTCACACCAAGGAGGTGGTCGCTACAGACAAGGAACTGAAAGGCATGGCGGATGCCAGCGACGATGGGGATGCTTCCGTTTCTTAGGGGCAAGGGGAATGCCCACCACTTGGGGTTTAACATCTAGATGGACGTAGGAGGGGACAGTGGCCAGGTGTACTATATAGCCCTACCCCAGCATGGATGGACGGGAGTCGAATATTATGTGGGGGGGGGGCTTCTTCAGTTTCTATGGGGCAAGGGGGATGCCCAGCAAGGGTGTTTACAGATACTGAAGGGACCCCATGAGGGGGTAGTTACCACCTGTATAGAAGGTAGGCGGGAAGAGGGCCGTCATACCGGTGGACCTGCACTCTACTACCCTAACCCAATGCGGATGCAGTGGGGTAGAATATTGGGGGGGAAGCTGTGTCAGTTTCTTAAGGGCAAGGGAGATGCCTAACCAGTGTGTTTTCAGCTACGGAATGAACCCCATGAGGGGTTAGTTTTGCACTCTATTGCCCTAACCCAACACGGATGGACTGGAGTAGAAGGTTGGGGGGGCTGTTGCAGTTTTGTTGGGGGAAGCGGGATGCCAAACAATGGTGTTTTTTCAGCAATTTGTTGACCCCATGAAGGGATGGTTTTCCACAAGTACAGAAGGTAGGCGTAGAGGGGACTGTCCTGCTGGTGGTCCTGAACTCTACTGCTCTAAACTAACACTGGTGGACTGGAGTAGAATATTTGGAGGGCCTGCGGGTGTGCAGGTACCTTGGGGGGGGGCAGATGCGGAATGCAGTGCCCCGGTTTTAAAAGTGGTGTCACTGTGGGCTGTAAAGAGCAACGGACGCAGCAGAGTGGATACTTGGTAGGCCGAGTCGGCTATTCTGGAGTATGGCTAAGTTCTGGTGGACGGCTAAGTAAAGGAGGATGGCTAAGTTTAGGAGGATGCCTAAGCGTCAAGAGTAAGGCCAAAATTCAAATGAGCTGACGAAAACAAGAGTGCGAATAGGCTGAAGAGGAAGGTAATGTCTTGACTTAATTTTCTTGATGCGTTTCATAGGTGGACGTTGTAAAAAGGGGAGCTGTGAATACGTTTTTGATATATCCAAGGAGGGTATGCTTATTAAGGGGTATGGAAAATAGCAGACAAAATAGGGTGCAAAATAAACATGTTTCCTGGGATGGCGTTCGTAGTCCTGCAGCACGCACATCAATTGGTTTGCAGCCCTTAGTAACTCCAGGGGACAAAGGAGAATGGTTGTTAGGTCTGACTTTACTCAGGTGTGGAAGCAGGGTCGCTGCACATTCGAGCAACAACTTAATCAAAAAGGTGGACAGGTGGAGGTCGTCTAGTTGTGAACGGTATGGCAGAATGCAGTTAGTTTAATCGCAGGGCGAGGGGCAGCGGATATCTAACAGCGCCTTTTTCTTTCTATTCATGGGGAAGGAAACCTTGAATTGCCAAATATTTATATGCAGACTTTCTCATTTCCTTTTATGCAGCGGCAGTCCTTGGGGAGGACTGGTAGTGTGCAACACTATTATCAAAGAGTGGGCCTTGGCATGCTAAAGTGCATCCCATAATGGGTGGGGATTTATTTGTGGCATAAACCCCAAGCGATGTGAATAGCTACCAAATCAACCATCAGTAGGGTTGCTTGGGTCTGGGGCTAGTGGTATGTCATTTTACATGTTAACAGTTTTTAGTGAGGGCCAATGGGGTGCAATACAATTAGCATTCAGAGGGCAGAGTGCAGGAGTACAGGCCAGTTAAAGTCCTGCACAAGAGGGTCTCCTGGTGGACACAAAATATGTAGCACAGCAGAGTCGTTTCTAAGGACACTGGGGTGCCAGGTTGTTAAGGCGGTATGTTTGGTGGCGCCAGCTGAGGGTATAGGGAGCCTGGGGGCTGGCTGATAAAAGTGGAATGTCATATGGGTGGCTTTGGCAGGTTAGACTTAGACATAGCTTGCTGCAGACATTGACTTCAGATGAGTATCGGACAGGGGGGGTGCACCTGTCTAGGGTAGGGTTGGAGGTGTTTGTGCAAAATCATTCTGGGGGCCATTGCTTTGCATTCTGGAAGAGTGGCAGGGCGTTAGCGTGGGGGGAGGGCAAGGGTGCCAGTGGGGCTCCTTGCCCTGTGGCGGGGTCCCTGATAAGAGAAAAGGCTGGGGGACCCTTTTTGGACGGAAACATGGTTGCCCCTGGAGCAGGGGAGGCAGTTATGGCGGCTCTAGGCTGGCGGGAGAGGGGGCCGTCCTGCTGGTGGTCCTGGACTCTCTGGCTCTACCCTAGTAGCTGGTGGCTTGAAAGGGGGTGGTGTTGTGTCCTGCTGGTACAACACGCCTCTAGAGATGCCAATTTGTATATATATGGTAAACTGTGGCGCATATGTATGGGCGCAGCATTTATGTGTGAATTTTATAAATGGTCAATGTGGGAAGTTTTACCCACAACTGAAATGGTGTTTTGGTATAATAATAAAGCTACGCAGAGGACATCAATCATTTGTAAGTGTTTTACTGGGGAGGGGTGAGCCAGGGGTGTTGAGCGAATGGCACGAGATATCCCCACTATGAGAGGCCACCCCCGCGACTAGGGGAGGGGGGCCTTTAGTGGGCATTCCGTGCCCGCCTCAGTATGTGAGTTTCGTTTCTTGAGATAGACGTCATGGGGAGGGTCTCTCCATAATGTGGGGCGCTTGGTGGGCGTCTGAGGACCCTCCCTCCAAGGCAATAAGAAGTGCAGCACCCCTGGGAGTAGCCCTCTTTCGTCTCCCGCCTGATTACAAGAAGGCTGGCCGGGAAAATAGTTGCCCACCCACCCATCCCTAAGTTCAATTGTAGGGGGCGGGGTCCCTGATAAGAGAAAAGGCTGGGGACCCTTTTTGGACGGAAACATGGTTGCCCCTGGAGCAGGGGAGGCAGTTATGGCGGCTCTAGGCTGGCGGGAGAGGGGGCCGTCCTGCTGGTGGTCCTGGACTCTCTGGCTCTACCCTAGTAGCTGGTGGCTTGAAAGGGGGTGGTGTTGTGTCCTGCTGGTACAACACGCCTCTAGAGATGCCAATTTGTATATATATGGTAAACTGTGGCGCATATGTATGGGCGCAGCATTTATGTGTGAATTTAATAAATGGTCAATGTGGGAAGTTTTACCCACAACTGAAATGGTGTTTTGGTATAATAATAAAGCTACGCAGAGGACATCAATCATTTGTAAGTGTTTTACTGGGGAGGGGTGAGCCAGGGGTGTTGAGCGAATGGCACGAGATATCCCCACTACAAGGACGTCCCTTTTTTGGCTGTTCTTCGTTCAGTTGATATAGTAGCTGCAAGACTTCTAGGTGCTGCATTTTAAGACTCTCTCAAATCATTGCTGGAGAAGAGATCAGAATGATGAATAAATCAGGACATGTACCCAAAGAGAGAAAGTCGTGGCATAACTGTCAGAGCTGCCGCCCTTGGAGCTAGAAAGCTGGGTTTTAGTCGAGTCTCGGCGTCGGGCAGCTCAACATCCTGTGAATCACGACAATTCGTTTAATCAGTCTCTTTGCCTAGAAAAAAATATTGTGTCCTTGTGTGACATAACTGGTGCTCATTTATCGCACTCCAATACCTTCGGGTGGAGTTTGCACGCGTTATATACCACTGTATAAATTACAATATAAAAATTGTAAAGGAGTAAAGCAAAGACACTTTGTCCTGCAGGGCCCCAGTACACAGCAGCGGTCACTAAGATTCTTTGAAGAAGTTGGCTTAAATTAAAGGTCATCATTAGAGCTATATAGAGATCTAAAATACAGAAAGCTGCTTGACGTAGTGGGGCACTGATCTTTAAAATTGCATTTTCTGTATTTATACAGTCATAGTTTGTCATAATAGTTGCGACTATCTGACTGAACAGCTTTTTGGTATGTTTAATTCCGACTCTTACTTTTCTCAGGATCTACGTGTACGGCACGACGACGACACGAGCAGCAGGCGAGCCACCAGCAGTCCAGTTAGCACTGCGGTACACCAGCAGGATGTCTCGTGTGTGCGTTGATGCGAGGGTGTCGGCCTGCTGCGCTACGAGCCTGCGACGTCACCACGACAGCCAGCGTCCCGAAATGGCCAATCACTACTGCATGGCTTCACATGAAGCCACAGTGATTGGCCATACAAAGTGCGGCTGCAGCAGTGCCATCACCCACATGCAGCACCCAATAATGGATTGACTGCCCTTCTGCACAGTGGCGGCTGGTGGAATTTGAACTGGTGCGGCGTATGCAGCGCTGTCCCAATCGGTTTTTGAAGACTGGCCGTCCATATTGGGAGGAAGGGGGTGGGGGGGGGAGGTAGTTACACAACAGGGTAACTGTCTAGCTGAGTGTTACATTTTAGGTTAATCCAGCTGGATATAGTGTCAATATCGGCCCACTCACTAGCCCGCTCCCAGCAACATGCATGTCGCAGAAATAAACAGACAAGACAACTTGTTGTTGGGAAAAAGTAGCTGCAGGTTTATTAGCATATACACATGCCAACAAGGTGGGTTATCTTACAGACGATCCAAAGGCAAGCCGCTCCTCGCGACCTACCACCTGATGGGCCAGTTTGCAACGTGCTCTTAGCCAAACGTTGTTTAGCGGTTATGGGAGGAGATAGCCCCTCCCATTATCCGGTGAACCATTGGTCCACCCTCTTGCTCACGCCCCCCCCTACGAGGGGCGGAGTGTTCAAGCAACCCCCGGTTGTACAGGTTTCCAACCGCCCGTAGGATAGCGGGGCGCCGTCGCACCCCCAGGGTCCACCGCCCAGACTACCTGGGGATATTAGGCCTCAGCATCCTTTGTGCTCCTGAAGAGGGTACTCCCGGGTACCTTTCCGCCTCTGGATCGCCCTGTAACTCCGCCACAGCCCTGGGTGTGGCGACCGTCGCAGCCAGGGCCCCCCACCAAGGCCGGCATGCTTCCTCAATTTCTAGTGATTAATACAGGGGCCTCTCCCATACCAGCCAGAATAGTTCCAATGAAAATCGGGCAGGAGTGACAAAATATCTTCCCAACGCCCCTTGCGCCTGGCGAAAGGTCTCCTAAGTCAAAGACGCCCTGTCTCCTCTGCCCCTTAATTAACACAGCACAGGACCTCCTGCGTGTTGGCTCCAGAGCCTCC
The DNA here is from genome assembly GCF_964261635.1 of Lissotriton helveticus. NCBI lineage: Eukaryota > Metazoa > Chordata > Amphibia > Caudata > Salamandridae > Lissotriton > Lissotriton helveticus. Next base: position 1,074,336,337 of record NC_136059.1, read on the forward strand.
CCTGACTATCGCCTTGTCTACAGATATGGAGACATGTCTGACCACAGAAAGTAACCTGTCCTCCACTGGTAGCAAAACACACAGTAAGTTCATTGTGGTCGTACTCTCCGGAGCCATAGAAAACTGCAGTGACCAGCGCAATCCCTTGAAAAGGAACTGGGTGCACACACAAGGTGACACGGCCAGAATAAGGGGTGGGGTTGCGAGTGTAGGGTCCAATAAGATACACTGCAAGGCTTAGCCACGGGTAACCTATGCTGCATGCAGGCAAGCACCTGGTCCCAGAAACCTGGACCCTGCTAACCACATAATACCCTCATCTATAGACCGGGGTGGAGTCTAATAAAGACAGTGTGTCACAAGGTTCCCCCTAGGTGGGTGAAAATTCCGCTGGAGCCCGTCTGCGAAAGTGTAAAATGTTACACGCACCTCAGTCCAGGATACCCTTGCCTGATCTACAGAGGCAACTAGAGCCCGCTACCCCCGCACCGCATGGCGAGGGAAAACTGGCCAGAAACCCCCCCCTGCTGATGTTCTGCTGGAGGCCAGTCTCCCCCCCCCTTAGTGTCCATCTAGCCTTGTGGACGGAACTTGCCGCAATCCGCCGGGGGGTCAAGGACCAATAACATGCCAGGAGGAGAGCAGAGAGATGCCCCTCAAGCATCCTTCCAGTAAGGAGTGCCAAATAAGCTCTCCCCCATGCTTTCTAAAGCATAATGCACCCCATCTGAACAAGGCCGTTGTACGCGTGAGCCGACACCTGTCTATAAGGAAGGACTAGATACTGTCTTGGCAGATCTAGCAGGACCATCCCGTGGTGCATGCCTGCCCTTCCATCCTCCCAACAGAGACGTATTCAAAACTGTTCTGTTGTGCAAGCTACAGAAGCCACACTTGGCCATATAAAGCAAAGCCACGAACTGGCCACCCTTATCCAGACTACACGGGTAAGAATGCTAAGTGAGACGGTATCCAAAGGACAGTGCACAACGGGTGGCAAGGTATGTTCACTGCAGTTGGTGAAAGTACTGATAAATATACCTGCCCCTTCTGGGCCCTACAAGTATGCCAAAATTCGGGATACACCCAAATACGAAGTGCCTCATAAGCTGCCTGGTGCCCAATACCATAGGTTGGACAACTCACTTTGAGATCACAAGTTTCGCCATCATGCGAACTGGCCGTAATAGATTTGCCTAGGCCACCTCCCTTCAACACTGTGCAAGGTATCTCCTAATACTTGTCAAAAGACTAAAATGTCCCCCTTTGCCTGTCCTTCGTTGTACCCAGAGACGCTTAACCACTTCGATGCTAATGACAAGGCCAGCTCGTCATGCAGTTTACTGGACCTGTGCTTATGACGAGCTGACCTTGTCATGAACAATGGGAAAAGTCCAAGTTCAGCACCCAGCGGAAATTGCCTTAGCATTGAAGGTGCTAAGAAGCGGCCTACCCAACTGTGTAAACATGTAGTGCATCTAGGGGTACTACTACTTGCTCACTGTTACTTCCTGGCCTGCTAAACTACAAAAGAAAAGGCCCCCCTGCGGTGCCTAACAATAACTAAATGAAATACTGTCATGTAACCGCCTACCCGTGGACATGCCAAGGGCCCTCCCAGCGTCCTATCACAAGAAACCGCTAACGCAAGCGTCTACATGGCCACAAAGTACCAACATGTGACCCATGTAAAAACAAGTGGGGCTATAAAGTATCAGCATGAAACCCAAAGTAGCCAGAGCAGGGAGGAAAAGGTGTGATCGGCCAGGAGGTAACGAGAGCTAGCGCAGGCCCAAAACTCTGTGCAATTAGGCAAAGCATTACAATATTGCCAATATGCCGGGGTATGGACAGCTGGCGAATCTGGGTGCAATTCTGCAAGTTTCTAAAATGAGGGCCCAAAAGCAAGAGTAATAAAGTGGCAATGCAGGCACGACTAATATGCAGGGCTACACACCTTGGTCATGCGAACGTGCTGAGAAAGCTATGAAAGTGGCCGCCATGTCAATGCCTCCTTGGATACACATAAAAAGTGAGCGCTCCCATAACACAATCCCACGTCGGCTTAGTCAATGCTACATGGTGCATGAGATACAAGCCCCAAATGATAGCTTTCGTGCCTGGCCACCGAAAAAATAGCCAACCCCAACCAAAGCCACCAAGGTGTCACTGCTAAGTGTGACATGTCCAACATCTCAGTGCACCCAGAGAGACCAGGAAGACCTAAATAACACTATTTGCCAGCAAACGAACGAGACGCAGAGGGAAGCCCCAATCAGTGGAGACGCCCAAAAGACCACCAAGCGACTCAAAAAGTCCAACGGTTGAGGCTGCCTATGAAAAATAAACCCGAGCTAGAAGCGTGCCTGTAGAAAACAAACCCATATCCGCTACTAATGGGGGGCAAGGTGCCAGGTGTGGAAAGAGACTGCGTGGCTCAGAAGGAGCAGGGAAACCAACGTACACAGTCAGACTGGACTGCCTTGCTCCGAAAAACAGTAATATGGCAACTGCACACTATGCCTAGCGTGAAGACACACTTTGCGCTGAGTGGGGACAAAAGGTCGTGCGCGGGCTTCGCCTTATCCTGGGCACGCCAACACAGTCTAAAACAGAATGCGCCGACCAAGTCCAGGACACAATCTACTTCTCAAAATGTGAGAGCGGAACCCACGCAATGGCGCACTACCGTCCCACCGCGTGAGGCAACAGCGCCTAGAATGCTTCCCTGCAAGGCAGCCAGCTGCGCCGCCAGGGCAATTGTTCTACTTCTAGTATCAGCAGCCGCCAGGGAAAGTGTGATAATTCTAGTAACATCACTAAAAGGTTATATTAGATCAAAATTGTACCCCCAAGGGCACGAGGAAGAGTCACCTAGTGTTAGAAAATAAATGAGCTGCTGCAGAACGTATAGCAACACTTAAACAACCCCGAATACTAAAAGGGGAAACATCCTGAAAAGGAAGGAGTAAGCCCGGGTGCTACCAGTAACTCTTCCCCACTAGGGCCTGAAAGAGCAGGGCAGTATAAAACGGGCAACAACAAATAAGGCGGAAAAGCCCCTGGCGAGAACCAGGGTGTCCCTTACCCTAGCTCACTGCCGCAGTGTGCTAAGACCCTTCTACTAAATAATAGTTCGGGCGGCCCCCAACCGAGAGGGCGGTTCTCCATCGCAGTTCCTGTAAATGAGACAAAACAACCATTATAAGCCCCGCCCTCTTACGAGCATCATTCTGAACTCCATACCCAGAGATGAGGCAACTGCCCCCTTGTTACCAAGCCAAGCCTGACAGAGAGGTACAAAGCTGAATAATTAACGCAGTGTCGTAGGAGATGGGCGGGGCAAGACAAGGGAGCCTACAGAGACAGAGGCAGGAGTAAGGAAGTGTCTTAACACTGGGCCCCGAGTTCACATGCTAGAATGCGGACGGCCCTAGCACATGGGCAAGAGAGACGGGGATCCGAGCCTCGTCCCCTTCCCCTACTACCCGAGACACCTCATCGTATCCTGCAAACTGCTTCCCCGGACACCTCCTGCCGGGGCACTACCAACTTCCAAGATGCCCTCTCTCTATCTGAAGGAAATACTAGGGGGTGTGGCCGGTTCTAAACTCCAAGCCGGGGAAGGGTCAACCGATTGAGAGCTAGTGTAAGAGTGTGAGCCGAGACTACCGCATACCTACCACCTGTGTGGGGTACCCATAAGAGCCTGCGCACAACACTAAATCTTGAAACACACTGTCAGCTCCCTGTCCAAGAGGTCTACAAAAATGTCAGATACGAGGCCCAGGCCAAAAGACTGAACAAAAGCTCTCGACTTGACGAGACGCTTCCCAAATCCAAACATGGCCAGATTCCCAAATCCCAAATTGTCAGATCTGAGGCCCAGGCCAAAAGACTGAACAAAAGCTCTTGACCTGAAGAGACGCTTCCCAAATCCAAAACATGGCCCCACTAGATCCGCAGGGGAGTCTGGAAAAGCGCGGTCTATTCTCAAACAACAGGTGAGTTCTACCAGGGAAACCAGAGGTAAGAAAGGGGCGAGTAGTGCCGTGTTATCCTGCTTCCTGAAAGATGGTGTGTTACGTAACCTGCACACAAAGCTAGATCCGTAACCGCTGGTAAGTATCTCATAAATTGCTTGAGC